>NC_090936.1:127376658-128744575 GCF_040938575.1 Ambystoma mexicanum | reverse complement strand
GATGTCAATGGTACATGTGGGCCTCCCTCATTGTTAACTCAGGTGGAGAGGCAAGCTGGCTACTGCGGTACTATCCTTGACTCCAGAGATCAGAGAAGTCAATGGGTTCAGCACAGCCGATGAGTCGAAGGAGACTTATAGCAAATCGAACTGTGTTGAGCCCAATGTTGTAAGTAGCAACATTTTTGAACGCCAGGAATTCAGAAGACAAAGAACTTGTGTGTGTTTTGAACGTCAAAGAAAGCTCAGTTAAGGTCCAGGTGCAGAGGAGTCCGGCACCATGTGGGCGATCATTCGAAAGGCTCTGTCCGGGACCTGTTTTGAAACTACAAGAACGAGAAGGCCCTAGGAAAGGGTGCCGCAAGGCATCAGAGTGGTCCTACAAGGGTTACATCAAATCCCTTGTACAATTGAAAGTCTCTGACCCATTTCCAAAGTAAAGCTGGGGAAGGGAACCTGCTTTCCAATAAGGTTGTGAACTGTGGAATGTGGCAAGTGTGAACCCGACAGAGGGATGCCGAAAGAAAGCTAGTAGAAGGAAAACCTTGCTTTCTGATGAAAATGAACAATGCATGAACTGTGTTAAAAATACATGAACTGTGTTAAAGAAAGGCCTTAGTGAACCCGACGGAGGGAGGCCCAAACTGTGAGGAGGAACCGAGCCCGACGGAGGTAGATCCTGGGGTCGAAGAGCAATCGCAAAAGGTGCAAGATCACAGAGAGAACTTTTGGTTTATTTGTCATTGTGAAACACCACAGCTCTTCTAAGGCAAGAGACCTTTGCAAGAAGGAGACTTAGGGCCTCATTACACGGTAGGCGGTGAGCCATGGCGCTATTAGCGCCATGGCTCATGCCGGTAAAATACCGGCACCGCCTTGGTGGAAAGGGGATTTACCGCCCCATTCCAATGTTGGAGGGGCGGTAAATCCCCCTTCCACCATTGCCCTTCCCCATTCCCATTTCTGCCCCATAGGGCTCTATGGGAATGGGGAAGGCGCTAATTACGGCACCGCAATTTTGCGGTGCCGTAATTAGCTCCGAGGTCCCTTAGCGGGTTGGATTTTAACGCCTGAAAAAGCAGGCGTTAAATCCCCCAACCCGCAAAGGGACCTCGTAGTAAGGCGGTAAGGATTTACCGGTACCGGTATTTTACCGGTACCGGTAAATCCTTACCGCCATCCGTGTAATGAGGCCCTTAGCCTCTTAAGGTTTTTGATATCATTGAACTGAACTGTGAACCTCATGCTGACGAGGCCAAGGAGTGTGCTGTGCTCAGAAGTCCCGCCTTGTCCATTGCTTAAAAGGTGGGGAAGGGAGACTCAGCCTTACCATCCTGACTTATCATTTTGTGAACTCTTCTTTTTTTTCTGGTGAACATTATCCCACACTCTTTTTGTAAAGTAGTAGTATTGGCAATATGTTTTTAGTATAGGCCCTATTTATTTGAAAAGACGCCACTAGGACTGCCTTATTATTTGATGGCCATAGCCTGCTCCCATCTTAGATTTTGGTTGAGATTAGCAGTTTACCTCACCCATTATAAAGTTCAATAAACACTCTTGAACTGTTATCACTTGTGTCTGTCTTTACTGTTTCCATCATGAGTTCCTTACAATGCCCATCCCTAGAATTCCATAGACTATTAGGGAGCTTTGGGTAAGAAGCTGCAGGAAAACAAGGGAGACCGAGAACCACTGTCTAATCCCTACTACACAGAGGCTCACTCAGAACAGTTGAGAACTCACAAGCAAGTGACCTGTCTGAGCAGATGGCTACCTACACAGAAATTGATTCTTTAAAGGGGCCAGGTCGAAGGCTTCTTAAAGACATCCAGTGGTGCAAGCCCAGCCCCAGGGGAGTAGCTCAGGTAGAGATTGAGGAAGGGGGCAGCTCAATTAGAGAGCCCATGTGAGCAACAGGGAACTCCCCGGCAGGGAGGGCTGGGCTATAAAACACTAGCACTTTTAGCATAGGATAAAACATGTTTGGGTGAGGTCAGGAGCATAGGAGTTGGACAAACAAGTTCAGAAGGATGTGGAGGAGACTGTTGGAGTATATAGAGATTGAAGGTAAGGTGTTGAGTCTGAGAGCATGGTACCAATCATTTTGTGTGTGTGTGATTGAGTGACAGACTGAATTGAAAGATAAAGTAGGAATGGGGGAAATTTGAGAGTATAGAACAACAGGGAGTTTGTGAGAGTGTGTGCATGTGTGCACACATGTAGGTAAGAGAGAGAGAAAGGAAGTTAGAGGCAGGAGGGTAAAGGAGAGTAGAAGATGAAGACCAGAATGGAGTTTTGGGCAGAGACAGGATCTTGGCAAGAGAGAAAGAGAGGTAATACCAGGGAAATGTACGTGGAGAGATAGAGAGAAAAAGACATATTTTAAGACCGGGAAGTATAGTATAGATGAGGGAAGAGAATCATTGGAGGGTAGGGATAGAGGAAGCAGGAGAACACAATAAGACCATGGGAGAGAGAGAGAGAGATAGACAGAGACAAAGGGTGGCATGAGAAAAGAGAGGAGCAGGGTTCCAAGATGGCCGCCAACATGATAGCACTGTGTGGGGAAGGCTCTCACCCGGTGCCACAGAAACTATGCTAATGGAACACTGCACACCCTAGAAAGAGCAGGTAAAGTGTTGTGGCAACCCGAGGAAGACGTGGGTACCCCTGGAATTAAGGATGGAGACCGATCTTGTTGTATGGTGAAGGATAACCAGGAAACTACATCATGACCTTGCCATTTGGAATCTAGGCCTGTTATGTATAGCTGAGGATGTTCATGGAACTTTCACTGGGGTAACATCTGACTTTTCTGGACATTTTGGGCACCTAACAGTGTAGCAGGGCATAAAGGTTTCCACCATTGTTAATTTCGGAATTGATTGAATCGGGCAGAAAGAGGACTCACGCTGAGGTGGGTGTGGCATTGTGGTGGTAGGAGAACTGGAATAGTGCGCCCAACAAGGATTTCATTGGAAGTAGTGCCTGAGAGCTGCAAAGAAAGGGCACAAGGTGTGGCTCCTTGGAAGTGGAAGGATCTTGGCGAGCTCCGGGGAATACAAGTGGAGGGGCGAGGGACTCCAACCTGTTGTAACCTATTACAACAGCAAATTACAGGATTAAGGCGAGCCTTCTGGTTGGACAGCTGAGACGGTGGCAGCGATAAGAAGGCATTGCATAAACCTTTCTAAGATGTCAAAGGACAGGCTGAAGGACACTAAAGAGGGGGTACCTACCCCAACGGGGGTAAAAAAGCATCAAGATGGTGTGCGACAAAAACATTGGCATAAGGGGAATTGGAATTAGCTGAAGAACGGACCACCCAGGTCCAGGAAGATACAACAGGGACCCCAGACTGGTCTATGGGACAAATGATCACTAAAGAAGTGTTTCAACAATGTTTTAAGGACTTCAGTGATCAAATGACAGAGACCATACAGTCCCAGCTGAGTTTAATTAGAAATGAACTGTCTCAATCCCTGCGTGAGGTAAAAGGTGAAATAACAGAATTGGGGGAAAGATTGGATGCTGTGGAAAATGTCATACAGGAACTAGTAGAAGATACAAACAAGATTAATACCTTGACTGAACAACTTGCAACAGCCATGTATAATTTGCAGATTCAGACTGAAGATCTCGAAAATCGTTCAAGGAGATCTAACATTAGAATAAAAGGGCTTCACAAAAGCGTAACTGTTTGCGATCTAAAAGACACGACACAAAACGTTTTTCCTGACCTGCTCGAGCTAGAGGCGGGGGAAGAGGTGCCCCTCCATCGCATTCATCAAATAGATCCAAGATGAGGGGAACCAGGTGCCAGACCTCTGGATGTCGTTACAGCTATTCAACTGTATGGATAAAAAGAGGAGCTGCTGCAGGTGGCTAGACATGCTAGTCCTGTTAAAGTGAATGGTGTGGAAATTCAGCTGTATCAAGACCTAGGTAAAATGGAGATTGATGGGTCCAGTAGTCAGAGCCCTATTGCAGGCTCAAGCAAAATATAGATGGACATTTCCTTTTGGATTATTGTTCGCTTGGGAGGGACAGCAACATTGTGTCACTACTTGTGAGGAAGGTCTTAGGGTTTTGAAATTGGAGGACAAGGGGAGTGAGCGACAAAGCCCGCCGAAAGATACATTGAAGAAATACAGGGAATGGAGAAGAATTCAAGGGCCACAGTTGAGAAAGAACCTTCAAATGGACCTGAGGGACTATCAACAACATGACTTGGAATATGGAATTATAATCTTTGTACAAAGGGGTTTGATAAACTCAGAATTGTGAGATTGATAGGATTTGCGAAATAAATGGGAATGACTGGGATTATTATCATGAAATGAACAGGGGGAATTGTGGGAACGGAAGGGTTTTGTCTGAGCCGAGTCAGGATGTGGGAAATAACAATTCGAAGGACGGGATGGAAAATGACTGGGAGTATTCGGGGAGTTAACTGGAAAAAAGCATTCTGGAAGAGATATTTTCTGGGTGAAATGGAGTTTGGGATCCAGGAAGATTTATTATTTAGAAAGCGGTCATTGGATCTGAGCCCAAGAGATTCAACGAGAGGAAGGGAGTCAGATGTCGTACAGCCTACAAAGGTCTCAGGGATCTCGTCCTCTCCTTCTTCCTCTGTACAATACCGTGTCTCACCTGGGGTTTCCCTGAGCACAACACCGGGCTCCCCCATCCAGGTGATCCTCTCTCCCCCGTTCTCTCCTAGGGTTGGAGTCGGAGAACATCAACCCTTCCCAGGCTACCTGAATAAGGGATTCTCGAAGCTTGTTTGGGAGAATACCCTCATGTTTCTCACAGTTGGTAACCTGTGAACTGAAGAAACTAATGCAGCATGAACTGTTTTTCATTGAGAGATTAGACACTATGAACCCCCTAGGGATGAATGAAGAATTCATTCTAGGACTGTACATCTGAATATACTTCCATCTATGTTGGTAACCTGTGAGCTGTTAATATTGAGATTTTTACTAGAGAATACCCATGCTGTTACTATCCTGCATGATTATCATGACAACATACTAATAACTATGGTTGTAGAAATACTAAACATTTCTATTTTCTCTTAAGTACTTTTATATTGCTTTATCATTATCTAAGGGCTCTGATCTATACATATATTGTGAATATTGTAATCATCATGTTTCTCCTATAAGCTCATTACCATTTACCATCAATACTTCCTTGGTTTTTAGTTTCTAAGACTGTGAACGAGAAATATTAACTTAATTTTAATAATGTCCCAATTTGAACAACTTAAACATACTTCAATTTACACACATTATTCACAAATTTACAAAGCGGAATCCATGACATCGTCACGTTACATATGCTGGCGTACATACATCTACCATAAACACCAGCCATTTTGAAAGACCAGTTTTCAGCGTTTGAACCAGAGAGACCTTGCGGTCCTCCCCAACTTTAATGTAGAACTCCACCCCACTTCTATGGGTAATCTTCTTTTCATATCCTTTCTTAACTTCTGAGATTTAACCCAATAATGAGATTATCATCAGAATGTATGTCTACATTTCATTCTTTCCCAATAGACACTCGGTCATGAATCCGCCTCTTCTGGACAACATGGTCCCTCAAACATCGTAGTATTGCATCCATTGTACATCCGACATGGCCGACGCCGTGGGGAAACACACGGTCTAGTCTCCCAGTAATGCCTGTTGCTTCCTTGAAAACAGACACGCCACCGCGGCTCGGCAGGTCTCAACGCTAAGCTTGTCTTTGCTGTTCGTACCGGCAAGTTGTTACCCTGAATCCATCCATTGTCTGCCTTACCTAATCCTTTGGCTTCCTTGCGGTTAGCCTCCCCTTCCTTTCCGGTGTGCTGTTCTGTACCACTTCTCGCTATCTCCGTTCATGGAGCAGTGCGAGTTTCTTTATAACTTCCTCGATTCGTAGCTTTCCCTCCTGGATTGTACCCGGTCTTTCCTGGAATCCCTCCTGGAACACTGAACGCTCTGGGCCTTCGTATCCTTCCTTGGCAGGAGCCCAAACTCGCATCTATACGTTACCTGCCTGCATACTGGCGATGGAGGAGACACACCCCTTCCTATACAAATCCCAAACTTCTAGGAAGAAGGAGAAATCTGCGAACACAAGAAAGAAGACATCAAGAATCAAACAGGTGAGCCAAGAGTCTGAGGACTTAGAGTGTGACACACTCTATTCCAAATGTCTTCCTCATTCTTCAGAACTGAAGACATAAGGTACAGATACCTTTATTGAATTTTACTTGGGTACTTACCTGCATATTATGTAATTAATCACTTTGCATACTCTTGATCAGGGTTTTCACAAATAGTTTAAATTAACCTTCCTTTCTTCCACAAAAGAAACTATTACCTATAATAGTTACTAGCGGTAACTATTACCGTTAGGTAATATATTTTAATTTATTCAGAAATTAAGTTAATAATTCTTGTAAGGATTTTAGTATGAATTAGTTCTTAATATTTTTTTTAACATTTTAAACAATTGTTACAATTAATCTAAGAAATCATTTCTCCAAACTATTATACAAATGGATTTTGTACATATTGTTCAAAAGATTGTAATGAAAAAATCCTGATGAAGCGATCAACGTGCCCTGAAATGTGTTGAATAATGAATTTTCTGTTAACATGATCTAACAGCATCTTAATACATACTTCTTTAACCCCTTTACTGCTGGGCTATTATGCATGTCTATGCATACTCGTCCTTAACACTTAAAGGAATAGTTCAATCAAAAATGTTATTGGTTCAAAAGATGGGTCATGATCAAAAATATATAGAAAAAATATTTATTAAGAAAGTTCCTATGTAAACGTTTGAGCAAACGAGGCTTAAAGTCACACATTTCAAGCACTAGGAGGCATCAATTTTGTGAAATAGATGAGCCTCCTGTGCTTGTGTTAATCCCTGCCCTTGCGGCAATAATGAAGCAAAAGCCAGCCAACTGTAATAAACAAAACCTACCAGCAGGTGGCTTTTGCTTCATTATTGGCGGAGAGCAGAGATTAACACAAGCTGCTGCTGGCAAGTGCTTTAAATTTAATTCTTTTTTCAAAGAACTGCAAAATAAATGCTTCGGTTTTCTTTCTAACTTAGAAAGAAAACTGCAGCATTTATAATGCTGTATTTATGTTTGCTGTGGCTTCAGCTTTGAGTCTCCTGGGCTCCCTCGACCCGGGGGAGCCCAGGAGACTCATAGCTGAAGCCACAACAAACATAAATACAATGTTGTTGTATTTATAAATGCTGCGGTTTTCATTCTACATTTCCCAGGCACCTCTGGCACGGAGGAGCCCAGGAAACGTAGAAAGAAAATCGCAGCATTTACAAATACAACAATGTTGTATTTCTGACTGCGGCAGCTTCCGCTTTGAGTCTCCTGGGCTCCCCCGACCTCTTGTTGTATTTATGATTTCCGTGGTTTTCTAACGTTGTATTTATAGTTGCAACGCCTTTGCTTTTTGCCTTTCATTTTATGTTTTCTGTGCTTCCCTGGGCTTGGGGAGCACCGAAAACGTAAAATGAAAGTGAAGGCAGCCTCCCCCATGTACAGCTCTGCCGCTGCTTGTTTAGTGCCGCCGGGGCAGAGCTTAACATGAGCTGAGGAGGCTGCCTGAAATGACAAAATGGATGCTCCCATGTAAATGCTTTGAGCCTCGTTTGCTCACACGTTTACATAGGAACTTTCTTTAAAAAGATGTTTAATGTATGTTTTTGATTATTGCCCATCTTTTGGGACAATACAATTTTTGAGTGAACTATTCCTTTAAGAGGTTAAATACATATGGTCTTTTTCTTAAGTATTTTCTAAAATTACTTCATTGAGAAATATGGTTCTAGTATAATAGATTTTATACTATTTCAAATATATTAACCAAGCATTATAATACATAAGGAGCCTATGTTTTGACTGTTTGACTGGCTTATCCTCATCTTTAGGGTATTATTTATCTTCTGTTGCTATACAAGTTATGTGTCAAGGTTGGCCAGCATCCTTAATCCACTTAAACATCCACATATTTCTTCTTAACACATAGTAACATATGTAAGGGTCTTGAAGAAGGAAGCTGACAAAAGGTGGCATGGTGGTGGTTATAGACTTTTATTTATGAAAAAAGACCCTAGGCCTCATTACGAGGAAGGCGGTAGGGGGTTAACAGGGCCGGTCAGGGCTTTAAGTGGGCCGGGGCCTGCCGGGGCTGAGCCCCGGCAGTCTTCGAAATTTCGTTTTGAGGCGGGGCCCTGCCGGGGCCCAGTAATCTCCCCTGACAGCCCCGGCCACTACACGAAAAGGCATTTTTTTCTACAGCCTGAAGCTCTCGCTCGTGTGCGAGAGCTTCAGGCTACAGAAAAAAATGCCTTTCAGCCATAATGGTGGCGCCGCACCTGCGAGGCATCCCTTTAATCAAGAGATTTCCGTCGGCCGGCGCCACCATTATGGAGAAACGTGAGGCCGCTGGAAGCAGAGGCCTTGCTTTCTAAATACTGGAGCTCCCGCGGATTTGCGGGAGTTTCAGTATTTAGGAAAAAGGCCTCTGATTCCAGTGGCCTCACCCTTTCAGCCTTAATGGTGGTGCTGCCCCTCCCCAGCTGGCGAGGGGCAGCACCACCATTAAGGCTGAATAGGCAGGCGCTGTCCCCTGCCAGGCAAGCCTACACAAAATAAATGCAGAGATCAGCACCCTCTCCCCATAGGGGAGAGGGTGCTAATCTCTACAAAAGGCTGCCTGGCAGGGGTGGCAGTAGCCCATTGAGCCGGGGCTCGTCAAGGGGGTGTGGCCTAACGGGCCATCAAGACCCCCGCTGTTAGGCCACGCCCCCTCGATGAGCCCCGGCTCGATTTGTAGTGCCACTTAAGGCACTGGGGCCGGTAGAGCTGCCGACCCCGTTAACACCCTACCGCCTCATTACGAGGTCGGCTCGTGGGACCTGCTAAGGACGTCTGGTTTTAGCAGACGTCCTTAGCGGGTCCCGCATCGGCCCAGCATGCTAATAACAGGCCCGTCATTAACGGGCCCATTGTTAGTATGCTCCTTATACCAATTGAGCCCTATGGGGGCTGGAATGGGAATGGGGATGGACCAGGTCTGGGTTCCTTGAATGGGGAAATACTGGGTCCTCCAAGGTTGGAATGGCCCGGTATTTCCCCATTCAGGGAATCCAGACACGGTACCCGGAATGCAGGTAGACATGCCGCAGAAAGCTGCATGGCTACCTCCTTCCTCGTAATGAGGCCCCCTGACTATCCCTATCATCTAAGAGGGGTTCCTTGCCTCAAACGAATACTAAAGGATGTCAGAATGTCAGTCAAAATCAAAGTCCACCATCCTGTGTCACAAACTACTTCTATCCCTTACACTACAACGAAAAACGAATATAACCCTACAGAAAGTTTCTTCCCCCATGAGAATGCTCCCTTTCCTGGTGTTCGGGTGGTGTTTAAAAGAATATTCTTTTGCAAAAATGTTGCCAAGGGGAATGACTCCCTTCCCCTGACTTGCGGATTCCACACAATCTTTGCACAACTCCACTTTCTGGAACAGGAGAATGGCTCCCTTCTCCTGGTACTGGTCTGTACAGTTCACAATAAGGCTAGGGGGAATGGTTCCCTTCCCCTGACATCTCTAGGTTATGTCCCAAGGGTTATTGTGTCATCCCCAGGAGAATGACTCCGTTCTGTTATCTGAAAAGTTATTTTCTGTGTCTTTCAACTTGCTGTATGTCTTTTCACTCTCTCTCGTTACAAGCAAAGTCGAAAAGCCTTCTCTACTGGTCAATCGACTTATCTTTGCAACTACGCTGAGGAAGTTCTCCTCTTGCTCTCAGATCCCTTGTGTTGGGGTCTATGTGGGGTGAGAAATGTGAAGCGGACCACTGCTATTTTATTATGGGATAAGGTTGGATGAACACCTCACTTACCCTAGCTTGACAAGGAAATCCATGCCTAAAATAAACTAAAGGAAAACTCTAACAAAGGATATCTGTCCATCACACTTATACTTAGAGAAAATAAACAAGGAAATATATAGCAATTCTTAACAAACAATAATGATTGGATTTTTGAGGCCACCAGAGTCTCTCTTTGTAACTTTGGCGAATTCCCCTTCCAAGTTCAAACGTGATTCTTTTTCATAGTTCAAGAAATGAAAACCAGGAAATCCTGATTTGCAATCATTTTCAGTAAGAGTTTGTTTCCACTTCAATTCGTCAACACCAAGTTCCAACTTAGTTTGATATAGTTCCACTTTGTCAACAAAAAGTTACAACTCCACTTCGTATAACTTTAATTTGTCAATGGAAAGTTCCAACTCAGAAAATAGAAGGGTTCTTTCTTTCCTTGAACCCTTCTTCAGTTCATCATTAGAAACAAGAATTGTGTTGGTCAGCATGATTTTTGCCACAAATAAGTTTCAGTATCACCTTCAACATAAATTATACCCATCAGTACCCCTTTCAAGCACTTCTTCAATGGCCACCTGGTTTATTCTCAGACCAGGCCCACTTCTTCACCAGCTTGCAATTCAAGTATACTCCCCTGCCCGACAGCAAGTCACAACCAAAAGTGCTTTAGAGGTTAAATATTATTTGATGCATGTGTTACCACAACTTCAGATTGTTTAACATATTTCAGCTTCACAATTTCCAACAACTCTTCAGGGAAAACAAGATTTATGTTAGTGCTCTGTAACACTCTTCTCATAATAATGCCCCTCGCCCTCTGGATCCTTCTCTCCCAGAAGGGCAGCCTTTGTGACACTCTTGTTTCCTCACTACACAAGTAACCAATTACTGATATAAGGGTATGTTGATTCTCTTACTTTGATTTAGATAATGTGAGTTCAAATCAATTTCACCACAGGCTGTATGATATACAAGCCACAATTGCCACTGTCTCTGAATCTTTCAATGGCCCTTTGTCGTGGTTGGCAATATCTGTTATTTTGTAACTGGCTTGATTTAGCTCTCTCTTTGCTTGGCCAATGCTTGTTTATGTTCTCTTTTAACCAGGTTGCCCTTTTACTTTGTTGGGTATTTCCATCAACTCACATTTACAACATTACAGTCTATTGGCTTTTAAAAAATATAGGTTTGCTGCTTTTTAGGACTTAGGTGTTCAAGAGTACTGTGTAAGTCTCTCTCGCTCGCGAGTGCTACTTCTGCTTTGGTTTGTTAGCGCAAGTTTTAAAAGTGAATTTCCAGTCACTTTCAGTCACACGCGAGTGTCTTTCACTCGCCATACACTTTCCTTGCATACTCCCTGGGTAAGATGTGCTCTTCTCTTCCTCTCGCCGCTTGCAAGATTTTTTTTCTCTCAGCTTCTCTGGACGTGGCAAACCTCTTCTTCTGGCCCGCCGCCGCCCACTTGGTAATAGAGCCCTCGTGGCTCCAGCGGTTGTCTGGTGCACGCCAGCCACCAGAGACATTGAGGCCGTCGGGTAAACGCCAGCCACCTGATATGTCTATCAGGAATGGAAAACTTCCATCATATTCGCTTCCCGCTGCACAGGTTCTGCAGACCTGACCGCCAGAGGGCAAGCTTCCCTCTCAAATGCTTCCTGCTGGGCGATCTCTGCAATCTAGGATTTGAGAGGCACAGACCCTTTCAGGACAGACAGTTGCTCTCTGCCACACAATGGTCCCGGCGCCTTCTCTCTCCTCGAGCAGTTGGGTTGATCTTCATTCACCATGCTGCTTCTGCCACTGCTTGCTCCTTCTCTCCCACCACAACTTCTTGCCTGCACCCGAGGGGCCATTTTAAGCCTCTCAGTCTCCCTCAGGTGTGGGTAATCTGCACTAATTAACTGATCACTCCTATAGTACTGCACCTCTTCAGTCATTTTACTCGTCCCAGTACTTAGAGGATCATGTCTACATGTGGATGTTGCAGTACCGCAAGATGGTTGTTACAGCAAGCCATTACAAACTTTGGCATAACATAGTTATCCTCTTCAGAGGCAGACAAATACTGTGTCTCATCCCACGTAATCCTCTCACTTCCTTGATCCTTTTCTCATACCAGGTGATCCTCCCGCAAAACACCACCCCCAAGGTCAGGATCAGGAAGTGTCCACCTTTCCCTGGTCACCTTGGAGGAGAGTCTAGGCATGGAATCAATGTGGGATTTTAGGATTCATTACAGGTCCAAGACCCTTTACTGGTGGTCAGTCGACCTATGGTCGCCACTGCAATGAGGAGGTTCTCCTCAGATTTTCAATTCTTTTTTGTTGGGTCCCAGAACCAACTTTGGTGGTCAGTGGGCTTATTGCTGCCACTGCAATGATGAATTTCTCCTCGAATGCGTGGTTCACTCTTGGTAGGGTCCCAGACGCTTCTCTGGTGGTCAGTGGGCTTATTACTGCCACTGCAATGAGGAACTTCTCCTCGGATGCTGGTTTCACTGTTGTTAGGGCCACAGGCCCTTCTCTGGTGGTCAGTGGGCGTGTTGCTTCCACTGTGATGAGGAAGTTATCCTTGGATGCATGCTTCACTGTTGTTAGGGTCCCAGACACTTCTATGGTGGTCAGTGGGCTTATTCCTGCCACTGTGGCAAAGATGTTCTCCTCAGATGCTTGCTTCACTTTTGTTAGGGTCCCCGACCCTTCTCTCATGGTCAGTGGGCTTGTTGCTGCCACTGTGACGAGAAGGTTCTCCTCGGATGCTTGGTTCACTCTTCCAGTGTCTACCTTGTTACTACTGGGACGAGGGATATCCTCCCTGATGCACTCTACACAGCTCTGTTCGCCAATAGCCATATAGCTGCCACTGGGGTGAGGAACATTATGCTGTGTCCCTCTCTCTGCCGCCCCTGTATCGTTACTAGGTCTCCTCTGCCTCCCTTTACCTTCTCCCAGTATGTGGCATGTCACCGGTCCTTCCTGGGATGGGGGTCTTTGACGAGGGCTACCTCTCCTCGTCCACTTCGATGATCCCGTAGCACCCTCGTGGACCTCCGCTACTTATGGTCTTTGCTTCGCTGTGGGACCCGATGGTCCATCTTGTTGCAATAAGGCCACTGCTTCTTCCCTTCAGCCACGCAGTTGGGTCTGCTCGCGTCACACCCACAACAGACTCTCGCAGCCTGTTATCGTTGTCTTCTGCACAGCCTTCCTTGCAGCCCTCACTCAGAGTTCGAAACTCCCAGGCTCCAGTGTGCACCTGGCTTCCCCGCTATCAGACTCTCTTCAGTCCTTATTCTCTGTCCTTGTTATCCGGCGCAGCGGCAACATTTGCAGATAATGTCTCTTTGGCATTCTTCATGCCTCCGGTGAGCCACATGGTGGCAGTATTTAGATTTGATTACTCTTCATGGTTGTTGTGTTCTTCCTCTTCTCAGTATGTTCAGTTCTGGCAATATCCCATGTGCTACAAAGATATATTGGCTTACTCTAGACGAAATGTCTCGGTATGTAAGAGGGGCTTGGAAATGTTGGGGAGTGACGTGGCTCAAGGACTGTACCTTAAGTGATTGTCCTTGTCCCCAGAGGGGGGAGTCCCTCCCTATGAGGTCCTCCCACATGAAACCACATCTAGGTGGACTATTGGGTAGCAGCCGCACCTCCCTAGGGGGAAGGGCTCCCTCCCTGGGGACAAGTGACGACACCTTGCAAATCGTCACACATAGATGTGCATTAGATATTTATTATGTTTGTACTCCTTTTTGTTAGAATCCATTGAATGATTAGCCCTGGGTATGCTGTTAGAATATTTATGTACGTAGAAAATGTAAGGAAGCTACATTGGCTAAATTGAAACATTTGTCAACCATTGCCCGATTCATGTGATATGATATGATAGGTTATTTATAAAGCGCTTAATACCCGGAGGTTTCTAAGCGCGCACCCGGGGATCGAACCTGTGTTGCTCCGTGTAGTCTTACTTCCAAGGCGAGCACGTTGCCCTTGAGCTATCCTCCCAAGACGAAAGATGTGTGAAAGATGATGGCTAATAATGTTAGTACAGGTTAATACATTTCTCTGTTTTTGCCCAGCATCTATCTTTTGTTGATTCATTTAATGATTAACAACATAGTTTATTGTTTCAGGGAGGAGATTGAAATTTCTATTTGCAATTGCATCATTTTTGTAACAAGTACAAGGTACTATAGTCAGAACGCTTGGAACATTTGTAACATGTATTAACTGATTGTGATCCTTCACAGTTTGTGAGATCTGACACTTTTTAACATGTTTGTTTTTTTCATTTGCTTGATTCACCACAACCACTTCTATGTGAAATTATTTTGGGATTATTTACTAAGACATTTGACTGATGCTGTTATCTTTTGGATATTCAGGAGGCTTAGTAAAAAGATAGAGCGTCTACTCATATAACTAGTACAGTATGCTCACACTTTCAAGTTATTGACACAAGTAGCCCATAATGACAATTTCCACCCCTTGATCAGCAGGCTTCATAGGATGTGGTTATACATTGGTTTGGCTGTTAATCATGTGGGTTGTGGTGTGGGGTTATAGTGGCATGTTTAATCATTGCAGCACTCTAATTAAAAATATATTTTGCATAATGTTAGTGGTATTTTATGTCACCCCCTAGCATTCTTAATAATATAAATATTGAATCTGTGATTTAGAAATGTTTCTGATCTCCAAGAACATTTTTGACCATATTACATGTGTGTTTTATCTGCTTATATATTATTTCATTGATATGCTTTGAGTACCTTTTATAGTTCTAGGGGTGTTTGTGACATTGTAAGTATGACATCTCGTGTGTGATAGTGAATTGTT
This sequence comes from Ambystoma mexicanum, assembly GCF_040938575.1. Taxonomy (NCBI): domain Eukaryota; kingdom Metazoa; phylum Chordata; class Amphibia; order Caudata; family Ambystomatidae; genus Ambystoma; species Ambystoma mexicanum. The sequence continues at coordinate 128,729,795 of NC_090936.1, read as the reverse complement.
TTGTGGTATTGTAAGATTAAAATATGTGTTTTAAGGTGTGACTTTCAATATGAAAGTGAATAATCTATGAACAATGACTTTTAGGTAATCTTTCATAGGTTTTATAATTTTAAGTTTAGCACTGTGACATTGTATGTTTGAAATACATGTACAATTAGGGATATGTACTGCGACATTTGAAACATATTAAATACATTGAAGTGCTGGGAATTTGGACATAAACCTGTAGTAGTATATTATGAGCAGTGAGCACTTCTGCTCATATATTTTGTTATAGATTTAAGAATGTTGCCAAATTGAGATTTCCAAGGACCCGTCAGGATTGGGTGGCGCCGGCAACCCTGCCACCTTCTTGGTATGAAGGAATACTGTAGATGGCTCTCCACTGTACACCCTCTGCTGATCCTCCAAAGAAATGAATAAACACAGCTTGCCCAGAAGGAGAGGACTCTGCTGAGGGAGATGCCTACAAGGAGGAAAGAAATAATGAGGACCATGGACAGGATCCTCCAACTCTAGCTTCATAGAACAGAAAACAAAAGAAACAAGCTGTGATAAGGACGGCAATGACCCTAAAAGGGAAGAGAGTTGTGACCCACTTCCATCTCATCACAAGATGCTTAAATAATTGACCGAGCCATGCCAAAAAGAGCGTGGTGTCAGGTAATGGGCTACAGTATCTTGCAATTGGAAAACAGTTCACACAATAATACCTAAAGATAATAAAGCATTACATTGTGGACATCATGTAATGGAATATCTCTCACAGCCTCTTTATAATAGTAACCATAATAATATTCAAGTTTTTCTTTGTATAGTGCTGAAGGCCATATTCCTCCTGCTTCTAAGTGCTGTAGTAAGTGATGTTATTATTCATCACATTTTCAAATGGTACTCAATATATCAACCTCTGAAAGGTTGAAGGCTGTTTTAGGCCAGAAGGGATTTAAATCTGTTCCTTGCAATTTGAACACATATATCTAGGGCGGCATGTATCTTCACTCGTTGAGCTATCTGGCCAAATCCTAGCCAGAAATGTGGTCCTAAATATCAATACATCAATCAGTGACATATCGACACCCAAGCCGCAGACTGCTGAGTTAATGCTGCCTATGTTGGTCCACACTGTAAGGTTCACATCCAATATCCATTGATGGACACACAAGCTTTACGGGTGGACCATATGCTACTTCGTGCCTTCAGCATTCAGAGCGATCTACAGGGACCTTTGGTTGTGGAAGATCGCACATGTATACATTTCCTGACTTTGTGCTTAGCAGATTGTCTTCCCATTTATGAAGCTACATTAGTTTCAATCTTGGTCTGTGGTCACAGATTAGCTTTTGATTTCCCTTTAGAGGCCTTGCTGTTTCATTTCTAAAGTGACGCTGGCTTTGTTGGTATGTTCAGTAGAGCATGACCTTGCCATGGACCTCCGTGTGGTTTTGGTGGCCTCTTAAAATGGGCTGTCCCTCTGGGACTCAATTGTCCTGTACCAGATTAAGAGATATTCTTTGAGTGGCCTATTGGGCCTGCCTCTCAATTTGAACTATACATTATCTCAGACACATTGACAGCTGCTATGGAACAGGCTGTGGTCTTGGTGAAAAAGTGGGGAAAGAGGTGGTGCAGGTGCAAAGTGGGATGTTTATGTCTGCCATTGGGCCATCCACTTGTCCACTGGTCTCAGGGACTAGGGAGGAACGGCGAAGCAGAAAGTGAGCTGCAGGGGGCTCATGGGTTCCAACTTTGCATCAACAAAAGTGTTTAGTTTTTTCTTAGAAAGCTGGATTTGGCACTCTCAAACTAGGGTGAATATGGTGGTCCTCAGAATAACAGGAAGGCCCTTTCTGTTGTCTGATGCATCAACGTTCACTCGCTTCCATCGCTGCTCTACCAATTCAAAAGTGGACACATACTTTAACAGGATGCAGACCCTCCAGGATACTGCTTCATGAACATTTTTCATCATATAAAAGTAAATTGTGTATCATAACATTTTATATTTTACAGCATTTTTCTGTACATTTATGTTGACTGGAGGATATGAGTGAGTCATGGTGTAACAGAGCCAGGGTGCAAGAAAGAGGCAGCTCCCTGTGTGAGTGGTTCCTGCGAGTGGTGACTGTTCGGCTGGAGGAACTACGCTATTTCGCAGTGATCAATGTTTTAATTCTGCGCTTGGAAGTATTTTGGTATGATTTACTCAAGAAGCTTCACTTACTGAGTATACAAAAAGCTCTTGTGCACTTATAAGTTAATACAGACTTTGAAAACACTGGGGGTCATTCAGAGGTTGGAGGTAAGTAACAGTCCTTACCGGCATGGAGCAAATACCGTGTCCGTGTAGTCAAGAGCCCGCATATAGAGGGCTATTACGACTTTGCGGGCACGAGCTTTGCGCCATGCCAGTAAGATCATAACTGCAATGCCGTAAAAGGCCCTTAGCAACATCATGTAAAGCGCAGATTGCACTACCGGCATGAACCAATGCGCCAATAACGGTCACCGTAAATAAGCGGAACCGGAAGTAGCATCATTGCACAGGAACGGGAAGGAGCACAGCGGCCCTCTTTAAAAACACAATCAATTGCCATCCTCACCACACAGGACCTGTTGGATACTGTTGTTTGTGATATCTCAATCACCACCATACCACAATGCCCAAGGAGCGCTTCAATGAAGATGAGCTGACCATGCTAGCGGAGACCCTGCAAGAACATGCAGATGTTGTTTTTGCCCAGAGCTTCAAGAGGGAGGCCATACTCCGTAAGAAGGAGATCTGGGCACTGGTGACGCAAAAAGTAAGCGCAGTCGGTAACACCCCCCACACAATAAAGGACTGCAGGAAGAGGTGGGACGACTTGCGCCTGCGAGTCCGCAATATCTTCTCTGCCAACAGGAACCAGGCCATGTCAATTGGCGGGGGAGCAAGCTCTCCCATTGAGCTGTCCCGGTGGGAGGACATCTGTGCTAGCCTGATCGGCATGGAGGGCATAGAAGGGGTCGGAGACATGGAGTATGGCACCACAACATCGGCAGATGGAGGTGAGTGTCCTAAGAAAACACTGTACTACAGAGTCTGATGAAAGTCCACCAATATGTCTGTCCAAAGATGCAAGCCATGGGCCAATACACACACATTCTCAGCAAAGTTGTCGGACGCAGCACAGACACATGCATTTGCCTGCAGCAGGGCAATGCCGTACCTGACACATACCACACAAAGATGTAAATGGCATAAGTCACACTGCATGCAGGCCCCAACAAAAATGAATGTAACATACCATACGTCTGCCCCAACATGAGTGACCCCGACGTATGCCTGCATTACCCACCCATGTAGCAAGCAACGTGATCATCCAAACTCAAATGCCTATTACCCTCGATTGTGTTGATGATCAATTGTACAAATGTATGCATGATGCCTATCAATCCATCACTCATGCCGTCCCTCTCTTCGACCCCCAGAGGCTCAGAACATGACAGCGATGTGCAGGACTCACCCCCACAGCCAACCACACCCCGGAAGAGGGCCCGGGATGAGGCCAACAGGCCTTCCACCTCAAAGGTCCAACCCAAGGCCCACCATGCACCACCAAGGAAACCATCTCAAGTTGCCACGGCACCGGTGCTGATAAGGGCCTTTGAGACGGAAGCCCCAATACCTGTCACACTGACACAGGACACAGCTTAGGCTCCACACTCAGCAGAGTCCAGTTTGGTCGGGGAGGTGGAAGCCACAGCACCCCTGGCTGAGGAGGAGGCACCGGAAGAGGTGTGGGTGCCCGTGGAGGATGATTCCTCCGAACTGCCCCGCACACCCAGTCCACTACCATCCCCCCAGGTCACATCTTTGGAGTCTGACCACGGCACCACCCCGAAGCACTCTGGGTGGGAGTATAATCAAGGGGCCATGAGTCCCATAGTGGAGCGCATTGAAGCCAAACATGACACCCAAACACTGTCCACCTCCACAGGTGTACCGGCGGGGCCACAGCGGCATGAGGAGCTGATTGCCCTTGTGTGTCAGTTTGTGGATGACAATGCCCAATCAAGGCTTGAGTGGCATGAAAACACTGCCTCCCTGGGCAAGATAATTGCTGACAACACTGCCTCCCTGGGCAAGATCTTGCAGACAATACTAATAGACTGTGCGAGGAGGTATCCGCCCTGCGGCAGGTCCTCGGCAGCATTGCTGATGCTATGGAGGCTGAACGTCCAGCACCCTAGATGTAGCAGGCGGCCACGCCATCGTCCTCCAGCTCAACCCAGACCAGCCCACTCCGCAGGTCGTCGCGCACCCTGCGCCGGCCGGACATGCCGCCACCCGGTCCAGGGAGTGTCAAAAAGTAGAATGGCCAGCCTGATGAAGGCATTAGACACTTGTTGGGACATGTGTGGGGGAGTTGTGGGGGGAGTGAGAGGGGGTGAGGGTGTGTGGGGGAGTTGTGGGGGGAGTGGGATGGGGTGAGGGTGTGTGGGGGAGTTGTGGGGGCAGGGGGAGGGAGGTGAAGATGGTGGTGGGTTAGTGCACTTTTGTTTTCATTGTAAATTTCAATACACCCCTTGTGTTAAAAGAAAGACTTGAGTGGACATTCATCATTGCGCATGTGTCATTTATTCATATGCATGCATAGTGTACATGTACTCCCACACCCAGTGCCCTCTGTCAAACTATCATGTCACCCTCTGCAGCTATGTGTGTCAGAAATATTGTGCAATCACTGACTGACGAACAGCACGTCCCTCCTGTGCATCGGCACCGCGATAATGTGCAGCCACCTCATCTTCATCTCCTTCATTATCACCAGGTGGTTACAGTTCAATGTCAGGGGGTAGGGGCACGTTGCGTCGGATACACATGTTGTGCAGCATGACACATGCCATGATGATCTTGGCCACCTTCTCATGCCTGTAGAGGAGTGCCCCACCCGACGGGCTAAGGCAGCAAAACCATCTCTTCAACAGGCCAAGGGTCTGCTCAATGACCACACGGGTACGGGTGTGTGATTGATGGTAGTCCTACTCGTGCTTGTTCTGTGGGTTTCGGACAGGGGTGAGGAGCCACGGCATCAAGGGATAGCCACTGTCAACTGCATGGGAGGGAAAAAAAAGGTGTATGTTAGTCGATTGATGATGGACAGCTGTACTAGTTAACCATGCCGGCAGTTTATCGTTGGTCACATGCACATGTCCCTGGTTGTATGCACGCCATTTTTAGGCCCTCAATGTATCCTGTGCCATGGAATAATGGTGTAGGTTGCATCTTCAAGATGATACACGGTGTGCTCTGCCGTCTTGTAGCTCATGCATTGTGTACGCATACAGCTGTGTTTGTGTCCATTTAGTGATGTGTTGTGTTCTGTAGGATTTTCTGACTGCGAGCGTTGGCAGTAGGCTCTGCAATATTAGGCATCCAGCACTTGGTTCAGAATACGAGAAATTAAGGGTTGTGATATGTCATGCATGTGCCCCACTGTGTGCTGGTAGGTGCCTGTGGCAAGGAAGTGGAGCACAGACACTACCTTCAGTAGAGGGGGGATGGCGGTGCGTATTTCCATGAGGCTGACTATGTCGGCGTGTATCATGTCCACGATGGTGGTGATGGTGTCCCGGTCCAGACGGTACAGGATGTGGATCTACTCAGGGGTTAGGTTGAAAGGACTGGCTCTGATGCGAGGGATTGGGGGCTGGCTCCGTGGTTACCCTGGCTTCACTGGTGGGGCATGCTGGGCCTGTCTCACCCTCCTTCTCCTGCTGCGTCTCCTCTGTGGTGCCTGCTGTTGCTGTTGTTGTTGTTACTGGTGTTGCAATGCATGCATGTCCTCCAGCTCCAGTGTTGCTACTACTATTGGAATCATCTTGGTGGGGGAAGGGGTGTGGTGTGTGGGTGTGCTCCTTTTGTACTGGCCCAGACGCCATTGCCTCCACCTGTGCTGATAGTGCGCACCTGTGGCAGTTTGGAACACTGCACATATCATTTTACGGTTGGTTCGCGATGCCGGTATTTACGGCATGCCGGTATCCACTATTTGCACCTTCATGATGCTCGTATTTGCTTGTCCGCCTGACTTGTGATTTACTCCCTTTAGCGCCATGCCGCTATTGCCGGTATGATGGGCCGCGTGTCCGCGCCCATGCCGCTTTTAGAGGCACCATTATTTACGGTGCCGCTAATAGCGGGTTGGCAGGTCGGAATAGCCCAGAGCGGTAAGCAATGCCGGTAATCCTTTATTGGCATCTTTTTTCCCTTACCTCCAACCTCGGAATGACCCCCACTGTTTCTATATTTACAGGGCAACGTCCCTCCCACTTTACCCAGAAACCCACATAAACCAGAGGCCACACGCTTCCTGCTTGCGTGGTTCCTGTGAGTGGTGACTGTTCGGCTGTTCAGCTGCGCAGCCTGGCAGCTGTAGCTGAGGCAACCGAACGGTCCTGGCAGTTATTTTCTCTTGGTAAGGATATTTTTGCAAGGAGCTTTTTCTGCCCGTGTATTGCTTACTAACTTTCATCGCAGAGAAATCTCATGTACACTTTAAAATCGGCAATGCCTGATAATGCCATGAATCTAGTCCGGACTTCGATGTCTGTTTCGCCACATCAAAGGAACGCACAAGAAAAGCAAACAGGCAAAAAAAGGCCCGGCACGTTCTAAATCAGTAGTTGCAGACATTCGACAAAGGTGGTTACCTGGCAAAACTAAACCTGCAGCGTTAACAATCTCAAGCGAGGGACTAACTAAAAAAAGTCCTTGCATTGAAAAGGAGAGTGAAAGTGGGCGTCTATTGAAATCAGTTGCTAAAACGTCACTGCATGTAACGGACGACGAAATCTTGGCCTTCAGTATGCAAGGATGCCAGTCTGATGTAAGATCGCATAGTAATATGTCGCTGCTGGTACCCACTCACCCAAATGCGAAAGTGAAACATCTACCTCTAGCTGCACGCGTCAAGCAAATAGAGATTCATGCCAGTGAAAACTTTGATGTCCCCAGGTTATACTCTCAAATTGTGGCAAGTGACAAATGCATTTCAAGTGAAGAACTATTTAATTTTTTAATTTACCTAAACCGTGTGGTGTTGGCTGTAAAGAAATAAGGAGCAATGTTGAAGTTGTCAAAGTGCCCACAGATAGAAAAATCCTTGATTGCTATAAACAGAACGAGTGCGAGAAAGATCCATCGGAGAATGCAACACCTGAAAATAGAGGGTCTGAGTTAACCAGAAACAATATAGAAAAGTGCATTGAGGAAATTTTCTTGAAAGAAGTGGCATCCCTTAGATGTGACAAAGAGGGAAATGTCCTGGCAGTGACACCCCGAGAACTCAAAGACAGTAGTTTTGTGGTTAAAACTGCTTTGACGAACTTCAGACATGGAGAGGATGGTATTGTTCCTGAGACCCAAATGAATGTTTGTAATTTGAAATCAAATGGGCTGAATGATACGAATCTATCAGGCTCTCCAATCTTTAATCCAGACCCTCCAAAAGAAGTAATGAATTCTAATGTATGATCTGACATGTCGTTCATCAGACCGACCCCAAGACCCTCTTTTGGGTTTAAGAACTCCATTATTCCAGCGTATTAAATAACATTTGTTTCTATGAATACTGGCATTTACAGTCTAACTAAAATTTAAGAACATATTGATAAGAAAACGGAGACAAATTCGATATCACTGACTGCCATTCATGATAAATGTGACCATGTGCTGCGTGAACTTAATCAGCTAAACTTGAGATTAAAACTCAAATATCCTCTTTGAAAATAATCTTGGGAGCGGTCTGAGTGACACTGATGTCTCCACTCACATAAATATGATAAGTGTGGAAGTACAGAATAGAGAAAACATAGAAATTGATTCATCATATAGGAAAACATCAGTGGAGGCACTGGAGAGTGAGGAGAAAGCTGCCCCAGACCTTACCTCTAAAGAAGAAGCCAAACATAGCTTGATTGAGATAGCAGATAGCAATCCACAAGTGGATGAGCAAGTTTATTACTTAAAACCGACAATAGATAGGGAAACAAAAACAAAAACAAGAGGCAGGCAGAGAAATAAAAACTAAGAATCAATGTGCCTTTAAGAGCACTAATCAAATAACAGCGAAACAGAATTTTTTTAAAGCTTTAACGGTACCCCAACAGAATAAAAAACCAGAGAAATAAGAGAAAAATAAATGAAGTTGCAGAGATCTATTCAGATGCCAGAATCTACTTTAAAAATCTTACGAGGGCAAAGAAAAGAACGCAACAATAGAATCTGAGACAGATGAGAACATGAGTGTGCTTATGAATTTAACAACACAGTCTATAACACCTGAGAAGTCTGAAACAGAGAATGTTGTTTTTGAGAAAGATTCTATACAGAGTTTAGATCTAGTTAATCCCAACAATAGAACTCATGCCCCACAATTTAACATGACGGAGCAGAAAAGGAATAACCTACTGGCCAAGACAAACTCGAGAGACATTGCTGACACGCAAATTGAAAAACTAGATAAGATCAATAAAGTTGAATTTGAGCGGCACATAGGAGATACACATAATAACAAACTGTGAGCAAGAACACATGAATATGAAAATGAACGGAGTTTGCAGACAGGTAATTGCTTTGTAATAAAGATGACTGACAGGAGAAATGGAGAACCGTACCCTAACAGATGCACCTTACTGACGGTATTTCATACTATTTTACCTCTGCAAGCGATACGATCTAGAGATATAGATACTATAACAATCGATAGGAATAAACAAATGGACACTGCAGTTGTTTATATACCGTTGCTGATAGTCAGGAAATTGCTATGGTCAGAGAGGGAAACCATATGTGAGAAAGGGTTTGAGATCCAAATTAAAAAAAATAGGCAGGAAGAAACAACACAACGCTGCCGAAAGACAGACAGACAGAGGAAATGAGCACAAGCGCTCTAATCGTGAAGATGAAAAACTATTGATTAATTGCCACGGGCAAGCTGGCAGTTTACGAAGAGAAGTGTACTATAAAGAAGAGAAATCCAAAACTCATGTCAGTAAACATATGAAGTGGGTTTGGCTGTACCAAGCCATGTCCGACACCAACCATCGTCCAGAGGAGTAGCATACTAGCGACAATAATACATCTGTATTGACAATTGCCGTCTGGAATACTGGAGGTTACAGGCATTTGTTGCAGCCCGAAAATGCCAATGTATTGAGTAGCTATGATATAGTATTATTACTGGAAACTTGGCTAACAACTGAACCAATATGGCAGAATCGGCAAGTATGCTGGGTGCCAGCCATAAAGCAGCCCAAAGGAAGACCCATGATGGGTTTATCAGGTGGATTAAAGATGAACTGACCAGGCCACTTGTCTTCGCGGAAAGGTTTGCATCCAGGATTACAATTAATGAGGAATAAAACGAAAAATCCACCCATATTGATCTAGACCCCACCATAACCACGACATTAATAACTGGTGATTTAAACCTGCAATGCTTGATTAGTCAAAATAAGCTTCTATCTGTGTGTGTGGAGAAGTGGCTTAGAATTATGGAGGATCATAATATGACAATGTTGAATGGGTGTGTTGAAGGGGATGTCCCACCCTGATCCACCTGAAAAGACAGAAAGTATCTTTGATTATGTCTTTTTGTCAAATCATTAAAAAACTAATTAATTTCACTGTTGTATCTACAGAGTTAAGCGATCACAACATCCTAGCCATTACATATGGACGGATAAAGATCCCAGCTCTATGTCATTATAAATATCATCTAAATGTGAATCACAGACTCATTCGTATTAAGTGGGCACCTGAGAAATTGGATAGATTGTTGAATGACTTGATGACCCTTCTGACACACACAAGGACAGCCTCCTATTAGCCACCCTTAACTATAAAGAAGCTCTCCTCCAGGCCAAAAAAGACTCATCCAATAACCGAATCGCTTCAGCACAATCAAATACTAAGGAATTATTCAAAATTATCAAGGAACTCAAATCACCTACAGCCCCCCCAGACTCCTGTCCTAAAGATAGCAACTGGTGCACTAACATCCAGACAGCACTCCTGGGTGAAATTGCCACCCTTCAAATTAAAAATAAACAAAAGTCATTACAGTCGGATCAACCACTGCTCACAGCCACACCTAGCTCCCAACACCAAGCTAACCCATCCATTAAACCATTCGCCTTCTCCCCTCTTACCATCCCAGAAGTAGGAGGAATCATAAACAACCTCAAACCGTCCAATTGCCAAGGAGACCCTTGCCCAGCTCCTATCATTAAGGAAGCTTTGCACCACCTTGCCCCGTTCATCACTTCTTTCATAAATGCCTCCTTCAAAACAGGTATAGTCCCTGACAACCTCAAGGATGCGTGGGTAATCCCACTACTTAAAAAACCATCTCTTGACCCTAACATCCCAACTAATTTCAGACCCATCACTACGGTCCCATTCCTGCTTAAGATTCTTGATCGCGCAGCTTACCTGCAGATCCAAGACTACATCGAATCTAACAAACTCCTGGGGCTAAGACAATCAGGCTTACACCCCAAACACGGCACCGAATCAGCCCTGATTGATCTGAAAACTCAGATGGAGACACTGAAGGACAACAGGAAGCTTGCCCTACTCCTTCTCCTCGACCTTTCTGCGGCATTCGATTTGGTCAACCACCAAATACTCTGCCAACATCTCAAATCCGCTGCCTACTTTTCTGACTCTGCTAATGCCTGGATCCACTCGTTCCTAAGCAACAGATCTATGCGGGTATTCTCACCATCAGCATCGGCATACCCATCTCTCATTCTCTGCGGCGTCCCTCAAGGCTCTTGTGTATCGCCTACACTGTACAATGTATTCACCAAGCTCCTTTTCGATGTGCTTGACCATCTGGGTGTATCTTACACTAACTACGCGGATGACACCCAGATACTCATTCCCATTACTGGTGACTACACAGCTGATACCAAAGCCTTGAATGATGCTATCTGGTCTTCCAGGCCTGGATGGCTCAACATGAACTTTGCCTTAACGATGATAAGACGGAGCTCCTACTACTAGGATCCACTTTTCATCTTAACAAACTTATCCAAGCCTATAAGTCCTTCACTATTGACGGCAACGTCATCAAGGTCTCCAAAGACACCAAAACATTAGGCGTTTATCTGGATTCCACCCTCTACCTGAACAGACAAACAAATGCTGTTAGGTCAGCCTCTGCCTACACATGTAAACTTATCACTGCCTGCAGACCATTTCTGAACCCTTACAATGCACTACATTGGCTAGAACACTCATCATATATATACCTGCAAGCTGATCACAGCATGTCGCCCTTTCCTCTCCTCGCACAACTGTACTACCCTTGCTAGGACCCTGGTCATGTCCAAACTAGACTATTGCAATGCATTGTACCAGGGCACTAATCAGGGTAACCTAGACAAGCTCCAAATCATACAAAATAACGCCATCAGGGCAGCCCTCAATATCCCCAGATCCGCACACATTTCGGATACCAGGAAGAACCTTCATTGATTGTCAGTCACCCAAAGGATCTCACTAAAATCGCTTGCCCTTACCTACAAATGCATGAACAACCTGGCCCCCACTTATCTCTCCTCACGATTCACGTTGTACACTCCAGTTCGCTCACTTAGATCTACCCTCAACCAGAGCCTACAGATACCTAGATACAAGCTCCAAACAGCTGGTGGTTCTAGCTTCCCAGTCCTGGCAGCCAAACTGTGGTATGCTGTCCCCTTGACTATCAGAAACCTCCCCTCCCTCAACCTTTTCAAACATAGAGCCAAACGTTGGCTCGCCTCTTCCAATGCCTAAGCTACATTCTGAAAACGTGTTGCAATAACCTATGTAGGGATGTACTACTTGACAAACCATGTATCGTTGTACTACCTACCTATGTCTGTTTCTATGCCATATTTATTGTTTGATATATTATCACTGTATGCAACTTATGTAACCATTGCCTTAAGAAATGCGCCCGGTAGCCTCCGGGCCTGGTCTGCGCTATACAACTAAATAAATACAAAATACAAATCATGTCCAAAATAGATTACTGTAGTGCCCTCTACCTAGGGACTAGTCAGTCTAACCTCAATAAACTTCAAACTATTCAAAATAATGCCATAAGGGCAGCTCTCAACATCCCTACACGGTCCCACATCTCCACACTTAGATCCGACTTACGCTTGCTCCCGGTAAAACATAGAATTGCCTTGAAAACGCTAGCCTTGACCCACAAATGCCTGAACAACAATGCCCCACTGTACCTCACATCGCGTCTTGCACTTCACTCCTCTTCCCTTCCCACCAGATCAGCCCCAGTTCACAGTCTAACCTTGCCTAGATTCAAACTCCAAAAAGCGGGTGGCGTGAGCTTCCCTGTCCTAGCTTGCAAACTGTGGAACACTCTGCCACCCACATAAGAACTGAACCTTCGTTCCTAATGTTCAAGAACAATGCCAAAGCTTGGCTGTTCACCCAGAAAGCATAAGGTTCCCTTGCTAGCCGGTTCCCCACCTGTATTATATCTTTCTGTGTATATATGTCACACTGTATTCGCTCATAAATTGTATTTTGTACTTATGTATTACTTGTAAATCTGGCCCTTGCGCATATTTTGTTGTAACCTGCATTTAAGATTATGCGCCCGGTTGCCCATGGGCCTGGTGCGCTTTACAAATAAACCAAACTTCAAACTTCAAACACACTAAACAGACGCAGTATGTAAATGTGCAACATAGATTCAAGACAGTGCAAAATGAAAATAATTAATCTAGGGAAAGAACTTGGAAATCATATGACCCAATAATTAAAAAAAAGAAGACTGAAAAAAGAAAGGCTATGAGAAACATTGTATCTTGTCTCAATAGGGAATGTCAGGAAAAACGAGCAATCATACATACAAAATACAATAATTTTGTCAAAGACTATAGACTCATTAAAACACAGAATGAAAATGAATGTATGTTACGCACAATTGCTAGTAAATCGAGTGCGCAGATATGGCGTTTACTTAAAGATGGAAGCAAAACTGAGATATCACCACACCCCTTAAATGCCATAGGAGAAGAAGATTGGGTCAACTATTTTACCACGTTGTTCTACAGGGAGAATAAAAAAGATACTACGGGACTAGACAGAGTTGTTAAATATAATCCTGCAGAGACTACATTTGTGATTGATGTAGTATCTATACTCTACATAATACAGTAGCTGAGCATGTCGAAGGTACCGGGACCCAATGGTATTTTGAAAGCGATTATGAAATTGCATCCAGAAAAATGGGTCCGAATACTACATGAGCTATATCAAAAATAAAGTTAACAGGTGCGGTACCGGAAACCTGGAAACAATCCATTATCTACACAGTTTTAAAAAAGGGAGACCACTTGAATCCAGCCAATTACAGACCGTTAGGTCTATTGGATTAACCGGGAAAATGTATTCCAAAGTTGTCCTGACTGAATTGAATAGATGGCTTAAGGAGAAGAACCTGTAAGATATAAACCAATCAGGATGTGTGACTGCTGTGGGCACAGCTCCAAATCGCCTAATAGTACAAGCATTAAAAACTCAAGCATTGACCAGAAAAACGCCTTTGTACATAGCCTTCATTGACTATAGACAGGTGTTTCATATGGGGTCACGAGCAAGGTTATGGAGTAAATCAAATAAAGCGGGTTGCCACCGATATCTATTAAACCTAATTCAATAGTTCTACAGAGGGACTTCAGTTAAAGTCAAAATGAGTAGAGAGGGTGTACTAACGAAAGCCATTAGGACCAACAATGGGCTTAAGCAAGGATGCTTATTAGCGTCCACCCTCTTCAACTTTTATATCAGTAATGTTAAACATTATTTCGACACAGTTAGAGCTTTACCTCCGCGATTAAACAAATGTGCTGTGAAATACCTCCTATAGGCAGATGATTTGATTATATTAGATCAAACACCTGTAGGCTTGCAAATTGCATGTGAAGGTCAATGACCTACAAATCAACACAGCAAAGACAAAGGTACCAATTATTGGCAAGAAACAAGTTACCAGAAATAAATCGGCAAATCGTTCGACTATTGATGGCAACATCTTTCGAGTGGTTACCCAGGACAAATATGTGGGCCTGAAAATAAATGATAGCATAGCTGAGGCCCCATACAAGGAAGAAGTAAAACATAAAATGCTAACTCTATGTTCTCAAGCCAAGTTAGTACAGCATAAATATGGTAAATTTACGAGTAAACCAATTGTTATGTATTATAAGCAAAAAGTTACACCGACTGTCACATATGGAGCGTCCAGCAAGTGGTGACTGACCAACCAAATTGGCCATATATGGAGGGGCTATATTGGAAGACATTCTTAAAACTACCAAAAAGTTTCCCCATGCCGATCATCAGGCATGAGCTGGGACTCACCTCCTTACAGAGAGTTGTTAATTGGAACTCCTTGTTATTATATGAAAAACAGTTATTGGTACTATCTCTCAGATGTCCACTAATGACAGCAAAAACATGATAGGTTCTGGGAAAAACAATTGTAGTGAAAACATGGCTGAAGCTGGCATTAGTAAACTTTCGTTAACGAATAATCCAGAGGGAGCTAAACAAATATTTTGGTTGTCAGGCTGGATAAAAACGAGAAAGGAATGTGAAAGATATAAATGTTTCAAAACAGGTTATTTTCCAATGAAGAAATTAAATGACCTTCCAGGTTACGTACAAAAACATCCTAGCAAACAGTAGCGTACAGAGGTAATGAGATTTTGATTAAACCTGGTACGTACCCAAGTAGTAAAAGCAGGATGAGACAGAAACAGAAACTATAATGTTAGATCCGATATTGCAAAAAAGAAGCAACAATGGAGACCTTAAAACACATCATGGAGGAATGTGAAGCACTCATAAATCTTAGATGTGAATATTTTATGAAATATTTTATAATATAAGTTAATCACACAAGATGATGTATGGTTAATGATGTGCCATGCACAACATATATCCCTAAATCTAGCGGTTGCAAGATATTTAGCTAGGATAGGGCTAAGTGAATCACCAGAATGCCACACATAGATTTTAAATCGAGAATGTAATAAAGCTAAAATTTGTAATTAGATCTCTCCGATATCAGAAATACAAATAGATAGTGAAAAATGGCATGACAACTTTAAATGTGACCTTGATCTTATAAATAGGAAATGCATAAATGTTAACAGTCATCTAGCCTTTTCTTCATGGTCTCAATTGTAAACTATACATATAAGCGAACGTATTTATTTGGATAAGGGAAGATGTTAAATGAAATGTTTTATAGTGAATGTTTTTAGCTTGTATTATTCATGTCTCATGAAATAATATTTGTAAAGCTGCATTTGCAACTAAATGAAATAAAAAAAGAATAATAATAAAAAAAATAAGAGGTCGTTTTTGCTATGCTGCCATAGATCATGTTATTGCACCTTTTGTATGTTGTCTTTGCTCAATTCAATAGCAATTGACAGGGATGTGTTTGTTTTGCTCTACTTTGTTTAGCATGCATGCCTATTGTATATTATTAACTTTATTGACTGTTATCCCTTGTAATGGCCCATATATACCCCTTCTATGTTCTCCAATCCCCATTCATACGCAAACCTCACACTCAGCAACACCATGCCCACTCACCTATTCCCCATAAAACATACACTCCCAAACCTCTCACTCTGCTGGTCAGGTACATACTCTATAACACACTCACACTGAGAAGTTACAACTAACACTCCCCACTCCCTGACAAACTCCAAACTGGGCTCCCCACCCACAATTTACACTATACAGTTCCTCTTGCACTCTCCAGTACTTCATTCCTTATCAGTATCTCTTTACCACAGTCTCTCCTCTTGCCCCCAATCTCTTACTCTTTCTACATTGTGTGTCTTTCTCCCAGGCTATCATGCTCTCCCTCCAGTCCTGTCTCACAATCTGCTGCTTGCTCCCTATTTTCCTGAGTGGCTCCCTCTCTTGTCCATCACTTCCCCTGAAGCCCACCTCTCCCTCTGTGGCCCACCGCTCTCTCTCTGGCCCATCGTTCCCACTCTGACCCAACACTCCCACTCTGGCTAAATGTTGTCTCTCTTCACCACTGGTCACTTTCCAGCCTGCTGCTCCCTTTCTACACCACTACTCCCTCTCTGGCCCACTGCTCCCTGTCTGTTCCCTAGCCCACCAATCCCTCTCTGCCCCATCACTCCATCTCTGCTCCACCTCTCCCTCTCTGACCCATCACTTCCCCTGAGGCCCACCTCTCCCTCTGTGGCCCACCGATCTCTCTCTCTGGCCCATCGCTCCCACTCTGGCTGAATGTTCTCTCTTTTCACACTACTCCCTCTCCAGCCTACTGCTCCCTTTCTGCACCACTGCTCCCTCTCTGGCCCACTGCTCCCTTTCTGTTCCCTAGCCCACCAATCCCTCTCTGCTGCATCACTCCATCCATCACTCTATCTCTGCTCCACCTCTCCCACTGTGGCCCATCACTTACTCTCTGGCCCACCACTCCCTATATGGCCCATTTTCCAACTTTGTATCCTCCGTAGGGTGCTGCCGCTCCTTCTGGCTCAACTGAGGCCATTAGTGATGACCTCTTTGATATTAAGTCAATTAGACAATTGTAACTCGTTGCTTCTGGCTCAACCTTTGTACCTGCTGCATCAGTTACAACTTCTCCAAAACTTTGCGGCACAGGTCTGTAATGGTACTCCCTACGTGGTTCACAACTCCCCCATCCTTAGATCACTGCACTGGCTGCCAGTGCGCCAGCATGTGCAATTTAAATCCTTAGTGATAGTGCATCAGGCCTTTTATGGGTTCGGTGTGGGGTATCCTTGGGAAGAATGTTGCCTCTATGTGCCTTCCCATGATTTACGCTCCAAGGGCTCCTGTCTTCTTTCTGTCCCCCGTTACCAATTTGAACAAGTTCGGGGACGATCATTCTCAATGGCTGCTGCTAAATGGTGGAACTCTTTGCCGGCTCTATTAAGATCCACGGACAATTCTCTGGTCTTCCGCCGATTGCTGAAAACCTATCTGTTCTAAACCAATTTTCTCTTTTCTGTTGACAGCTCTGCACTCTGGTCTCTGTTAGATGCTTGGGCGAGCGTGCGCTTTACAAATAAATGAACATAACATAACATAACATCACTCCCTCACTCACTTTCTTCCCTCTCTTAACATAACCGTATAGTATTAAAAATGCAGAGTTTTTTTTCAAAAAAGGCAGTATTTGCAGGTGTTTTTGCAATAAACCTCTACTTTTGTGTTTTTTTTAGTGATTACTAAATTGCTATAAGCTGGGAGGTCTGAGTTTATGGGCCTTATCACCCAGGCAGTGCTTATCGACAAATATCTTGATATTATCTTCCTCTGCCTAAATGGTTTTCAGTGGGTTAATGTGAAACACTGTACATAGACCCTTCTTTCTTGGAACCACAGGGTGGTTCCAAGGCATGTGGGGCTTCAAATGGGGAAGCGGGCTGGAAGTTAGGGGTGCCCAAGGAGCAAACGCGACCTGCATGGATGTGGGAAAGGAGAAGGTAGAGGGTGCATGGATGTGGGTGGATGCAGAGGGGTGTAACTGGGTGGGGCAGGTGAGGCGAAAGCAGGGGGGCGGCTGAGTTGCCCGTGTGAGGTAGGTGAAAAGGCAAGGGTACCTTGATGGGCATGATGAGAAATCCAGGGTCAGTCTTGGTGCTCCCAGGCCCGGTGTCATGTCTGGCACAATTGAAAATTGCTTCCTAATGCTCCTCAAAAAATTAAAGTTTGAACGTGGGCGTAGCATCCCCTTGATCTCCGCCAGCATGTGCAAAGTGTCAACGAGTCATGTACTCTGTGGACAGCATCCAGCAAAAGCCTCCTTTAATCTGACATATTTGTGAACATTGATCCTGAGCTTAGGGACCTTTAGGAACTTGCATATGTAATGGATGGGATCACACAGATTAATTCTGAGTCCAAATAATCGAACCAACTCAGGAAGATGGCAAAGTACTGTTTTATTAACAATTATCTAAAACAGGGAGTTTACAACGAACATCAACGGACATACGCTCAGTTTCTGTCAGCGATCTTCACACAAATCATAGCTTTTATATATCAAAAATACATCAGAGATGGCGTCATACTATGTGTCAATACTGAAATACCTATCAAGGGTTGGGATTGGATAAGGGGAACATCTAAGTATATTTTTCTATACGGTCTAGGATTGTGATTGGCTGCCCACTGTTAGGTGGACAACATATGCCTACCTCTAAAACATGTGATCTTCAGAAACATTAGATACACAGTTTCTCATTGGTTCTCAAACTATAAGGTCCTTCGTTCTATGGACTACTACAATTGGTTGGCACGCTTGTGCCAGTCTGGAACATTAGGTTCACTTAGCAGCACGTAAGCCCAGACCCAGGTGCAAGGGCATGGGGCATGACCCTACCTCCCCACCCAATTAGACCAGCATCTCTCATCGCCCATGCATTCTGCATTGAAGATTGTCTTTGAGCTTGGCCTTGCAAAGTATCCTTGTCTCTCGAACTCTATTTTCATCCTTGGCTCACGTGACAGGACACCACGTTTTGGTCAATTTTTTCAGCTTTTAAATGCTTTAAATGCATTAAACTTGACACTCTTGGTGTTCTTTCTTTGCACCTTAACAAGGGATGATTCATCCTTCGTACGTTAGCTCATTTCCAGAATAGATAACTGACCTTGGCTTCTTCAGTCTTGACTCCAGGCTAGACAGACTTGTCTTGCAGCTCCACGATTCAGCTCATTCTTGCTGCGACACAGCTTTCCCTTCCCGCTTCACAGGTCCTGGCTTACTAAATTCATGATACTGATGTCCAGCTTCTATACAATGGTGGCTTTGCCTACGTTCTATTCACTACGTTTAGCCAGCGAATATGATAACTTAGTCTACCTTACGCTTCAGCATCTGTACATTTATTGAGCGGCTCATTTTCTACAGCACTTCATGCATGTGTAATCTTTTTCTTTTACATCTGAGAGTCCACTCGATTCTTTCCTTCGTCATTAGTTTCTTTAGGATCCATACATTCTCTTCAGTCAGTATCCCGATACGTTGTGCATACTTTTTGTGATGTCACTGGCTTCTTTTCTCTGCTCCTTCTCATATTCCTTCAGGGAGTTCCTCCCTTAGATTGTCATCACTTCAGGGATACATTTGGTAGGGTTGGCTCAACAGGTATCTTCTTGCAAACACATGCTGCGGTATTGGCATTGGTATTGGTGTCAAACACAGCACAATCTCAAGTATTCAACATATAGGAGGTGGGTAGTAGGGTTTCCTGCAGAGTCATGCAGCTGCTCCTCTGCAATCCCATACCAGCTGTAGGCGGAGGCAGGAAAGGAGTGGGATTTCTCCATGCAGTTGTGCTGGTTTCTTTTCAAATCAATGGGCCCGCTGAAAGGATGGGGCCATTTTAGATGAGCAGCCTCCAACCCAATGTTGAACTCCAGGGCCACCTTCTCCAGTTTCAAGCTGACTAATTGAGGCCCTTCTGTATAGAATAATAAAGAGAGTGTGAGACAGAGACATACACAGAGCTATAGAGAAAGTCTGAGAGTGATACGTAGGTAGGGAGGGAGAGAGGTGCATAGAGAGAGAGGCATTGCTAAGGGGAGTTGAAGGGGCTATAGCCCAGGGTGTTTTGGTTGTAGCCCCAGATAGAAGCTAAGTGGCTACAACAAAAAGGCTAGCTAGCCCTGAGTCCCGACAGCATAGCCACAGATCATTTCCAGAGCTAGCAACACCCCTGGAGGCGGATGACATAGAGAGATAAAGACATGGAGAAAGTGAGGGAAGGAAAGACAGACATAGAGAAATAGAGAGGAAGAGACATAGACAGTGTGTTTGTGTGTGTGTGTGAGAGAGAGAGAGAGAGAGAGAGAGAAAGAGAGAGAGAGAGAGAGAGAGAGAGAGAGAGAGAGAAAGAGAAAGAGAGAGAGAGAGAGAGAGAGAGACAGCTCAGGTTCCAATTCTACTAAAAGTGTGGATTCGGCCACCCAAACTGTGGGCAATGAAATCTGAGTTTCGGTAGCAGGGTGAGGTACTTGTACAAAATAAATCACTACACTGTCTAGTTTACTGGTCCAGGCACATTTGCAAGCTAGTTATAGCCTTTGGCGGAAGTCAGGTGTGAGCAGATTCTGGATGGATTGGAGTTTAGATTGATGCAAGGAATGCTTGTGTTGTGATTTTATAGAGTGCAGTAACATTTTGTGGAACCTTACTCATAGGTTTCTTCGTCTGCGCCCTTTATCCACACTCTTGATTTATACCTTTCCCTTGACATCTAAAGTAAAAGAGTGACTCAAATCATACTCTACAGTGTACTCGTATGTAGAGTATGTATCTTCCCGATGAGGTTTACAATAGGATATGTGTCCTGTATCTATACATATTATTCTGATTCCAACATGGAGGAAGGGGTTCAGGAGTCTATGAAGGACTCCCCATGCTTACTGTATTCGAGATCTGCAAATAGCGTCAAGCTACGTGTGGGTTGCAACCGAGACAAAGTGGGGGTCAGAACACATTCTTGGACCCCTTCATTTTCTTTGGTTTTATGGGTGGAAATTTGTATGTGCATCGATCCCACAATGAGGCCGGGAATGACTGCAGACAGTGGCTGGCTGTTTTTATCTGTTGTGAGGCAGGGAAGCATCACACTGCGGCCGTGTCATCTGATGAAGGACAGGCATCCAGTGCACCAATAGTATCCGTGGAGATATGGACTCCCACCTGGCATGGTACAGGTGGGGATTCTGCCTGCAAATGTTTATTAAATATACACACAAATGTCATTGTTTGAACATTCTATACTTGAGTTGCATGGAGGAACTGTATTTTGTAGTGCTTGACTGTTTCCACATGTGGTAGGTCACAGGACACTATATTAGTCAACTTTCCTTTGCCTTAGACATTCAAGAGGCTGGGTAAGCCATATGTGATATGGAGGTCTTGTTGTAGCAGGTTTCATCAAATTCGATTTAATCTAATTTATTTTCATGAATTCTGCCGCAGATATATGTAAGGGTGGGTTGAGGTGAATAAATAATGTACTGGGGTTATGGGGAGGGGCTGTGGGGAGGGGGGGGGTCTGCCCCAGCATATATTTTTGTGGAAAATCTACCACAAAAAAAACTTAGATGAAATTGAATTTGATGAAATCTTTTCGACAAAATCACATAGAACCTGCCATAATACCAATCTCAGCAGTCGCTGAACCTTACAGTCAACCCTATTATGAACAACTTCTTTAAGTTTCAAGAAAAATTCTTCCTGCAATTGTCAGGAACAAGTATGGGTGCCACAATGGCCCCAGCATATGCAAATACTTATATACATTACCTGGAGACAGAATATGTCCTCACTTCACGTCGATGGCTACGACACCTGGCCCTGTTCGTGAGATACATAGATGACGTCTTTGGCATCTGGACAGGCCCTGAGAATGGACTTGAGGATTTCTTTACAATGATGAATGGAATGCACCCTAAAATCAAGTTAACTATGGAAACTAGCAGATCTAATATCAATTTTTTGGATGTAGAAGTGTACACCAAAGGCCAAAATCTGGAAACAAGGATTTTCACGAAAACAATGGATAGAAACAGCCTTCTGCTGGCCAAAAGCTTTCATCCACGATGCACTATTGACAGTGTGCCTTTAAGCCAATTCTTACGATAGCGACGGAATATATCTGAGGATGAGGAGTTTGTGAGACAATCTGAATCTTTAAGCACTAAATTTCAAGAAAGGGGATATGATCGGACGTCCATCATAAACATCTGAGACAAAGTGTAACACATTGACAGGCAGACGCTGTTGACATCCAAAACGAAGAAGAAAGATGAGTGTATGGTATATGTGAGCACCCACTCGGTTCAGAGTAAGGACATTAGAAAGATCATTCAGAGAAATTGGCCAATGCTACAGATGGATCCAGAAACTCAGCTCCTTTCTGGAGAATTACCCATCTTTGCCTAGAGGAACAGTAGAGCGCTCAGAAACAGTTTAATAAGAGCAGAAGTGTTTTCCAGCCCGACAAGATCAACAAAGTATAAAGGTATGCAACCATGCTACAACTGTCAGCATTGCAGCAATATTGTTGTGGGGGAACACCATTGCACATCCACACAGTGGGAAACCTCTAACACTGAATCACTTGTGTACTTGTGACTCAACCAATGTTGTATACGCACTCAAGTGTCCTTGTGGCTTTTATTACGTATGAGACAAGCAAAAACAAGATGGACAGAGCATAAGTTGAATATTCGAACAAAAAACCTGAAGTCCCCTGTCACCACGCACTTCATTGAGGCGAGACACTCCATTGCACAACTGAAATGTATTATTTTAAAGCAAGTGAAACTAGGAGAAAGGGGTGGAGATCTGCATAAAAGGTTGTTGCAAAGGGAAATAGTGTGGATTGAACAGCCCAAGAGGCATGAATAACGACTATGATCTAATGTGTTGTGTGTGAAACATGGCGGGTTTTCTTGCAAATAATTGGCATGAGTATCATCTACCTAACAGTAGTAGAATTTGAGGAGGCTTAAAAGCCTGAGAGATTGTAATTTTCTTCTGGATTGTGGCAGAGATCTTTATGCCAACATGAGAGTATCTTACATACTGTAAGGGACATCTAAAAAATTGACAATGCCAGACTAGGCACTTAGCCTTCAGCAAATTGTGCACTATAGCATTGCTATAATGTTGTGGTGGAAGATTATTCCAATATCCCTCTGAATAGGGAAGATAACATTTTTGCTTTGCCCTTAACCACCATTCACATTGAATAGGGCGGGTTCAACACCCAACTAGATATCTTCTTTTGAACCACGCCTTGGGATTTAAAATGTGTGTGACAGTGGGCCAGAGCATAGTATGCGGATTAAGTACCCCCAAGAAGTCCCCATGCCTGTCCTCAACATGGGTCAATATAAATGAAAAACCAGCCAGCGGAATGAATTGAAGATACTCAAACAGGCCGCTAAAAGGCCACCAAAACGGGGGAGGACCCCCAAGGGTCACAACACAGATCAATCCACTAAGAACGAAACAGTCGTTAAAAATACTGTATTTATTTAGAATTTGTACTCGTTAAAATAAGTATTAAATCATCTGAAGTTCTGTACAAAAAATACGCAAAGTGACAACATTAATGTATCAATCATAAAGTGCATCGTGTAAAGTGACTGAGTGCTAGTTTCACCGTTGGCTATAAGTGAAAAAGTCAAAGAAATAAATCACAGTAGACCTAGATGCTACTAGCACGGTAAACCCCTTTTTGGGATCAATCTAGTAACTAGATTGATCCCAAAAAGGGGTTTACCGTGCGAGGGTTTATAGTCATAATCTCGAATACAAATATGTCGAAAGTCATAATGTCGAAAAAATAAAGTCGAAAACAAAAATGTCGAATTTTTTTTTTTTGTTGATTTTTATTCGAAATGGGGGGTTCCCCCCCCAACCCCCGTTTTTTAATTTTTTTTTATGTTTTACCCCTTTTTCTTACCACCGCAACCCCAAAAAAACATGTAAATTAAAAAAAAAACAATTCGACATTTTTGTTTTCGACATTATTGTTTCGACATTATTGTAATTCGACATTTTGTTTTCGAGATAATGACTGGACACCCCGTGCGAGCAAAGAAAGTCACTCGATAAGGGAAACCACAATCGCCTATTCAGATCTGAAGGCAAAAGGGCCAAAAAATAAATCAACAAAGGGCAATCTAGTCACTAAAGGATCATGCAGCCAACCACAATGCTTAGTTACAGCACTGCACAATATAATGAACACATAAACATTGAAACAAACGCTAAAATTAGGCAAGGGATGCTATGCGTCAGCTACTCTTGTGTCAGGACAGGAACAATGTGACATACAGTACAATAGACCTGGCACAATTAACAGATAGTAGTTTCTAAGGAGACAACACGTCTATCTCAAAAGCCGACGATATCCATCTTCATCAGGACATGGCATTCCCGTAGGCGTCATAATTCTTTGAAATTCATCTGTGTCTTAATTTACACAATATATTTAGAGAACAAGTTTAAACATTTCACAATGTATAAAACACACCATAGTCTCAACCAATTAGGCTGGTCCCGGAATCCTGTCGATAAGTCCAGGAAGTATTAATCAGGCCGTGCCATAGACTGGGTCTCTATGAATTAGACTCTTTATCCTGCACCATGTTGCTGCCGAGTCGAGCATACATATGGTTCCCTTCCTGCACATCAGGATGCACGTGTTCTTGAGCCGAAACGAGCCAGAACGCAGAGACAAAAACGCACAGGAAACTAGTCCTAGCGCGACCTTGAGTGACCATTATCAACAAATGTCCGGAGCCACTCAATCACGGGTATCTTCTCAGGTTCTTCCACTAGGGCACACCGACACTGCTGGAGTCTCCACCCCTCATGGGTATCTTTCCAAATTTACCCCGACATCACTGGTACATGTCCAGTGTCAAGCGCGGTTTGTAACGCACTGTTATGACATGCGGACTAGTCCTCAACCAAGATGGCGTTCATGAAGCTGTAGCGCGCGTCGCCTCCATGGAAAACATATAAACTAATGGGAGCCAAGGGGCTTGTCTTGCAGATGGGCGGCTCGGCAGGGTTCCCTTACAATGAACAAGGTAAGCGGCTGGGTAGTGGCGGGTACCCGCGATGCATGGGCTCCGTTGATCTCCGCACCGGTGCTGGTTGCCAGCTAGTTCGGGGCGGCACAGACGCGGTAGAAACAGTGTCATGCCCTGGGGGAGATGGCGTGTTTGGAAATGCTGGAAAGGGGTCAGCCATTAACTGTTCCATTACGTCTCCCCCTACGGCGGGTGCAGGCCTAGTTCTTTTTTTTTTGCCTCGCCCCCGTCACTGGTAGTATATCTGCATCTACTTCCGGCAGGCGGACGTGTTGCAACGTAACTAGGTTTTCCTCCTGTGTTGCCATCGCTCCGTAGTTTTCTCCTTGCGTTTTACGCCCACTTTCCTGTTTTTCTCTGTTACTGTTATTTCTGGTACTCTCCCTCTCCTCCTCGTTTTCGCTCCAGCCCCTCCCTCTCTCCCGTTCCTCCCGCTTCCTTGTTCTGTTTCTGCCTGTCCTTGCTCTT
Source organism: Ambystoma mexicanum (assembly GCF_040938575.1). NCBI lineage: Eukaryota > Metazoa > Chordata > Amphibia > Caudata > Ambystomatidae > Ambystoma > Ambystoma mexicanum. The sequence goes on along the minus strand of NC_090936.1, from coordinate 128,704,600 downwards.
GCTTGCTTCATGTAGCTTTGCTTCGAAGCCCTGTACTCATTTCTTCCATATCGTGTACCGGATCCCCTCGCCTGTCTACGGACTGCCTTTGCCTTTTGATTTTGTGCCTTAACTTCCTGCTCGTGTACTGGATCCCCTCGCCTGCCTAGGAACTGCCTAGCCTTTCGTTTTTGTGCCTTTACCACCCGCCCGTGTACCGGATCCTGCCTGCCTGCCCACTATTTCTCCTGTGCCTACTCTGTGTGTACTGAATTTATTTCCATCGACTCCCGCAACCCTCTTCATCTTTGTTACCGGTGGCTGCCCTTCTTCAGACCTCGGAAGCCTTCTTTGGGGTTTTTTGGGCCACTGGCTTTTTCCCCATTTTGGCGGTCACGGAGGATTGACCACAGCTCACCTATAAGGTTGCGCTGTGGCGTCCTTCCATGGACGCCCTTATCTCCACAAAAAAAGGAGAAAACCGGGAGTAAAGGAAGAAAGAAACTGGATCCTAAGTGGAAGAATCAAGGTGAGGAGGAAGGGGAGGGAGGGGAGACAGAGTCCTCGTTCGAGGAAGAGGATATTTCTGACCCTTGTGACACACAGATCGAGTTAAGACCAATGGACAGGGGAGGAATCTCTCCTTGTGATAAGATCTGCACTCTAATACTCTTAGTGACATGCATGATGGCACTCTACATTATCGAATGTGAGACACTTAGAGCCAAGTTTAACTTAAAAAATACCTAACACATGTGTAATATCGAGGACAAGTGACTTTTTAGTCTGGTTGTAATTAGACACTGCTATATGACAGCAATACTTGAAGGAATCTTTAAATATCTGTTCCTTTCTCTATTCAACGCTCGTTAAATTTCACGTAGTGAGTGTTGCCCTCTTCTTTTGTCACTACCCGGGAGTCAAACGAAAGCCCTCCACCGGGTAAGTGATGACCCATAAATATTTCAATTTGTATTCCAATTGCGTATCTTTCAAAAATAGACACTGGTTAATTACAGTAATTTTAATATACAGGTAGGAGCATCATTTCCTGCTCAGTACGTGGAGACAAGGTTAGTTCTACAACTATACTGTGATACCTTACATAGTGATTTAGTTACCATTTACTTCAAATAGGACTAAAATTAGAATATTTTCATCTCTTTAGGAGGAAAATGGGAAATTGTAAATCTGAACAAGATACGGACAAGATACGGAACTGAACACTTCTAGCACTGAGGATGGATTTTGTTAAATCCGAAACGCGTCGACATTAATACTTTCTGAAAGAAGTGTTGTTTGGATTATCCTAGATTGAGAATTCATGTGTTTATATTCACAACATATCTACACAACTGAATTTTGGTCAATGTTCTGCATATTGGCTTCAATATTAATATGACTGTTGTTTATTTGAATTGAAGAAAAAATATTTATTTTATGTACTGAAGGACATTTTCTTTTTCTAAAAACAAGCATTACGTCTTGTATATGTTTTCTCTTTAGACTTTTGAACCAATAGATTTTGTTTATAAAATGCAAAGATTTGAGCAAACTGCACTGTTGGTCTTAGTTACTATGCAAGTGTGTTAAAAATGAAAAACTAAGAAATTCTGAAAATTGCTGGGATGGTATATCCCATGAGGAGTGCACCATAGGGCTATCAAGCACTACCTGGTGTGTGTTCTTGCGCCCCCTCTTAAGTTTCCCTACACATTGCATCTCCTCTGCTACCTCTGCACCCCACTTGTAACCCGCTGGATCCCTCTCCTTTGTAGAGCACTCCAATATTTTCGAGCTAGGTTTGCACTTTATAAATCCTCAAAATGTTTACATACGTAAGACCCTTGCCCATTATCAGTGTAAAAATGCTCAGCGCATAACGTAGCATTTTGAGGATGCTGTAGCGTGCACTGCTCAGTGGGTTCAGAGGCCAGAATTGCAAGCAGCGCCTGATGCACACACAGTAAGTACACACACTATAGTCTTAAGAGTTAGTGGCTCCTCCCTAACACATAGGTCCACAAAACTTCCACTCCCTACCGAACCGTATACTGGGTGATCTGCTCTGCCTATTTCCTTGCTGCCAACCCCCCTGCCCCCACCCCCACTCTCTCACCTCCATTGTTAACTCTTCACTCCCTTGTAACTCTGCTTCCCTCGGTGTGTCCTTTCCTCTATGACTTGTGAAGCACCCACTGCTTCCAGAAGCTGGGGCCACCCTCAAAACATTGTCATCATGCTGCTTCACATAAACAAAGTTACAAGAAAGCCCTTGATGCCAGCATAGGCTTTGGTGAATCCTGGCATTCCCTTCCAGCCTGGGGGGTGCTCTGGTTTGATAACCCTGAGGGGTGTCATGTCACTCTGCCCAATCAGCCTGACTGGGGTCTGCTTGCCCAATGAAGTGATATCCCCAGTATGTTGGCCACAATCAGCGACTCTGTTGTTATCATCTTTTAATGTTGTATTGTACCACATACAAATGAAGAATATAGCCTATATATTATAATATGAAGAAGCCTATATATTATGAACCATGCACACCTATTGTTTTTGAGGCCAAAGCCTCCTACATATTTGGCCGTCCACCCACTTCCCTGCACCAGAGTGGAGCATCAAAGTCTATGACGAGTGGCCCACAATTGGCCTCACTACGGTAAAGACCAGTTAAAGGGCCATTACAAAAGTTGGTGACGGGGGGGGGGGGGGGGTGGCAATTTAAGTCCAGTGTGAATGTGCTGCTTTGCCACAAGAGTAGTATGGTGGTCAAAAAGCGTGTGCTTCCACCTCAGCTGTGCTGTAATTGGGTAATAATACTGAAGAACTTTGCCGAATGTGTTGCCACGGGGCGAATTCAGAGGTGTACTTTAACATGGGGCCCTCGCGCAACAGCCTGGGTGTATGAGACAAACCCATTCTGCAATTGACTGTAGTTGCCATGTACTTTAGGGGCTTTTCGAAAACCTGGGCTGCTCTATAGTTTCCTTGGAACCAAGACCTATGGAGATTATTTCCCAAAACTTGTTATCCAGAGATTATAACACAATAGTTTGCACATAGCATGTAAATGTGCATTATGCAATGTAAACGTGTTGTTCATTTACATTTTACAAAGGCAATGTAAATGTCTCGGGAGGATAGCTTAGGGGCAACGTGCTCGCTTTGGAAGCCAGGCGACACAGAGCAGCAAAGGTCCGATCCCCAGGTCCGCGCTTAGAAACCTCTGGGAATTAAGCGCGTTATAAATATCATATGTTATCAATGCTGAAAGACATAGTCTCAGTGACCGGTCTTGATGGCAGATGCAGCCATCTAAGCCAGTCATACCACATTCCAATAATGTGACTTTCTTCATGGGCTCAGCTACATTTAACACAGGCGAAGCACGCTTGTTTTTTTTTTAACATTTCGAATCTAATGACAGAAGAGTACAATTATTTTTGAAAGCTTCTTCAATTCTCTAATTATGTCTTGTTGAATTAGTTGAACGATTATCTAACATGAATAAACCGTTATCTTTTAACTTAATAGGAAATTGTTTTAGGACAGTTTGCAGCAGGATATACAGAACATAGTTTCCAAGGCATCCGATGGTGGTCAAAAATACACCCAATTCTTGGTGTGTATATTGTCAGAGGAGGGCAAATGGGTAGAATATCAAATCTTGACTACTGCAATGCCCTTTTCGCAGGCACTTCCACTTGCAACATTAACAAACTCCAGGTCATTCAAAACAATGCCCTCCGAGCTGCCCTGAACATCCCAAAGCGGGAGCACATATTGGCGGCCAGAAGAAATGTCCATTGACTCCGCATACGTGAGTGCCTCATTTTCAACACCTGTGCCATCACCCACAAATGCCTTTCCAACTCTGCCCCACCTTACCTGTCCCAAAAAACAAGAAAGCGCAATCGTCAAGACCCACCGGCTCCTTCCACACTCACCGTCTCATCACACCCCTATTCAAATTAACAAGAGCAGGAGGGGTGAGCTTCCTGGTCATCACCACTAAGAACTGGAATTCCTTACCACTAGCTCTAAGATCGGAACAATCTTACTGGACCTTTCGGAAACACTTCAAGACTCTACTTTTCTCACAAGGCCCCTCCCTCCTTGGGCTAGACTATTTAACTGTGAGTAAATTTGCTACTTGCGCTTTGATGCCCACATGATTAGAGTGCTTTACACATGTGAAAATAAATGAATACATTAAATTATTATTAGGTGGAGTTTATAACTTTTTATCCTTCCCAAAAATGTTTTGTTCTATCAAATGTTTCACAAAAAAAACCAAAGCTCAAAAAAGGGCATTACTTGTGGATTTCACGAGGCATAACATGTATCAGACTTTAAGCACATGATACCAACACTGCAGAGGATAAAAATACAACACATGCTAGGATTGAGCTTGTGTTGCTAGGAGAGTGAACCACTAGTCAAGGTGATCACCCAATATTGGAGCTGTGCTTACTTTGAATTGATTAAGCAGAACTTACTTTCATAAGAGACAATTGGACCCATGATTAAGAATTGAGTGTAACTCTAATTTTGAGAGTAATGAGAGTCCTTAAGTTTTGGAATATAAGGTAGAGAAACATACCCAAAGTCAAATAAACCCCAAAATGATTTTGTTATGTAAAAGCATTCAGTGTCAATGTGAGTTGAAGGCATCTTGTGTGGTGGGTTAAATACATGCAGAATCCCAGTGCTAGGGGCTCTGTTTTGTAATGATTGTGGCATTGTAGGTGTACTCTAGAGCAACAAACTGCAATTATCGCAAAGCCTTGCCCCCAATTGTCTCTTTATTCACAGCAGTCACCAAACGTTTTGGACTAAAACGCCCATTAGTTCTGCCAGTGAAATTCAATGGGGAGGGCTGTTGGGAGTTAAAGTTCAAATAATGGGCCTCATTACGAGGTATGCCTGTAAGGCAAAAACGATGCCGGTGTGGTAATACCGGCATCGTTTACCGTCCCGTTGCATTCCGACCCGCAAACCCGGTATTAGCGGCACACTAAACAACGGTGCCGCTAATAGTGGCATAGGCGCGTACACACGGCCCTTCAGGGAGCAAATACCGGCATGCCGGTAATAGGGGGTAATTCCAACCCACGCATACATGCAAATACCGGCATCGCGAAGCAGGTAATCACAGCCTGCACGATGCCGGCCATACAGGCATCTCAAACCACCCGCAAACAGCAAGAAGGATACAAGGCAGCTGCCACAGGTGCACACAATCCCCACAGGTGGAGTCAATGAGGCTGTGCCAGTATAAACTGAGCACACCACACACCACAACCTCCCCCCCCACAGGTGTAGGTAATGTAGAGTGGCCCAGTACAAAAGGAGCACACCTACACACCATACCCCTTCCTACACCAAAATGCTAACACTAGGCAGCCACCAATCCCTCGCAACAGACCCAGCCCATTCAACCTAACCCCTGAGCAAATCCACAACCTGTACCGGTTGGACCGTGACACCATCACCACCATAGTGGACATGATACAGAACGACATTGCCAGCCACATAGGAATACGCACTGCCATCTCCCCACTATTAAAGGTGGTGTCTTTGCTACACTTCCTGGCCACAGGCACATACCAACACACAGTGGGCCAGTTGCATGGCATTTCACAACCACTATTTTCACGCATGCTGAACCAAGTGCTGGATGCCCTCCTGAAGAATGCAAGCACCCACATATCCCTACCACGGACTGCCCAGGAGATAGCCGAAACCAAAGTAGGCTTCCATGCACTGGCAGGCATGCCCAATTGTGTCGGTGCCATCGACTGCACCCATGTGGAATTGGTAGTCCCCCATGCCATAGAGGCGGTGTACCGCAATTGCAAGCAATACCACTCCATCAATGTGCAAATGGTATATGACTCCAGGAAGATCATCACCCATTGCTGCGCCCGATTTCCTGGATCAACACATGATGCCATGTTACTGGGTAATTCTACGCTACCCCATCACATGGAGCGACATGCCGGACCACTGCTTGGTGAGTTACACAACCGTCCCATGGCAGTGCTTTGGGGTACTGATGTGTGGGGATGCATAGGGGGGGAATACTGCACCTGGGTGGGAATAGCCGGTGATCGGAGAATGCATGCAGAGCCAAACACTCCTAACCTGAACCAGTCAAACGGTACATGACACTTCACTGGGCCACATATCACGAATAATGCATATCGATGAGAACAAGTAAGAGGCACAACCAGGCCACCATGGTGATGGCAAGCAATGCATGAATGAACAGGATGGCAAGTGTGGCAATGTGGGCAGCGTGACCATGCATAGTAAATAATGAACAGCATGAATTGAAGTCAAAACATTGTTGCACTACCACAGAATATCTGCCTCAGCATGCATGATTACACCCTGCATCATCTATTGAACGCCATCCAGACTACCACACCTCATGACAGTATAGATTGCACCTAGATAAAAATTTTTCATGCTTACAGGGACATGTGCATTACCACACCAAATAGCTGCCGCCATGACTGTGCTCCCTGAATGTGGCAGTTCAGAGTGACACACACCTATTTGAATCTGCTTGCAGGTGATGGAGGATATCCCTTGAGGCCGTGGCTACTCACCCCTGTGCGTAACCCGCAGAACAGCCATGAGGAGGAGTACAATCGTGTGCACACCCATACCCGTGTTGTGATTGAGCAAACCTTTGGCCTGTTGAAGGGGCGGTTCCGCTGCTTCAGCAGGTCTGGTGGGGCACAACTATATAGGCCTGAGAAGGTGGTAAAGATCACCATGGCCTGTGTCATGCTGCACAACATGTGCGTCCGGAGAAATGTACCACTGCCACCTGACATTGTCATGTATGGGCCGGGTGAGGATGATGAGGATGGAGACGAAGGTGAAGTAGCCCCCCTGCCAGTACGTGATGCACGGGATGGCCATGCTGTACGCCAAGCACTAATTCACGAATACTTCTGAAACACAGGGACTATGAAAGACTTGTGTCAGTCAGACACTGGGCCAATGTGGACATGCACACAGGGAATGTTGGGAGTTGGGCACTGAACACTGTACCACATTAAATGGATGCACTCAAAAATAACAATATCCAGCCATGGATTTTTCTTATCACAACGTGTGTATTATTTACAACAGCAAAAATGTGCACACTCCCCCCTCCCAGACTCCCCCAACAAACTACTGACCCCCCCAACAATCTCCCAGTCCCCCCAACAAACTTCCTGCCCCCCCAACAAACACAAACACCCCAAATAGACTCCACAAGATGCACCCCTTCACCCCAACCTTGTGTCCCACTACCATTGTCCCCCCACACTACTTCTGGGACTTCTTCCTGTCCAGAGGCGGCATTTCAGTGTGCCTTGCACTCCTACGTGTGTGGCGCACTGGGCTGGTGGGGACAGATGAAGCTGGTGTGGAGGTAGTAGGTGATTCGCTGGCAGGTTGCACACCTCCTGCAAGCCGTGGCCGCTGCATATGAAGCAGCATTGAGATCAGCACCTGTGTCACCGCCCCCAGGCAGTCCCTCATTAGCAGAGCTGATGCATTGACAGCGGCTGTGTTTGCTTCGATGGCCGCTGTGGTCCCTGCAATTGCTGTGGCAATACCCCGCCTGGTTTCCTCCCCGTCCGCTATGTACTGGCGGAGTAGGTCTAACATGGCCTCTTGTTGGGCCTCCACCATTGACAATCGTGTCTCCATCGTTCTGGAGGGGGCTGGAGTGGTGGATGGCATTTTCAGGACTGGACTCCTCAGAGGTGGGTAGGTCACAGTCACGGAGGCAGGGATCAACTTCACTTGCCTAGACTCTCTACCACTTCACTTGTGCTACTTCATGGTCTCCCCTACAGGGATCTGCAGGGTCACTCAACTCCTTCCGCGGTTGATGCCGCACCTGTCTCCATCTCGCATAATCCCTCGATGGACTCAGGACTGATGAATCTGCTGGCCGTCTCCTCCCAGGGCATCAATTTGGCAGGGGGGTGGGCATCCCCGCCTGTGGCCATGGCCTCCCTCCGATTGGTGGCCATGATATTGCATACCCTCAACCGGAGGTCATCCCACCGCTTCCTGCAGTCCCTCACACTGCGCAGGGTGGGACCTACGGCTGATACCCTACAGGCTACCTCCTGCCAGATTTGCCTGTTTTGTTGCCGCACCTCCCGTTTCTTGTCGTGGGATTGTATTGTGTCTGCATGTGCAGCTAGAGTGTCCGCTAATATGGTGAGCTCTGCGTCTGAGTAATGCTGTTTACGCAGCCGTGGGGTGGTCTTCCTGGTAGCCTTTGACATCCTCTATGGATTTCCACTGTGCTCTCCGAGTATCGGCTGGAGGTTATGGAGGATGGCAATGGATTGTGTTTTTAAAGATGGCCGCCGGGCCATTTCCCGTTCCTGCGCGATGACGTAATTTCCGGGTCCGTTTTTTGACGAACACGGTATTACCATGCCGGTATTACCATGCCGGTATTTAGGGGTTGGTATGAGGTGGTACCGCTATGGGCGGGTCCCGCGATGCCGGTATAGGGGAGTTGGAGGCCCTTTAGTGGCATGGCGGTATTGCCACTACCGGCATGGGGGGACGCGTGTGCTCGCGCACTCATAATCACCCGCTATTAGCGGGTTCATACGAGCACGGACCCGCTCATTCCGGCATGCCGGTAAAGAACCCGGTTTTACCGGGCAACTCGTAATGAGGCCCAATATCATGAACTGCAAGCACTGCAGCAACTTCAAACCCTGCTCCCCTGTCCCCAGTATGAATATAGTATGTGCAGTGTGTGCACTGATGTGTGTGTAGCATAGCAATGCTAGAAACAGAACTGCATATGCAAGAGCCTGTACAGGGCCTCATTACACGGATGGCGGTAAGGATTTACCGGTACCGATAAAATACCGGTACCGGTAAATCCTTACCGCCTTACTACGAGGTCCCTTTGCGGGTTGCGGGATTTAACGCCTGCTTTTTGCAGGCGTTAAAATCCAACCCGCAAAGGGACTTCGGAGCTAATTACGGCACCGCAAAATTGTGGTGCCGTAATTAGCGCCTTCCCCATTCCCATATAGCCCTATGGGGCAGAAATGGGAATGGGGAAGGGCAATGGTGGAAGGGGGATTTACCACCCCTCCAACCTTGGAATGGGGCGGTAAATCCCCTTTCCACCAAGGCGGTGCCGGTATTTTACCGGCATGAGCTATGGTGCTAATAGCACCATGGCTCGCCGCCTACCGTGTAATGAGGCCCTGTATCTCATAAAAACATGGAATAATAAACACGCGCAAAAAAATATTATGATATGTACGAAAAAACAATTATTTAGTGTATCCCAGTCGACAAGGCATACACCAGGTTCCAAACATGATCCACAAAGTATCAGAAGAGGCACCAGCCAGGTATTCAATCACACAGCCACTGCTGCTACAGGGGGGAATGGGTGCGTGAATGCCTATTTGTTTGAGAGGACCCCTATGTTACACTCTCATTCCCCTAGCAGCACGCTTGTACGCAGAGCAAGACAAGCGCATGAAGGTTCGGGTGCTTCCTCCCCCATTGAATGGTGTAGGGGCGGACCCCTAATTACCTCAGCTAAAACCAAATCCACCACCTGAGGAACAAGTACACGTTTTGTACATAAAGCAAGTTTTTTGTACAATTCTCCAGGGAGCAGTTAGATGGTGTTGCAGAACCAAACTAACCCAAGTCTTAACAAACCACATCAATGGATACATTTTTATACATTCTTGGCCACAGTTTAGTACCCCCAAATATTTGACTACCTCTCACCCATCAAACGTGTTTGGTCAAAACATTTACAAATAAGTTTCATCTTTTCCAAATTCATTCTTTCTCATTGGTCACTGACTATCTTTATGACCAGCCTTTACTGGGGATTGTTCCACAGTAGGTTGTGACATCATGGTACAGTGAAACATTCAAATATAACATATTACTGAGTAACAACTGGCCTAAAGCCTTTAACCTTAAGTGTGTTTGCACATGGTCCGCTTGAACATTTTAGCAATACGAGGAAGGCTTGAATAAACAGGATTTTCTTTGAACTACGGATTCCGTTCTCATCGGCCCCAGACTCATGGTTCCTCTTAAGACATATTCATGTAGGTGACCACTACTCCAACACATACAGCCTGTAGTTTTGACTTGTAAAAACAATTTGCTGCTGGACATCCTGGCCTCGGGCCGTATCTCTACTTCCGGACTAAGCAAATGCTCGACCCACTCTACGTGACTTTGATGCAATGGGTGAGATAACATCTGTTCCCTTGCTGAACTGTTAAATCCTAAACCATCATCCTGCTCGCAAACTGACCTTTTTACTAGATGACTTTGTAGCAGAATTTAAAGACGTGGCACGCTCCAGACCAGACCTCTCTTCAATGGTAAGGGATGTGGCGCACGATAAAAATGCTTTTAAATTTATGAATTTGGATTCAGCTTTGAGAAGGCAGCCAACCCGTCTCACCCCCCCCCATTAAGTACACCCCGGGTCACTATGGACCATGAACCTGACGGTTCGTTTTAATTAAATATTTATTTTTAATTATGGATAAAAATCAAATATATTCAATATAGGGCAGCAATCACCAGTGTGGTGATAATTACACAGGAAAATGATCGAATACACTTAGTTTAACCTTCTAACCTAAGATACACAATGCACAATTGAAAGAAAGCAAGATTACTTTTGGGTAGTGCTTTTAAATGGCACCACAGTTAAGAATTCTCCCTGCAACACTCCCTCAACCCCTGTTAACCAAGTTTTGTGTGGGTGGAGAGGAGTAGCAAGGAGTCAGGTATACTAAGCAACAATCGGAATGAAAATCCGACCTACGACTCCTGAACAGGAGGGCAAAATCGGATTAAGCTCCCTTGACAAATGAGCAAAATGGCACTCGGAATTACTGAATGGGGTTTTACATGTGCGGTTGAACGGATAAGGCAAGAATGTTTGTGGCTGTACTCACGAGGCAAGAAAACATATGAGTTACAAGGCAGTGTACTAATCAACGGGTGTACAGTTTAGAAAATTGACTTTGGGAGGAAAAAAACAATGCAGCAAGATTCACACGTGGGAAAATTGCAATTGTTTAGTTTCACAGATTTAAAATAGCAAAATGGCTTGGAAAATGAGCTAAACAGACATAATCGGAAACTGGTTTGAATGCTAAGGTACAAAGGCACATAAGAGGTATGACATGACAGTATGTGATTCTTGATAGGGAGAGAAAATCGGATTTTATAAGAAAAGCAGTTACCCAGGCAAAATCAGTTTTAAGAGGAAAATGACAAGTTCTACTGAGAGTATATTTTAGTGGCTAGATTATCAATGGAGAACACTGCCTACGAAAAGGTTAATTTGAAATTTTAACCCATTCACACCGTGACCCTCTTTATATAGGAATTAATTAATTTATTCCAAATGGTACTAAGGACTTATACAACGGACTGAAATGTTTTGGAAAGAATGGCGCTAACACATGGAGATTAGCACAGATTTTCCTAAGGACAGGATACACAGAGGATTCTGACAATTTTAAGAAGTTACTAGGTTACTTATAGGATTTCTTATAGGGTTTCTTATGGGGTTGGACAAATTGCAAGGTAAAAAAGCAATGGATGCAGCTTGTTGGTTACTGGTGAAGGCTGATACTTACAAAGATCACTTGAATGGGGTAGTTTGGACAGCCAGCCTGATCTTTGGACACGGGACAAGGATCTGGTCACTTGGGCAGCGGCTCTTCTCTAGGGACTCAGCGAGGCAACCTGGGTCTGGTCTCCGTGGACAGCGGGGTGCATCAGCTGGGCAAAGTAGGTAGCGGGGCAAAGCAGGTCTGGTCACTGGATAATCCCAAAAGGGTTCAGCAGCCTTTCCTCCTTTATCCCTGAATTATTTGGATTTGTGTAGGTTTCAATTCCACATAGTAGTTCTGCCTGGATAGGAGGTACTTCATGGAACATGATCAGCTACCCCTGGCCCTGGCCTGGCACTGGAATCTTACATGGTGAATGTGTAATGTCTGGATCTCTGGATGTTGTGGGTTGGATTTTGAATGCTGGATTTATTTGAATGTCCTGAATTTTGAATGTCCCCTCCTTATATAGGCTGGATGACATCAGAGGATTCTTACTTTGTGGGCAGAACTAAGCTGAACATACCTCTAAAATCAGATAGGCCAGGCTGTAAATGTCGCTGCCTCCCTGTAAGCAGATTGGACTGAAGGAAGTTTTAGTGTGTGTGTTTTTATTAGGTGCTTTGTTATACCATAGTTACTTTTGCCAAAACCAGTTATGACACAAAATGCTAATTTTTATGAACGTCACCCTTATAAAAATTAGGTAGGCAAATACCATATTTCACATGGAGCATACTATTCTAAACCCCAAGTTTGTACAATGCTGTTTAGTCCTTCTGGCAATCTTTCACAATTTCTATGGCAAATATTTCCCCTAACAATCTACAAATGGGTACACTGAAACTTATCAATGTCGGACATATTTGCTTTTAAGTTTCATAACTGTAGCATGTACGCTTCCCCCAGAAATGGCACTTTAATGCAGTTTGCGTCCCCCACATTCTAGGAAAATCCACATTGCCTTATTTTCATGGCGCAACAATTACATTCAAGCTGTCAAAATTTTACATTACTGCTTCTTTAGATTACTGACATAAATGTCTTTATATGAAAAGTATTTTCAATCACATGAGCCGGCTTTGTTCCAATAAGTGGGCAGTACTTTCAAAAAACCACAAGCAAGTGCTATTATTTTGCATTCTCCAACTCCCAGGAAGTTCCTGCTCTCGCTACACACCAAGCGTCCCCTTTGAGAAGCCAAATATGAACTCACAATGTTTTTCATGGGTCCGAGGGGGTTCCTCAGGCCTAGGATCGACCCAGGCGAGACTGCACAACCATGGCATTCTGGGGTCTGCCAGTGATTTCTCCCTATGACACGTGAATTGAGAGGGCTGGGCAGATCCTTCGGGCCGACACCCACCATCACAGTTGTGGGCAGACCCCTTTGGCAGAAACATGCGCAGGTATAGGCAGACACCTCAGACAGACGCCCACACTTGGAAGAATCAGTGGATTCATGGAAGAAGATGTGAAAATCCTTTTGGCCTGACTTGCCACTACACCTGCACATCCGAGAATGAGGGTTTAAGATTATAACTCTGCTTTCTAGTGGATGGATCAATGCTCACATGGTATGGGAAACTCGGAGGATTTGTCAGGTCAAAAATTAAACTTTTCTGGGTTGTTTTGAAGAGAATCTTCTTGCGTGAACCGGGAAAAAAATATAGTGTAAGAGTTTTTGTAAACTACTGTATGTGCAAAAAGGGCAGGCATTGGACAGGAGGTAGGGATGAACTGACTGTTCAATTGAGAGTGGAGTGGAATGATACATGTGAAAAAAGACAATGGGCCTCATTACGAGGTTGGAGGTAGCCATGGCGCTATTAGCGCCATGGCTGCCTCCAAAACCCTTCCGACTCCGCTCTGGTGAATAGAGCAATTACCGTCCATTCCGAGGTCGGAGGGACTGGTAATTCCCCATTCACCAGGGCCATTCCCCATTCCCATTTGAGCCCACATAGGGCTCAATGGGAATGGGGAAGGTGCTAATAACGGTACCGTCATTAGCTCTAGAGTCCCTTTGCGGGTCCTGTCCTTAACGCCTGCAAAAACAAGGCGTTAAGGAAGGACCCGCAAAGGGAAATCGTAGTAGGGAGGTAAGGGATTACCGGCACCGTAATGAGGCTTAATGCTTAAAGACAATTAGGAGTTAAAGAAGTGCCGGGGAGCTGCATTAGGAATGGGGATGGGGCAGAAGGGAGTTGGCATGTGAAATGGCAGGGATGATATGTAAGAATAACCCAAGAGTGAGGGCTGGCGGAGTGAACAAGTGATAAGTGGGGCATGATAGCAGTGATCATGGGGAGAGAGATACAATGGGCTCTGATTGGTTGGAATGTGCAGCATCTCAGCCAATCCGAGTGGGCAAAATTATCTGCCAACAGATTGCCTGCAATTCAGTTTGTCCAGTCGGGGCATGTTGAATAGTCTGTATTTTCATTGGTCAAAATATCCATATACCCTTATTGAATGGAACTTTGAGCTTCTTACAATTGGGCGGAATTCAGTCCTATCTGAGAGGCAAATAGGGGCCAAAATCCAAATGTCACTTTAGGCAGAATGGTCAAGGGGCAGATTCCGTGCCACCCCGATCCTCAGTATTGATAAATGGATGTGTGTCCACCGTCGTCACAAGTTATGGCATATCAATTTAGAACCTGCTCCGTGTCAGTAGAAATACCGAGCAACTATATGTAGTCTCAGTATTGGCAGAGGGTGCTGCCGTGCAGCATCCGCCCTGGACCTGGGAGAGGTTATCAATTAAAGGTTGCGCCCAATAAAAAAGAGCACATACCTTTTGCAAGCGGCTGTCGGCCCAGCCTATCTCTTGCTGCTTTGTCAACAGTAAGAACATCATTTCTTCAAGCCTGCGCCAGGCGTTCCTGACTTTTATGGTTTTCACGTGCTTACTGGGTAGCAACAGGTGCTGTGATTTAGTTAATGAGTTACAAGGATGATTGCATCTCTTTATGCAGTGTTGACTGTACCTTATTTCAAAAAGCGAGATTTGTGCAAATAGTCGTAACAAAGGGTAGCATTTAAGTAAACCATCAAAACAGTGAAAAATGTGCCCAAAACTACAAAATATACGACTAATATTTGTCTTTACCACAACTTACATATTATTAATTACACCAACGTTAATGTGAGTAAATGATAAAGCTGCCCTTCAGTTCAATGAGGGCTAAATACATGTGATTGGCTTATGTTCCCATGCAAAGGAGATGTGGCTAAGCAGTTCAGACCGCACTTCCCTCAGGTCAGGTTCAGAGTGGTGGTCAAGCAGTTCAGGCAGCACTGCCCCCAGGTCAGGTTCAGAGTGGTGGCCAAGCACTTCAGGCAGCACTGCCCCCAGGTCAGGTTCAGATTGGTGGCCAGGCAGTTCAGGCAGCAGTGCCCCCTCTGGTCAGGTTCAGATTGCTGGCTAAGCAGTTCAGGCTGCACCACCCTCCAGGTCAGGTTCAGAGTGGTGGCCAAGCAGTTCAGGCAGCATTGTCCCCAGGTCAGGTTCAGATTGGTGGCCAGGCAGTTCAGGCTGCACCACCCACCAGGTCAGTTTCAGATTGGTGGTCAAGCAGTTCAGGATGCACCACCCTCCTGGTCAGTTTCAGATTGGTGGCTAAGCAGTTCAGGCTGCACCACCCTCCAGGTCAGTTTCAGATTGGTGGTCAGGCAGTTCAGGATGCACTGTCCCCCAGGTCAGTTTCAGATTGATGTGCAAGCTTTTCTAGCCATCCCTTTTTGATTTTCTCAGCTAGTCTCCTCAACTGGGAGCTGTATGCTAGGCAATTGTTCTACACTTGCTGTGCCAAAAGAATCAAAGTAGTAACTGAGGAGGCCCAAAAATAGTGAATCATACCTGGGTTTCCTAATCTTTTAATGAAATGGGGGCATGGCCTACACGTTTCGTCTGAGCCACTCCCTTTAGAGGAAGGTGAAAACATGATTTCCATAATCTGTGTCCTCTTCTGCAACAGCAAGCAAAGAAATGATATAATGGAATGCTATCCTGAGGAGTTACTGCCATGAACAAGTTACTTTCTGATGTATTTGCATGCATCACGGCTCAGTTTTCTCACAAGCATGACTGTGAGGAATTGCCATCTGGCAGGGGAGTAGAAGCCCTGTTTTTTAACATTTATATTAAAATGGTGCAGGTACTTCCACCTCAGAAAGTGTGAGCTGGTAACCAGTCACCCCTTTCCTAAACTGCATACCAAGAGCATAGTGTACACATGTGCTCTCCTGGATCAGTACCCTGATCTTCAGTGCCTGCTCTCCAGTGTCACAGAGCAGGTTCAAGGGTCAGAGGTGCCCTCTTGACAGCTGCAGCGACATCCAAGTCTCTGCAGCACAGGGGCTGCATTCAAGACATGAACCCATGTTCCCAAAACCACATAACTACGAGAGTTGCCTGCCGGTGGCAGTTGTAAACTGTAAATATAAGCTGTAGCTGAGTTTAAGCTACGGTGGCTAGAATTTATCATAATTATCTGTGCCACATCAGTCTGATATCTTAGGAACGGTTTCTTTCTGTTCAACTTCTGCTGTGTCTTTTTACTGTAGATGTTCATGGAAATGATGCATTTCATTATACATGCATATTTATGTTCCTAGCATTTTATGATCATAGTAGTAATAAGAGAAGAGGGAAAACTTAATATAATTGGGAAGTATCCTTTTAACAAAAGAATTATGCTTTTTAGTGACTGCTTGCTTGCATAGCACCAGTGTATTTTTCAGAGTTCCTGTGTTGTGTGCATTTTTCATCAATGAAAATGACAATGATGTTTTATTTATATAGGACATTCGCCAAAGCGCTATACATAGAATACATCGAATACATTTACATACAATTATAACCCAACCAAAGTTGATACTCATTTATCGAACTCAGAAGGATGAAAGGCCAAGTTGGCCTTGCCGGGATTCGAACCTACTACCTGCAGATCTCTCAGATCGCGGCAGCGAGCGCTCAACCTGCTGATATATCGTATGGCGCATGATGCATCAAGATGCATCTATGTAGTGTGTTCTGTTTTGGTTATGTGTTCTATTCTCAAGTTTAGTCATGTTCTGCTTGCCTTTCACATGTTACTTACACTCTTGCTAAGGCAAATCATTTTTACTCTTACAATTTAATGTACACCCTAATTATTTAAACATTGTGTACATTTCTCCCACTTCAAAACCTTATCTGGGGCACTGATGAGCATGCAATTCCAAGTTTAAACGTCCATTAAACCATAACATGCAATGTTGTAAACGGCACTATAAATGGACAGCGGCTTCAAGGCTTCAAGTGAGTCGTGTCATTACAGCAATCACAGTGGTCACAGCCTCCTTCAAATCTTCAAGACTGCACTTCAAACATTGAAAACCTGACTCTCCAGTCAGCTGTTACAAAACAAAAAACAAAATGGTTACATTTGTAATTGAATTAGAAACTCAGCAAAACATATCCCTTTAGTGGTAATCCAGATAGGTATTTAACTTAATGTAGCGATTCATGCAGGGTTCCTTCAACTTCTAGGCACTGTGATTATTATTACCTCAGTTGATCATTTAGTGACCTTTGAAGGATCGAAGGGTAACTGGGGCCAGCCGACATTTGACAATGAGATTAGATATAGATTTTAACATTGAGCACTTGCCTCTCTGCACTATGGATTCACAACAGTGGCAATCCATTAAGTAGAACTAGTTCCAGTGAAAGCAGACTTGAATGAATCATCCACAGACAATTCTATCATCAAACCTCAAAGCACAGAATGCAAGTCATGTTTGCTTTACTGTGTAATTGGGCAGGTTTGTCTACGTCTTAAAAATAAAAATAAGTACAGAAGAGATCAAATGTGTAGACCTTTGGAAAGGAAAAATGGAAGGCCTAATGAGTGACTTATCCTCCTTTGATATTAACATCCCCTTTGCAACATGCTTTAGGAAATGAACAGCTGAATAGTGTTTGGGAATTGGTACACAAATAATATTTTGTTCGAAGGCTGATTTCCTTCTAATTATGGCTTAATAACCTCCACCCTGTGAGGTTTTTCTGATTCTGGAAGCAGGGTCAGCCTTCTTATTTGGACTAGTCCCTATTAATGCTAAATTCATTCTATCTGTAAGGCCCTTGCACTGCAAAGGCAACTAACCTTTCCCTGCTCCATGTGGGTGGTGCTTCTACTGCTAGTAAACTATTCCTATTCCATGTGAGGAGAGCTTGGATCGCTTAGCACTGCTGGGCAAGTTCTTTGTAATGGGAATTTAGACTGCTGAGGACTATGTTGTTTCCCTTATATGCATTTGGGGCCCTTTATTTACCTGTTCAGTGTGGGGGTGTTTACACAGCTCCATCCCATGCCATTCCATTCGCAAGCGAGTGGAACTCCTACTGCTGTGACCGACAACTTAACTGTGCTAATCTTGTACGGTTGGAACCCACAACATTCATGTTCTATATGAGGAACAAATGATCTACTGAGGACCATGGCATACCCTTTCTATATTAGGAAGGGAGTGTGCACTCCTAAAGAATATGCTGCACCTGTTCTATATGAGGGGAGCTTCTACTGCAGAGACCCATTCCTTATGTGTTCTGTGTGGGTATCTTCCACCCTTGCGTTGCCTTTCACAGATTCACTCCACCTGTTCTACATGATAAAATGTGCATTGCAGTTGTCCTGATTTGTTTTTTTTTGTTTGTGTGCGGAAGCCTGAACAGTTCCTACTGAAGCTGACCTGTTCTGTTTGAATGAAGCATTAAGCAGCTTATGTTGCTGTTGTACCTATTCTTTGCATGCAGCGGAAGAGCCCAGTGTTAGTGATTACCTGTTCCATGTGTGGGAGGATGCTTGCGCTAGTGCGCTTTGGTAATTCTTATTAACTCTAAGGGCCTCATCACGAGTTGGGCACTAACCCCGGCGGTATTACCACCGGGGCTATTAGTCCTACTGCCAAACCCCCGGTGCTATTAGCACCGGATCACAGGTTTGGCTGAACGGTAAGTCCCCATTCCCCATTGGGCCCATTTGGGAATTTCCCATTCCCCGTTGGGGCCAATGGAGAATATTAGGCGCTATTACCGCCGGCGGTATTACCGGCGGCGGCAATAGCACCAAAAATCAGCAAAATCACAGCTGATCTGCCCCCATATGAGTGCTGGGGGTAAATCCACCAAGCCCCTGATGTGGTGGACCCTTAAATGCAGCATTAATAGCGTTACCGCTGTATTTAAGGGTTATCGCCAAACTCTTGATGAGGCAGTGTGTCTTATTTTGCGACCTTCTACACTCCCAGTCTTCTCATCCTAGATGGCTTTTTCAAACCCTCTCTCGTCTCCTTTCTCCGTGTACCCCTGATAATTCGATCAACTCCACTCTATCCACTTCCGACTTTGCCCTCTATTTAATCTCTAAGGCCTCTTCTTTTCGTTCTGCTATTGAATCTTCTATTTCTTTCATACATCCTAGGGAAACTCTCTCTAGGTTCACTCCAATTACTAATGAGTAGACCTTGCTCTTGTTTGTTCGGGCTAACCCAACCTTTTCCCCAATGGACTCTATTCCATCCACACTTATTTCTAAAGTCTATCCCTCACTTGTCCCCTACCTTTCAATTCTATTTAACTCCTGTCTATCCACTTCAATCTTACCATCCTCATTTAAGCATGCTACCATCATTCCGATTCTAAAGAAACCTTCTGCTGACGTATCCTCTGCTTCTAATTTCTGCCCTATTTCGCTATTGCCTTATCTTTCTAAAATTCTTGAACGTATTCTTTACTCTCAGGTTTCCACTTTTGTCTCTTGTACCTCTATTCTTCCTTCTTCCTTGCACGTCATTCTAAACACTCTTCTCTTCACATTCTTCTTGATCTTTCTGCAGCTTTCGACACTGTTGATCACTCGCTTCTATTGTTTGCCCTCTCTTCTTTTGGTTTTTCTGGTTCTATTCTATCTTGGTTCGAGTTATACCTGCCCCAGAGGACGTTTTCAGTCTCTTGGGCCGAGGTTTCTTCCAACACATTCCTGCTTACTTATGGTGTTCCGCAAGGCTTTGTCATTTCCTCTTTTATCTCTATACCTCTTTACTTGCCGGCGTTATCTCTTCTTTTGGGCTACCCCACCATTTCTATGCTGATGACACTCAACCCTTTCTATCCTTCCTACATTTCACTGATGATATTCATAACAAGCTCAGTACCTGTCTCCTTGCTATTAAATCTTGGATGATGGACCACTTCGTGGTACTGAATGCTGCTAAGACTGAGGTTATTTTCTTTCTTTTCACTATTATTCCACCTCCTCTCGTCCCCTTTCTTATCATTTCCCCCAGCTCAGTTACCTACCTCGTCTACGGCCCATAATCTGGGTCTTTATCTAGACTGAGATCTATCCTTTAGTAATCACATCTCTCTATCCGCGCATTCCTGTCGTTTTCACTTGCACAACATTCGGAAAGCCTGTCCTTTCATGACTTTTAAGGCCACTCAACTCCTGGTGCCGCCTTCATCTTTTCCCGGCTCTTCTAGTTTTCTTCTACCCTCTTTGGGCTTCCCCTCTCTCGCCTAGCCCCTCTGAAATCTTTATTCAATTCCTCTATTCATGTTCTATTTCTCCTTGTGACTCTATTTCTTCCTCCCTGGCTGATCTGGGATGGCTTTCTTTCCATCATCATCAAAAATTTTATTTTCTGTGCTTAGTTTTTAAATCTCTCCATGGCCTCGCACCTTCATACGTCTCACCTCTTGTTTCACTGTCCATTCCGTCTCGTTCACTCCACTCCTCTTTCCATTCCTTTCCTGCTGTTCCTCGTCCTTCCTTTGCTCAGTCTCCTTTTTGCTCATTTTCTCTCCTTGCCCCTCTACACTGGAATGCTCCCCTTCTTTCTCTTCATTCTATTTCTCTCTATTGTATTTTTCAGGTCTCTTTGAGATCTTGGCCCTCATTACGACCCAGGCGTTGGACCATGGTGCTTATAGCACCATGGTCCATACCGGTAACTTACCGACTCCGCCATGGCGGAATGGGGAATTACCGCCCCATTCCGAGGTTGGCGGGGCGGTAATTCCCCATGCCGCCATGGCCCTTCCCCATTCCCATTTTTGCCCCATAGGGCTCAATGGGAATGGGGAAGGCGCTAAGTATGGTGCCGCAAATTGCGGCACCGTACTTAGCACCAAGGTCCCTTTGCGGGTTGGTTTTTTAACGCCTGCTAAAAGCAGGCGTTAAAGTGCCACCCGCAAAGGGACCTCGTAATCAGGCGTTAAGGGTTTAACGGCGCCGCCACCTTTTACAGCGCTGTTAACCCCTTAACGCCTGGGTTGTAATGAGGGCCCTTGTCTTCTTTCTTCTGGTTAACAAGGTGACTTTAAATACAGATTTCCTCTGTGTTTTCTATTTTATTTGCATTTTATTGTACCATGTTGTCCTTATGTATTGCGCTTTGGTGTAAAGCGCTATATAAAAATCAAATAAATACAAATAAAAATTGGGAGAGAAACCTGCTTTTTTGCCAAGTGGACCACATTATAATGATTTCCATGAAGCTTTAACTTTTTGCATGCGTCGGCTGGATGGCACATAGGTTTTACTCTCTTGTGAAAGAGAAAACTCATGTTTACTCTCTTGAAATCACATTTACTCTCAAATTCTAAAAATACCAATTAAAATATTCCCATCTCAAAATCGTATCTGAAGCACTGGGCACACCCATCCCAAAAGGACTAGCCTCACACTGAGGGCTCTGCATGTCAAAAGGGCCTTTGATGCTCTTGATAAGGGAAGGGCATGGGGTTAGTGCAGACAGAAGGAGTTCCACACAGCTGCGGAAATATTCCACCATCTTGTTACATCTATCTCTTTCTTCCTTCCTGCCTCCTCCACTTCCTTTAGCACAAAACACTTTAGGTATGATGTCAAAAGGCAAGGTCCACTTGTTCCAATTGCGGGGACCGGACCCCTACAGTAGGCTTGCTTTAGTCCAATCACCTGTGGGCCATTACCTTTAAAATAAGGTGTCTTTCATGTCTTCTCTGATTCATCTATGGACTTCAGCCTTGAAGAAGAATTTGTTTGGGCCCTGTTGGGAAAGCAGTCCTTTCCAAAGTCCTCCATTTGTGAGGTGAAGGCAGGTAGTCCAAGGCTGAGGCAAGCTCTGATCCTTAACTATGCCCAGGGCACATTGTGGTGACCAGCTGCTGAAGCAAGACATGCACCTCTGCCATTGTTGCCCATGACCTCACTATGTTGAAGAACCACTGAAGGCGTGCGCCAGCCTTCCCTGTCTTTGGGAGCCAGAGATTAAGGACTATTCTTTCCCCTGATAACTTGTAGTTGGTCTCATGGTACCTGAGAGCCAAGATAGCTAGAATTCCTGGAATTTCATCGCCAAACCACTGTGACACATGATGCAATCCTGTTCAAACCATCAGAATTCTCCAGGAACTGCTTTTGGGAATCACTTACCTTCGAACCACAGGCCCGTACTTTCTAACCAGTTTGCCACAACACTGCCCAGCTGAAGCTTGTTATTGCCTCGGCTCAAACGAAGAAGCGCTGCTACATCTGTGAAGCTCAAACCACTGTTTGAAGGAGCAGGCTTTTCATCGCTGATCTAGATGACGGACAAACCAACCCTGGTGTTCTTTCGGAACCATGACCTTGGAGCATAGGATCAAACTGACTCACCTTGTGCATTCCTGACATCAGCTCATTCATTGTCGAGCCTCAACCGTTGTACCAACCCTGGTGATCACCATGATCTGCATCATTGTATCTGCACCCATACAGCACCCCCCCCCCTTTTTCTTCCTGCACTTATCAGACCTACCCAGTCTGCTGCCTTTAATCCAGCACTTGCCACTTGCTGGCTGCACTACCACTGTTTGTTGCCTTTATTATTGATTAATGTATTATTATTTATCTGTTTTCTCCTTGCTACGCACTCTCCTTTTCTCCCCCCTGTCATGCACCTCTCCCCCTGCCCCTCTTCCATGCACTTACGCGTTCTCAATGTCACTGGGCCTAGTAAGATCATTGTTTTGTTCTCCCTTGTTTTCCCTCCCTTGCCTTGCCTTGTTGCGCTCTCTGAAACACTTGTGTATGAGCGCAATGGAAATAAAATATCAATTCAATTCAATTCAAATCACTCGAGCATCGCTTTGGACCGCAGCAACCTTTAGTTTGACCGAGACTCAACATCTGCTTTCCATCTGCACTACTGCAACTGCCTCATTCGAGCCCGAATTGAACCGCCAGAATGGCGCTAAGAAGCCTTGCTCACCATTGATGAACTGCCAGGACACAGCAAAGGAATTATTATTGATAATCGCCACCCTGGTCTGCTTTTGGCCCTTATAGACTGTCTACGCTGCTTTAATCCCTTTTGCTACAATAACCTTTAAAGAACATTGTGGTTTTATAGCCTTTCTCCCCCTGTCTCATTACCCAGAACGCTACATCTTGCTATTTCTGCAACAGGCATGGGTCTTTGTCGTGGTTTCTATTTAGTTATTTTTGCATATGGTATATCTAATTAAAGTATATACATTTGTGAAGGATCTGATTTGGACATTCCTTTATTCTGGATGGTTAAGCATGCTGTTTCACATTCACACCCCCAAGTTCGCACCCCTCTTGAGAGTATAGCCTTCCCTTGGCCCACGTAATCACAAAAGGCGGAGAACGTATATCTCGTAACTGTGCCCCTTTCATCTTTATGATTGGGTTCACCCTTGTTTTGTAGAAGTGTAAGTTCTGAGTAGGATCTTTAGCCTCTAATCATCCTTTTAGTCCTGCGAGGCAGAGGTCAATTCGTCACAATGCCAACATGCCCAATGCCATCTGGGAGATGCTAATCCAGTTCTGTTTCTTCTTTTCATTATGGGACTTGGGGTTTTGCTTTTCTCATTATAAATCCTGGACAACAAATACCAGAAAGCAGAGGAAAAAACAAGACTAAGCAAATATGTCTATAAGGCCTCCCTGAAAGGGAAGGACATTGCCCGGAGGTGGGTAGTGTACTCGCTGTGGCTATGGGCACAAGACGAATGTCACTGATGAGCTCCAGGCTTGCTGAAACATGTCAGAAGTTCATTGGATTCCTGTGTCGAGGGAGTGTGGGGTCAGTAGTTCAGCCTGGTGTACCATCCTTGGGCAGGGATCAAAACAAATCGGTATTAGGATTACAACTTCTTTGATGAGAAAGGCAAACAAAAAATGTAGCAATGAAATGTCAACAGAGGAATTACCAGCAGTTTAGAAGTGTTGGTAGAAGCATTTCCATGAGTCGCCTGTTGTTTTTTCTCAATAGATCACATTCATTGTAAGAGGTATGCTCATTCACGCAGCCAGAGATTGAACTGCCTGAGACATCAAGCTGGTATTCAATGATGACGCGCTATAAGACCAAAAGATCTGGGGTTGCTTGTGTTCCTGTGCAAACAACGCAATACCTATCTGGACTGCTCCCTTGCAGTGGGGTCCAATAATAATTTAAATAAGAGACAGTGGGCCTCATTACGTGGTCAGCTGTAACCCGCCGGTGCGACCGGAGGGTTGCCGCCGACCCCGTAACCCTGAATCTGGTGCCTGATTTCCCAGTGCCAATGGGACATTACAACTCCGGGCGGCGTGGGAAGTCAGACGCCGGATTTTGTAAGTCCCCATTCTCATGGAGTCCCATAAAACTCCATGGGAGTGGGGAGACGGAAGCACCAGAGACGCTGCGATGGGCAGGGTCAGCCCTGCCGGGCATGGCTGCCCCGGCAGGCAGACTCGTAGTGTAGCGCTCTGGAAACAAGGGTGCCGGTAAGCTTACCGGCACCCTTGTTTCCAGACCTCCACACTTGTAATGAGGCCCAGTCAAGCCAAAATGGTAGCAGGAAATGTTAACTTGTGTAAATCCCAATAGGTCATAGGTAATAAGTGTTGGTCTATGTATTACTGTTCATTAGTCCTTTAAAAATGCATGAGCGGCAATAACCACATATACAAAACGTAGATCGATAGACAGAATAGTTATCTGTAAGTGGTATCACGTGTTTTAAACAATTTTCTTTTGACAGTCTGAACTTTGGATCTACCCTTTTGGTCCATTCGACTATTACCTATACATGTATACAAAGAAAGTTGTTTAAAGCATGTCGATCTGCTCTATGTAACTAGGACTCTTGCAATATAAGACGTTTAAAGCAAGCACCCTAGAGACACTTTACTAACTGTAATATTTTCTAATCTAAAGCATGTCCTGATACCACTTTATATGTTATGATTCACAGAGTCATTACGGTGATATGAGGGTGGTACGAATCCCCAATTACCCTTTTTAACTATAGTTTTAACCCCTTACTATATGAGCCGGGTGATATTTCAGGATGCAACCATTGTACAGCACACAATTATGTCTTCCTAAAATGCAGTGTTTCTTAGGTAGAATGAACGTGATGTTTTGGTTGTAGGCTGAGGTAAAAGAACACAATACCCCAAAAGGAACCTTTTTAAGGGGATGGGAAGATTACAACACAGAAGAACAGGTCGAATTTGAATTAGTTAATTCATTTTTAACAAATTTGGCAGCAAATATATGTAATTGTGATACTAAATATAGGAGGTGATCGGGGGGTCGCCCCCACCTATATTTGCAGCCAAATCGAATTAGAGGAAAAGAAAATTGACGAAACTGTATTCAATAAATTATTTTCGATGTAATCACATAGAACCTATTTAAGATTTCATGGGCCACATTATGAGTATGCCGGTCCGGTAACAACGGTGGCGGTAAGCTACTGGCACCATTAACGGACTGGCACACTCCGAGTTTTGCGGGCGGGTGCAATCCCGCCCGCCAGTTCTGACCTGGCGGACCGAACGGCACCCGCCCGCAGACTTTGACGCAAGCACTGGCAGTGTTGCACACAGTGCCGGTGCTTCCATCCTCCCCATTCCTATTGAGTCCTATTGGACCTGAATGGGAATTGGGAGTCATTTTTCCCAGCATCTGGCTTTGGGGAATTGACTGGCACGGCTACCTCCGGGATTGTAATGCGGCCCATGCCTTTTGCCCTTTATTCTTGACAGTTAGCATATAAGCCAGGGGTACAGGACATCAGATAGTGTATGTGCAGTTCCCAGCATGAAGCAAGAAACAACTACTTTCAATTCCCCATTACCAGCAAAACTATCCACTTGTCTAAAAGAAGGGAAGAATATCCCCAAAAGAAATAAGCTCTCCTTCTGGAAGAGAAGATACCCTCGAGACCACTGCTTTGGTTAATTGCCGGTGGTGTCTATGAAGAGCCTGGCCAGAGACATTGGGTTACACCCCAGAGGGCAGAGTATGCATCACAGTCCTCCTAGCGAGTGCAGCTTACAAAAGAACCACACAAACGCACCACAAAGAAAGAAAGAAGGTAGAAGACCATTCTGCACCTCATCTGATTCCACCACAGCAGTACCATCAGTATTACAAATATCCAAATAAAACATGGACTTGGGTTGGGGTGTCCCTTATAATATTTATGGACACACATCGTGTAGGGTTGTGTACCCGTTTCCACATACACTATGTAGGTTGAGTACCACCTCTACAAGGGAGAGTTTTTTTTTCCTAAGTAAGCAAAGAGAAGTTGTTTATTGCTCCCTTCTGGAAAATGTACATACAATGTAGGACATATCCGTTCAGGTTACACGTTTTTTAAAAACATTTTTTAATAACTTTATTTAAATTTTCAAACCATACCCCATCAAAACATGTTGGTGAGAGTCAGAAAAATAAAAATGTACATAACATTTCCATTACCAAATAACAACCATCAGTTAACAATAAACCTTTAACAAAAAGTCCCCCCGCCCCACATTTTCATTAAAACCATGACAACACAAACAACACTTACACATAGACACAACCAGGAAACAAAACACAACACATTAACCCCCACCCCACAATACCCACATTTCACCAAAAATTCCATACCATTACCCAGACAAATCATTAAAGGAATCCCAAATACACAGGTTTAAGGGCTCCCAGGCCAAATGATGCCTGTTTAGTAGTTAAGCATTCAAGCATGCCTGTCTCCTACACACAGATTCAGGCTCATGAAGTTAAGTACTGTGAGAATGAGGGCTAGGACACAGTGTAATGAGGATTACACCAACGCCATTTCCTGCGAAGCATTTCACGCAACTACTGAATGGTTGACTGACACTCAGAGGTATAAATCATTGTAATCATGACATAACTCTGTCAAGACCAAGAATTGCTGATCATTTGAATTGTGAACATGTTTACCTTTTACCTCTAAATTATTGAAGACATGTGGATGGGCAAACGAATGTACTATAATTTGTACTGTGTGATTTTTTCATTAGTCAAATACAAGGCTATCTGAACCTTGCCTTTCAATGAACATCCTTTTACAAAAGAAATATTTCATGCTTCTGTGACATTTATGCCCAATTAGCATTGTTCTGTAGTAATTGAGGAGTATTCGCAAGTAAGACTAATGTGTTCTAAAACAAACTAATCTTATCTACAAAATTGAAAAGCGAGGCCGGAGAGAGCCAGACGAATTGGATCTATGTGATCACTTGCGACCACATATAAATGCGACGGCCGAAAATGCTGACTTAAAAAAAAATAACCCCCTTTAAACCACGCAGATATGCGGGGGGACATACCCCACATTACTATAATATCCCATACCCCCATATATATATATATATATTGGGAAAAAGGAGGAAGAGATGAAAACGCACTCGCCGCAGGCACAGCAAAACAAGTGCCAGGTTCTGTGGGGGGTCGAAAGAAAACACCAGAGACACAGCATTGAAAGTTACTGGTGTCTTTTAATGTTGATCCAAAAAAAATTATTAAAAGGCCAAATGCAAAATGCAAGGCACAAAAACGTACAGAGCAGCACATACATACAGGACAAAACAGCAGGACGCCTAGGCAGGGCAGCCTGCAAACAACGCGTTTCGCGCTATACTGAGCGCTTGATCACGTGAGGGGGAGGATATTAAACAGTGCTAAGTACACACACTAACATGAAGTCCCTTAACTGTGTCTATGACAACACTTCATACAGAACATGTAGGAATAAGAGTGGCCATGTTGGAAAGGAGTGTAGGTCCATGTTATAACAGAGGAATGGAGGCACAGTGCCAAAACCAAAACCTCTGCTAATAGTCAGGCGAACAAATGAAAACCCACCACTTGATTTCAATAAATACATTTCTATGTGCTTGGCCATACTTGAAATACTTGCACAGTGCATACAATTATAGTAAAACGGCCATGTAACATAGAAAAAAAGAAAAAATGACAGACCACACTCAGAAAAAAACAACATTGGAGAACACCCCATGTAAATAAACAAGGAACCTCATAAAGAAATAAATTATTCCCAATAACACTCAGATGGTAATAAAAACTGGTCGGCCACAATAAGATGAAAAAAAGAGGTTAAAGCCAATGAACGGGATTAAAATGTTAAAAAATACTGCATAATAATACAGCCAACATGGTCATATGTGCAAAATGCAAGGATAGCAGCTAGATCGTAAGATGTTAATAGTACAGTGCAAATAGGCAGGAAAAAGGGGGGGGGACAGCAAGGCATCAATGTGCCTGGACTAACCCCAGAATAAGAGGATAGTTTAAAGTGCAAGTGCATCAATATGACTGTGCAAAGTTAGTAAAAAATAGCTGCCTAGTCGTCAAAGTGCACGTGCTAAAGCAATAATAGCAGACCATAATGAAAAGGTACATAAGGCCAGAAGCTAAAAGGCAATATGACAAATCCAGAACACAAAATCGGCTCAGACCAGTAAGATCCAAATATGGGAAAAATAATTAAGAACAATATCACAATTATAAAGGAAAAAACACTGATGTGTACAACAAGAGGCCACATGTAAGTAACCAAAGTCAGCAAGACATAGATTGGACCACACCCCCCCCCCTATATTGCAGAATAATCAGCTAAGACAAGCAGGTAAACAAAGAAGAAGAAAAAAAAGGGAAACATTCAATTTTTTTAGAAAAAAACAAATTAGAATAAAAAATTACCTGCACCAAACCAACAAATGTGAGGCAAGAAAACCAAATAGAGAAAGCATCCTATCAGGAAAGTAAGATAACTACGGGCAGAGAAAAACAGAGCATAAATGGCAGGAAGGACAAGGAGAATATATGCAAATAAATGGGCTTGGGCACAGGCTTAAGTACCCAAAAAAGTATACAGATCCTCATCTACATTGTGCCCCCTAGGAAATTTTGTGTCAAGATCCAAAATGAATCTGGTTTCCAGTTGTCTCAGCCTCAAAACGCGATCACCACCCCTCGGATGCAGGGGTACATGCGCCACAGCCAAAAAAAGTTAACATTTTCACATCGTTGTTATGTTCAAATTTAAAATGTTTGGCCATGGGGTATGTTGGATCAGAATTCTTAATGGCCCTTAGATGTTGCAAAATTCTGAGTTTGAGTTTACAGGTAGTACTGCCAACATACCAATGCATACATGGACACGAGAGTACATAAACAACGAAAGTGGTGTCACAATTAATTGAATGGCAAATCAGCTGCTGCGTTTGCGTGATGGGATGCAAAAAAGATTTCTTAGCAGTAGCATGGGCACATGCTTTACATTTCATGCACTTGGTGAATCCCGTATGCGAAGCTGGAAGCCATGTATTAGGACACTGTGTCTTACCCACAGGGGATAAGAAACTGGATACAAGTTTATCCCTCAAGGAGGGGACATGTTTATAAGTCACAGTGGGGCGATTGCCCAAAATGGGCTTCAAATCATTATCAAGAGTAAGAACATGCCAATGTCTTGCCACAATTTTTCGAATATCATTAGACGAGGTATCAAACGTGATGATGAGTCTTGGATCCTCATTGGACACAGATTTGGGACCGGTATCATAAAGTAAGGCATCCCTAGACATGCCTCGGGCCCGAAGATATGCCGCTTCAATCGTTCTTTTTTGGTAACCTTGTTTCAAAAAGTCCATGGCTGCCTGTGCACAATAGTGATCAAAGCAAGCAATGTTGGAACAGTTACGGCGATATCGAATAAATTCGCCATAAGGGATGGATTTTTTGCAAGGAGTCGGATGACAGCTGTTAGCATGGAGTGGTAACCCAGTGTTGGTAGATTTCTTGTAAAATGCAGTGCTAATCCCTGAGTCATCCATCATGACAGTCACATCCAGATAAACAATTTTGGAGCGACTGTGGCATTCAGTAAAACTAAGATTGACCTCGGTTTTTGTTGATACTCAGTACAAATAATAACCAGTCCCTTTCGGTGCCCTTCCAAATGATAAAAACATCATCTATATACCGCCACCAAGAGATGATCTGTGTTGGAAAGCAAGATAGTAATAAATCAGAAAGGAAAGTAGCCTCCCACCACCCCATTGTGAGATTAGCATAGGATGGTGCAAAGGTGCTCCCCATCGCAGTCCCCCTTACTTGCCGAAAAAAGTGTCCTTCAAAAAGAAAAACATTGTTGTGTAGACAGAATGAAAGCATGTCCAAAATCATAGAACTGTGTCCGAGATAGTTTAGCGAGCGGGTGTCCAAAAAGTGTTTGCATGCAGATATACCAATGGTGTGACTAATAGATGTGTACAAAGAAACTACATCTAAAGTGGCCAAAAGTAAACCCTCCTCCCAGGGTATATTAGAGACGTGCTGCAGAAAGTCCTTAGTATCCCTCAGGTAGGAAGGTAACACTGTGACAAATTTAACCAGCGTTTCATCGATAAATTGGGCTAGATGTTCCAGTAATGAGCCACAAAGAGTAACAATGGGCCTACCTGGGGGGTTACTAAGGCATTTGTGCGTTTTTGGGAGGAAGTAGATGGTAGGTATCGTATAGCATGAGGGAGTAACAAATTTAACCAGATCATCCTCCAATAGACCTTCGCTCATCCACCTGGTACACAGAGCAATCAAATCAGTCCCGATTTCTTCAGAGG
The DNA here is from genome assembly GCF_040938575.1 of Ambystoma mexicanum. Classification (NCBI taxonomy): domain Eukaryota; kingdom Metazoa; phylum Chordata; class Amphibia; order Caudata; family Ambystomatidae; genus Ambystoma; species Ambystoma mexicanum. Next base: position 128,673,954 of record NC_090936.1, on the reverse strand, counting down.
GATCCTTTAACATTTTGGCATAGCATTGGCGGTTATGTAGTTGTCGATTGGCCTCAGTGACATATTTGGTTCTGTCTTGAATAACGACATTGGAGCCCTTGTCAGCAGGCTTAATAACAATATTAGAAAGTAGCTGGAGTTCTTTCATGGCTTGACGTTGGGCAATGGTAAGGTTCTGTTTGATAGTGCCTGCCTTGTGACGAAGTTTTCTGAGATCGTCAATACATAAATCATGAAAAGCCTCAATGCAGCCACCAACTGGAAATTGAGGGTTGAAACGTGATTTACTTTTAAATTTAGTCCGTATATCCCAATTGGGATTAATGTCGAAATCAGAAAAATCAATGTTCAAGGGATCATATTTGTCGTCATCAAGGCATGCCAGATCCATGAGTGATGGAATGTCCGAAATTAAGAGATCGGTGCCACCAGTACGAGATGTTGGACGTTTTATGGTGACATCCGTATTGCAAAAGAATTTCTTTAACTTGATTATGTGCATAAATTTATCAAAATCAATGCCTACTTGGGCGTAATCATAGTTCACAGTGGGACAAAAATTGAGACCTAATGATAGTAACGAGGTTTGAGATTTAGTAAGAATATGGGATGACAAGTTGATAATTTGGCAAATCTTCATATTGCCTATAATTGATTCTTGACTCCAGAGCGTGTTGATCTGCCCTGTTGTGACGCCTTTTGACCGGTTCCCACTTCGGCCTCGGCGAATGACTTTTTTGCCTGTGACTTCTGACCACTTCCTCGTCCTTTAGAATTACCCCGACCTCTCCCTCTTTTTTGATTTTTGCCATCCTGACATAAAAGTCTCATTTCATCCAGGAAATTCATTTTAGGAATGGGTTGGTCAGTCTCAGATGCAGAGATATCTGACTCAGAGGTAGTCGCGGCTAGCTCACTCGATGGAACAGACATAGTATATATAATTTTACAGTCACAGAAAACTTCCCAGCCCTGGCTTCACAATGCTCTCATCAGCGAGCCGTTTTCTGAATTACTGCACATAAAAGGGTTGTATATATATATGGTGTGTAAAGGGGGTGTTAAAAAAAAAGTCAGGCATTTCGGCCGTTGCAATTGTGAGGGCGACATTTTGGCCCATTTCCGACAAATTTAGTCTTTGTGTCATTGTAGTATTGTGATTGGCTGCATAGCTGTGATTAAAATGTATGGCAATTGGGTAAGAAAATAAAAACTCTTCGGGGTAAAACCTCTCAATGGGCTGGAATAGAGCAGAGGATGTCTATTACAGACATTTAAAGAAAGATCCCTCTGAAGATCTCAATATGATTCACCAGGTGGCCTGAAGGCCAACCCATGACCATGGTCATGCACTATACTGCATCTTCTTCCTTAACATGCTTATAGCTGAAAACAAAGGAACTCTCCTATATTTGACTGGTCACTGCTTGATCCAGGGAAACATGATTTATCACTGACTCTGAAAACAACACCAAGGAACACGCACGTAAGATCTAGTACACTTTACCCAGGAAATATAGATTGTCAAGGACATTTTCTCTTAGTACTTTCCTTATATCGTTCAAATTACAATTTGAGAACCAAGATCTTTCTCTTAGCACCCTCCTCCACACAACTATTCCAAAGTCCCTTCTTGAACCAGCAACTCCAATACTCAAGAAGGGGATATGAAGTTAAAAGGGAACAATAAATAGCACAATGACCACCTCACTGAACTTAAAAGACAGTGAAGGAAACTTGAATGTTTGTGGCTGAAATCTGATCCACTCAAAGACAGAATAACCTGTACAAACTTTCTAGGGACTATCATTGAACTTTAGCACCCTCAGCGGGTGCATCAACCAGTCACGTTGCTCAAAGTCTGGGCTGAATCTAACAATCCAATTCCAGGTTCTGAGCACCTGCTGGCAATCTTCCCTGCCGCTCCCCACTCACCCTGTCTCCATTCACTGCCATCCCCCACTTAACTCTAGCGGGGCCGCAGTGCCTCACCACACCTCACCCATCTCCACTGATGGCCACCATGGAAATGGAAGAGGAGCTCTGCACCAGAGCCCCAACTTCCAGTTCCATGGTGGCCATTTTAGGTTAGGAATTAAGGTCTTTGTATGCATCAACGGGTCACTTGCTCGCTGTGACCCGTTGATTCATACACATGTATTTCTGTTGGCTCACTGAGGGTTATCCTCAGGGTTCTAGTAGCAAAAAGCACCCGTTCTGGGGCTTTTACCGGGTGGTAACGAGTCACGACACCCGGGCCCGGCGTTAAGGGTGCTTTGCTCATGCCTGTAACCTGGGCCTTGGTCCGTTATCACTGATTGAACCCCTCAGGCTTATTCCTATGGTATGGAACAAAAAGAAAGCATACTTCCAGAACACAATACCAGAAGGCCCCAAGAAACTGTTCCATTTACAACATAAAAGAATATTGCTTCGGATAGAGCCAATCATTTCTAAATGCAAAGATGACTCCATCAAACATAATGTTCTCTCCCGGGTAACACCACTAAATTAGGTTCTAACATGAACACTTTGAAAACCCAGCTCTTCCCTTTCTCTTTCAATCTGGAAATCCTTCCAAACTTGTCTCCTGTCCAAACCAAATCGTCTAACCAATCTCTGAAAACTGAAAAATGTTCCAGTCAAAAAGGACAACTCTAATGTCACAAACAATAAACCCATGACCAACTCTATTTGCAAGGAATGTATTATAGCGTGATGCAGTGTATCGTTGTCCTGAATAGCACAACCTCTGACATTCTGGCGGCTTCTTGCCAAATCACAACATTGTGTAGAGTGTGTCCCTGAAACGATTATTGGCCGCAAAGCATTGTGGCCTATGGGGGTGCCCTTGCATGAAGAAAGTAGAGGTAGCGGGGACTGTTTAGCTGATGCTCCTGGTCCCGATATCTTCTGATACCAAGAAGTAGGCAGCCCTGGATCCCTTGCTGACAGCAAGCACTGAGCATGTGCCCATTGAAAGCTTTTTCACTTTGTGAGGGGGCAGCAGCTCGACCATGACCCATGCCCACGCCGATCCTAATAATATACAATGAAGCTATTGCACATTTCAATCTCTTCGGAAATGAGGTTGGTCTTTCTGCATATTCTGCCTTATTTCGCAGTGTATGCTTTTGCCCGAAAATATAGTAAATATTTATTATATCACCAAAATACATATATTTTATTAGATTCAAGCAAACATTTAAGATGTATATTAGCCGTAGTAATTAGAAATATCTAATGCTATGATAGAGTTTGCAGGATTTGCTGGATGGAATCAGAGTATATTTGGCATGTTTCTTTTCATTGCCCTCTTTTTCAGCCACCGCGTTCGTTTGCCGCGTCCCCAGCAGAAATGCCAAACCGTGGGTTAAGAATACAAATTCTGATGTAATATGTGAAAAGGTAAATTTATATTCCAGTATTTTAATCCTGCATTAAATGGAATTCTGTGATGTCCAAAATGCTGAAAGTGTTTGGAAATATTTTGGATTGATCTAGATAGGCATGATATGAGATCATAGGTTTCGGTAAAATAAAGAAATATATATTTTTGATCTTGAAACAGAGCAATAACAAAAGAAATCCATACATTGTAGTTTAACACAAAATATTCAATATATTTTACACTCATAGATAAAAAGCATTCCCAACTTATCAAGGTATGGAAGAAAAATACATTAATCACAAAAGGAAATCACAGTTTATTCTTTTGGAGGCCACAGCAAAGCTTTGCAGGTAACAGTATTTAATATGGGTGAAGTCTCGGCAGGATAGCTCAGGGGCAACACGCTCATCTTGGAAGCAAGATGACACAGAGCAACACAGGTTCAATCCTTGGGTCCACGCTTAGAAACCTTTGGGTATTAAGTGCGTTATAAATATCCAATTACAATAAAGTACACCCTGCTGTACATTATACAAAAATTACAAGTAACCTGGGACTCTGGTCAATGAGAAAACACCAGCTGAGGGAAAAAAAAACTTACAAGGTGATCAGGTGACTTCTCAGATGTTTCACAGCAGATCTTCACAGGACAGTATGCAGTACATGGAATATGATGAAGGCTGGTACTAAACATAGGACAAGAGGACCTTAAGTCAAGGATAGCAGGAATGGAATCAAATCAGGAGGCTAAAGGAAGGCTAGTGCAGGGAACAGACGGATAATTAGTCTGATCACAAGAACATCACACACGCACATTGAGGAACGTCAAGGCTTGACAAACGTGGCCCTTAAATCAAGTAGCATGGTTCTTTCACTTCAGACCCGGAAGTAGGCAGGTCCACTATTTTAGTTAGGGAAATGACGCTACCTCTCTAGAAATGTGGAGGAATTCCAAAAGTCTAGGTATAGCATTCATCAGAGAAGGTGAAGGTCGAAATTCACTTTGCAGAAGGTCTCCTTAGTATGCCCCTAAGTGGCTGACAGCACCATGTGTGTAGGTGACCCAGGTGACTCCTAACCAGTTATCAATGCATCTTATATCCATCCCTTCGCGTGGAGCCATGAAAAGAGGACCTTTTGGCTCACATTTGATGCCATGATGCATACACCTGGTCCACAATGTGCCTGCATGTGCATGCAATGTCCCACTGGTACCCAGTTGTTGGCTGTACACCATTGGTCAGCACAGTGCAGGCAGTTTCCAAGTGACTCTACCGGATTGCCAATTTTGAGGGTGAGAAAGCCTGGCTTTCTTACTTTTTATTACATTACATGTTGCAGATAATCTGTTTCTGAAAGGGACGTCTGATATTCAGATGACCTTTTATGCTCCATGCCAAGATTATAGTACACCCATGTGCCTTTGCTAAAACAGCCTACTTGCACCCTCAGCATCAGCCCTGGAAGGGCACAGGGCAAGTTCAAAAGTAAATTGTTCATTCCTGACAGATGCTGGGACACAAAGTTCCTGCATGAAGCACTTATTTTTAATCTTCTGCACCTCTGTTCCCAAACTTAATAATGGTATGTGTTAGTCAGTCTGATGGCATGTAAATATTTAAAAAATAAGCCATGCCTGGTTGGGACAAGGTGACTATTAAGAGCACACAATTATACAGCTACAGCATTTTCATCTCACACTAGTGTCACCTCTGAGTAGGGTCCATCAATGAGAGGACTAACACATAGAGTGTGAACAGACTGAGTGTGACCAGTGTAAAGGATCAGTAGTAAGACTTGGACACAGTAATCAGTTTTGGTACAAACATAGTGTTTTATTGATAAGAAATTAATAAGAGGGTTGGGGAAATTCCATCTGTCCCTAAACCTAAGAGGGGTTTCCCGTCTCAACAAAAGCTAAGAAACGTCTGTGTCAGAATGTTAAACAAAGGATCATCCTTTGTCCAGTGTCCAAAAGTAACATACTTCTTTTCCCTTGACATCTTCTATCTTTCACATTCAACACTTTAGAGTCTTTCTGCTTCACAACAGGGGAATGACTCTTCCCTTTGAATCCCTACACTTGTATCATTGTACTTCTACTGTTCAACTTTGCTCCAGGGGCTGTTTTTTCCCTTTGAGTTTTCCCTTAAGCATATAGTTCTTTACAATGTTCAATGTCTCACACTTAGCCCTCCTTCTACCCTTGGTATACTATCCTGCCAGGGTATTAGTAACTTTCTTACTGGTCCTTAAAAGGGTTATGAATCCTCTCTTTTGTATTCAAAATGTCAGGTTACCTTCTTCTCTCATTCCTGGTTTATTTTCCTTCCAGGATATTACTTCACATCTGTTCTCATTCCTGGTTTACTCTCCAGCCATGATATTACTTAACTTCTCACTCCTGGTTCACTCTGCTTCCAGCATGTTACTTCACTTCCCACTCCTGGTTTACTCTCCTGCCAGGATGTTACTTCACTGCTCACTCCTGGTTTACTTTCCTGCCAGGATGTTACATCGCTTCTTTTCTTACTCCTTTCCTGGGTGTGAGTCCCAGACTCACTGGTTGCCGATTACACTACCCTGCCAGGACATTTTCTTTCTCTGTTCACTCTTTCTTTCCTCCACGTTACAATAGGTTTCCAATATCGGGTCCCTGACCCTTTCATGTGTTGTGTCTCCAACCCTCTCTCAACACTATTTGCATGTCTATCAAATCTACTTCTCACGCATTGGGTCTCTGACCCACCTATAACACTATTTGTATATTTATTAAGTATATCAAGTCCTCTTCTCAAGCATTGGGTCTCCGACCTTCCTTTAACACTGTTCGCATATGTATTAAGTATAATAAATCCTCTTCTCAAGCATTGGGTCAGCACCCCTTTTACAACAGTGTTTTCATCCGTGTCAGTTTCTTTACTGTCTTCAATTGGGCTCCTTTACTGTCTTCAATTGGGCTCTTCTGCGTTATCACTGCTACATGGCATTTGCCTTCATATGCCCCGGTAACCCATTCGTTCTCCCTGGGCTTACTGGGCAGCTTTGTCAGCTCTCGCGTCTCATCTTCCACTTTTCTCTCGATCTGCTGACTGGGCATGCGGCCCATCAGCTGGTCCGCTTTCTCCTTTCCTTCCTTGGCTCTGGGAGGCTCCAGCTGCCGACGGTCATCAAGCAGTAAGCTTCCTTTAGCTTGGTCTGCCTGCACACCGTTTGTGTCAGCCTCTGTGATGCTTCTTATGACCGTCTCGTCTCTGGCATCTCGACAGGCATCAGAACAAGTTACAAACTGTTTCAGACTCTGACTCTCTCTTGGCTTGCTCAGTCCTCTTCCTCCTGTGTCCCACTCAACTCTGGGAGGCTCGAGTCTCCTGATGGTTTCAGGTGCATCTCTTTTGAATCTCCCGGCACCTGTTAATCTTCTACAAACACTGGAATTCTGTACTAGCTTCCCACTTCCAGTGATCTTCCTTACTCTTCCCTCTTCCTCGTCTCCCTACTGTCAAGCAGAGGGAAATGCAAGTAAGGTTGGTGATTGGTTATAATTGGAGTTTCTATATTTGTTTTACAATATACTACACAAGAATGTTGAAAAGGCAAATGGGTGTCAGTGAAAAATACAGGTAAAGGGTTATTCTGATCTAATGTTTTTGTTCTTCCCCCCCTGCAGTTTATCCTCCCCTATGTGGTCCTCCCACAGATAGCCACCTCCAGGGTCAGAGTCAGGTAGCTCCTGACTTTACCTGGCCATATAAGGGAAGCTTCCCTCCAGAGAATCAGTGACGATATTACTAGATTCCTCACACCAGTCAGATCAGACTGTGAAGATAGTCTGATCTGACTGTCGCCACAACTTCCATGTAAGATAATAGGCAGGCTGCTGTCTTTTGATCCTTCTGACAGAAGGACAACACCTTCCTCTCAGGGCACAGGAACCCTCACCAGGAGATATCCTGGGCACCGGAACCTCAAAGACAGAACTGATATAACAAAGCCACACTCCCACTAGGGTGCTGACCACTGGAGCCCCTTTCAAGTCAGTCACCATGTGAATGGGGTGGAGTTATAGTAACCAGAAGGGAGAGGTGGGCTGAGAGAGCTGTTCCACCTTGCGCTTCTATAGAGCTCTCTACACCTTCCTTTCTTTCCTTTTCCTGCAGGACAAGGAAATCTGAATATAGTTTCAGAAGGCAAGGTTCACTTGCTAGAAAAAGAGGGTTTTGACACTTTCCAGCAGGCTTGATTTGGACCAATCCTTGTGACATTTGTCTTTTATAAGGATGGGGGACCCCTCATTCTTTAATTCATGTTGGACTCTTACAAGGGCAAGAATTATTTACTGGCTGTTGTTGGGAGTAGATCCTGCTCCAAAGTTCTCTGCCATAGAGGTGAAGACAGGTGGCATCCAAGGACGAGGCACGCTTTGCCTCCTAAACATCCTCAGGGAAAATTGGGGGTGAAGTGCTGTTGGCTGAAAGTTTCTCTGCTGGATGCTCTGGAGGCAGGACCGTTGTTACTGTAGGTGAAGGATCCCTGTAGGCGCCAGCTAACTCCTGGAGTGGGAATGCTGAACAGAAGGACTCACCTTTTACCTGGAAACCCTGGACTTGATTTCTAAGCAACCACAGAACCAAAGACGTGACTCCTGGCTCTCCCTGCATTCCCGAACTGCCTTGACACCAGTTTGGGCACCTTTAATGCTGTTCAAGCTGTTGCAGGAGAACTGCCGGAGTCATCTTAAACTTCGGCCCTCGACCGACTTCACATCTCTGAGTTCACACAACGCCAAAAGCTCTGCTCTCTCGGCCTCTCACACGCATGGACTCTTCTAGGGTCCCCAACTCAACACCAGCGCCTGGTCACCCACTCTTTTGAGCTCCAAGGCGACTCAACTGCAGTGTTTCAATGCCATGTTGTGCCAGCCAAGCACACTCGGTGCTAAAGGCAAGTCTCCACTTTTCAGTTCCCGAGACCATAGAGTCTACCAGTGCCGCTGACCCGCCAACTGCCTGCCAATTCTAGCATCTTTGACCCACAAGATAACAACGCTGTCATTCAGCAACCTATTATTGGAATCCGTCGTTGCTGCTCCACAACGCGAGCCCCAAAGACAAGAACGCCTCTATTTGAAGGGGCATCTCCTGCTGGTCCACTTTTAAAAGATGCATTGACTTTTAAGCCTTCTTCTTTACCTTCTTAATGCATAACCTTGAACATTGACATTACTTCAGGAATCTTTTGCCTGTACACCCATGCCTGAACAACCTCATCAAGTTCTGCATTACAGAAGTGAAGTTTTAGTGTTTTAATTAGTTGTTTGCATTTTATTGTTAGATTACAGTCCCTATATTTTTATAGACCCTTGATTGGACCTTCTTTTATTTTGGAATCTTGTACTAACATTGTTTGGTACTGTTACCTCACACCCCTGCTGAAGGCACATATTGTCAAATGAAGTCACGTAGGTATACCCTTCGGGCTGTGCCTGTTTCAACTTTATGATTGGGATCACTGCTGGTTTAGCAGCCGTGTGGGGATGAGTAGGCGGTTTAGCCACTCCTCGTCCCTGCACTCCTGTAGCCTAGTAGAGAATGAGACAAATGCACATACTGTAACCATTGGCAGGGAGATAATGGCCCCTAGTCATCAAATTAAAACAATGCATTGATAACAGAAAGGAAACAGGCACATGGAAAATAATTTAGCACCAACACTGGTAAGTCACTCCAGGCATCCTTGCCAGATTGCTCACCTGTAATTTCCACTGGCTCATGGGAAGGGCAAAATCTGGAGCATTGCCCACATCACGATAATCATGATATGAATATGATGAACATGGACCACACTCAATAGAAAACACTCCAGTTCTTAGAAAGAGATGTGGCTGTGGGTGTGCGGGTGTCTATGTTTTGTAATCCTTTTTCACAATGAACACACGACAGAGAAAAGGGCAGGTTTGGTGCTGACCAGATGCTATTTTAAAGAGCACTCATTTGCCCCTGAAGGGCTTCTTGGGAAACATGGCACAAGAAGAGGCATTATTGAAACATACAAAGGTGAAAAAAGAAGGAACAAAGTAAATAGCCCATGAGAATGTTAATGTTAATGTTAAAGGATATTTATACCGCACACTATAACCGGAGTGGTCCCCTGGCGCAATGGCGGATCTGAAAAAAAGGGGGTTGTTTGGGGTACATTAGAAGAACAAAGTTTGTAGAAAGAGCAAGAGAGCTGTGATGTGCTGTTGGCAGCTTCAGTTCGGTTAACACCATTCGCTGAGCTTTTTGGTGTGGTATCTGGTCGGTATCCGTCATGTGATGTTGTGTAAGGCTATGGGCCTCATTACACGGATGGTGGTAAGGATTTACCGGTACCGGTAAAATACCGGTACCGGTAAATCCTTACCGCCTTACTACGAGGTCCCTTTGCGGGTTGAGGGATTTAACGCCTGCTTTTTGCAGGCGTTAAAAACCAACCCGCAAAGGGACCCAGGGAGCTAATTACGGTACCGCAATTTGCGGTACCGTAATTAGCACCTTCCCCATTCCCATTGAGCCCTATGGGCCAAAAATGGGAATGGGGAAGGGCAATGGTGGAAGGGGGAATTACCGCCCGCCAACCTTGGAATGGGGCGGTAATTCCCCTTTCCGCCAAGGCGGTGCCGGTATTTTACAGAATGTTGCAGAATGTCCATGTTGGGAAGGATGATGAGAAATTGATACCTATTGGAAAGAGAGACGTGTCCAAGCATAAGAGTCTATTCCTTAATCGAACATTCATGCCCAATCGGAGGACTGTGGCAAAGAACCGTGGTGGATATTCCCCCTTAATTGCAATCGCTCAAAGTACAGGGGGCTGGGGGTGGTGAGGGCTTTGCCAGTCCATGCTTAAACAAGTGGGATACCATGAGTTGGCTAAGCTGCAACATGAAGCCCCATTGAAAGTTTGGGGTGAGGTGAGTGTCAATAATATAAAAGAAAACGATATAGTGCATTTTGGTATCTTGGTATCCCTTCTTAGTTATGCTAATAAACGTGATAGTGTCACTGAGTCTCCATGTGCAAGTCTATATCGAAGGTCTGAAGTGATCTGAGAGATTTTTCTGTATGAATCATCTCAGCCTTTGTGCAAGTCACAACACAAATGTGTGTTTGATGTATCTATTCAAATGCTGAACTGTGACAGGGGGTGAATTATTCAGACATTTCTGAAATATATACATACATTGCATTCTTGAGAGCTGACTAAATTGGATTGATAAAACAATTTTCTGGAACAAAGTGCATGCTTTGGAGCTAATTTGCATACCCAGAATGTATTTCTCAGTGGCTCAGAGATGAACGTACAGGGATGGCCAATGGCTGGCACTGTGGCACGTGTGGCTTGTTAGCTGGAATGGCCTATTCTACTCCCTCATTTCAGATAAAAATAAAATGTTTGCATGCATTTTTAAACCGACCATAGCATTGATGTATTTAGCTATTCACAAGAGTTTGAAACTCTGAGAGTAGTTCTGACGGAACAGCCAAGGAAGGATATTGGAGACTGAGCTTATCAACAATAGAAGCTACACTGAGAGAGGATTCAAGTGACCAGGGACATTAGAAGAATCCTGATAGTTTGTGATACGTTGGTGATACAGGGATACATGTGGAAAACTGGTAAATTAGCTGCTAGAGGGCACACACTGTCAGTTATGATATGATATGATATGATATGATATGGCATTTATAACGCAGCAGTTTTTGGATGGCATTATTGTGCTTTACATTAATATATAACAGTAATATTTTGGTAAAGGGTTGATAACTCTTGAGAGATTGCATAGCGCACTGTTTGCGGATAATGAACCAATGACTAATGCTGACTCTTAAACCAGGATGTCTTGCTATATTTCTTGTTTCTCAGTTAACTGATATGATCACGGAACATTCATGCTTTGTTAAGATCACATTGCATAATGGCCGTCTATATTGAGTTCCATGCTAAGGCTTATTTATAGGAAGATGGGCAAATCAATTTGTCTCCATTAAGCCAGTGATCCGTCACAATCGTGTTGTACTAAGGTTGCAAGATTATAATTATCAATGACAATTTTAGGGGCAACCGATTTAGGGCAGTTCATGTGTTGATGGTCTCATCTGTGGCGGCCTAGTCATGCACTTGCCATTAGAACTGACCAATATTGCTAGTAAACAGATTAGGTGCGCGTAATGTGCTATATGTCCTTGACTCGCCGCGATCCTGTTATTGCCTTCTAGTAATAATGAAGTAATTGCTCAAGGAGTTAAATGCATTCATTTGAACTTAGCTATATCTAGTGGCTTCGATATAAATCAACGGCCGCCCGTGAATAGTGATCCACAGGCGACTCGCTATTGTGCATACTCACCTAGGATGGCGGCTCAAGTAACACATACGTATTACTAGCGGCCATCGTTGTAGTGTTAATATAATACAAGCCTCAATGTGCAGCGCGTCCTCTCCCGAACAAGTCTGTTGCCGACAGGCAGGCAAGCAACACGTTGCGCGCAATTGCTTACGGTCCCTGACCTTAATAATTGAAAACAATGCTCATAATCATGACCCTTAAACTAAATTCTGGTCCTTATTTCTCCTTTTTGTTTTTTTTTTCGTATCAAATCCTGCATGGACAATTTGGCAATCTGGATGGTTACACCAATTTGTGATTTATGACTTTTACCGCGCACATTACGGAGATCTTGCGGAATTGCAATAAGCAGCCAATGAGGTAAAACTGGCAAGACCACGTGGCTTGCACTTATTTGCTTTTTGACATTTACTTTCTTTAGTTAGACCATGAGTATTGTAAACCCTTCCTCCCTTTCTTTCTCTTTTTTCTACCGATAGTTACAGAAAGAAGAGACTACAAATATATAGTTGTGTGAAACTAATTTAATTGGTAAGTGCACGGAGTGAAATTTATTATTAATTTTTACCATCACTGCATAGTAATAATCATAATAAAATGGACATATTCTAATTAACATCAGGCTAATGAAACCCTGTGTTTTTTAGTGTCCGGAATGCCATTTGTAAAAGAATTGGGTAAATATAAACCTGTTTTTTAGGTGCATGTGGGCGTGTGCCGCGGATGCTGACCATGGATACATGTAGGCCTTTAAGTGCTAATTCATTTTATTTTAATTTTTGTTTTCCGGTTCGGATGTCCCTCCTCCACAACATATGTGGTAAAATGTATGTTTTTTCTCTTTTTCATTATTCTAAATGCTGCGTCATCTTGTGATGTGTTATTTATTTTGGGTTATTCACCAACATATTAGTGTGGTTATGTTTCAATGGTATTATGATATCCCGCTTCTGGTGTCACCTTGGTCTGCTTGCCACACACGGCCTATGGGGTTGTGCCTAATTGCCCATAACTGGTTTTGAATATTTGCAAACCAAAATGTATATGTGTATCAGCCTCAGAGGAAGAGCAAAGCTCGAAACACGTGTCAGGCTGACGAGAACAATTACAATTAAATACTGTTCTGCTATGGCCCAGTGTGATTGTTTACTTTGATCTTTGGCATTTATAACGCGCCTATACACAAGAGTTTCAAGGCGCGAGTCCATGGGCGCAAGTTGCCCTTATGAAATATTAGGACGAGGAAGAAGAATGTCAGCCTCTACCACATTGATGTTCCCTGATGAGGGTGAAATGCAGGTGTGGTTGTCTGTCTTGGGTTGATAAATCTATGCACAAAGTAGCACGGCCCTAAAAAACAGAGTGAGTTTCCTATGGCAAAATGCATGCTGTTGAGCGGTACTGCCCGAAAAAAGCGAGAATAAAAATGCAAAATACGCGGTTAGTGCGCATTTGGCATGGACAAATACTGCGAATCCCATAATGCCGAACAAGGGGAGCAGGGGTGGCGGGGGTGTCCCCGCTCCCCTAGTTCGGCATTATGGGATTCGGGGGTTGCAAGGGTGTCCCCCACTTCCATTAAAAGGGAAGCGGGGGACAACTGACAGTTCAAATGTCAGACGACATTTTCGTAATACGAAGCTGTCAGCATCGCGGGATCGAGCTGCATTGTTGTGGGCTTCGTTATCATAATGTAGAACCTTTTGAGCTCATTTCCATACCCAAAATGCATTGCACAGAGGCTCTGATCTGGAGGTATACCTCTGCTGATGGCTCCTGAATGGTGCTGTGGCTTGTTAGCTGAAAATGCTTATTTTATGTCCATATTTTAGGTGGGAGATTTTTTTTTGTGGATTTTGAAATCCACCACAATGTTGATGGTATTTAACATGGACTGTGTGCGTTAGTTACCTTACAAAAACAATATTTATTAAAGGTGTTTCAAAAATATTAAAACTTTAAACAACCCTCACATAACACAGTAGTGTTTCTAATAATAGAAGAAACTCAAACTAAAACATCAAAAAACAAATTTGGCTGGGTATGAACTGCCCGTATTTTGGGGTTGACGGCTGTCCGCCACCGTTTAGAGGCCGAATTGTCGGCTGTGTGAACTCGCACTACAGATTGACTCTGGATTTGGCAAGAAAGTGTTTTTGGATCTGATCCATAGGGTGCCTTGTCCTTCGAAGCGTGCCCTTTCCTTCATCGGTGGAGGTTTTGCAGTACCTTGGCAGATTGAGACGCCCACAGATTTATTGGTTTCTCATTGACGAGAGATAGGCATTTTTTGTCACCACCAGACGCCTGCTGGAGTTTCACTTTTCAGAGGCCCCGGTGGTTTGCCATTAAGGGTGCCATAAACAACCCAGCCAACACGGTGTTGAAGAGATTTTTGGATGTTTTAAATGATCCCCTGAAGAATGTTCTCCCTAGATGGGGTTTGAACAACAGAAACATGTCGGGATTGATATTTTAGAGACACATTGAGATTGTTAGGTTCTTTTTGTTATGTGATATCTTCTGTGTCATGTGGATTTGTATGATTTGTTTTTTGATGTTTTAGATTGAGTTTCTTCTATTATTAGAAGCACTACTGTGTTATGTGAGGGTTGTTTATAGTTTTAATATTTTTGAAACACATTAAATAAATATTGTTTTTGTAAGGTAACTAACGCACACAGCCCATTATTTCAGGACATGAAGTGCCGGGAGATCATACAGATGTTCTAAAAACTGGGTGAGAAGGTGGTAGTGGAGAAGAAGAATCATCACACTCCTTACTTTATTATACAAATAGACTTCCCTGTTGGTGGAGGAAGTTTAAATATTCAGAATAGGGACAGTGTTTACCTATTTGAACATACCGATGGTATTTAACAACCATCCAAATGTCCATTGCTCCAAGGCTCCATTGATCACTCCATCCATCCATCCATCCATCCATCCATCCATCCATCCATCCGTCCATCGATTGATCCATTGTTAACTTGCTCACCTATAGGAAAAAGCAATTTTGAGTGGCTTATAACTTTATTACATTCAATGAATCCACATGAAACTATATTAAAAATAAATAGACCCGATTACATTTTTTAGTTCTATACGAACACTTTCATTGTAGTGTTAGAGAAAGTTTCCTCTACTTCCTATTCCTGTTAGATAGGCGGCCCATCAGCACAATCCAAGGCGAGAATGCCCTGGAGGGACAGGGTGTTCTTCTGGCCAGAGTTAGACGCGGGGAACACAATAACAGATAAAACATATTGATACAGTACCTGTCCGTTGTTTTGTGTGATATCTGAGGTGTAAATGGAACACTCGCCTTAAAGGTTTTTGGCCTACGACAAGCATGAGCTTGTGATTTGTCTACCTTCATGTATCCCTTCAGATATCCCTGTGAATACGCCCGCGAGGAAAGGAAGATGCGGGGATCGGCTGTGCTCGGCGCATTTGGTGTGTGAAGCAGCGATGTGCACGGATTGTGGCACAAGCAAACTTAACTGAAAACAAATTGTTCAGACAAGGGTTGAGCTGATGCTAATTACGAGGGACCCTCCAACATAAGAAATAGCGGTGAATGACATGAGGAAAGAGACCCTATACCACATCGTGAGAGAGTTTTTCTGATTATATACAGAACAGAAGTGGGAGAAGAGATCATGCAATAAATATGAGTCTCTGGCGAAAATGTGAGAGCCAAGTCATACAAAATTGGTTGTTTTTTGAGAGCCTGTTTGGGATTTGTCCATAACATCTGTACCTCCTCCATGAACTACACGTGGAGGTGGTTGGCTCACCCCAGTGTATATGAAGCAAGACACATTTGGTACTGCGTTCTTGTCCTGATGATGGTTGCATCAACAAAAGGACACACTTTTTGATGTTCTGCTTTGACAACCGAAACACGTGTCGACCTAAATCTGTTGGAATGTTGATATACAGATAGAATCACCTGTATTACATGGAGGGAACAATAATGTGTGAAAATACCAGTGTGGATAGTGATAGGTGTTACACTATTATGCTGTATAAATCAAGACAGATTGCTAAAATGGGAGTGTGAGTATGAGTGAGTGATGGGATAATGGAATGTGAGCAGCAAATTGTGAGACATTTGGAACAGATATAATATGTCTTTTTTATGGTTTTTGTAATAAAACAATATTTTTTTAAATCAAAAAGTGAGTATGAGTATATTGTCATCCTCCATCTACTGGTCCATTGTATTATATTTTCTGTATTTTTGCCTGATGGACCACAGATATAATTCAGGCACCCCTTATATTTTTGATACCTTCAGATATCTCCACCAGACACAACGTGGCTTCCTTTTTAGAGCCACATGCAATAGCTGATAGTATTTGATCTTGATTCTCCATTATCATGAATTTCTCAGAACAGTCTAATCCATCCCCAGCAGCCACGCACACAGCTGAGAAATCATCCAGAACAGATTGCGTAACCTTTTGAGGCATAGGTGGTTGCGCTGATAAAACAATTGTTGGAATGCGTTGCTCCTTTTTAAGGAGAGGACAGCCTTTTTATCTATCACATCAGATGGAGCCACATCATTTGATGTTACAGCTGGTTTAGCCTAGGGGATTGTCAGAAGAATGGCTGTCATTGATATATCAAGGGACTTGTCATCAAATGCATGCACGGGATACATCTTACTGGGGAAACATGTGGAGTCCAGTTTTATCCGGTTCATTTCACTCTTTTGTAAGGGTAGCCTGGATTTCAGGGTGCAATGTGTTCCATCCTGTAGCAGGGGTCTTCAGCGAATGAATCTTCGTGACAGATGTTCTTGGCAAACCATTCTTTGTGACTTCCAGGTGTTGCATAGATAAGCCATTATTTCAGACAAAGGATCTCTGGATATGTATCTGCACCCATAATCCAGAGTCTGACCCTTGATTATGACCTGTGGGTTACCAGTAACTTCTTCATTCGTGACATCACCTTTCTAGAGTTTTGGAGTTGGATGCTCTGTGATAGTATTATTCTTTGTTAGAATGGCCTCAACTGTGTTTTCTCTCATAGCCTAGACTTCTTCCAAGGGCACCATTACTTGGTCAGGGTGCATGATCTAGGTGTGGTGGAGTGCATTACCTCCTTTTGTGCTTGTGCTTCCTGTGAGGGTCTTTTGAGGAATCAGAATGTTCATGTCTGTCCTCACTCATGCTCTGCAGAGCCTGGCCCAGTAGGACAATGAGCAGCAGTCCCGGATTACCAAATAGGCAAAGTAGGCACCGGCCTATGGGCAGTGCCATCTTAACCACTTTTGGGGCCCTGGGCACGGACGTCTTTGGGGCCCCCCTCCACCAAACCAAAGAAATTAAGTGATCAAGAATATCTGGTCGCCCACCCGCCCCCACCCATCTCATCCTGATCACAACCTAGAGGTTGATATGCTGCCTTGCAGAATTCAAAATAAGCATGTTTACTCCCTTTAAGTCCCTTTAACCTCTTCATTCTTGCTCTAACCAGAATAATAAACAAGTAGCATTTGAAGATCAACATTAGACTACAAAGAGGTTACTTCTGTTCTAGTATAGATACAGGATACTTTTTATCAATAGCATCCTGGAAGGTATGCAGCCTGTAGTATTAATGCAGGACCATATGTAAAAGGTACATGTAACTCAGAATAGACAGAACTCAGAATGGGATACTTATTCACCTCTTGGACTAACCGTTTATGCTCATCATTGGAGGTGATTGCCTAGGTTTCACAACACCCCATCTGAACAAACCTGTTTCTAGACCTTTACCATACAGATGATGTGTTTGTTTTTATAGCAACCCCTATCTGGTACAGGTACATTGCTGATAATATCACCTGTTGTGCTATAAAACCGAGTACATAGGCAGGTAGGTTTATAAACTTTAAACATAGGAAAGGCTCAGCTAGCTTTGCTCGAATGTGCTATTCTAATCTTGGAATTTTGTTTCCTATGGGAGCCTTTGCACTTTTAATTCAGATGTATTCACAATTTCTGAAATTATGTAATGATTGTGAGGTACACACTGGTTGGTGTTTTTCATACAATGTTATCACTTTATTTCTTTGGTTTCACCTTCATTTAGCAGGCATAAGTCATTTCACCTAGTCTTTGTTAGGTTTGTTTTTACATTTATCATATAGACACAAGTTACTTCACTTAGTGTTTTTTATCCTATAAGAAAAGCATTCATGCCAATGAACAGCGTAATATTTTACAAAAATGTTTGTGCAAACATTTCACACATGCTTATTGTTTCACCCTTCCTTGGGCTTTGTCAAGGCACGAGTAGAGCACACAGGTTGATACTATTCACCAAAAGCAATATACTATTCTAATCGTGCATATGAACACATATCTCTGCAATAAGAGCTTGACACACTGAGCTAACTTCTAAAAGATTGTGGCATTCAATTTATCAAAATGCATTTCAACTTTAGCTATTGCACATGATGTACATAATTACCACAGTAAGGAAAGAATGCCACAGAGTTGTGCCGTTAGGAACACACAAACTATGTATACCACAGTGAACACAGAAGGCATTACATGATGAATTGATCAAGGCAGAATGTACTTGTCAAAACAGACAGGCAATGGGCTTAGAACCTCAGCAGCATGCCATAAAATATCCGGAGATATGCTATTTAAGTCTGGTGAACAATGACATCTTACTTCTTTAGATCAGGCCCCCTTGTGGGTCCCTCCTCCAAGGTGGGGGCCCTGGGAAAGTGTCCCTTTTGCCCTCCCATAAAGACGTCTCTGCCTATGGGCCCCACACCTTTTAGTGACCCTGTGACAAAATCATTTTTAATTTGATCTAGAAAGAAAATTACAATCAAACTTTCTAAAATTGTTTCAAAAACATAGAAAAAAATGAATCAACTCAAAGAAACGAAAACTTTACATTAAAGACTGTATAGAAAAAATATTGTATTTCTGTAAAGTACTCATTAATAACTTAAAGTACATAAACCAGAGACATCAGATTCACATGACAGTTTGTCTCTTAAAAGCTCATCTTCTGGCCGCTGTCAATTTGTAAACAAATTCAGTGCAAACTACGTACGTGTAATGTAATGGCCAACCTACACACTACTTAGTTCAATATCCCACTAGAACGCGCCGTGCACACGAGAAACCTCCAGAAACAAATCTTCCTGTGAGTTAGTTTGACGCAAGACTTCCTGGCAACTCCAGATTAGTACAATATTGGAAAGTAGACGCTTCAAGAACACTGACGAGTATATATACCCGACGTCTGCGTAACTAAGTAAGTTCGCTTTTCTGAGTTAAATTGAAGTTTGATTAACTTCACTGTCTAATTTCTACTGTAAGAGAATGAATCTATCTTGTTCCAGCACTTTTACTCATGTTTGGCTGGGAGTTAAGAAATCTTTCATTTTCTTGAACAAAGCGTAAATATTGTTTGTCGTCGATCTTTTGTAGACCCATAAGGTTGGCACCCCATTCCGGTAATTTTCAAGGGTGGCTCCGAAATTCCGACTGCCCAGGGTCCTCCACAGGATTTAGTTCAGCACCGATGAGTAGTGCTATCACAATACTGGACTGTCACTCACAGGAAAAGGTATCACATTCAGGAACAACACAGAGATACTGTATCTTCTATATCACATGGTGGACCCATGACACCGCTTACTGAAGAAGAATGTTGCATTCTGGGGAGCTCTTCATTCTATCTGACCTGTGCATGTGCAGTGAAGTGTCTTTCCGGGCAAAGGCACATGGCATTTTGGTGCATGCACAGATGTGCAGTGTTACAGCAGCATTTGAACGTACTTTTCCATTTCTGACCTTGCCCCCGGCTGTCCCACATCTCTGGTCACCACTCCTGGTACACATGGCATCTCTGGTGAATACTACAAGGTAGGATTTGCTTGATTCCATAGTCATGCTGCACCTGTGCATGGGATTTCTTGCACTACCTGGTTTAGTGCAGCAGCTCTGCATGCAGTGTTATCTACCATCTTGTACCAGGCACTACATTTTCAGACACCATATCAGCACAGAGGGGCCACCCTTACCGGCAAAAAACAGGAGCATTTGGATGCAGAGCCACTCTCTATACCCCATCGTAGGAAGGGGAGGAGTCAATGGGCCTCATTATGACTCTGAAGTAAAAATGGCAAGGCTCCCGCCGGAGTCATTTGTTTTCCGGCGCCCGGCAATCGGGACTTAACGGGGCATTACGGTCCCGGTAATTTCCCATTGCCGGGCACCGGAAAATATTACTCCCCCATTCCCATTCGAGTCCCATTGGACTCAATGCGAATGGGGAGGACGGAAGCACCGGTACAATGTGCAACAGTGCCGGTAGTTCCGTCAAAGTCTACGGCTGGGTGCCGTTCCTCCCGCCAAGTCAGACCTGGTGGGAGGAATGGCACCCGGCCGCAGTACTTACCGGCACTGTTGTTACTGGGCCGGGAGGGTCATAACGACCACAATGGTTTTGTTCAGTATTTGTATTCACTACCTCTCAGCCGAGGCCTGCCTGGGGAGGTTGATGTCTCATTTTGGTGAGACAGGGCGAGGAATATTGGAGGATCATTTAATGCATTTCCACTATGGAATGAACAGGGAAACAATAGCTCCGCCCCCGTTTCTTCCTTGGGTTGCTGGGTCTGCATGGGAATGAAAGTAAAAGAATGGTGCATGGTTGTGATGTGCAGTTCACCAAACACTAATATTGATCTGCATGTTTCCTCTGGGTGTGGCTCATTTATGGGAGATCATTCTATTGTTTTAGATGTAGTTTGAACTCAGGAAGTGTTTCCTTTCAGCTTTCTTCCTGTTGTTTGGATAGCACTATTTAACTGGTTGTGGGTTATACAATGATGAGATAAAGCCAGGCATACACTGCAGACTTGACTTATCAGCCAGGGCCATGCAGTCGTAGACATTGCATGGGCTGGGAATGAACCCATTAAATGCATGCTATGCTCACATCCATAATCCATGTGACAATTATATCCCAGGTGAGTGCGAAACCTGACACAGCACAAATGGCTCTTGGGAGTCAGGGGGGTGAACTAAAGCGGGGGTGGGGGGGGCTGAAGAAGGATGCAAAGGTTCTGACCTACAAAAGAAAGCAATCGAGAAGTGTTTCCTATTTTTCAAAGGTTGCAGTTTATTTGTGATGTGATTGGGGTGGTGGGTGAGGGGATAGTGTGGCCTTCGTTAGGGATAATTAGTTTGACAGTAATCCTTTGATTCTTTCAGCCGCTCTAGTATGTTGACATCACCCGCCCTCTTCCCTCCTAGGAACCCCAAAGTGTGTTTACGTGGCTCATGGCGTCTGCAGACTATGGGCTGCTGAATACTCAAGGATATCATTAGGAATATCAGTCCGACAATTAAGGGTGGCGAGGGAACACCAGCAACGTCCTATTACTGCACAGTAGTGAGGCATGCGCCATGACCTGCCCTCATGACTGTGCACTCCCCTGCACCTCTGCCGGCCATCTTCACAAAGTGGCTATTAATGGTGGAGCGGTTGCTCAGTCTGTCATTGCTTCAAGTTTGTTGTTCTGCCTGTTGCTGTCATACACTTAAAGAGACGAGGCAATCTGCCGTAACCACGTGATCTGGTAAGTCAAACACATCTAGAAAGAAACAAAATATGATCCCGTGCGCAAAATGCACGCCTCACAAAGGTATGGCGGACTTACTTCCAGACGCCATAGACTCGTTGGAAAATCACGGTGGGGAAACGGCCCCAGAATGCTTTGCGTTTCATTCAGGAAATGAAGTGGATTTCTCTAATTAAATAATAGCCGCGTGTCCTTTCGATGCTCTGAATCTTGAATGTTGGGCAAGTCCCTTTGCAGCGGCCGGGCTCAGGTTGCACTGTCTGGGATTCAATCAAATCAATGAGGCGTAGGTCAGTCATGAGCGCCAATCCCTGAAAGAGCAAGGGAGGAGCAAGAGGCGGAAAGGAGTTACTGGTGGGGTTTGGCGGGGGTACAGTAGGCGTTCGTGTGCTGCCTTCTGTGAAAGCCCATTTCTGTGAAAATGAAGGTACCTTCGCTGCAATACAAGAGGGCCTTGATTTCCAGAGCTGCGTGTGAGCTCCTGAATACCTCCAGCAGATTTGCTCAGTGGTGCAGGCTGGAGTAATTTTCAGGCGCAATCTGGGGGTGCTTGTTCCAGTGTCCACTAGAGTACCCTTTTTGTCAATACTTACTGCCTCATCACGAGTTTGGCTGTAACGCTATTACCGCCGCATTTAAGGGTCCGCCAAATCACGGGCTTGGCGGATTTACCCCCAGCTCTGAACTGGGGGCGAATCCACTACCATTTTGCCACTTTTCAGCACTATTACCACCGGCGGTAATAGCGCCGCACATTCCCCATTGGGCCCAATGGGGAATGGGAAATTCCCGAATGGGCACAATGGGAATGTACAGTTCCGCCAAACCCGTGATCCGGCGCTAATAGCCGTGGGGTTTGGCAGTACAGCTAATGGCCCCGGCGGTAATACCGCCAGGGTTAGCACCCAACTCGTGACGGGGCCCTCATAGGAAACATAGCACAGTGCATTTTAGGTTGAATGATGTTAGTTGGAGACCTTTGGAAAGCTTTTGCTGGTCGGAATATGAATTGTTTCGGAGTGCCTCCAGCAAGGGTGGGCTGGCCTATAGGGAACTCTGGAGATTTCCTGGTAGGCCTCTGCACCCTGGGTCTCTTTTGTGTGGAATTATTTTATTTCCACATTTTCTCATAGGAAAATGGTCGGGCTTGCTGAAAATGTCCGTTACCCAATTTAGGCGTACTCGTTATATCAACATCAGGGTAACGGAGGGCTGGTGCGAGCCACCTGGAACACACATCGCTAATGTCTTGCAGGTTCCTAGAGCAGGTGCATTAGCTGTCAAGCCTCCAGATCAGAGAGCTGGCATGTGGAGCTCAGGTGGTGCCAAAAGCTTTCACAATCGATTGCATTTTCCTGAAAGATGCACAACCCATGGTCCTGTACTGTACGACCTGACCTCATTGCTCCTCCGCCCTCACGCTCGCTGCCTCTCCCTGTGTCTCTCTCCACAAGACACACTCTGACATCTCTTTTCTATGTTATCATTGTTTGTATTCCTTTCACCATTTTCTTCTCACTGTGCAGTTTCTTTGCTGCTCTACTCCCTTCTTTTTTCCCTCTTTGCATCGTTCCTATTCGTTTTCTTTTTCCATCTGACCCTCTCTTTATCTCTCTCTCCCTTTGCGCCTGACAATCTTTTACATTTCAGTCTGATATCTACTAGACTTTTCAAATCTCTCTTCGCCTCCCTGTCACTCTCTCTCTTTCTTTCTCTGCCTCTTCCTCAGTCAGCTTTTCTTGCTCTTTTTTCTCTTACCGTTCTCCCATCTCTATTTTCTTTCTTTAACGCAGTCTCGCGCTAACCCTTGTTCACTATGTTACCTGACTCACTTTCTTGGCTCATGATTCACTCTCACTTTTTCCCTCTCTCCTCCTTGCTGACCTTTCCATTCTCTACTCAGACCCATTCTAATGAGTCAATTATCCCTTTGCTGCTTTCTCCTCTTCCACCTTCACTCTTCCTCTGACCTCTTTTCATCGTCTCTCTTTGGTCTTTTCTCTCGCTCGCCTTCTGTCTCTCATTTTAAGTCTCCGTTTTCATCTTCACCCTGAACCTCTCCATTTCACTCATTACTCTCTGGTTGTCTATGGTTCAATCAGGACTGGCGAGAGAGTGCGACAGATGGCTACAATGTATTTATTGATCATTTGTAAGGTGCTTTATACAACAGATTTGTGTTTCAAAGTGCCACAAGGCTAAATGGGAAGGGGAAATAATAACAGCGGCAAGGATTAAAAAGCAAAAATAATATGTATACAGTCGTGCTCCTACTACGCCTTATGACTTTCGGCCGTGCAAGTGCATTGATTTGAAGAGCCGGGGATGGGAATTTAAAGGTATCAGGTAATAATATCCCCATATATATGGTCGCCGTGAATAATATCGCCGGAAAAATGTTGTGGTGATATTATTTGGGTGACCATATATATGGGAACAGGGGCAAAAAAAAAAAATGTAAAAAAAAAAAGTTTGGGGGTTGCGGGGGTGTCCCCTGCATGTTCCATGCAATAATGTCACCACAAAAAACGGCCATTTTTCGGCGATATTTTTGTATGGCGAGATTTTTGTGGCGACATTATTACATGGAACCAATTTAAAGGGGGAGCAGAGGAGTGGACAAGTGCTGGAGCAGGGTCCAAAGAGGGAAGTGCTAAGGGGTGCCCGGAGGAAAACCTCAGGCTAAGTGTTAGCACAGGCATCTCTCAAGGGAGGAGTGTGGAGCCACCTGGCAGGGGAAATGCAGTGGGGGGTGCTGGTAATGATGAAGAGGAAGGGCCTGGGAGCCTGTGAGGTTCATGAGGATCAAGTCACTGATCACAGTGGCAGTGGGGAGATTAGCGAGGAAGGGAAAGAGGTAGAGAGTTTTGAGCAGTTTCCCGGAACTGAAGGAGGCTGTTCCAAAGGGAGGCACCAGCCACGGGCAGAGGTCTGCCCCCGGCTCTTTGCTTAGAGAAAAGTTTTACAGTCAGAGAGTTGGAATTAGAGGAGCGTAGGGCTAGAGCAGAGGAGTTTTTATGGAGGGAAACCTGGAGACAGCGTAGTCTCAGGCCCCAGAAGGCCTTGCGGATGATGCAGAGGGTCCTGAATTTGATCCTTGCAGCCGCCAGGAGCCATGGAGAGATCTTAGGGCTGGAGAGATACGGTCCCTGGGCTTGAGGCCAAGGATGAGTCTTAAAGCCTTCTTCTGGATTATCTGGATGGGGTAAAGAGAGGAGAGGGATTGAGAATAAGGTTATTGCAGCAGTGCAGCCTGGAAAGGACTAGAGCTCTGGAGACATTGATCTTCTGGGGGAAGCTGAAACACAAAATGAGACACAAAAATGTCTTTTCCGATAGCGAAAGGTCTTCAAGCAAATCATCACAGCCTAGCACCATTGTTTTAAAATCCAAGTCAATATGTTGGTTCAAAACCCCTAGACAAAGAAAACAAACCTCATGCCAAAACCCACAAACCCCCACACAGTCCCACAATAGATGTTTCATCTGCCTTTCTCACTCCAGCAACACCAACAAACATCAGAATCACACAAACCTCTATTTTTAAGCCTTTCCGGGCTCCAAAAAACTTGATTGAGAATTTTAATTTGCCTCGAACGATCAGTCAAACTTATCGAGCAAAGCTTCACGTTCGCACACATCACAAGCCACAGGTCAGAAGTGATTTCATAGCCCACTCTTCTGCTCCATTCAATAAGCAATTCGCTATTTTCTCTATAATTCGATACAATTCGATGATAAACCCTACTTGCCAGTGACTGAACACCAGTAGTGAAAAGTTCAACATTCGCATCCCCATCACATTGCACATCACCAATACATCTCTTCAATTTCCTGAAGTCCGAGATAGAAAAATTTTCAACAGTAAAAGTAGCATTTAACTCAGCAAAGTCAATCCATTTCCCATTTTTAAAAACATCACCAATCCAATGAATCCCACAGAGAAAACACTCCGGCCAAAACAACACCTTGCCATTGTCTGTAATAGCCTTATTCATCCAGATAGATGCCTCAGGTGACTTCAAAGCAACCGAGCCACACATCTCATAGATATTCTTCCAGACATCTCTAAGAAACTCAGTCAAGGCACATCTCCTAACGTGTTTGCCAACAGTCATGAATATTGCTCTCGGGGCGAGTGGGCCCATCACACTTGCCTCAGCCACCGCCCACTCACTAGGAGATTCCTCCAAAAAGGGAAGAAAAAATTGGCAAGAGAAGGCCAAATAATATGCCTTAAAATTCGGTACACCTAACCCTCCCTTCTCAACTGGAAGCTGGAGTTTCCAAAGCTTCAGCCTTGGCGGTTTCTCATCCCAAAGAAAGGACTGTAGAGTAGTATCAATCAGCTTCCAATAATATTGACCAATTTTCAGGGGAAGCATCCTCAGAATATAATTAATTGTTGGCGTAGCATTCATCTTAAGCGCATTTACCTTACCCCACAGAGATAGATGCAAAACCGACCATCTTTGGACGCTCAACTTAAGCTCCCTACAAACCATACCCATGTTTTCTTCAACCATATCACTTACATCCGGAGTCAACCAAACTCCCAAGTACCTCAGTTTTTTCTCACACCATTGAAATCCAAACCCCACCACCAAAGACTTATCACAACGCGCAGTCACCAGCAGTACCTCCGATTTAGACCAGTTAATCTTATATCCAGCCACTTCATGGAACCAATTAAGTGTGTCCATCAACGAATGTAAGGACACATCCAAGTTCCTCAAAACTAATAAAAGATCATCTGCATAGATCCAAATCTTCTGTTCAACACTGTGAAAGGAAACACCTTGCAAATTCAAATCACACCTTAATGCAATTGCCAGCGGTTCAATGGCTAGGACAAACAAAAATGGTGACAGTGGACAACCCTGCCTAGTGCCCCTATATAAATATTGTGTTGTAATGGTGCATTGTATTTCGCTCTCTCCCTCCCTCCCTCTCTCCCTCCCTCTCTTCCCTGTGGGTGCTTTGAAACAGTATATTCTTATTGTATAAGCACCTAATGATCCAATGATGAATTGCATGTTTTAAATGAGGTTTAATGTGATTTGCACTGTATTTTATGAAACTTGTATTTGCATTGTTTACGTTTTAATTCTTAATATTGCTATTGTAATGAAATTGTTTTGTTTCCTGTTAAAAGTTCTTAATTGAGCTAAAACACAGTAAATAAATAAACAGATACAAATTCAGCAATTGATTAACATAATGGGCCTCATTGTAAGTATGGTGGTACAGTAACAGCGGCGCCAGTAGTGCTACTGACGCTGTTGCTACCGTACCGCCATACTACGAGTTGTGCTCGCGGGTCTCACCCTGCCCGCCAGGTCGGACCTGGTGGGCAGTGCGGCACCCACGAGCACAACTCGTGGATGCACCGGCACTGTTATAAACGGTGCCGCTGCATCCAAGCTCCCCATTCCCATTCAGCCCTAAGGGGCCGACTGGGGGGTCCCTTATTGCCGGCATCCGCGAATGGACAATTACCGGGTCTTTCAAACTCAGCATGACCCGGTAATTGCCCATTCACGGGTGCCAGATTTTATTGCAAGTTTGGCGGTAGGCTGCCTGTATTACAGGCAAGGCTACCTCCAAACTTGTAATGAGGCCCAGCGTTACCTTCACAACAGCAATGTATGCACGCTGTACATCGACAGTGTCAGTTCAATTATACAAAAAAACGAAAACCACCCAAATATCCCCTCTCCCAAGCTCTCCCACCTCCGCCAGGCTAGAGGAATGAAGCTGATCATTTAGGACAGCTGGGTACATGTCAGCACCATTCATCCAATCAAACCAGTGCACTAAGCATCAACTATAAACCCATAACAAAACCAGGCCCACCACCCCGCGTCACTGTGCCGGTTCATGCTCTATCTGGCATCCTGCCTACACTCCAACTTGATCTAAAGTAGGCGTAGTACTCACAGTCTCCTTGGACAGGGGTCCAAAAGATCTAGAAACGGTTTCCAAAGTGAGAACTATGTGGGCATGTCCCTTGTTATTGCCTAAGACATGTTTTAATGAATGAGTATCGTCCACATCTTATGGCACCATGCCACTATATCTGGCATTTCTCCACTCTTCCATGTGCTTGCTATTAACATTCTGGCTGCGGGCAAAGATGTTGTCATAAGATCTCTCTCCCTGAGAGATGACGCATGCATTCCCGGTACTGAGCTGATAATGAGCAAACCACTGCTTTTCATGGCAGTCTAATGCTTGTTATCTTCACTCATTCATCTAAGATTGCCTTCCAGAACAGAACCAGTTTGGGACAAAACCAGAATATGTGCAGGAAGGACCCAGCTCGGCAACACGCTTGCCGACATAATACAGTTTCTTTTTTTATAAAGTGCTTTAACGTGTCAAACATGTCAGTAGTTCGATGCCAACTGGACACCATTTTAAAAAATGTTGTTTAGTGTGCTGCACACAAATAGAAGCTGTATCTGCCCACCTCCAAATGTGTTCCCAGGCCTTCATAGACAACTCTCTCCCTAATGTTTGATGCCAGGCTTCAATATGTGTTCCCCAGGTGCCAGGGGGAGGCGTTATTACGATGCCATACATTAAAGTCAGGCCCCTGGTCGATGGTGAGGCAGAAATAGTTTCTCGAAGTTTAAAAAAAAGTAAATGTCACCACACTTTTGATTTCCCTATATAGTAGACAGTGGGCCTCATTACAAGTTTGGCGCCAAACGTGCGTATTTTTCCGGCCCCTGGGAATGGGGAAATACAGGGCCATTACGACCCTGGTGGACTCTGTATTTCTCCATTGCCAGGGGCTGGAAAATATTCTTCCCCATTCTGATTCGAGCCCCATAGGGCTCAATTGGAATGGGGAAGCCGGATGCACCGGCACCATTCGTGAATGGTGCTAGTGCATGCGGCATGCTTTGCTTGCGATTGCCGGTATGCCTGCAAAGGCACCTGCGAGCAGAACTCTTAGTCAGTTGGTCCGGTGGTAACGGCGCCAGGTAGCTTAGCAGCGCCTTTGCAACCGGACCGGCAAACTGGTAATGATGCCCAGTGTCTAAGCCGAAAGAATCCACCTACGAGCAAGCTTTGGAGCCCACCCTATACTTAGGCGGGGAAAACTGTGATGTTTTGAGAATTGGGGTTGCCTGGCCGAGAAAAGTATCAATGCAGCCCACAGTGTTTGTCTCTCCCACATTTGCATGACTGTGGCTATTGTTGGGAGCTCACAGACCGCTGGTGGTCTCTGAGTGCTAACCACACAATAAGTTGGGTGGTGCAGTAAAATGTGGTTGTAATACTGTATACTGCCACATCACCGCACCATTCACTTATGACTTTGGCAGTAAGTTAAATCTGCCACCTTTCTGCCAACTTTCCACCAAAATCCGCCATGGAGTCCTTGTAACCCCAATTAAATGGGGACTAACACTGCCGCCACCACTTGTAATCCGGTGTTAATACCGCCGGATAAAGTGGTGGTAACGGTTATTATAGTTCGGTGGTATCTCTGTGGATTTACCACCCAGATATCACCAAACTCGTAATGAGCCCCAATGTGCCTAAGTGGAACCCACCACATGTGGCCTCATTACGACTATGGAGGTAGCCATGCCGCTTTTGGCGGCATGGCTACCCCCATACCGGGTACCGGGTTCGGGTTCCCAGAATGGGGAAATACCGGGCCATTCCGACCTTCGATGGCCCGGTATTTCCCCATTCAAGGAACCCAGACCTGGTACATACCCATTCTCAGTTGAGCCCCCATAGGGTTCAATGGGAATGGGGAGGATGCTAGCAACGGGCCTGTTAATGACGGGCCAGTTGTTGGCATCATGGTCTGCTCGCGGCACCCACTAAGGACGCCTGTTTTTACCAGGCGTCCTTAGCGGGACCCGCGAGCAGACCTCGTAATGAGGCGGTAGGGGGCTAACGGCGCCCGCAGCTCTCCCGGCACCGTTAACTCCCTACCGCCAGGGTCGTAATGAGGCCCATTGTCTTACAAACTCATCCATGCTTTAGGCGGCAGGAGGCACACCCGATCGCAGAGTCTTTCAAGGTGTGCAGCACACTCATATTGTATTACATTTTGGCAGGTCAGTCTGCCCATGGTCCTCAGTAGATAGAGTATCCTCTATGGCATGCTGCTCTTGCTCCCGTGCCCCCGCGCCACCCACAAATAAGCTTCATAAGTTCCTTTTTTTCAAGTATTCTACCCGGGATTTGTATTGGAAGGGTCTGGAAAACACAGCAGTCTAGGCTGCACATTCATTTTGACTGAGAAAAGCCACATGATCCAAGATACGGACTGCATCTTCCACTCTCATTGTGGATAGTAAACCTTGGATGTTGGTCCCATATAGTCCTGACACCTTGGGAGTAATATTAACCCCTAGATACTTCAGCACATTCTCTGTTCTGGTGAGCAGAGTAAGTTCCACAAGTGCATCACATTGGGCTTGCAGCATACTGATATTGAGTATTTAATTCTTCCCCAAGTTCCCATTGAACCCAGAGGCTTTATCAAAGCAGGCAAGCATACCTTGCAGGGCAGGGAATTAATGATCTGGTTTAGGTAGATAAAAGTGAAGAAAGAGACCTTCTACGTTTTAATAGAACCTAGAGATCGCCTGATAGTCCATAATGTGTTCAGCCAACAGATCTACTGCCAGAGTGATTGCCAGGTAAATCATCTCCAATTCAGGAAAACTCTGAAAACTATGCTATTCTAGGGCACTGTTATGGCTTGTTTTGACTCCAGTCCTCGCGTCAAGATGCTTTCAGGTGGTAGCACGCGTTACAAATTTACATAACACAGTGAAAAGTGAAGGAGCAAAGGGGTAACTTTGATGGGGAAAGGCAGAAATAGTCTGATAGATAGCCATTATTCCATATTTGGGCAGTTGGAGTTACGTAGATTGCCATGGTTGCCTTCACAACGGCCTCCAGAAAGCTCACCCTTGGCATTATTTGCTTGAGGAATGCCCACTCCACCCAGTCAAAAGCTTTTTTTTGGGAAGGCAAAGGAGAGCCCTCTTTCGTGTGATATATCTATCAGGCTCATAGTTTCCTGTACATTATCTGATGCCTGCCATTCTGCAATGAAGCCACACAGATTGTCCTTGATTGATTGTAGCAGTCTGGTATCCAACCTGTTGGCCCGGATTTCGGCATGGAGCTTGGCATCAGTATTAAAAAAGCTTTTGGTCAATAAAGAAGGGCACAAGTCCAAACCATTTCCTGCCTTAGGCAAAGCAGCTTGGACCGCTCTCCCACAGAAAGT
This sequence comes from Ambystoma mexicanum, assembly GCF_040938575.1. NCBI lineage: Eukaryota > Metazoa > Chordata > Amphibia > Caudata > Ambystomatidae > Ambystoma > Ambystoma mexicanum. The sequence continues at coordinate 128,643,278 of NC_090936.1, read as the reverse complement.
GTCACTGCTCTTCCCCTTTCATGATCATGTTACAGAGGTCCACAAATGGCCCTAAAAGGGGATTTGTAACATTTTATAAAAGGGAGGACTAAATAAACCTCTCACCACTGTTAAATTGCATCCCAGCTCATGGTGGCCAATGTATCAGGGTGGCTAGCATTCTGTAGAAAGTCAGTCATTTAATTCTCAAATTCACCCAAACAGACCCAGCCATGCAACAAAGATGGGGACAGTTGGAAAGAAGGAGGTCTAGGTTCCTCCTGCTCCCGCAACAAACAGGGACATGGTCAGTGAAAGTAGTTTGGCCCATATCAGAAACTCCCAAAAGACACAAATAGCCTTCATTCACCAGTATGCAGTCTATTCGATAATATGTCCCACGCACATGTGAAAAACATGAGTGATCCCTCACCCCAGTAATCTCCTCCCACCATGTGTCCCTCACCCCCCCCAGGTCCTTGAACATGTGAGTTGCATATATGGCTGTGTGTGTTCCCCATCTATCACTCTTCGACCTATTTAACAAATTATCCATCAACTTATTAAAATGGCCTGCTGAAAGGATTGGATCCCTAGCGGATGCTTGCAGCTTCGGTAGGAACTTCCTGGAGTGTTCATTTTGATGCTCGGCTATCGGGATGGCCCTCCCATTTATACTACAGTTTCAAGATCAAGGACCTGCCGTCCTAATCCTGAAGCTGGCTGGTTCGTACAAAAGGGAAGTCCGTAGCCATTGAGATTGCTACTCTTCTCTGTTCCTCCACCGCTGGCCAAGGGGAAACAGAGAAGGGTAGGAATCAATGAGAAGGGTGTGGGAAAGTGTTTAGTTTAAGGCGATGGGTCTCCCTCTTTAAAAGGTAGGTTTCTTGAATGGCAGCCGCTCTTGCAACAAGCGGAGAAGCAGGAGTCATATTTGTAGAGTGTTTAAGCCTCTCACATTGAATGATTCTAGCTTGAATGTTGTCACAAGATGGTGACTCATTCTGCCTGCTTGACTACTGTGCTAAAGTACAGTTGACAAGGTACATTGGAACTTGATTTTGTAGCTCCCCGATAGCATATCCCTCCATACGCTTATACAAAAAGTCCAACATTATTAAAAAACTACTCTTGCCAGCAAGTACACATCCAAAGCTAGCTAGAAAGCCCTCAAGTTGCATTGCAATCATTGTTTGGGTGTCTTCATACTCCTACAATATTGCATCCATGGTCAGTAAGCACTTTTGCAGGTCTTGTATTGCTGTCTCATCCGCATATCCTCATTCCATGGTTGAGATCAGCTCTATGACTGCTAAATAAATTGGACAGGTGGAAATGTGAAGCTCCTCTTTGATGATTTTCCTTTCAAAATCTTCACGCAAAATTGTCGCGCACAGATGAAATCATGTTTGATCAGGGTTGTGTTTCCGATGACAGGCTTGACGGGCTTGGGGAAGGAACCATTTCCTCAACTGCGTTCGATGTGCCAGGGGTCTCATTCCAGTCCCTCTCCATCCTATTTGGATCCTGCTGGAGGTTGTCCCACAGTACGAACTGTGTAGAATTCTTTGTTGCACCCCTTTTCTTGTTTTTGTTTACATCTGTGGTGCTCAGAGATTGGGGGTTCTGAAAAAGTGACCAGAGTTCTCCCCGGTCCGCAGGCAGCTAAAATGAGTATCAACAAATAACACTACAACTCATACGGATGGCCAGCACATTTTGCAAGTCGTCTGCCATATACGATTGGACTGTTGGAGAAGAAAAAAGTATTCTTTAACTTGTCACAGTCCCATTACATTGTGTGGTGTTGAATTTGGTTTATTTTGAGGAGTTGCAGCTGAATGCCCATTCCTTCTTAGATCGGGAGTGGAAGGGTAGCTCGAGGCCTGGTCACCTCTATGGGAGCCGGGCTCTGCCCTGCTTGATCACCCACGAGGCTGGTGGCGCTCCTCTCCACCCTGCATCATTCAGCTGAGGTTCGCCACTCACTGGTCCCCCTACAGCAAAGCATCTCTCAAGTCTCTGCAGTCTGCTGGCAAGCTTGGCCACCTGATGGAGGCCTCACACTCACCTTTTAAGGCACTGCGGACAGCATCACACACCATCTCACAGACCGGGCTTGCACGCTTCAACCGCGGGGCCCTGTAAGCAACATGAAGTCATACGCCGACTGCCCTTCTCTCCTCAAACACCCACTCTGAAAGGGTCCTCTCCACCATAGCCAAGCCCAGAGAATAGGCCTGGGGTGCCAGGACGGGAGATTTATGTGGCCAAATTAGACTACTGCCGGCCCCACCCTCTTCTATTTTTGTTTTTATTGGACACATGTTACATTTGCAGTTTGTGAAGGTTTCATTCTTTCCATTTTGAACAAAACTTGAACACAGCAAGCATGTCAATTCACTAAAAAGTGAGGGGTAAAGGCAGTTATGTCAAATTGCCAAATTAAAATGGGAAGAGGAAACCTTAAAACAAGACTGATTCAATACAGGAAACGCCTCCACGTGACCTTTGACGCTAACCGTTTCATAGAAAGCAGTCAACATTAGGATTGTCTCTGCTGGCATCACAGGAGGTGTTAGCAGACTCAGCATATATGTGCAAGCTGGGAATCCTCCCAAAGCCTAAGTCGGGAGCAGGTGGCGGGGATGGTACAACGCAAGGGGAAGCAGTGCCTTAGATAACGGTCTCTTTGCCTCCTGGTGCAGATGGCGGCACGGGCTTGTCTACCTCCTGCTGAAGGGAGAAGCTGGAGAGGCCCAATGCCGCACTGCATTGCCTCCGACAGGTCATGCATGGTGATGAGCTGCATGTCAGCTTCTCCTCTCTCTGTGAGCCACTGGTGGCCTGGAGGAGAGAAGTAACGTTTCCACCCACGTTTCTTCCCATAACCTTTCAAAAACAAATTGGAGGCTTCTGTGATGTTATTTGAGGGACAAGGGGTTCGCCGCTCCGAGCTCATCTCTGCTTCCTGGCGTGAAGTCCACTGGCTAACCATCAAAGCCTACATCGATTTCAAAACCCTTGCTATTGCTCACTGTTGCATCTACAAAGAAGCCCCCTCTCTACCTGAATAACAGCATCACCCAGAGACAGCACTTGTGCTCACTAGGTTCCCCTAATAACATATCTCTTGTCACACCTCGCTTCAAAATGTCCAGAGCAGGAGGTGTACATTTCTGTGTCACAGCCCCCTCCCAATGGAACTCCCTACCTCCAATCATCAGAAATGAACGTTTGCACCCCACCTTCAAGAGGCTTGTGAAAACCTGGCTTTTCAACAAATACGACTAGTGTTACTATTCATTTGACCTCCACTTGATGTATCCTTGTTTCCTCTGTACTAACTCTATGATACCCTTGGGTCTGGAAGTTGCATAAATGCTATAAATAAATAAATAAGTTGTATTAAAGAGTCTTGTTTACTTTCTGCCAGTGACCCTGACTCTGGAACTGTGGGTGACAAAGGCAGCGCTAAGGGTAGCAAGAGGTTTGGCATGGGTAGCAGCTGCTGCAGGTGGTGATCCCTCACTGATATCCCTGAGCACAGGATCTGGATTCGGGCCCCCAGAGGCACAGAAACTGCTCTCCTGCACATCCGTGAAACCATGCTCGCAAATCTCGACTCCAGCTCTCTGGCTGCTCTCATTCTCATCAATCTCTCTTCTGCCTTTGACACGGTCAACCGTTCCATCCTCATAAAACAACTACGAGACACCCTCGGCATCACTGACTGAGCAGTGGACTGGCTGAACTCTTTCCTGACTAACTGCCCTTCCCAGCTGAGATTGGGCCCTTTCTCCCCCTCCACTACCCTCTCTACCTGTGGTGCCCCCCAGGGCTCTATCCTATCACCTTAGGTCTTCAATATATATGTCACCCCTCTTGCTCATCTGATCTCCCCCTTCTATCTTCATTTCCAGTGTTATGCCGATGACATGCAGATTTCTTTTAAACATCCCTCTACTTCCTTCTCTTCCTCCTCTCTCATCCCCGAGTGTCTGTCCGCCATTCAGGCATGGTGTTCAACGAACGATCTCTATCTCAATGCCAGTAAAATGGACTTCCTCCTCACCCGGACACCTGTGCCATCTTTTCCTCCTACCCTTTGGCCACCCTCTTTTGCCCTTATACCCCCACCATCTTGTGAGACCATAAACCTCAGGGTCATCATCCACTCCGCTCTCTCCTTCACCCCTCACATCATGGACCTTATGAAAAAGTCCTGATTCCTGTTTCACCTCCTCAGAGGCATTCTTCCTTTCACTGGCAAGTAGGGTTTATCATCGAATTGTATCGAATTATAGAGAAAATAGCGAATTGCTTATTGAATGGAGCAGAAGAGTGGGCTATGAAATCACTTCTGACCTGTGGCTTGTGATGTGTGAGAACGTGAAGCTTTGCTCGATAAGTTTGACTGATCGTTCGAGGCAAATTAAAATTCTCAATCGAGTTTTTTGGAGCCCGGAAAGGCTTAAAAATAGAGGTTTGTGTGATTCTGATGTTTGTTGGTGTTGCTGGAGTGAGAAAGGCAGTATGAAACATCTATTGTGGGACTGTGTGGGGGTTCGTGGGTTTTGGCATGAGGTTTGTTTTCTTTGTCTAGGGGTTTTGAACCAACATATTGACTTGGATTTTAAAACAATGGTGCTAGGCTGTGATGATTTGCTTGAAGACCTTTCGCTATCGGAAGACATTTTTGTTCAGAGGTGCTGCTATTTGCAAAAAAATTATTTTGAGGAGCTGGAAATCTCGTGACTCATCAATTTTGGAGGACTGGATTACGGAAATGAACTGCTTAGCGAATATGGAGACATTTATTTACAGCAGAATGGGGAAATTGAGTTTGCATGCAAAGGTCTGGGCAGCCTTTTTGAGGAGGTACTAGTTCACCTTGGGGATTGTATATTGATGTCTTCTTTTTGTTTTTCTTTCTTTTTCTGTTCCTACATGTTTGTATCCTTTATGCTATGTTATGAAACTTTGTGATTTATTGCTCGTTCTTGTTCAAATTATCAGAACATTTTAAAGAAAGAATATACAATATTTAAGAACAGAGGGGGAGGAGGGAGGGAGACAAACCTACTATGACTTGTGAGTATTCAGAACGTGCAAGTGCAGAAAGGAAGAGGGTAGAGGGGGAAGTGCTGGGGAGTCTGAGCCCCTGGGCAAGCCATGGACAAAGTACTAGGAATGTAGAGTGATGCTCGGCCTGGGTCCCGGGAGGTTTAAGTGCAAGTCTCCAGTGCGGAGGGTGTGCAGATGCAAAGTGCTGTGGAAAGATAGGAGCTGGGAGAATTGGTGTGAGAGGTCAAGACCCTGAGGATGCATAAGGGCCAAGGACACTGATGCAGCAACTGGAGAGAAGGTGGTAAGGAGGAGGAAAAAAGTCTTAAGGAGCTTCCGGAATTTGAGAAGATCCTGCTCAAGGCGCAGTGGGAGGGGGAGGGTATTCTAAAGGAGGGGTCCCCTGCCCTCTGTTTAGCAAAACGCTTTACACACAGAGTTGTTGCCAGACAAGTGAAGTGGTCTGGAGTATTTAATGAGATCAAGTTGAAGCTAGTGTGGTTCCCGGCCCAGACAGCCTTGCGGATGATGCAGAGGGATTTGAATTGAATCAGTGCAGCAACCATGTGCCAGTGAAGGCTTTTAAGTACAGGAGAGATGCAGTCCCTGGGCTTAAGGCCAAGGATAAGTCACGCTGCCCTATTCTGGATAAGCTGGAGGGGTCGCAGAGTGGAAGAAGGAAGAATCAGGAGGAGGCTGTTACAGTAGTCAAGTCTAGAGAGATTCAGGGATTGAGTCACATGGAGCCTCTGAGGGAAAGTGAGAAAAGGTAGAATTCCTTTGAGAAGGAAGAGCTGACAGTTGGACTTCTTGGCAATGTCCTGAGTGTGAGGGAGGAAGGAAAGAGAGGAGTCGAAGATGACTTCAAGGTTTCTGGCTTCACTTGAAGATGCAGGGGGGGCGCCCAAGGAGGAAGGCCAGAGTGAATGGAAGAAAGTGGGGGCAGGCGTCCCAATGGGAAGGATCTCAGTTTTACAGGCGTTGAGGCAGAGATCATTGGAGGCGCAAGAGGACTGGGTGGCAGATAGGCAGTCAGGGATGATGGAGGGTCAGCAGGGAATCTGAAGAAGAGCTTTGTGTTGTCTGCATAACACTGGAAATTGGAGGAGAAAGAGGAATTGAGGCATACAAGGAGAGCCAGGTAAATGTTAAAGATTCAGGGGGAGAGTATAGAGCCCTGAGGGACACCACAGGTGGAGATGGAAGAAGGCGAGGAGAACATGTCGAGGATGACTTGGGAAGAGTGGTTAGTGAGGAAAGAGGACAGCCAATCCAGTGCCCGCTCCGAGATACCAAGTGTATCGTGGATCCTTTGTCTGAGGATGGAATAGTTAACTGTGTCAAATGCAGAGGAGATCGAGAAGGATAAGGACAGCCAGGGAGTTGGAGTCAAGAGATGCAAGCAGTTCTTCACAAGTGTTCAGAAGAGTACTTTCCGTGCCTTTGGATGCTCGGAATCCAGATTATACACTAAACTGCCCAGGATACACATATACTGTGTGCTCAAACTAGGGCATTCAGTGAACACATGCTTTGCAGTTTCTCTTTTTCTCTGTGCCTTACATATTCAGCAAATCCTCTCCTCCGGGGGCAGATTCTTTCTGGGCACTTACATGTACAGTGAAGGCAACTGATTAGTGCGAAGTAACAGGCATAATCTATGCACTGCTGGATCGGACATAGAATTAAATAGGGCTGCATCTTCATATAGTAAGGAGTAACAGTAGTTACATTCTTGTAGCTCCTCAAACTTGACAGATGGGGCGTAATTATTGCACCAATCCTATCTCTTCAATCTTCTAGAGAAGGCCTTTTCCTTCAAGCTTTTCCTGCACCAGAAATTTGAGACGCAGCCAATTTCATCAAAGAATTCTGCATTTAACTTCTGGTAATTATAGCCCCCAATAATTGACTCAGCCTCGTAACGCTCACCTATTTTATTTAACAGGGGGCATTTTGAAGTAATTTTAGATGAAAAAAAAGTTCTCCTCTCTTCTTTAACATCAGCCCTCTCTAAGATGTCATGCCCAATTAAAGTCGTAGATACTCCATAGTGGTGGACTTGGAAAGTCCCAAGATCGACAGCCAAGAAAAAAAACCTTCTAGTGTACTTAGCCATCTCAGGTCTCTCATTGCCACGGCATCAGGTCCATACAATAGAGTTAGACAAAACCACTGCTTATATATGGTTAAAATACCCTCTGAGGAGTATCCTGCAAATTGGCTGGCAAACTTCTTTATTGGGTAGGTCAGCTGTTTGGCTTTTCTAATCTTCGTGTCTCTTATGCTAGACATGCATGATTTGACATATCAAGACCCAGATAAGCGTAGACAGAGGTGTACTCAATCGTGCCCAAAGCAGTATTCATGACAAGCCTGTTTATATTCTTGTGGGTCCCTAACATTACTCTGGTTTTACTTAAGTTAATGGACAATTAGTTCTCTCCAATATATACTTTCAATTAATTCAATATAGCTTTCATATCAGAATACATCTGAACGAATAACACAAGGTCATGAGCGTACAGCATTGCAATGATCTGGGTACACCCTACTTTCAGAGGGTACTTTGTTTGGTTTCCAGTCTAGCAGGCAGGCCAGCTACAGATAAATTAAAAGGCAGGGGAGCCAACACGCATCCCTGTTTATGGAAAGCCTCCCGGATAATGTTCCATCACAACACAGCAGACATTCCCCCCTGTATTCATGTGCAATGATATTTGAATTTGCAATAGCCATACTGGGCACGCCCAATTTCTAATTTTCCACCATAAAATCTTGCGATTAACCTGATCAAACACAGAGCCAAAATCAATGTATGTTATATATAAAGCAGATCCCTACCTTTGTCCTGCCTGCAATATTAAGGCATCTAATAATCTTATATGATAAGTCGTGGAGGAACCGGCATGCAAACCGGTCTGAAAGGGTTACAGGATGTAACTTTTATCAACCCAATCTTGCAGCTCCCTTAACATTAAAGATGCAAAGATCTTGCCTGAGATGTCCAGCATAGACAGCAGTCTAGAATTCTCCGGGCGTGTACGATCACCTTTTTTAAACACTGGGAAAAAGACTACTGCCAAGAGGCTGGAACAGCTTGTTCTAGGCAGACCTTCCTGAATAATATTACATTACATTACATTACATAGTATTTATATAGCACTCTATGGGCCCATAGGCATAATAGTGTCAAGAGAGATGCCCAGCCCTCTGGTTCCTGTTTTAAGATAGCATTACATAGACCATTCAGGCCAGGGGACCTTGAGTTTTTCAATTTACCTATGATTATGCAGAGATTTTCCAAGTGGAAATCAAGCACCCAAGGCCCTTTCGCTTCACCTGGGGGGGCCTTGGAAAATTCTCAGGAATACATTATAGCTTCAATATAATGCTTCCACAATTTCTCAGAAATGGGATTAAGCATTTGGGTGTTTAAAACTTGCCACAATATATGAGGGTTCTTACTCCTCAACACTCCCAAGATACGCTGCCAATTTACGTTAATTCCGGCAGCTTTGTGCCTTTTTAGCCAATTTGGATAACTGTTGCTGGCTATTTTAGACTCATAGAAAGCCTGGTTCACTGAGCATGCACTTCCCTTAATTCGTTTCAGGTCTCTCTGAATCTTCCGTTTCCCATCACGGAAGGCTACATCAAAAGTATGGGATGCCAACTTACTGGAAGCAACTTGCGGGGTACCCTTGACTATCCCAACCCTATGGGTCATGAAATAAAGCCAATCTTCGATCTGCATGGCTGAAGAACTACAGAAGGTATCCAGATCACTAGGTACCCCAGTTTGGAGAGCCTTACACACTCTTGTTATATTAGTCTGAGACCAGCAGAGTCGTTGCCAGCTTGGTTAAACTCCACTTAACCTATCTGGCCACACTTAGGGGGGTCATAATTTAAAATCAAGTTTAAGCTTAACAGAGCATGATCACTATAATGAGTTGATATAACCCCCAAATCATTAAAACATTCTAGTTGTCAATTATTCCCAAAATAGTAATCAAGAGTTACCTGCTTAAGTCCCGAGTGCCAAGTTTCCTTGCCCGGACAATCGCTCTTTGTCCAGCCATTTACCATTGATAACTCCCACTTTTCAGGAACTTCAGCCAATGCAATCCCCTCAGATTACAATTTTTTAGAATCAGCACACTGCTGCTTTTTAAATGCTGATATGACACCGGTAAGTTGATTTCACCACACAGCACATTAATATCACCGCCAATCAGTATAGAATTGCGCTCAAGTGAGGAAACCCATGTGTTTATGATTGAATCAATATAATAAAAGATTTCCTCAGTCTTGTGCTCACTCAGCGGATCATAGATGTTTAACAGCATCATACGTTTTTCTAGGGAAGCAACCTTTAGTTGCAAGTGATTCATATATTGAATGACCATCTACTTGGATGGGTGCAGTCAGCCATGTTTCTTGCAACATTAATATTTGAAATTCTAAAAGTCAACTAAATGAAGCATTTTGAGATAGGAAATTAGAGTGCCCCCTGGTAATCCAGCAGGCCACTCTCCACAATCATCTCTGTGCTATCTACAGACCCGGAATTACTCTCTTAAGCCATTTCCGTCCTTTGATGTTATCAAACTTGGCCCTATTCAACACAGGAATTTGATCTACATGTACTAGGCTTCCATTAGTCCCTGAGCCCTTACAGTGAATGCAACCCGACCTAGCCCCATTTACACAGATGTCCTTATCGAGTTCAAAACCCAAGAAGGATATTGATTTGTGTTGGAACTGTATAATTGTCGTAGACTCTGGGAGGGAACAGTGAATTCGAGACATGTTATCGCTTCCTGCCCCCAGTAGTTCAATAAAGTAAAAATAACTTGAATTTAAAACACAAAGCAATGGAACTTTGTGGGAATGTTTTAACAAAACTGAATGATTTATGTCTTCTTTGCAATTTGCAGGCAACTTCCTCCTAATTGTTGACACGCGAAGATCCAATATCACCAACTCCTCCTCTTTTCCCTGTGCTACAATCAAAATGGGGCTCTTCATGATAGCAGCACTAGATTTTCCCATCAGAACTCGATTCATAGGATTTTCGAGTCGGACCGATATGTTCCTCAAGTGAGGAGCTCAAGTTCAAATTATCAACCACTTCACATAAGCTGGCATCTCTCGAGTCTTTTCCATTTATTAACCAGCTAGTCAGAGTACCAACACTCCGCTGACGATGTTGTTTCTGTGTAAGAGCCTTTTTCCTCGCTTTTCTAGACTTAATGGTCGGTTGCACCTCAGAAGGTATGGTAGAGTTCAGTGGTTGGCTATTTGAATCATGTATCGAGAGGGAATGATCCCTTTGAGTCACTTTAACCCTACTGTGAACGCTCTTTTTCCTCCTCTTTTCTTTGCATGATAGATACGTTAACAGTGAGGGGATTGACTGCTCCACGGGATACAAATCATCACCTGCTCCTTGTAAGGGATTTTCTGTGACAGTCTTTCCTAGTTGCAGACTAGCTTGTTCTGTTGTGCCCAGCTGTGTGTTTACGGCTTGAGGTTTTTCCTTTACTGAGTCGCTCAGCAACACTAAAGCCTCCCCATGTGCTTTTACTTCTTCATGAATGTGCCCACAAAGCTTTAGCGGTATCTTTATAGCCAAATGTAGCATGTCATTGCCCGGGGTGGTGCCAGTCTTTGCAGTGTTATCCAGACCATTAAATGTAGTGATGGCCACTTTCGTAGTTAAATTAAGATTTGCTTGCAAGCTACTTGCTGATTGCACCCTTAAACTGGGGGATGCTGATAGCCGTTGTTGTGATGGTTGGCGGGACTCAGAATTATTTACCGCCTCATGCACAATCGCTTTAACTTCACCAGGGATCATATCAGAGAAACTGACAGGATTGCTAATAGTATCCCGTAATGAATGGCATGGTTTGTGCAAAGAATGATTGTCAATGTCATATGATGAAAGACCAGTAGTCTCATGTTGGTGGTGAGAGGGGATGATTAAGTGTTCCTCCTGCACTTCGTCCACAATTAAGGCATTTTGATCTGAATCAGCACCTGCATGGAAATATGCTGTTGTTTTAACTTCGATGCTTTCAGATACAAGAGGTGAGCTGATCATAGCCACCCAGGGTGGAACCTCCCTGTGCAAATTATCAAGCTTATCCTTTGGCAATGTACCCATTTTTGTCTCATTGCACTTGCTGTAAGGTTTTGCTTTACGGAAATTATAATTCTTGGTTTACTCAGCGCTTTGCCCGGCATTGCGATGGATAGAACGTTTTTTGTTTCCAGGCAAAATTGAAAGTCTCACCAGCGAGCGTCTTTACAACGTACTTTCCCCGCCGTACGTAACTGTGATGCAGTAACTCTCTAAATTGTGTCATTCGATTTAACTAACACAACAGTTCCGTTCTCAGGGACACTTAGCAATCAAGTTCGTCTGCTGGTCTCCGGAGCCTTCGACGGACCACAGACTGACCACTTTCAAGCCCACTTACAGCTCGGTGCAGATTCTGGGCTTATATTCCAAATGTCTTGCTCTCCAGGAAAGTTGATCCGCCTTCAACAGTAGAACTAGGAAAAAGACCTCTGTCAAGCCCACTTACAACTCTGCGCAGCACTGTGCGCTGCTTTTGGGATTATATAACAAAAGTCTTGCTCTCCAGGAAAGTCGATCCGCCTTCAACAGTAGAACTAGGATAAAGACCTCCATCAACCCACTTACAGCTCGGCGCTGCTTCTGGGCTTATATAACAAAAGTCTTGCTCTCCAGGAAAGTCGATCCGCCTTCAACACTATAACTAGGAAAAATACCTCTGACTACAGGCTAACCACTTTCAAGCCCACTTACAGCTCGGCGCTGCTTCTGAGCTTATATAACCAAAAGTCTTGCTCTCCCGGAAAGTCGATCCACCTTCAACATTAGAACTAGGAAAAAGACCACTTTCAAGCCCACTTACAGCTCTGCGCAGCGCTCTGCGCTGCTTTTGGGATTATAAAACAAAAGTCTTGCTCTCCAGGAAAGTCGATCCGCCTTCAACAGTAGAACTAGGATAAAGACCTCCATCAACCCACTTACAGCTCGGCGCTGCTTCTGGGCTTATATAACAAAAGTCTTGCTCTCCAGGAAAGTCGATCCGCCTTCAACACTATAACTAGGAAAAATACCTCTGACTACAGGCTAACCACTTTCAAGCCCACTTACAGCTCGGCGCTGCTTCTGAGCTTATATAACCAAAAGTCTTGCTCTCCCGGAAAGTCGATCCACCTTCAACATTAGAACTAGGAAAAAGACCACTTTCAAGCCCACTTACAGCTCTGCGCAGCGCTCTGCGCTGCTTTTGGGCTTATATAACAAAAGTCTTGCTCTCCAGGAAAGTCGATCCGCCTTCAACAGTAGAACTAGGAAAAAGACCTCCGACCACAGGCTGACCACTTTCAAACCCACTTACAGCGCGGCGCTGCTTCTGAGCTTATATAACCAAAAGTCTTGCTCTCCGGGAAAGTCGATCCACCTTCAACATTAGAACTAGGAAAAAGACCTCGGTCAAGCCCACTTACAGCTCCACGCAGCACTGTGCGCTGCTTTTGGGCTTATATAACAAAAGTCTTGCTCTCCAGGAAAGTCGATTCGCCTTCAACAGTAGAACTAGAAAAAAGACCTCCGACCACGGGCTGACCACTTTCAAACCCACTTACAGCTCGGCGCTGCTTCTGAGTTTATAAGCTTATAAAGTCTTGCTCTCCCGGAAAGTCGATCCACCTTCAACAGTAGAGCTAGAAAAAAGACCTCCGACCACGGGCTGACCACTTTCAAACCCACTTACAGCGGCTCCATGTCTTAAAATCGTGGCAAAAATGGCCATGAATACAAAATATTGTGACAAAATATTTTTGCGCCACAATCATGTAAAGGATGTGGGGGACACCCCTGCAACCCCCAGATCCATTGTACCATTTAAGGTGAGTGGGGGACACCCCCGCAACCCCTGCTTCCCCTTAAATGGTATAATGGGGTATACCTTTACCGGGTCAGACCACAGCATTTTTGCAGAGATTTTTTTTACCGGCGACATTTTTGCCACCATTTTATTACTCGATACTCTTACAGCTCTGCAAATTGTAATTTTGTGTTTCTAGTTTTGTTTATTTTTTCTTTTGTAATGTTAAAAGCCCAAAAAAATATTTGAAACCAAACAATACATAACAATCAGTCCCTTACCAAAACATCATGAGACACTCAAAATTATGTATTTCAAAGTAATGTTAAAAAGGGCACATTAAAAAGTGTATTGCGCATTGCCCCTTGCTTTACAATATAATAAAATATTGTTAAAGTTAAACATGAAATCATTTAAAACAACCATTCATATGTTATCAGAACGAGCATCAAGGGGGGACATACATACAACGTCCTTGAAACGCATTCCTAATAAAAAACAATAAATAGTCGGTCATGAAATTAAGAGTTTCACCGCAACAACTATGCTTTCCAGAAATCCATACAAAAAATACAGTAACTTGGTAAGAACGTGATTCTGGAATAAAATCAACCTCCAGCATTTACTTCAGAGGACATTTGACTGCTCGAATCAACACTGGTTTGAGGAGCCCACACCTTGATAAAGGGGGCAAAAATAAAAAAGTGGAGAATCCTTTCATGCAAGATGTTGCAGGAGCAAGAGGGTATGTTGTGCTCTTCCTACCCCCACTTACAAGTGGAAACTGCCAATTTAAGACACCCTAGCCTAAGTTACAAGTACAGACGTCTTGCGGGGAGGGCTAATTCCGAAGCCCGGTGCTCCTTCCTTCCTACCTCGTTTTCATGCAGTACAGCTAGTCTCCTCATCTTAGAATAACAAAGTCTCTCTTAGCCATCATATGAGGATGACCACACAAGTGGCAGAGTGCCAATCTTAAAAACTGGAGTGAAGGTGTCCAAACCAGGACAGTAAGTATGTGCCAACCAGAAAGGGACCCTCCCTAACAGGTTCCGGATATATGACGGTATGTCTTGAATGTAATGGGTGGGCAATTAATCAAGTTATTATCCATTTTGATTATTTGGGTCCAAGGCTCTCTGCCAATGGTACTAGAATGACCAACTTGCATGTCACCATTCTGTGTATATGCAGCGAGTGGTGGAAACCTTATTCCTTTTCCACAGATTAAGAGCAAGGCCATTGCACGAATCATAGAAGTCTATAGGCCTCAAGCCGTACAGCGCTTCTTTAAGGAGCAGAGCTTTGGGGCCACGTTCCATCGGCGCACTTGGATATCGAGGAGAGGAGATTTTGAAGAAGATATTGCCTATACTGAAAAGTGGCAAAATAATTCTGTTCTATTTTGAATTAGGTGTAGGCCCTTTAGATTAAGATATTGAGGTTCACCGTAACTTGTTTGCGCCTCATTTGAATACAACATAATCCCTGAGATATCACTAATGGGTTCTGTGGGAATTTGTTGCGTCTCTTTTTGGCTCACAATGGAAATGGTTAGATGCTATTAAATATTGTCTCACAAATGCATTTGAAATACTTCTGGGATTCCCCTTTATCGATTATAGAATGCCAACAAAGCATTGTGCAAGATACATATGAGGAAGTGGCGCTGTCCCATTTTTTAGAGCGGGATGCAGTTTATCAAGAAATTGACTAGGAAGAGAATGATTTTCCTTAAACGTAGGGGGCCTCATTACGACCCAGGCGGTAAGGGGTTTACGGCAGCGTTAACAGCGCCGACCCTCACCGCCTGAGTACGAGGTCCCTTAGCGCCATGGCGCTTTTAACACCTGCTTTTAGCAGGTGTTAAAATCCATGGCGCTAAGGGACCATGGAGTTAATTACGCCACCGTAATTTACGGTGGCGTAATTAACGCCTTCCCCACTCCCATTATGCCCTATGGGGCAAAAATGGAAATGGGGAAGGGTAAATGGGGATTGGGGACTTACCGCCCCCGCCAACCTCGGAATGGGGCGGTAAGTCCGCCAACCACCATGGCGTAAACGTAGTTTACGCCATGGTGGTAAAGTCACGGCCCAGGCGGTAACTTACCGCCTGGGTCGTAATGAGGCCCATGGTATTTTTCAAACTAGATCTTACACCTAGTGCAGTCTGGTCGGTTTCTAATTTTCTGGAATGTGCTTGGTATATTAGATCAAAATATTGTATTCTTGCAAGATGATGAACTGGACTTTCTTCCTTGTTTTATCTATGGTCTCTAATGAAATTATATTTCTATGAGATCTTTTAGCCTTCTGATGATGGGTATTGCATACCCGGAAATTATGTGGATGTATGTGCTTTGCCTTTTCGTTCTATATCTCTGGTAGATAGTTAATATTTCGGAATAAACCTGATGATGATGATGATGTCGCTGATATATGGCCACCTGTGAATTAAGCTACACCCTCCCCCGCCCCCAATACAGAAAAGTCTTCAAATGAACCATCTCCTAAAACACAGCTTGAGCCAGAGAGGCTGCATGGGGTGCCAGACCCCAATGTGAGTAGGGATCTGAAGGAAGAATTCTCCGTCACCACCATGCCCTGCCGGGGCATGGAGCCCCTGCCAGGGCATGGAGCCCTACAGGACATGGAGCCCTGCCAGGGCATGGAGCCCTGCAGGGCATGGAGCCCCTGCCAGGGCATGGAGCCCTGCAGGGCATGGAGCCCCTGCCAGGGCATGGAGCCCTGCCAGGGCATGGAGCCCTACAGGGGAGCCCTGCCAGGGCATGGAGCCCTACAGGGGAGCCCTACAGGACATGGAGTCCTACAGGACATGGAGCCCTACCAGGGCATGGAGCCCTACAGGGCATGGAGCCCTACAGGACATGGAGCCCTGCCAGGGCAAGGAGCCCTAGAGGACATGGAGCCCTGCCAGGGCATGGAGCCCTACAGGACATGGAGCCCTGCCTGGGCATGCAGCCCTACAGGGGAACCCTGCCAGGGCATGGAGCCCTACAGGGGAGCCCTACAGGACATGGAGTCCTACAGGACATGGAGCCCTACAGGACATGGAGCCCTGCCAGGGCAAGGAGCCCTAGAGGACATGGAGCCCTGCCAGGGCATGGAGCCCTACAGGGCATGGAGCCCTACAGGACATGGAGCCCTGCCTGTGCATGGAGCCCTACAGGGGAGCCCTGCCAGGGCATGGAGTCCTACAGGACATGGAGCCCTGCCAGGGCATGGATCCCTACAGAGGAGCCCTGCCAGGGCATGGAGCCCTACAGGGGATCCCTGCCAGGGCATGGAGTCCTACAGGACATGGAGCCCTGCCAGGGCATGGAGCCCTACAGGGCATGGAGCCCCTGCCAGGGCATGGATCCCTACAGGACATGGAGCCCTGCCAGGGCATGGAGCCCTACAGGACATGGAACCCTGCCTGTGCATGGAGCCCTACAGGGGAGCCCTGCCAGGGCATGGAGCCCTCCAGGGCATGGAGCCCTGCCAGGGCATGGAGTCCTACAGGACATGGAGCCCTACAGGGGAGCCCTGCCTGGGCATGGAGCCCTACAGGGGAGCCCTGCCAGGGCATGGAGCCCTACAGGGGAGCCCTGCCAGGGCATGGAGCCCTACAGGGCATGGAGCCCTGCCAGGGCATGGAGTCCTACAGGACATGGAGCCCTACAGGGGAGCCCTGCCTGGGCATGGAGCCCTACAGGGGAGCCCTGCCAGGGCATGGAGCCCTACAGGGGAGCCCTGCCAGGGCATGGAGCCCTACAGGGCATGGAGCCCTGCCAGGGCATGGAGTCCTACAGGACATGGAGCCCTGCCAGGGCATGGAGCCCTACAGGGGAGCCCCATGTTGTGCACGAGGAATACCGAACTATGTTATGCCAAGAGAGCAAGAGGCAAATAGGTAGTTAAGTCTCAGAATTCCTCCCGCTGCCAGACTAAAACCAGGGCACCCTTCTGTACTTGAGCTGCCCTACTCACTGACTCAGGAAACCTCACTCCCAAATAATCGAGCTTTTGAACACTAGCAATGAGTCTCTTAACAATCATACAGCTTACATGTAGCCAGGGGTGGACTGGCCTATAGGGAACTCTGGAGATTTCCCGGTAGGCCTCTGCACCCTGGGCCTCTTTTGTGTGGTGTTTCCACATTTTCCCAAAGAAAACGGGTTGGGCTGACTGAAAATGTTTATTATGGGGCCACTTTTAAAATGATCTCCAGGGCCTCTTTTGGTTCCCAGTCTACCCGTGAATATAGCGTCTACTCCCCGCACCCCAAAATTGTAGTCTTGAGAACAATGACTAATGTATAAACGAAATCATTAACCTGTCCATAGCAATTTCTGTCCTTGTCAGGAGCATAGAGTTACTCACATGTATGTTATGTTATGTTGATTTATACCGCGCACCGCTACCACCCAGAGGCAGTCTCCAGGGGCGCTATATAGGCAACTACAACACGGGTGTCTCGCCGATCCTAGGGGCATCTGCATTGGGATCACGCAACCATTGGTTCAAATCATTTAAAGGGTAGAAAACAATGTGGGCTCTAAAACATACCCCCCCTAAACCTTCCTTTAGAAGGCAAAGCCATCCATGACATATCCTTTAGGGCCAAAATGGACACCAGGAAAGTTCTCCTCATGTAAGAGCCATGTTGTGGTTATAAGGTCA
This sequence comes from Ambystoma mexicanum, assembly GCF_040938575.1. Classification (NCBI taxonomy): domain Eukaryota; kingdom Metazoa; phylum Chordata; class Amphibia; order Caudata; family Ambystomatidae; genus Ambystoma; species Ambystoma mexicanum. Next base: position 128,625,609 of record NC_090936.1, on the reverse strand, counting down.
GGTGGTGGGCCATGACCTATCAGGGTTTTCCATGGAGATTTCTATCAACGAAGTCAGATGCTGTTTTAACATCAATAAAAATGGCAAAAATACTAAAACCCTTAAAGATCATATACTTCATTTTAATAAGTGCCCGGTATAAGCCTTGATATAGTGAACTATTTCCCTTCCAGAACTCTACATTTGCTACGGCATTATGGGCTCTCGGCCACTCATGCACCCTCAGTGTGATCAGTTTGCCACAGATCTTAGCGTCATACTCAAATGATGGAGATACAATGATAGTTGCATGGCAGCCTGTATTTCCCCTCTTAAAAATATGGCTAATTTCAAGCCAGCTTGCAGGATGTTGGTAAGCTAAATATGTGTTTATAGTCCTCTCGTGATAGGGGGGCAAGGCCAGCTGCTCCATAGTAAAAAGGTTAATTGGTAGGGAGCAAAGTGCTTTCTGAGCTGGGACCTCAGGGGCAGAGTAATCTCATCAGAGGAGAAGGCACGGAAGGTGCTTTGTGTGCTGGGACCTCAGGGGCAGCGTACTCTCTTCAGAGGAGAAGGCACGGAAGGTGCTTTGTGAGCTGGGACCTCAGGGGCAGCATCATTTCATCAGAGGAGAAAGCACAGAAGGTGCTTTGTGGGCTAGGAGCTCAGGATCGGCGTAATCGCATCAGTGGAGAAGGCAAGGAAGGTGCGTTGTGTCACAGGCAGTGTACTCTCATCAGAGGAGAAGGCATGGAAGGTGCTTTGTGAGGTGGGACCTCAGGGGCAGCGTAATCTCATCAGAGGAGAAGGCACAGAAGGTGCTTTGTGAGCTGCGACCTCGAGGGCAGCGCAATCTCATCAGAGGAGAAGGCACAGAAGGTGCTTTGTGTGCTAGGAGCTCAGGGCCGGCGTAATCACATCAGAGGATAAGGAACAGAAGGTGCTTTGTGTCACAGGCAGTGTAATCTCATCAGAGGAGAAGGCACGGAAGGTGCTTTGTGTGCTGGGACCTCAGAGGTGGCGTAATCTCATCAGAGAAGAAGGCACGGAAGGTGCTTTGTGACATGGGACCTCACAGGCAGCGTAATCTCATCAGAGGAGAAGTCACTGAAGGTGCTTTATGAGCTGGGACCTGAAAGGCAGCGTAATCTCATCCGAAGACAAGGTACAGTAGGTGCTTTGTGTGCTGGGACCTCATTGGCAGCATAATCTCATCAGAGGAGAAAGCACGGAAGGTGCTTTGTGTGCTGGGAGCTCAGGATCGGCGTAATCGCATCAGTGGAGAAGGCAAGGAAGGTGCTTTGTGTCACAGGCAGTGTACTCTCATCAGAGGAGAAGGCATGGAAGGTGCTTTGTGAGGTGGGACCTCAGGGGCAGCGTAATCTCATCAGAGGAGAAGGCACAGAAGGTGCTTTGTGAGCTGCGACCTCGAGGGCAGCGCAATCTCATCAGAGGAGAAGGCACAGAAGGTGCTTTCTGTGCTGGGACATCAGGGGCGGCGTAATCTCTTCAGAGGAGAAGGCACGGAAGGTGCTTTATGAGCTGGGACCTGAAAGGCAGCGTAATATCATCCGAGGACAAGGTACAGAAGGTGCTCTGTGTGTTGGGACCTCAGTGGCAGCATAATCTCATCAGAGGAGAAGGCACAGAAGGTGCTTTGTGAGATGGGACTTCACAGGCAATGTAATCTCATCAGAAGAGAAGGCACAGAAGGTGCTTTGTAAGATGGAACTTCACAGGCAATGTAATCTCATCAGAAGAGAAGGCACAGAAGGTGCTTTGTGTGCTGGGACCTCAGCGGCAGCATAATTTCATCAGAGGAGAAAGCACGGAAGTGCTTTGTGTGCTGGGAGCTCAGAGCTGGCGTAATCGCATCAGAGGAGAAGGCACAGAAGATGCTTTGTGTCACAGGCAGTGTAATCTCATCAGAGGGGAAAGCACAGAAGGTACCTTCAAGATCCCCTGCTGTTTGACAGAACACATTTCAGACTCAGACAAAATGCTGATTGGTACATATTATTCGGTATTGTGCATATGTTATTCAAGCTGCACTAGGCTTGAATCCAGCTATATTCCTAGTACTAGAAGAATATCTGCTCCAGGTCTGCGCAGGCCCTCTTAGGGACGTGCTGTTTGTTGTTAAATAACAATTGGTTCTCTTAATGCCTGATCCAACATGACTGTCATTATAGGCACATTGAGTGCCAGGGGTGTTGCTAGGTCTGGAAATGACCTGGGGCTACGCTTATGACGGGACTGTCAGGATCGGGGCTAGACCCTGAGCTTCTATCTGGGGCTACAGCCAAAAGACCCAGGGCTATTGCGCCTGCAGCCCCCCCTAGCGACGCCTCTGTTGAGTACAAAGTTTGTTTAGGGATTTCTTTTTCAAGCCAACGGTAGGGAACATTCTACTAGGAGGCTGGTTAATAGAATCGAGACGTTTGGAAACAGGGTCAGACAACATTTACTAAATGATAATAAGCCTCAGTAGTTATCACACGTATCTCTTCATGAGAGGCTCAGGCGTATTGCTATTAGTACTCCAGCTGCAAGACTGGGGTACTGATAGCATTTTTGTCTGTTCGAAACGCTGCAGCATTTCAGAACAGAAAAAAAAGAAAAATAAATGTTTAAAAAAAGGACGCCAGAGAAGGGAAAACAGAGTTGTTTTCCCTTTCCAGGCGGTCATGAGGAGCGGACGCGCTGGGGACAGAAGTGTTCCCAGTGCGTATGCTCTCAAAACTGAGCAAAAAGAAGGTAAGTGGGGTTGGGCGGGCAGGGAATTTTTTGGAAGGGGGAGAAAACACTTACATGAATCCCTGGTGGGGGAGGATGGCAGCCTCCAGCCGTGTAGTGGCTCGGAGCGGGGATTACCCCGTTCTGAGCCTCCTCACTGGCTGAGGGGCTGCCAGACCTCCCCGCTGGGGATATGAAGGCGAGGGATTCTGCGATGGGTAATGCCCTGGCGAGGGCCAATCAGATTGTTTGTTACATACTGATTGACCCTCTCCAGATATGAATTCAATATAAGGCTGGGTGGCAAATGTACTCTATTACGGCTGTCCATTTAACTGCTCTCACATTAGATGCAACTTCTTTTCCCAGATGTCTTGCAGATGTCTTGCAGACTGCGTCAGGCAGGGCAACCTATAAAGTATCAAGAAGTGGTCATGGCCACTCTCTAATCTGGGGCTACATGCATGTGCACTGTATTCAACATTATGCCCAGCATATGAATATAGAATAGACAACACTGCGGTATGTCCTGCCTGGGAAGGGGGCGGGGCTCATAAGGAGTTCCACCATTGAGTAGTCTCAGGCAACATCTTAAAGCCAGGTCTTGTGAGCACCATCTGGTATTATTATAAGAGGTAAGAGAGAGAGACTGAGGATCCCAACACACAGACACCTCCGGGTCACCCTCAATGACGGTGATAAAATCATTGTTGTTGCTCTGCAGGAATACAGAGGTAAGTCATGACTACATTTCCTACATAGCCCCACAGTACTACTACACTAACGCTGAACCCAATCATAAGGTCGAACAAGCCACAACACAATACATTACATCCTTCGCCTCTTTTGGTAACGTGAGCAAAAGCAAGGCTAAACTCTTAGAAGGGGTTGTGAGCTCGTAATAGCAACAAACCCAAACGACATTAGTGCACAGGATCCAAATAAAAATAAGGCCCGGTCAAAATGAATGTAAGAAATACACACAACTAATACAAACACTAAGACCTGAAGCATGTTAGAGAGAACACAGAGAATGCAGACTTTTGTAGTAAAAGGCCACTCTGGGTCCTAAAGACAGGGTTAGACAGGCAATCAGTTCAGCAGCAATGTCTGGATGAAGAATATATCTTTAAGAAAGGTAGAAAGTGGGTCTTACAAGTCACTAGGAGCATTAAAGCTGGGCCCGGGGACAGAACCACTCCACATACCGGTTAGCCATGTTCTTGTGGCTCGGCATCATCAAGCTGGGCTTCAATGTGCTTCCTGAGCTGATGATTTAGTGTAGGGTTGGGGATATGGGTGACCTAGTCCAACATATGGCATGGTTTGCAAGCAGCGACGGCATGTGGGATGCAGAAGCTTGGGAAAGGCAGGCAATGTCAGAGTTGTTGCAGCTCATACGCTGTTAAATGCAGGAATCAGATCTGTTCCTTGGCTTCTGGGTTGCTGGGTGGCTCTGTCCAGGGTCGCAAGGGGCAAGAGTAATCCTTGTTCTGCACCTCCATGCCAGGAGGGTTACCAGAAAGCACCTGCAGGAACAACTACTTCCAGGATCCTGGTTCCAGTGTTCAGGCAGCAGGTAAGGCCTTGGTCCACACAGCAGCTTCACCACACATATTAATCTGGGATGGTTGGGAACAAGAGCTTGCTTCCAAGTCTCTGGTAATCAGCACGCTTGTGAGGACTACCTACTGTATCATGAAAGGTGTGGTCTGTCTTTAGAAGGAGTCGGACACTTTGAGGAAATTCTGTACTGGCACCGCTGCCAGGCACCCCTTCCTTTTCCTCCTGTTCATACCACTTCCTTTGCGGTCCAGCACAGCGGGACTCTGGCGTCTCACAGTCTGCTGCTCTGGCTCTTTGAAACTCGCAGGCTCTGTTATCTGCCTGGACTCCACCTCCACAAGGCGTGATGGTCAGGGGGGTTTCTCGTGCGCATAGCACTCTCCTTCTTTCCATCTGCTCTGACTCGTCGCAGTTAAAAACCTGTGTCTGTTTAAAGAGTCACGAAATCCACGTGGATTTCTTTTTACAGTGCCTTCAGACAAACATGAAGTAGCCATGGTATTCTTCATAGAAGGCAGTCCCATATTGCCTTAGAAAGTTTCTCACAGGAACAGGAGTCCTTGTCCCCAAAGGGGGAGTCTCTGCCGGTGAGGTCCCACTTGCCTCAATCCCTAGGGAAGGTCTTAAGGGCAGTCTCACCTCCCTAGCCTCACAGGGGAAGTCTCTCAAAAGGGAAGAAGTGACAAAAACCTGCGATTCCTTCACACAAGCTTGTCTATAAAAGCAGTTTCCCAGCCACCCGCCTAATGAGATTTCCTGTAATGGGGGAGCGGTGACACTCATTCACAGAAGCATCAAAAGGAAAGCTTCTTGGCCTCCGCACACGAGCATGCCTGCGGGAGACCCAGGCCAGACACACTGAATCCACACAGCCCTGCATTGTTGAGTTACTGATCATAGGACTGACAATTATACACAATGAAATAGATTTTTGGCTGAATTACTGTGTGATATCAAGAACCACCCTGCCAAATAAGGCAGGGCTTATCTTTAGAGTGTATTGTGCCACCAGGCCATTAAAACAGATTGTTTATGATTTTATTTTAGGAAATGGGTGCCTTTGACTACATATGAAACCCCCCTACCTGCCTTTGGACTCCAGAAAGTTTCACTAAGGAATTCACATGTGACCTGTGAACCTACTCTACTGCCACTGCAAAGCAGTTGCAGGGGCTGCCAGGAGAGAGAGTCCCAAACAAGTCACAGGGGCGCCCTATGGCTTTACTGGCATGGAGCATTAAGGGAGTGAGCAGGCCTCACCTCCAGAATCAGAACTACCTGCATCATGTTACGAATCTAAAAATAGAAGCATCTCAGGCTACCCCACCCTCGCAGATGGCATTCTGTCACAAGGACCCCTTTGCTTAAGTCCATTGGTGCATTCACATTTCCAGCTATCACCCATTTCTTATTCCTCAGATTGTTTGCCCAACCCCCTGTCCTCCAAAGGATCCCTTCTATTTATGAACCTAGGAAAGGCAGCAGCGTTTGGATTTCAGGGTCCTGTTCAGAGTTTCTTGACACCAAATGCCACCAGTTTCATTGACATAGCAATATAGTACGTTTTACGGGCGAACGCAGTACAAAGCGCGCTAGACTAGAAGAACGCTGCATGTCCATGGCTCCAACTTCTGGAATTCCCATATATGATTAAATTCACTTTGCCAAATTCTATTAAGGTGTGGAAATGCTCCTCTTCCTAAGGGCTGCTCGAGATTGTATGTGTACTCAATTGTCATGTACCCGGCTACTTCACTAGACTGGATGCCCACGTACGCTCTTGTCTCTCAGCTGCCTTCCAGTAGTGGTGCTGGGGGCGTAGGGAGGAGTGGCAATAGGGCACCAGCGGGAGGCTAGTGGGCACACAGGGCACCAGGGAAGAGCCAGGTGCTCAGGTGCCCCGGCCAGATGCCAAAGACCTGCTCCAGCCTCACTTGGCTTCTCTTGGATCCTTCACATCAGGGTGTTTCACATTGGTCTAAAGTCACTCGGACGGACGGTACACTTGGTGCAATAAACTGTGGCCCCCATGGACACTTCTGCCCTTTTAGCTTTCACCCCCTTTGTGCATCCCTGCCGCGGTCAATGCTTTCAGGCTGCCTCTGAACATGCACACTGCAGGAACTCAAAGACCAGAACCTCAATTCATTTATATGTTTTTACAGAATTATAATATTTCGTTGATTTTGCGATATTTATGTACTAGCCATTGAACATTCAAATTGCTAATTTAAGCCCGGAACTGTATGTTATGAAACAGAAACTTCCTATCTTTGCTTATGCCAGATGCTTTTTAATAAGCCAGCAAATCTCTGTCACAATAATTCAGAATATTAGCTGAGATCTTCCAGATGCACTTTTCTTTACTTCATTTCTGAATCATGTTTTTCTCAGAAAAATCAATAGGGACATCCGTCTGTGGTATGTTTACGGGAATTGTCTGCATCGTTTTTTTCTGAAGCGATTTTTCTAAGACGGTAACAAAAGACTTCCCCATGAACCAGGGGGTGGCAGTGAGAGAAATGTAAGCCAGGCGATGAGGATGAAATTGGCAGATTGATGGGGGTTGGGGGGGTTCCAGAAGAGTAGGCGGCAGTCCACTCCTCATTGAAACTCAAAACAATGAGGCTTATTACGAGTTTGGGGGTGTGAGAAACAAGTGGAGGTAATTCTGTTCACCTAAAATTTTCCTGCAACACCAAGATACAAGTTTGGCGGTATTACCTCCGGGGGAATTACCGGATGGTAATACGATTGATTTTTGGAGGTAAATTGGAGGAGCTACCTCTGGAGGTAACTGCTCCACTTTACCTCCCAAAATCGGCAGTATTACCATCTGGTTATTCCGCTGGAGGTAGTACTGACAATAGTCCCATGGAACCGCCACTTGTAATCTGGTGGTATTACTGCCAAACGGTAATACCTCCAGTTGTAATACCGGCTGGAAAAATGGCAGTATCGATAATTCCATTTGGTGGTATTCCAGAAGATTTAGCACCGAAATACCGCAAAACTGGGCCCCAATGTCTTTAAACTGACCATCCCGGTTTGAATGCCCTTCCTTGTGAATGTATTTATCTGCAGGAATAGGCATAATGGAAAGCCCTGCAACCACTGTGCACCCCATTATTAATTATTGAAACACCCACAGGTGTGTCTAGGAGCTGTGTCTGCTATCGGTCGATGGAGACTCGTTGGCCTCTCACTTGCAGTTTGCAGGGATCCTCCTTCAATTTGGGCTAGGCCACTGTAAATCAAACATAAAAATGGGTTGCCAGAAAAACTGATGAGGTTGGGGTCTACCATGTTCACAACCCCTCTTTGTGTTAGACACCAAGGTCTACTGAGACAGAGGGACAGTCCTTGTGGGGGTCTGAAGACCTGACTTACCTGGCCGACAAGTCCAGAAGCTGGCCTAGAATTCCGAAGGCTCTAGGCCTGCTGTTGCTTGCCTGGGTAGGAGTTCTATTAATGTGGAAGTTGTCAAGGCCAAACAAGGGTATTTGTTTGGAATTTGGCAGATCTGAAAGAGAAGGGGATGCATTAGGTTAGTGGGGTGGGGCAAAATGCAGGATAGATTTGCTTTTCATTGAGGGGTGAAGTACTGTGTGCTCTGTGCGCAGGTCTCCTTGCACGTGTTCTTTGCCCAGAACAAAGAGGCATTTGTGTTCCGGGCCTCTGGTGTTGGGATGCATTGGCAGGGTATGTGGTCATTTGGAGGGAGGCGTTCAGAGTTTTGTAGTTTGATGTCTTTTGGATGGTATATTAAATTGATGTGCATAAGTGACTAGGTCATAGAGAACATATAGGGCCTCATTACGACCCTGGCGCTAATGGGTTAACGGCGCCGTAAAGGCTGCGGTGCCGTTAACCCATTAGCGCCTGATTACTAGGTCCCTTTGCGGGACCCGACCTTAACGGCTGGTCTACACCAGCCGTTAAAGTAGGGACCCGCAAAGGGACCTTGGTGCTAAGTACGGTACCGCAATTTGCGGTACCGTACTTAGTGACTTCCCCATTCCCATTGAGCCCTATGGGGCAAAAATGGAAATGGGGAAGGGCCATGGAGGAAGGGGGAATTACCACCCACCAACCTTGTAATGGGGTGGTAATTCCCCATTCCGCCATGGCGGAGTCGGTAAGTTACCGGCATGGACCATGGTGCTATTAGCACCATGGTTTTCCGCCTGGGTCGTAATGAGGCCCATAGTCTGAATAGTGTATCTGAGCTTAGTAGTTCACGATATTAGTAAAGAAGGATTAGTGGAGCGCAAAGTAGAGCATCTATCTGAGGTCTATATGGCAATGTCTCGATGGGAGTGCCCCCTGAGAATTTTCTCAGTAGTGGTGCCTTTAGGGAAAGGTACTTGTAAGGAGATGTCAATAGGCACACTTTTGCTAGCTGGTATTTCTGTCAGTTGACAGTGTGCAGAGAATGACCTTGCAGGAGAGTGGGTGAGCACAGGGTAGGAGCAGGATAAGGAGGAAAACATAGAGGACCGTGCAGCAGTGGTCCAGAGAAGACAGTGGGGGCAGAGTCCTTGAGAGATCCATTGGAACCACTCAACAATTTACAAGGTCAGTTGTGTAATCTAGGAGCCAGTCACACTGATTATATTGGGCTTCTGGAGTAAATCACAGTAGGAAAGTAACTGCATTGGGCAGCAGGTAGCAGGACACAAAAGGGCTGAAGATACGCTATTATAAAAACATTACACCTAATGAATGTAGTGAAATGGGAGTAGTGAGTATAGGGCAGTGTGCCTTCCCTGTGTTTAGTAATAGTAAATCTTTAAGTATTGTTGCCTGGCAGCGAACCTAGCAGTGGCTGGTACTGACTAGTCAGTCGGAAAATATAGGTTTGCAATGTATGGGTATGTTGGGTTTGAAACATGCGCCTAGGCTTCCATAGGTCATAGAAAATAATTAGTTTGCGTCTTGAGTTATATTTAGATTTTTGGTTTAATACCAGTTTAGTTTCTGATTATACTTAGTGTGTGAAAATATGAACCACCAACTACCTCCTGCTCCTGTTATCCTACTGACTGTGATTCGTCAAAAAGACCCCACAGACAGCCCTTAGGGGGTTAGTCACTCTACTTAACTCCCATAGACCAAATAGTTTTAACACATTTTATTCAGAAAAAAACATCCTATCAATATCTAAACAAAACATATTATTTATACATCAGTAAAAACAAATCAGTATACACAACTCAGAAATCATTCATACTGGGTTAGTTCATGGTCATACCAAGCATATTGTGCTAATGTCCAATTCAAAAGGAAGTTCTATTCGATCTCAGGAGCTTCCTAAATCAGAGCGGTGTCTTACAGGGAATGTTTCAAGGGTAAAACATGGTATTCAGACCCCATATTGCTGTTAAATGTGGGAAGAACACTCCTTAGGTGTGTTCTATAGAGTTCATAGTCATTCTTTTCCTTGAAAAAAAACTCAGCACCATATCTGGAAAGTGCTTATTAACTGTCACCTTCCTTCGGTTTTTAGATGGAAAACACGCATAAGCAAAGATGTTGTCGACGCACTGCGTTTCGACCTCTTAGATTGAGATAGTACACATCCATGCAGTGATCTTCTCAGTTGGTGTAGCAAGGCCTTCTTCAGGACAAAAAAAGTGATATTTCATGGAATTAATGTGCACTGAAATTTTCGGCGCAAGCGTGCGAATCGCAGTGCAAATGCGAAAATCTCAGCAAAACCCAACACACAGCAATTCATGGAAGTTTGTGCGCGTGTAAATCCCTGTATGTGTGCTAAAATTCTGCGTGGTGCACACTGGCGCACACGTCCCCAAACAGCGTGCGCTAAGCGCACAGCGAACGCGCACATAGCGCAGCGCACACAACAAAAGTAGGCGGAACAGGGGGCGTAACACGCGGAATGGGGAACAACGCGTGAAAATGTGGGCGTCACGGGGGAAGTACAGGAGACAAATGCGCGGAACGGCCACACGTGCGTCTACAACACGTATTCATGGAATCGAACGGGGCTAATGCGTGTGCCAAAAAAGCCGCCCTAATCCGGAAACACGTACGCCAGCAGGAAGCAGGCGTATGTGGACCCGCACAGCATAAAAGTGCGCGCAAACAACAAACAAGCTCAGACGCCAAGATGAATATACCGTTCCTAGCAGCAGTGGTCGTGGGATACCGCAGGAGGAGGAGGAGGATAGTCAGGCCCAGAATTTTTACACCCCGAACCAGCCTTTTTGGGATGCCTGATGACCAGGTGTATAGGAGGTACAGGTTTCCACCTCACATAATACTCGACCTGGTCAGTGAGTGGGAGGATGACCTCACATTACCCACCCTGTGCTCCCAAGCACTCAGCCCCCTGGAGAAGGTCCTCAATGTACTGCACTTCTTGGCGACTGGATCATTTCAGCGGACAAGTGCTACAGTGGAGGGGGTGTCACAGGCCACGCAGTCACGCTGCCTACACCAGGTGTTGGCCATCATGACTGCACGCCCATCAGTCCACAGGCACATATACCTGCCCAGAACACCTGCAGAAAGGCAGGCTGCCATCAAGGATTTCTATGGGGAGGCACAATTCCCAAAGTGCTAGGTGCCATTGATTGCACCCATGTGGCTCTGAGCACATCTATAGAAACAGCAAGCAATGGCATTCCATCAAAGTGCAGGTAGTATGTGATGCCAAGGGAATCATCACCTCAGTATATGCCAACTATCCAGGGTCCACCCACGACATTCATTTACAGAATGTCAACCCTAAACTGGGGCCTAGAAGCTGGGTGGCATGGCGATACATGGCTGCTTGGTGAGTATAAATGCCACTGCACATGCATGCATGTCAGATACTGAGTAATGTCACAACCCCACTAATGATACCCATCACCACCTCCCCAGGGGACAGTGCCTACCCTCTGAGCACCAATATGATGACGCCAATTTGGAACCCCACCACGCCACCAGAGGTAAGATACAACACAGCCCATATTGCAACACGGGGCATAGTGGAGCGCACATTCGGAGTGCTCAAGTCACGCTTTCGCTCACTTGACCGCTCTGGTGGGCAGCTGTTATATGCTCCCCCAGTAGTGTGCAGGATCATAGTGGCAGCATGTGTCCTACACAATGTTGCAACACGCCGGGGCCTGCCGGTGGACATGGTGGTGCCCCCAGATCCCCAACCTCATGCACGCCCACTGCGCATGGGAGGGGAAAGGGCACGTGGTAAGGCAGCCCGTACGCAGCTGGTGGCTAATTACTTCACATAAAAATACACCCCTATGGAGTGCACACAGCCCTGGCACATACCAGCTGACAATCAATGATGATGACATAAGGGACACTCAACTGTCACAACCATACCATCCTGAGATTGGTAACCTGGAAGTGTTACATTGTGTGCATCCCTACCTACCCAAACACCACTAATGCTGTGTCATCAAAAGACATACATCTATGCTGCTAAATTCATTACCCCCTTGCTAAATACTACATGAGAACAGCGCCATGTCACCCAACCCCTCCCCAGCTCCACCACCAAACACACCATGGCATGTTATACAATGTGAAAGCAAACAAAGCAATGCACAAGACATGACACAAGTGTCACAAAGTACACTGTCCCTAATGGAAACTGCCCACACACAATATGCTCCCAGAAATGTATAACTAACAGGACACCTTACCAAATACCACCAACACAATGTTGCAACACACCATGGAAAAATGCAAAAACATGACAGTACTAAGTTCAAGTAGTGGTAGTCTTAGAACATGAATATGCCAGCACATTGACCCCTTGCAACTGTAGAGTGTTGCTGCCACGCAAATGTCTCAGTGTACTGCACACAACATGAACTGCATCTGCAAAATAGACGGCCTTGTGAAGACATGAGGAAGGAACCTGTAGATTAGGAGGAAGACATGGATGCACAAGCACATATCAATACACCATGCAGTGTACAATACAACAACAATATCCACTAGGGATGTCTACACAGTATTGACTACATACTGCCCACACAGCTCATGGGAGCCCAACGTCACTGTGTAATTCACTGTCACTTGGTCACACCCTTTGCAAGCCCATGGAAACGGGAAGCAGGAGTGTGTGTGGTGTGTGTCTCACGAACCCAAGCATCTAACCCAAACTCAGGACAAGCCTGCATGTGCCCAGCCGGAATACAGTGGATGCCCACGGGAGCCACACAAGGCAACACACTGTAAAAAAAAAAATATCAAAAATGGCCATGTGGGGGTGGGGGAGGCCACCCAGGAGGTTCAAGGACAGGGTGCACACCAACACCCACCTGCGTGGATGTTGCGAAAAAAAGAAAAAACCTCCTTGGGCTCATGGCCTGCATGGCTATGCCATTGTGGGAGAACTGCTGTCGCTCTGCTCATCCTCTGCTGCTGCATCAGGAGGCGGTGGCACTATGGGTGGCAGCCCACGCAAAGCCCTGGTATGGACCTCCATGGCAGCAAACATGCAGGTCCGGAAGGTCTGATTCTGGAGGATTAAAGTGCGGAGATCCCCATGCAGCACATCACGGGTTGCCTGCATTTCAGCACGCATGGCCTCACATGATGCCCGGATCTCCTCACGTATTCCATGCAGCTCAGCTGAGAGTGAACCTGTGAGCTGCTCCAGCTGCTGTTCTGCCCTAACATTTTGGGAAGCCTCAAGTTCAAGCACACCCTGCCTGAGGTTATGGAGTTCCACCCTCAGGGCTTTCCTGTGGCCCTTTGACTCTATTGATATGGATTCACGTAGAGTCTCCAGTGCCGCCCGTCAGTCCCTGTTGGATGCCAACATGTCTTCCGTGTGTGATTGGCAAATGGAGTCTGTTGCCTGCTGTTGTTGCTCCATCCGCCTTTCAGGGGGGGATAATGGAAGTGGCCACCCTCTCCATTGCCTGAGCCATCATTTCTACTGATGCTGCCTGTTGGTTGCCATACCGTACATAGAGTTTTCCCATACAGAATTGCCTGGTGGCGCACGGACACCGCGTCGACAGGCACCACACCTGTTTGGGGCAAGGCGATCCGCACCTTGCTGTGCTGGCACTGCCTGAGACTGCAGGACTGCATTCCCCCTCTGATCTGCTGGCCCAGGAACAGGATCAGATGCTGTGTAGTGTGACCCTGCATCCGTAACCGCCAAAGGCGGACCTACCAACACTGCATATAGGGTTCTACCCCTGGTCCAGGTGGGTTGGACAGAACAGAATCCCTGCCAGAAACACTGACCTGCGACTGCACATAAGTCTCATCATCCGATTCAGCACCTGAATAGAGGTCTGGGGGGCTGCACCCAGAGACACGCCTGGACAGTATGGTCTGCAGTAACATTGGGTTTTCACCCACCACCACACCACGTCCCCCACTGGTGCCCGGTCGTGCCTGAGATTCCTCCTGGGTGTGCACCATCTCCTCAACCTCAACAGCACCAAGTGCGTTATCACCTGCAAAAACATGAAAGACAACAAATGGAAACAGGCATGAGCACCATAGCACACACATAGGCCGTGACAAGCCAGAGATCCAGTACATGATTTGCACATGTCCCACATGACAATAACCCTGCCATGCATGCACTGTCATAGAGTTGGAAGTGGAGTCAAAAAGGAAGACACTGGGGAGAGCAAGATGGAAAAGCAACACATTTGCAGCATGTTGGGTAGCACTGGCATCACACATCAGGCTGTGAGTGGCATGTCCAATACACTTACATGACACATGCCACCACACAGATGTCATATAGCATAGCCACAGTAAATTACAAAACTACAGCAATATGTCAGTGAATGAGTACTGTCACACATCTATGTCACATCCACATGATGCGAAGATTGATGCTGAATAGTGTTGCAAAATATGCATGTGCCACACACTGAAACACATCCAGTGTCCAATAACACAGTTATTGTGGGCTGATCAATGGTTGGTCACTTCAACATTACTGGAAACATCTGTCATCTTCCACATGCAAACAGGCCCTAACAAAAAATGTCAGCAGCCCAATACTCCATCGGCCTGAATGGGGTAATCATTAACATAACCAGGTAAAAATAGTGGCCCAGTGTGGGCTGTAAACAATGACCGAAGCATATCACATATGTTGCAATAGGGTAGAATAATGCGTAGCAGAAATGGGAGAGTGGAAACAATCAGCCTGAATGAACACTTACAAAATCTGAAGAATGTAGTTGCAAGATGACAGTTCAAGGTAAAGTGCACTAATGTGGGCCTAATTGGCAACTGTGGGCAGAAGGGATACAGTCATACCCAAATCCAAGGCACGTGAATGTATGGGAGGAAGCAAATGGGTGACCCATAACACTCAGGAGTACACACCCTCACCTGGCACTCAATCAGAACCTGTCACCCAAACAACATACACATGGATTACACACACATGCATGGTCACTCACTGGACAATGCATCGTAATCAGGGACATCTCCCACACCTTGGATCTGTTCCTCTGTGACGAAGGTCCCAGCAACAGACTCATGTTCAGTGAGTTTGTTGTCCTCTTGTGGAGACCCACCGCCAGTCACCAGAGTAGCGGCATGATTTGAGGCCAGCTTGTTCTTTGCTCTGCGTTTCAGGTAATTCCACCGCTTGTAGCAATCATCAGCTGTGCGCCTCACAAATCCAAGGGCACTTATGCGGTCCGTGATGGTCTGCCAGTGTGCCCTATGTTGACCAGGTGTTGTCTTGCAACCTGCAGTCACCAACATTTCGCGGCTATGTGCCGACACATAGGTCACAAGTGCATCAAGTTCGGGGTCATTAAAGCTAGGCTTCCTTGACGTGCCGGACTGTGTAGCCATGTCTGGGGTCTCAGCCTGTAGTGCCAGAGCACCCTTCTTCCTCTTCTTCAAAGGTGGAGCTGAGCCTGAGTGGCTTGCGCCGCTCTGGTCAGTAGGGGCAGACGCGCAGGTGGACTGGGTATTGGGAGTGTGCGAAGGCACAATGACCATAGGTCTTGGTGCAGGCATTGGCTGAAGTGTGATGTTGGCAGGGGCAACGTCAGTTTGATGGACCAGGACCGACACTGTCCCGGCTGGGAGACTCAGAGCTGGGGTGGATAGAGCTGCAGCTGCCCCTGCAGCCTCTCCACCCTGCCTACTTGGGGCAGCAGATGACATCGCTGCCCCAGATCCACGTGGCCTGGTGACACCAACTTGCACCGACACACGTCGCTTCGACTTGCTGACCTGGAAGTCAGCCTGGGAGTCATCCTGTGCCGGCTCAGGTGCCACAATGGGCTGGTCCAACAAGGGCTGAGCTGGGATGGTGTCAGCCATGTTTCCCTCAACCAGGGGGGGGCATGGGTGTCCCTGATTGGTCCTCCACACATGGGGGTCTAGGGGCTACCCTGCAAATCCTGGCCACGACCCCTACCGCACCCACCACGCCCACCTTTTGGAGGTCGGCCACCTTTGCCTCCCTTACCGCTAGGTCTCCTCCCAACCATGGCACTGATGTTGTTGTGCGTATGGGAGTTGCAGTAAACAATTGTCCTGGGCAATTGGGGGTGAAAGGGGTAGGGTACTAGATGGAATTTGTACCCTAGTGCTCTAGCAAGGCTGTCTGTGACCCCTGGGGGAAGATGACGGGTCACGCAACACGCAGGCACCCCAAAAACAAAAAGTAAAGTGCACGCAACCCCTCGTAGACCACGTGCGTGGAAAAATGAACCCGCACTACGCTGTGGCACTCAGAAACACAAAACAAGCGTAAGCGTGTTACACACAGCCTACAATGACCTCTGAAGGGGTACGCGACACATGGGGCAAGCACAGTTGGTAAATGCGTGTGCGACTCACCGTCTGCCTGGAAAAATAATGTGAAAAAAAAACCATGCGTGTGCGCATAGGCAACACCCCCGCCAAAAGAAGAACTGTACGCTGTCTGAGGAGACAGGACAAAATAAGAAGTGAACGCTGTCAGAGGTAACAGGGAGTACGAACTTGAAACGCTGTGAAGTAATCGCGTGTGAACCGACAAGAAGTACAGAATTCACCCACTTGCTCTCCACGAAAAGCATGTACAAGGGAATGGGGTCCTACACGTACCTTTTAAAGTGGCCCACACGTACAGCGTCACTTACGCGTGTATACGCTAAGGCCCTTTCCTCCAATTACACGAGCTGACACTCGGACGTGCAGTTTTTGGATGTGTACGATGAACATGCACCTGTGTTGATGGAAACGCCCGCGCACGTCACGTCACTTACGCGCGTAGGCCCTTTCCTCAGATTACACGCATCCACACGCGGACGTGCAGTTTTTCCATGCGCGCTGAACCACTATGCCCACGTCACGAGCGAAACGCCCGCACGAGTCACGTCTTAGAAGCGCTTACGCGCTAAGGGCCTTTGGTCCAATGAAACCGCGTACGTGTGCTGACGCGCTTTCGCGCAAAGGGCCTTTCCTCAAATTACACGCTGACATGCAAGATTTTCACATGCCAAATCACTCCGTATCAAGCTGGCCACGCAACAACACACGGAAGACCACGCTCCTGCGCAGAAGGCCGAATTACTGCCCCACAGAGCCCCGAGCATGCTCCCACCTGCCATCTGCTGCTGCCTGACTGCCTGCTGCCCACGTGCCTTGCTATTTGCTGCCTGCACGTCAGCCAGGGGTGCAGTTGCTGTGACCACCCCTGCTGGAACTGAAGACTCCCGACTGGGATACCATCCCTCCACAGCCCAGCCCCAGGACCCAGTTGCCCACCCACTCCTGCCTCTGGGGTTGCCATGTCGGGCACAACACCATCTGGCACCACTGGCAACCCCAGGCCAGAGAGGCAGAGGGCCACCAGCTTCAGTGCCAGGGAAGTTGGTGTCCTGGTGGAGCAAGTCCTGGGGCAGTATGATGCCCTCTTTGGAAGTTTGCGCGCCGACAATGAAGGACAGACCAGGATCTGGATGGACATCGTGACTGCCATCAACGCGGAGGGGGTGGCAGTCCGCGACTTACAGCATGTCAAGAAGCGCTGGGAGGACTTCCAGTCCAGGACCCTCAACAAGGCCCGGTGCCTCTTGAAGGCAGCGGATGTGAAGGGGCGCCGGGTCTTCCTGTCCAACCACCAGATGAGGGTCCTGGAACACATATGCCCAGCGCTCCACATCCAGGTCCTTGAGAGGCAGACCCGTCTGGAGTAGAGCATTAAGTGTACATGCATACTGATTGGACGCTGTGCGTGTGGTGGTGTGCCAGTAGTGTGCAGGTTGCACATGTGTTTTCGTAGGACCATGTAGGGATGTGTATGAACAGGGGCGTGAGGCTGCCACATGTGAGTCCTCTTAGGTGTGAGACACATTGATGGTGTATGTGTTGGTAAGCATGCTGTGCAAATGCAGGTGTGGTAACACACATGTTTGAATTTCTGTGTATGTACATTGGCATGGTTGTGGTGTCACACATGGATGGTGGTCCCTGCTGCATGTATCTGCACTGTGTACCTGTGCATGTGTGTGTATTTGACAAGTGTGCAACTGTGATGCAACATGGATGCACGTGACACTGATATGTAGAAGGCTGAATGCCAGATGTGACATGTATGGCGATCGCATCAATGCGACAGTTGGAGGAGATGTAGACCTGCATGTAAGTGTGGTGGTGTGTGTGCGTGTCTAGTGCACTCCCTGTGTTTCATGTGATGTAAGGCTCATCTTCGGCTGTTCATGCTGCTGTATGTGTATGGATGTTGTTGCCAGGTGCAATATTGCTGTGGAAATGCTCATCTGTGTGAGTTGAAATGACATGTGTGTCGTGGAGTGTGATGCTATGTCTGAAGTTTGACACTGCCACTCAGGTGCAACTGTCATGTGTGTATCAGTCCATTGTACAGTGCCCTGATGTCTGTGTTTTATCTCTCCCTGTCTGCAGCGTCAACTGATGAAGAGGGCGGAGAGGGTGCTGTGGAGCACAGCGGTAGGGATCGCACCACCAGCCAGAGACGCAAGGCCCGGCTCTCTCCCAGATTGTCATCTCGCCGGGGAGTGAGGAGTCTGGTGCCGCATCCCAGGCCGCAGCTGCCGAGGGTAGGTCCAAGAGGCAGAGGTCGGAGGTGGACTCCTCGGCAGCAGAAGGGGCAGCTGAGACCCCACAGGGTCCAACGGAGGAAGATGGCACAGAGTCGTCCAGGTTGGTGGGGGGTTTGGTGGGGGAGGAGGCCACGGAAGGGACACACACGGGGTCTGAAGGTGGGGATTCCACTGGTGCTAGTGGTGCAGTGCAGAGGCAGGGACAGGAGGCAGCACAGGCCGCCGCGGAGATGCCTTTGTGTAATCCTGTCCCTGATCCTGTCACTGCATCATCTGGCACCAGCAGGGATGCCTATGTCCAGACCTGTTTTCAGGGAGGGGATGAGCGCACGACAACTGGCCTTTCTCTCCCTGCGGACGTGGCTATCTGGGACCGTGTTGAGCCTGTCCTGAATGGGATAGCGTTGCGTCAACGGGGCATGCGAGGTGACCTGCAGTCTTTTCGTGGAGAGACTGCACATCGTCTCGCATGCCTCTTTGACCACGTTGACCTACTGGGACGGGTCACTGGTGCTGGATTCCTCCGTGTGCTGGACCTTCTTGCGACCCCCTCCTCACCTGAACCCCCTACGCGCCAGTCGTCCTCCATGCCATCTTCCCACCCATGTGTCACCTGGGTACCCTGTGGAGCTGCCCCTGACCCGGCGGCCATGCTGGTGGAGGACACATCCCTGCCACAGTCGGGAGTCGGACGTCCAGCAGGGGTGGCCACCACGACAACTGCACCCCAGCCGGAGGAGGACGTGCAGGCAGCAAGAGCCAGGGCACAGGCAGAGTCACAGCAGCAGCAACATGGTGGGAGCAATGATGGCTCGGGGCCTTCAACATCGGAGGGGCAGGCATCGGCCATAGGGCAGGAGGACCCCGGATTTCAAGTGTCTTCCGTGTGGCAGCGGTTGGGCCACGCCATAGATGCGGAGCGGCAGTGGGCGGAAGAGGCACGGCTCACAATGGTCAGGGCAGAGAACTCCATGCGGAGGGCCCTGAGGCAGGCCGAGTGCCTCGAGGCAATTCGCAGGGAGTTGGAGGTGAACATGTTGTCGTGCCTGTGAACCCTGGGGCCCATGGAAGAGGACCGCCTCCAGGACATTGAGCGGGAGTTCGATGATGCCCTGGCCCGGGACATCAATAAGTGAGCCGTCGGACTAGCCCGCTGCCATTGTAAATAGTTAGATAGTGTTAGGTTTCCTTTCTGTTTTTTTTTTTATTTTGGGCCGCTTGGACAATGCACCACATTTTTGTATATAGTTCATTATTAGGTAGGTCTTTTTTGTAGGTTTCGTTTCCTTTGTTGGGCTCATGGACCCTGGATTGCTGATTTGTATATAGTTGAACAGTGGATGTTTCTCATTTTTATTTTTATTTCACCATGGCGCAAGGGATTTCATATATTTTTTTTGCCTTGGATTTGCTTTGTTGGACTGAGACTTTGGACACATTTTCATTTGGAGTTCTTTGGATTCTGATTTCATTTTTTAAAATTTTTTTCTTGACATGCTGCACTTTATTTCTTATTCCCATTATTGCATTTTTTCTTTCATTACATTCATGTTGTGTTCAATACATTTTTGTTTCATACTTCGATGTGTGGTATTCTCTCATTGATTTCATGCATGTCATGATATGGGTTTTCACATTCACTTGCACCCATTGTGTGTGTGTGACCGACATGTGTTCATGTACATACTTGCCATTCGGGTTGTATCATGTAATGGCCATTTCTCTGTGGGTGGATGCAATACTTTTTTGGGTCTTTGGGCTGGGTTGCCGTGGGGTGTGCTGTGGGTGGCCATGAGGCCCATGATTGAGGATCGTCATGACGTGGGTGCTGGGGGACATGAGTGGGGGCCTGCTGGCAGGTGCCCATGACTGCTAGGGGGTGGGGGTGCTGGGGAACATGAGTGGGACATGAGTGGGGGCCTGCTGGAAGGTGCCCCTGACTGCTGGGGGGTGGGTGTGCTGGGGACATGAGTGGGGGCCTGCTGGCAGGTGACCCTGACTGCTGGGGGGTGGGGGTGCTGGGGGACATGTGTGAGACATGTGCAGGGCCTGCTGGCAGGTGCCCCTGACTGCTGGGGGGTGGGGGTGCTGGGGGACATGAGTGGGGGCCTGCTGGCAGCTGCCCCTGACTGCTGGGGTGTGGGGGTGCTGGGGGACATGTGTGGGACATGAGTGGGGGCCTGCTGGCAGGTGCCCCTGACTGCTGGGGGGTGGGGGTGCTGGGGGACATGAGTGGGGGCCTGCTGGCAGGTGCCCCTGACTGCTGGGTGTGGGGGTGCTTGGGGACATGTGTGGGACATGTGTGGGGGCCTGCTGGCAGGTGCCCCTGACTGCTGGGGGGTGGGGGTGCTGGGGGACATGTGTGGGACATGAGTGGAGGCCTGCTGACAGGTGCCCCTGATTGCTGGGGGGTGGGGGTGCTGGGGAACATGTGTGGGGGCCTGCTGGCAGGTGCCCCTGACTGCTGGGGGGTGGGGGTGCTGGGGAACATGAGTGGGGGTCTGCTGGCAGGTGCCCCTGACTGTTGGGGGGTGGGGGTGCTGGGGGACATGTGTGGGACATGAGTGGGGGCCTGCTGGCAGGTGTCCCTGACTGCTGGGGGGTGGGGGTGCTGGGGAACATGTGTGGGGGCCTGCTGGCAGGTGCCCCTGACTGATGGGGGGTGGGGGTGCTGGGGACATGTGTGGGGGCCTGCTGGCAGGTGCCCCTCACTGCTGGGGGGTGGGGGTGCTGGGGAACATGAGTTGGTCATCACTAGTGCAAGGTGACATGTGGCTTGGCTGGGGGGCATGCCCATGGTGGATAGGCTGCCTGCGGGACATGGCCAGGGGTGCAGGGTAGTCCCCTGTGGTGTGGGCTGCCTGCAGGGGCCATGGAGGGTGTAGAGGGAACACCTGGCAGGACCCACACTGCCAATTCACGTGTAGGACTCCCCGCGAACCCCCGAAAATCACGTACCCCGCTCTGACAGCAAAATCGCGTGTGAAACTTCCCGCGCACCCCAGGAATACACGTTCCCCAAAGGCAAAGGGCCTATCACATTTGAAACTTCCTGTGCACCCCTGTTATACACGTTCCCCGCTCCAATCACGTGTGAAACTTCCCACGCACCCGAGGAATACATGTACCCCACTTGCAGAGGGCATTTTGCGTGTGAAACTTCCCGCGCACCCCAGGAATACACGTACCCCACTGGCACAGGGCCTATCGCGTGTGAAACTTCCCGCGCACCCCAGGAATACACGTACCCCCCTCGCACAGGGCATTTCGCGTGTGAAACTTCCCGCGAACCCCTGTTATACACGTACCCCGCTCCAATTGCGTGTGAAACTTCCCACGCACCCCAGGAATACACGTACCCCACTCGCACAGGGCATTTCGCATGTGAAACTTCCCGCGAACCCCTGTTATACACGCACCCCGCTCCAATCGCGTCTGAAACTTCCCGCGCACCCCAGGAATACACGTACCCCACTGGCACAGGGCCTATAATGTATGAAACTTCCCGTGCACCGCTGTTATACACGTACCCCGCTCCAATGGCATGTGACACTCCCCGTGCCGCAGAGTACGTGTATTTGGAGGGGTGCGCACGTAGTTTTACAGTCGTTTTCGTGGTTGCGGGCATGTGCGCCATGTACGGGATTTGTGCGCTGTGCATGGCGCACGGGGAGGGGTTGGGGGCGTAACTGGCGCCACTCTGCACCACGGCTGGTTTTGGAAACTAAAATCCATGAATACGCTGTGCGCGGAAATGGATTTTAACGCACGCGGCTGGCGCAGACATTTGCATGCGCACACTGTGCGCCAGCCGCGTGCACCACTTGTGCGCTGAATTCTATGAATTACCCTCTCAATCTTCTAACCCCTTGTTCAACCTATGGTTGAGTGGACCAGACAAGGACAGATGATAAAAGACAAAAGCACCCAATGAATGTGCTTGATTTGTTCAGACCCACTTGTCTGGGCCCCTAATGGGAACAGATACTGGAAATATACCTTGAAGTTAGGATGCTGCGGCGTAGAACATAGGCAGTGACAATCAATTAATGCACTACGTCTGTTCAGACCCCCTTCTCCGGGTCACTACATGGCTCAGATACGGAAAATGTACGTTACAATTACCTGCTTGCTGTGTCGTGGGTCGGCAGAGACAATACTGTTCTTCTGTTAATGAGTTCTTCTATAGTTCAACATGGGGCATACGCCTCCGTTTTGTACCTGATCCCGTAAGAAAAAGGTTTGTATCAGTTTCTTCCATCCGCTGAGGAACACGCCACAGTCTGGACAAGAATATTATGTTTTGTTTAGATATTGATTGGATTTTATTCTGAATAAAATGTGCTTAAACAAATTGGTCTAAGGGAGTTAAGTAGAGTGACTAGCCCCCTAAGGGCTGTCTGTGGGGTCTTTTTGACAAATCACATTCAGTAGGATAACAGAAGCAGGAAGTAGTGGGTGGTTCATATTTTCACAGATAGAAGTACCTTTTATACCACCTTCCCCTCGTACACAAAAAATTAGTAGGTACGACCTTTCGTTTATATGATTATACATAGTGCCAATATTCTCTTATTTGGAAGCATGTGCAAATGTTTCTCTCTTAGCCAGGCTTTCTCAAGGCACACAATTGTATTCAAGTTAATTATGAGAATAGTGCATCTAATACATTTCTGTTCATCGATTTCTATGACATACATTTGCTGTGTATAACATTTGTCCAGTGTCAACTCTAAATAACGCATTTCTTAGTATAAATTGCATTCAATACTGTTGCATCACCGTACCATTATACAGTCTTGTCATACACACTTCTCTATTCAATCACAATTACTATTGTGTCACCAATATTGAATTCTAGTGTGTTAAATCAGTTTCAACCAGTCTTCTTTCTAATTGTAAGTCCTTGTTGTCGTTATATCTATGTTACGTTTCTAGATACTATCTGTGTTTCCGGTGTCAAAAGGTATTCCACTACAGTTAGGATCTTCTTCCTATGTCATTATGTTTAGCGTTTAGGTTCCAGTTTAGTGCACGTGATTAGGTTTCAATTTCGTTG
The DNA here is from genome assembly GCF_040938575.1 of Ambystoma mexicanum. Classification (NCBI taxonomy): domain Eukaryota; kingdom Metazoa; phylum Chordata; class Amphibia; order Caudata; family Ambystomatidae; genus Ambystoma; species Ambystoma mexicanum. The sequence continues at coordinate 128,602,212 of NC_090936.1, read as the reverse complement.
TCCACTTGGATTCTTTCCGGATGGTGGCGTTCCAACGTGGAATGCCGCCATCCTGAAAGACTCCAAGACTGATTTTGTTTGCAGGCCTTGTTGTATAGACAGAACAATGAGGCCCCTTCTGTCAATTGATTATTAAATTCCAATTCCCAGATGCAGTAGAGAAACATGAACATATCCAGCTAGAACTTTGTTCAATTAGGCAGGAATTCAAGCAGCCAAATGGGACTAGGGCTGTGGTCCAGTATGAAGGCCACACTCATGGGAGCCAGGGCAGAGGTCCTGAGCTGCAAAATCATGAGCTGAGATTTACGATAGCAGCACCCCCAGAATAATGGTCATTCCATTTGAACTACCCGATGCCTAGGAGTTAAATTCCTAAATCCTTCACAAACTAGATGGATTAGCAAGATATGTAGGGATTTCAGGGATACCACTCAGGAGGAGTAGCTGATAAAGGGGGGAGCAAAGAACAACAAGGTCTGTGATTTGTACCAGGGAGAGCAAGGGGTAATGCCAATGCTTCTAAGATTGAAGCGGGGAGGCATGATGGGGGCGCCTGTGTGTCTGGGATGAGAAAAGAGTCACTTTGTTTGCAAGGACGAGGCTGACCTCGAAGTAATCTTCTGAGCTTGTGTCGATGGCCAGGTGCACATCACGTGGCTAGCTCTCAAGAAAGCGTGGTGCATTTCAAATTCTAACCAATCATTTTAAAATAACCCAAGGTGAAGAGGCTGTTGCCCACATGCGAAGAAGACAGAGGGGAAGATGATATGGCCAATGGGAGAAGGGTTTATATGTGAATATTAGCATGTAAATATGCGGTAGCCAATGAGGGTGAGGGATGAACACTGTATATCGAATGCATCACGGGTGACGATTTTTACATTTATAATGTGATGTTTGCTTTGATGAAGAGAGAGACCTCTGTGGCAGTGGGCTTATTTTCCTTTTTGTATACAAAATAAAGCTCTTGCTCTTCTCAAAAAAGGGTACACTGAGCTTTTTTCCCTAGTTGGGTGTTAATTTTGTGTTTGGTTGTTGGGAGGTTACCCTACACCTCCTTTCAGTAAAACTGACACCAACTATATTAGGGCACAAAGCTGGTCACTCACATTTGGACTCTTCAAGATTTAAGGATCTGCTGATAACAAGGAATGGCTAATTGTCTGGAAATCTGAACTTCCAACTTTGCAACATTTGCCTGCAGTACAAGCCCTTATGAGTGGCAGCAAGGGAGCATGTTGTCCTCAACCAAAAAATAAATCAATAGGCATGTATATGGGATAAAGTACCTCCTACCATACGTTATATCATATTGCAAACCACGGAGGAGTTTCGGGACTAATTAGAGGAACAAGGCCGAAATTGGAATTGATTTATAAGATCATGGAACTCCAAGATGAAATGCACTATCATTTTTAGTTGTGGCTGTTTGGTGCTGCAAAAGCACCTAATAGAGGCCAAAACTATTGCATTGCTAAGAGGGGGGATGGGATATGAGGGGGACACACAGCCTATGGGTGTTGCTTAGTTATTTATCCACCCATTGACTTCTCAGGGCCATGCTAATCCCTATGGTCACTCCCACCCACTTTCTGCCCTTCCCCACCCAAAACACATCCTCCTGAGATCTCCATGAGCTAGCTTTATTAAGCATTAATATCAAACTTTGTGCTGCAAGTGCCTTTGGAGCTATAAATGCTCTATTGATGCAATAACAATATTATTATTTTTTTATTTTTTATTTTATTGTCATACAAACTTTTTACGCAGTTTAAAAACCGCATAAAGAGAAAATACAAAGTACACATTTTGCGTTCAAACAATCAGTATAAATAAGAAACCTCGGTAAAGCTATAATCTACAATCAAATCAAGCTAATTTAAAAGGCACCTATGCTATTCTAGGCACATTGGAATTTCAGTAGCGCTTTATCTCCTAAACAACATTAATAACACATTAAAGTCTACTTAAATAATATAGATGAGTATTAAAACCGACCATAGTCAGCTAAATACCTAAGATCAGTTCAAATGCTAGCTCAGAGGGACTCTACATAGCTGGCTTCAGTAGTGGGTCACCGTCACATTAATAATAATAATTCTGCATTTATATAGCGCTACAAACCCTCAGGCATCTGAGCGCTTCTTATTATTACCTATGGTGTGTGGTGCTTGCTTATCAACCTCGGAAGGATGAAAGGCTGAGTTTGGCCCTTCCAGGATTCGAACCTGCGTCAGCAGGTTCTGCACTGATGTTGAAGTGAGCGCTCTATTCACTGTGCTATCTGACCGGCTATCTGACATTATATTATTGCAATCAGACTGATAGCGTTTAAAAACCTCAACAATGAGACAGATAAAGATAATTAATTACCTGATATTCTATGCTGCCAGAAGGCCTGCATATTCAACCAGCCTGTGTTGTTGACATATTTCTTAATGCTCTTACATCTTAAGGACTGAATGGAAGGGCATTCAATAACTAAGTGCTCAAAATTCTGCAGAGCTCCTATGTCATCACACATTTTGAAAGAATTTTTAATTCTGAACCCTCTACTTCTAAGGTTGTTAATTTCCCCTGTTGGGAGCACGTTTATTCAGAACCTCAGAAATTGCACTCTCCAATGGGATTTAGGAATGCCGGCCAGATACTTTAGAGTAGTTTCCCAGCTTCTGGAATACGAGAAGAGATGTTTGTACACCTTATATTTAGATGTCTCCTCCCGAGTATCAAACCAGTCTCTGCTAAAGAGCTTTTTTTTCCTGCCAACAGGATTGTCACTCAGTAACTCTATTGCAATCTCATTCACTCTCAGGATGTTTCTTATTCGCCATCATATGTGTGCTAAGATGCTCATAAAGAGAATTTCTAGGAGGGGTAAGAAGAGTTCTATAAAGATCTCCATTTGAACCAGCCTGTGAACGACATCAACCCTAATTCATATCTTAGAACACTGATTGGAATGCAATTTGGTAGTGATAAAACCCTTTTCCACAACAGACACTCTAGTTTCTTTAAATCTAGATTCCATGAGAGATGGTGGATTTCGACCCCATACCTAATGGATGGCACAACTTTCCCTTCATCAAGTTCATCAATGGCTGGATGGAAAAACTACCCTACCGATTATTAATCTGTTTCATTTGTGAAGCAAAACCTTTGATTTTATCAACCAAGTCTGTCATGAGTGATTCCTTTGCCAGGTTAGATCTTAAATGAAATCCTAAGTAAATCAGCTCATTTGTTGTTAGCAGTATTTGGTCACCTGCTCTCCCTGTAAATCCATATTTCTTCTTGCTAGATTTGGTGAATCATTTTTGTTTTTGTTGCATTTAATGTAAGGTAGTTCTGGGAACTGCACAAATGAGTTAATTAGGCGCTGAAGACCTATCTGAGTATGGTCCATCATTGGCATAAGTAAGCCAACACATTTTTGTCATACCTATGGTAGGAGGCACAAAATCAATATTAGAGAGCAATTTGCCCATATCAGATACGTAAAGATTGAACAAGCAGGGGGACAAAAGACACCCCTGACACAGACCCATTATATGTGTCTATTTCATTTGAGGTGTCCCCCTTGCAAGTTCAAACTAATTCTTAATCTTGTCCATGAGTGAATATACTTAAGAATATTCAACAATCCTGCTTGTAGGCCCCCACAATGTATCCCTATCAAATATCAGAGACATGTCAATACTGGCGACATAACATGGCATGCGATTATCAGATGTAGCTGTATGGGACAAAACGTTAATAATGAACCCATTCAGTGAGGTATTCAGGGCCCTTCTGAATCCTGTTTAGTATTTAATCAGACACGTAGTCAATTGCCCAATCTTCCAATTCTCTTAATACTAAGGCTGCAAACATTTTACTGTCTGCATCTAGTATTGCAATTGGTCTGTAATTTGAGGGATTTTCTTTATCCCCTTTTTTGTATATTGGAATAATGTTGGATAATGTCCATGTTTCCTGAGTTCTACATTTTATAATTACATCATTGAATACTATTACAGCCCAGGTATCTGGTGCATTCTTAAACACGTAATTACTGATTTCATTAGGAACATGTGCTCTTGACAAGGATGTCTTATTAATTAATGTTCTAATAGGACTATATATCCAGGATAAGTTTCCAGAGTTCACATCCAATTATTGAAGACTCATTTGTTAGAGGGGCTTTGTATAGCTTGGCGTAATATTTTTCCTAAACGTGAACAGGGATAGGGTTAACCTTTATGGTAGCTTGGGGACTATTTAGGTTTCTTATTAGTGCCCAAAAGTTACATGAATTATTTATTAGTAAAATAGCAAGCATTGCTTCACTATCTCGCTTGACTAATGTGTTTGGCGATATTATTTAATCCAGTTGTTATACTCTTGTTGCATAGTACAAGCCTTCTCGACCTTACTTACCTTTGGTAGCTTAGTTCTTTTAGTATGTGAGATTATATTTTATTTTTTTTTCTTTTTGGTTACACTGGGATCATAAGAATGTCTTCTTGTTACTGACCTAAGTTTGGAGGGAGGTAGTTTGTTCAACTGTTCTCTGATGAGGTGCTCTACCTGAAGCATTGTGTTCCTTTCCTCCATATTAGTATTACTGTAACATCTGGTCAATTGAGCATTAAACCTGATTACATTACTTGGGAACCAAGGAATATAATTTTTCTCATTGTTGACCAGCAGATTCATCACTTCGGGTGCAAGACGGCCATTCAATATAATATCAAAGGTTGTCATCAGTATGCCATGGTCACTAAAATCAGTGTTTTCTATTTTTAACGAATTACATTCCTTAAATAATTCATTGGTGAAGAAAATGTAATCAGTTCATGATGCAGTTTTGTCATTGAACCATGTGTCGTGTTTTTCAATGTCCCCCTGAATATTCTTATTTAAAATTTGCATTCCCCAAGATCTCATTAAGTTAACCTATTTATGTCCACTTTTCGCTTTCTTACAAGCTTTTCGAAGAAGATGCTGATTTAAATTACTGATGGGGGCTTTAGTATTGGCTTTAGCTTTAGATGGGGGCTGGGCGCAAGAGTAATTAATATCTCTTACCAGGATGACATCACAACTTTCATCTTCTCCCACAAATTAGTCAAATACCTCTGATATCTAACCTTGAAAAGTGTCTATGTTGGAATGTGAGGCGTTCCAATAGACATTAATCAAAAGTAATGTTCTATCAGAGCGTACAGTGATTTTGATTTGTATTGCTGAGATTCAATATTTCTTGTTACAATCTAAGAATTCTCCCATAACAATATTATAACTAAGTGTCCCTTAAACCACATGATTTATTAGCAGTACGCATGTCCTTGCACTGAAGTCCTGATAAAAACAGGCATTGGCAAAGCCAATAGTAGTGGCTTGTGTATAGGTATTGGATAGTCATATGCCCAGGAACGTGTCCCATTTTGCAGCTGCTACCATTGACTGCCAGTTAGTTCCATTGTGGTAGTACCTGGCAAATGCCTATCCCATGCCTATATTGAAGTCCAAACTGTTGGCAATGCCAAGGCTTTTTATGTATGGCAGGTGGTATTGTGTTTCTGATAATCCGTTGGCAAACCATCATCCCCTTTATTATTTGGGCTCTTGCTTACTTTAATGCAAGGGATCATTCAGTTTTTGATACATACAGGGTCAGACTAGGGAATAAAATTGTCTTGGGCACCAATGAAAAATATGCCCACAGTTGCAAATGGCAATTCATTCCTTTTGTGAGAGACAGTTTGAATAATACCCAGGGGGAGTTTTTTGATCAAATATGATGCAAATCGTGCATTTTGAAGATTATGTATTCAGTAACACTGGTCAAAACTACTAACCGAATGGTGGAGTAACTAAAAACTGGCCCACTTTGACCCAAAAAACGTGCCCACCGTAGCATTTCATGTTTTGGTTTTGGCATTGCCCTGTTGCCCTATAGGCTAGTCCGGGCCGGGATACATATAAATAAGGTAGCATCTGCTTAGATGACAAAACAAAACCTATATGAAGCTTCTAACGTGTTGAAATAAATGTTAAGTGGTTTATTACAATGCATTTAAAAGTCGTTTTGTTGTTTATAATAATTGATATATTGATATATTCTTGCTTTCCCGTGCTAAACTTCATAAGCACTCAATATAAAATAACTATCATTAACAATTCCTTATCAGTCAATCAATTATCAGCTATGGGCCTGATCATGACTTTAGCGGTAACGCCGGTGGTATTAGCCCTACCGCCAAACTCCCCGGCACTAATAGCGCTGGATCACGAGTTCGGCGGTAATGTAATTCCCCATTCCCCATTGAGCCCATTCGGGAATGCCCCATTCCCCATTGGGCTCAATGGGGAAAATTCATGCTCTTACCGCCGGCGGATTTCCCGCCGGCGTAATAGCGCGAATTTTCGGTGGATTTCCCCCCAGCCAAGAGCTGGGGCGAAATCCGCCGAAGTCCTTATTTGGCGGACCCTTAAATCCGGCGGTAATAGCGCGACCGCCGGATTTAAGGGTTACCGCCAAAGTCGTGATGAGGCCCATAGGCTGTAAAATGTCACAGAAAGCTATTTTTGAAGAAAGGCATCTGAAAAGCTAGGCTTGGCATTAATGAAGGGTTCCATTGGCATCTGAAATTCTGCTCTGTGCTAGCTCAAGCAGGAGTCATTGTGATTTCACTAACCAGCTTTAATGAGTTTTTACAGTCACATTAGTAATGTTATTTTCAAATTATGGGTGGATTTTGTAAGGATATCAAAAGCTGCCGTGTAATATAAATATCTATATATATATATATATAAAACAAAGTCGTGTTTGTTTGTGGGTATGTATGTGCCATTCCTGGGACGTAACTCCTCATGAACGGCGAGGTCTGGTGTCATGAATTTTGCATGGAATATTCTGTATTTCATTGCCAAACTAATGCAACTGTTTCTGGCTCGATAGGTCATCCCATTCCCGAGATAATTAATCTTTTTTGGTTTTCGGCTTTATTTTTCAGCATTAAGTCTTGTGGTGTTACACTGTCATCTACAGGTCATTTGAAGAAAATGCTCATCATTGTGCATCAAAGCTGAAACATGATAAACATTCTGAAGAAGGAAGATCTCAAGACCATGAAGCTGATGGAATTCAACATGCTTTGAGACAGAACAATGAAAGTGATGAAAAACCTGAAGCAAGTCTTACTAAACTGAGAATTTGTGTTCTTAAATAATGAAGCAATGAAACTGCTGATGAAACTGAAGTGAGACTTACCAATCAGAGATTTAAAAATCTGAGAATTGAAATCCCAGGCGAAGCCGTGTAGTTCAGCTAGTATATTTATAAATCAAAAGGGGCGCAAGATAGGAAATACCATTACAGTATGCAAATTCACACAATTTCTGTTATATTATTCCAAAAAAGAAGTGATAATAAATGGATTAGATGCATTTTATTTAAATAACTTGCATTTAGGATCACCCTTCAGTGATGCAGTACTTCCTGCATGTGGTTTACTTGTATGAGTGCATTTAATTTCGCATCCAGGGCCATTTTCAGTATTCTAGTGGTTGTTCAATGCCATGTGTAAGGTTCCCTTTTCTCAGTCCTACAGTGAGGGTCAGTTCTCAGTAGTGAGAACAAAACTAAATTACTTAAAGGTTGTATCAATTTTATTTAATCGTGATACAAACATTTAGCAAATAATCAATTAATGATATAATACTTTAAAGAACAAATTATTTCATATCACAGCAAAAGGGGGTACATCTAAAACATGGCTAAAGTTCAACCATCAACCAAACCATTCGTAGTGCAACATTCAATCCATTCAATCCATACAACATTCATCGTGACAATCATCCAAACAACAATAGCAGCAATTGCAGGACGTGCGAGTACCGCCTCTGACTAGCGTACTGATCGCCGCTTGCACAATTATGGGGATTTTTCCCATCAGCGCATCCTGAAACCAAGTAGCTCACCCAGGCCTGCTTATTCGAACTGAGCCCTCTGTTCGTATCTTGTGCCCAGCAGGGCCCTTCATCACATTGTACGACGAATTTTGCCACGGTACACAGTGTCTCTGGCCCCACAGCTTATGGACCACCATAGCTCTCGGTAGGACCCATTGTTCCTAGAACAGACAACTTGTTCATCTCTCACACCAGTACTTGGTTGACTGTGTGAGTCTACTGTTCCATACCTCCTGATGAAGACGTTGTGCATTAGACATACTACGTCGAAACCGGTTGAGTTTTTCCTCCAAGGGATGTGATCTACACTACATGGTTACCCCTAGATCTGCCCTTGTGATAGACTGTTTTGCATGTTCTTCTGCTCCTATAAAATCAAAATAACACATATTAAAACTATTAGTTGGGCTGAGATGATTGTGGTCACTCCCCACTATGGAGTAATGTTATCTTGTCTTTTTTAGCTATTGTTCTTTTTAACTATTGTTGTTTGGATGATTGTCACGATGAATGTTGTATGGATTGAATGTTGCACTACGAATGGTTTGGTTGATGGTTGAACTTTAGCCATGTTTTAGATGTACCCCCTTTTGCTGTGATATGAAATCATTTGTTCTTTAAAGTATTATATCATTAATTGATTATTTGCTAAATGTTTGTATCACGATTAAATAAAATTGATACAACCTTTAAGTAATTTAGTTTTGTTCTCTGGACATTTTTTCCGGATTCTTGTGACACTACAATACTCTGGTCCAGAGTATAGAGTCTCCCTGCTCCCTTCTGTTTTTGCAGTTCTCAGTAGTGACAAGATAGTATTGTCTTTGTGAGCTACACTCATGTTGGTCTTACAGCGCTGGTCACCTTCCAATATGGCAGTGGCGGGGTTCTGTCTCGTGTGAGTTGCTCTTCTTTCACTGATTCTGTTTTATGCAATTTTTCAGTATTTCAATGGCAGCACCCTGTCCGGTGTGAGGTGAGCTTGTTTCAGGTACTTGTCAGTATTGCACAAGATGTGTCCTATCTAAGGTGAAATGCACTTGTTTCAACCTACAGCGAGGGTGATCGTTCCGTATTGCAACAGCAGTGTACTGCACGAGGCACACTTGTTTTACTCCAATTGTAAAGGTCACCTTTTGACCTGTGATGTCTCAGGGCAGGCAAAACCGACTGGACGACCTAGACGTGGAGCTCATTGACAGTAACAATTAAACCAGGATTTGAACACAATGGTCACTCACAGGAACTTGCAAATGTTGAATGGAGCATTTAAAACAGACATCCCTCCTGCAACAACTTGGAAGAGAGGAAATTCTGTATCCACAATTGATTTCATCTATGTAAATTGTGCTTTATGGTCAGCAATGTGCTCCTTTTGTGTGTCTCCATCTGTAACAAGTGATCATAACATGCTGTGTGCCACTTGGCAAGTAATGGCAAATGCGAATTATATCAAACACAAGATAATTGAAGGTGGTTGCTTTGTGGTAAATGGCGGCAAGAACCGACTCTGATGGTCGGAGAACGCCTTGTGGCATTTTAATCAAATTTTATATGACTCAAACACCTCAACTAACTGGCAAGCATCAGACATAGGTTTAACATATTCCAATACAATGCAATTATATAGCCACCAGAAGGCTGTGAATTCCAAAAGAGAAAGGCACATCCATGTTTTTGATAGCTCTATATTCATTAGGAAGAGAGCATATCATGCTGAAGTGAGAAGTTTGGCAAAGCTTCCTCTTACCATTAGATTGACTCTCATAAAAAAAGTCCGCCTGAACTACAATAACTTGGGCAAAGGACATCGAGCCAATCTATATCAAAAAGATGGTGCAATTATGTTGTCGACTTTGGCTGATAAAAATATCACAAAAATGTGGGCAATAATAAATCAAACTAATAACGCCCGCCAATTAGACCTTCAGACATCGACAGTTGAGGTACATCAGTGGGTAGATTATATTCAATCCCTATATACTTCACCCGTAAACATGGTTTCGACATTAAATACACAAGAGGTGCTGAGGTTCTGGCTACATACTGACCAAAAGGAAATAAAATACCTAATTATGACATCAAGCAACTCGTGTGCAGTAGGACCTGATGGGATTTTGAACTCTCTGATGAAAAAACACCCTGAAGTGTGGAGCTCAATTCTCTACAAGATATTTTCTGCAATAAACAACCATAAAAAATTACCAAAAACATGGACGGATGCAATTACAATTCCGATTTATAAAAAGGGTGACCGTCAATTACCAACGAGTTACCGACCAATTTCTTTATTGGATGCACCTGCGAAAATATTTTGTAGAATAATATTAAAGGAGCTCAATGAGTGGGTAGATCAAAATAGTCTAAGAGACCCATTCCAGTCAGGCTTTGTAAGGGGCATGGGCACAATACCGAATATCTTAGCACTCTCAATGATACAATCAGAGCAAGTTGATGGTGGACTCCCCTTATATTTGGGGTTTATTGACTTTAAATCCGCCTTCGACTACATTGATAGAGATATGCTTATAGCTAAGCTAAGGCAACATCAGTGCTCAATGTCCCTTATAAACTTAGTGATCTTACTACACTCCTCTACCTCTATGCGAGTTAAACTAAATATGGGCGGAAGATTATCACCAGCTATCCAAACATATAGAGGAGTGAAGCAGGGTTGTGCTCTTGCCTCATTTTTATTTAACTTCTTTATTTTTGATCTAGGCCCTGCACTAATGAACTGCGTAGCTGATGCGTCTCGTATAGGATCTCAAAAGGTTGCCTACTTACTATACGCAGATGATTTGGTATTACTATCCCGCACTCCCATAGGCCTACAAAACATGCTAAACCAATTAGGTTCATATGCAACATCAAATAACCTTGTGGTCAACACAGCCAAATCCCAAATTTTAGTGTGTAATAATAATTTCACAAAAAAATATCCTCTGGAGTGGTCCCTCCAAAATTGTGTACTAACTAAAGTTGCCAGATATAAGTATCTCAGAGTATATATTGAGCACAAGAAAACCCTAAGTACCATGACAGCTGAAATTAGGGCTGAACTTAGTTCTTTGATTTCACAATCTAAAATCATGTTAAGAAGATATGGGAAGTTCACCGTGAAACACATTGTGCTCTTTTATAAGGCCAAAGTAATTCCAATTCTGCTATATGGTGTCGAGGCTTTGGTACCACAAAACCGCAAATTCTGGGATAGCTTAGAAGCTAGATTTTGGAAAAAAGTTCTATCACTCTCCCCAGGTACACCACTGGCCATGCTGCGATATGAACTGAGTTTGGTCTCCTTATATGCCCATGTATTATGGAAGCAGTGTGCGCTTCTACGGAAAATGCTGGATGGTTTAGGGAGGCCTACGCTTATAAATGTACTAGCCCAAAATCTATTAACTGCAAAAGTTGGTATGTCAAGGAAGTGTAGAAGTCACACGCTCAATGCGGCTGCTGATGCCCCAGTATCGATCAAGCTTCTGTTGACTAATCCAAATCATGCCAAAAATAAAATTCATCAAGCAGACTGGATTTTCAACATGGAACTTTGCACAAAACTTAAAGACTTTAACCTCGAAGGTTTTGGCATCAAAAGGTATGGGGTAATAGCAGAGTACCTGCTGAAATTCCCGTCACATGCATGCCGACAGAAATATCTAAGATTCAGGTTCAATCAATATGAGACAAATGAGATCCTCTCTAGAAGAAAGGTAATATCGAAGGATCAGAATTTTTGTCGTCACTGTAAAGTTAATGGACAATGTGAAACATTACAACATCTCATCATTGAATGCCCCACATTACATGACATCAGAGTGAAATGCTTCGGGGGAAAGTTGTCGGTTCAGAGTGGCATCAGTTCTGTGCAAATATGGATTTGTCTGTTTTCTAATCCAAGAATGACTATACAACTTCCAATTGTGCAATTTCTTAATATAATTTTCCCAGGCTCGAATTCTGCATAAATTAATTCAAAGTGAATGGTGATTGTCAGTTCTAAGTAATTTCAAGGAGGGCTTTCACTTTCACTTTGTATCATTCTGTTTATTTTGTTTTATGTGGTTTTATTATGTTTACTTGTTTCATATTTGCATATAATGGGGTGTAAATATTCGTTATAAAGTATAAGATGTTTAAGTATGCTAAATGATAATGTGTATAAAAATTTGAAAAGTTAGTTTACCAGCTATAACAAATAAAAAAATAAATAAAAAAAAAACAGGATTTGCAGTGAGAACACTCCCATTATTAACATGTGCACATCTAACACCCAAAAGGCAAACATCTGCAGCAGCCCACAATGCAGAAGAATAGAAGATGATGCAAGTGGCAATGATCAGTATTAAGGTGACCCATTATGGTCCTGCTGGCAATAGGGAGAAGGCAAAGGGCGTCAACTCTGGTGGGGTAACTCAGCCTGTTGGCCACAAGATTCAGTAGAGCCAAGAAGAAGATGCCCCTGGAAGATGACGCACAGTGCAAGAAGGAGCAGGTGCAGCGGTTCAATGTTCAAATTCAAGATGGCTCCCGTGACACATAGTAAAGGAAGGAGCAGGCACAGCGGTTCAGTGTTCAAATTCAAGATGGCTTCCCTGACACACAGTACAGGAAGGAGCAGGTGCAGTGGTTCAATGTTCAAATTCAAGATAGCTTCCCTGACACACAGTACAGGAAGGATCAGGTGCAGCGGTTCAATGTTCAAATTCAAAATGGCTCCCCTATTAGTATGTGGAGACCTTCCAGAATGGTGCAGTTTGGAGGGTCCTACACGAGAAAGGAGCCTGCAAAGGGAAGAGCAGGGTGAAAGAACCTATTGTCCACACTGACTCAAGGGAGGGAGACACCTTTGGTTGGCTTCTCCTGATTGGAAGATGCAGAGCTTCATCTTGCAAGAGTTGACTTGGCCAATGGTGGTTTCAGCAGCAGTCCCAGCATCCTGCAAGGTGCTCTTACCACTTTGGATTTAACTTCCATTTGCGAACTGAATAATGGGCCCAAAACTTCCCCAGATATACAGAATGCTGGGCTGGGGGTGCCCTAGCCCACCCATTAGGAAACATACACTTTTAAAACTCTGAGACGTTATCCAGTGATAAACGGTGGGACTTGGTCCCGCTGTACGGGGCTGATCAATACTTGTCCAAGAAGTGAGGCAAGTAGGGTTGAAAAAGCATCTCACTTTCCAAAAAGGGTCAAGAAAAACCATAAGAGCCAGTAGATATTCTGGGGGTTTCGAAGAATGAAGCCAAAAATCAGCAAAATGGGAAATCTTTTCCATCGGTGAGAGAGGTGCATGTTATGTTATGTTATATTATTTTGCATTTATATAGCGCCTTATGTACCATTGGTATGATCTCAAGACGCTGGTAGGTTGAACCCCCTCGGGAACCGAAGTTCAAGTCAGTAGAGAGAGAGAGAGAGTCATAAGGTGCGTGTGAGCACCAGATATGTGTGCAGCGGTGTTGCATTCCTGTGATAGCTGCTTCTTAGCGGTAGGTGTGGTGGTTGGGAGATCAAGAGTATGTGTTCGTTCTGGCAGGTTGTTATCCAGACTGACTCTAGCTGCGTTAGGCCTTAGGAGAACGCCTAGGCTGGAGGGTCTGTAACCAGCTGTGTTTAGATAGGATGATGTGGAGTGTGAGGCAAGTGATGGTATGAGTACAGCTATACCGAATGGTGTCATATGATATGATATGGCATTTGTAACGCGCCTATACACAAGTGTTTCAAGGCGCGACGAGGCAGGGAGGGGGGAAACAGAGGGAAGACAGACAACGATCCTACTAGGCCAGGTGTCCTTCAGATCGTGTAAGTGCATGGGTGGAGGGAAGGGAAAGTGCAAGGGGAAAGGGAGGGGGGAACGTGCAGTACAGGGTAGTGGAACAAACAAATAAATAATAGGGCCAAACTGGTGGCAAGTGCAAGGTAAGTGCATACAAGTGCTGGGAAAGGGGGGCTGTCGGGATACAGAGACAGTCCCGTAGTGCAGAGGTTGCCAGGGAGGCAGTGCAAGTGGAGAGCGGCCCAGTTGCAGGTAGAGTGCAGTTTCAGTCAAGAATTTAGCAGGGGAGAGGGGGGGAGAAGGCAGAAGCAAAGAGGAAGGTTTTGAGGTACTTCCGGAACCGGAGATGGTTCTCCTCAAGTTTCAGGGAGGCAGGAAGGCTGTTCCAGAGGAGGCCCCTGCCGCGGAGAGAGATCTACCCCCAACTCGTTGCTTGGAGAAGCGGCTGACCCGGAGGGAGTTGGAGACGGATGAGCGAAGAGCGCGAGAAGGAAGATATTTAGGAAGAGAGAGTTGAAGGTATTTAGGCCTCAGGCCCCAGAAGGCCTTGTGGACAATGCAGAGGGTTTTGAACTTAATCCTCACAGCCACTGGGAGCCATTGCAGAGATTTCAGTCCTGGAGAGATACGATCCCTGGGCTTGAGGCCAAAGACAAGTCTTGCAGTCTTGTTCTGGATAAGTTGCAGAGGGCAGAGAGTAGAGGCAGGCAGATTTAGATAGAGGCTATTACAGTAGTCCAGCTTCTAGAGAACCAGGGCTCGGGAGACAGTGAGCTTCTGGGGGAAGGAGAGGAAAGGAAGAATACCTCTGAGGAGGTGCAGCTGGTAGTTGGACTGCTTAGAGACGTCAGATATGTGAGGAGAGAAGGAGAGTGTGGAGTTGAAGATGACCCCAAGGTTTTTTGCCTTGCAGGTAGGAGCAGGAGGATGGCCAAGAGAGGCCGGCCAGAGAGTTGCAGGGAAGGAGGGAGTGGGTGTGGCGATGAGTAGAATCTCAGTCTTACTGGCATTAAGGCAGAGGTCATTGGCGGCACACCATTCCTGGATAGCAGACAGACAGTCAGAGATGAGGGAAGGCGGGGAGGAGGCCGAGGGTAGCCTGAAAATGAGCTGGGTATCATCTGCATAGCACTGAAAGTTGGGGCAGAGAGCAGCGATGTGGTGGGCAAGGAGTGCCAGATATTGGTTGAACAGCCAGGGAGAGAGGTTAGATCCCTGGGGGACACCACAGGTAGAGAAAAAGATGTCAGAGAGGAAGGACCCCAGTTGGACCTGGGAAGGTCGATTGGAGAGGAAAGAGGTCAGCCACGCCAGAGCCTGACCAGTGATACCCAGGTTATCACGGAGACGGTTGAGCAGGATGGCATGGTTGACAGTATCAAAGGCAGAAGAGAGATCGAGCAAAATGAGAACACACAGAGTGTTGGAGTCAAGGTGCGAGAGCAGGTCCTCACGGATCTTCAGGAGAGAAGTTTCCGTGCTTCTGGCAGCTCTGAAGCGAGCCTGATGGTCATGAAGACTACCGATAGATTCAGCATGAACATTAAGATGAGAGATGGCCAGTTTCTCCAGGAGCTTGCCCAGGAAGGGAGTGATGGAGATTGGGCGATTGTTGGCCGGGCAGGAGGGGTCGGAAGAGGGTTTCTTAAGAAGAGGGTGCACAAGGGAGTGCTCATAGTATTGCTGTGTTCTAGTTTAGTGGTGGCGTAAAGGAGAGAGTAAGCGTGGAGATGTGATAAGGTGGTTTATATCTTGAGGTTGAGCACACTCCAGTAGTTCCATGCACTTCACCTGTTCCATGAACTCCGACTGTTCCATGCACTCAAAACGTTCCATGCATTTCCACCATTCTATGCACTTCAACCATTCTATGCACTCCAACCATTCTATGCACTCCAGCCATTCTATGCACTCCAACCGTTCTATGTACTTCAGTTGTTTTATGCACTACAGATCGTTCCATGCTCTTGAATCTTTTTTTTTATTAAGTGTCCACTACGCGCTCTCTGTCTGTTCCGTGCATTCCATCCGTTGTATGTACTCGCTCAGTTCTAAGCAAACAATCAGTGCGATCAGTTCTATGTATTCCTTCTAATCAATGCACTTCATCCGATCTATACATGTTATTGCTTCATCATCCGGTCTGTTCATTTCCACATTATCTGTTCTCTATGAATCCTCCATCCACCTCCCTGACCCGTTTCATATACCCAGATCCATCCGTTCATCCACATACGTCATCCGTTCATCCACCCACTTCTTCCGTTCCACCAACTTCACCCGTTTCACCCAGTTCACCGGTTCTATCCACCTCACCGGTTCCACCGAGTTCCCTGGTTCCACCCACTTCGCCCTCTTCACTGGTACCATCCACTTTTCCGGTTCCACCCACTTCACCGGTTCCACCCATTTCACCATTTCAATCTACATACTTCATTCATTTTTCCACCTTCTTCATCCATTCTACTCACTTTACCCGTTTCATCCACAAACTTCTTTCATTTGATCCACTTCACCCATTCCATCCGTTCCACCCGTTCCATCCATTTCACCCACTCCCCCGTTCACCCACGTACTTCCCTGTTCCATCCACATACTTCACCCGTTCCTTCCTCATACTTCACCTGTTCCTTCCACATACTACACCCGTTCCATCCACATACTACACCTGTTCCATCCACATACTACACCCGTTCCATCCACATACTTCACCCATTCCAACTACATACTTCACCCGTTCCATCCACATACTTCACCTGTTCCATCCACATACTTTACCCATTCCATCCACATACTTCACCCGTTTCGTCCATCCATTTCCCTTGATGCATCCACATATTTCACCCGTCCTTCCACATACTTCACCCGTTCCATCCATCAATTTCATCAGTTCCATCCATCCACTTCATCTGTTCCAACCACATGCTTCACCCGTTCCAACCACATACTACACCCGTTCCAACCACATACTACACCCATTCCATCCACATACTTCACCTGTTCCATCCACATACTTCACCTGTTCCATCCACATACTTCACCTGTTCCATCCACATACTTCACCCATTTCGTCCATACATTTCCCTCGATTCATTTGCATATTTCACCCAAACTTCCACATACTTCACCCGTTACATCCATCAGTTTCATCAGTTCCATCCATCCACTTCACCCGTTCCATCCACATACTTCATCCATTCCAACCATATACTACACCCATTCCAACCACATGCTTCACCTATTACATCCACATACTTCACCCGTTCCAACTACATACTTCACCCGGTCCATCCACATACTTTATCCGTTCCATCCATTTACTTCACCCGTTCCATCCACATACTTCACCCGTTCCATCCACATACTTCACCCGTTCCATGAACGTACTTCACCTGTTCCATCCACATACTTCACTTGTTTTGTCCATCCATTTCCCTCGATTCATCCATATATTTTACCCATCATTCCGCATACTTCACCCGTTCCATCCATCGGTTTCATCAGTTCCATCCATCAACTTCACCCATTCCCATTCACATACTGGACCCATTCCATTTACATACTTGACCCGTTCCATTCACATATTTGACCGGTTCCATCCACATACTTCACCCTTTCCATCATCCCATTTTCTCTGTTCCTTCCACATATTGCACCCGTTGCTTCCACATACGTCATTCTTTCCATCCATCTACATACTTCACCTGTTCCATCCACATACTTCACCCGTTCCATCCATACACTTCACCCGTTCCGTACACCCACTTTCACTTGTTCACTCTACATATTTCAACCTTTCCTTCCGCATACTTCACCTGTTCTTTCACCCATTTTCTTTGTTCTTCCACACATTTTACCTGTTCCTTCCACATACTTCATCCGTTCCATCCATCCACTTTCTTTGTTCCATCTACCTACTTCACCCGTTCCTTCCACATACTTTGCTATTCCATTCACCCACTTCTCCCGATTCTACCCACCCATTTTGCCCGATTCATCCACATACTTCACCCGTTCCACGTACTTCACCCGTTCCACATACCACACCCGTTCCACATTCTTCACCCGTTCCACATACTTCACCCCTTCCACATACTTCACCTGTTCCACATACTTCATCCGCTCCACCCAGTTCATTCGCTCCACCCAGTTCATCAGCTCCACCCAGTTCATCCGCTCGCCCTAGTTCATCCGTTCCACCCAGTTGATCTGTTCCACACTCTACGCCCACTCCACACTCTACACCCGCTCCACACTCTATGCCCCCACCACACTCTATGCCCCCTCCACACTCTACGCCCGCTCCACGCTCTAGATCCACTACACGCTCTAGACCCATTACACACTCTACACTCGCTGCACACCTGCTTCACAGTCTACAGCCGCTCCAGGCACTACATTTGCTCCACACCTTACTTCCATTCCACACCCTACATCCACTCAACACCCTACATTTGCTCAAAACCCCCACATCCTACATCCGCTCAACACCCTACATCGGTGCAACACCTACGTCCGCTCCATGCTATCATCTACCCCATAGCCTACCTCTGTTCCATGCTCTCATCAGCTCCACGCTCTCATCTGCTCCACGCTCTCATGCATTCAGTGCTCTCATCCGCTTTCTGCTCTCATCCGCTATCTGCTCACATCTGCTATATGCACTTCATCCTCTCCACCGACATTCATCTGCTCTACCGACTTCATCTGCTCAACTCACTTCATCTATTCATCATGCATTATCGGTTCAACACATGTCACTTGTCGCACGCGCTTGATCCGTCCCATGTTCTCAATCTGTCCCATGCACCACAATCGTTACATGCACTTGAATCGTCTAGTCTGTTTGTTCCATTTGTACCATGCACATTTGGCTTCCATGCCATACATCAGTTTCATGCACTCGACCAGTTCAGGGCACTCTGTGCACTCATCCGTATCATGTATTCATCTTTCCATCCTCTCCACTTTATTCTTCTTGTCCATTTTGTTCCTCTCGTCCATTACATTCATTTCATCCATTTCATTAATTTCAGCCACTTTACTGCTTTCATACAACTTATACTTTTTATTCTCTTCACTGATTTGTTCCACTTTAATCATTCTATTTTGTTTGTCCTTTTTAGTTTACATTAGAGGTTATAAGTTTTCGATTTCTCGCTTGGAATCTTGATGTTGGATTGTTATTTATGATCTAGATGTTTGGGCGAGTTGAATTGCTGTTATCCACTTTATTCCTCTCGTCCACTTTGATCTTCTTGTCCTTTACATTTATTTCATCCATTATTACTTTCAACCACTTTACTGCTCTCATACAACTCATTCTTTGTATCCACTTCACTGCTATGATCCTTTTTACTCATTCTATTTTGTTTGTCCTTTTTAGTTTACCATAGCAGTGAGTGAGTGAGGTAAATTTGAGCAATGTGGTTGCAAGCAAATAAGTGGCAGGTAAGTGCAGTAAATGCTTGGTGCATGAGTGAGATGGACCTGAGTGGGGGAAAGCACACATGACAGACTGCGTTGTATGGCATGGGAATGAGTGAGTAAAGTCGATGTAGGTGAGTGAGGTATTCAGATTGAGTGAGTAAAGTCTGACTGTGAGCAAATGAGAGGATGTTAGTGAGTGATGAATGAGAGTAGGTAAGGTGTCCATGGCACTGTGTGAGGTGGGCTGCATGAGAGTGATGGGTGTGATTTTGGTTGGTTTTACTGGTTTTGTTGTGGGCAACATAGAATCGCAAAAAAAAACGGACTTTAACAAAAGAGCAAGGTTTCAAAGCTGAAAACAATTCAAAATATGAAGCAGCACTTCAGCAATTCCTTGGGAGACCACACCCAACCACAGCAAACGTATTCCACCCAAAGTAAAAACATGCTACCAGTCACAATGAATTCGGATAATACCAGTTGCTGGAATACAGAAACCTTGCTCCAGTGCAAGTGCAGTTGTGAAGAGTATCATGAAGGTAAAAAGAGGTATTATTCAAATGCAAGCACAGTGACCGCGCAGGTCCCCCTTTTTGTTGCATCGTACAAGTGCCATGCTTACTATCGAGTATTTGAAGAAAGCGTGTTTGCTATTACGGCCCTACGGCAAGCAAGACTATAGTGCAACCCCCCCCCCCGCCCCCCCAAATGCATATATAAATATGATAATCGTACATGTGTGTTCTAAAACCTTCACCTGGCACACTACTGACGTTAGGGCAGCACACAACAGGAAATAATTGCCTCTGTCCAAGTACAGTGTCTGGGCGGCTGCTGTAGTGCCTGGGCGTCTGCTGCAGTGTATGGGTATCTGCTGCAGTGTCTTGGCTTCTGCAGTGTCTGGGCTTCTGCTGCAGTGTATGGGCGTCTGCTGTAGTGTCTGGGCATCTGCTGCAGTGTCTTGGCTTCTGCAGTGTCTGGGCTTCTGCTGCAGTGTCTGGGGGTCTGCTGCAGTGTCTGGGCCTCTGCAGTGTTTGTGCGGTTGCTGTAGTGCCATGGGCATCTGCAGTGTTTGGGTATCTGCTGCAGTGTCTTGGCTTCCGCAGTGTCTGGGCTTCTGCTGCAGTGTATGGGCGTCTGCTGTTGTGTCTGGGCATCTGCTGCAGTGTCTTGGCTTCTGCAGTGTCTGGGCTTCTGCTGCAGTGTCTGGGGGTCTGCTGCAGTATCTGGGGGTCTGCTGCAGTGTCTGGGCCTCTGCAGTGTTTGTGCGGTTGCTGTAGTGCCATGGGCATCTGCAGTGTCTGGGCATCTGCTGCAGTGTCTTGGCTTCTGCAGTGTCTGCTGCAGTGTCTGGGCTTCTGCTGCAGTGTCTGGGTGTCTGCTGCAGTGTCTGGGCTTCTGCAGTGTCTGGGCATCTGCTGCAGTGTCTGGGCTTATGTTGTGTCGGGGCATCTGCTGCAGTGTCTGGGATTCTGCTGCAGTGTCTGGGGGTCTGCTGCAGTGTCTGGGGGTCTGCTGCAGTGTCTGGGCTTCTGCAGTGTCTGGGCGGCTGCTGTAGTACCATGGGCATCTGCAGTGTCTGGGCATCTGCTGCAGTGTTTTGGCTTCTGCAGTGTCTGCTGCAGTGTCTGGGCTTCGGCTGCAGTGTCTGGGGGTCTGCTGCAGTGTCTGGGCCTCTGCAGTGTCTGGGCATCTGCTGCAGTGTCTGGGCTTAAGTTGTGTCGGGGCATCTGCTGCAGTGTCTGGGCTTCTGATACGAAAGAAGGATGGATTGATTCCAACAAAGGAAACACCTGGTAATGGATGATTTGAAGGCAGGGAGGTTTCGGGGGACGCAAGTAAAAAAGTGACACTGCAAATCTAAACATAGGGTGATAGTGACTTCCACAGGACAAGACCAGTATTGCCACTCACCATTTTTTCATTTACGTTTAGTGTTCAGGGAAGTCAGGAATCCCTGGCAGAGTCCTGGCTTAAGAGCAATGTTTGGGCCCTGCAGCGCCTAAGCCCCATAAAGCCCCTATCCACTTCAAGCCCTTTTACATCTTAACACATGTGAAATCACTGCTGGAATCATACCCCAGACTTGCAGCGGCCACAGCATGCCCATCCCCCTGCTCAAGATTGAGGCACTTCCAGGGTACCATCCATCACCAGCGAGATGCCTGAGAGACATTAGCCAGGGAGACAGTTGTAAACACTTCCTTCTCTATTGCTTTTTTGATTGATTTTATTTGAATAATTGTATATTGTCTTTGTGGGTACATGTGCCCTGCTAGTGCAGGAGAGAGGGATTAGAGGTTTTCTGTGCAATAGTCTAGCTCCCACCACTTGCAAATAGGTCATTTCTCAACAGAGAACGCAGTTTCCCTATGGGACACCTATCTCACCGTTTTGATGATTTTGGCTGAGCTCAATTGTAAAGTGTGGGAAGATTATGAGAGTTGCTAGATACAGGAAAACACAATCAAACCTGCAATATTATCCGAAGAGGGGTATAAAGTAAAAGGTCGGCACCGGGAACCCACTGCTAAACTCTTAATTATGAGTTTCCATCAAAGTCTTAGAAGGGAAAGTGAAGTGGAGTAGGAACCTGGGCTGCTAGAGGCAGAGGTTGGTCATTAAAAACTAGTAATTTCTTGTCACAGAAGAGGAATGCCCTGCAAAGCTTTCCCTCCACCCCCAACCAGGGCCCTAAAAAAGGGACCACAAAGAAACACCCAAGCAGGCACTAGGCAATAAGCTGGTAAGGAGCAGCAGCAAGTCCCAACCTGAAAAGGAAACAGACCAGGGGCCAGAGTGCAGAGACTTTGCACTGGCGCAAGTGCAGAGTTGTGCGCTATTAGCACTAGGGCAAAGTTTTCTCTATTTCTAAAAACACTGGGACATATAATAAAACTATTTCACCATGAGAAGTGCAGTTTGGCATGTATAAGCATGGTTCCTCATCCCTCATCTTATACCCAATTTCCATAGGTTCTTCTATCTTATTAGAGGGACAATGACATGTCAAATGTCCAGCCTGTCTGCATGAAAAACATAATATTGCTGATGGTTTTTGGCCTCTAGATGCTTCTCCTCTAATATCCTCTTTTCCTTTCACCTCAGGTATTCTTTTGGGTTCACTCCGAGGTCTCTAAGAAGTGGTTTGGGAAGATTCCCTTGGGGTTACATTTTTCTATTCTATGGGGAGAGGGTGTACAATTTTAGGTTCTTTCCTTGTGTCTTCACATTTATATAAACTTTGTACATGTTTGCTTGTTTCTAAAAAATGTCGGTAATTTCAACAATCAGAGACAGATCAGGTCTGTTCATTTGTAGAATGGATTTTTGTAGGAAATTAAGCACAAAATGAATGAATTGTTCTAAAGTTAGCGTTTCTAATACACCTTCTAAGGTTTTCTTTCCCAACCATAAAGATAATGTCTTCTGGATCCTAGTAGCAAATTCTATAGGAGTTCCATCAGGATTTAATTTGATGCTGCGTAGCTTTAGTTTGTAAAAAAAATCAGTTTGCACCACTTTCTTTAACAATCCCTCTTTTATCTCAGAAAAAGGGGTAGTACCTTCAGGGTTAAGAAGATGGTACGAATTTCGAATTTCTTTTTTTTTTTATTATTTTTTTTTTTTTTATTTATTTTGTTATAGCTGAATACAATCAACTTTTCAAAATTATGTAATGATTCGAAAAAAAGAAGTCGTTACATAGTTAACATACCTTAAAACATACATAGAAAAAACTAAATGACACTAAGTACCACAATTTACAAAATGAAGCAAATACATCAGCACAAATTACCTTATTAAAAACGATCTTGAACGATAAAAACATACATCAGCTCCTGTACGTTCGACCAATTGTTAATATCACTATTTATGAAGGAAAAAGTTCCCAAGGTAATATAGATTCCATAAAGTGCACCAGTGACTTCATGACCGAAAATCTAGTGCTGTTGACTAGAGCACTCCATATCTCCAGCTCATCCCGTTGCACATGCACATTCAGCAAATTCGTGAAGTGTTTTGCCCGTATGTGTTCCAGAGCATGGCATGTAACTATCACGTGTTGTAAGGTCTCTTTAACACCGTGACAGTTACAAAACCGACAAAACTTTAGCTCAGGAGGAATAAGCTTCAGCCTTGCCAACACTTCTCCCGTAGGCCACAAGTTCATTCTCAAACGCAAGAACTTGGACCGAATTTTCGCAGAGGGACATTTTAGTAAGTAGCTTGGCGCTTGACCCAAGCATTTAATGCCAAAAATTTTGGGATTGAAATCTTTGTATTGCCTACAACGTTCATAGTTCTGGATCCACTCCCATTGATAATATTTAATTTTAGCACGGTTTGGGTTCTCCATCAGCAGCTGTAATGATATGTCAGCTTCAGACATGGTGTTTATTACAAGGCCACGCCATCGACTAGGAAAAGCCAATCCGGAAGTGGTCAAATAGCCAGCGATCGTGCTCATTATGTTATTCTCACCACCACCAAGAATACATTTACGAAAAAAGGAACACAGTCTCCATTTGACCCTACTCGCTAATGATTTAAGCCCTAGTTCAAAACGCAGCATAGGCAAAGGTAAGCAATTTGGCAAATTTAAAACCTTTCTCCAAAATGATGCCTCAAGTTTATCCCAGGCTTGATCGTTAGTGTACAGCTTGGATTCTACGCCATATAACAAGATGGGGATGACTTTTTGCTCATAATACATAAACAGATGCCTCAGTGTAAATTTCCCGTACTTATAAACAAGCATTTTCGCCTGTGACAGCAGCATTAACAGTTTTGACTGTAACACAGTCAAGTATCTATTGTCGTTGATGGTATTTTGAATGTATAGGCCCAGATATTTGTATTCTGACACAGTTTCTATTGGTTGCTGTTGTAAATACCACACTATGTTTAAACTCTTAGTTTTCCCTCTTGGCTTGCAGACAAGAATCTGAGATTTTTCCAAGTTGACTAGGAGTTGGTTCTCCTTGGCATAGTTAGACAGTGCAGACAACAAGTTCTGGAGACCTCTGGGAGATTGCGATATTAAAACAAGGTCGTCTGCATAGAGCAACCATGGTATGCGCTGACCACCAAGTTCAGGGGCATCCGACAAAATATGCACGAAATAACTCCCCATATCCAGTATAAACAAATTAAATAATATCGATGCTAAACTACACCCCTGTTTGAGTCCCAAAAATGTTGAAAAGGAAGAAGATAAAAGACCTTCAAAAGAGAGCCTAACACGCATAGACGTGTTCGTGTGTAGTTGAATGATGATTGATAGAAGAGAAAGAGGACAACCAAAAGCTTTTAACTTATGAAACAATAATTTTCTGTTAATAGAGTCAAAAGCAGAACAAAAGTCGATAAACGCAAAATATAAGGGTTGCTTCCTAAATGCATATTTCGACTTCAGCATATTTAATGTAATCATGTTAGGAAGTGTGCCAAGTCCACTTACAAAACCTGATTGAAAAGGATCTCTCTTATGGCATTTTTTTGTCCAGTTTTTCAACTCACGCAAGATCAGCTGAGAAAAGATCTTGCCCGGGACATCCAAAAGAGAGATCGGTCTGTAACTTGTTGGATTGGCGCGTTCACCTTTTTTATAAATCGGGACAACAATAGATTGCTTCCATGACAGGGGGATTTTCTGTGAGGTGTTAACATGATCAAATACGAGACAAAGAATGTCAGCCCAGATATCCGGATACCGTTTAAGGTGAGCGTTGGATAAGCCATCCGGGCCTGGGGCTCTAGAATTATTAGCTCGCTTAATAAAATCCAAGATGTCTTCTCTATCAAAATGTATGTGAAAAGGAGGAAGAGTATCAAATGAGGTTTTATAGGAATGCACTGGAGGTTCAGCAAATAGTTTAGTATAATGCTGTATCCACCTTGCTTCAGACACATCATTTGATTGAACCGCCACCTGATGTCCTGCCGTCACCTGATTTATTATATTCCATGACTGAGCAGTGTTCTTTGAAGCCAAAGTTTTTAATATGCTGATTCCATCAATTTGGTAGAGCATTGCCCTCCTTCCTCTTGCCCAATTTCGATATTTAGTTTTGATACGGGACAAAACAGTTTGCCGCATATGCAGAGGGAGCTTAAGAGCTGCTCTCCTCTCAGACCGTACCCTAGCTTTCTCAAGTCTAGTTTGGTGATCAAATATATGCAGGTGGGGGGTTTGCTTCTCTTTCTGTTTGATGGACCCTGGTTGGTAAGCCTGCATTAAGTCATAGTATGGTATGACTGGCAGAGAGTTTTGGGATGCTCCATCATTTCGAATTTCACCTTTGAGAAGGGTAGCCAAGTAACAGCTTTTCAATTCCAAGCTCTAATTTAACTGGTGATAACCTTTCAAAGTTGAGAAAAACAATCCCAGTTCTTCCCCTTCCTTATAACGTTGTAATACTCTGTGTGGTAACACAGGTCTTTGTGAATTTTCTCTTAACCTTCCTGGAACCTACCTTCAATCTGAAACTGATGTTCAGTCAGTTTTATCAGAAGATCATTCAATGCAGCCATGATGATAGTTTCAGACAATATTCCCGTTACAGAACTTCCTTCCTGGTCTTCAGAGGGGGGAAGTACAACACTTGTCTCTAACTTCTGATCCTGATATTCTGTCTACCTCAATAGATTCCACAGACTCCACTTCTCCTGATGCTTTGGCGCCCTGGTCCCCACTGATATCAATATCAGGTGGAGTAGTTGGAAAATAAGAAGAAGCTCTTGCTTTAGATGCTAAGATTAAAGTAAGTTGGCTGTAATATTTGAAATGATAGTCTGATATTCTCTTATTGTTGGACAGAGGACTCTGGCCAAAAAAATATTGTTGGTGCTCAAGGGGAAAGGCGGTTTTAGTTACTATTTGTTGTTTAAATTGGAAAATTGTATGTCTAGATTTCTCATGTACCACAAATTCCTTTTCCCTCGGTAGGATGCATTATTAATGTCATGCAGGAGGCCTACTCCCACACTACCTGGTGGGCCACTAGTTTGTATCAAGCTAGTGACATCCCACTTCGGACACCATACATGAAGGGGTCAGTAATGCAAGGTGGATAACTGTTTGTGGGTTTATCAAAACATGCCATTTTATTAAAGAAACTATATGAAAACAAAGCCTTGATTGCCCTAGTCTACTGAGGAATTCCCTGCCTATTATATAGGCCAAGGGGACTTTTCCTAGCATGGGATAAACAATATCAATGCAATATATGAATGACCTTCTCCTATGCTGGGTAAGGTCTCTTCCCCAGGGATCAAAGTCAACTCAAAATGTTTAGCAAAAGAAAAGAAAGGGGTTGAACCAACTCTTGATATTTCCAAGTCAAAGAAAAAGTTCATCAAACAAAAATCCACTGGTAACACATCTTTGATCCTAGATGAAAGATCCTTTTCCAACCTCCAGAAAAGTAATAGCACCAATGGTAATTCTGGTAATGTTAAATTCTCTCTTCTTCCAGATAGTTTTCCACAGCTCAAAAGAAGGTGTAATATTCCCCAATGTTTTCTTTGTGTTTCTGCTTCCAATGTAACAATCACACTTCTACTGCTGGTACTATGAGAACGGTCACCTTTGTCCTACAGCATGTTATTGGTTTCAGACCACTTCAAGGTTTCATCTTCTGACAACTTATTACGCCACCACAGTTTAAGTACTACTACCACAGCTCATCACTTTGAATTGATAGACAGGCTCCGATAAGATACACTTCAACCTCCTCAGGTAAGCAATTAATTATTCCTATCAATGACCTTCTCAAAAGGGTCAGCCCACTTTGCCTCTCCTGTCTGTCTGCCACAAGACCAACCTTGTTTTGCCCACAAGACTCCTATTTCTTTGGTTTCCACGTCTTTGGTACCACATGCTGTGTCTACTTCAGAATAATCTTCACAAGCAATTAGTGCCCCTTCCCCAGCTTTACTCACACCTTTCTGCCGGTTGTTAGCCCATTATTTAAAAAAAATCTGGTATTTTACCTAAAGCATTAAGGATAATTCCTCAAACATTGATTAACACATGAAGAAAAGAGGCGCTGATGACCAGGGCAACCACATAAACACTTTTTCTTTACTGGCGCAACAAGAAAAAAAATATTTCTAACAAGTACAGCAGCTGTTACACAAGAGCACCTTGTGAGCGCCTGGTTTACTGAGTGGTTTCACCCAGTTTTTGGTTTATTTGAATTTAGATCCCTGTGTCACAGGATCCTCTATACCAGACAGCTCCTTTATATACTCCAGTTTTATCCATTAGAATCTAGTACCCACTTAATCTATAGTCATTTCTGGTTGTGCCCACCTCTCCCACGCACACATTCACCTTCAAGACACACTCCAGGTGGAAAACACGGAAAAGTTGGCTTTCCCCAAGGTTGGTCTTTCGCCGGCGACACTTGTAGATACCAAGTATTCTTACATCCGTCAAATATTTATTAACAGTTTTACTTAATTAAAGTCTGTCGCGTCCCACTGGAGTAGGTGGAGAAAAAGCCAAAGACCACCGAAATATGAAAGTAAAGAAAACTCCTGGCGCCAAATTGTTAGACCTTTTGAGTTTTAATTGTCTCTTTAAGCAAGGTGCCATTCCTGATGACACGTGTTTCGGCAGGTTTGCCTTTATCAAATCAGGGCGTAGTCTAGATCACATACCATCATTACCACAAATAAAGTAAATTTAAGAACAAAAGTACAAACAAATAAATGAAAAATGAAGATTACAGCAAACCAAAACATTTTTTGGAAGTACATTCAGTGTATACATATATACATTAGTTTGTTTAGAAAAATAGTTTCAAGTAACAATTCCTTGACAGAAATTGAGGGTTGGTGTTGGGGAGGTTTGGTTGGGTTAGGGAGAGAGATGGGGAAAGAACAGAGACATTCGTCAGGTCACTAGGTTCACATACGCTATTCTTAATGTAATTCTTCACATTAAAAAACCCAATAAGTTAGCTGTGACAAAAGAATATTGCTCTCATTCAATGACCTATGGTAAGAAACAGTAAATATCACGAAATAATGACATTAAGACTAGCATGCCAAACTCAGATGGAATGAACACAGATCATGTATCAGAAATAAGAATCCTAACTGGGCAGTAGCCAGGCATTGGCATGAAAAGAAACACAACATCTCTCAAATAAGATTTCAAATCGTTCAAACAGTGACTAGATATAACCCACATTTGAATATGACCATAAAATTAGATCAAAGAGAAAATTACTGGATTGAACGATTTGGGAGTCAGCTACATGTGTTTCATCTGATGACCTGGTTTATATATCAGAACTTTACATTTTCTCTTTTGGAAATATAGAAAATAACCAACAGAGTGACTTATTTGATTGGTATCTCATTCATTTTGTGTTTCATTGCTTCATTTTTACATGAACTATACTTGACCGTAGTGCTCGCACCCACGTGGTGCTCAACTTCCACAGCCCATTGACTGGGGTCTGATCTATGTGCTTTAGTGACCTGCGTGACCTTCGCAACCTGTTCTCATTAGAAAGAATCACCTAATGATCTTATCTGAATGAAGCTCATCACTGAGTGATATCTACGATCTCTATGTGGACTGGACTTGTTGATTTCCAATTGTGTCACTAATTACAGACATCAATGCGTATCTGATAGATCATTTGTACACCATCACGTTTGCTGTGTATTTGATTATACCTCACTTTCTTCATTATCAATGGGTATTCCAATGATTCTCCCAATGTATGTTTCCATGTATGCTGTCTTACCTTTAGCCCTACCTCTTCTCGGCACCTCTGTCCATTCAGAGGGTCTGGGACATGGAGTGCCGATGATGCCACTGCGCTGTCGAGCGTGTAACGTTACAAAGCCTGTGGTGACCAGGGCAACCACATAAACACTTTTACTGGCACGGGCACGAGAAGCCCTCTCTTACAAGCAGCCCGCTCTCACTTCCAGGTGAGTACCATCTACGTCCTATTGACATAGCGCTTTTTTCGTGAAACCCTTGCATCAGCTTCATTTAAATACTCCATCTCCCGCAGATCTGATACTTCACAGTTTCCGTGGACCACACACCACCCAGCCCAGTTAATTGGCTACCCATACTTCGGTATACACGCATTTCACTGCGGTATTTTTCACCGCGTGTTTTTTCATGGCCGTTTTTATTTCGAAAAAAAACTTGTTTTTTTGGGGTGGGGGTTAAAAAATTAAATATATGGTTGTGCGTGTAAAGGAATAAAAATAAAAAAAAATAAAAAGGAGGGCTTGGTGGGGTACCCCCCCAAAAAAAACAAAAAAAACCACCAAGTTTTTCGACAAAAAAAAACAGCAATGAAAAAACCTGCGATGAAAAATACCGCAGCGAAATAACGTGGAACCTAAACATCCATTTTACGATATGCTTCAGTGCGATACTTGATAACCCATACCATTTTGCCCACAGATACCAAGGTCCACCAGCTAAGGTACTGTGACCATTTTGCCTCCTAACTCATACATATATGCACTGTACACACCTCACCTATGATATATCGGTCTAATCACTATATTGACCAATGTTTTTTCACTTTATTTTTCTCGCTTCCGCCATTTATTTCCGATTGATATCTGCGGTATGCATGCATTTCTCTGAACACTGCTATACACATGTACACTTTATTGGTTACATCATGTGTTATAATGACGTAGTGCTCAGCCCTGAAATGCATTGGCCAATGAGCCTACATTGCTGAGAATGCTGTTCGCCTTTCTTAACCACTATTAAAAACAATTCTGGTATTTTACCTAAAGCCTTGAGGATAATTCTTCAAACATTGATTAACAGATGAAGAAAATTTCGATGCAACACAGAAAAAATATACTTCTAGGGTACAGCAGCTTTTACACAAAAGCACCTTGTGAGCGTCTGGTTTACTGAGTGGTTACGTCCAGTTTTTAATTAAAACCTATCTGCAATAATTCAAAGGGTGCAGCTTGGAAATCTGCAAAGCACTATTACAAGTGCAATAGCACCTCCAGTGGCAGCTGGTGAATTTTTTGATTGGAGGGGTATAAATGTTTGCCACAAATAGGTGAGCGCGACGAGGCGGGGCGAGGGAGCCTGAACCAATGGGACTCCAGGGGGGATTTCCCCACTCAAAAATGTTTTGAATAATGGATTAAAATGGGGCATTGTACAGCACACTTTCTACGAAAATGTGAGTAAAAAGCCAGACACTTTGCGATCAGTTTTGTAGGGCAACTCATGACCAACAGGGCACAGGAACACTCTGAAAGGTATTTTTATGATGCGTTTCACCCCCATACATGCTCATATAAAAAGCATGTTCTCACTATCTCTGCTGTAACATTTCCCTGCTGGCTGTACCTATATTTGCCTGCAATCCCTTATAAGAACAAATTCATGTTTACTTTGTGCCTTAATGCCAATAATGTCTCTACTTACAATGAGGCAGTCCTGAGGCAGCCCTGAGGCAGCAAGAGAGCAGCTCTGTAGTCTGACACTACTGCGCCACAGGGCACAATCATTAGCCAGCTGGAAAGCTTATCCATGCCATCCACTAGTGAAAGGCCTTCAACTTGCCAAGAATAAACTTGCCAAGAAACAGTCAACGCCTTTAACAATGGAATAAGCAGAACTTCACATTTAGTTTAAGGCCCATACTCACATCATTACATAGCTTACACAGGGTGCCTCGTTTTGGGGGGGGGGGGCATCAAATAAGTATTTCTGTGATTCCCCTTCGAAGAAAAGAAAGCTCATAAATGATGTGACTTTTTGTGCAGGAGGATTACAGTAGTGCTAACTAGTGGTTGTGCAGATAACACTTAGCAGAATATGTATGCATTGGAGCATGTATGAAAACTCATCCTCATGCACGTTGCACAATAACAGGAGCAAAAACCAAACTCAGTAAGCAGTGGCTCCTGGCCTGTTGCATACTTCCGCTCAGTGGCCCAGCCCACACCCCTTCGCCTGGCATATTTTAGTCAGTTTGTAAGCCTGCCAGATAGGCCTGGTGGTAGCACCAGTTATCCTTCCTCTGGACGTGCCTGGCATAGTACTTATATAGCGCTCCTCGCAGTTCTCTTCCCAGGTTAGGTTCCACCACCAGTCGTGCCGCAATGGCGGGTTGGCCTTTTTCCAATGTTTCAATAGACAGCGCTTAGCAATAAGGCACCCAATGTTCAGAAAAGCTCTAACCCTCCACTCCGGGACATCCCCCAGAGCCCAAACAAAACCTCCATGGGAGAGTATGAAAATGTACGCGGGACAATTGCTGATAGAATGTCTATCACTTGCTTTCAAAAGTCCTGTAGCTTATGACATTCCATAACATATGTAGATGGTCAGTCCTCTCACCCATTACCATATAGGCCCAGATAGATCCCTTGAAGTTTGCTGGGGGTGTAATACGTTCTGCTGAGTATTTTGTACTGAATCAGCTTGAATCTGAAGTTGAAGGATACAGATTTAGTTAAGGAGCAGATTTTGCCCCACTGCTCAACAGAGATCGCAACCTTTAACTCTTTTGCCTGGCCTGGGCCGTCTGCCAGCTAGATTCGTCCCCTATCATCCCATACAGTGTTGCCAGTATTCTACGATACCCCGAAGAGCTGGAGATAAATATCAGGAATTCATTGCTGGCTCAATCGGGTATGTCTCCCACCATCCGGACACCGCAGCCTGTAGCCGATAGTACTGCAACATTTCTGTTGATGTGCCCCTGTTTCTGAGTCTGCATAGTAATAAACATCCCTTCTGGGGAAAGGTCCCCTAATGCCCGTACACCAGTGTCTCCCATTTATCCCGGAGCAAGCATCGCGTGTGGGGCCAAGCCCAGGGAACTTCCACAGTGGCAGCCATTTGTAATAAGGACGGACAGCCCCCGTTCGCTGAAATATGGTGCACTACGCCTGGAGTGTAGTGTGTACAGGGTCAAAGTGGCAGTTGTCGGCATACGCAGTGTGAAGCACCAGGGTTCTAATGTCAGCTTTGCCAGCTGGCAGATGTTCTAGTCGGGCCTGGTAGGGGAACCTGCTGCCAATCTCTTTCCTCAGCAGGCTCCCACCTATGGAATAGCCTCCCCCTTCTTCTTCGGCTTGAGCCAGACCTCCTCAAGTTCCAGAAGCTCCTGAAGGCATTCCTTTTCACCTCTTCCTTCCCTTCCCCCCTCCTCTGTTAAATCCCACAGCGTCTGAGATAGGTGACCAGGGCCCTTATGTGTCCTCCGGGGTCCTGGCCTCCCACACCCAATTGCCTACAGCCTCCACTACTCCCAGCACTTTGGCTTGGCACCCACTGGCCTGTGTCACCACAGGCCTGCACTTACTTATTTATTGGCGGCTGACCACTCCACTTAGGCGCTTACAGCTGCTCACTCCTTAGCACTTCCTTTTGATACACCTAGCACTTAACTCCCCACTCCCTCATTCCTTCTCTCTCTCTGCACTTGCACGTTCTGAATGCTCACAAGGCCGACTAGGTCCGCCTCTTTCTTTGTTGTATTTGTTCTTCTTTCCCATGTCCCCTCCCTGTTGCCCTCTGGGCGCTTTGAAACACAATTTTCTTGATTTATAAGTGCCTTATAAATGCACAATAAATAAATATCAAGTGTATTGCCGATAGTGCCGGTGCAGTGTTCTCCGAACATCCCACAGTTCACGCCTCTCCATCTGGCAGTGCAGATTCCGTCTGCCCTGGATGCCGGTCTAAGGGGCCGTCCCCGTACGATCTATCTGCTGATCAAGTATGCAGTTCATGTCACCCCCAATAACAGGAATCAACTGGAATGAATCAATTATGTTAGCAAAAGTCTGATAAAAGGCATGTGAGTCCTCGTTCGGGCCATGCGTGTTAACACGCAACACTTCATCTCCCTCCTGCACCTCATGTACCACCACATGCCTTTCCCTCTGGGTCAACCTGTGTCCCCCTAAGTGTGAACTTGAGGGCCTTATGAATTAAGGTTAAAACCCCTCTGGACTTGGTTGAGCAAGACGTGATGAACCTGTTATTGCCCCAGGATGTTATTTCCTTTAGGTTACTTGCCACGGCCGTGTGTGTCGCTTGAAGAAATAGGATATTGGCTTTGTGTTTATTGACATATGCCATTATTCGTCTGATCTTCGTATAGTTGTCCAGGCTTCTGACATTCCAACTTGGTAGGTTAACCTCGCAGTCATATAATTTTAAGGGTCAGAGTCAATTTGACTGACTCATTAAAGTTCAACTTAGGTGGCTATGAATGAGGTATAAATACATTGCACATTACATCTCTTGCAGTCACATCATTTGACATTTTAAAAACTGTGCCTATTCCAGGCTGCTTTTTGAAAAGCACCACAGACTACTTGGCAGTCCTGCTTTTTTATTTTTTTTAAACTTTTATTTATTGGCGGACGTTTACAGCACACACAATCAGTAAAAATGTGTGATTCCATTGCATAGACACATTTCTCATTTCACAGTGGCAGATGGTACATTGAAGTGTATTTTTACATAGTACAGTATTCCATGTTCAACTTGTGTTCTAGGTGAACCATGTGGAGGCACCACGTACGGGTGATGCCGGATCGCTTTCGGTTTGCCTAATGAGGTAACTACAGAATTCAGTCCATACATTTTTTGGGCGAGATTGGCAGTCCTGCTCTTATAAATCATGTATCTGTCACTGAAGATGTAATGTGCATTTACCTCTCTCAAAGGCTGTCTGACTCAAAATAATTCAAATTATGTGACTGAGTCACATAATTTAAACTTTGAGCCAGTAGTCAACTTAAAATAAGTGTCACGGAGAGGTGATGCTTAGCTTACCAGAGTAGGTAGCCCAGTTCTCCTCTGAAAAGGTCTGGACTTCTGCTGCAGGCCTGTCCTGGCACTAGAAGTGGGAGGGGATTTTTCATCCACGAGCCACTTGGAAGCATCATATCAGTCTCAAGCTGAGCGAGGGCCTAGTGCCTCGCTCAGCTGGTGACATTATGGCAGCATCACTTCACTTCACCCCCTATCTTATCTCTAACAGGCTGGGGTGGGGTCAGTAAACTGTAACCCCCTCAGCCTACAGGAGAGACAGAAGCGAGGGCAGGGGGAAGTGTACAATGTATGCCTTGGTTAACTCCCCCGGGCCTCTGTTTGAGCCCGGCTTGGAGACCCTCTGATATCTCTCTGGGCTCAAACTGCACTGAGCATGTCCAGTGGGGATGGCTCTTGGGAGCGTTCTCCCCACTGCAATTAAAGTGCAGCCAGCCGGTCCTGGCAAATAAATCAAGCAGCCTCAAGCACTCACTGACTCATGCCGAGCTGCTGCCTCTGCTGCACGTGTTGCACGTAAGCACCGTCATTAGTGAGTAAGTCTCTCACTCATAACAGCACATTCATTTGGTGGGTCACTGAACACACCGCCCCGATGGGCCAGTGTTATAAGGATACTATTACTCACAGTCATTCAAAGGATGACAGGATGCGTCTTGCTCGTACAATCTTTATTCTCTAACGAACGGCCTCTTCTTCCTCGAGGCCCCTCTGCTTCCTCCTCCTGCCTCTAATGCCACTATACCCTCTCCTTGCTGTTTCCTCGTACATCACAACACCTCCCCCTCACATTTCTCCTTAAGTCCATTTTACACTTCCGCATTAAGTCTGCATGGCCTCTTGATGGTTCGGGTGGGACGACCCTCTGCAATGCCTCCGTCTCCTACTCAAGCTGGAGTCCGTGGATCATCCTCGCTCTTCTCTGCTTCTTCTTCGGGTGTCCTCATCTCTTCTCCAGTATCTCCCTCTAGTTTGAAGTTTTTGAAAAATGACGCATTCCTTCTAACGGCCCTTTGAGCGTTGGCTGTCGTTACCATGGTCCCTTTTATCTCAGACACTCTGAGGGGGTTGCTGTCATAGCGGCAATCTGTCTTTCTCTGGACATGTTGCTTTACCAACACCTCTTCTCCTTCTTCGAACTCCTTGTCCCTCACTCTACTGGTCCAGTTTGTCCTTTCCTTTGCTACTTCTTTTGCCGCTGCATCCCATGCTCTCACCTCGTCTTCCAATACTGCTCTGTCTTCTGGCTCCCTCCGGGTCTTGGAGTAAGCACGTCTTGGCTTGGTATGCCCTCATCAGGTCCCCAGCAGGTAGTCTGTGCGTGTTTTGGTAGTGGCGGAGCAGGCAGCATAGGGCCTGCTGGATTGGCATTTCTTTGATGGTCGCCTTCTGGATGGTTCTTTCGATAGATGACATGAACCACTCCGCCATCCCATTGGCCTGTGGCCACAGCGGTGTTGTCTGCTGGTGATTGAAGCCTAGATGTCTCGCAAACCTCTGGAGCTCGTGGCCGCTGAATGGTAGTCCATTGTCTGTCTTAACTCTGGTGAGGATGCCCCACTCGTTCAACACTTCGTCTATGAATCCGGTGATCTGCACAAAAGCTGTGGATTGTGTGCGTTTGATAATAGGAAACCTGGACAATTGATCAATAATCACCAAGAGGTAGTCCCCTGTTTCGAGTTGCCTATAGAAATCCATTGCAACCCTTTTCCACACTTCTTCCGGGATGCATGTCGGTTGTAGAGGGAGTGGCTGCCTGCATTGACATGGGAGGCAGCTTCTCACTGTCTCTTCCACCATAGCGTCCATCAGTGGGAACCATGCTGATTTCTTGAGTAGATTCTTGGTTGCCTCCACCCCACGGTGTCCATCGTGAGCCAGTTGTACCAACCCTCTGCGAAGAGGTGATGGGATCACTATCCGGCCTCTTCTCAGCAGTATCCCCTGTTCGGACACTGCCAGTTCCATGCTGACCTTTAACATTTTTTCCAGAAACAAATCAGGCCTGAAGAGTCAGGAGATATTGGAAAACGGCTTTGTGTGCAAATGAAGAGGAGTCTAGGTTGGCCTAGGATCAAGGATGCTATTTCAAGAAATAACTGCAGAGTACAAAGGGAGGTAGATGGATAACATCATGAGCGTGAGACACATTTCTCTTAGATTAACGAAGATGAAAACATATACGAGAGCCAAGTATTGGAGAATTAACATGTGAATAAGGCTCATACAAGATGGAGTGAGCAAGTATCTAGAGGCCAAGGAAGCAATAATAGCCCGCTGAATTGAATCCAATAGCAGTAAATATGAGGTCAAAATAAACAAATTTGTGGTCTCTTCACACGTGATGCAGAAGACGAAAACAAGGGCTATGCATTAGACCACGGTTGAAGATAAATGATGTGCTTATACTCCCTCGAATGTCCTAGAACCGAGAGCAACGGCAAGGTCAACTTCAGATGGGAAACATCGTCTTATGGTCAAACTGATGAGAGATGGTGGCCTAATTGGGAAAGTGGAGAGTAATCTGATGTGACTCAAGCACCTGGGCAGTGGGCAGGACATGCCAGGACTAGCTTGTATATACAGTATATTTGAGCAATGTTCGCCGTTTGCACGGGAAGCAAGCAGCCCAAGAGATAGGGTGTGGGTGTTCGTCAACAGGGGATATGCGTGCTGCTTCCGGGGTTGCCTAAGGCTTCCCAGACCACGTACAGGAGGGATTGGCGTCTCGCAATCTGCGCATGTGTGCTACAGAAAACGAGCTGTTTTAAGAGATAGCTTGCCAGCCCATTTTTAAATCTCAGCTTCTGGGATTTTCAGTACATCCCCAGGCCAGCGCCCTGTACTCTGCGTCATAGCAGCTAGGGATTTTCATATAGCTTGTGCTGTGTGGAAAGCTCTGTGCTGCATCTCAGCAGCTGACCCTAGGACCTCTTAGAAGGATTAGCTTAAGGGGTATTGTTTGGCTTGGCGTTTCGGTTTAAATGGCCCAATCAGCATTTAGAACTTCTGGGTTTCCAAAGACCTACCAATAAGTTAACATTCAATAAGCCTGTGATGCACCCCAGACCAGTTCTGCACGCACTTGCATGCTAATCGTGTTCATTCTTTGAATATAGTATTTGGTAGCACCTTTCAGTACCATCAGCTCCTATGCTTTTTGTTTTATGTTTTATTATTCAAAGTGCTTATGGTTGTATAACAGCCTTTTACACTGAAGTTAAAACATACAATACGTCAATTAATTGATTTTTTACACCAAAACATGTGCATATATCATCAATAAATCAGCATTTAAAATGATAAAATATATCCATATGCAAACAGTTTAACAAATGTCAATCAAAGCGCGTTAATATTATTATAATTAATCATAGAATAACATATTACACTTTGCAAGGTACAAGAACCGCTTGCTAGCCAGGGCTGGCTATCTGCAGTCTAGGTGTTCAAACAGTCACCTAGAGGTGATGGATGCAGCTGGCTGGCAACCTTGTACCTGCAGGACCCTGGCAGTCTCAGCCAGCAGAAAAGTATTTTAGGTGGTATTTCATGGCCACCCCTGCGCGGTGGAGGGTTTTGCAATGAGGTTGAACTCCTTGGACAAAATGTTGTGTTTCCTTCTTGGTGAAAGGAGAGGTCAAAGGGCCCCTTCCCTTGATTTCTCTGCCACAATGGCTGACATCACTTGCTGGTAGTGCTCTGGGCAGGGATGGTGAGCTGGCACCTAGTGTTTGTACCCAGTAAAGCATTTTATATGCTGGTGTGGTTATTGTAGTGAGGCTTCGCCCGGCGCTACTGTGCTGCTGCACATATCTGCCTTCTGGTTGTCCATTCTCTAGATAGTTAGGTGGCTTTAGATATGCATTGAGCAAAAGTAGGGAAAGACATACATGTTGAGGAACCAAAGACATACGTGTTGAGGAACCAAAGACATATGTGTTGAGGAATCAAAGACATGCGTTGAGGAGCCCCATATTCAAAACCTTCATGAACATCAGCTTCAAAGAAAACTAGTTTGACTTTGGAGAACCTGTTCTCCAGGAAAGAGGCTATCAAGAGTGTAATCCTATCCGGCACTCTTGACACCTCCATAAGATGACCAATCCAAATGAGATGGACAAGAGTTTCGAAAGTGGCCAATAGATCCAAAAACATGGGAGACCAAATGCCCCTTTTATCGATAACATGCAGAAGAGACTCCCTGAGATCAAGAAGGGCAAGCACGGCACCCCTCTTTGTCCTAAAACCCGATTGAACATTTTCAAGAAGTTGCTTGTTTTCAACATGTGCCTGCAACTGCATAAGTGCAGTCTCATCAGGGACCTTCAATATGAAGGGTGCTTTTCCAGTTGAAGGATAGTTGGCTCTGTTTATGGCTCCAACGAAGGCTTTTTGGCCGTGGAGCAACCAATGCATGGTTTGGCTTGTCCGCAACAGGAGCTTCACGAAAATATATTTAAGAATAAAGCAATAATACAGATTAACGCCCCCATGCATTCCTGAATGTTCCTAGAACATGGATCATATCAACATGTGCTAGGTTTATTGTGAGAAATTACATCTTCCCCTACAGATGGGGTGATTATGGGAAATTCAAAAAGGTAAGGGTTTCAGAAGCCAGGGATAAATCTCTGACATCAGATCAATTAGCAATTTTCTTCCTCCTCCTACAGGGCAGGAGACGGCCATGATATTTACTTATTTATTTATTTATTCACATTTGCTGAGCGCACAGCAGACCGAAGGCATCGTGGCGCTTGTTACAATGTTGCCCAAACTTAGTTACATACAATTCAGGTCCGAAGGTGTTACATTGGACGCAGATATTATTCCATACATACATTGAGTGGCAGGTGGCTGGGGGAGAATGGTTAGTTGAAGAGGGCAGTTTTAAGTTTTTTGCGGAAGGAGAAGAGAGATGTTTCCGCTCTGAGGTCAGTGGGGAGGGAATTCCACAGCTTGGGTGCGAGGAAGGGTGCACGAGCATTTAAACTAATCAGATTCATTTTTATTATGGAAGTAAGATTGAA
The DNA here is from genome assembly GCF_040938575.1 of Ambystoma mexicanum. Classification (NCBI taxonomy): domain Eukaryota; kingdom Metazoa; phylum Chordata; class Amphibia; order Caudata; family Ambystomatidae; genus Ambystoma; species Ambystoma mexicanum. The sequence goes on along the minus strand of NC_090936.1, from coordinate 128,563,172 downwards.
CTTTGCTGCACCAATCCGCCATTGCTTGACTTGGAGACTTGACCACCCATGTCATTGTTTGTTGCCCAGAGAAGAGCACGTAATTGACCTACATTTAACAGGAGCTATGCGGTCTAAATTAAGAAAGTATAATATGCCATCATGTGGTCTGCAGAGGCACCTGACACTAAGAAATTGTCCAGATTTACAAAATGTGTATCTAGGTGGCTGCAGACATTAAGGCTTTAACACTAGACATGTTTTAAATTTGATCTGAGGTTCTGCTCTTATGACTTTTAGGCAGCGATGGATTAAAATATACGGTGATATGAACTGACCAGGTGGCAGAAGCAACATTAACAAAACGCGTCTCTAAACTCCCCAAGGAAGCCCAATCAATAATATACATCCCTAACATAAATAAGGGGGTACTGAGGAATTGAAACCCCAAATTAGCAGCCCCTTTTTGCACTGCCCTGCCGTGTAAGCCATCAATATAGTTAGATTTTAGATTAAAATCACCCAATAATATGAAGGGGGCATTTATTTTCAAAAAGTGGAGGACCACACCTGAGAAATGTTGAAGGAATGATGAATTACACCTTGCAGGGTGGTATAGAAGCAACACTTCCAAAGAGATGAAGTCATACATAACTAGACTTTTGGTGTCAATTGCTGGTAGTGGGACTGAAGGAATACAGAAACAGTCCCCAAGTGCGGGGGATGCCAGGAAGGCAGTGCAGGTGTGAGACTGGCGGGGAGGGGACCTGGGCCCCAGATCAGAGGGTATTCAGGTAACTAGTGCAGTTTCAGCCAGGAAGTCATCAGGGGAGAGGGGGAGAAAAAGCAGTAGCAAAGAGTAAGGTTTTGAGGTGCTTCCGGAACCGGAGATGATTCTCTTCAAGTTTCAGGGAGGGGGGGAGGCTGTTCCAGAGGGAAGCCCCAGCTGAGGAAAGAGATCTCCCACCAACTCGTTGCTTGGAGAAGCGACTGACCCTGAGGGAGTTGGAGGTGGATGAGCGAAGAGCTCGAGAAGGGATATATTTAGGAAGAGAGAGTTGACGGTATTGAGGCCCCAACCCCCAGAAGGCCTTGTGGACAATGCAGAGGGTAGAGGGTGCACATTCATTAGAAAGTGAGAAAAAGAAGATCCAAAATGGAACCCTCCCGTCCCCTGCAAACCTTTAATTTGCGTCGATATGACGCCTAAACATTGATTCAAAACAACTTGTACATGGTTCAAAGTAAGAATTTACAATTTGAAAGCACGTGAGGCTCTTTCTAATAATACAATCAGATGTATGAATATTACAACAATTGTTGTTTATTCCAAACGCAAATAGTAGAGAATATTGAATTCATTGTAGATGTCTGACGCGTTTCCAGATACCAATTCTCTTCTTCTTGAGCCATAAATCATACATACAAACTAAAATGTAAAGAATACAAAGGAAATATAATCAGGGTTGTAAAGCTCTCAAGTCGAGACCGCAATCTGTATCTATTGCACATTTACTCATTTATCATGGACTGTAAGTCTCCATTTATGTAAAATAACATAGCTCCAAGGCAACAACCAGTTTCTGTGTAGACATTTCTAATAGTATATGGTGATTATCCAAAGCCACAAACAGCCCAATCTACGCATAGCCGCCATGATCAATTTAGATGGAAAGAAAAAAATGGAGTTGTCCGTGTAAAGTTAGATAATGCCCTATGGGCTAGATATAAGCTCACCATCAATGGGAGGATCCTTAGTCCTATTTCGTTTAATGATGTAAAAGGGTAGTGAGGGTTCAATCAGTCATGGGAGACTCCATCGGGCAGCAATTACACGGGAGCCCCAGGTCCTACAATAAGTGGTGTAGGGAATTAACGATATTTAAAGTAACACAGAGCAGCAGCTTATTCATTGTGGACAAAACAGATAGTTAATGATGTGCAAAGAATGGGCACAGGGCTGTAACATTATCGGCACAGATTCGGAGCGGTAAAGAAAGGGAGGTACTCACCCTGGCCAGGTGAGTACGTGTGCTTTTCACCAATGGCCAGTGGAGTCCGGTAACTTGCGTCCAAAGGACAACGTGGAAGCACTAGGTAGTGCTGAAAGATACACGGTCTGTGAATATAAGAAGTAGCACAGAGGAGTTACGGATAAGTAAAGGAAAGTCTTAGAGTGGAATAAAAAGCCGGCACAATGCCATGTGTGGATGCAGGAACTTACTGGTGTAAACACGATACGCGATCGTGTATTGGAATCTTCGTCCGTTGCGGAGCCGATCTCAGAAGTGGCACACTAACGAACCGGGAGTGGATAGAAACTGTTGCTAAGCAGGGGACGCTCTGTCAGGAATGAAGAACCCTCCTGCACGCGTAAGACTGTGTATGTAGTTTGTGATATGTAGAGGTGGAAAAACGGACTCATGTTGCAATACATAGATTGAAGAAAGTTCCTAAGTGTCTGTCCTTGATGGCGGCCATATTTGAATGTACTTTTAAGGGATAAAGTAATGCGAGCTGATATGACTCGAAGCTCTAAGGAGTGTAAAAGAAAAAGGAAAATGACTAAAGAAACTATAAATGCAGGTTTATGCGAGTTAGAGTTGGTTGGCTTTGGATTTACAAATTGCACAATAAAGATTCTTTTTTTATTTTTTGAACAGATGAGAGCACTGTGGGTATACCATAACAAGGTCTGCTGTATAAAGTTCAATCAACAGTAATTCAAAGTAAACAAGATCTGCATGTTAACATAGTTCTACAGTGCATTGTAAACAGTGGAAGCATTAGATGACCATCCAATTAGATTAAATGATACTGTGTAATAGACAGAATGGGCTATCTATAGAGAGCACCTGATTATTTTTTCAAAATTAGAGGACTCATTATAAGTGTCTAATTAAATGAAGCATTTCACTGAGAACTCATCATTGAGGCCCTCAGGGAGTAGTGTGTTCAAGGTGTAGATCCAGTATTTCTCTCTGCGAGAAAGTATTGACTGATAGTTGCCACCTCTGTAGGGTTTTTTAACTACTTCTAGGACCTGATATTTGACTTGAGCTACAGTGTGGTCATTTTCCATAAAGTGTCTCGAGAGAGGTGAATTCATGTTTTTACACCTGATATATTTGTGCTCTGTGAGCCTCTCTTTAACTGACCTTGTTGTTTGACCAATGTAAAGTTTACCACATGGGCACTCGATCGCGTAAATCACACCGGTGGACATACAGGTGGCAAAATGTCATAGTTTGATCTTTTTAACCATGTATGGGTGAGTGATACTGTCCCCCTAAGTGACGTTGTTGCAGTGTGAACAATAAAGGCATGGGAAAGTTCCCATTTTTCTTGTTTGTAGAACCATTTGTTTATCCTTTGGAGGTACTTCCGCTCTGAAGTGGGTTTGTCTCTAAGGTTCTTACCGCACCTGAAGGCCATCATGGGTGCCTTAGGAAATAACTCTTTCAGCGTCTGGTTATTATGGAGAATGTTCCAATGTTTCCTGATGGTTTTCCCTATCTGGAAGCTTGGTCTTGAGTATTTGGTGATGTGTAAAAGTGGTGTTACTTTAGTTTTTGCTTTTGGGATCAGCAGATCTTCTTTGCTGATGAGACCAGATCTTTCTTTGGCTGCATCGAGAATAGTTTCAGGATATCCTCTGGCTTTTAGAGTGTGCACCTTTATCCCCTTTTTCCTGCACATTCATTAGAGCCTGTCTCAATTCCGGCAAAAGGGTCTACCAAAGGTGTATCATCATGAGGATGAGGAGGCTTAACTTGTGGAGACTTTAAGGTTGACATTGGGAATGGAGAGAGTCCAAGAGCCTTTCGGGTTCCAGGAGAGCTTTTTCTACAGGAATAACTCAGCAGTACACATTGGAGATACACAATGTGTGTATCAAGTTGAAGAACAGCACAATTGCTTAAGACCAACATATCCATTTCAGCAGGGATAGTTCGCTTAAGATTGGCTATAACCATTGGGGTATCAGGATTAATAAAAGATGTGCAGTTAATTAAAGATTCAATCGAGGCACAGCACCCTACACAAAGTTGCTCTGGCAATGTTTTTCAAAGTAACCCCACCTTACACTGTGAGGGCATGCCCAACCTATCTAAGTGGCATTTGGGGGTGATCTCTCACAAGAAAATTTGGAAAGAAAGTGATCCAAATATTGGATTTAAAAGGGATTCAAAAGTATTTAAACATGACAAAAAACTAGGATCTAACATTTGTTAAGAGCAAGGAATAATATATTGGAAGCTTTATAACAAATACTTCACTTCAAAATGATGGATGTGTGGAATCTGAAGGGATGAAAGGAAGGGGTTGGATGCATGGGAGAGAGGGTAAGATGAGCAGAAAAACTAGGTACCCTCACAATAGACGCACGGCGTGAGGGACCACCGGGAAATCTCCAGCGTTGACTGTAGAGCAGTTCACCTGCCTACACAGTTGAAGTCAGCGCACGTATTTATTTTTTAGAAACATCTATGATTGATTGAGTGTTTATTTGTATAGTGGCTACAAACTCTCTCAAGGGGCATGGGGCTTAGGGGGCACAGAAACACTCACAGGGAGGGCAAGGGGGTGGGGCACAGAAACACTCATGGGGGCCTGGGGGTGGGTGGGGTTCACAGAAACACTCACTGGGGCATGGGGGTGTGTGGGGGGGCACAGAAACTCTCACAGGGACATGGGGGTAGGTGGGGGGGCACAAAAACACTCACAGGACATAGGGGCAGGTGAGGGGCACAGAAACACTCAAGGGGGCACAGGGCAGCTGGAGGGCACAGAAACACTCACGTGCATGGGGTGGGTGGAGGGCACAGAAACACTCACAGGGGGCATGCAAGTGGGTGGGGGGCACAGAAACACTCACGTGGGGCATGAGGGTGGGTGGGGGCACAGAAACACACATGGGCGGAGAAGTGGCGTACCATGGTGGATAGGGGTAGACAGGGCTTTGTTGTGGGCCTTAGCTGGGGTGGCCGTCTCCCACCTCCTGGTTGCAGCCATTGGCTATAGGGGCCAAGGCAATCAATGGGAAGGGTGGGGGCGGGAGCTGGCCCAGAAAGCAGGAAGCAATTCAAAATATTTTCTATGGCAAAACGAGGAACAGCCATGTTGGAGGACCTTAAGGCATGGTGGCAATAGGCAGGGAAAATACAATTAAATGACCAAGCCAAGTAACGTAAACGCAGAGCGCAACATGCTGGTCACACCAGCCTAAAGTACAAAGGCACGATTGGATCGTGCAATTTCCAATAAAAAATGACGGTCGCTCGCCACGGCACAGAATAGTCTCAAAATGCTCAGTTCCTTATCCCAGCAGTGCGCAGAAGATGGAAGTCCGGCGCGCATGGAGGGTGCTGGGGAGCAGAGGGAAGGTGGTTCCGTCATGAAGAGAAGTGCAGGAAGAATCTTTCGAGTTACTTCTGTGACGTGCCGCATAGCTGAGGTTTGTAAACTGCAGACCAAGGATTCCGAGCCTGACGACGGGGAATATTCAACAGCATGTGAATCTGTGATACAGCCAATGATGGGAGAGAATTTCTAGTTACTTACGTGACACATCACATAGCTCAGGCATGTATACTGAAGGCTATGCTGATTCTGAGCCTTATAGTAATATCAACAATGCATTATGTAAAAAGACATACATCTGTACTTATAAGGTTCATGGCACTTTCACATTCCCAAACAAACCCCATATATCTCCTCCCATCTCTTTTTCAATCGTGCTTGAAGAAGCTTGCAGCATGACTGCGGGATGACGGCAAAATAAACAGTTAATAAGTTCGGGTAATATTAGAAAATACTGGACATACAACCCCCCGAACAGGAATCAACACCACGAACTGGACGTAGTACAACTAGGATTACTCTCACGGAACCTTCGCCACAGTCGAGTACGCCAGCCTTTGAGGGCATGGTCACCTTCTGGAGTGAGAAGCCCACTGATTGACAAGAGGAACTGGACGTAGTACGACTAGGATTACTCTCACGGAACCTTGGCCACCGTCGAGTAGGCCAGCCTTTGAGGGCATGGTCACCTTCTGGCGTGAGAAGCTCACTGATTGACAAGAGGAAGTGGATGTAGAGTGATCGGGAGTTTACCTCCTTAGAACCTTTGTCAGTGGCGAGGACACCTTTCGGTAGAGGGCACGAACACCGCCAGGAGCCAGTAGCTCACAGATTAACAAGCGAGCACTGATTGAATAATTGGAATCTTAAGAGGATAAGATGTCTCCGTACATGCAGTGATGTTGAATTGACGGAAACCGCGAGTCTTAAACAGCACATGGCGCTGTTAAAGATTCTGAAGAATCCGGTTGGGTGGTTAGCCAATAAACAGTACCGGTCCATAGAAGGAAATGAGGTCAATGAATTGAACCGGAACACACTACTATGGACTAGTAAATAGAAAGAAGGGAACTAACACACATTGAACCCCTGAAGAATTTCCTATCGTTTTTTTTTTAATAGAGAAGAAGGAATGAAACATGTTGGGTGAATGAAGTTGGGTGTATGAAGTATGATGAGTAGGCTCGAGTAGACTGGTTTTTAGAAATTCTGCATTACTGTTTGTAATATACTGTAGGCATTTAGTTATATGATGCACTGCAAAGCCTGAAGCACTTTAGCCTTGCGTTATGCAAAACTGTTCGGATTATTTACCTTTTTCTTTGTTTTTTTTAGTATGATATAAATTGAATTAAAAGATGATAATTTTGCACACTATTGGATTGAATGTTTTTTGAGAAATGGTGTTCGTAAATTAAGTAGAGCAAGGTATGTCCCCCATCAGAGCTTCTGAAACGACTTGACCCAGTGACAATTGTGTACGTTTTAGGTTAATAACCGGCAGAGGGGTTTTCTTACTGGGTGTCAAAAGTCTCCTTTTGTGTTTTTGAGCTCGCAGCATGACACCTGACAATGCAACAATGCACTCAAAAATAAATGCAACAAAAAAAGAAGGTTCACGAAAAAAGTTCAGAAAAGAGTTGTGATGTTGTCGCATGTTGACCTAAACCACAAACCTTCAATGATGAAACTAGAACTGCCCATGTTTCACACGGATGCGGTCGCTGCAGGGAGTTGGGAAAGTGGGAGGCGCGTTCTAGTTTTTTCCATCACTCTTCAGAGGGGACGTCTGCAGTAGTCTGCAGCGGCAGCTTCTCGGCGCTTTTAGGCCCGCAGACCTGCATTTGGCCAGCGCTCGATAAGGTCTGTAGCAGTCCGTGTCATGGCCCATCAGAGACTGTATACTCAGCTGGTTTGAACAGGAAGTGGTTTTAATGCGCGCGGAGCTAAATATTTCATCAGTGGAAACTTTCTCGAACGTGTCCGCTCTCCGGAGTCAGCAACTTGAATGTGTAATTTTCTGTCGCACGTCAGTGATTGGGGTTAGCCTCAGCGGCGTCCATTTAGAAATGAAACCGGTGCAAAGCGTATGTGAATATTTCTGTACAACCGTCAACGTATACTTTGTGGTTATTTGTCTGGGATACTTGTGACTTGTGTGTGTAATTGTGGTGTGTTTTTGTGGGTGTGTGTGTTGAGATGCAGTAATGCCAGGGTATTATATTGGCGTCAAATATTGATGCCTGTGTTTGCAGGAGAACCGGGCTTATTCAGCACTGACACTTTGATCCAGTGGTCGAAGTAAGCGGGAACGGTCAGGAGCGGTGTTCCACTACTTGATTGTTAACATCTCCACTACTTTTGCAACCATTTTCCCCATTCTGGAACTGTTTTTTGGGAAGTTAAAGTACACTTCTCCAATTTACCACCGGATATCAGTCACAGGTAAAGTGAAATCTGTTTCAACTCAAATGGCTGTGAACCAGCATGACTGCAAGCCTTGAAAGGGGTGTTGCACATTGCCCCCTTACTTCCTACTCTGTCTGCCACCGGGGTCAGAGTACCACTACTTTCTTGGTACACTAGTACCACTGCTTTGATCACTGCATTCCTTTTTAGGTTTTGGCCAATGGGTGTCAAAGGAGCCAAAAGTATTTGTATGCACAGTGATGTCAACCATATATGAACCATATATGAATACTCATCCTCCTCGGTGTTGTGTCAGTATTTACTTCATGTGTATGTTTCTGGGGTTGTTTACTAAACGGAGTACAGCTGTCTGTGCTTTACTTGCAATTGTTTGCCTTTGTTGACAGGCTAATTAAAAGAGTCTTAGATGTCCAAGACTTGACAGCTGAATACTTGTTTTGCCTACTATTTGTATGCAGTATGTGCATGTTTTGTATTAAGCACTTTGCTGATTCTTATCCCTTGGAATGGTTTGAACTTTAGTGCTGTGCTAGCATGAAATGGATTTTTTTTGTTTTATTTTTTGTTTGGCTATCATTTGACGTCCCCCCGAATCAATGTTGAAAGTTAAGGGGTTATGTATGACCTGCTAATTATTTTTATTTTTATTAAAATTGTAATTTTCTAAGATACATGAACAATTACACACTTCGGGGCTTTCAGCATGAAAGCAGAACGCATGGAAACATATTAAAAAAAAGGGAATGCAAATTACAGATAGGGCTGGAGGAGTACCTGGGTAGAGTATGAAGGGGGAGCGGCTAATGTCATCATTTAACTGGGCACACAGTGTAATGGTTTCTATTGTTCGGCAGAATTTCATCTGTAATATTTTTATTAGTGAACAGAAATCACCCAATAAATAAAAAGCTTAATTATATAGTTAATTCCATTACCACATGCAATCCCCATTACCGCACAGTGAAAATGTATGCCTTAAAATAGTGGTAACTACCACCAAAAATAAAATCCACTCTTAAGCTGGTCTTTAAAAGTGACATAAGAATAAGCGGCTGCCACAGACCCAATTATCTGTTTTGTGTTGTTACATTCAGTGATAGGTAAGTGTTTCTTTCCTGCGATCCCTACAATGTACATAAGTGTTCTGCATTGTGGTATGTGTACCCCCGGCTGTAATTAGCACTGGCAGTATTTACCATCGGTGGTAAGATCATGTAAGCACAGAATTACAGTGCAACCAACCTTTGCATCCTTAAAGGTTGTGGGTCGATAATGTATTGCCAGCAGGCAGGGTAGATGTGCAATGCATGGAAAGGTCATGGAAGTGTCATGGAGTCATACGAAGCACAATGTGTCGGGGATTGCCTCTTTTCTAACATAAACACATAAACCTCAGGATCTCAGTGGGCTGCATGTTGTCAGTGTTTACGCATGCATCACACGTCAAGCACACTTCAGTCACACAACTGGAGCAGATGAAGAGATATGGGGCTGCCCACCATGCTCTGGCAGGATTGCAAAGGTAGACAGTTGTGTTGTTAGAAGTCGTTGGGAGGGGGGGGAGCGGGGGGAGCGGGGGAGGTGTCTGCCTGTCTTAGAATCGATGCTACATTGTAGGACAGGAACTGCTGCCAATAGTGAACTGGATCCAGAATGGGCACTGAGAACATCAACTAAGCAGGGCACCTGGAGATATAACTTCCCAGGGGTCAAAGCAGTAAAGTAGGCATGCGCATTAGCACGGGGGCAACGACTGCCCTATTTCTGAAATCACTAGGATAGATTAGAAAATGATTGCATTATGACAAGTGCAGTTTGGCCTGGTGTAAGCGTCAGGGAAAATTCCCCATAGTGCAAAACACAATACACTTTCACTGTATTTCTGCGCCAGGGCAGAGTTTGCCCTGATGCTAATAGGGAATGGTATTCACACTAGGGCAAACTTTGCCCTGGTGCAAAAATACATGCAAAATATATCTCTTTTGCAATAGAGCAAGTTTTGCCCAGGTGCTTATACCATGCCAAACTGCACTGGCATGATGCAATAGTTCCCTAATACATCCCAGTGTTTTTTTTTTTTTTTAGAAATGGGGCTACTACCGTGCAAAATTGCACTTGCAACAGTGCAAAGTGCCTGTAATCTGTCCCCTGGCGTCTTTCTTTAATCTCCTATGAAGCAGAGTCACAGGTGTGGCTGAGCTAAAACTGTTGGATGATTCCATGCAGTTACTGTGATGACGGTGGTAATCTGACATGGAGTACCGCTGTGCTCATGTTAAGGGCCTAAGTGATTCATTGGGGCATTGATCCCTATACACTTTGTCCCCGATCGTGTACACTGCCATGCTCTGTTACCCTTGTAGTGTAACCTTGAAGTGAGTTATTTCAGTCACCTATGTATCATGTATGACTGTTTTTCCATTAGGCTCTCACTTCTTGAAACCTTGAGCAAAGCCTCCTGTTCATGTAACTAAGACATCTTCTTGAAACAGTGCCTCGATGCCAGTGGGCTGTACCACGCTTTACAAAGCCAAATAAAATAAATAAATAAATATTCGAAGACAAAAGCGAGGGCAAATACAATAGCTATTGAAATTAATTGGCCATTTACAAATTGACCTTTTCTCTAGATAGGCCAACATGATTTCTCTTTGAGAATGTGGAGACATTTTTCAGAATAAGAACTGGACTAATAGGCCGATTCATGGAATGAATGTGCGCCGAAAATTCCGGCGCGGAGGTGCCAAAACGTGCGAATCGCAGTGCAAGTGCGAAAATCGCAGGGAAACCAGCGCACATCGATTCATGGAAGTCCGTGCGCGAGAAAAATATTGGATGTGCGCTGAAAAAGTGCGCGGCGCACGCCGGCGCACAGGTCAACGGCATGCGCCACGGCCACAGCGAAATCGCACATAGCGCGGTGCACATAACAAAAGTAGGCGGAACACGGGGCGTAACACTCGGAATGGGGAACAACGCGTGAAAATATGGGCGTCACGGGGGGAGTACAGGAGGCAAGTGTGCAGAACGCCCACACGCTCGCCTACAACTCGTATTCATGGAATCGAATAGGGCAAACCAGCGCACTGGCAAAGACGCGCACAGGGACAAACAAGTCTGCCACAAGAAAGCAGGCGGTAGCGTCCCTGCGCCTGAAATAAATGTGCACCAAAATGTGCGCTAACAAAAAGCACCTATATACAGCCATGATGAATGAACCATACTGTGGCCCTCTAGGACAAATGAGGTGCAAAGGGGTACGTGACAAACACGGACACCCGCTGTGTGAAAAATAGCGTGTGTGTGTATTTCGGGGTGCGTGGGAAGTTCCACACGCGATTGTCCTTGGTACGTGTATTCCGGGGTTCGCGTGAACTTCCACACGCGACATCAGCAGGGTACGTGTATTACGGGGGTTCGCGTGAACTTCCACACGCGATATCAGCAGGGTACGTGTATTTCGGGGTGCACATGAAGTTCCAGACGTGATTTCAGCAGGGTACGTGCACTTCGGGTGCGCAGGAAGTTCCACACGTGAATCCAGCAGCCTATGTGTATTTCGGGGATGCCGGGAGTACTACACGTGAATTGGCTGTGTGGGTCCTCCCAGGTGTTCCCTCTACACCCTCCACAGCCCCTGCTGGCAGCCCACACCACAGGGGACTACCCTGCACCCCTGCACATGTCCCGCAGGCAGCCCATCCACCATGGCCATGCCCCCCAGCCAACCCACATGTCACCTTGCACTACTGCCCACCAACGCATGTTTCCCAGCACCCCCACCCCCCAGCATCCAGGGGCACCCTCCACCAGGCCCCCACTCATGTCTCCCAGCACCCCCACCCCCCAGCATCCAGGGGCACCCTCCACCTGACCCCCACTCATGTCTCCCAGCACCCCCACCACCCAGCATCCAGGGGCACCCTCCACCAGGCCCCACTCATGTCTCCCAGCACCCCCACCCCCCAGCATCCAGGGGCACCCTCCACCAGTCCCCCACTCATGTCTCCCAGCACCCCCACCCCCCAGCAGTGCGATTGGCCTGGGTACGTGTATTTCAGGGGTGCGCGGGTAGTTTTACACGCGATTACAGAAGGGTACGTGTATTACGGGGTTCGCGTGATCTTCCACATGCGATAACAGCAGGGTACGTGTATTTCAGGGTGCGCATGAAGTTCCACACGTGATTTCAGCAGGGTACGTGCACTTCGGGTATGCGGGAAGTTCCACACGCGAATCCAGCAGCCTATGTGTATTTCGGGGGTGCCGGGGAGTACTACACGTGAATTGGCCGTGTGGGTCCTCCCAGGTGTTCCCTCTACACCCTCCACGGCCCCTGCAGGCAGCCCACACCACAGGGGACTACCCTGCACCCCTGCACATGTCCCGCAGGCAGCCCATCCACCATGGCCATGCCTCCCAGCCAACCCACATGTCACCTTGCACTACTGCCCACCAACGCATGTCTCCCAGCACCCCCACCCCCCAGCAGTCAGGGGCACCCTCCACCAGGCCCCCACTCATTTCCAACTCATGTCTCCCTGCACCCCCACCCCCCAGCAGTCAGGGGCAACCTCCACCAGGCCCCCACTCATGTCCCCCTGCACCACCACCCCCCAGCATCCAGGGGTACCCTCCACCAGGCCCCCACTCATGTCCAACTCATGTCTCCCTGCACCCCCACTCCCCAACAGTCAGGGGCACCCTCCACCAGGTCCCCACTCATGTCCTCCTGCACCCCTACCCCCCAGCAGTGCGATTGGCCTGGGTACGTGTATTTCAGGGGTGCGCGGATAGTTTTACACGCGATTACAGCAGGGTAGGTGTATCATGGGTTCGTGTGAACTTCCACACACGATATCAGCAGGGTACGTGTATTACGGGGTTTGCGTGAACTTCCACACGCGACATCAGCAGGGTACGTGTATTACAGGGTTCGCATGAACTTCCACACATGATATCAGCAGGGTACGTGTATTTCGGGGTGCGCGTGAAGTTCCACATGCGATTTCAGCAGGGTACGTGCACTTCGGGTGCGCGGGAAGTTCCACACGCAAATCCAGCAGCCTACGTGTATTTCGTGGGTACCGGGGAGTACTACGTGAATTGGCCTTGTGGGTCCTCCCAGGTGTTCCCTCTACACCCTCCACGGCCCCTGCAGGAAGCCCACACCACAGGGGACTACCCGGCACCCCTGCACATGTCCCGCAGTCAGCCCATCCACCATGGCCATGCCCCCCAGCCAACCCACATGTCACCTTGCACTACTGCCCACCAACGCATGGCTCCCAGCACCCCCACCCCCCAGCAGTCAGGGGCACCCTCCACCAGGCCCCCACTCATTTCCAACTCATGTCTCCCTGCACCCCCACCCACCAGCAGTAAGGGGCACCCTCCACCAGGCCCCCACTCATGTCTCCCTGCACCCCCACCCCCCAGCAGTCAGGGGCACCCTCCACCAGGCCCCCACTCATGTCCCCCTGCACCCCCACCCCCCAGCAGTGCGATTGGCCTGGGTACGTGTATTTCAGGGGTGCGCGGGTAGTTTTACACGCGATTACAGCAGGGTATGTGTATCACGGGTTCGCGTGAACTTCCACACGCGATATCAGCAGGGTACGTGTATTACGGGGTTTGCGTGAACTTCCACACGCGACATCAGCAGGGTACATGTATTACGGGGTTCGCATGAACTTCCACATGTGATATCAGCAGGGTACGTGTATTTCGGGGTGCGCGTGACGTTCCACACGCGATTTCAGCAGGGTACGTGCACTTCGGGTGCGCGGGAAGTTCCACACGCAAATCCAGCAGCCTATGTGTATTTCGGGGTGCCGGGGAGTACTACGTGAATTGGCCGTGTGGGTCCTCCCAGGTGTTCCCTCTACACCCTCCACGGCCCCTGCAGGCAGCCCACACCACAGGGGACTACCCTGCACCCCTGCACATGTCCCGCAGGCAGCCCATCCACCATGGCCATGCCCCCCAGCCAACCCACATGTCACCTTGCACTACTGCCCACCACCACCAAGACATGTCTCCCAGCACCCCCACCCCCCAGCATCCAGGGGCACCCTCCACCAGGCCCCCACTCATGTCTCCCAGCACCCCCAACCCCCAGCATCCAGGGACACCCTCCACCAGGCCCCCACTCATGTCTCCCAGCACCCCACCCCCAGCATCCAGGGGCACCCTCCACCAGGCCCCCACTCATGTCTCCCAGCACCCCCACCCCCCAGCATCCAGGGGCACCCTCCACCAGGCCCCCACTCGTGTCTACCAGCACCCCCACCCCCCAGCATCCAGGGGCACCCTCCACCAGGCCCCCACTCATGTCCCCCTGGACCCCCATCCCCCAGCATCCAGGGGCACCTGCCAGCAGGCCCCCACTCATGTCCAACGCATGTCCCCCTGCACCCCCACCCCCCAGCAGTCAGGGGCACTCTCCACCAGGCCCCCACTCATGTCCCCCTGCACCCCCATCCCCCAGCAGTCAGGGGCACCCTCCACCAGGCCCCCACTCATGTCTCCCAGCACCCTCACCCCCCAGCAGTGCGATTGACCTGGGTACGTGTATTTCAGGGGTGCGTGGGTAGTTTTACAAGCGATTACAGCAGGGTACGTGTATTACGGGTTCGCGTGAACTTCCACACGCGATATCAGCAGGGTACGTGTATTCCTGGGTTGGGCGGGAAGATTTACACGCGACTGGGCCTGGGAGAGCGTGTTACGTGTATTCCTGGGGTGGGCGGGAAGATTTACACGGTCGCCTACAACGCGCCAAAAAAGACTGTCCAATCCGGAAACACGTACGCCAGCATGAAGCAGGCGCATGGCCCCTCGCAGGAAGCAGGCGTATGTCGACCCGCGCAGCATAAACGTGTGCGCAAACAACAAACAAGCTAAGACGCCAGGATGAATATACCGTTCCTAGCAGCAGTGGCCGTGGGATACCGCAGGAGGAGGAGGAGGATAGTCAGGGCCAGAATCTTTACACCCAGAACCAGCGTTTTTGGTATGCCTGATGACCAGGTGTATGGGAGGTACAGGTTTCCACCTCACATAATACTCGACCTGGTCAGTGAGTGGGAGGATGACCTCACATCACCCACCCTGTGCTCCCAAGCACTCAGCCCCCTGGAGAAGGTCCTCAATGTACTGCACTTCTTGGCTACCGGATCATTTCAGCGGACAAGTGCCAAAGTGGGGGGGGTGTCACAGGCCACGCAGTCACGCTGCCTACACCAGGTGTTGGCCATCATGACTGCACGCCCATCAGTCCGCAGGCACATATACCTGCCCAGAACACCTGCAGAAAGGCAGGCTGCCATCCAGGATTTCTATGGGGAGGCACAATTCCCCAAAGTGCTAGGTGCCATTGATTGCACCCATGTGGCTCTGAGCACATCTATAGAAACAGCAAGCAATGGCATTCCATCAAAGTGCAGGTAGTATGTGATGCCAAGGGAATCATCAGCTCAGTATATGCCAACTATCCAGGGTCCACCCACGACAGTTTCATTTACAGAATGTCAACCCTAAACCGGGGCCTAGAAGCTGGGCGGCATGGCGATACATGGCTGCTTGGTGAGTATAAATGCCACTGCACATGCATGCATGTCAGATACTGAGTAATGTCACAACCCCACTAATGATACCCATGACCACCTCCCTAGGGGACAGTGCCTACCCTCTGAGCACCCACATGATGACGCCAATTCGGAACCCCATCACGCCTCCCGAGGTAAGATACAACACAGCCCATATTGCAACCCGGGGCATAGTGGAGCGCACATTCGGAGTGCTCAAGTCACGCTTTCGCTCCCTTGACCGTTCTGGCGGGCAGCTGTTATACGCTCCCCCAGTAGTGTGCAGGATCATAGTGGCAGCATGTGTCCTGCACAATGTTGCAACACGGCGGGGCCTGGCTGTGGACATGGTGGTGCCCCCACATCCCCAACCACATGCATGCCCGCTGCGCATGGGAGGGGAAAGGGCATGGGGTGAGGCAGCCCGTACGCAGCTAGTGGCTAATTACTTCACATAGAAATCACACCCCTGTGGAGTGCACACAGCCCTGGCACATACCATCTGACAATCAATGATGACTCAATCCGACAATTATGATGAATGAAGGGACAGTCAACTGTCAGAACCATAGCATCCTGTGATTGTTCACCTGGAAGTGTCACAATGTGTGCATCCCTACCTGCACAAACACCACCAATGCAGTGTCATCAAAAGACACACTTATATGCAGCAAAAATGACTACCCACTTGCAAAATACAACATGAGAACAGTGCCATGTCACCCAACCCCTCCCCGGCACCGCCACACAACACACCATGGCATGTCATGCTATGTGAGAGCAAACAAAGTAATCCCCACAACATGACACAAGTGTCACAAAGTACAGTGTCCCTAATGGAAACTGGCCACACATGAAATGCTCACAATAATGCAGGACCAACAACACACATTACCAAATATTTTGCAATAATACAAATCACCTACACAACCTCAAACCTACCATAAACATGACAGTACGGATTTAAAAAATTGGTAGTCTCACTACCTGATAATGCCAGCACTTCGACCACTTCCAACTGTACAGTGTTAGCGCCACGCAAAAGTGTAGGTTCACTGCTTACAACATGGACTCCATTTCCAAAGTAGACCACCTTGTGAAGACATGAGGAAAGGACCTACAAATTAGGAGGATGAGATGGATGCAGAGGCACATATCAATACACCATGCAGTGTACAATACACAACAATATGCACTAGGAATGTATACACAGTATTGACTACAGACTGCCCACACATCAAATGGGAGTCCAACGTCACTGTGTAAGTCAATGTCACTTGAGCACACCCTTTGCAAGCCCATGGAAACGGGAAGCAGTAGGGGTGTGTGTCACACAAACCCAAGCATCTAACCCAAATTCAGGACAAGCCTGCATGTGCCCAGCCACAATACAGCGTATGCCAATGAGAGCCACACAAGGCAACACACTGTAAAAAAAAATCAAAAACCAAAAACCAAAAATCAAAAATCAAAAATCAAAAATCAAAAATGGCCATGTATGGGCCAGGGGGGTGGGGGAGGCCACCCAGGAGGTCCGAGGACAGGGTGCACACCAAAACCCACCTGTGTGGATTCTGGGGAAAAAAAACACCTCCATGGGCCATGGCCTGCACGGCTACCCTATTGTGAGAGAATCGCTGCTGTCGCTCTCCTCACCCTCTGCAGCTGCATCAGGAGGTGGTGGTAATATGGGAGGCAGCCCACGCAAAGCCCTAGTCTGATCCTCCATGGCAGCAAGCATGCAGGTGTGGAAGGTTTGGTTCGGGAGGATAATCGTGCGGAGGTCCCCATGCAACAGCTCACGGGATGCCCGGACCTCCTCCCGAGTTGCCTGCATCTCAGCTGAGAGCGTACGTGTGAGCCGCTCCAGCTGCTGTTCTGTCCTCGTGTCAGTTGAAGCCTCAAGCTCAACAAGAGTCACCCTGAGCTGACGGAGTTCCACCCTCAGGGCTTCCCTCTGGCCCTGGGACTCAATAGAAATGGCTTCCCGCAGAGTCTCCAGTGCCGCTCGTCTGTCCCTGTTGGACGCCAACATGTCCTCCCCGTGTGACTGGCAAATGGAGTCTGTTGCCTGCTGTAGTTGTTCCATCAGCCTTTCAGGGGGGACAATGGAAGTGGCCACCCTATCCATGGCCTGAGCCATCATCTCGGATGATGCTGCCTGTTGGTTTGCCATACCGTATATGGATTGCTCCCATGCGGTATTGCCAGGTGGCGTACGGCCACCGCTTCGGCGGG
Organism: Ambystoma mexicanum; assembly: GCF_040938575.1. Lineage (NCBI taxonomy): Eukaryota > Metazoa > Chordata > Amphibia > Caudata > Ambystomatidae > Ambystoma > Ambystoma mexicanum. The sequence goes on along the minus strand of NC_090936.1, from coordinate 128,545,572 downwards.
CACCACACCTGTCTGGGGCAAGGCGAACTGCGCCTTTCTGTGCCGGCACTGCCTGAGGCTGCAGGACTGCATTCCACCTCTGATCTGCTGGCCCAAGAACAGGATCAGATGTTGCGGAGTGTGACCCTGCATCCGTAACCACCAAATGCGGACCTACCAACACTGACATCCCTATTGAGGGTTCTACCCCTGGTGCAGGTGGGTTGGACAGTACAGAATCCCTCCCAGAAACACTTACCTGAGACGGCACATAGGTCTCATCATCCGAATCACCACCTGAATAGAGCTCGGGGGAGGTGCACCCAGAGACACCCCTTAAGAGAATGGTCTGCAGCAAGTGTGGGTTCTCACCCACCACCACACCACGTCCCTCACTGGTGCCCGGTCGGGCCTGAGACACCTCCTGGGTCTGCACCATCTCCACAACCCCAGCAGTATCAAGTGCGTCATCCCCTGAAAAGACATGAAAGAAAAGAAATGGGAACAGGCATTAGAACCATGGCACACAATTAGGGCTGAGAAGCAAAAGAACCAGTACTTCATTGACACATGTCCCACATGACCATAACCCTCCCATGCATGCACCGTCACTGCGTATGAAGGGGAGACAAATGGCACACATTGATGACACAAAGATGGAAGACCAACACATTTGCTGCATGCTGGCTAGCAGTGCCATTACACATTGGCCTGTGATTGGCATGTCCAATACACATAAATGACACATGCCATCACACAGATGGCATGTACCATAGCCATGTCACACATGTGACAATAGGACTGAGAAATTCCTAGTGAAAGTGGTGGAATGCAAACAATCAGCCTGAATGAACACAGAATAATATGCAACAATGTTGTGGCAAGATGACACTTCAAGGGCAACTGGCGTGAGGTTGGGCTAAATGTCTACTGTTGCCAAAAGGGATACTGCAATACACAAATCCTGGTGCGCAGAATGTATTGGATGAAGCACATGGGTGACCCAAACCACTCAGGCACACACACCCTCACCTGGCACTAAATCAGAAGCCCTCACACACACACCATGCACATGGATGACACACACATGCATGTGCACTCACCGGACAATGCCTCGTAATCTGGCAGGTCTCCCACGCCTTGGATCTGTCCCTCCGTGACGTAGGTCCCAGCAACATACTCATGTGGAGTGAGTTCAATGTCCTCTGCTGGAGACCCACCTCCAGTCGCTAGAGTAGCGGCATGACTTGAGGCCAGCTTTTTCTTTGCCCTGCGCTTCAGGTCATTCCAGCGCTTGTAGCAATCATTAGCTGTGCACCTCACGAATCCAAGGGCACTTATGATGTCCGTGATGGTCTGCCAGTGTGCCAGACGTTGTGCAGGTGTGGTCTTGCATCCTGCAGTAATCACCATTTCGCTGTCATGTGCGGACGCATACTCCACAAGTGCATCAAGTTCGTCCTGATTGAAGCTGGGCTTCCTTGGCGGGCCGGACTGTGTAGCCGTGTCTGGGGCATCAGCCTGTACTGGACGAGCACTCTTTCTCTTCCGCTTGGAAGGTGGTGGGGATCCTGAGTGTCCTACGCCGCTCTGGACACTAGGGGCAGGAGCCCCGGTGGACTGTGGACTAGGAGTGTGGGAATGAACACTCACCATGGGACTTGGTGCAGGCATTAGCTGAAGTGTGTTGCAGTCAGGGGGAATGTCAGCAGGATGGACTGGGACCGACACTGTCCTGGCTGGGAGATTCAGAGCTGGGGTGGATGGAGCCGCAGCTGCCCCTGCAGCCTCCCCACCCTGCCTACTCGGGGCAGCAGATGACATAGCTGCCCCGGATCCACGTGGCCTGGTGACACCAACGTGCACTGCCACACGTGGCCTAGACCTGCTGACCTGGAAGTCAGCTATGGAGTCACCCTGTGCCAGGTCTGGTGCCACAATGGGCTGGTCCAACAAGGGCTGAGCAGGGATGGTGTCAGCCACGTTACCCTCAACCAGGGGGGGGGGCATGGGTGTCCCAGACTGATCACCCACACATGGAGGGCTAGGGGCACCCTGGAAGTCCCGGCCACGTCCCCTACCGTATCCACCACGCCCACCTCTTGAGGCTCGGCCACCTTTGCCACCCTTACCGCGTGCTCGCCTCCCAACCATGGCACTGATCTTGTTGTGCATATGGGAGTTGCAGTAAACTATTGTCCTGGGCAATTGGGGGTCAAAGGGGTAGAGTACTAGATGGAATTCGTACCCTAGTGCTCTAGCAAGGCTGTATGTGAACCCTGGGGGAAGATGACGGGTCACGCAACGCACAGGCACCCCAAAAAAGGGAGATAATGTGCACGCAACCCCTCCTAGACCACGTGCGTGGAAAAATAAACCTGCACTACGCTGTGGCACCCAGAAACACAAAAATGAAAGTATGCGTGTCACACGCAGCCTAGAATGACCTCTGAAGGGGTACGCGACACACGCGGAAAGCACAAATGTTAAATATGTGCGCGACTCACCGTCTGCCTGGAAAAATAGTGTGAAAAAGACACGCGTGTGCGCGTTGGCAACACCCCCGCCAAAAGAAGAATTGTACGCTGTCTGAGGAGACAGGACAACAGAAGAAGTGAACGTTGTTTGAGGAAACAGGCCCAGGAAAAAGAAAAAAGACAAAAAGCTGTCAGAGGCAACAGGGAGTACGAACTTGGAACGCTGTGAAGTAAATCGCGTGTGAACTGACAAGAAGTACAGATTTCACCCACTCGCTTTCCACGAAAAGCACGTACAAGGAAATGGGGTTCTACACGTATCTTTTAAACATGCCCACACGTCCAGCGTCACTTCCGCGTGTACGCGCTAAGGCCCTATCCTCCAATTGCACGAGCTGACACTCTGACGTGCAGTCATTGGATGTGTAACATGCACCCATGTACAGGGAAACACCCGTGCACGCACGTCACAGACGTGCATATGTGCTGAGGCCCTTTCCACCAATTACACGCTATGACACTCTGACGTGCTTATTTTTCTACGCGCCATGGAAAACGAACGTGCGCGTAACATCATAGACGCGCCTACACGCTGGGGGCCTTTGGGCCAATGAATTTGCGTATGTGTGCTGATGCGTTTACGAGCTAAGGCCCTATCCTCGAATTACACGCAAACGTGCTAGATTTTCACGTGCCAAATCACTCCGTATCAAGCTGGCCACACGTAAGCACACGGAAGACCACGCTCCTGCCCAGAAGGCCGAATTACTGCCCCCCAGAGCCACGAGCACGCTCCCACCTGCCATCTGCTGCTGCCTGATTGCCTGCTGCCCACGTGCCCTGCCATTTGCTGCCTGCACATCAGCCAGGGGTGCTGTTGCTGTGACCACCCCTGCTGGAACCGAAAACTCCCGACTTGGATTCCATCGCTCCACAGACCAGCCCCAGGACCCAGTTGCCCACCCACTCCTGCCTCTGGGGTTGTCATGTCGGGCACTGCAACATCTGGCACCACTGGCAACCCCCGGCCAGAGAGGTAGAGGGGCACCAGCTTCACTGCCACCGTAGTTGGTGTCCTGGTGGAGCAAGTCCTGGGGCAGTATGATGCCCTCTTCGGAAGTTTGCGCGCCGACAAGGAAGGACGGACTGAGATCTGGACTGACATCTTGACTGCCATCAACGTGGAGGGGGTGGCAGTCCGACTATTCCATCATGTCAAGAAGCGCTGGGAGGACTTCAGGTCCAGGACTCTCAACAAGGCCCGGCGCCTCTTGAAGGCAGCGGATGCTAAGGGGCGCCGGGGCCACTTGTCGCAAGATCAGATGAGGGTCCTGGAACGCATATCCCCAGCGCTCCACGTCCAGGTCCTTGAGAGGCAGACCGGTCTGGAGTCGAGCGGTAAGTGTACATGCATCCTGATTGTAAGCTGTGCGTGTGGTGGTGTGCCAGTAGTGTGCAGGTTGCACATGTGTTTTTATGGGGCCAAGTATGGGGGGGTGTACAGGGCCGTGAGGCTAACACATGCGCGGGCTCTCATGTGTGAGACATGGATGGTGCTTGTGTGTGTAGGCTTGCATGCCAAATGCAGATGTGTGGGCACACATGTTTGAATTAATGTGTATGTAAGTAGGCATGTTTGTGATGTCACACATGGATGTTCGTTTCAGCTGCATGTATCTGCACTGTGTACATGTGCATGTGTGTGTATTTGACAAGGGGGCAACAGTGATGCAACATGGATGCATGTGACACCGGGATGTGGAAGACTGATTGGCAGATGTGACATGGATGCCGATCTCAACACTGCAACAGTTGGCAGAGGTGTACACATGCATGCAAGTGTGGTGGTGTGTGTGCATGTGTAGTGCACTCCTTGTGATGTCTGGCTCACCTTTGCCTGCTCATGCTGTTGTATGTGTATGGATGGTGCTGGCTGTTGCGATATGGCTGTGGTATGGCTCATGTGTGCGAGTTGAAATGACATGTGTGTTGGCGATTGTGATGCCATGTCTGAGGTTTGCCAATGCCACTCATGTACAAGTGTCATGTGTGTATGTGTCCATTGTACAGTGCCCTGATGCCTGTGTTTTATTTCTCCCTGTCTGCAGCGTCAACTGATGAAGAGGGCGGAGAAGGTGCTGTGGAGCACAGCAGCAGGGATCGCACCGCCAGCCGGAGACGCAAGGCCCGGCTCCCCTCCCAGGTTGTCATCTCGTCGGGGAGTGAGGAGTCCGGTGCCGCGTCCCAGGCCGCAGCTGCCAGGGGTAAGTCCAAGAGGCGGAGGTCGGAGTTCGACTCCTCGGCAGCAGAAGGGGCAGCTGGGACCCCACAGGGCCCAACGGGGGAAGATGGCACGGAGTCATCAAGGTTGGTGGGGGGTTTGGTGGAGGAGGAGGCCGTGCAAGCGACAGAGACGGGGTCTGGAGGTGGGGATTCCACTGGTGCTAGTGGTGCAGTGCAGGACCAGGGACAGGAGGCAGCACAGGCCGCCGCGGAGGTGCCTGTGTGCAATCCTGTCCCTGATCATGTCACTGCATCATCTTGCACTAGCAGGGATGCCTACGCCCAGACCTGTTTTCAGGCAGGGGATGAGCTTACAACAACTGGCCTTCCTCTGCCTGCGGACGTGGCTATCCAGGTACGGGTTGAGCCTGTCCTGACTGGTGTGGCGTTGCGTCAACGGGCCATGCGAGGTGACCTGCAGTCTTTTCATGAGGAGACTGCACGTCATCTCGAATGGCTCATTGACCGCGTCGGCCTACTGGGACAGGTCACCCAGGCCGGATTCCTCCGTTTGCTGGAGCTTGTTCCGACCCCCTCCTCAACTGAACACCCTCTGCGTCAGTCGTCCTCCGTGCCATCTTTCCACCCATTTGTCACCTGGGTGCCCTGTGGAGCTGCCTCTGACGGTGCGGCCAGGCTGGTGGAGGACACATCCCTGCCACAGTCGGGAGTCGGACGTCCAGCAGGGGTGGCCACATCAACGACTGCACCCCGGCCGGTGGAGGATGTGCAGGCAGCAGGAGCCAGGGCACGGGCACAGGCATAGCAGCAGCAGCAACGAGGTGGGAGCCATGATGGCTCAGGGCCTTCGACATCGGAGGGGCAGGCATCGGCCGGAGGGCAGGAGGACCCAGGATGGGAAGTGTCTTCCGTGTGGCAGCGGTTGGGCCATGCCATAGATGCGGAGCGGCAGCGGGCGGAAGAGGCACGGCTCACAATGGTTACGGCGGAGAACTCCATGCGGAGGGCCGTGAGGCGGGCCGAGTGCCTCGAGGCAATCCGCAGGGAGTTGGAGGAGAACATGTCGTCATCTCTGCGGACCCTCGGGCCATGGGAGAGGACTGCCTCCGGGACATTGAGCAGGAGTTCGATTATGCCCTGGCCCGGAACATCCAGAAGTGAGCCGTCGGACTAGCCCGCTGCCCTTGTAAATAGTTATTTAGTGTTAAGTTTCCTTTCGGTTTTGTTTTGTTTTGGGGCACTTGGACGATGCCCCAACTTCTTGTATATAGTTCTTCATTAGGTAGGATTTTATTTTATAGGTTTCATTTAAAGGATTGGGCACATGGACCCTGGGTGTTCACTTTGTACATAGTTTGACAATGGATTTGGATTGTTGATTTTTTTTCCCATGGATCAATGGTTTTTTATTATTTTTGCACCTTGGATTTATTTTCTCAGACTGACACTTTGGAGACTTGATTTTGGATTGCTTTTCATTTGGATTTCATGCGTCTTTTTCATTTATTGGACATGCTGGATTTCATTTATTATTTCCATTTTCTTCTGTTCCATTTCATTGCCTTGCTTTTCTGTTTAATACATTATCATTTGGTACTTCAATGTGTGGTATTCTCTCTTTGGTTTCATGCATGTCGCAATGTGTGTTTTATCATTCACATGCTGTCATTGTGTGGGTTTGACGGATATATGTTGATGTGCAGACTAGCCATTTGGGATGCATCATGTGCTGGTGATTTCTTTGTGGGGTGGATGTCATACCTGGTGGTGTGTATTGAGGGGGCATGGGGGCATGATTATGGATCGTCATGAGGTGTTGGGGGGACATGTATGGGGGCCTGCTGGCAGGTGCCCTGCAATGCTGGGGGGTGGTGGTGCAGGGGGACATGCGTGGGTGCCTGGTGGAGGGTGCCCTGCACTGCTGGGGGGTGGGGGTGCAGGGGGACATGAGTGGGGCCTGGTGGAGGGTGCCCTGCACTGCTGGGGGGTGGGGGTACAGGGAGACATGAGTGTGGGCCTGGTGGAGGGTTCCCCTGCACTGCTGGGGGGTGGGGGTGCTGGGAGACATGTGTAGGGGCCTGGTGGAGGGTGGCCCTGACTGCTGGGGGGTGGGGGTGCTGGGAGACATGTGTGGGGGCCTGGTGGAGGGTGCCCTGACTGCTGGGGGGTGGGGGTGCAGGGGGACATGAGTTGGACATGAGTGGGGGCCTGGTGGAGGGTGCCCCTGACTGCTGGGGGGTGGGGGTGCTGGGAGACATGTGTGGGGGCCTGGTAGAGGGTGCCCCTGACTGCTGGGGGGTGGGGATGCAGGGGGACATGAGTTGGACATGAGTGGGGGCCTGGTGGAGGGTGCCCCTGGATGCTGGGGAGTGGCGGTGCAGGGGGACTTGAGTGGGGGCCTGCTGGCAGGTGCCCCACAGTGCTGGCGGGGGGGTGGGGGTGCTGGGAGACATGCGTTGTTGATCAGTAGTGCAAGGTGACATGTGGCTTGGCTGGGGGGCATGCCCATGGTGGATGGGCTGCCTGCGGGACATGAGCAGGGGTGCAGGGTAGTCCCCTGTGGTGTGGGCTGCCTGCAGGGACAGTGGAGGGTGTAGAGGGAACACCTGGGAGGACCCACATGGCCAATTCACGTGTAGTATTCCCCGGAACCCCTGAAATACATGTACCCTGCTGAATTTGCGTGCGAAACTTCCCGTGCACCCCTAAATGACGTGCAAAGGGGTACGCGACAAACACAGACACCCGCTGTGTGAATAATAGCGTGTGCGTGTATTTCGTGGGTGCGCGGAAAGTTTAAAAAGCGATCGGGCTTGGGGGAGCGGGGTACGTGTATTTCAGGGGCTCACGGGAAGTTTAACACGCGATCGGGCCTGGGGGAGCGGGGTACGTGTATTTCAGGGGCTTGCGGGAAGTTTAACACGCGATCGCGCCTGGGGGAGCGGGGTACGTGTATTTCAGGGGCTTGCGGGAAGTTTAACACGCGATCGGACCACTCACAGTCTGCCTTGCGTGTAGAAGAACGCGTAGCCAACACCCACCCGCTGTGAAGTAATAGCGTGTGAACCCCAACGCCTGCAGAACACACGCACCGCACCCCACGAAAAGCACGTACAGAGCAATGGAAATCCACGTGGGATCTTCAAGCCGTGCCAGGGCAACGCCCGTGTGCGATACGTCACAGACGCGCTTACGCGCTAAGAGCCTTTGGTCCAATGGAATCGCGCTAAGGGCCTTTCCTCAAATTACACGCTGACATGCAGAATTTTCACGTGAAAAATCACTCCGTATCAAGCTGGCCACGCGTAAGCACACGGAAGACCACGCTCCTGCCCAAAAGGACGACTTACTGCCCCCCAGAGCCCCGAGCAGCCTCCCACGAGCCATCTGCTGCTTCCTGCCTGCCTGCTGCCACCGTGCCCTGCCATTTGGTGCCTGCACATCAGCCATCTGCAGGGGTCCAGTTGCTGTGTCCACCCCTGCTGGAACAGAAGACTCCCGACTGGGATACCATCGCTCCACAGCCCAGCCCCAGGACCCAGTTGCCCACCCACGCCTGCCTCGGGGGTCGCCATGTCGGGGCAAACACCATCCGAGACCACTGGCGACCCCCAGCCAGAGGGGCAGAGGGCCACCAGCTTCAGTCAGAAGGAGGTTGGTGTCCTGGTGGAGCTTGTCCTGGGGCATTATGATGCCCTCTTCGGATCATCACGCGCCGACAAGGAAGGACGGGACAGGATCTGGGACGTCTTTGTGGTTGCCATCAACGCGGAGTGGGTGGCAACCCGCAACATCAAGCAAGTCAAGAAGCGCTGGGAGGACTTGAGGTCCAGGACCCTCATAAAGGCCTGGCGCCTCGTGGAGGGGGGCCGGGGCAGCATGAGTACCATCCAGCTGAGGGTCCTGGAATGCGTACGCCCAGTGCTCTATGCCCAGATCCTTGAGAGGCAGACCCGTCTGGAGTCGAGCGGTAAGTGGCCAAGCATTGCTGTTTGAGAAAGGGCATGTTGCAGTGTGCTGGTTATCTGATACTTGCCTGTATGTGTGACATAGGCCATGTACGCGTGTGTGTGTGCAGGGACATCATGGTCATGCATGTGAGACCAGTAATGTGTGAAGCACACGGTTGGCGGTTGGTGTATGTGTTTAAATGCAGCATGGGGAGCCCTATGCGGAATGGACACATGAGAGCATGGCAGTCTCTGTTCCTGGACATGGGTGGGGGTGAGGGATGGGTGCTGATGCCATGTACATGTATGGTGTCCATGTCTGTGTGTCTGACCTGCGTGTCTGTGACTTGTGAATGCCATGGATGCATGACACATGTCTGTGACAATGTTCAGAATCACTGATGCAGCCTAGTTATCCTTGCAGCCACTGTGTCTGGAGTGTACGAGTCCAGATGGATGAAAGTACGCTGAAGTGTGTGCATGTGATAGGCATGACCCATGATGCATGTGAGTTCAAAAACAACATTGTATGTTTCAAGAGTCCCTTGGACATGTTTGCTAATGTCCATAGCATGCACCATGCCTGTTACTGCATGTGTTTTGCCTGCACTGACCCATGTGTTGTGGAGGGACATGATGGAAGTGATCTTTGACAGTGCCACTCATCTGCTATTGCTTCCTGTCTAGGGGACCATTGTACAGTACCCTGATGCTTGTGTTCTATGTCTCCCTCTACACAGCGCAAAGTGAAGAAGAGGGCGGAGACGGCGCTGTGGAGCAAAGCGGCTGGATGCTCCCACGGCTGCAGCGGAAGGGGTGGGTGAGACCCCACAGGGGCTTGCAACGGTGGAAGACGGGGTGGAGCCATCCAGGTTGGTGGTTTCCACAAAGGAGGAGGAGGCCGCTACTGAGCTGCACATGGGGCCTGGTGGGGGCATCCCTGCTGGTGCAAGTGGTGCAGTCCAGGGGCAGGGGTAGGAGGCAGCACAGGTCGCCGTGGAGGTGCCTGTGCATATCACTGTCCCTGACACTGTGACTGCACCACCATGCACCAGCAGGGATGCCCCATCCCAGGCCCCTCCGCTGGTAAGGGGGATGTCCATGTCATCTGACTCCCTTCCACCTGTGGACGAGGGGACCCCTGGCTGTATGGAGAAGGTCCTGATTGGTGTCGCGTTGCGCACGGGTGTCATTCGTGATGAGGTGCGTGCTTCCCGGGGGGAGCACGCATGTCATCACGAAGAGCACCGTGCCAACGTGGCCCAGTTGGGAGCGGCCGTGGTCGGGGGTTTCGTACATGTGTCGGGCACTCTGGCGGCCCTCTCCTCCTCTGTGGAGGCTATGCACCAGTCGTTCTCCATGCCGTCTTCCGGCCCAGATGCCACCAGGGCCCCCTGTGGACCTGCCCCGACCAACGCAGCCAACTCGGTGGGGATCCCATCCCTGCCACAGTCGGGAGTCGGAGGTCCAGCAGGGGTGGACACACCAGCAACTGGACCCCAGCAGATGGAGGATGTGACGGCATCATCGGGCAGGGCACGTGCACGATGGCGTCGGTGGATTCCATCAGCCTGGATGCCGTCATGCTGGCACAGGCAGTTGCGTCGGAGGCAGCGGCAGGCTCGACGTGGGAGGCATCATGGCTCGGGGCCATCAACATCAGGGGGGCAGGCATCGGCTGGAGGGCAGGAGAACCCTGGAATGGGAGTGTCTTCCGTGTGGGAGCAGTTGGGCCAGCAGATAGGTGCGGAGCGGCAGCGGGCAGAGGAGGAACGGCTCACAATGGTCAGGGCGGAGAACTCCATGCGGAGGGCGCTGAGGCGGGCTGAGTGCCTCGAGGGTATTCGCAGGGAGTTGGAGCTGGACACTGCATTATTCCTGCGAGACCTCAGGGCCAGGGAACATGCCCGCCTCCAAGCCATTGAACAGGAGTTCAATGATGCCCTGGCCCATGACAACAACCAGTGAGCCGTCGGACTAGCCCGCTGCCCTTGTAAATATTTATGTAGTTAGTGTTAGGTTTCCTTTGCTTTTTTATTTATTTTGGACCTTTTGGACAATGGACCACATTTTTGTATATAGTTTTTTTATTAGGTAGTATTATTCGATAGGTTTCATTTCTTCAGTTGGGATCATGGACCCTGGATTGTTTATCTGTATATAGTTGACTGTTGGATTTTAGTTTTTTTTTTTGGATTTACCCATGGAGCAATGGTTTTCGGTTTTGTTTTTCCATTGGATTTACTTTTTTGAACTGTGACTTTGGACACCTTTCCTTTGGATTATGATTTGTGGCTTTTCATTATTTTATGGACATGCTGCTTTTGGTTTTTAATTCCTATTGTCGTTTGTTTATTTTTAATTCCATTTATGTTGCTTTTAATACATTTTTTTCATCAAACTTCAATGTGTAGTATCATCTCATTGGTTTCATGCATATCATGATATGGGTTTTGACATTCACTGACACCCATTGTGTGTATGTGAGGGACATGTGTTCATTTACATACTTGCCATTGGGGTTGGATCATGTAATTGGCATTTCTAAGTGGGTGGATGCAATACTTGGGTGGGTGTTTGGCATGTGGAGGCTGCCCATAAGGGCCAGGGATCTAGATTGTGATGACGTGTTGGCTGAGGGACATGTGTGGGGGCCTGCTGGCAGGTGCCCCGCAATGCTGGGGGTTGGGGGTGCAGGGGGTCATGAGTGGGACATGAGTGGGGGCCTGCTGGCAGGTGCCCCACAATGCTGGGGGGTGGGGGTGCAGGGGGCATGAGTGGGACATGAGTGGGGGCCTGCTGGCAGGTGCCCCGCAATGCTGGGGGGTGGGGGTGCAGGGGGACATGAGTGGGACATGAGTGAGGGCCTGCTGGCAGGTGCCCCACAATGCTGGGGGGTGGGGGTGCAGGGGGACATGAGTGGGACATGAGTGGGGGACTGCTGGCAGGTGCCCCACAATGCTGGGGGGTGGGGGTGCAGGGGGACATGAGTGGGACATGAGTGGGGGCCTGCTGGCAGGTGCCCCACAATGCTGGGGGGTGGGGGTGCAGGGGGCATGAGTGGGACATGAGTGGGGGCCTGCTGGCAGGTGCCCCGCAATGCTGGGGGGTGGGGGTGCAGGGGGACATGAGTGGGACATGAGTGAGGGCCTGCTGGCAGGTGCCCCACAATGCTGGGGGGTGGGGGTGCAGGGGGACATGAGTGGGACATGAGTGGGGGCCTGCTGGCAGGCGCCCCGCAATGCTGGGGGTGGGGGTGCAAGGGGACATGAGTTGGTGATCAGTACTGCAAGGAGACATGTGCCTTTGCTGGGGGGCATGCCCATGTTGGGTGAGCTGCCTGCGGGACATGACCAGGGATGCAGGGTAGTCCCCTGTGGTGTGGGCTGCCTGCAGGGGGCGTGGAGGGTGTACAGGGAACACCTGGGAGGACCCACACTGCCAAATCACGTGTAGGACTCCCCGGCACCCCCGAAATACACGTACCCTGCTGAAATCGCATGTGAAACTTCTCGCGCACCCCTGAAATACATGTACCCAGGCCAATTGCGTGTGAAACTTCACGCGAACCCCAGTTATACACGTACACTGCTCCCCCAGGCCCGATTGCGTGTAAAACTTCCCGCGCACCCCAGTAATACATGTACCCTGCTGAAATTGCATGTTAAACTTCCCGCGCACCCCAGTAATACACGTACCCTGCTGAAATCACGTGTGAAACTTCCCGCGCACCCCAGTAATACACGTACCCTGCTGAAATCGTGTGTGAAACTTCCCGCGCACCCCTGAAATACACGTACCCAGGCCAATTGCGTGTGAAAACACCCGCGCACCCCTGCAATAAACGTACCCAGGCCAATCTCGTGTAGAACTTCCCGCGCACCCCTGAAATACAGGTACCCAGGCTAATCGCGTGTAAAACTTCCCGCGCACCCCTGAAATACACGTACCCAGGTCAATCGCTTGTGAAACTTCATGCGAACCCCAGTTATACACGTACTCGCTCGCACAGGCCCTTTCGCATGTGGAAGTTACCGCGAAACCCGTAATACACATTCCCCGCTTGGCGTTTGCTGTTTGGCAGTCCGGTAAACTGGTTTTGGGTTGTCGCAGACCTTTGCGCTGGATTGGGGATTTTGATGCCTTTTCCTTGCGCGAGGGCGTTCTTGGGGGCGTAACTGGCGCTGCTGCAGGGTCGCTGCACCACTCTGCGCCACGGCTGGTTTTGGAGGCTAAAATCCATGAATACGCTGTGGGCTGAAATGGATTTTATCGCACGCGGCTGGCGCAGTCTATCGCACGGGAACACTGTGCGCCAGCCGCCTGCGCCACTTTTGTGCGAATTTCCATGAATTACCCTGTAAATGTGTGACAGAATAAAACATTTTCCTCCGAACAGGCAGGCCAGGGTTGCCTGCTTGAATATGACCTGACGAGTGCTTTCCAATGGCGTTTTTCCATTATACAACGCTTCTGTGAATTAGGCCATAATCGGGAAGGAACACTGACTGGAAGAAGATTGCAAGAGGGGCAAAAAGAAATGTTTGTCTTCATCAATACACCAGGGTTGTAGAAGAGACCACAAGTGCAGAGGACATTTTGGGGGAAAGAACACGATCTGAGAGTGTTTAATGCAGATTGCAAAGCATTTTAATACATTTGATTCACTGAAGATTAAACACTTGTGCTTTTCCACAATATTAACCGTACCATCCAACAGTTGATAATTGTTAAGGGAGATGACTTAAGAGAGAGATTTGGCACAAGGAAGGAGGCGGATGTTTTTTCCCCTTTAACTTGCTGCTGACAAAACTACATTTTAGGCAGAAGAAATATATAAAAGTTAGTTGAAAGGTATCAACATTTTGTGTAAAAAATCATGAGCCTCCCAAAATCCAGATAGTTGGATAGTAAGGCTTCAACTTATTCGAATACATTAATCAATATTTAGCATCTAGGTTGAGCTCCTAAAATAACGAAGCCAATAAACTGACCCCAAAAAAATGTTTTGCGTCACACCAGCGATGATCTCGCCCCGAGTATTGCTTGGTATCTTTGTAGCTTTCAGGCAGTCATTGCACTGCCAAAATGGAGGCTGGAGTAATTCGAATGGACCACAGAAACACTGCGCTGAGACAAGATTCTCCTTTTCCCTCTTTTAAAAACGCTGTCTCTGAATTTGCCTCGAGCAAAAGTCTGCAACCTTCTGATTTCCTGACGGTTTGGACCGCCACTTCGATGATCCCTCAGCATTGACTATGCTGGCTTGGGCTGATGGGATTTGCAGTCCAAAACGACTGGAGAGTGAAAGGTTGAAGACGCCTGCAATAGAGGGAGGGTCAGGGGTATTTCGGCAGGATGTGCTTCAGGTTTATGATCCAGAACATCTGGTTATGTGCCAAACTCTTCTGTTTCTTTTCACTTTTGGCATCCTTTTATTTGGGCTTTTTTGATTTTGATGAATTATGAATTCATATTTGGAACTTCAGTTCATGCTAACATACACCACACTATTGCGCTTTTAATAAATAAATATAGATTTTTCTGTCAACCTTCTCATTTTCTAGACATGTTTACACATGCACTAGCTGCAGAGAGAGGTCTCCCTTTGATGAATAACACCGCGCATATTTGTTTGCATATACTTTAGGAGGACTCCCTGAGGTTTGCAAATGATGAGTACACGGTAAGCAGCTGGGAACAGTACCCGGGCCAACACACACTTCATTTCCCCCTTCCTTTTCATATGTCTGATGGACAGTGCATTCATAAGTGTCCAATGTCATGGAATAAACACAGGATGTGTCCTGCCAAACCATGCTATTTGCTCCTGAGGCTGTCACGTGATTCATGATGGGAGGGTGATATGAAACATATGTTATGTGTGTCTTTGCCAACCTTTAAGCCTCAGTAAGGGTTCAGTGGATGATGTCCATTGTGCTTTCCATTTGAATGCTACACATCTGTGTGCATTTAACCTGCAGTGATTTTCACCAGACTCCTCCTAGGGTTGTGAAAAGTAGCTACACATCTGTGTGCATTTAACCTGCAGTGATTTTCACCAGACTCCTCCTAGGGTTGTGAAAAGTAGCTACACATCTGTGTGCATTTAACCTGCAGTGATTTTCACCAGACTCCTCCTAGGGTTGTGAAAAGTAGCTACACATCTGTGTGCATTTAACCTGCAGTGATTTTCACCAGACTGCTCCTAGGATCGTGAAAAGTAACTGCACATCTGTGTGCATTTAACCTGCAGTGATTTTCACCAGACTGCTCCTAGGATCGTGAAAAGTAACTGCACATCTGTGTGCATTTAACCTGCAGTGATTTTCACCAGACGCCTCCTAGGGTTGTGAAAAGTAGCTACACTTCTGTGTGAATTTAACCTGCAGGGATTTTCACCAGACTGCTCCTAGGATTGTGAAAAGTGACTACACATCTGTGTGCATTTAACCTGCAGGGATTTCTACCAGACTCCTCCTAGGATTATGAAAAGTGACTACACATCTCTGTGAATTTAACCTTCAGGGATTTTCACCAGCTCCTCCTAGGGTTGTTAAAAGTGACTACACATCTGTGTGATTTAACATGCAGGGATTTCCATCAGACTCCTCCTAGGGTTGTAAAAAGTGACTACACATCTGTGTGATTTAACCTGCAGGGGTTTCTTTCAAACTCTTTCTGGGGTTGTGAAAGTGACTACACATCTGTGTGCATTTAACCTGCAGGGATTTCTACCAGACTCCTCCTAGGATTATGAAAAGTGACTACACATCTCTGTGAATTTAACCTTCAGGGATTTTCACCAGCTCCTCCTAGGGTTGTTAAAAGTGACTACACATCTGTGTGATTTAACATGCAGGGATTTCCATCAGACTCCTCCTAGGGTTGTAAAAAGTGACTACACATCTGTGTGATTTAACCTGCAGGGGTTTCTTTCAAACTCTTTCTGGGGTTGTGAAAGTGACTACACATCTGTGTGCATTTAACCTGCAGGGATTTCTACCAGACTCCTCCTAGGATTATGAAAAGTGACTACACATCTCTGTGAATTTAACCTGCAGGGATTTTCACCAGCTCCTCCTAGGGTTGTTAAAAGTGACTACACATCTGTGTGATTTAACATGCAGGGATTTCCATCAGACTCCTCCTAGGGTTGTAAAAAGTGACTACACATCTGTGTGATTTAACCTGCAGGGATTTCCATCAGACTCCTTCTAGGGTTGTGAAAAGTGACTACACATCTGTGTGATTTAACATGCAGGGATTTCCATCAGACTCCATCTAGGGTTGTCAAAAGTGTATTTTCCTCTGGCATACTTTTGCAAAGTTCACGACTTTGCAACTACACAACGTTTTTTTTCCCAAATCAATGACAGCACAGTTTTTTTTGTTGTTGATACTATTCGTTTAGCAGGGGAAATGTTCTTCAAATTCTTGTTGCGGCTAAACATCATTGCACCCAAATACATGTATCTGAAAATATAACACTCACAATCTGTGGGAGGTGACTTTTGATTTTCCCGAGTGCGCGGGGGGGGGGGGGGTTGCAGATTTTTAGGAAGCGCTATTGTAAGTATAGGGACATTTAGCACGGATGGCCTATCCCAGCGCGTGTCGTGCCGACGAGCACCTGCGTACTCCACGCCTGACATAATCACATTTGCAAACTTCAATACTTTTTAAAGTACATTTGGTGGGAAAGCAAATCCCACGTAACCACATTTGATAAAGTGTGATACTGCGAAAGTACATTTAGTGGAAAACAAAACCTGCAAACCAAATCTGCATCCCTTGCAACAAAAAAATGGAATAAAAAGTTCACAAAAAACGAATTAAATAGTTCTAATAAATGTAATTCGTAAGAACCTGTGTTTTAGGATAAACACAAGTGAGGATCTCACAGAAAACCAACAGTTGCCTCCAGATTCTTCCAGTCATGAAGATGTATTCGCACCTGGGGAAGGGCTCTCATCCAATCAGATGGCTAGAACAGCGGGCAAGAATACACAGTGTCCGGCCCTTCCACGGATGGTGACATCTTTTTTTTTAATGTGGGGAGGCAACAGGGAGCCTCTCCCTGTTGCCTCCCCAGCTCCCTGCCCCCAAAACAAACCAAACCCCTTCCCCTACCCCTAACCCACTCCTGACTTTGCTCCGGTCCGGCTCGCCTTCCGCTACCATCCGCAGCCATAGAAATGGAAAAGGGATAGTCCCCTTTCCGATGGTGGCAGCCATCTTTTCTTTTCTGGGAGATTGGCGCAGAGCAATAAGCGCAGCCAATCTCCCGAGAAAAAAAACAAAATAAACTCTTTTCAACCCGGGAAAAGCCTAGGGTGCGAATTGCAATCACGCCCCAGCAGGGGGGCGTACAGGCTGGTAACGGCCCGCAGCCCTCGCTAAGGCCCCTGCGTCACTCAGGACTGCTTAGGCTCTGGCTAGCTGGCCGTTACCGGCCATGTATGCCCCTCTGCTAGGGCGTGATTGCTACAGTCAATCATCACTCCAAGGGCATTCATGAGAGAAAAACAGGAAGTGGTATACTCTCTATCTTGCTGTTTGCAGTGCATGGCATGCTCCTCTCTATCACTCTTTATTGACCTGGACATTATTTGTTTATGAGAAATAATTTCAGCAAATAGTGTTTTGCAGCAATATTTCTCTGCACCCACTTCCTTGGTTTGATGGGTTTATGATAGCAGAAATTGTGCCAAGGGCACAACAACATTAATAGACCATTAATCACACTAATGATCACATATGTGGACTTTAAGACCTGCAAAATGAGTGTGGGCATTTAACGGTGCCTGCAGGAACCTTCGCAACTTACTGAAGTTTGCCAAGTTTTACGGTGCACTTCAAGAAGTCAAGGAAAAGTCCTGCTGCCTCGCACAGCCCTTGTTTCTTGCCATTTGATATGAATGTTTTTTTTTTAAATTGCTTTTTAATTGTGGTATAGTTGATTAAACTTTTCACAACAGAGTAAAATGAAAATGCATTCTTCGATCAAAAAAATGTGAGTATAGTAAGATAATGGGGTTTAGGTTCCTATTATCATACTCAGTTTTCCACAGTCCATTCAGGTTCAAATATTACAAAGTTGAGCAATTTCCCCCCAAAACAAAGTGTGGTAGATAAAACGGGCATGATTGTTCCCGCTCATCAACGCATTCCACATCTAAGTCCCAGATAGAGGTACTGGTAACCTGGCAGAGCGTAACACATCCACCCCTAGAGGCGCCAGGAACACACACTCACATAGCAGGTGCCTTAGAGATTCCAATTCCCCTTCCCCACATAGACGACATTCCCTCAATTTCCCCTCTTCTAATGGTGTTGAATTTTAGCTTTAACCAATCCCATACCAGGCAGGTACCTACAAATTGACGTATGCAGATGGGAATGCCGTTTCCTGTCAGTACCTGGGCCATGAACTCAGTGCCTGTGTTTTTTGTACTGAGATTCCCTATCGCCTGTTCTTGTCCATAGCTGACTAAGATGTTTTTCATGTTTTTTTAAATAGAGGGAAGGGAGAAACAAGCAGATTCTCTGAAGCCAACATTAGCCATCTATTAGCCATGGTGCAGCGGGTAACCACGTTGCTAGGCAGCATCAGAGGGGCTCTAGACTGATAGGCATCAAATATCAAAGCCAGAGGGGTGCCCGTCTGGGCATTAGTCAGCTTCCCCAAAGTGGTCAAGCAACCTACATGAATTCTACATTGGATGGACATCATATTGTACACCAAAAGAACTTTCTCGATTACTGTACGCTGAGGGAGACGTAATAGGCTCCTCAACAGACATCTTTCCAATTTGGCCAATTTATTTGACATTCACAGTGACCAAATTTCAGCGCCATAGAGCACGAAAGATACCAATTTAGCTTGATATAACTGAAGCAAGGATCCAATGGAGAACCCCCAACTTTCTGGGCGAATACCACCCAGGATCACATTGGTCCTCAATCTAATTTGATCAAAATGGTCTGCACTGCTCAGTCTGCAATCTAAGAGCAAGCCCAAGTATTTATAGAGAGGGACCACCTCTAACTTGACCCCATCTATTGCTCAGCACCAGATTTTTCTTTTCCTACTCTGTGTGTCAAAAACAATGATTTTAGTTTTTGAAATATTTATCACGAGGGAGTTCTCGTCAGCATATATTTTCAGTGTGTTCAATGTTGATTGTAACCCTCTAGGAGTGAGGTTCAAGATGGCGAGATCGTCTGCATATCCCAACCATTGGATTGGTGTGGACCCCAGTTTAGGGGGATACCTTCCAGCGAACCCAGGGCTTCGCACAGATGAGAGAGATACAAATTAAACAATATAGGGGCAGTGCACAGCCTTGTTTGAGGCCTCTATCTGTTGGTATCCAAGCAGTGGTTTCACCCTGCTGGTCTGGTCTAATCTTTGCTGTAGTCTGAGAATGTAGCAAAATAATCATTCTTAGGAGCCGCAGAGGGATGGTGTTTGTGGACAGCTTTCCCCATGGCCTATTGCGGTCTACTATGTCAAACGTATTACTAACATCAATAAATGCCACTTAGACCGGTCATTTCCTGATTCCCACCTGTTGGATTAAAGTAGAAGGTGTGAGAACATTAATGCTGGTGTTTGAGTTGCTCCGTAAACCTTCCTCGTTATAAGGGATGATTTTGAATTGTTCGACCAATTCCTCAAGCTCTTTCAATAGGACCTGGACAGATCTTTATGCGGGCACATCCAGCATGGCAAGCAGGCATTACTTTTGTGGGTCATCAGGCTCTCCCTTTATTAATATTGGCGCAACTATACTATCGCGCTGAGAATTGGGAATTTTCTGCATCGTCTCAATACTGCAGAAAAGCAAGTGCAGGGCTTGCGACCAGATACCAGGATCCGACTTAATGATTTAACTGCATATTCCATTAGGACCAGGGGCCCCACGGTTTTTACTTGTTCCTATTATCCCCAGTATATCATTAGAGCACATGACCACCTAACCAACGGAACCGTCCAACCTAAGGTAACTGCAGATGGGCTACCGGGCACCTGCTGAATGTACTGTACCCAAACCGTCTTGGATATGCCATTCAGGGCTATGGATCTCTGTTCCTTACCGTTTACAATCCTCCAGAATCTTTTGGTGTCATTGGAAAGCGACGCCTGCACTTGCTCATGCCAGCGAAGGCATTCTTTGACATAATTATGGTTCTTCAGCCATTTGTGGTGTTGTGTTTTGCAGTGTGTATCTTATTGCTATTACCACCAGCAGTACTTCAGTCTTAGAAATAGCTTACAATTCCCCCCTCAGTTAACTTTTTTTGTCCCATATTTCGTTATCATAGGGATGAAGGTGGAGGTTCTTTGGGCCCAAACCCACCATGCCTGTGGGGTGGGTAGTTGTCAGGGAGCACCCCTGGATGGTTTGCATAGCCCTCTCGAGCCTAGGAAACACCGAAGAGGCACTCCCCTCTACAGAGTGTACAAAAGATCCAAGCGTATCTCGTACAACCGGAATAGCCACAGCCACATTCCGCTCGCTCCAAGAAATGCAGTCCATACCAGTGTTAACACTTAGGAGGCCAGTGGACCTCAGACCCTGCACCACTGCCAATCGATCAAGTATGCCACAATCAGAAAGGGATCGCTCTCCGAACAAGGATACACACACATGCCCAGTACAATGGAGGGCAGATTGGCAGCAAACATGTAATCCAGGATGCTACTCCCTCCATTGCCTACTTAGTGAAATTTGGCGGATTGTCTGAGAGGCTAGGGCCATTAATCACTGAGAAGCCATGCATAGACAATAAACAAGCTGTCCTAAAACCCCTTCGGTAAGTTCTCAATTTGGCCCGCTAGTTGCAGCCAACCTCATATCGGAGAATTCACTTTCCAGAGAGGTATCATATAGTGGTATTGTGGCATTAAAGTGCCTGCAGATAATTATTGGGCCCTCATAGTTCAAATCACTCAGCATTCCCTCCATTTCTTTGTATAAAATGGATACACTTCCTTCGTACGGTGGGAAAATAATGACAATGAGGAGTGCTTCCTGAGGGCCATCATAGGTAGTTTTTGTGAATGTAAGAGCATTTTGCCTTTTAGGATGTTAGTAGAGGTACTGGAAACCTCAACCAGCCCCCTGGCGTTGTTAACCTCGAGTGCAAGTCCCCACCTGGAGCGACCTCTAGGTCCCTTCTCAGCATCACATGTTTTGAAGTTCCATCCATCCACCACAGAGGGGCTGTTAACCAGGTCTCCTGGAGAATGACACTGCTGAGCCATTCAATGTAATCCAGTAAACCATCCTGAGAGAACAGCTGAGCATGACCCCTTGAGTTCCAGCTCAAGAGGAGAAACGGTAGACCATGGTTAGGAGTACAAAGCCCCCCTAATCTCTGCCAGATTCTCCAGGCCTGCCCATTGTGACTCGTCCCCCTGAGTCCCCTGCCCTGTTGCAGCGTTCACCGCAGATTGAACTATCATTTGGTGAGAGTGATTTCGATGGAAGCGATGGAAGCAATAGCCCTCGCCAAATAGACTTTGCACCTGATAAGCCTTAGCAGTGTGAGTTACTGTCATATATGTGTTGGCGTGACAATGCGACAGGGTCGTTTGCGTCCTTGCCACCCTTATTTGTCTGAGTCGAGACATTAACAGAGCATTCGGAGACTTTTTTTTCCATAGCCATATTAGATGTTAATAGAGCCTCAGAATTAGCAAGTAAAGCCACTTCAGTCTCTGTGGTTTCCCAATTTGCAGAAGAAGGGCCCATCGTTCCTTGAGTTGATGACTGGGTTCAAAGGCCCACACTGACATTGTTGTTCTCGATGGTGTATTACCATGTGTCTTGAGTATATTGTCAGACTTATTCCGGGACTTTTTTTTTAACCCAGAGCGTCTTCTCCTAAGCTCTCGATCTCCAAGGTAGTTATCGCTGCACAACTTGGAAAAAGGCTTAGACTTGCGGACCAAAGATTGTGGTAGCATTTTTTCTGATTGTATCCATGCCTCTAGTCAAGCAGTCAGAGGCCTTCAAAAGGTCATTAATTGGATGCACTATTTTATCTCTGTTCCTCAGCTAAATCTCCAGTCACAATAGACATATCAAGCCTAAAGAGTTCTGGTAAGGAGTGTATAGAAAGTTGTTCAGACAAATGGCCTGTGTTAATTGCACCGTCCTCCATAGATGACTTGTTTCCCAATGGCAGCTCTGTATGCGGTAAATCCAAGGCGTCCGTTAGAGAAGACTCCACTGCTCCAAAGGTGCCGGGCTAGATGAAGCTTGGATAAATGGCACACTGGAAGCAGGTGGACTGTAGATTGCCAAAATGTATTGAGGTGCGTTAGGACTAATGAGCGCCTGTACCACTGTTCCAATGGTCTTGGTTCCTAGACAAGGCACATAAGCCATCAGTTCATCCGATAAATCTGTGCAAAGGTCAATTACTGAGTCTTTATTCAAGCTGTCTTGTGCAGGATACTAGTTAGTAATTTTCATTTCAATCTTATTTATTCCCACTGTGTCCCCCAAAATCACTGTCCTTAGCAGGCAGCCACGTGAAGATTGACTTGGGCATTTCAATGGTTGTTTATGCACAGCGCGGGAAGGGACTTCCATGGATCCCGTAGAAGAGCTGGCATTAAAGTGGAAGATCAGGGGTAGTTTAGACGTGTTTTCCATATTCAACGACCCCCCCACCCTCCAACATTAAATCTTGAGATGGGTCGAAGGTTTGTGAGTGATTGGACCGTAGTTGTTGCCTTGCCAAGGCTGCACGTTTGGCAGTGACAGCGGTGTTCGAGGTGGGTGTGCGACGTTAGGGCATAGTCTGTACTGTAACTGAAATACTACAAACCCACAGGGCAGAAACAATTGCATGTTCGCGGTACACAGTTGAATGTGTGAGACTTAAAAAAAACAGACGCCCAGAGCAGCACTTACCGTGCAACAATGGCCTGATTGGTTCTCAAATTGCCGGCACGCGGGATGGGCAGGCACCAAAGCCCTCCTTCAAAAGGCTCAGCACCCTGCACCCAGACACCAAGATACTCAGCCTCACTCCGCTTTGCTTTGCTGGAGATGAGGTGTAAATAGGGCGTGCCTCATTCCTCATGCAGTGGTAACAGTAGACAGACTCCCAGCACGGGAAAAAAGAGCGTTGGCAACACACCGACACATCAAGATACACCAATGCACTCAGCCTCACTCCTTAATGTTTGTCTCTTCCATTTTACTGTGTAGATATGTTTTTAGACTGGTCATCTATTCTTTTTTTTTTATTCTTGTCTGCTTGCAAACAAGATCTGCTTGTGGGGCGTTTCATCGAAACGTGATTCTCATTATGACTAGAGGGGATCACATTCTTTTTGCTTGAAGTGCCTTCCCCCAACCGGGAGATATTTCTGAAGCTCCTCTGTTCAAGCACTGTTTGATTGCACAAAATCAAATTTTACTTTGTTGCAATTGCCACCTTGGTTGCATTCTGCAAAACAAGTCCTAGTTAAGGATCCTTTGGTGTCTGCTTTCATCCAAACCAATTAACATATTACATTATGTTCTAACCGGGTGAGAAAAGGTAGCACATTTTATTTGGATTCTTTTGCTACATATGTGTAATATGGACTGGAGTGATTTGTTATTTTCCTACACGTTTTACCTAAACATTTTGCAGTGTGTTCGCTGGGAGCCACATCTTTTTTAGTTTTTTTTTGTTTGTCCCCCTGCAAAACCTTCTACTGTAATTTGGCTGTTGTCAGGGTTGAGCTGGGGCATTAAATAGTCACGGACACCAATAGTTTTGGCGTTTCCTGAAGTTATTTACATTTTGCGTTTCTAGGTACCAGGGTGCAAGGAGGAGGGTGGAAAGTTTTAAAAGAGGATGTGATAAGGGGCGTGGCTGTGCAAGAGAATGAGAAGCCTACGGTAGAACGATTTGCCATTTGTAACTTTAAAAGAATCTAAGTGATTTGGCCGCGGCTGAAACTACCGCTGCCGAAACGTTTGTATGAGAAAGGTGCAAACTACTGAAAGTTTGCACCTTTCTCGTGCGAACACACATACATACTCACACCCACATACACAACACACCCATAACACCCACCCACCCACACCCTCAGCACACCCCACCCACACCCCCAACATAAACAAACCCCACTTACCTTCATCTTCACGCTGGGTTCCTGCAACGCCAGTTCTCTTTCACTTCCGTGATCGGGAACCAGCGCCACAGGGTCCTTTTCTTTTCTTTTCTTTTTTTTTTAACGGAAGGCAGCGGGGGTGTCTCCCTCAGCCTCCGCTAACTATACCATAAAGTATAGTGAGCGGGGCGATGCGGGGGACACACCCGCAGCCCCTGTTTCTTTTTTTTTTTTAAACAGAAGGCCGCGGGGGTGTCCCCCTCAACCCCCGCTCACTATACCATGAAGTGTAGTGAGCGGGGCGATGCGGAGGACACCCCCGAATTCCCCATTTTTTTTTACAATGCTACCACCAAATTTTCAAACTTTTGGTGCTCGAACCTTTGGTGGTAGCATTTTTAGAACTTTTGGTCATTGCAACCATTTTTTTTCGGTAAAATCGGCCTAGACCCTTTAAAATGCCTTCTGTAAAATCTATTGGAAGGCATATGGGTCAATTAGGATGCAGGGGGGCAGGTAGAGGGGCAATCTTGACATTACCCCACCAACAGGGAAAAGTTGTCAGATACAAAATCGTCCAACCTATTTGGTTTAAGACACAGTATGACTGTTCATAAATCAAGTGGGGACGGTATCTTACACTTGCAAGGCAAGAATGAAACTGGTAATACAATCATTAAGTGGCAAACAACTTATTATGTAGAATAAGCCCGCTTATGCAAAATAAGACCTATTACACAAGAGCAATCTGTGTTTACCCACATTGCTTGAACAATAACACATTGTAACATGTAAAGCACATTGAAACCCACCATGCAGTAGACATCATACAACAGGCTATTCACATGCCGAAAAAGCCCCCAGGACCGCCCTAAGCGCAACAAACCAATGCAGGCCATTCCATGCTCTGTACAGAAGCCATAAAGAGGGGTGATGTGGGGGGGGGGGTGATGCTCCCTAACCCGTTACTAACGGTCCAATACAAGAACAGGATGTAATAACAAAATAACTTTGCTGAATAATTGCCATGCGATACATCTTCACAATACTGTCTCAGGTGTGATCGAAAGCGTGCCACCACAGATTAAATTAAGGTCCCGGTCAAGTTGCCCGTCACATCCAAATATACATTTCTAGCCTATAGAAATATGATACGCGGCCGCTGGACCGAAATTGCGCGCTGGTATTTATGCAGCAACCTTGCATAGCTTCTTCCGGTGTCCACGTTACTGTGAAAATGAGCCCAAATTAAATTTAAATATGAACACAAGAGCAGGGTAAATAATTATCATTTTCGTATCAGGCGATTGTCTACTGAAAAAACATGTGCAGCCTAATCCTTACCATATAAGCCTGATCAAAGTAAACCAGTAGCTGCTGAGCCCAGAAATGGAAATCACCCCGACCTCTGGGGGAGGGGGAGTGGGTAGCAAAAACACGAGCAATTCACGACATGGAGTACTTGACCCACCTGATCGATGAATCCAAATCTAACATTGAGGCTCTATGGCTGCCATTTTTTGACAAATACGGGAAAACAGCCTGAGGCATGAGTAACCATCTCAGGTGGTTCTCCTGATGGGAACAACACGATTGGGGCAACCCCTTTGGAGTCGGAGGAGATCGATTGTTACAAGACATGTGACTCTTATATGTTGAACCTTATTTTTTGAGCACCGTTTCTCTCTCGGAAGCAACCCTATGCTCGCAATGTATCCTCAGACGATGTGCTGGATTCTGTTGTTGTCATCTACCATTAAACCATGGCGTGGGATAAGGGGGGGGGATGTGGGAGGTGGGGGGGAGGGGAAAGTTGTGACCTCACTTTGATACATATGGATGTTTGCATTATTTTTTGAATTATGTCATTGTCATAACTGTAAAATTCCAATAAAACCAAATTTTCAAAAAAAAAAGTAAACCACTAGAACAGATTTTGCAAAAGCTAAGTAATGACATAGATATGATAGGTTATTTATAACGTGCTTAATACCCAGAGGTTTCTAAGCGCGCATCGGGGGATCAAACCTGTGGTGCTCCGTGTCATCTTGCTTACAAGGCAAGGACGTTGCCCCTGAGCTATCCTCCCGAGACATGGTGCCTTGTCTCGGGGGCCTGGTAGAACCTGGTTGCCTTCATTTAGGAGTATTCAGTGTCTTTTAAGCAGCTTTCTGGGTATATGTACCATGAATCAGATACATGTGTTCCCTCTATCTCCTCCATAACGTGAACATCCGGGTCAGGTCAACCGCATCTGTGCAGTGAACTAGAGGAAGAAATGGCCAGCTATGCATGGCAGATCTGCTGGCTCACCTGCTGGAGATTTAACCCATGTCCTATAACTGCCAACTCCGCGACATATGTCAAGCACTGACATTTTCCTCAAAGCCTATTGCACATGCCACTGGCTGGAAAAAAAGCGAATTAAGGGCGTTGTTTCTATTATTCCCTATAGCCATCCGGAGCAAAGGCCCTCCTTATCGGATTTATACAGAGAAATGTTATTCTGAGCCCTTGGATAATTTACGTTGAAACTGCTTCATTTCTGATCTCCCACTTCCTATTTCTTTACACCTGCTAGGCTGCTAAGAATAATAATACAAAATTATTATGATTTGTTTTTTTTATAGCGCTTTAATCTAAAGCGCTTTACATAGGAAATATTTACAATCATGACTCAGTTCAATTCTCCTTGGGAAATGCCCTGCGCTGGTTTCCCACAAAATTCCTCTACAAGATCCTGGAAACAGGCATTTGTATCCACACAGATAAAAGTCGCCCATAATGACGCCTCCCCAAGAAAGCTGCCACCCTGGTTCAGGAAATGCCACACTTGGATCAGTGTCTAGGCAGGTCAGCTCATGAAAAACAGAGAAGCTGCCCATTACACGCCTCGATTTACGAGAACTGCTCTCCCAATTGGCCATTTGGACAATCAAACTCTACCCCAATGCCCTCGTTATGAGCGGCCTAATTCTGAGCTCCAGAATAAAATAGCATGCAAGTTCTCAAACTGATGTCGAAAATGCACACAAGGATGAAACAAAATAGGCTACTTTGGAGTAAATTAACAAAACTGTGAACACGTGAGACATTCCCAGACTCGGCACAGAAACAATACACTGCAAATTTGAATAGCGCTACGCTAGATCTTGGCACGCGACACTCGCACCACCTTTCCACTGACAGCGCTCCAAACCCTGTGCACGTAACAAAGCACAACAGAACACCATTCTACCGTGTTGGCAGAACACAACCGAAACAATCTCCTCTTCACCCTCACCGCCCGAGACTCGCATGCACAAGACAAAATGAGCTACCGATGGCCTCCTCTGATGCCTTTACGAGTTACCTGACGAAAAAGGAAAACCACCACTCACCAGGCTGAAAACAGGCCATCTCCGTCCTAGTCTCACACCACATAGCACATGGACCCGGCGGCCCCTGACACAGCGCATAACGCACAGAGACCAATTGGGTTCTGTGAATTACAGCGCAATCATCGCTGGCGCGTGGGCGGTGCGGAAATGAGGAAAACAACTTCTGACCCGTCAGCCTGCTCTTCCAATGTGTGGCCAAAAGTGAGGTCTAGGCAAAGCAGACCAAACATAGATCACTCTGCTTGGACTTTAAACATAGTGTCACAGGAGTTCATATGACAAAAAGCACTGACACATACAAATGAAAATCTAACTTGTATCTAGTTCAGTGCAGCCATTTTGCTCCTACTTCGGTAGCACGCACAGCTCCCCGGCAACAGCAGCAGGCCGGCAGACATGACCGAGAGAGTCAAGGCCAGGCTGGTGCTTCAGCAATTTCATAGCCAAGCATCAGCAAGTTGACATGCCAATGCCATACACTGCTGCCAAACTCCCCTTTCTCCTTTTAAACAAAAACATTTACAGTACCAGTAGTTTAGCGATTAGGTGGCTTAGGCCACCAAAGCGCCAAAACCAAAAATGGGCCATAAAGGGCCAATGGCAGTTCATCATTTTCTGTAACACACTGAGAACTCCGTAAGGTTGCCTTTTTGGTCAAATGTGTTGCAAAGAGTTTTTCAATTTACAGGATATTCAGTCAGTGACATAGGACAGAACTGCCAGCCGCACAGAGCCGAAACTCACTAAACTGGCCAAAAAAACTGGCATTAGCATTTTGGGCTGGCACTTTGCGCATTGTCCTGTTGACTTGCAGTCCGAGCCTGGCTGTAACCAAGTTTGGCTCAGATATGTATTAGCATGACTAGTAAGTGCCATGAAGGGTAGCAACGCACCTTAAAGCCTGGTGTCAGACAAAGGGCCCGGGCTCCACCAGAACAAGTACTTTCTTTTCCATTTATTCACCAGTTTGGCCAGGGATTAGCCTGAAGCCCAATCATGTTCTTCACTAGGATTGGCCGAAACAGCCGCATTTCCCTCTGCAGAATATTGAAAAATTATTAGAAAAATCTGCCTATTGCCCCAATGTCTTCCCAGGAGTGAAGGTGGCCAAATCAAGACTGTTCCCACCCAAAACAGTTTTTTTGGCTGTCATTTTGGATTTTCCCCTCCAATTCCATCGAATTAGGGGACTTTGAAACATTTCAGCCGCCTAATTGGGTGAAATTTCAGGCAAAAAATGCACCCACCCTTATTCTTGACACTCATGAAAATGCACATTTGCTCGAGCGCGACATGTTGGTCATTACGGTTTTAGTGATTTTTTAAATTATTTATCTGTTCTATATAGACCCTGTCTGAGCCCCGCCCCTCCCCTTTTTGATGAAATTGGCGTTCCCTCCAGAAGTTGATGCTGTTCATGTGCTTTTTGCATCACTGTACAGTGTGTTGTTGCTCACATATGTTAAATGTTAAATGTTAAAGGTATTTGTACCGCGCACCGTCACCAAGGGAGTTGGTCCCCAGGTGCTCTGGCGGATCTGTAAATGAGAAGGTGGGATGGGTTAGTAGGTGAAGCGGGAGTAGGATAGTGAGAGGAGTGGTGTTCTGTTGGCAGTTTCAACTCGGTATACACCGGGTGCTGAGCTTTGGTGCGAGCATTGGGTCGATGCCAGTCCTCGTGTGCTGTTGGTGTTGCTTATGTGTTGTTGCAGTGTTGTGAAGTGCGTGCAGGTTGTTGTGCGAGAGATGGTTGTGTGAGATTTTTGAGTGAGATAAGTTTGCAGAAATGCTGAGTTTTTTTTGTTAGAGGTGGAGCTGTGCCTCTCTAGAAACAGTGAGCAAGGGGTCCACGGCTGGATTCTCCTGGTAACTTAGGGTGAGACCCAAAGTTACTTAATATGCGAAACAAGGGTGGTTCTGGGAATCCCTCTACCAGCACGAACACTGCCCATTGACCTGTTCTTGGGTGTATGGCCCCTGGGAAAGACTCTACCAAGTCTTTAGTTCACTTTCCCTTTTACAGAGGAAAATGTCTCTGCATATCAGTCTTTGTCCTGCCCTGGGGCAGTCCAGCACCAAAATGCTATGGCAATTCTCCTCTGAACAAGAGATACCACAGCAACCCCATACACATGTCTCAGCCTTGTTGGGCATCATCAGTGAGGTGGAGCTGTGCCTCTCTAAGAACAGTGAGCAAGGGGTCCACATCTGGATTCCCCTGGTAACTTAGGGTGAGACCCAAAGCTACTTAATATGCGAAACAAGGCGGCTTCATATGCACCCTAATTAATAGAGTCTGAAGTTTCAAATGTTTCAGCGTGAAACAGAAGTTGGATGATTGACTGAACGCGCCAAGGTGATAAAGCGAGAAATAAGAACTCAATAACAAAGCGCCCCCACCCTCTACCCGGCAGAGCTCCCCCTAATGATCTTTCTATGCCGTGTGAGACCACCCAAAGCGATCATCAGAAAACATCTGCCAAATTTAAATGCGTTGTTTCTGAGACATTAAGTTTCTGGACACGAGAGAGAGAGAGAGAGAGAGAGAGAGAGAGAGAGAGAGAGAGAGAGAGAGAGAGAGAGAGAGAGAGAGAAAAGGGTGCCAATACCATGGCAGGGACCTGCTTGGGAAACTGACAAGCCAGAGGCTCGCAGATTAAAATATAATAACGTTTATTGGTGTCTGCACCTGTATTTTTAGGTTAGATGTTCATGTTAGACCTTCATCATAAATAATAAATATAAAAAAATTAAAAAAGGAATTCAACAATACTGCTTTTTCTCGCAACCCTCATTTGATGGTGTCTCCATGGGCAGGCCCCATGAGTCACTGGTATACTGATCGCAGGGTTAATGTGCGCGTGAAGTCCCCTTCCCAGCAGATGGCTGAGTGCTCCGTTCACTCACTCTAGAAACATCTTTTCGGAGACTGGGATCATTTCGGTAAAACAAACAGCTGAACTCATGCTTCGCTGGTAAACAATCTGCTTGCTAAATGCCTACAGCAATTACCCCTCCGAATGCCTTAATGACTTCTTGTTATTCTATTAGGGAGTTGAGTGTTTGCACTGGCAACACCATTCCTCACAAAAATGCACCAGTGTTTACACTGGCTGCGCAACAACAGCCTGCTTGCACATGCGCACAACACGTACGAACAGAGACGCATACGCAACAAATGGTCTCCAGAAAACAGTACTATTTTTCGGCTTGATCAATTCTAGAAGTGTACTCCTCATTATAAGCAGGGTGATACAGGCGTGCTAAAAGTAAAGCAAAAAGGCGGTGTTACCTAATCGTTTAACGTCAATGTCACTGTTTCCTTCATATAAAGTATTGTAGCTCAGCCCATGCGCACTCTCATTTGCTTAATGCCTTCCGGGGAAAGCCAGGGAGACGTCCTGGCCTGGCATTTTATCTAGCACAGGGCTGCCACCTGCCTTTTGCACTTCGGCTGGACCTGTGATAGCTGCTTCTCCACACTCCACACTATTATAAACAGCAAGGGGGGTTCTCCCAAATCACCTGTTTTTAAAGGAAAACCTTATATGCCGTATCACACACCACATGTGCTCTCTAGGTCAAAAAGTTCCAGAAACAGATTTTAAATCAAACGTGCATACATGGCTTTTATTCACACTCTAGATGTGAATTCACTTGGCACAAACACATCTGGCCTGTCACTGGATAGAAAAAGTTATACCAGGTGAACAATCAGTCAGTCAGACATCTGGTCACTCATGCCGCAAGCGCACACATCACATGCACACAACCTTTATAATAAATGTAATATTTTTGAAATTTGCGTGCAATCTTATATCTGTATACACATTTCAAAAAATTACATAGATATTAAAAAAAATATGGTACACTAAATATAGTTGCTAACAGGTCCAGTATTTATAAAGTCATTCCGATTCCATCTTTCCACTCTATTATGGTGAATGTTGTATTTACATTGAAAAGGTGTTGCAGGTCTAGTGTTCAGCACAGCCATTCCTGACTTCAATGTTTATTTTATTTTATTGTTTCTAGCGTGAAGCTAGCTCGAGAGCAGCCGAGTGCTTTACAACAGGATTGTGCCAGAATCCAGCTGGCCTTTTCATACAGTAACTCAGTATTGTTGGTGGAGGGAGAGCAGGATTTTTATTTGTCTCGCAGGTATTGTTGAACTAGGCATATTTTTAGTGTTTGGTGGAACTGGAGGATGGGGCATTTCCAGCCTCTACCGGGATTCAGTTCCAGATGCTCTGGGCGTGGAAAGAGAGGGACTTCTCTTTGCAGGCCAGCTTTGACTTGTATAGTTTTGCTACGTGCGGTGCGAGAACCCCCAGAGGTGGGGAATTTAGCTGCCAAGTATGTTGGTGTTCCGTTTGAGATGTGTAGGTGATGCATGCAGTTTTGAATATGAGGGAGTGAAACGTGCGCTGTGCTGTAGCGATATGGTTGAATTTGTGGGCACTTGTAAATAGGTGGCTGCAACATGGTGTGCTGCTTTGAGTGGGCCAGGTGTGAAGCTAGAATCCTAATAAGGATGGTATTTCACCCACCGATGCGAGACATAACGAGGGATTGGACCACCATACGGAATTCGTTTGGGGAATGAAGAATTTAATTTTGTGGAGTGGGTAGATCTGTAGCCTTTTGCGGTTTGTGCCTTTTTCGCTATGCGCTTTTGGTAGGCAAGGCAGGGAATGAAGCCCAGGGATTTGACTGAGTTTGACAGCTGAGGGGTGAAGCCTTCCAGTGATGTCATCCTGCCATTATTGCACATGTTGTTGTTTGGTGGGTGGTCCGATGAGGACACATTTGGTCTTGATCGGGTTCAGTCAAAGGTAAGGAGTTGATGTCCGTGTTTGGATAGTAGCCAGGCATTTGGGAAGGCAAGCAATGTCACGGGGCCACTGATCTTAAGGTATTGCTGAGTGTGATTAGCGTACTGATGGATGGCTATGTTGGGTAGTTCCCAAGGGTTCCATGTATAGGTTGAAGATGATTAGGTAGAGAATGGAACCTTGGGGGACCCCACATCAACCGGGAGACGGTTGGATCTGAATGAGCCCATCTGTATGACCTGTGCCTACCGCATAGGTAGGATGTAAACCCTTTTAGGATAGTTCAAGAGAAGCCCATCCATTCGGGGAGGAGGGAGAGGATGATTTTGTGATCATCTGTTTCAAAGGCAGCCGAGAGGTCTAAGAGGACTAGGAGACATGAGCCTCCAGTGTCGGTGATTGTGAGTGCATCGTCCACCACTTGTATGGTTGCAGTCTCAGTGCTGCATTTTGGGTTGAGCCAGACTTGTAATCGGGTAGGTCAAGCTGGTCGATTTTGACAAGAAGTTGGGTAACAATTACTTTCTCGATAACCTTCTAGATGAACGTGAGTCTTGTGATGGGTCTGCAGTTGGCTAGGACCTCTGGGTTAAGAGAGTCATTTTTTGGAAGGGATCATGTGAGACATGTCTTCAAGATGTCTGGGAATGCACCTTCACTAAAAGAGGCATTCACAGAACCGTTAAGTGCTGGGCCAGTAAGCTGTTTAATGAGGCAGGGAGTACGTTGTCTGTGTAAGTAATGGGTTTGAGTAAAGCAAGTGTGTCTAAGAGATCCTTAGGAAAGAGGGGGTGGAGTCTGTCTAGGAGTGCAGTGCCCAGCAAGGGTTGGATAGCAGGTCTCTGTCTGTTTTTGAGGCATCAATATGACCTTGGGTCAATTGTTTTAAAGAAGAAGGTATGTATTCCATTGCATTTCTCTTGTGAAGCCGGCACCACTGGGACAGGTGTGGGCTTGGAGCAGCGCTTGACTACTTTGAATAAGGCTTTGCTCCTGCAAGAGGCTGCCTCCATGGTGGAAGTGGAGTAAGCCTACTTAGCCTCTGAGATTATGTGTCGACTTTGGGTACCCAGCG
Organism: Ambystoma mexicanum; assembly: GCF_040938575.1. Lineage (NCBI taxonomy): Eukaryota > Metazoa > Chordata > Amphibia > Caudata > Ambystomatidae > Ambystoma > Ambystoma mexicanum. The sequence continues at coordinate 128,512,502 of NC_090936.1, read as the reverse complement.
ATAGAGGGTTGAGAGATCCTCTAGGCTCTGGTTATTGTACCAATGCTTTTCAAGGGATCTGAGAGATAATTTGTTTTTGGCAAGCTTTGGTATGTACCAGAGTGCAGACGCTTTGACTTTGGTGCAACTTGCAACTAGACTTTTGAGGTGCGTGTGCATCCACTAGCTCTTCGGCAAGCTGGTTACATGTATCCAGAAGGGCTGAGTTGGGGAATGTTGTGAACATTGCCTCTAGTGTGTCTAGCGGGAAATTCTTGAAGGATTGGTGCTCCAAAACGGGGCATTTGCCCTTCTAGGCATTTGGCACCTAAGTTCATGGTGATAGCTCATTATCAGACTACTGTTTCTGTAGCATTCTAGATAAAAGACCTTGGACCAAAATGGCAGCCACCACAATGACACTGCTTAGTTCCAATGAGGGTTTGGAAGTGAAACTGTTGGAATTGTTCGTTTATTATTTCACCATTGTTATGTTTTCAGTCAGGCTGCGCGTAGAGTTTGGTCAAATTAAGTATGTATTGAAATTTTTGTATACCATTTTCACTCCCTACTAAGCATCTGGCTCCGAATTCGTGTACAACGTACGAACCAGATAGGTAAATCTTCTCCCCTAAATGTTAATTGAACTTTTAAAAGATCAAAACGGATACGGCAATAGAAAAACATGTTGTAATCAAAGGGAATGCTTTCCTTTTTCAGCTATTTAAAAACATTAATCACAATAGACAAAACCATCTACATGAATAGTTTGACCTTGACTATCAAGTATTACTTTAAATCCCATGTAACCAAATCTTTAATTAGATATATTTGATGATATAGTTTTCATTGTCCTTCCACAGAAAATGAACAGATGAAGATTTTGGTGTACGCTCTGATTTCTGTACTTGATTCACAGCATTGAAATCCACAATAGCTGCATTAAAGCCTGGATTCAATCAGGATTGATTAGATGAGCAGCTTGTGAGAATTGATGTTCAGGAATTGAAAACAAACATCTTCCTGATTCGTTTTTCACATAGTAAATTAAGTATGTAGCAATGTGGCCAGCCAGGATTGACTGGTTATGGACCCAGTCCTTCCAAATTCCCAGCCATGTGCCACAAATGTTAGTGGTGGTACCACGCTTTGCCTCTCAAATGCCTCCTATACAGTTGTGGGCCAGAGGTCTCTATTTGTTGCCTCAGAAGCACACCTCCTAGCATCGCCTTAAAGGCAGTTGAGAGGACCTGGACCGGATTCGAACATGGAAACAAAGACAACCCCTTAGCTTTCACTAAAACCCAGCAGCATTGAGAACTGCAACAAAATTCAGAATTCACCAAAACATCACAAATCAAGTTTCCAGACCCACAGCAGGACCGAGCAACAGCAGGAGAAATGTCAGAGACTGCTTATAAAACCCTGCTGGAAAGGGGGAGTTTAGAGGGGGGGTCTAAAGCCTCTGAACTGGGTCCTGGGGCAAAGACAAGCACCGATTGGTAGAGAGAGTCAGGTGAGTGCTGCATTCAATGGAAAGGGTAGAAAGGCACAGAACCAACAGTCCTGCAGTATAAAAGCAGTCGGTAAGAGAGGCACAGTGTAGTTTGTACAGGTGAGTTCACAAAGGATGTGAAGGTGGAGCAGAGTGTTAGAGAGTTGTTGGCAGAGCACAGCAAAGATGAAGTATTTGAGAAAGTGTGGTACCAGTTGTGTGTAGTGCATTGTAGGGACCAGGGGGGTAGGGGTGTATAGAATGTTCAATAGAGAGAGCAATAGAGATATTGTGGGATATATGAGTAGAGAAGTGGGGTAAGAGTAGTTAGCATCAGAGGGAGTCAGTGTTAGGAGAGAGTGAGGCTAGTAGAGGGGGGTGTAGGAGTTGGGTGCGAGGAGAGGGGTGTAGTGGAAAAGTGGGGAGGGGCTGAGAGTAGTGAGAGTTAGTGTAGTTAAACGGTGAGCAGGGCACCATATCCCTAGGTTTGTCAGAGAAGAGAGCAGTAGTAGTACATAGGGCCAGGTAGTAGTAAGACGGACAGAGGAGTAACATCAAAGGGTGAAGGTGAGGACTGGTAATGTGGAAGTCCATGGAGGGAAGTGGAAGGAAGGCAGAGTTAGTAGTAGCTAGAGTAGGGGTAGTAGTTGTAGTGTGGGGAGAGTAGCAGTAGTGCAGAGAAGGGAGAGTAGTAGTGTGGAGAAGGTAGATAGCAGTAGAGTGAATAGTGGTGGAAAGGAAGATCGTGACATCAGAGGGTGTTAGTAGGTAGAAGGAGAGAGACCAACATGAGAGAGACAGAGAAGAAGGATGTGGGGAGCAGACAAGGTGTGTGGAATTGGACAGACGGAGGAGAGTAGTAGATGGAGAGAGGGGTGGAAGATCATACACCACCCTCTTAGAACTACAATCATTGGTAGTGTAGAGTCAGGTAGGTAAGTCCCTGAGGGAGTTACACGGCCAGCATTCAGGGAGCCATCTGTTTTCAGACCTGCTCCTAGACAGTAGGGGTCACTGAGCAGAAGCACTAACCAGGGTTACGAACGCCTGTGCTAGGGCGGGAATACCATGGGAGGCGAGAGGGAGTGAGTACCCTAGTTTCACATCCCAAACCCCCTTTCTAGCTGGTGCCCCATATTGAGCCCACTGTCTGTTTTTCTATGCTGAATAATCTTCCGGCTAAGAAAAGGAACAGTCGTTACCCCCTTTTCTGTGAATGGTAATAACACCTGCATCATTTCCTGGTGAATTATTCTGGCCATCGGTGACATGTAATATAAGGGTTTTTCTTGAGACAATTATCAAAAAGATTTTATTTATTATGAATGTCCTGTGAATGTGATGTGTGTGTTTGTGACATGAATGATCAGGTGCTAGATTGATTAGTCCCTTTGTTTTTCTTCTGGTAAGCAATGATAATATCAGATTTCTTTTGGTGCAAATGAATTTACATTTAGATTGTGAATTAAAACCATTTATGGAATTTTACTTTACAATCTTGATCTGTTTCTATTTGGCACAAAGAGTGAGTGGGGTGTAGGATATAGAATATAAGCTTTTCCTTTTAAAACATTTGGCTAGGAACGCAACCCTTTGTTGTTTCTTTTATTGACTGACCCGAGTTCCTAACTGGCTGGGTCAAGCCTCGGTAACATGCATAAGCAACATCCGCCCTGGGCAGCCCAGGTTCACTGCCGCAACACTGACCATGCCCTAGATCAGCTGCCAGTTCATGGCCAGAACCCAGCAGACCAGCCCATACATCTCGGATGGACACTGAGGATAGGATGTGGCTTGACTGGCCCACATCTCTGCATAGGCATATGATGATCTATGCGCTTTGCTGCCCACCATGGAGGCTAATCCGTAGAAGCAGCAGGGGATTGGCAGGGACGATGGAAGACAGGGATCAGGCCACTAGAGATACAGGCCTCTGCTCGCCATGGACATCACAATACAGCAGGAATACTCCCTGATTCTTGAAAGGGCCATGGACTACTGAGCTTCCTCCAGCAGGGTCTGAGGTAGGCTGCAAGTACCTCCCAAGTTTAAGGTTTCTGGAATGTATAGTATACCTGCGTGTAAGGAGGATAAGGGGCAGCCCTAGGGCCACCTAAGCTTCTTCTCCGTCCCCATTAGTCCCATCCTTGCCAACCTGAACGAACCTCCAATGCATGCAGTGTTTCTACTTATTATTGGGGATTGGGAGGAAATAAGAATAAACTGAATATGAATATTGCAATTCAACATTCATGCTGTAATTATGTAAACGTACACACTATAAATGACACAGTGCCTCATTATGAATATTATGAGTATGCTAGGCCGGTGAGCTACCGGCACCGTTGTTACTGGACTGGCACACTCCGAGTTCTGCGGGCGGGTGCCGTCCCTCCCGCCAGGTCTGACCCGGCGGACGGAACGGCACCCACTCGCAGACTTTGACGGAAGCACCGGCACCGTTGTCAACGGTGCCGGTGCTTCTGTCCTCCCCATTCCCATTCAATCCTATGGGACTCTAAGGGGAATGGAGAGTAACGTTCTTTCCCGCGCCTGGCCTCTGGGACTGCCGGGGCTGTAATGCCCCTGTTACACCCCAAAGCCAGGCACCGGAAAAAAACACGACCTTTACCGGCAAGGCTACCGCCGGGGTCGTAACGAGGCCCACAGACTTTCAAATTAAGCATTAGAGCTGTGTGGGTGTTGCATAGGATAAACTCGTCTGGTATTTGGGACTGACACTGTTTAGTTGGATCTGAATTCTAACCTCATATTTTTGTTGCAATTGTTCTTATGTTTTATGTAACTTGGTTTTCTGATTTTATCCAAATGTCATTTTACTGGGTTTAGTGATCTACAAAACTGGATTTTTATGATTTGATCTGATTGTCATTTTTATAAAATTATTGGTGAAATTGTATGTTTTATCAATAATTGTTAATTAACAAAACTACTATTACTACTAGTGCTACTACTACTACTACTGGTACTATTACTACTGCTGCTACTACTTCTACTACTGCTATTATTACTACAACTGCTACTACTACTACTGCTACTACAGGTACTACTACTACCACTACTACTGCTATGACTATTGCTACTGCTATTACTACTGATATGACTAGTACTGATGCTGCTACTACTAGTGCTACTATTACTACTACTGCTACTACTGCTACTACTACTGATGCTTCTACTGCTACTACTGCTACTACTACTGCTGCTACTATTACTACTGCTGCTACTACTACTATTACTACTACTACCACTACTACTGCTGCTGCTACTACTACTACTACCTCTGCTACGTCTACTACTACTTCTGATACTGCTACTATTACTACTACTGCTGCTACTAAGTTGCAAGGAGCATGTCTTTGCCATGCACACCTATGCCTTTATTTGTTATCTGTCTGTTCATTTCATGGTATTCCAGTAAAGGAACTCACTACAGATTCAGGTTTGCAGGAAGGTTTTGTCAGCGAGGTTGCTGTGGTCGTGTCTGGTACTCAGTGACACATCTTGTTTAAGGAAAAGTGATTTCACAGCAACTACACATGGACATATTAAAGTATCTCTGAGGCCTTGTCCGATTTCTTGGAAATAACACATGTTACATACGATGAACAAATTTCGAGAAAAAAAGTAAACTAGAACCCTGTTTGGAGATCAGAGGTAACGTATAAACAAGTATTGACAATGACAACAGTTTTGGCTTTTGTGTAGGCATGCGAAAGGCACTTGCCAGGCACTGCCGTAGTGGTATTAACTGGCCATTGATGGTACAGGTGCAAAATGGCGCGAGTACCTGGGAATCTAAAGGCTGTGCCTGACAAATGCTTATTACTTATACACGAGCCAAAACTGTTGGCTTTGCCAGTGCCTGCTTTTAACATGACTTCAGTGAAGGACATGCATAACGCTTATAAATAGAGTGGCTGAAGGCAGTCCCGGTTAAGACATGTTTATTACACGAGTAACTACTCCTGTTCGGGGGCCGATTCATGGAAGTATCTGGGCAGAAAATAGGGTGAGTGTGCGCCAATCGTACGCAAAATCCCATTTGTCGATTCATGGAATCGACTGTGCAGGACCTTTTTGTACTTTGCGTGGACTTCGTGCAGGCTCGGCACGTCATTGGGAGAAGCTGAGTGCATTGCGCAAGACACCACGCAGAGTCTGGGTGTGGCTTGCGCAGAGAGCGGGGTAGGGGGCAGAACATGGAAAATGAGGAAGAACAAGGGAAAGTGTAGTCCATCGTACGCCCACTATCGATTGGAACAATACATATTCATGGATCCGACCACGCAACCTCTCGGCGGGGAAATGGCAATGCAAAGCCCTCATATTATTCGCCACCCAACGGCACGTTTACAGACACTTGCACGTAGAATTCACAGCGCAGAGGTTAGATCGGTGTCGGAATTAGGGGTGCATGTAGGCAGCCATGGTTCCAATTTTACTTAGGTGTACACAGTGTAAGGGGGTGCAAGGACGGTTTACGGGAGTTCACAAGCAGATTCTCAGTGTTTTACCCCAGTTACAAAAAATCGTAAGCATGTTGTCAGGGTGCTGGTGACAGCTATGGGAGGCCCTGTGCAGGGTCTCTGAGATGCAGGCCTGCTTGAGGGACCACAAGCATTGTTTTGAGGGTGCATGTATTCGCAGCTGGGGAGCACACAAAGGTGGCTGTTTGCGGCTGTTCTTTGATTTGCGTGGGGGCGTTTAGGGGGGTTCCAGTTGCGACTTGTGAATACGGTTACTTTGCGCGGTTAATCCCATGAATATGCGAGACGCACAAAAAAAGAGACATTCTCGGCGTGCGGGCATTGCAGCATTTCTGCACACTTTTCCATGAATTGGGCCCCAAGTCATTAACTCTCAGCAGACTACTTTGAAAAAACGATGTAAGGCACGTTGAGTGCAAAGTTTGATGGTAAGGCTTGATTAAAGCAAGCTCAAGGAGTTCCCATGAGGAGTTGTTTAGGGCAGAGAGGGGCGGGAACTGTGTGGGCATGGCCATACATGACATGTCCTCTCCCATTTCCGAAGAAACCTATCTTTGTGGTTCATACCACCCATTGAGATAATTGAGGTTTTTACCTCGTGTTTTGCTAAATTATTGACTACATCTTTTGCTGAATTTCAGTAACTTGTAATATGAGTGGCATGGTAAAATATGAGGTAATTAAATGACCTCATTTTTTATTTCAAACCGTAAAACTCTAAACGATTCCCTCTGCGTTTTTAAAACATGTTCAGCGCTAGAATCAGCATACACAAATCTTGTGACCTTGAAACGTTTGGGTGTGTAAAGACACTTCCTGTGACATTTCGCAACATTGCCTGAAACTATATGGCAGGCACAGGATTTTCGCTGGGCCTTGTGAACTTAAACTTCACATTCACTTTTGTTGTTTCAATAGCTTCTTTATCTGATGCGCCCACTTTAGGGTAGGCCGCCATGTTTCACCTCTGCTTTTTAGTTTTGCCCTCTAGGTGGTGGTAAAACACCACCTATAAGCCACAGCTAGGGTATTAAACACTGGAGTCAGGATTCATGGGACTAGTAGTTCAAATCACCTGGAGAGCCAAAGGTTGCAGTCCTCTGCCCTAGTACATTTGGCAAATAAGGTAGTCCATGGCCATCACGTGATGCACTGCGTATGATCATGTCAAATGTACAATACGCCGGGATGATGAAGGGAGGGTCCGGTGGGTAGCAGGTGGGCTGGCTAATTTTATTTTATCCTGGTTCTCTCTGATACCAAAGGCTAATGTTTTAGATGTACAAACCACTTGTTTGAGTTGCATTGCTTCTCGGATATTGCATGTGTGCAGATATGCTTTGCCGGCAGCTTTCCGCTCCCCGGTCTCTCTTGCTTCCTTTGGACCATGTGGTCATTCACGGATGAAGACTGAGTCCACAAGTGCCCACTAGGAGCTCTGCGTAAATAGGTTGCCCACTTCGGGGCAGCGCGTTGTGACCATAACAAGGGTGAAAGGCGATATAAAAATGACGCAACACAATGTACAATGCAATATTTTGCGCCACTCGTCTATGCTCAGGCCTCTTCCCATGCCTCAGTCTTTGATGCAATCTCCCCAAGACCCCCTTTAATTATCATTCTTCAAATAATGTTGGAATTGAAACAAAATAATAGTTGTGTCAGTCGTAGGATATTATGGCAAAATGTCAAAAGCCGCTGTTCCACCTTTGACCACATCGAAAAAACCATGACAGCTAGACCTGCCTCGGCAATGCCCTGCCAATAACAAACAAGCAATGGCAATGCCAACAATTTTGGATTTTGTGTAGGCAAGGGCCAAGGGCCAGGCATTTATCACTAACTGGTCATTATTGGTAGCAGCGGCAAAATGGTTGAAGTACATGGGCATATAACAGCTGTGCCTCGCAAATGTCTTTTTAATACCTATACACAAGCCAAACCTGTTTCATTTGCCAAGGTTTTCTATTAAGAGGACGTCCGAGAACATTTGTATTACACCAGTATATCATTTATAGCTTCAATTGCTCCATACACGTAAAGAAGACTGCTTTCAAATAACACTGGCAGGCACTTCGAGCACAAGGTTTGGTGTTACTTATCGATAATGCAAGCTCAGGACGTGTTTTGGGCGGGATAGGTAGGAAGCTGATGGGTATGGCCATTGGGATTGGCATGACAAAGTGTAGTCAATGTTATGTTATGTTATAGGAATTTCTAAAGCGCACTATCACCCAGGGGTATCCTTAGGGACAGAAAAGCTGAAGAAGATCATTTGGGGAATAGGAAGGTTTGATGCAGTTTCCTAAATTTAGAAAAATCCTCAGTTAACCTGAGGGAAAGAGGAATCGAATTGCATAAACGAGGCATTGCTATAGAGAACGCCCTGCCACCGAAATCTGGGAACCACTGGAAGGCCAAGTTTCCACAGAGCGAATCAATGGGAATCAACAGTTGAGTAGATAACCAAACAATCAAAGGGTAAAACAGTGTTGACTCATACACACACAGACACCACTCTGGTACTGGGACGAGGAAAAGGGATGCCGAGTGCCAGGAACGTTATGTAGTCAGTGAAGATGGCCTGCATCTGAGGCCAAAGGGATGGTATAAATGACCCGCTCAGGTGAGACTAATGAAATCTCCTGTGGAATGGTTGCAGGAGAAGCTGGAGGTGAAGCCACGGAGAAGCGTGCCCACAGCACCTACGAGCTGCAGAGTCGTTGCATTGGAAGCAGATTGTTGTGGGAGCACTGGGAAGGTCTCCGGTAGCAGAGCTGGTCTGCATACTTCCTGGAGTCAGAGAGACTCCCTCTCTATTCAACCGAGGTGGCAGAGATCTAGAGGAAGAGGCGCGCTGAGCCGGGAGCAGCCACAGCAAGCCTGCCACTGTGGAGAACAGCACCCGAAGACATCGTACTGGTGAGTCAGAGAAGCCGGAATGACTCCAGGACGCTGAGGAGTGGACCGTGTGCTTGCTCCAGGTCGGATTGCTCACAAGTGAGCGAAGGACCGTGAGGGCTATCTGAATGCCGGTCCAGATTGAACTGAATACTTTTGATAATCACGATAACCCAAAGCTGTTGAGAAAAACAAAGGTTTTTTTGGGGGGAAATACCGAACTGTGGAAAGAGAAGAAAATGACACGGCCAAGAGAGGGCCGGGGAAACAGTAATTTTTGGACTTGTGAATATGCCCGTGAACAGGGTACAAGTTTCCAGCAGGAGAGCAAACTGGTAATTTGTTATTGGTTCATTCAATGTGACTGATTTGAACTAAATGAATGAATATCGATCTGAAAGAAAGCAAGTGTGTTTGAATACCAATAGGATGGAAAGCAGTTTGGTGCAATTGCCTTATAAAAATGAACTGTATATCTTGAGAAAACAAGCATTGGCAAGTGCCATAAAGATATACAGAACTGTGTAACCTGAAACTGTGGCATGGTGCCTGTAAAGAAGAAGCAAGTAAGGTGTATCGGTTGCATGACCTGTGATGGGTGGACCTTGTGGTCCTTGTGGTCTGACAACTGCACCTAGATCGAGTACAACACCCCATAAAGGAAAAGACACATAACTTACCCATATGCTTGTGATTGAATATAAAGGAAAACCTGAATGAACTGAAATTAAAAGCTGAACTATATATTATTGGCGAAATTGGTTAAAGGAAAACAAGCCAGAAGAGCTGGGAAGTATCCCAAGGAATTGTGTTGGGGAAGGGAAACCCTCTGTTTTTGTAACATGAACTCTCTTGAATCCTGGAAAAGGGAAACCCCTTTTCTAAACAAGAGCTGGAAGAAGCTCTGCACATTTCTTTAGACACTTCTCATTTTGAGGCTGACATCCCTACACGTTGTATACATTTAGATGTGAGGGCAAATATAGGTTTTAGACACAGACAGACATTTGCTTTGGATTTCCTGACACAGACTATTATTAGTTTCAGTTAGTTAGGGAAATTCCACCTCAACATAGGGCAAGTTAGCCATTTTTTCCAACCCTCTTTTTCTTTAATAAAAGTTTATTGCTCAAACTTTATTCAGTGGTCTGTGTCTACTTCCTACTTCATAATGCCTTCCCCGTTTCCATTCAGGGAAAGAATGCAGCTGGAAGGAACCTAGCATAACTTGACTGAGGAGATAATGTTGGGGATTCTGGCTGGAGGAAAACAACATTGCTACCCTGGGTAAGTACCCCAGGCTGTGGCTAGCTTTCCCAGAGTCTCTGATTCCTGTCAGAGATGGGGTCCCCTGCTAAAGTCATGCCCTGCTTATATTGCCCCACAATCAAATGACCCCCCTGAGAGCTCTGCATCCCTCAACTTCAACTCCTAGGCCGCCCATACCTGGATGTGTAGTAGTTCTGTTATGGCTGTGGGAAGGGAACGCATTAATTTCACCACATCAACCTGAGTATGGTAACCCCAGGTCCACAACAGCCACTGTCTGCAATTAAAGCACATCCCCCATCATAAACCAATCTATTTGGGGGAAAAAACACCAAAAAGTACTTGTCCCATAATTCCCCTCTTAACCAAAACACGGACTGGATTCAGGGAGTGGAAATGTGAACTCTGGAGAAGATGGACCATACAGAAGACCCGTTCAGGTCACTTAAGTCGGAAAGAGATGGATGAACCACTTCTGGGACAGACGGCACAAACCATGTTAACAATCCAACAAGAAAGACATCTCCCATGATCCCTTGTCTCCAACACGGCAAACCCTAGACTGGACTAGCAAAATATAGTAACAGATTTGGATTCAGAAAGTTAATAGGGAAGACCGAGGTAACCCATATACGTGTTTTACAACTCTACAAAGTGGCTAGTCAATGGGAACACACACTCCTCCCCCATTTGATATTACAAGTGGCAGCAGGAAGCCCCGTCCTCTCTCGTGCATTTAATAGACACGCAGATAGAGCCCCACTTCCTTCGACGCTACCAGGAACACTGGGAAGGAGAGAACTCATGGCTCCCCCACAACTGCCAGCACAAGAGAAACAGAATCACTTCCAGCTGCAGCCTCCAATAAAAGCAGGGAAAGCATCCCAGCACTGCACCAAACAAAGAAAACATGCTTATTTCAAATCCCAACCCACAGGGTTAATGTTTAGTACATGCCTTGGGATATTTGACACACGAGGACACCAAAACGAAATTCAGTGAAGGAAAACTCCCAGCCTTAGACATGGGAACAAAGCAGCAGCTTCTTCGCAGCCAGCAGCAAACACAGATTTAAGTGGGATCCAAGATGGTGCCTCCTCTATTTAAAGACTTCCTCCATGAACTCAGGACTACAAAGCATCCCTGCCATGGAGTATGCCCAGAACGAGCATGTGACCCCTCTGGCCAATCAGCAGGAAGCTAGTCAGCCCAAGCTCTATATAAGAGCCAGCTAATAAGACAACAGTAAAAAGGCATTTTGTGGTATATTTTTTTTTTTTTTTTTTTTTTTTTTTATTTTGATTTAATTGTATTACAATTTTTACAAAACAGAAAGCTGTAGGTAAACTCCTGTTTACAGTTTATGAGAGGGCCTCGACTCCGTTAATCTTTATGTGTTAGTTCCAAATCCTAATTCCCTTCGCCAAGTCTCTTGTTTGATAGTAATGATAATAATAAGGCATTTTGTGGTATATTAGTACCTGGCTGGGGGGAGGAGGGGAGGGCAGCCTCTCAGCCAATGAGAAGGCTCAGAATGGGGGCATTACCAGCGGTATTCCCCCTGCTCCAAGCCACCTCATGGCATGGCTCGGGGCCGCCATCTCCCCCCCCCGGGGAATGAGGTAATTGTGGTCCCCCAAACCATCCTCCTTTCTCCTCCCCCATCCACAAAATTTCCTGCCCACCCCCAAGCACCACTTACCTTTTTTCAAGTCAATTTCTGAAGCGGACACGCGGGGAACACTTCTGTCCCCAGTGCGTCCACTCCTGTTCTGTGACAGGCCATCATGGAAAGAAAGAAGGGACTACATGTGGTCCCTTCTCTGCTTTCAATGGAGGCCATTTTGTTTGTTTACTTTTTTCAATGGCCGCCACGGAAAGGTAAAACCGACTTCATTTTCTCTTCCCCGATGGCAATTAAACAAAAAAAAAAAAATTCTGTTCCAAAACACCTGAGCGTTTCGGAACAGAAAAAGAAATGCTTTTAGTACCCCTGTCTTATGGGCTGGGGTACTAATAGAGATGGGGTACGAATAGCTTCATTCGGACCTGTAACTATGGGCCCGTTGCATTACCTGAAGTGGAAATGCTCACCTGCTCCCCTCTGGGGCTTATTGCTTAAGTAGAAGGTGAGTTGTGGTGTTGAAGCTGGCGCAGTGAGGAAGGTTGCTGGCCTGGCTGTAAGACCTGGAGTGGAATACCACATTGTAAGATCCAGACAAGAAAGTAAGACTGCTAGTCTGGAAGTAAGATATGGAGTGGAGTACCAGATTGTAAGACCTAAAAGGAGAGGAAGACTACTGGGCTGGCTGTAAGATCTGCACTGGAAGAATGCATTGGAAGAACCAGAGACTGGGTGAAGACAACAGCTCTGTCCAAGGGAAGGCAGAGCAAGAAAAGGGCAGAGGCCCTGAAAAGAGAAAGGAGAGGAAGGGCTCTTAAGTACTCTTTAAGTACATGCCCTTAGTCATGCAGGGATCGTGCTTAAGGATATCAGCATCCTATCACCTGTTAACCTAATGCCGTTCTAGGCAAATTAGAAAGTGAAGCAGGTTTGGTACTAAGCTTTATATCTTGCCACCCTTGTCTCTACCAAATACAGCCAAACTATAGGTCGTGCACTCCAAATGGGGCTACATAAAGCCCTTTTTTATTGCATCCTGTTGGCTGCAGAATTCAACAGAGCGAGATAGCTATGCAAATGAGCAATTAAAGCAGTATGCTGAGTTAGCAACTAATGCACCCTTGAATGCCCTACACCCCCATAATCAAAACTACCAGGGAATGGAGGAATGTTGAGTTCAAAAATATCTTACTGGCAGGAGATGTACATTTTCCAATGGAGCACACTTAGAACAAAATGGTAGGCCATTAAAAACACAAGGCACATTTTAATGATTAAACTCCAGTTGAAAATCCTTGTTGCTGTCTACTTGTTCGCTTTGGAAGTAAAACATTCACGGCTTTGTGTAGAGGTCGGCAGAAGGCATAAAAAATGCTGAGACAGAATAACAAGATGCTGTGAAATTATACATTTAGAGCTAATTCAGAATTCAAATTATTGACCACATTTCTTCAAGATCTAAATAAGCATCTTAGTGTACAAATGAAAAAAAGAAAAAGTAACGCGTCTCTTCCTTGTTGTACATTTTTGTTCTAAAATATAACACAATCATAGGCATGACCGTAGCAGACAGTCCCTTCACGGAAACATCAACACATAAGTGTGCACTCTCAATGGCCTTATCACCAAACCCCTTCGACAACCCAGCTTGAGTAGACATCATTTTAGGGGTGCTTGAAGAAAACCCACTCAACAAGAACACAGCTGCTCATGCCGGGTATAGAGGCAAGGGTAAAATGCAAAAGAAACCAACTTGAACATCTACGAAGGGGATACATTCTGCTAACTCCCGCTTCAATTCCCTGCACAACTAAGTCATTCCCAGAAAGATCTCAAGTGCACAATCACTGGGACCCACCCAGCACCATCCCCCCAAACAAACATGTATTCAAACGTGGACCTTCTCACCATAAATAATACATGTCATCTTACATAACATATTTCTTCCCCTTAATCTGCTTCAAGAAGTAATGGAGACATGAACGCCCACAATGAAAAGAAATCTGTCTTAATATACATGGAGGCCCTCTTCCTAACTAAAGTCTCTTGCCTCAAGCCAGGGAAAGGAAACACAGAGGTCCATTGCTGTCTTTTACATTCTCTTGCTTCACTTAGGAGTCTGAGAACCACCATCACGCGTATTTGCCTCCTTAAGAATTCACATCCTCACACAACCCTTTGTGAATAGTCTATAACCTCTTCACCCTCCTGCCATTGGGCTCTACTCTGGCCTCCATCCAGCTTCTGAAAACATTCCTCAAAAGCAGAACCAGGTTTCCCTTCAGAAACCTTCTTTGGAATTCAGGGAACTTAGAAATGAGCCTCTCTCCTTGCTATTTCTAGCAAATATTCCTTCGCATTCAAGTTGAGAATAGTCTGCTGGTACATTGCTTGAACGCCTCTGCCCCTTTCAATGGAACCTTCATCTCAGCATCATGCAGTTCAATCATCCCAAGAGACTATTTATGTTTCCCCAACCCTATTTTCACCTGCACAACTCTATTTGCTTGGGACTCCAACCTATCCCCACACCTTTGCCGACCCCTTCATCACTTCCTGTCCTCTGTTACAGCTCAGCAGGTATTGTTGGAGTGAAGCAATGTCTGCTGCCCATTTATTAAATCTCCTTCAAGCACTAAGTCCCTAGCCACCTTGTCTTTCTGGTTGCCTTCGATCTCGCAGAATTCCTAATGGCCACCCTTTCTATTTTTGTCCATCATCATGGAGCCTCCACAACCTTCTTAAAGATGGCCACCAGGCCACCTCAAAATGAAAGATATGTGGTGCTCCTTGTGCCTTGTTTTCAGCTGTACTCCACTAAGGACATGTGTACTCTTTATGAGGGTTCATACACGGTGGTAAAAAGGGCAATCTGTACATGCCAGCATCATAGAGTAATCCTCCCACACCTTAGGACATCTGAGGAACGTACCCGGGATCGCCACCTGCAGGAAACTCCAAATAGCCCCCCCCCCTCTCTCCGGGCAGCCCTCAACTTCCAGTCTGGCACCACTGGATCCATTTTCCCCATGGACTCTATTGCACAACCAAGCCACCTTGGACAGATATGGAATCCTCACTTCTGGGGCCATTAGCAAGCTCATGCCCGGGTCACTATCTCGTGCATACCATCACAGCCCTATTGGCTATATCCAAGTGTCGCTTATGGGGTGGGGTTGACGTGCCAAGCTCCACCCCTTCTTCGTTGTACATGTTAAACAGACTACAGCCTCACCTTTGAGTTTTGAGCCAGAATGGCTGCCATGTATCTGCTCAGCACATGCTACAATTAACATTAACCTTCAGTGTAATTGATCAGGAGGTCCACACAGTTACTTATGCAGCCCTGGATCTCATCAGGGGGGGCTTGGGGTCAAGCAATTGTGTGCAGGGTGAATGAAGCACACCTTAACAGGTAGTCCAAACACCTACTGGTTTGCCTTCTTCCCAATAAAGAACTGGTCCTCACATACAGAGCAATTTCACTCTGGGCTTCAAGGTCTAGTATGAGCTGTTCCCAGAGTGGCCAGAAGAAGAGACTAAAAAGTGCCAGGCATTGGCGGCAATGCTATTGATCTCAGGACAGAGCCTGTCCTGCAATTAACACATATGCAGTGGACCTGTCGTCCTACCATTTACTGTATGTTTTCATCGCACCTGCAGCCTACTTGTACTTTGTCATTTACTCACCACCCAGGGTTATCTCCAGACATAGGAAGAGGGAGGTGCATGTGTGCATAGATGATTTCCATTCTTAACTTAAATGGCACAGGTGACTCTCGATAAGGCTCCACGCCGTGCATACTCACACCACCCGAGGCCCAAAGTAAGATGCATGAGCAACATCCGAATGCAACAAAACCTCAGGACGTGTGGCCCCCTACGCTGGACGTTCGGAGTCATGCAGGCCAGCGTCTGCTCACTGCCATCCGCACGGGTATCATTGCAGTGCAGCCCAGAGAAGCCTTGCACACGCCCCATCCCGTGCCGCGTGCTCCATAACCTGAAACGCAGGTAGCAGGTGGCAATGCCTGGCGAGATCTATCATGACCCAGGCGTGGGAGAGGATGAGGAGGCACTACTCCGTCAAACCAGCTAAGGTAAAGATCTGGATGAGTGGGTCACCTGCCAAGAGCTCACCAACAATTTATGCCCAGGGCATGCTTCTTTCTTTTCGATCTGACTGTGTTTAACTAGGCCTGTGTGAAGTTGTAGGGCTTCAACTTTGGGCCCTTTGTGAAGGTTATTGCAAAACCTGTCATTCAGGCTTGGTGAGTTTGTAGGTCTTCGTATGCTATTGATAGTGTAGTGTGATAAATGGTGTTACGGAGGTGCTGTGCTTTTTCCATTTCACAAACTGCTGTTACTGAAGAACACATCCCGCTGCGGTAACACCAGCCAAAACAAGAAAGTGGTTGTGGAGAAATAGTCTCGCAAAACACTTATCTGCTGAAATTATTGCTGGCACACCAATTACTTCCATGTCAAAAGCATGATAGGGACCGCAAGCAGGGTGGACAGTGGGCAGTGGGCCACTCCATTTCCTTTACTGGAGTGATGCCCGCCAGAGTACATCCTTATGACTGGAAGATGCTGGGTGCACCAGTCCCTCTGTTGCAGGGGTCTACAACCTGTGGCTCGGACTACAACTCCCATGATACTCCACCATTGCCAATGACGGGTAGGTCTGATGGGAAATGTAGTCCAACATATCTGGAGAGCCAAAGGTTTCAGACCCCTGCTCTGTTGCATTAGCCCCACATGTTAGTGCATGCTAAAAGACAATTCATTATTAATTACATTTATTATAACTATTAGAACTTGTTAGTTCATTATAACTGAGCTTTTCTTTTACTTTTTCTTACTTTTTTTGGGAGTGAGGGATTGTAAGGTGGTGTAGGCCTGAACCACCAGGTGACGGAGTGGGCATTGAATGGATCTGCCGGGCTTGGGAGGCTTTTTCTTTACTTTACTTTACTTTACTTTAATAATTTGTAATGCGCACCTCGCGACCCAGAGGCTTATGGGCGCAACAAACACAGACGGAGAACAGCGACATGTCAACATAAAGCTCAACACTAGGAGGAAGGGGCGGGTACTTCCAGAAGACAGAGTTTTACTGCTAATCTATCTAAATAGGTGTGTTTTCAGTTTTTTTGGAAGTTTTCAATGAAGTTCATTTTTACTTTACTTTAATAATTTGCTGACTTGCTTTGTTTTGTGTGGCGGAATGCTACCATCTGTCAGACCTTTTATTTTCCATTTGAAGGGGATGGGGAGCTCTTGTGGGTGGGGAAGCATGGATTCAAAACAAACCATATAATAATACGGATTTGATAAATTATTTGATTTTTTAACCTTGTCAAAGAAATATAGCACATACTCGATTTACTTTTAATTTTAATTGTGCATTCTTCTAACAGGTATGGGAGTAATTTGATTTATTTTGAATGCGCTTTTGTATCTTAATGTAAAAAAAGTTAAGATGTTTTGAAAGTTTTTTTATATATTGCTTTGTTTCTAAATTATTTTGATTAAATGACTTTAATTTTGTATTATTTCAATTATATTTATTACTATTTTAAACATGTGTCAATTCTGATTTGTATTTTTGATCAACAGTAATTTTGTTTGTATTACTATTATTTGTGACATTAATTTTAATAGTTTTATTAATATTGGTTGTTAGCTGTGATTAATATTCATATTATATTGTGATATTATTTAATTTTTCAAGATTAATTACATATTCTATTAATCTCATTTATGAGTTCTGTTCAATATTAATTTTCTTTTGTATTACTATTGTATTATTCATGAATAACTACCATTTTCTCATCAATCCTGACTTAGTACTGATCAATATTAATGTTATGTTTTATTTCTACTGCGTTGCTTATTATTTAATTTATTGTATTAATCCAAATTAGCATTATTTCTGCTCAACACACATTTTATTTTCAGTAACATTGTCTTTCTAATGGGTTACTAGACTTCTTTGTATTATTCTTGATTATTATTTATGATCAATATTAATTTTATTACTGTTGCATATTCTATGAATTCTTATTTTTTAGTAATCTGCATTATTATTTCTGTTAAGTGTTAATTGCATTTAATATAACTGGGGCATTTTTTATGAACTACTATGTTTAGTTTATTTATTAGTCTGGATTATTATTTCAGATCAATGATAATTTTATTATTTTATTAATACTACATTTCGCATTACTATTGCATTTTTCATTGACTACTATAATTGTTTTATTAATCTTGATTATAATTTCAGATGTATATTTACTTATTAACCAGTGCGATAAAGACAATGACACAGGGGCGGGCAATCTCAAACTGATTGGGTTGTTACACGACAGACCAGGTCAATTCAAAATATCCATATTAATTTCAAACAAAATTAACATTTTGCCACAACCTGCAGCTTCACCATGGTTCAAGAAAATTGCAAGGCATACTAATAGGACCACCATTTAAACACCAACTCCATTGCTGATGTGCTTGCACTACATTACCCATAATTCCGTGGCAAGTCTGTAGTTCATCCTAAATGATCTAAACAGACCATTTAAGTGCAAAAATGCTAGCGGTCTAAGGAACAGTACATCGTGAACAGTGAAAAACAATGACAACATTTTAGGCCACATAAATAAAGAGTTACAAATACAGACTCAAAATATAACTAATTTGGCTAACTCACAATGAATGAAAACTTCCCTTAAAATGCAGGAGAAATAATAATTGCGTGCACTTTATATAATTTGATTTTTACTACATTACTTTTCAAATTAATGGTAACACTTTGTGGATTTGAGTGGCTGTAGTAAAAGGAAAAAGAGTGGAGAATAGCAAAGCAAACAATGAAAGGATGATGTTCTGATTGTTACATCAATAGTGAAAAAGAAGAAATACAATTCTGAGGCTATGATCAGTTTGTAAAATTTAAAGTAGTGCACATATTTTGCAGAATTGGAACACTATGCACTTTTTCCATGTTGGCCTTTATGCAATTGTGCACCAGCCAGGACCTGTGGGTAAACCAGATTCACAAATACATTAAATAATTTTATAAACAAATTTACAGAATAAATATATAGTCCTTGACAGTTACATGTTTCCCAATGATCCTTGAATACTGCAAGCGCATACTGCATAATGTGTGCACAATTATATTTTTTCGCTTCCAATCAGGTAGAACAATCAATCAAGATTCAATTTCCTGAGAAGTCCAACTAAAGAAATTGCTTCACATAATGAAGCGGAGCCCAATGATCTGTCAGATTTGTATTTTGAGGGACCGACCGGCGCTGTAGTGCTGGAGACAATCTTAGGTGGTGCGGTATAGCTGCAGGGGTGGCAAGCACTAGAGAAAAGCATACCATTCTAGCTAGCTGGGCTTGCAGATAAGGCAATTACTTCAAAGCAAGGTGGGAAAGGCCAAGGGCAAGCATTTCACAGCATGTTCCCTATCAGGCTATGATCTCTGTGAACCTCCACGAACCCATGCAGGTCCTAGAAAAGGGAGGATGGAAAAATTAAAATGTACTGTAATAATGACGATGCCAGAGGGGCTGTAGTCAGCCTTGTAGACGTCACTGAAAGTGGTATTAAGGAACAGCAGAAGAACAGCAACACGCAAACAACCTCTGTGGTACCCATTAGTGCCATTTTACCCCAACAAAAATAACATGGAATGGGGAGGTCTTGCTTGTCACTTCCCAGAAAAGGAACTGGTGAAATGTCCTCTTTTTCACTTCCATACAGAACAGTGCCAGTACCACCACCACCCCACCACTGCCATCCAATGTCTTCTGTTACCAATGGTCACAGCAGCAAAAGTTCAAGTATGTCTTCTTCTACAGTAGTTTCAACATCGGTCAAAATCACAGAACTCTGGCAAAGAGTGGCCACATTTGGACACAAGACACAGTCAAGTATCTGCACTGACCAGCAAATGCTTGGAGGTAATGCACAGCTGACTATAGATGATTAGCCCCTGCTTTAGAAGCACATCATGGAGCAGTGGCCAACACTAAGCAGGATGGATATCAAATATCTATTTTGTCCTGCTGCCAGCGTGTTTCTACTGCACCATGTGTGGTCATCAACGACAGAAGAACACGTCCGTCAGCCAAGAATATAGGAATCCTAAAGATGCTGGAGATGAGCCAGCACGTCCTACCCAGAACATGTAGCACTGTGCGTGATGAGAATTTGAAGCAAGCACATCTGGGAGACTTTCCACATGCCCCGTCTGTTGCTGCCTCAGATGATCATGACCATGCAGAGGATGGCACCATCATTCGCGAGTACTGCTTCGGTCTGCCGCAGCACTCTGCACCAGAGCGTCTTGGCTATAGAAAACAGGGAAGGAATTTTCAGCACATATATTAAACACAGATGTGCGCATTAATAGCTCCTTCCAGTGGTAATTCCTTTCCTTCCACAAACATGGTAGTTTAACAAACAGGCGCCTTTTAAGGATATGGTGCCCTCTCTGAATGACTACACACATCACAGCACAAAAAAAAAGAAGACCAACTGATTTTGAGTGTTTGTCTTCATCCACAAGGACTTATTTCAAGACTGCCATGTATTCTGCTTGAACTATGTGCTACAAACTTTCCTGAATATATTTTCATATAATTTATTGTTTGACTAGGCACAGCATTTCACCCAGATGTATGTTTGACTTAATGTACTCAGTAACATAGTGTGAACATGGAAAATATAAATCCACAGAAATAGAAGGTCAGACTCTAAGAGCTATAGAAGAGACCCACGCAAGCACTATGCCATCGCAGAATTCCACGTGGCTAATAATGATCCAGCGGATCCAGTGAGCGGAACATCAAATTGTAACATGGAAAATGTCGCAATAGGATGCACAGACATTTACAAAAGAAAATAAATGTTACCCTATAGCTACATCAATGTAAATGCAAAATCAAAAAAGAATGTCTCATTCTCTATGTCCAGTCTCAAATAAACAATCTAAAAAATACATAAGAAATAAAAAAAAATAGGAACAAGAGAACTTTGAAAGACCACCCCCCAGGAGGGCCCAGTCTAGCCTATCTTCAAAATGGCCAGTCGTGGCCTCCTTATGGTCCAGCTGGATTTGCATTTCCCACAACTTCACATGTATCTTCTTTGTTCCTTATGCATGCATACCTGAAAAATGTGCAGACAGTTGCAGGCCAAGTGGGCTGGTGGTGTCGAGTGGGTTTCTCTTTCACATTCTTTGGGGTTCACCTCTTCTTGGTGTCCAATTTCCACATTTGCTCTGCCACATTGAGCTCTGATTGTCGGAGTCTCCCATGCTTGTACGCCCAGCCCAGGTCTGGCTCATGGTGCAACTCATTGTCTTTGTCCCGGCTAGGACATGCTTGTTTTGTTTGGATTTTGATGGCCGTTCCCAGTTTCTTTTTCGTCAACCTTCTTCACCATGGCTTTTCTTAATTGCAGAGCGTAAGCCCTTTGACTTCACTCTAGGATATTGGACAGCTGAAGTACCACATGGCGTTTGAGGCAAGACACCGCCACCTCACAAAACCTTATGCTTCCAGCAAAGCCATCTCTAAAAAAAGAAAACAAAACTCCCAGAGAGTTTTTTGTGTGTTCATGGATTTCCTCTTACGTCACTGTAATGCCACTATACATCAATACATTTCTGTAAATGTAGCTAAGCGTGTTTTGTATTCTGTTAATTGTATAAAAAAAGTCGAAATTCTGTTTGGCTAATATGCACAATAAAAATAAAAAAAAAAAAAAGTTAATTGTACTTATGATCCTACTGGCCAAACATACAAGATTATGAAAACTCTACTTCTCTGGTCCATGCTGCAGCCACTGCGTATGTGTATGTAGTATTAGATTGCTGTATTAACAACAAAACTTCAGTACGTTTCTGTTTCAATAAGTTCATTTTGTGATTCGTGGAGTAGTTCATGAGTAGTTCATGAGAGGACTTCTGATCACCCTTCATACGTTACTAACAACTCTCTAAACAGAATCCCTTGTAGGGTCTTTCCTTCAGGGTTGTTACAGGGGATTGGTGTCTTATGTGATGTGATCAGTGATGTCATCGATGATGCTGTTTGCAATGTCATCTTCTGTCATGCCCTTGGTGTTAGTCTTAGCAGTGCATGACAGTGGCGCGAGTTATGGTTGCATAGATTATCATAAGAAACACATTTCTTTTTTCTTTCGATTTTACTTTGCAGTCATAACATCCCTTTAACAACGTTTTGTTCAATTAATTTCATGGGTTTTTATTAGTAAAAATCATAATGTCCTGGTTGCAATTTTATTCAATTTGTGCACGCCTACAGCCCAACCCGCTGGATGGATTTTCACCAAATTTGCATCAGGAGCAGCGGCTTGGTCCCGAAAGCATGCTTTTGTAAATTTGGTGAAAATCCATCCAGTAGTTTTTTTTTTTAAATGCTCAAAAAGTAGGTCTAAAAAAAATTGTGATATCTATGTCCGCTCCGTGGACACACTTCCCTGTTCGCTCCGCGGACAGGACAACGATTGGCTAATCGGCTTGCGTCATCTCCACAGACATGTGACGCATTAGCTGATTGGATGGTGAAGAGCGTGAAGTGCATCAAATTGTTCCGATGCGCCCGCCATCTTGGATCCATATTTGGTGTCCGTGGACATGTGGCAAAAACATATTAAAAAACACAACATTGCACTTGTTAAACTTATCAAATAATCTCTAGGGAGGTGAGGGTTGATGAGGATGGGATGGGATATGGCTGCAAGAAGCAAAAAACTGGTGTTTTTTTAGTCGCGAAAGTCACATGGTACATTTGGAGGTGTTCCACAATATAATGTGCCTAAAGTACAGGCGAAAGAGATTGCATGTTGGCATTCAAGGGATGGAGATGTATAATCATGGAATTGTGGACTTGTAAATATAGATTGTTGCTTCTGTAGTCTGCAACCCCAACTTTATCTTGTGGTATTACAGAGTAATACTACATTCCGAATGCCTGTTACTCTATATTGTTTATATTGGTTGCCCAATATTTATTAATATTAAATAGAAGCAATTTCGGGCTATTTTACACTCTTAATTAAAACGCTTGATGTTTATAAATTGATGTGCTGGTGGTACACCCAGAGCACGGTAGATAAAGGACTAATATGTCTGTGTTAAAATGTAATTAAAATAATAATGGAATCAGATTGGCACCCCCTAGAGTCTGCCATCTCAGGCAGCCACCTGCAGTGCCTGATGGACGTGGATGAGAATAAGAGTTGTCATGGATGCGGTGAGGCAAGTTGTTGCAAAGTGAGAATGTACTTTGATTCTGAGTGAAGATCACCAGCTTTGAATTTTTGGTTGCGAGCTAAGGAAGCCCACGCATCGGACACACAGTATAAGGTTCAATTGTTTTTTGACCTTGAGAGAAAGGGACCATTCGGTAAGGAATTCAATGAGAGGAGGTTTGTAATAATATTGAAGATATGATAAGGTTATGCATTCCAAAAGTGTGTAAGGAACATGTAAATTCAGTTTATGAAGAATCTTTGGTGCGACGGTCTGACTTATGCCAAGAGAATGGAAATGCTGAATATAATGTAAGTTTGATTTTCGACGATTGTATACCGGAACGAGCATTAACTTATTATAATCTGAATGATTTTAGGGTTACATTCTATTCGTCTGTTCTGTGTGGCTTATTGCAATGTAACGCAAGTACAATCTTTGTGTGTAGTTGTCTTTTTTACGTGGTTATGGGGAGTGCAGCATCGAGGTGCATGTAGACCACCACTCGTTTCACCCAGGTTCAACGCTACTATTTCATTAAAATGTCATGTATGACCATATCGAATTGTGTATCAGTTTCCACGTTGTTTTCTCTTTGTTGAGATTGTTTGATGTCTGTGCTAATCGTTAGTTTAAACTTTATGCCGAATTAATAAGTCAATAGATAAATTGTAATAAAGTTCGGGTATTGAGACACGTGTTCTGTTATGTTTTCGAAACAGATACATTCTGCCTTTCTGCGATTGTCATAGATTCCAGATGCCAACTGACGGCTTCTTCAATCGGCAGCTGAACATAGTTGTCAATGCCTGGATCACAGTGAATATTTTTTGGGACGATCACCCAGGGCCCATATGCCCTTATGCTGTACTAGCGATTAGGAGTAACATAACATCCTTTACGGTGGTCTAGCCCCAAGTTGATGCAGAAGCCCTGGAATTCACTGTGCGACCCAAGCGCTTCTTTTAACGAAAATGAACACCTTGTGTACGGAAAAAGAACAACGCCTGCCTCACGATAAACATTTTGGATCGCGAGCGAAGAAACAAATTTGCAATTTGATTGAATATGGCAATAGTCGGATGTTCTCCGAGCATTTATTGTGAAATAAAAGTACTTTACAAATTGTACAGTGTTATTGTTTTCTTTTAAAGTACGGTTTAATTTTCTTAATTGTGACGTGCTGTGTTAGTCGATGTGTGTTGATTTTTGGGTTCTGCGTCACGTCACGTAGGTGGTTATGGGTGCGTTTGGCTACGCTGACATGGAACATCACTGAGAAAGGTGTAGCATATCACTAGGTTTGGTGATGTGAGGCTCAGGGGCGGGGCATATGATTTAGTGACCTCAGGGCAGTTTACCTTAGGCAGATGCAGCAATGGATAAGAATAGCACAAGATGGACATGCCCTGCTGCCAGATTTCGTATGTTTATAAAAGAGGAAAAGTGAGGTAAGGTGAATTGTAAATATTTGCGATAGATCAACGTATGTATAAAAATACATGGCCGAACCATCGGGACAATAATATTTTCTGAGCATTGCACTTGTGAAACTTATGAAATAATGTCTGGGGAGGCAAGGGGTGATGACGATGGGTGGGATATTTTTGACCTGATTTCGAATGAGTTTACAAAATTTGGTGGGATTTTGTGCAGAGCTTATATGACGATTGTATGTGCATTCATTTGACAGTATTGAAAAAAATAAAACGTGGGTGGATTTCCAGCAAACTTGCGTAAGGCGCATTGGCAAGGATCTACAAGTATGGTTTGGAAATGTGGCAGTGTTTTCTTATTTGACAAGTGTCATAATGTAGTTAAAATAAATTGCGGTATAGCTTTAGTGACTGAGTGGTAGCCTGGGGCCATGGGCAGTGGCCTGAATGCCCGGGTCATGGAATAAGGTCACGATCCAGACAATCTGGCTACTGGCCATGACCAGAAGGGACAAAACATAGGAATAATGTAGCGATGTCCACCTGGGACTGGCTTTGTGATAAAGTTATTCAAAATTAGGATAGATTTGAAAGGGAAGAAAAATGTGCTTGTGGTAATTTGGTCATAGGGTGTTCTTTTTTGCCTTCTGCAGGCTTCCATGGAAAGCGAAGAGGGGCCCTGTATGGAACCCCTGCCTTCCCTTTCCATGTTAGCCATCTTGGAAAAGGATTTTCCTTACTAAACCGGGACGAAAAATCCTCTTTTTTAGTACCACGGATTCCCGCTTTGGGAACCTAGGCTGCTAATGGCCTTTATCTCCCATTTCAGGGGCTCGAATGGGGGATAATGGTCCAGAGACCTCGTTATCCACCCTCGCTTCGCTTGGGCTGATAAATTGGGCTGCCGGGCCGGTATCCACCGTTCCAATCCCTGGAACGGAGGATGAACGCCCCAATATTGGCATTAGTATAGCACAAAATGCAAATGGTAATGTTGGAAATTCTTATTGAGTCTATGTACTTTACAGAGAAATATAAAGTAGATGGCGTCTATATGTTTTTTTAGTTCTATTTTTCAACTGTGAAAGCTAGTTCCTAAAGGAACATTTCTTCTGTTGTTTTTGGATGTATTTTTTTTTTTGGCAGGAGAGCTAAGAACGAAAGGTGCGGAGGGAAATGAGGGAAGAGGCACCAAACACTAATATGGAGGGGCAGGTGGACAGGGGAAAACGTTGCGCGTGTGTTATTTCTAAGGTAGGGGGCAGTGTTTCTCATGCTCCTTGATTACCGCAGTGGTGGTGTCTCTTGGGGAGGAGGGATGGCCTTAGCTGATGCCATTTTAAGATAAATAGCAGTTTTGGTAAAAGTATGTACTCTGTACTAGATTGTCAATGGATGAGTAGGAATAGGTATTGGAGCTGTGCAAGGGACATTTTTAAGATGAAAGTTCCTAGATCAGTAGAAAATGCAGTTCCAAACTGTCCGTGAAGCACAGATCTTATTGTGAAGTGCGTACAGATGCTTGGACACGTTGTCATGGTGCGCGCCAGCATATGGTCATGTGGCACTCTCTGGATGGTCTGCAATGAAGTCAGATGTTCGTAGACATTATGGTTAAGTTGCACTAATAAAAACCTATGAAATTCAATGAAAAAAACTTTGTTAAGGGGACGTTAGGGTTCCAAGTAAAACCAAAAAAAACCTGAAATTTGCCAGTTATGGTAAGCTAAGCAACCATCACTCACACCACCACCGTGCACTGCTAAGACTAACACCCAGGACATCAAAGATGACATCACAAATGTCATTGATGACAACACTGATGACATCACATGTCTGGCTCACTCTCTTTTCCTTCACTGATATATCTAGGCCAGTAACAGTCAGGAACTAAAACTGTACTATAGTACAAAGTACTATATTTGTAGACTTATACTTCAAATATGTTCTTACAATAATTCACTTAGGGTCCACTCAAATCATATGAAACATATACAAAGGGGAAAACACAGACTTGGGAGACAGCAATGCTTTCTATGTGTGAAGATGATTAGTAAGGTTATCAACACTGTCTGATAGTTCTGTTGTTTTTGTATTACTGTACTTTCCCTGGATATGTCATATTTGTACACATTTCACTTACACTACTTTCTTTAGGGTCTAGTCACAATATGTGATAGTTATACATAGGGAAGTAGTAGCTTTGAAGCAGAGCAATCATTTCTGTACATTAAGATAATCAGGTTATGAAGATTGTCGGGTAATACTGCTGTTTTTTTCTTTACTTCACTTTCCCTGTATATGCTCTATTTGTATGTGTTGTTGTCTGTTTGTGTTTTGTGTGCAGGAATGCAATAATGTAGTAAGTGGGTTTGATTAGGTACTTATTAAATGTTTCACAGAATGCAAGACTCTAATAAGAAAGCATTTATAATTTTAGTATTTAACATGGCAAGATTATTAATATTGCATCTTCATCATGTGTGCTGCACACTATGCCTATGTTACTACATGTGTACTTTAGTATATTGGATAAAACGTCATAATACCATGGTATTTGGATTAATGCATTACTTAATACACTACGTACCTCATGATATTTATTCCAATGATCCTTGACACTTTTTTTATTAACATTACAATAAGAATCCCTTGTACAGACTTTTCATGAAAGGTAAATGCACATGTGATGTCATCAGTGATGTCATCAATGACATTTGTGATGTCATCTTTGACGTCCTGGGTGTTGGTCTTAGCAGTGCACGGTGGTGGCGCGAGTTATGGTTGCTTAGCTTACCATAACTGGTGAATTTCAGGGATTTTTCGGTTTTACTTGGAACCATAACGTCCCTTTAACAAAGTTTTTTTTACTGAATTTTATAGGTTTTTAGTAGCGCAACTTAACCATAATGTCGTCCCCTTAACAACGTTTTTTCATTGAATATGTATATATATTATTACATCTCTGCTGAGTGAACAACGGGAGATGAGTGGCGCTCTTCGAAGTCACTGTAGTATTTTAGGAAGGATCCAAAATGTAACAAAATTATTTTATTTGTGCAGACAAGACAGTTTAAAATCCATAAGCATTCCCACAAGCAGAGGCGTCCGAAGGTTTGGCGGTACATATATATATATATATATATATATATATATATATATATATATATATATATGAGATATATCATACATTTCCCCTTGGAAGGCAAACACTTATACTTAGTTGCCCAGAAACACACTGCAAGACATAAGAGTACTCGAAATAAAACTGCACTCGTTGTTGGCACAGAAAATGGCATTCTACTCCCTTATGCTTTAATAACTTCTTTCGATACCCATGACTAAGCAGGTACACTCGCAAGTTTTAACAACCTTAAATCAGGGCACCTACTGCCTCAGGGCTTCCGTGTACAGATCATAATGCATTCAGCAGAAACAATGCTCTTATATGCAGTTCAAAAGTCATCAGTCACATGATGAACACAGCAAATGCCTGGAAAATAAATATACAATGCCCAACCCCCACATACACTTGTTCACCTGTTACTGAAAGCAGCAATCGCCAACGAGTGTACACTTGAATGTCTGATGTGCAATGGCACTTCCATTTCTGAGCTAGTTGCACTCAAACTCTTAGGCCTTCCTTTCCACATTGTTGGGACATGGCTCCTAGTAATAACACAATGGAGAGAAACCTTGTTTTAGTAATCCATGGAGTCTTTCCCTCCCATTATGCTCAATCCTTTCTTATTTTGGGTTTTGGCGCTCTAGGACTTTAAACGCTCCAGTCACAATACCAAGTCTTTTATGTGCAATGTTTACAGCATTGACAAAGAATGCTCTACCACAGGCACAAGGGAGTGTAACTTTCTTCCTGACTGGGGGAAATCTGGTTTAATATTAGGGCTTAGGGCTTTGTGCGCTGAAATAAATGCTAAACAAAGACATATATAAATAATTAAATAAATAACCTGGGAAAGCACAAAGTGACAGATGGAAATGTTTGAGCCAAGTTGCAGTCTCTCTCGCCCAACTTTACATCTTCAGAATGCCAAACATGACAACGTTATTCATTTAGCAACATGGGGCAAGTAGTGCAGGATCTCCCCCATTATAAACCAGGGACTACAAGACCCAGAATGCAAAGGTAATACCAAGATTGGGCTACTGACTCAAAATGGAGTGGATAAGGTTGGCTTGTATGTAATGCCCGCTCTGTGGTTCCAAGCACCTTCTCCAGCTCACTTCACTGCTTGTCATCCCAGACCGGTCTACGCCATTTTGTGAAAAGAAAACTTTTCACGGGATATTGTAATTGTCGCATTGCTCCTAATTATGCCCCGACGGCTTCACCTCTACCCCACACCTTGTGTACACTTGATACACCTGTTAGAAACCTAGCCCCTTGAGCTCCAACGCCAGCACAAGGAGCAGGGCCGAGTCTGCAAAGAATGTCACTGTGCGGCCATGCAGCGCTGCCAGAAGGTGAAGCACGGCCCACCTTAATACCTCCGCTTGAAGAGAGAACAGACTGTCTGAGAAAGAATGTACGATGGAAGGTGAAATTGCACAACTGCATAGAAGCCGCCTTGCTGGAACCGGTTCACGCTGGACAATTAGGCATTGTGCGGCTCTGCGCGAGCTGCTGAGCAGGTTGATTTAAGGGCCAACTGCTCGTGGGAATGCAGCCTCTGCAGCAACGAGATGGGGGCAGGGGCGGTAATAAAATCTTATCTGATGGGGCGGCCAGAATGCAAACAGGTAGTTCTTACAGCTTCTGGAGGAATTGCAGACATCAAACAGTGATTTAAACACAATCTTGACGACCGCTTAGCGAGTTTGCCAGGGGTATTAGTTGTATTTTTTT
Source organism: Ambystoma mexicanum (assembly GCF_040938575.1). Taxonomy (NCBI): domain Eukaryota; kingdom Metazoa; phylum Chordata; class Amphibia; order Caudata; family Ambystomatidae; genus Ambystoma; species Ambystoma mexicanum. The sequence continues at coordinate 128,483,121 of NC_090936.1, read as the reverse complement.
ATTTGCATTTATTTGAGGAACTGGGATGTCAGTTTCGAACCGAAATGACTTAAAATCGACACATGTGTAAGGGTGTAAACATAGGGTGCCTGCAGATTAGTAGGAAGCTGAGAGCAAGTGTTGCCCTTTATTTCCGGCGTCGAAATGCAGATGGTAATTGGGGTTAGGGTATATATGGGGATGCGGGTTGGGGTTGGTAAGGGCGGTTGTGGGGCGGTGAACCCTGCATTTTGCTGAAAAACAATGCAAAATTTGGCAAAAATGCATTAGGCAAAAAATATGCGGCAAAGGTTCATAGAACCAGTGTTGAGCCAGTCTATGAGGTGTGAACAAAGCGGGACATAGACCGGGGACAAAATAACACATAACAGAAATATAACAGAAACTGCTGATTTACCAAGGTAGCATTAGGCTCAGGCGGCAAGTACTTCAAACCAAAGAGCAGTAGTATATACAACATTACTGATTTTCCATACTAACTTTATAGAAGAAAGTCAAGATGGAAATGAGGAATGCAGACAAGGTTATGGACTTTGAAGTAGAGGATTGGCTATGAAGGGCAGAGGGGAAAAGTTCACCCAATCAATAACAAACTACAAAAGACTGAAATGTCCAGGAAATGTAGTTTTTTGTTGAAGTTTGTATTATTATTATAAATGTTCAAAATGCTGCTAGAGAAGTAAAGGAAAGTGGGAAAAACCACACAACAGGTTATCATGCCATGTTCTGTCTAGAGAGGGGTGCCTGCTACCTTTTGTTGTATGTTTGCAAGGAACTAGGGTTTGGTCACCCTAAGTTACCTGGGGGAACCCAGACGTGGACCCCTTGCTCACTGTGCTCAGAGAGGCACAGCTCCAACTCACTGATGAGGCCCAACAAGGCCGAAACACGTGTGTGGGGGTGCTATTGGTACTCTTGTTGAAAGGAGCTTTGCCTGGCATTTTGGTGCTGGACTGCCCTTGTGGGCGGGACAAAGACTGATATGTACATTTTTAGTCCTCCTTTGTGAAAAGTACAGTGAGCAAAAAGCGATGGCTGCGGACTCTCAAGGTGGGAAAAAAACACAGAACAGGTTATCAGGCCATGTTCTTTCTAGAGAGGGGCTTCTGCTACATTTTTGTTGTAAGTAAAGGAAAGTGTTAAGTATTGTTCTTGGCATAGAATACAAAATGACACTGTTAAGCAGCACTGGCGGGGAGTGGTGCGTTCAGGTAGGGAGGATGGGGGAAGAGGATGGAGCCTTTCCGTACATTGTTGGGTGAAAAGGATTCGTTCTTGAGTTCTCATTATCTTATTATTATTATTATTATCATGCAGACAAATGATCGTTACATTGAAAAAGGAACAGGTTTGCGTGTTTGCTTTAAACCTCAAAAATCGGCTGTGTGTTCTGTTCACTGCCGGTAGAGGAAGGACTGAGCTTGTTCTCTCTGTACTCTTCCCAAGTGAATGGAAATGCTCAAATGACTTACAGGTAATCTTCTTTATTCCATGTCCAGATCTTCCTCATCCCATCCACCTTATAGGTTAATGACTGGGACGAGGAAGACAGGACGAGGAGGTAATGCTCCGATTACTTACCGGTAATCTTCATTATTCCAAGTCCAGATCTTCCTCGTCCCATCCACCTTATAGGCTAATGACTGGGACGAGGAAGACAGGACGAGGAGGTAATGCTCCGATTACTTACCAGTAATCTTCATTACTCAGAATTCAGGTCTTCCTCGTCCCATTCATTAATCTATAATGCTACTGGGACGGGGAACACAGGCCGAGGAGATAATGACCCATTGCCAGCACTTATAGATCGAGCAAGTGGCCAAAAGGGATTTTTCAATCCAAATGAGGGTTTAATCACCACACCCCATTGGGAACATAACATACTAAAAAAATCATTCGTTTTAACACTCAAATGGGTGCTTAAAACGTAAGATGACAAATGTTCTTTTCGATTCAGCTGCTTTCAAATACCAAGTGCCTCCCGCTAGTATTCTTCATATAGGGGTAGGCAATAGGCATCGAAAGTCAAACAAGCAAACATACCAAAAACTCAGAATGAAAAACGTTCTATTTTCAATAGTATGCAATGAAAAAGGAGAGCAATACTTTGTTAAACAGGGAATGTGTGTGGCTACATAATCCCATATAAGGCTTCTCCGGCCATAGATAAAGAACACATATTAAGTGTCAGTTTAGTGCGTGGGGACAAGGACATGTAAAAAACAGGCAACACGTATAAAACTGGGTAAGTTATACATATATGAATATTAAAATCCATAAATGAATGCATGGATACATGCGCGCAGACAGCCTGGCAGGCATGGAAGCAGACTTATATAGTGCTGTTCTGTGAACTATAAGTGTTTTAAAATGTTACTTTATATGACAAAGGATTTGCGGTTTTGAAGTTCATAAGTAGGTATTAGCCACATTGACCTTTTGTTATTGACCCTTTGTCCTAATTGACCTCATAATAGTGGTCCTAATTGACCTTCTGCACAATTGACCTTTACCTTTATTTTACTTATATATGTGTGTGGGCTGGTTTTGGGGTAATAAATAATATAATGGGATTGGGTAGGGGGTTGTGGGTGTTTTTGGATTGAGTGGGAGGTTGAGGGGGTTTCCCCCTGCATATATGTCCTAATTGACCTTCATTTCACGATCATTTGTGAAAAGGTCAATTCTTCCGCGATCAATTGTGAAAAGGTAAATTCGTATACATCCCATAACTACAATTCCATTTGATCTGAGTCAGCCCCTGTTGTACCTTGGCAGATCTGGAGCTGCAGTAAGCTCCTGAAAAACCTCTTCGGACTGACTCCTACCTGGACCAGTCACCAGCTGCTGCCTATTTGACATCAGGCAAGTTGACTGGTGATTGTTTGCATCAGGCACTTTACTGCAAGGAACCTATTTCAGGCCCCAGTAGCTCCCACCTCTCCAACCTGAGACCTGCCTGAAACACAGTGTCCACCAATAGTGGCAGACAGGCACTATACAAGACCACTTACATTACACTAGAGTCACAATGAGCAGCAGTGGCCATTTTGACATCAGGCAACCTGGTGTTTGGGTTCAGAAGTTAAGCCGCGTCTTCTCATCAACAGAGCAGGTGCACATTCCTGTGTCTGTGCGTCTTCACCAGTAAGGAGGAAATGAAAAAAAGCTCATATCCTACTTGGACCAGTTCAGATCAGGAGGACCAAGGACCAGACCCCATGCTCTCACACCTCAAGTAGGCCTAGCATTACAAGCCTTGTGCCACCTTCAATCACCACACTTACTCACTAGCCATTCTGTAAGGCATTCTCTGCTTCCAAAATCTGCATGTGCCTAACTCTGCACGCTCTTCTTCAGCTACAAAATGCATGCGCGGATCTCCATGCTTTGCTTATCTCCTCCACCTCCAAAAATGATGTGTGCTTAACAGTGCCATGTGTTTCTCCTCTGCCTAAAAATGCATGTGCTCTTCTTCCCGTATCCACATTAGCCCCATCTCCTTCCTTTTGTGTCCTCTCCAGCCTAGAAAATTAATGGATGCCTAATATTGCTTTATTATTACCCTCGGCCTATAAATGACAAATGTGCATAATACTCCCTTTGGTGTTATCCTCTACTTACAATGTGCACGTGTTCCTAAGACTGCCTTTGCAAATTCTGCCACATACAAAAAGCGCAGTGTGACAAATCCAGGGAATGTGTCCCTTTTCCGCAGGGGGAGCCAACCCAGACAATATGCCTCGGGAGGATAGCTCATGTGCAACGTGCTCGCCTTGGAAGCAAGACGACATGGAGCAACGCGGGTTTGATCCTCGGGTCCGCGCTTAGAAACCTCTGGGTATTAAGCGCGTAATAAATAACCTATCATATCATGCTAGTGCATTAAGCAAATGTTTTCTAGAAATAGTTATTGGATTATTTTTTCAGCAGATGAACCATTCGGCAGTTCTGACTACCGCCACAACTAAAAGAAATCGCCAAGGCACATGGGTAGCTGCCTCTTAATATATTATCTAGTATATAATAGTCTATTGATCAGAATCATGTTTCCTAACAGCTAGAATGCATTAGGAACCTATCCTCTGCTTTACTTCACAGGGACATCCATTCAGTGACCAATGGTGAGTGGCAACACCATGCCCAACGTTACATTTCCAGCACTAAGCAATGGCTAACCTATTCCGACACACTTGAATGCTTGGCAGTCACTGGCGTGCACACATATTGGCAACCACATGACTGAATGATTCAAATCCACCGCCCATGGGAAGATTAGTCCCATTATCACATCTCATGAGAGTATTTTGGGTGCTTCATTTGCGACCCACCTTAGACACAGGTCAATTCTTATATAATTCACTAGTCACCTGCATCTTAACCCAAGACAATCGGTGTCCAGACATTTGGTCGACCTAAAACTGGTCGAATGACATTTGGTTGACGCAATTTGGTCGAAAACCAAATGGTTGAATTTTTTTTTAATTATATATTTATTTTTCGGGTTTTCGTTTTTTACAAAAATTGGTTTTTAGAAAAAAAAGGGGGTCGTGGGGGGACCCCCCCCCCAAAAAAAAAAAGGTGAAAATAAAAAAAAAAAAATTCGACCATTTGGTTTTCGACCAAATTGGTTCGACCATTTGTCTGGTCGACCAATTTTTTTCGACCAAATGTCTGGTAACCAGACAATCGTCTTTATGTCTCGATTTTGAGATACCATTTGGCAATTATGTAAAAGAATGGTTAATTTTGTGGTTGTTATCTGGCCACCCCTGACTTTGTCTTGATTACCCCCCCACCTTTTTCTCCCTTGGTACACATACCATACTCATTAACCCTGGTATGAATATATATATTTTTTGGCAACATTTATTTGCTTTTGTTTCTGATTCTGATTTGCAATTTCGTGTACTGTTATCATTTGTAAAGGTGCAAATACTGCTTAGTTTTACTGTTGTATCGGTACAACCTTGAAAAAGACTTAATGTCGATACACCTGTTGGCTGTATTTTCTCAAGAGTGGAAAAGAGTACTTGATCATTTCACTTGCAATAATTTGTTTGGGTGAGCGCCACTATCTAGCACACTCTCTTAATCTGTGTATTTCATGGGGTCATGAGTAGAACCTCACTGTACTAGCTGCGCTGCACGCCAAACCCCATAATCTTGGGACTAGAGCGCACCGAAGGTCGGGCATACTCAACTCATTTTACCTGTGCCTAACACTGCTTGTGTGTTCTCCAATATCAAATACACATGTGCCTAACATGCTTGATCTTTTTCTGCCTACAAAATACATGTGTGGTTCTCCTTGCTTTGGCATTCTTCTTGCCTACAAAATGCACATGTGCCCAACACTTCCCCTACTTCTCCCCCTACGACAAGACCCACATGTCGTTCTGTCTGCCTTGGTGGTTTTCTCCACCTTCAAAATACATGTGAGGGTCTATCTTCTTTGTCATTCTCCTTCACCTGCAATGCACATGTGTGCCTACACTGCTTTGGGATTCTCCTCCATCTTTAAAATGCACATGTGCCTAACAGTGCCTTGGCATTGCACTTTGCTTACAGAATACATGTGTGATTCTTCCTGCTTTGGCATTCTCCTTAGCCTGCAGGATACATGAGCTGTGAACACTGCCTTGGTGTTCTCGTCTACATAATGCACCTGTTGCCCTTCCTTTTGCGCTTTTCCTACCCACACAATGTGCATGTGCCTAGCACTGCCTTGGCCTTCATCGACTAGAAATTGCATGTGTGGTTCTCCTTGCTTTAGTGGTCTCCTCGGTCACCAAAATACATCCATACATAACACTAACCTGCCTTCCCCTATGCATGCAAAACAGGTATGTGGTTCGCTCTTTTTAGGCGTTCTCTCACCTACAACATGCACATGCGGCAACAGTGCCTTGACACTTTCTTCCACCTACAAAATGCAAGTGTGCCTAAAACTGCTTTGGCATTCTTCTCTGCCTGCAAAGTGCAAATGCAGATCTCCATGCTTAGGCGCTCTTCCCATCTACAAAATGCCTGTATCTAGCACTGCATTGGCTTTATCCACCACCTTCAAAATAGATGTGTACCTAGCACTGATCCCTATCATTTAGAACTCTATTTTTTAAAAAAAATATCTGTACTAGTTGGCGTATCAGTGGTAATACATGTTTCACCCTGCAGACCCAAACCCGTGCAGGAGGCAAAATAGTCATTGCAATATGTAATTCTGGAAACCGGCCAATGCCCAGAACAGATCCTCTGAACCCCCATTTGAACTTAAACCAGATCGAATTGCAATGAGTTTTGATCAGTACTGTTGACGGTAGAGTAAAGGTATTGGTCCTGGATGCCAGGGGTCAGATGGGTTAGAGAAGGGACACATTCCACCATCACTAATTGAAGCAATCACTGCACCCTTATCTCCACCTGTTTCTTTCATTTATTTGTATGGGTCAGGAAAGCTCAGAGGTAAAAACCTTGAATGCTCCTTTCGAGTTACAGGGAGATCTGCACCCATTAAAACGTTGTTCTTGTAGAGAGACGTTGGACTAAACACATAGGGCCTCATTACAACCCAGGCGGTGGCTATTAGCACCATGGTCCATGCCGGAATCCGCCATGGTGAATGGCGGAATTACCGCCCCATTCCAAGGTTGGCGGGGCGGTAATTCACATTTGGATCAGGGATGATGTACCTAGAGCTATTTTGTTTGGCATAGTGTCGTAAAAAAGGATTATGAACACTTGTCAGAACCGGGTGCACGGAGGGCATGTGGACTAGAAGTCATCCAGATGTGTGGTTATAGGAGAAGATGAGTAGCTGAAGGCGGTGTGTGGGAGCTTAACACAGTTTGGACAGCAAAGGGGAGGATTTGGTTGAGGGATCTGCAAAGTGTAGAAGCCTGTAGAAGACACTGTATTCATAATGATGTTTACTGAGCATTTGAGCGGAAACATGGAATTTGGCTGCATGGACGGTGAGATGCAACTGGGTCTTGCATGGCACTAGGTGGCCATCCAGTAGAAGATGGCATTGAGCCAGCCTGTGAAACTGAAGCATCAAGATGAAGATTTGGGTGTCATCGCTAGAGGTATCAATCAAAATGAAACGGGTATATGATGCCATCTGAGGAAGTATTGCAGAGGGCAAAGAGTAGTTCATCAAAGGCATAGCCGCGATGTACACCAAATGGTGGGGTAAGGAAGCCGAGGCTGAGGAAGATCGAAGTGGAGATAGGTGCTTGTGACACTTGGATGCGATCAAAGTGGAGTGATAAGGAGACGGTATCAGGAGAGTGCTTTTTTGAAAAGAACGATAGACTGAAATGGATTCTAGAGCTGGTTTTTCAGGAACTAGAATTTAAAACCAATGAGCACAATTCGTTTGAGAATTCTGGGGGAAATGAAAGAATCCATTTGAGTCGTAATTGGAGAGGACAGTGGCAGTGGAATTTGCAATGGAATTGACAGATGGATTAGTGCGATAAACAACTGTGTGCTGGAGTTTAGGTAGATGTTTTCTCAAGATGGGGTGCATGTGAGTTTCACGGATAAGGAGTATTGGCTATGGTGTTGGGTTACTGTATGACGAAAACAGGGACTTGCTGCTGTTTACCATGATTCTGCCCCTGTTAGAATGGGTGCAAGTTTGGAAGAAGAGGTGGCAAAAAAGGGTGAAAAGGCATATATAGTAGATATAGTGAAGTGGTTGTGTAGAGTGGAGATAGGAGTTGGACTAGAATAATAGGATTAGTCCTAATTATGTGGATCTTGTCAGAGAATGAGGGGACGGTGGAGGAAGATGGAATTGGTGTGATTACTAAATATTGGCTGTAAAGAAAATGCAGTCCGGATCGGAGCCATTTATATATAATACAGGGAAGTGGAAATGATAGAGGTGGAAATGATAGAGGTGAAAATGATAGACGTTGAAATGATAGAGGTGGAAATGATAGACGTGGAAATGATAGAGGTGGAAATGATAGAGGTGGAAATGATAGACGTGGAAATGATAGAGGTGGAGAGTCTGCAGAACAATTATTCCCATGATGTGATTTAGGAAACTTGCTTAACATTTTAATACCCAGTAGCCCTGATTGTTCCTGAAATCAGAAGAACATGTCCACTTTAATATAGTCCCCAGGTCAGCTGAAAGGAACAGGGAAGTACAGAATATATATACATTCTTGGAAGTACTTAATAGCAGTGTAACTACAAATTCTTTCTGTGCACGTCTAAGGGTTGTCTACCATCTTTATATGTGGTTGTTTATCTCGTTATTCTCATAAATCATGATTTATTCTTCCATCTGTGAGGAAAAGGGTGTTTAGGGGAGGGAAGTAGTGGGGGAAGGGCGTTGGGTGGAGAACTGCCACCTACCTGGCTGAGAAAAAATCTTCTTAGGAGTTCTTAATGACCATTTTGGGTGGCAAGGCAAGGCTGGAAGATGGAAGGAGAAGCAAGGAAACAAGGCGTCTTTTCCAGACGTTATGTGACATTCTAGAAGACTAATAAGATATTAGGACACGATTAAGGAGCTCCCTTTCCTTTCCTTTCGTTTTCTTTGATCCTCGTCTCAGAGAAGAAGAGAGAAGTAAAAAAAAAAATACTAGGGTTACAGCTAAGTAGAGTTATCTAGGTCGGGACTCCCAGTCTACTGCGCACCTTGTTTATGAGGTAATTGTATGTTGGCCCGCAGCCTTACTCATGGTTTGTCTGGGGACCAACTTCGGCGTTCCCAAAGGCTGAATGAATTGATGGGAAGGCAAACCTATGGATAATTTCGGGCGCTGGGAGGATTCAATGATCCATGAATATAGCTGATTTGCTAGAGATTTAGGTTCATCATCAGGTCGGAGGAGTCTTAGTTGTCTTAGTCATTTATTGTTTTATTATTGTTGTAAAAAAAACCAACACCAGCACAATTTCAAAACATTAAGTTGGACAGAAATTGCCAGTTTTGTTCAACATAGGTAAGTGCACACAGCCGACGCGCGTTTCGACCTAAGTCTTTTTCAGGGCCAATGGAGTAGAGATAGAGATAAGGCTCTGGATAGAGCTGATGGGTGGTCCTCCCGAGTCAGGGTGCCACGCCGACACGGCACCAGAATTGGCTATCCAGCCCCAATGTCATGAGACTGGGACAATGCCTCTCAAATCTACATTGTAAACGTTCCTGTAATGCATTCTTGAAGTAAAAGGGTGTTGCTTTGCTACCTCCTACCTGGCTCAGACCAAATCTTCTTAGGAGTTCTTAAATGACTTTTTGACATACACTGCTCTAAAATGTAATCAGCTTTTGGGTTAAGTGGATTCCAATATACTGGTTGGTGTTCCAGAGACTCCTGCTGCAATGAAGCTCTTTCATAATTGAAAAGGGTAGGACTTATCCTCTCTTTTTAATAAGACCTCTCATTCTTCCTGTTTAGTAAAGGGTCAAATGTCCACTCTGACTAGTTGAGAAGTAGTAGTAGGTGTAGTAAAATAACATATTTTGGAGACACGCTCCATAAATTGATACATGATAACGAAAAAAAAGCATTTCTGACTACTCCATCTCCCATCTTGGGTGGATCATTTTGTTGAGTCTTGAGTTCTTTTGTTTCCCTCAGGAGGGCCTTGTTCTTACCAGAAAATCTCCCTGGTTTCTGCCTGTACCAAAAATAAATGAATATATATTCAGGCAATTGAACTCTCTTCTAGTCGCTTGACGTTCTCCTATTTCAATTTTTGTTCAGAGTACTTCAACCTAAGTCAGAGCGCCTTTTGGCTGGTCTGTTACTCTCTCGCGGCACCAGTTGTGCGAATAATTGGTAAGCACCACTGGTATACCTTTTGAAAGGGGCTCAGGCATGGTACTAGTGTCAGAATAAAAGCAAGAGCATGCACCGCTCTATGGGAGCGGTTTGAAGAATTATAGTCGGGCACTATTCCGTGTGACATCTGCCAATGTTTCACCCAAAATGGATCAATTACTTGAAAGGATATGCAGTGTTCAAAGATTAAACGAGTACTACGGACTGAAGGTCCTTTTGCCATGTTAAGAAACACAAGAAGTAATGAATACCTTCATTAAATATTGTATGACCGGAAAACGAAAAATAATCTTCGAGTATTGACATTTCCAGGCGTGAGTAATTTTACTATACACTGATTGATGTACCCAACAATGATCTACAGTTGCAAGCAGCCATAATAGATACCTCACTTTGCCACCTGGCTTTTATCTCTGATTTGCTTGATCACATAGATGACATATCATGACTACTGAGGTCTACCAATCCTAAGTATATCAATGTCTAATGACGTCTGTGTAGCAGTAACTGAACACATGCACAGCATTCCTTACCTTACCCTGGTTGGTACCCTAACTAAAAGTTTGGCCTAGTTCTTTGACACCGGCAAAGGGACTGATATCACAGTCATTCCACCTTCAAATTGTGAGACTGTCAGAATCCATTTATATGGTTCAATGATGCAAATATTTTAATGTCAGGGTGAGTGTTGAAAAACATTTTAAATCAGCACCAAGCCCAGTGTGCATCAAGGCCATAGCGATTTCAGCATACAAGCCTTTTATCACAGACATCTTTGTCAAAGATAAGATCTGTGGTCATTCTTATGATCCCAAGATGTTCTTTTATTTTAAGCAAAGCAGGTTGGTTCCATCAATGGTGTTATTTTCTGCATTCTGCTTTATCGTAGTTTTTGTTCGAGGGCACAATAGGAGTGTACCAGACTGTCCATCTTCGAATGCTAATGTTCTATCTGAAAATAATGTGTATGGCTAATCTAAGTTTTGAAAATGTTCTTTGCTCAGTAAAATAAGTAACATTCCCCCTCAAACGCCTGTTAACCAGATTTTGTGTGGGTGGCGAGGAGTAGCAAGAAAGTCAGGTATGCTATGCAATAATCGGATTGAAAATCCGACCTACCACCCCTAAATGTGAGACAAAAATCAGATTGAGCTCCCTTGAAAAATGAGCAAAATGGCACTCAGAATTACTGAATGGTGATTTTACATGTGCGGTTGAACAGATATGGCAATAATGTGTGGGGCTGTATCAAAGAAGCAAGAAAACTTGCAAGCTACAAGGCAATGTACTAAACAATGGGCATACAGTTGTAGGAAATCGACTTTGGAAGGAAAAGCAGTGCAGAAAGAATCACACGTGACGAAATTGCAATTGCTTTGTTTCTCAGGTTTAAAATAGCAAAACGGCTTGGAAAATGAGCTAAACAGACAAAATCCGAATGCGGTTTTAATGCTAAGGTTCAAAGGCACATAACAGGTATAATATGAAAGTGAAAGGGTGGCTTTTGATGGGTGACAGTGTGGGATTCCTTAAAGGAAAGGAAATCGGGTTTTAAAAGGGAAACAAATTCGCGGGCAAACTCGGTTTTATTAGCAAAATGATTCATTTACTGAAACTATTTTCGTGACTATAATTAGTAAAAACACTCGACAAAATTGCTGTTTTCGAATAGCAACAATAATGAACGTGAATTTTCAACTGGGAAATTAATTGATTTGCTTCAAATAACACTAGGGACTTACACAGATAACTGAATGATTTGGAAAGAATTGCGTTAACAAATAGAGACTAACTGGGATTTTTCTAAGGACAGGATACACAGAGGATTCTAACAATTTTAAGAAGTTACTAGGACACTTATTGGATTTCATATAGGGTTTCCTATAGGGTTGGACAAATAGCAAGGTAACAGAGTAAAGGATGCAGTGTTTTGATATGGGGGAGGGGTGATACTTACAAAAAGCACTTGAATGGGGTCATTTGGACAACCAGCCGGGTCTCGGGACATGGGACAAAGATCTGGTCACTTGGGCAACAGCTGAGCTCTCCTCTAGGGACACAGCGTAGCAACCAGGTTCTGGTCACAGTAGACAGCGGGGTGTATCAGCTGGGCTCTCCCTGAATTATTGGGATTTTATAGAGTTCTAATTCTGGATCAGTGTCAAACTCCTGAGTGAATACCCCACACTCCTCCTCACCTGTCTCCTCTATAGAGCTCTCTGAGTTCGAGGTCACCTTGACTGTAGATTTAAACCAGACCAAGTGAACCCCAGGGAGCAGGACCCAAACGTCTCAGGGAAAAAGCCTCCTGGTTGAAAAAACCCTGGTAGATGGAGTACAGAAGTAGAATCCAAATCTTGACTTCAGGAGAAGATTTAAAGCACGAAGAGAATTCGAGTCCTGGTATGGAGAGGTGAACTGTGGGACTTGTGGTTCCACCAGAGTATAAAATCTTAAGAGAGTCTACTGACTGCCTTCTCTGCAGGAGGATGGAAGACTTGTGCAATGAACAGGTAAGTTATCAGCAAGATGTAAGGTAAGCAGAAGGTAAGGAGTGAAGATGATGAGAGTATGCCTAAGCAAAAAAGGAATAATGTCAGAAGTGAGATGTGAGTGGATAGAAAGAAAACCAAGTAGCTCCGAGCACTGATCGGGAAGAAAAAAAAGATTGGAGCAGTGAAAAACAGAAAGAAAAAGGTGAGGGAAAGAGGCCGGACTCTCGCAGACGCCGCGTACCGGAGACAGAGGCTGGAAAGACGTTGTGAGAGCCGGGACCACAGTACGAAGGAAAGAGCAAGAAGCCGACTCTCGCATACTCGCGCACCAGAGACAGAAGCTGGAATCAGCGCTGCAAGAGTCGGAACCACAGCACGTGACACCGGCACCTGAACTTAGAGGTAAGGAAGTTCGAGCGCAGGGACAGGACAGATAAAGCAGCTACTGTCTTAAAACCCTAAGGCAGCTGAAGGTGCAGACAGTCAGAAGGTCAAAGTGAAAAGTACTAGATATGCAAAGTAAGAAATAAAAGGGATACAAACCACTGTAGCTCACTGAGTAGATGATGATCACCTGAGTGCACAAAAGGAAAGCAAAACGAGGAAGGGAGTACAGAGGCAGAAAGTAACAAGGAGCGTTGGAATGCTGAAGCAGGTCTCACGAAGCAACACAGAACTCTCAGTAGAACCATAGACGATACAAAGCAAAGATTGCACCCCAGATCCTTGTTGATAAACAGAGAGCAGCCATCTTGGAAAAAGGCTAGAACGTTACTGTGGAACTCTGTACCTCCATGTTACATGTATCTCCATCTTTGCCAGCACTTCCAGGGGTGATGTATGACAATCAGTTGTTCTGCCTGGATCTGCTACCTCTAGCCTGGCACTGGAATCTGGAATCTTGCAGGGTGAATGTGGGACCTGTGGATCTCTTGATGTTGATTATTGAATGAAGGGTTCTTGAATGTCGGATTTTTTAAAAAAATGTCCTGACTCCCCCTAATCTTCCTCCTTTTATAAATTGGATGACATCAGAGGATTTTTACCACGTGGGCAGAACTACGCTGGACCTACCTCTAAGAAGGGATAGGTCGATCTGTGGATGTCGCCGCCTCCCTGTAAGCAGATTGGACTGAAGGTGAAGGAGGTGACTCAGTTTTAGTGTGGGTGTTTTTTTACAATGTGCTTTGTTCTACCAAAGTTACTTTGCCAAAATCAGTTATGACACAAAACACTTATATTCACAAATGTCATCATCAGGAAAATTAGATAGTCAGATTCCATATTTCACAAGGAACATTTCTGTCCAAACACCAAGTTTGTGTGATATTGCTTTGTTCTCCTGGCATGCTTTTGCAATTTCTATGGAAAATATTTTATCAAACTTCCTAAAAATAGATACACATGAGCCTAACAGCGTCGGCATATTTGCATTTAAGTTTCATAAACGTGTCATGTACGCTTTTTCCAGAAATGTCATTTTACTGGCGTTTGTGTCCCCCACATGCTAGGATAACACACATCGTTTCATTTTAATGCCACAAAACTTACATTCAAACTGTCAACATTTTACTTTACTGCTTCTTTATGTTACTGAAATGAATACTTTGATATAAAAAGTCTCTTTTATCACATGGGCCGGCTTTGTTTCCAAAAGTAGCCAGTCCTTTCAACCCTGCAGCCAAATGTCATGCTCTGGTCAGCTTTGCCCAGGGTTGCCATGGGTTCACCTTTGATCCCACGCAGTTGAAGCTGAGGAGAGGTGTCAGAGGAATTCACACTTGCCTGTGACAAGGCCAGCTCCCCTGATCCATTGTTCCTGGCTGAAGAAATGGCAGGAAGTCTGACGAGGTCGCAAATTCCCACACCTTGGTCCTGTCATACTGTAAAAAGAACTTCCTCTCCCATGGGGCTGGTTCATTTAGATGTCAGTGCCTGTGTAACCTGTCCTGCTAGTCTCAAAGTTATTATTTTCTTTCTTTCTTTAAACAGAAACTAAGTCTTTTTGGGAATAAATATCATGTATATTTCAGAGCAAACCTCCATCTTCCATCACATTTCTGTGCAAGCACAGGGCATCATTTTAGCATTTCACTTTCAAAAGGCATTTTCCTGCTTGGCAAAAGCACTGTTTTACATGTGTGTTAATTTTTCTTGGATGTCACTTTAGAAATGGGGTTTTCCTCGCATCTTTATTCTGAACATTTCCATAGCTCTGGCCAATTTCTAATACACAGGAATCTGTTCAACACAAGTGTTCTTTGCAACTGACATAAGCAAAGGGAGAGAGAGAGCTTCTGGTGAAGAGTTTGGCCTGTGTTACTTTGTTGCTAGAGTAAACGCTTGCCGTACGGCCTGAAATTAGATTTTACTTGACACACATCCCATTCAGTGAGGAATGCCCCCATTTGCTGGTGCACAACCTGAATATGGATGAACATGGCTGGGTTTTACTGGAACCAAACTTTGTGAGGTTTAAAGATGAACATAGTCCTTTTAAGCACAGAACATTTTCTTTTTCAGTGGGAAGTTTTGAGCTGGCAGCATAGCAGCGCTGCCTTTGAATTCTTTTCTTTGGTGCACATGAAGAAAATACTTACAGCCATTCTTCTGGTGTTCCATGTTCCATCTCGCCCCATGTGTGCTCAGCAGTGACAGCACAGCCATTATTTTTGTAACTGCTGAAAATGCAGCTTGGTGATGTTGGGGAAGTTCTGCTGGGCTGGTGTTACGGCTCGCTCCCTTCGCTCCCGTTCCCCCTACTTGGGGGCATGTTTTGGGGTTTATTCCCTACTGGACATTTCCTCCGAACCTTATGCTACAGTGCTATGATGAATTGGGAGCGCTAAAACCTTATTTTCCAAGTTACTTCCCTTCCGGATCCATTCCAGGTTTTTGGCAGCCAGCATGCTACTTTAATCTAATGACTATGCTTCCCAGAATGCCTGGCTCACTGCTTCACCTCCTACCTTGCAGGACAAGGTTGGGTGGAGAATAGGCAACACCTGTGGCTGCAGGTGCAGCAGGCGGCCCACCTGAGGGGTGTGCTCGTTAAGCAGCTTTAAAAGCTTCAGTTTGCTTCAGTCCAGCGCTGGTCATTGTTGCAGTGTTCCTGTTGTGACTGGTCCCTTGTTCCTAGCTTTTGTGCCTAGTTCCTAGTTCCTGTTTCTTGTTCCTCTGCCCTGGTTTTCGGATTTATGTGCTTAATTGATTTCTGCTTTCTGGATTTCCCTTTCTGTCTGCAGGCAGCCTTTCTCTGTGCTTTACCCTTTGATGCAGCCCAATTTGCCCATGTTCTCTGTTTCTTTGATGCTGTCGTTTGCTAATGAAAAACTTGATGCATCAGTCTTTCCCTTTATTGATTTAGCTTCCTGCCTTTTCTCCTTGGATGGGTGGGAAAGGTTTCCTTTTGTGATATCATTTTCCCTGCTCCTGACTTACTTTCTATTGGGATCCATTCCATGTTTTCCATTGCACTTCTGCATTTATTTCCCATTGATTATTAGGTGTGGGGTGCTGTTGTACCTAGTCCCTGTGTGAATGCCTTTTGTTTTCCTCACTATTCTATAATCACAATTCCTACTTGCCCCTTGACTTGGGTCTTAAGTATTTAGTTATCCTCCACCCATTGATGTTATAGCCTTCTGGGTCCCTGTTTGATCAACTGGGTTTGTGGGTTTACTGACATTCAAGTGGTGTTTCCAGTCCTCGTGAGTACTGTTTCTAAGTTCCTTATTCAGTATCATCCAGAGTGTCAGCTCACAGATCCTGTCCTTGCATGCCCTCTACGTGGGCTTAGCGCTGTCAGTATCTGTAATAGCATAGTGGGTAAGGAGTTTGCCGACTTTCCTTTCAGTCATAAGGAGGTTCTAAGTGCTTACCCCACATCCCTTTTCATATATTGGTATTATTGTTTCACTCTATTTGCACTCCTGGGTTTTAGTATACACAAGTCTTGGGTATTGTTTGCACGTTGTTAGATTCAAAGTTGTTCACTGTGTGATTCCGTGCACATTTCCCTTGCCATATTCATTGCCTTCTTCCTTTCTTAACAGCTGGTAAATGTACCCCACACCATGCAGAGGGGGACATAGAGTGAGGCAGAGCGAGACAGACTGCGGGACAAAGGGTTAAAGACAAAGCAGAGGGAGAGATGGAAAGAGAATCCTAGATCTGTGTACAATTTTTGCCATTTTTTCTGTTTTTGTATTTTTCTTTGATGTATATAGTCCCTTGGGCCTAAACGCAGTACAATATTAATGAGAATGCAAAAGAAGGCCAGGAAGGTCTAATGAAAGGGAAGGCTAGGGTACAGCAAGTATTACAGATATTTTTATAACTATAAAAAGATCCCAAAAATAAATCATGGAGGACAATACACCTTTGGATACATGATTATGCCACTGGTTATGGGCACAGTCCAATAACATAGCAGCACAGCTTGTAAGTCATTCACTTGAAAGACATGAATGGTTTAATTTGTTCCCGATCATCCAGCTACTTCACTGCCCCCAATACGTCTGCCCACTCCTTCTTCAGGTTTTATGCTACCCAGGGATTATCCTTCCTCTCTCCTTTAATGTCATGGGTGACTGGAATATGGAAACTTCATGAACATATAGTGCCTGGTGACTCATCTCTCCCTTGCACCCTCCAAATCTGCATGTAATTTCCTAGCATGGGCTTCCCTGACAAATCTAAGACCCCAGCCAATGCCTTTTAACTTCTCTAAATGTATTTATAGTGCTTTAAATATTCCACTGTGGTTTTCCATCGGCTGTTCATGGTAGATTCCTTAATATTGGATACATATACAACGGGAATAATAGTGGCCACTCAAAATAGGACATTAAACACTATTTAAATTAATAAAAAACAGCCTATCACTTTTAAGGAAAAAGTACTTCATGGCTGCCGTGCAAATCTAAACCTACATAATTTCAGAGTTCTACTGTTTTCTTAAAAGCGAATGCCCACAGTGATCGGAAAAGCCACACTAAGCAGTATACATTAAACCGATTATGTCTCTGTGCCCCTCTTTCCTTCTTAATGGGGGTCATTAAGAGATTGCTGGTAAACTGCCAGCAATCTCCGCTTACTGTTTCCGCCGCCCGATATTCCAGTATTACCGGGCTATTACAGGTGGCAGAGTAATGGTAAATTCCAATTCCCATGGAGTCTCATAGGACTCCATGGGATGGCAACCATTAAAGCACCGGCACCGTTGTTAACTGTTAACCGTGTCGGTGCTTCAATAAAATATCTGCCAGTAGGGGCCTGAACTTCCGGCAGGTCAGGCTTGCCGGTAGTTCACTGCCCCTACCGGCAGACTCTGAGCATGCCCATCTGGAAAAGATGCCGATATACATGGCTACCGGCACCTTTTTCCAGACCGGCGTACTCATAATGAAGCTCAATGTGTATTTTCAAAACAAACGTCTTTTAAACAAGGCATAGCAAAGTCCAGGACATTGACGATTGCATCCGCAGGGTAGGATAAATACAGAGCCTTTGCTCTTTTACGCAATCAAAAATATATGCTTGAGTGCAATCCCCCATTCCACGCCCCCCACACACACTTCAAATTGTATTAGAGGACTTTTCTTTGAATCATGCACCCCCTACCTGTAATAATAGCTTCTTTGGTGACCCCGTTGTGTAGGTAGGATAAACCCTTGAGAGCTTTGTCTGTTTATTTATTTACTGTGTGATTTGTGTTTTGTCTTGATTGTAAGCCTGACTGAAGTTCCTCTTACCAAGTGCTTGCTCCTGCCCACACAACTATTCTTAATGCAATATTGCAACAGCACCACTAACAGAGCTGGACAAGGCTCAGTCATTTGCAGTCAGATCCAAATCAAACACAGCCAACTGATTGGTAGTTGGGCAGATGACGCAGGGGAGTGGTGGTAGCTGCAACCTCTTGTGCCTCTGAACTGGCAGGAAGTCTCCGCAGACCCCACCCAGGTCCAGGTGTTTCATGCCCAGTCATGGATGGTGAATCCCAGCGATTGCCCTTGCATGAAGTGGAAACCTGTATCCCTGGTACTTCCAAGCTAGTGACCCACCATCATGTGCTCCCCTGCCTGGTCTTGCAGTGCATGAACCTGGTGGATATACTTCGGTAGGCAGAATTAAACAACTCTTTTGGAAGCCTCTTCACTAAAGGAGATGAGGTGAGCCAGGGCCCTGACAAAGTCATTCTTCTGCTAGACCTCTGAAGTGGGACCTCAGTGTACAGGATGTTTAGTGGTCTAGCCATTCTATACACTGTCTGGTTTTAGGATAGGCTTATGAGAGACTGTCATCAGGGGACACTTTTTGCAACAGGATGAAAAACTGTGGAGAGTTTCCGTCTACATCTAGCCGGGCCAGGTATATGCTGGTATAATCAGGCAACTCTCAGCAAATTAATTAGTTGAATAGGCTGCATATTTATTTGTTTTTCCTTTTTGAGAGTAAGAATCGCTTGGGTTTAGAGTGTTATGAGGGTTTAGCTGTGTGCGAGACTGTACGAGGCCGGTGTTCTGGGGTGTCTGTATTTTATTTGTGTGTTGGTTGATCAGAAGCATTTTGTGCATGAGATAGTTTGGTGGGCCTGGTTGTGATGTGTGGGGTAAATTTAGTTATGCACGTTACACATCTCTTGAGTATTGAAACACATAAACAGACACTGATAAACAGCTGCTAATTTGAGCAGACCTTAATGCATTTTTGGATCAGTCTCGACGCCGAACCCCACCAGGAACTCGAGATTAGATCCTCAGCCCTCCTGAAAACTGCAAATGGAATGTAAAAAATTATGTTTCTATTTCTGGAAAAAAAATATTTTAGAAAATAATATGTATATTGCGGTAGCAGCCATGTGGTTATGGTTAAGTTTCTCATCGACAGGAAGAGCACTTTGTGGGCGGCTTGTAACTTAAGTATATGGCTCACTCTGAATTTTTTTGCAAATTTTGTGAGGTTTGGTCAAGGGGGGGTAAAGTTATGGGGGGTCCCAAAATTTATTTTTTTCCCATAGACATAATGGGAAAACACTTTGCTCACGTCTACAGCCCAAACTGCTGGATGGATTTTCACCAAATGTCTGGCAGGCGCGGCGGCTTGGTCCCGAAAGCATGCTTTTGTTAATTTGGTGTAAATCTGTCCAGTATTTCTTTTTTAAAAGACCAAAACTTAAGGCAAAAATATTAGTGATATCTATGTCCGGTCCGCTGACTCACTTCCCTGTTCGGGTCAGCGGACTGGCCTCTGATTGGCTGCACTGTCTGCGGACTGACCTCTGATTGGCCATAAAAATGTGCAGACTTTTGTGTGGTCCGCGGACATTGGGACGCGGTTGCTGATTGGATGGTGAAAAAACGTGAAATGCGTCGGTTTTCCTGAAACGCCCGCCATCAAAAGCAGCATTGCACTTGTCAAACTCAACAAACAATCTCTGGGGATGTGGGGGGGATGAGGATTGGATATGGCCATAAGAAGCCAAAAAATGGGTTGTTCCCCCCCCCCAAAAGTCCGTGAGCACTCCGGATGTCCTGGGGCAGTCCGGTGGTGCTCGAGGACACTTAGATGTCCTAGGACATCTGTACCTATTTCTGCATTAGAGGGTAGGGGAAAAGCAGTTTTTGGATGGCTTATAACTTTTGCGCCACTCATTGAAACTGCATGTAATTTTGCAATTTTATTCTAGAACCTTTGGGGATTCTGTCAAGAGGGGGCAAAATTAGAGAGGGGGTCCCAAAATATTGTAAAGGCATATAAATGTGGTGTCATTTGATGAATCTGCACAACATTTGGCAAAACGATTTTGGATCTAGTTATAAATGTTTTTCTAAAGTTTGGTGGGTTTCTCTCAAGAGGGAGCAAAATTAGAGGGGGGTCTCAACATTTTTTGATGGCTTATAACTTTGACGAATGTGGACAAAAGTTTTGAGAAAGATTATAGACTCAACCTTCAATGTTTGTGTAAAGACTGAATGGATTTTGTCAAGGGGGGGCTAAGCTATATGACTATTGTATGTACATATATTTTGACACTTTTTAAAAATAAAACATGGGCGGATTTCGGGCAAACTCGTGAGGAGCATTGGCAAGGACATTAAAGCATGGTTTTGCAAATGTGCCCGTGTTTTATTTTTTGACAAGTGTAATAATGTAGGTACAAAAAAATAGTATCTTTGGTGACTGAGGTATAGCCTGTGGCCTGTGGCTGTGGGCAGTAGCCATTTGTGATGTCATCTTAGATGTCGTGGGTGTTAGTCTTAGCAGTGCGCGGTGGTGGCGCGAGTTATGGCTGCTTAGCTTACCATAACTGGCAAATTTCTGGGGTTTTTCGGTTTTACATGTAACCATAACGACTTTTTTCATTGAATATATATATATATATATATATATCTTCTTGCAACCAGTAATTAAACCAGCAAGTCACACTGCCAGTAGGCTTAGATCCACAAATATGATGGGGCATTTAAATATATTGAATTTCCAGATATGGAAATAGTATTTTTAATATTCCATTTGCAGTTTCCGGTCAGGCTGCAGATCTTCAATATATATATATATATATATATATATATATATATATATATATATATATATATATATATATATATATATATGAATGCCATATTAATGGGTGCTAGGAATTCCGGTCACTGTAGTCATATCAGGTAGCCATTGCTTAGTAGTTTAATCTCAGTGGGCAGGAGGCGGTATTCAGGAGTGTGGCGCACCTCAGTTAGGCATGAATCAGCTTGGTTCAACCCTTTGAGCCCCTACGGAGTCAGGAGTTAGCCAAGCATTCCTTTCTTTGTTACAGGCACACTCTGGCTCAAAGCTCTATACCCCTAACAGCTGTGATGAATCTGATGATGTCATCACTCCTTTCCCTGAGATAACTTCTCCTCATGTGGCCAGCGAATGGCAGCCACTATCTGATGCTGACCCGGGGGCAGCTATATGAGGTAGGAGCACATGGGGGAAGCGACCCTCAGGGGGATGACATGGCATTACCAGAGGAAGTCACATATCACCCATTCCATTTTAGCGATGTTCCCTCCCTTCTCCATGTCTCGTTTGCATATTGTAACTAACTCCCTCAACCACTGACTTGCTAATCCTACAGCCAATATTCCTCTATACCACAGGGTAAACAGCATGACAGAAACTGGGACGAGGAAGAGATGAGGAGTAGTAATGATTACTCCCAAAGGAAACCAATACCAGCAGTCCAGATGTTGGGACAGTCCAATTGGCCCGGCACGGTTTAAAACCATGCTAGGAAGGGAAACATGGAATTCTCCAACATAAGGTAGAATGAGGTAACGGCAGCATCGCAGAAATACAAACGGCAGAAAGGAATGTGAAGGATACCCGTTGTGCAGTGGCGTAACACAAAATGTGGGAGCCCCCTGCGAGCCATGCTTAGGGTGCTCCCCCACCCAACTCGGCAACAAATCATGGGTCATGCCACACTCTGGGCCAGCCTAGATTGTCATGTTTGCGCAATACGCACAAACTTGCTGCTGAAGGGGTATGCCGCACACTGCACTAGGAGAAAGATATACATATGTGTTTTAATGCAATATACAGCACACTTTCTGAGAAAAAAGTGTTTGCAATTGTTTTTTAGGGTAACACCAATCCAATAGATGCAAGTCACCAACAGTGCACAGGAGCATTAATGCTTTGCTATTAAAAATGCCAAGCCACAATGAAAACATGTTCAACTGGTTGCACAATGTAGACCAGTGTAGACACGTAATAAAATTACAGTAAAGCACGACAGGGCACATTTAGACATACCTAAACTGGTTGCACCAAGATGCCAGAGGAAGCAATAACACTCATCAAGAAGAGAGCACACATTCAAGCCTGCGACTCTGTGGCCTCTAACAACACAGCCACATTCTTTCAAATCAGCAAGGAACTGGCCAATCCTTTTGCGGTCTCTACCTCTCTTGTCACCTTCCAGGCCCTCTGTATGGCTCTGGCCTCTCACTTCTCCACTATTTCGCAGGACATCCTGCCCTCTATCTACTCTTCCTCTCCCTCTTCCTCTCTCGGCCCCCTTTGACCATCTCTAGGTCTCCTCCTCCTTTTTCCTCTTTCTCTTTGACAACACCTTACGCGGTTTCTAGACAAGTCTCATCTATGAAAATGTCATCTAAATAGGTGCTCCCCAGCTTCTCCAGAACCATCAAGGACCATATTGACACCCTCGCTCCTGCCTTGGCCGATTTCTGCAATCACTCTTTTGCCACTGGAACGTTCCCCTCTCCCCTTAAGCCCTCCCTTGTTCATCCACTCCTCAAGAAGCTGTCTACTGATCTTACCTGCCTGTTAAACTATCATCCAATCTCCATCACCCCTTTCCTGGGCATACTCTTGGAAACGCTTGCCATCTCCCAGCTTATTCTTCACACTGAATCTGTTGGTTGTCTCCATGACCATTAGTCTGGATTCAGAGCTGCCAGAGGCATTGAAACTGCTTTCCTGAACACCCATGAAGATCTGCTCTCTAACCTTGATTCGAGCATTCCTTCTGTCCTCATCCTCCTTCTTTTCTCTACTTTTGACACGGTCAACCACGCCATCCTGATCAATCGACTATGTGAGAACCTGGGCATCAAGTATCAGGCCCTGGAGTGACTGACCTCCTTCCTCTTGGACTGCCCCTCCCCTCCCAGGTCCAACTTTGTCCCATTCTCTCCGCCAGCTCTCTCTACCTGTGGCATTTGTTAGGGCTCTATCCTTTCACCCTGGTTTTTCAACCTCTTCTTGGCCCCTTTGGGCCACCTGATCTCTACCTTCTCCTCTAACTTTCAGTGTTATGCGGATGACTCAGCTTTCTTTCAGGCTCCCCTCAGCCTCCTCTCCTCTCGCGCTCATTCCTGACTGTCTATCCGCGATTCAGGATTGGTGCGCCTCCAACGATCTCTGCCTTTATGCCAGTAAGACAGAGATCCTTCTCATTGGGACCTCTGCCCCTGCTTTCCCTCTCTCACTCTGGCCATCCACCTTGGGCTCTCTTCCTTCGCCTTCCTGCAAGGCAAAAAACCTTGGTGCAATCGTCGACGGCACTCTCTCTTTCTCTCCTCACATCTCGGACGTCAGCAAGAAGTCCCACCACCAGCTGCTCCTCCTCAAAGGGACTCTTCCCTTTCTCACTTTCCACCAGAAGCTCACTGTCTACAGAGCCATGGTTCTCTCTAGGCTGGACTACTGCAACAGACTCTTCCTCAATCTGCCTTCCTCTACTCTCCGTCATCTGCAACTAATCCAGACCAGGACTGGAAGACTTATCCTTGGCCTCAAGCCTAGAGACCATATGTCTCCAGCCCTGAAATCTTTCAACTGGTTCCTGGTGGCTGCAATGATCAAGTTCAAGACCCTTTGCTTTGTCCACATGGCTTTCTGGGGCCGGGGCCCGCACTACATCCAATGCTCTCTTCCAAAATACCTTTCTTCTCGAGCCCTTCGCTCAGATACCTCCAACTCTCTAAGGGTTAGACGTTTCTGCAGGCAGAAAGTGGGGCGTAGATCTCTCTCCTCTGTTGGTGCCTCCCTCTGGAATGGCCTCCCTGCCCCTCTCAAACGGACCACTTGAAGTTTCAAAAGCAGCTCAAAATGGTCTTCTTTTCCTCTGTTTTCTCTCTCTCTCCTTCACCTGCTGACCTACCTGTCTGCTGTACCTACTAGTTGCTTGGCTACCATCAGTGTCTTTCTGAGTCCAGGCTCTTTCTTGATCGGTTACCCTTGCCCTGGCTCCAGGCCTACCATGCACTTAAGGGCTGTAACCTTGCAGTACCTTGTCCTCCTTGCGCTACCCATAGCCGCGCTGCCCTGGCTGCCCTGTCTCGGGAGGATAGCTCAGGGGCAACATGCTCGCCTTAGAAGCAAGACGACACGGAGCAACACAGGTTCGATCCCCGGGTCCGTGCATAGAAACCTCTGGGTATTAAGCATGTTATAAATAACCAATCATATCACTTACTCAGAGCATTGCTGCCCTGTTTTCCTCTTCCCCTCTCCCTTGCACCCCCCCCCCCATTTCCCCTTGCACTTCTCGTTCTCGCAATGACACAAGGCCTAGTGAGATCATTTGTCTTGTCTTCCCTCCCTTGTCTTGTCAGGCGTAGAAACACTTGTGTACATGCACGTTATAAATTACTTATATCATATCATTTTATCACAGATGCCCAGAAAATATACAATAGAGCAGTAAGAAATGGATAGACTGGCAGCACCCAAATGCCAATCTAGCCAGGTAATTACATTTAGCAGGACTGCTGTATCAGAAATGCCCAGTTAAAAGAAAGTCTTACCAAACAGAGGAATGACTAGACTGGCTGCACCAAAATGCCTCTCTAGCTACTAATACCACATATCATGCCTGCTTAGCCTGGACATGGACAACCATTACACAATCCGGCCCCCCCCACACATCCCCTCTCCCTCCCACCCCCTGTTCCAAACCCCAAAATCAGCTTCTCGGGCCAGAATTACCTCCACGTCCCTCTTCCTTGTCCCAGAGCTTACGGATGAGGCTCCTTGCCTCCTAGGTAAGTACTAGGATGCGGAAGAGTAGGACTAGATTACAGGTCGCTAAATCAGGCATGGGGTTGCTTGTGTTTCTGTGCAGAGGGGGCCTGGCCTAGCAGTTCAGGCAGGGCTGCTCCCATTACTGGCAGTACCTGACTGATTTGCAAATGGCTGGACCCCTTTTGCAATAGCGCAGGCGGGCTAAACAAACGGTGGTCCGGAAGTTTGCCCAGAGCCATGCCAGTGGTTCAGATTAATTCAAAACCTTCCACCCATCAATTTCTTGGTTTCAGATTACCTCCATGTACCTCTACCTTATCCCAGTACTTGTGTATGAGGCAAAGTGCCTCATACACAAGTACTGCCTCATACATAAGTACTGGGACGAGGAGGAATAGGGCTAGGTCTAATCCAGGCATTACACACAAGTAGTGGTGCAACACCATTGAGTTGACTGGGCTTCAGCACTCCCCCCCCCCTGAAATGTTGTCTATGTTGACTAGACCTGGCTGACCTTTAGAGCATCTGCCAGACAGAACAGGACACAGATGGTAAACAGCACAAGGGGCCAGCATTTACCAACGTAAAGCATTTCACTGTTAGTACCTGCTTTCAAATGCTACATGTTTTAGGCAATTGAAATCGTGATGTGGGTTTAGTACTTGCATGCATGCCAGGGGAGTGATTGGAATGGTATAGGGGGAACAGGAGACTTAAACGAGAGAGTTAACTGCTTATAACATTGAAGCTGCACTAGAATAGTCTTATTAAAATGCGTAAAGAAGTTAGATGCCCCCACACAAATAAGTTTGCCCCTCCCCCCCGCCCTTGTAGTTAGCGCCTCTCCCAACATTTGAAGGATTAGCCCCCCCCGAAATGTAGGTTTTTTTGTGCCCCTGTACACAAGCACACACACCATGCACCTTATACACACCCAGCCATCCATACATTTAAGTGTGCACCTTTTCACCGTACACGCACACTCAGCCACATATACATTTAAGTGTGCACCCTTTCACCATACACTCTCGCAAACACATGTAATGGGATTGAGGGGAGCCGTATTGCTTCAAAAAGAAATTGGGGCTCATTACGGGTCCGGCGGTAACCATGCCAGTGCTACCGCCAGGTTGCTGCCAGACCTGTAAAAAATGTCCAGCGCCTGACTTCCTGGTGCCAGTGGGCTATTCCAAGTCTGGCGGCCAGGAAGTCGGGCGTGGTTATTTCGTTAATCCCAAAGCACCGGCGCCATTGTTAATGGCACTGGTGCTTCCGTGACGGGCCTGCCTACCGTGGCTGCTGTGGTCATGCTGTGCCATGGTCAGACCTGTCGGGCATAGCGGCCCCAGCCGGCAGACCTGTAATATGCCGGTGCAGAAACAACCGTGCTGGTAAGCTTACCAGCACTGTTGTTTCCGGACTGACATGGTCAGAATGAGCCCCATTGTTTCTTTTTGAAGTCACTCTAACTTCATTAAGAAATTATTTCAGTTAAGGACCAAACCATAACGGAAATTATTTCTTTATGAGGGCAGAGCGACTTAAAAAATAAACAATTTCTATTTGAAGTCATAGGGCTCCCCCCAACCCCATGACAGGTAGGCCTCCAGCCTAGGGTCTTCCATGTCATGGGGTGGGGGGAGCCCTCGGACTTCAAAAAGAAAGTTTCTTTTTGTAGTCACTCTTTCATAAAGAAATTATTTCTGTTACAGAAATAATTTCTTTATGAAAGCAGAGTAAATTAAAAAAGAAACATTTTTTTTTGAAGTCCGAGGGCTCCGCCCACCCCATGATTTTTTTTCATTTTTTTTTTTCAAGTAGGGCTCCCTCCTAGGACATGTACTGGCGGGGCTCCCTGCACTGCGGGGGCTGCGGGAGCCCCTGTTATGCCAGTGCCGCTGTGCAACATGCTCAGGCCAGCTCCGCTGAGGCCATGGCAGGACGCAAGGAAGCAAGTCATGCTTCATGAGCCCGATGGAGCTAGAACGCTGCCCGAAGACTGAACACCCGTCAGAGGTGCTTGTCGTGAGAGAAACGAGAGCCAGAAAAATACCCAATATGGCATCGGGAAAGCCGTAGAAGCACAGAAAGCAAACTGGTGAGCGCGGGGAACATGTTGGGGCCTGAAGCACTGCCGAAAAAGAGAATGAAGGACCTAGACAATGTAACTGAGGTCTGGGACCCACAATATGAACTTGGGGAAAGCCAAAAGAGAGAACCCAAAGGGACATTGTGTGTTACGCTCTGGCAGGGGAGTATACCAGATATTTGGTAAAGGAAGCAGAATGAACTTTATACAAAAATACTGAACACACACACTGTATCAAGGCATTTTCTGGAAGTACATGCAGGAAAGTATACCAGGCAGTCAAGTGTGTGAACCAAAGACTAATGTGTGGTACAAGTTGTATGAAAGTCCTGACAGGAGAGTATACCAGGCCCAGTCAAATGTATACACGGAACTGTAAAAGAGAATCCCAAGGAAGAACCATGCCTTTGGGGATTTTGAATTGCATTTTAATTAAGAGGAAAATCTGGCAGGGGAGTACACCAGGTGTCCTGTGAGTATGATATCCACACCCAAATTGCAGTACAGATACAAGAGAATCCCAAGGAAGGCGCATGTCCTTAGGATGTTGAGTTATCATGTATGTGGAGAGAAACCCTTGGGAGGGAGCCATTTCCCCGGGAGTGGATTACAACAACAAGAGGAAGAAGTTGTGCACTTGAACTACAAGGAACATGGATTATTATTATTATTTTGTTTTTAACTTTGCCTTTTCTGTAGAGTAACCCAGGGAAGAGATGTATTCCCATTAGCTGTGAACATTGACCATTTCGAACCTTTGTGTTGGGGTTTGAAACTTTGTGTTGAATTTGAACATTTGTACACTTCAAGAAGCATTCCTGTAGGACCTTAGAGTTAGTTTTAGAGTGTGAGGGTAAGGATATGATTTTGGACACAGGATGTACATTTACTTTGGACATCTTGACAGTGGACAGATCCTTAGTTTTTGTTGAGGGGGGACATTCCTCCTAAATTGGGGACACTCAGGCATTTTCCAACCCCTTTTCATTTCAATAAAATCTTTAACCAAAACCATGAGTCCTCTGTGTCCGCGTCGTGTTCCTGGCTCTTCACACAGCACAGTGATGTTCTACTACAAACATTTCCTAACGTCATGCAGTCATCAGTAATAGAGTTAATACAGGGCATTCATTCCCATGTTCTATGCGAAAATGCCCCCAGAAAAGTGTAATAATATGAAAATGTAGGTAGGAAAAAGTTGTTTTCTAAAAAGTAGTCATTCAATACAAGGAATGTAAACTGTGAAAATGTTGCCAGGAATAAGGTTGCCTAAAAAGCTATTTTTGAATACACAACAGTGCAAGGCTGTAACCCTAAATATGAGTCACCTTCAAACCAAACCTCCACAATCACCCTAACTTCATTCTTAAACTTTTCCCTAACTCTAATTATAACACTTTTTCTACCCTGCACTCTTATTGAACACTAACCCTTCAGTGAGCTAAAGCATTTTATGTACATTTTACTGAATACAAAATAAACAGACAATTACCAGTTAATCCATCTCCAAACCTATTGCAAGCTTGCCACAACTGAAATAGCCCTTGCCTTGGCCCAAACCCTTGCTCTAATACTAATGTGAGCCTTATCCCAACTGCAGCTCTACCACTTACACTAATGCTTACTTTACCCTAACCACTAGGCTTATCCAAACTGCTATCCAACATCACCAGCCCTCTGCAACCTTCCTATCCCTTTTTAATACTTACCCAAACCATTACACTATTAGCTATAGCATTACAATAACTCCTACCCTAACGTTAACCCTGACACTTAATCTACCCTAAAGACTAACCAAACCACAACTTCTTTACTCTAACCCCTTTCCTTACCCTAGCCCCTCTCCTAACTCTAAACAGGGAAATCACAAGCCCACTACAACCTTCTTAATCCTAACAATAACCTTAGCAGCACTACATTTTGGCTACTTTTCAAGAGCATTTCTTGGCTACTTTTGCTTGGCCACTTTTTCTCTGCAGAGGTATTTTCACCACAACATATTCACCCACTGCATTCTTGTTGGCTACATTTTCATTTTATACCAATTCCCATTGGTGCTAGAATTTGTGGTCATTCTAGTCATTTCAGGCAGTCATTAACTAATAACTCTTTCCCCATTTGCTAGGAGTTGGGTTGCAATAGTAGAAGGAATTGATTTGAATGGTCCACACTATCTGTAAGAAGATACTTAAAGGCCAATAACATTGGGAAGAATTACCACATAATAAAAACAGTAAAGCTGGAGGACACTGGATTACATACAGCTCGCAAAGTATTGGCAGCAGAGTAGTCTTTCTAATATTTGTATGTTTGTTACAAAAAACATAAAAATGCATTCTACATTCAGTGTCCCCTCTGGCATAAAGGACAGAACTCAGAGGGCTCCAAATTCCTCTGCTATTTACATACAACCAAATGTAACACCAAGTGGTTAAAGCTCATCTGAGTCATGAGGTCTCAATGCCTAATTAATGATTACCAATTAAGATATGGTTGGACTCCCTGCTGGCAGAAAACTATTTCACGTGAATCATTCAAGATTTTAGCCAATTCCTGCACCTCTCTAAGAGATAAACTTTGACCCAACGAGAAGCTCTTGATACTAGCCATTGTTATCTTTCTCAGGTTACACAAGTGTCAGAGATCAACGTCCTAAATTTCTATATTGTCTTTGGCTAGCTCCCTATTGACATGATCTATCCAGGGAATCTTCTGAGCACACTGACTCGTCCATAACACACTAGGTGAACATTAACATATATGTAGTCTACTCTATACTTACTGCACTGTCCCTCAGGAAGAACAAAACACTTCCTAAGAGTAGACTGATGACTGGCCCTAGGACATGTTGGTGGGCTGTCCATCTAAAAGGGATAGAGGGAGAAATGCTCCTGTGACTCCGCTAATTAAGTAAAGTCTTTTCAACGAACCGAATAGGGAATGCTTCCAAACTATAAGAAATGTGATCATGGCTCCTCTTAAGGAGGAGTTAACCTCTACTCCCAGCATAGAGTGCAGGAGTGTAGCAGACAAGAGCTTTAAAAACGTTAAGCATTGTTTGCTACCTCCTACCTATATACTTTCATATATATTCCATGTCCATCAGGGTACATTTGAGCTGGGATTTTGGTCATTCTTCATTCCACCTCCCTCGAGTGTGTAGCTCAAAACTGTGTGGAGCAACGGTCAGGCAGTCCCTAATTCAACCAATTTCTATTTCTATTTATGTTGTTTTTGAATATATCTAAAAACTCATATCCATAACCAAAGTAAAAGATATTCAAGAGTAGGTCGACCGTTTTCAAGGACTTCATTGCAGTGGTGTCATCTTCATCAGGACCGAGATGTTTCCAACAAACTCCGGGAGACTTCTACATCACACGATTTGAGAAATTATTTCCGTTACTGCTGATTCTCCCTGTGTGTGGGCCAAACAAAATCAAAAAGCGAGAACAAGAATTCTACTCGATGTCCACGAATTAGGATCAAAGTGAGTGGATCCCTGTTTGTATTTTCTCACTCACTCTTCCACATTTCTAAAATAATTACCTTGATAAAATGAGCTTTGGGGATTAACAATGTTTTTCATAAAAATCAATAGGGCGATACTGAAATGCGACTCCACAAACCCTAACCCCAACTTCCTTTCACATGAGAAGTTAGGGGCAGTATTTGGGAGGCCCTGGAGTCACTTACAAAAAGAGTTCTGAATCCTTTCCCGATGCACTCCAGATTTACAGCTCTAGATTCCAGCTCCGTAGGGAGCTATGGATCTAACCTTAGCTTTGTACATTTGTAACATATAATGCACTGACTGGGCCTTCGAATTCTGTGCAAAGTTAAAAATAACGCCTGTAGCATGTGTCATGCTACTCCCTTATACAAACATGATTGAACAAGTACTAAAAAAAACACAGACCCATGCTGTTGAATTACTTAACATAGACAATAAAATCATTGCCACTCTTGAAGTACTTACAATTAGCCAAACATTTGTGTGAAAAGACCATGCACTGATTTGCTAGCATTAATCTTTACCCCATAACCCCTAACATACCTTGTTAATAGACATAATAACATTCGCAGGGAAATAGATTCATGTGTGTAATGCATTTAAAAATGCATTGGGCCTCATTACACGGTTGGCGGTAGTCCGGGTTCCCGGAATAGGGATTTACCAGTCTATTCTGACCTTTGTGGGACCGGTAAGTCCCCATTCCGGGAACCATTCCCCATTCCCATTTGAGCCCCCATAGGGCTCAATGGGAATGGGGAAGGAGCTAATAACGGTACCGCAATTTGCGGTACCGTTATTAGCTCTGAGGTCCCTCAGCAGGAACTGTCCATAACGCCTTGGCAGACCACACGTTAAGGACGGGACCCGCTGAGGGACCTCATAGTAGAGCAGTAGGGGATTACCAGCACTGGTGCCCTTACCGGTGCCGGTAATCCCCTACCGCCTACCGTGTAATGAGGCCCATTGTCTTTGACTCAAAGATGGAGTCTGCGTGAAATGCATTCTGGTTGCAGCAGTGTACATTTGACTCCACGTCTCAGTGAAAGCTTCAGTTTTGAACAGCGTCTGCATTTTATCAAACACTAGAAAAAGATCTTTTTTTGCCTGGGCTAGTTTCGTTTTGGTCAAGAACTGCTTTGAGTTACTGTTTTGAATTCTGCAAGGAGCCGGAAGCAGTCATTTCAGCTCCCATGAGAAACAGGGGATGTTTACTTGTCCTGGCATTCCACACATACACCCGCCGGGTATCTGTGAAATGTTATTGGCAGTTGACCTCTCTGGAAAATTACTGTTCTGCATTAGATTGGGGAACACTGAATGAGGTTGGCAGAGAAGGACACAATCACTTCTGCTGGGCTGAGAGAATGTAGACGTATCTTGTCCGGTCCATTCCCATTGTGCAGGTTTTCTCTTTGCCAACCTGGGTCTGGGAAGCGGTCCAGTGAAGTTCATGGCAGGGATGAAGTGGAGTGTATATTTGGCAACATTGATGTAACCTGTTCTATATTTTTTCCATGTATTTTGTAACATTTATTTGAGTCAATAAAAGGCCCCATAAGCACCAGTTTTATAAGCTAAGAGAGAGAGTGAATTAGTTCTTGCTTTCCACAAAGCACACTACCTTCCTTGTTTGTGTATTGGGGAAAAAGGATCAGACTTTCATGCACTAATGTTGGGAAAGCAGAACAACGTGCTAAGAGCACACTGTCATTGTCATATGATAGTAAGGGGATAGATACAAATACCCCCTTTAGTTGGTTAAGTCTGCCCTGGTGTCACACAGGACTTTACACAGTTTATTGGTCTAGAGGTTAACCAATAAGGGAGCAAGGATACTGCCTTGCTGATCTCCGCGTTCCACTGAACAAAGTGTGTAAGCTAAGCTTCTGAAATATTATTGTACTGCAGCAATGTTCTTATCATGCACTAACATCAATATCTTAACCAATTTTATGGATATTCGTAGCAGCCAAGGCCTCAGATAGTTTGTTTCTATCAACATAATCAAAAGCTGTTGTTCAATTTCTAAACGCCATGTCAAGTTTTTATTGTTTAATGTATAGGGATTTAGCTGTGATAAGATAAAAACAGAGGCCTTCATGCTGCATGCTTACACCCACAGGAAACCATAGCTGAATATCTGTGTGTATATCTTTGCCAATGATCCAAACTTAAAGCCTTTTTATTGCCACTTTACCAAAGTTCTTAAATGTATATTTCAAGAAAGGATATAGGTCGGTAACTAGTAGGAAAGTTCTTGCCACTTTTTTTGTTTACAAAAATCAGAAAAATGTATAGCTTTCTTCCAATATGTCGAAACTTACCACATTTGATCATAACATTAAAAACAATGCACAGTAAGGGTCCCTGAACTTTATCTTAAATGTATGCAAATCTGAGGGAATGCTGTGTGGCCTGGGGCTCTTATTCAAATTAAGGGAACTAACTCAGTGTTGCCACTAGCTCTTCGCAACTAAGAATTTCAGGGTTGCTAGGCTCCTTTTTTAGCTCAACTATGGTGGTCCTATTTGGTCTCCCTCTATCAACCTTGCCCCGATACTGGAGGATGTGTCCACTTTGGGCACGTCTCTGGACTCAAAGTAAACTGCTCCAAATCTATCCTGTTCCCACTTCCTGATGCACACGCCCCCCTCCCTATCTTATGGGTTCACTTGGTCCCAGTCGAACTTTACTTACCTTGGCATAGAGGTGGCTAGCCGGGTTCTCCTAATAGTAACTTGGATTTATGGAAGGGCAAAAGGAACCCTCGCCCCGGGCCTCGACCTTGGACGCGGGCCCCACTAGGCTGACTGATCTAAAGAAGTCAGTTAGCATTGTTCACCAGACTTAAATATCACATGTCAGGATATTTTAAGGCTTTCTGCTGAGGCTCTAACCCTATTGCCTGTTTGCTGCTGACAAGTATATTTTACTCCGATCAATTTATCCTGTAATGCTTTCTGTGTTCACTGTGGTATACATATGTTGTGCCTTTATTATGGCACAACTCCTGTAGCATTCACACTTTTCTGTGGAAATTAAATTGATCATGTGCAATAGCCAAAGTTGAAATGCATATTGATAAGTTTGAGTGCTACAATAGTTCAAAAGTTAGCTCAGTGTGTTAAGCACTCTTTGCAGAGATCCATGTTAATATGCAAGATTACAATAGCAACCCAGCAAAACTGAGTCGTTCCTATGTCTGAAGTTGATAAACCTGCATGATAAACCTGCATGTATATGTTCTTTGTTTTGTAGCACAACAGGTGCTTTTATCAGCACTGTACCTGCACCAGAGACCAGTTGCTGAAAGACTAACACTAACATAGCATCAATATTGTAAAAGTCTAGAAATTGGTTTGTTCAGGTGGGGAGTTGTAAAACCTAGACAATCACCTCCAGTGATGAGCATAAAGGGTGTCCGGACATTTCAAAAATTCGTCAACAGGACATTTGGTCGACGTAATTTCGTCGAAAACCAAATGGTCGAATTTTTTTTTAATTTATATATATATTTTTAAGGTTATAGTTTAGGGGAAAAAAGGGTTTTATAGAAAAAAAGGAGGATGGGGGGACCCCCCCCCCCAAAAAAAAAAAAGGGGTAAAAATAAAAAAATTAAATATTCGACCATTTGGTTTTCGACCAAATTGGTTCGACCATTTGTCCAGTCGACCAATTTTTTTCGATCAAATGTCTGGTAACCGCATAAAGTGTTAGTCCTAGCGGTAATTAGGTGTCCAAATTAAAGACTATGAATAGCAAAGCGTTCATGCATGTATCTTGGTTTTGCCAGCAGAGGATACTGTGATCCTGGTCAAATTATCTTATATCACTTCCTTTACTACGCTGTCTTCTGTGGAAAGGCATGCATTCTCACATGCTGGTGGCATTGTTTAGTCCATTACCTGATCTTTCTTTTTACACCAGCCCTTTGAGTGGAAGGGGCTTTAGGCAGGAGAGTGGACCAGATATTGCAGGCCTCTGGCAAGCAAATTTTAAGGACTGCTCATTTGACAAAATAAAATGGTTTGATTTTTTTAAAAATCTAAGATTTTTCTGCACATTTATGAATAACAATTTCAAAAGCCTGTGTTTGGGACACATTTAAAGCTTCAAAGTACAAAAGAGAAACCCAGATGAAATATTTTAAATCACATTAATTAGTAGCAAATGTGTGTGTGAGCCCCTCTACTGAGAATACAAATACCTTGTTCTGTGGAATTTCTTCCACTCCAGAGGGTCTTCAACCACGTTTTAGCTCAATGCACCTTTCACAGAGGAGAAATATCCATTTGCATATCAATCTTTGTCCCACCCACAAGGGCAGTCCAGCACGGAAATGCTAGGCAAATCTCCTCTGAACAAGAGTACCATAAGCAACCCCAGACACGTGTTTCAGCCTAGTCGGACCTCATCAGTGAGGTGAAGCTGTGCCTCTCTGAGACACAGTGAGCAAGGGGTCCATTTCTGGATTACTCTGGGTTACTTAGTGTGAAACCCCAAGCGTTACAAAGTTACAAAGGAAGGTGGGAGCCCCTCTACTGAGAACCAACATGGGTCAAATACCCTGTTCTATGGTATTTCTTCCACACTGGAGGGTCTTCAACATCGTTTTAGCTCACTGCACCTTTCACAGAGGAGAAATATCCATTTGCATATCAGTCTTTGTCCCACCCACAAGGGCACTCCAGCACGGAAATGCTAGGCAAATCTCCTCTGAACAAGAGTACCATCAGCAACCCCAGACACGTGTTTCAGCCTAGTCGGACCTCATCAGTGAGGTGAAGCTGTGCCTCTCTGAGACACAGTGAGCAAGGGGTCCATTTCTGGATTACTCTGGGTTACTTAGTGTGAAACCCCAAGCGTTACAAAGTTACAAAGGAAGGTGGGAGCCCCTCTACTGAGAACCAACATGGGTCAAATACCCTGTTCTATGGTATTTCTTCCACACTGGAGGGTCTTCAACATCGTTTTAGCTCACTGCACCTTTCACAGAGGAGAAATATCCATTTGCATATCAGTCTTTGTCCCACCCACAAGGGCACTCCAGCACGGAAATGCTAGGCAAATCTCCTCTGAACAAGAGTACCATAAGCAACCCCAGACACGTGTTTCAGCCTAGTCGGGCCTCATCAGTGAGGTGAAGCTGTGCCTCTCTAAGACACAGTGAGCAAGGGGTCCATTTCTGGATTACTCTGGTTACTTAGTGTGAAACCCCAAGCGTTACAAAGTTACAAAGGAATGTGGGAGCCCCTCTACCGAGAACGAACATGGGTCAAATACCCTGTTCTATGGAATTTCTTCCACACTGGAGGGTCTTCAACCCCATTTTAGCTCAATGCACCTTTCACAGAAGAGAAATATCCCTTTGCATATCAGTCTTTGTCCCACCCACAAGGGAAGTCCAGCACAGAAATGCTAGGCAAATCTCCTCTGAACAAGAGTACCATCATCATCCCCAGACAAGCGTTACGACCTAGTCGGCCTCTTCAATGAGGTGAAGATGATCCTCTCTTTTTTTTAAACCTTTATTTATTTAGCTTGACAACACATAAAAGAGGCGGAAGCCCAACAGAGCCAGACATTGACAATTGCAGTACATACAGTGTGGATTCAACAGTGTACATTGCTTTACGGATATGAGCATGAGGGGCACAACAACACAGGAGAGAGTCTGGGTAACCAAGAGTTCAGGCCGTGATGGAGGTGGGAGAGGAGGAAGGAAGGGATACAACATCAGAGTCTGTAGTTGTGGAGGCCATATAAGAGCAAAACTTCAGCCAGATGTTCCTGGTCCTAGAATGCATCGGTTGTTGATTAGACCAGGCCTCTTCCGTGTCCGATGCCCAGGTGACCGCCCTAAGCCATTGCGTGTGTGAGGGTGGACCAGGGTGGAGCCAGCATAGTAAGATGCAGTGGACAGCAAGTAACATACAGGGGCCAGCCAGCTTTTTGGAGTCACATCCCATATCAGGGAAGTCATGTAAGAGACATAATACTGGGGACGGAGCGAATGTGCGGTCCAAAATAGCAGACATGGTAGCACATACCTCCTCCCAGTACTGCACCCGTTTAGGACAGGATCAGATCATGTGTATGTATGTGGCGCTGTCAGTCCGCACCTAGGGTCTCTGGGGGAGTGGTCCTTTGACATGCGGTGCAGCTGAATTGGAGTGAGGTGATACCTGTGCAGGACTTTGAACTGGATTAACTTGAACCGGGCGTTAAAGGACACATTATGAGTATGTGCACACATGAGAGTCCAGCATTGGTCGGACATTACCACCCCCAAGTCCTCTGCACACCTGTGTTTCAGTTTGTTGAAGAGGGGAGTTGATCTGGTTTGCAACAGGGTGTATGGTATGGATACCTTTCCCCTAAAGGAATTGAAGCTACATAACTCTGCAACTACAGGGTCGTCAGGAGGTATCGTGGGGAAATCAGGGTATCTGATTTTAAGAACTTTTCGTATGGATGAGTATTGAAGCCATGGGGACGGTTTCCGTCTGAGGATGGGTGGAAGATCTGGTCACTCAATGAAATTACCATTCTCAAAGATGTCTCGGATCGCTTCATAGCCTGTTTCGGCCCACCAGTGTATGATGGGTGTTGGTATGTGTGGGACCCATGGGAGGAAGTTCCACAGTGGTAGATCGCTGTGAAAGGCATGAGGCGTGCCTGATAGTTTCCAGATTTTAGAAAGGGCAAGGGATGTGCTGACAACAGGGTCCAACGACTCAAACATGATCGGCAAAGTAGAGAGAATGAAGGAGCGGACATCTCAGCCACTGACTGCCATTCTCTCAAGTCTAACATGCGGAGGGGGGTCCTGTGTGTTAAACCAGTGCGAGGCAAGCTGGGCCTGCGCCACCAACCAATATTTGAGAAAATCAGGGGCGCTGAATCTGCCGCTTTCCATAGGTGTGGTCAATGTCGCAAGTTTTAGTCGAACTGCCCCAGAATGCCACAGAAAAGCATTAATAGTATGGGTTAACACTTGAAAGAAGCCATCTCCCGGCCACAGGGGTAGGTTGATGAACTTATATAGGAGTTGGGGGAGTACGACCATCTTTAGTCTCGCCCAGCTATATGTCTTTTCAGTGAGCCTTGTAAGGTATTTCTGATAATTCTCCTCAAGCAGTGTCTCAGGACGGCGAGCCACCTCTATACCGAGGTAAGTAAAGTTCGACTGGGACCAAGTGAACCCCATAAGATCGGAAGGGGGCGTGTGCATTCAGTAAGTGGGAACAGGATAGATTCGGAGCAGTTTACTTTGAGTCCAGAGACGTGCCCAAAGTGGACACACATCCTCCAGTATCGGGGCAAGGTTGATAGAGGGAGACCGGATATAGAGCAGAGCATCATCGGCATATAAAGAGATGATATCCGCTTGGCCTGCTGTTCATAATCCTCTGTGTGCATCTTACTGGTGCAGCATATCAGCGAATGGTTCCATGGCTATAGCAAAGATTAAGGGGGGAAAAAGGGCAGCCCTGCCTCGTACCTCTGGCAATTCGAAATAGGGACGAGCATCTGTCCTCAGTACGGACCCTGGCCATCGGATCGGGGTAGAGCAGCACAACCCAAGAATGGAAACTGGGCCCAAATTTACATTTTTTGAGGACCCGCCAAAGGTACTTCCATGACACAGAGTTAAATGCTTTTTGCATGTCCAGTATAGCAGCCACAGCTTGCACGTTCAGGTTAATTCTGCTAATATTATTAAATAGGTGTCTCAAGTTCAGGGAGCCGGAACATCCTGGAATAAATCTGGCTTCATCGGGGTGGATGATGTGTGGCATAAAGGGGTCTAAGCGTAAGACCAGCAATTTGGCAAAAATCTTGACGTCGCAGTTGATTAGTGAGAGGGGACGGTATGAGCCATGTTGGGTAGGGGGCTTGCCAGGTTTAAGTAGAACCGTTATTATGGCTTCCCGGACAGAAGGAGGGAGCCTGCCCACTTAGCAGGCATCGTCCCACAGGGCCATCAAGTGAGGGATTAGGAGAGATTCGAAGCATTTATAGAATCCTACTGGGAGGCTGTCAGAGCTCGGGGACTTACCAGATGACAGCGAATCAATGGCCTCTGAAAGCTCCTCAGCAGTAAATGGCCTCTCAAGAGAGCCATTGGTTTCAGTGGAGAGGACCGAAAGGGGAAGGCTGTCTAGGTTGGCATCGATCTCGGCTGTTGGGATGCACTCATCCTCTGAATAGAGGGCTTCATAGAAAGCCAGGAACTCAGTGTTATTGTCCTGTGGGAGTGTGGCTAAAGTGCCGTCGGCTCTCTCAACAGCAGGGATGTTGGGGGATCCAAACTCTCAATGGATAAGTATGGCTAAGTTTCGGCCTGGCAGTTCGCCCTCCCCATATTTTCTTGCGAACGGAGGGTTGTCAAGGAATTTCACCTCGCATTCCGCATGAGCACGAAACGTATCAAGTTCCGTACCTAAGGACGCCAGGATCTCGGGAGATTGAAGAAGAGCGTACTGGGACTCAAGGGAAGCGAGATCCGACTCACTTTTCTGGATATCTCCTCGAATCACTTTCTAAATACCACTTTCCTTGGAGATGGCAATACCCCTGATGTAGGCTTTAAATGCCTCCCAAAGGGTGGATTGTGTAGAGATAGAATTAGTGTTGATTTCAAAGAAGTCTTCAATGGCAGTCTCTAGTTCAGAGCCAAAGGCTTTGTCGAGCAAGGAGTGTGGTTTCATTTTCCACTGCCAAGTTCCTTCGTAATCTGGACCCCAGCAAAGGGAGATAGTCACCGGGGAGTGGTCGTAAGAGGTTCTAGGGAGAATCGATAGCTGTGAAACGTTTCTTATCATTATGTCTGATATCAACCATCTGTCAATCCTAGAATGTGAGTCGTGAACTGAGGAATAGAAGGAGTATGTTTGGGAGTCGGGGTATATCAGTCTCCATACGTCTACGATAGCCAGTCAGGGAAGTGATGACAGAATGGTGTAGGCTGCTTTAGAGAGTTGGCATGGTCTGGAACCCGATCTGTCGAGGTCCAAGTCTAGTATTGTATTAAAGTCGCCCCCCCACAGTATCGGGACCATAAGGAAGCTGTCTAAGAGAGAGGCTAGGTGGAGGTAAAATTTGGGGTCATCCACATTGGGACCATAGATGTTCAATAACACCAGCTCTTTATTTTGTAGGACACCATGGAGCAGTACATATCTACCCAGTGGGTTGACCTGTGAGGACTTACAAGTACATTTGAGGCTTTATGGATCAGGGTCATAACCCCCCAACTCTGGGTAGTTTGGGTTTGGGGACCCCACCCTTTGGCGAATGTATCACAGTGTCCAGTACAGGCGGGCGTTTCTTGTAAAAGAAGGATTTTCACGCCATGGCGTTCAGCATGCAGATGTAATTGTCGCATTTTCTTATAATTACCGAGCCCTCGCACATTCCAACTCATGAGTATTACATTATTGTCGCCCATTAGAGTAGGAGCACTGCATAGACTTTGTGCTTCGGTGATAACCTAGGGCCTGGAGCCCAGGATAGACAAGCGCGCCCCCTCCCAGCATGCGACTGACCTGGAATTGCCTCGCACTCTGCCTTCTTCTTGAACGTCAAGCCATTTTTAACATACCACCCATCCCAACCCACCACCACCCACATCCCTCCCCCAATCAGAGGAATGATAACCCCATAACCCAATAACCAAATCCAAACCAATGGCATCGAGGCCTGGGGGCCTGTGTGCTGGCCTGGCGGCGATGCTCCGGGCTGGTGGCCCATTAAGGATAGACAAGATGCATTGAAAACCATTAACCTGTAGGATAGGTAGGATCTTATGATGGGGAAATCAAAACGTCGTAGAGTCAGAGTGAACAGTAAGCATGTGACTGAAGGATGGATCTCCTACGTCCATGGACCAAGGGGCGTACATCCCGATAGGTGTTCAAATGTGTAACAAACGCCAACAGAGTGATGCGGCCATGGACAGTCAACCAGGGAAGTGATTGTCTATGAATTTGGAGGCTTCTTCCGGGATTGTGAAAAACAAAACCTGGTTAGAATGTTCAATTCTTAGCTTGCGGGATACAACATGGAATATTTGACCTCCAGATCGCGACAGACTCTTCTTGAATGCCAGGAAGGTTTTGCGTTCCTGTTGAACAGCCACAGAGAAGTCAGGGTATAAGTGGATCCTAGAGGACCACAAGAAAGGTTCCCCTTTGGCTTTTGCTGCCCTGAGGAGGGCCTATCGATCACAAAAGTTTAGAACCCTGGCTATGATAGGGATCAGAGGTGCGCCGGGTCTGGGTTTTGCTGATAAAGCTCGATGAGCTCTTTCTATTGCAAACTGTGGCGAGAGCCTGGGGGAGTCAAAAAGTGTAAGTAGAGTGTGCTCTATATAGTCTTCCATGGGTTCCATGATGCCGTCCTCGGGGACCCCAATTATGCTGTGGTTATTGCGTCCAGAGCGCGATTTGAGGTCCTCATTTTTTTTCGCTACCTCCAGTACATGTCTAGATAATGAGGAGACTTCCGCCTGAAGAGAGCCCAAGTCGTCCTCCATGGGGCCCATCCTCGTCTCGATTTCAACATCTTGGCTGTCAGTTTTCTAAATGTGTGCTTTAATCGAGGATAGGGAGCCATTCATGTCATCCAGTTTGGAGTGCAGAGTGGTGAACCCTTCGCAGATATATTCCAGCATTTTCTGTGAGTCTATAGAGTCCAGAGGAGATGACGTGGTGGGTTCAGGCTCTGGCGTCTCCTCAACCTCTTTAGACGGTGTTTTAGTGAACATGTTGATGAAGCTCTGTTTTTTCTCAGCACCTTTAGTCATGATGAGACCTGGGGGCGAGCCTGCAGGCTTGGGAAACCAGAATGTAGAGAAAGAGTGCGAGAAAGAGGGAGGGCCGCAGGCAATGGTCGAGAGGGAGGGTGGGGGTGACTGGAGGGGCCTTGCAGGTCATGAATGGCCTAAAGGAGCTTGGCCCATTAATAGATTCTGGGGTTCCAGAATATACAGCGACGGGCCCGGATGACAGCCCAAGTCTCCAAGCCAGGTGGTAAGTATGCAGGTGCGCTGGGAGCACGGTGACAGGGATGCCCGGGAGGAACCAGACCAGTAATGTTCCAAATTAGAGAGCGGGACCAAGAGAACTGCAGTGAACAAGGGAACGCTGTGATCCAAGGGCTTTGTGGTCTCGGGGGTACCAGGCAGGGCACCCCATGAGCAGCTGTAAGGTGTCAGGTAATCATGGTGGGAAGGGGGTCGCTGGGTGGTTAAGGTTAAAAGGGCAGGCTGGAGTTCAGTTAGGGCATCCCGGGGTGCTGGTCGGAGGGTGCACATAGTGTGCATGGATTGGTCACGCCGGCAACCGTTTCCTAGGTTGCAGGGAGAGTAGGTAATGCAGATGGTTTAAACTTTGTGTAACTTCGCCAGTCAATGACACACGCTACACTCAGGTGGCCACCCTGTTGAGGTTTGCGAGGCAGGAATACCACAGTTGGGCGAGGGTGGAGGAGGCCCAGGGATCCAGAGCCTCCTATCAACAGTACCTATCAGAACCTCTTATATCTGGGCTAATGCAGAGGGATGGTATCCTTTCACTTATGTAGCAGTTTAAAGTGGGATGAGGTTTGTTGAGGCTTCATGGACGCTTGAACGGGTTGTGTTCTCCAATGTAGAATAGGTATTGAGATGCCCCACCACTAGTGTAATGAGATGTTGATGGGCGTACAGTTGTGCCCCCTATTGCTCGAGTTAGCAATCCACACGGCTCATGGAGTCCGAGCTCCCGTGTAGCTTCGGCAGAAATGCTGATTGTGGGGGAGTCAGGGAAAGTCACAGCCCCCGCCGCGTAGCGGCACCTCCAGAAGGGGCAGGACAGGCCATAGCGAAGTTTGCAGTGTCCCCAGGGAGAGGGCCGGCCCAGGATAGATGGTACTTCAGTCGTGGTAGCTAGATCAAAGCCCCCCAGCCCCAGGGACTCACCGTCGGTGTCATAGTCTCTGGATTCCACTCACCTGGGACTACAGGAGGGGCACCCTGCCGGGTGCGCAGATTTCAGGAGAACTGTGGTGGGCGCCCCCCGCCAACACACCTCAACCCCGGGAAGCAGCAGAGCAGACTCGCTCGATGCCGGGTGGTCGAATGCGGCGACAGCCCACGCCGCACCCCAGTAAGCCGCACGGTCCAGTGGCCAGGAATCGATGTTGCTGCAGCCACAGCGCCTGCCGGGGAGGCACCCCTCCCTCTCTGGATGTGGAGGCCCTCAGCACGACCAGTGCTGGGCGATACGATTGAGCGGGCGCAGAGCCCCTCCCCCACAACAGGCCGCCAATCCCTGGCCTCAGTAGTCGCTCCCTCCAGACGCCATGGTCGGATCAGGCTGGTGCCGACCCCCAGTCCACTGCAAGCCTCACAAAGCTCCAGAACGGAGCCTGCTCACACCTCGGGTGGTGGCTAGGCAGGGTACATGGCCGTAATCTATTGATGTCCCCTCAGTAGTTTACCGCGCACCAGCACAGATTCTTACAAGGATAACAGTTCCCAGCACGGAGCTCTCACTTAGGCGGCCATCTTATCCGAGCGTAACAGTGCCCCCGTCCCCAAGATGAGCCTCTCTAAAACACAGTCAGCAAGGGGTCCACATCTGGATTACCCTAAAAACTAAAAAGTCTACTGAGTTGTGGATACTCGATTTATCCCTAACTCATATCCATCTCTTCAGACTGTTACTTTACAAACCTTAGATTATAAAATCTTAACAGCTGATCACATAGAATGTTTTCATTGGATTCATTCGCAACATATGTATTTTGGACTTTAAACTATACGTGCACATACCAGTTGGAACACAATCACATTTCTACTAGTTGTATGAAAAAAACATCAACTAATAGCACTAACATCAAACATTGGTTGCATGCTGAATCCTGGACCAACTAGAAATGTCTCAGTAACAGTCCACTCAATGTCCAAAACTCCAACATCCAACTTGAGCCAGTAGAAACCATCTGTCAACTGGAATGCTCACCAAGGCTGCTAAAGGCAAACATTAATTTTAAACATCTGAATGCAAATTCCTCATAAAAATGCAAAAATAAATTAAATACTATTTTAAGGCTGCACTGTTCGGTTGGATTGACTCCACTACAGGTA
This sequence comes from Ambystoma mexicanum, assembly GCF_040938575.1. Taxonomy (NCBI): domain Eukaryota; kingdom Metazoa; phylum Chordata; class Amphibia; order Caudata; family Ambystomatidae; genus Ambystoma; species Ambystoma mexicanum. Next base: position 128,439,526 of record NC_090936.1, on the reverse strand, counting down.
GGCAAGTTGTGTCATTTGTGTGCAAGGGAAGATTAACCAGAACATTTTCCTACATGTGTTGGAGCAAGCGGTAACTACCCTGGAGCCGAATGAGAGACGTACAATTCTGCCACTTTTATTCTAAAAGGAAAAAATAAAATGTGATTAAAGACCAAAGCATATCCTACTAAGTGATTCCCTGAGAGCATCTGTTTCCCGCCAGCACCTGACTTCTTTTTCTTGGCAAGAGGTAAAAATGGATGCAGACAAGACAAATATTATTACTCTCAGGATGACACATATTGTCCCCTACAACACCTGTTTCTGCAGTAGGATGCAGCCAAATGTAGGCAGGCAAGATGCCAAAAACCCAGTCCACATCCTCATTTCGGAGGCAGCGGAACCACAGCTAGAAATCCAATCATGCATTGTGCTACTTTTCCATGACTGTTCATCGCTTACGTTAGTCAGGCAGTTATTTGTAATGATAAGATGTCGGTTTCATAACAAATATCTCCAACATCTGCAGTTCTTTGGATGACCAATGAGCATTGTACTTTCTTTTATCTATTTATTTACTTAAATGATTTTGAATAGCGTAGTCATGCGCACAAACAGCATCAAAGGATTGTCCTTGATTTAATCGAATCTAAAATGTCTAATGGAGAAAAAAGCTAAAGTAATTTGAACGAAAATGTCTTTCGATCTTCTCTTCCCCGGACATTTCTCGTAACCCACAACCCACCCACCACCCTACTTACCTTTTGCCGGCACACTTCGCTGTGTGCCGCCGACTCCTCCATTCCTCTGCGACACCGGTTCCCATCACTTACGCGCATGGGAACCAGCGCCACAGGGTCCCTTCATAATGGCCGCTCCAGATGCCATTTTAGCGAACAAGGGTTCAGGGGGACACCCCGCATCCCTTGTTCGCTATAACAGTCACAAATGGTAGAATTCCGATCAATTCGACCATTCAGGGTTTTTTTTTCTTTCTTTTATACTGTTGGTTACCCGTCACAGTGCTGCACGGGCAATAATGCACAGGTCCTACAAACCCGCATTTATATTTACACAGATTAACAGCAGCAGAAATATTTTTTTATTGGACACAGTATAAGTGCACATTCAGTTACTAAAGTGCTGCAAAGGCAAGAGGGGAAGGCGCTTGTATTAGTATCAGGAACCTACGGATGTAGATTTGAATGTTTCGCTTTTTTGGACATTTACAAAGTTAAGTTTAATTAAGATACCCGTAGAAGCTGCATGATTCTATTTTGGTGGCCATTTTGTAAATTAGTGAACAATACAATAAAACCCCTGAATCTACTTGATTATGAGCTGAAGCTGGAAAGAACATTGATGCTTGCTCCTGTTTTGTGAGCCAGAGCACAGGCCTTGAGCTGTGGGGTCTGTGGTGGCAATGCAGTTGATGCACCCATCCCAGAACATGACCAATGACTGGTCTGTATGACCAAAGGGAAAAGAATGGGAGGGGGGGTCAGAAGAATGGAGGACATGTGAACCAAAAAGGCAAATATATGGGATCCCTTTGCAAGGCATAGGTGCGACGGTAGTCATGATGGTAAGGTCTATGAGGTTGTCGCTAGCTCATGGAAGGAGGAAAGAGGGTTTGTCTAAGAGATGTGGCATGGAGGACAGCCTACTATAGACTACCATGTCAGTTTATACATATAGGAACAGGCTAGATGGTGTTATCAGTAGGGGGAGGGATGGGTGGAGGGTGAGGGGGAGGTAGGAAGAGGATGAAGGCTGTAGAATAAGGAATTAAGCAAAGCTACTATGTGCGATTTCATGACGGTCACTAATATCTGACATAGTCATGGCGGTGGACTCCACCTATTGCCATTTGCCAGCACGGTTGAGGAGAAGCATGACTGGTGAGATGACAAGGCTGGGAACGATGGAAGGTTAAAGTGTTTCCTTGTAGGTGAAAGGAAGGGTCCTTCTGGAGCACAGTGGTGAATGGATGTCCCCCCCCCAGGGTTGTAATATGGTACACCCAGGTCCATTCAGAGTTCCTGTTTCCTGTAAAGATCCCTATCATCTCCAGAAACAAGACATTCATCTGAGAGTAATTTAAGGCAATGCAGATGCAGAGCTTTTTCTTTCAGGCAGCCAGTTCTGCATAGACATATAGATTCTATTGAAGCCAGGAGAGACACAATCAAAATCAGGGAGATGTAGTTGATTTGCATTGGTGCCAATTATCTGGACTGCTGCTGGCTGATGCTAGTCGCATTTTTGGAAGAACAGTCAGGAAGGAATTTCCATAGTCCAGCCTGGAGAGAAAAAGCACTGGGATTAGAGAGTGAAGTTTAGGTTAAGGGATTAGTCATTTAATGCTACGTAGGTGGCGAACATGCGTGTGAGCTGAGGTGTACACTCAGATTGCTGCCGAGTACAAAACCTAGCAGTTTAGTGCTGTATACTAACATAAGTGACATTCCGAAGGGTTCGAGAGCTGACCGCCACTGTGAGAATGGTAGGTTGCATGGTAAGGAAGAGAAGATGAGGAACTCTGTTTTAATCAGGTTAAGCTTCGGCTAGATCGTTCACTTCCAGTTTGGAGTTTGATCCATACTTTGGGCAAGTGGGCAAGGTGTACTGGCTCTTGTTCTATAGTGACTTTGAAGTCCGGCTGCCTATCATCTGCATGTTGATGTATGATTATGAAATTGTTTTTGATTAGTTTGCTGGAAAGTGGTGAACAATCTGATGTTTTGCCTCCTCTGAATGCATGGAAGAGGGACACACCCAGACTAGGAAACTTAAGAGGGGGTGTATATATATATATATATATATATATATATATATATATATATATACATATATATATATATATACATATATATATATATTCAGTGATTAAAACCTTGGTTAAGAGAGAGTTAAGGTGATCAGATTGAACACAACCAAACTCCTGAAATTCAGCAATCACATTTCAAGCAAATTCACCTAAACTATGCACCCCCTATTGCTCAGCGTAGTACCACACTGATGTCATCACAGATGACACCCCCGATGACATCACTAATTACCTCATACATGACATCACTGATGAGATCAATAATTACGTCAAATCGGACATTACTGCTAAATAAGTTAGAATGTTTTTGTTGACCTCTTTTGATAGATATTCTATTTTATTACACTTAACAATAATAACAACCTGACATAGAACAATACACTGATACAGAAATAACATATGATTACGCATGGAGCATTCATTTGTAGTAGTTATAAACTTATGAATTTTAAAAATAAGAATGTGTAACATTATAAAAATGGTTTGAATTACATGCATTAGCAAACAATTACAATACTTCACTGCAAGGATTCTGGTAAATCCATTTCAGAAATTTCAAACATATTATCAGTAATTGTAGTAAAAGTAGTAAAAGAAATAGATAGAAGTAGGAACATATTTAATAATAAGTGTTTTGAAACTAGACAATGTTAACATTTAAATTTGAAATGAAGATTACCCAGGCGTATAGCGCAGGTAGTCTTGATTCTATTAAATACACGGAGGCGTATACTTCTTTAATTGCCACTATCCAGCAGCCTTTAAGACTCAGAAAAAAATTCTTACAACAAACCTTTAAACATTTCTAACATTTCTTTCTAACCAAATACAATCCACTGGAAACTATGTGAAAAACTCTCTTTCCCCTGAGGCGTTTCCTGTTTCAGTAGTTTCCATCTTCAACATCCAACAAATAAGGACCCTCCAGACTTCCCTATGACATGTCCTATCTGGGTGCCATCCTCTTCTTCTTGACAACTTGAACCTCCAATCAAAAACGAATCCACACAAAAGTAATTGAACAATCCGAACTTGGGCAATCCACACCAATACAGCTGCTCGATACTTCCCAGCACACCAATACTTTCCAGCTATCCGCGGCCGCAATGTATAAAATGTAAAAAAAGACTAGACCATCACCCGTGCAATAGAAAGAAGCGTGGCAGAACTCTAATGGCCGCTCCATCGAAACCGCTGCGACTTCTTCTGTGCGCATGACAGTATGCCCCCGTCTGAAGGCCACCCCCCCGGTTTACCAGGGTGGAAGCTATGAAACCTTCTGAGTAGGTTAGGGGCGCGGATGGGCGCGGATGTGAGCCAGGGGTTCCCATGAATCTTCCGATCTGGGGTACCCTTTCCAACCAATACGATACTCCAGTCTTCCCTTGTGGTATCTGGAATCGTAAATGTGGGATACCTCAAATTCTTCTTTCTCATTGTCAGCCCTAAGATGTGCATGGTTTGAAGTGGACTGAGAAAAAGGTTTGAGTAAAGAAGCATGAAAGACCGGATGAATGCGTTTAAGATTAGGAGGAAGACGAAGTTTGTAAGATACAGGGTTGATTTTAGCAAGGATAGAAAAAGGGCCTAAGTATCGGGGAGATAGTTTGGACGGATGGGCCCACCGGGGAAGGTATCTGGTGGATAAACATACCTTCGATCCCACATCCCAATCAAGTCCTTGCTGGTGGTGTGAATCCGCCTGCCTTTTGTTGTACTGGGCTGTATCCTTGAGACTGGAAGAAGCGTTTGATTGGGCCTCTTTAATTGCAGTAAGTATAGTTTCGATGGCTGGTATTTGTGATTGACTCGTGGACACGGGATGGATGCTCGTTGGATGAAGTCCGTAAGTGCAGTAGAATGGAGACATTTTGATAGCAGAGTGCCTGGAATTATTATAAGCAAATTCTGCTACAGGAAGAAGTGCCACCCAATTGTCCTGCTGCAGATTGCAAAAGCAGCAGAGGTATTGCTCTAAGGTGGCGTTCATTCTCACCGTCTGACCATTGGTCTGGGGATTAAATCCAGAGGAGAGTGCCCTTTCAATGCCTAGACGCTGACACATTGCCTTCCAGAACCTCGACGTGTATTGTGTCCCTCGATCGGAGATGACCTTATCCGGGATTCCATGCAGGCGGAAGATGTCGTGGAGAAAAACCTGAGACATTTCTTCAGCGGATGGTATCTTTGGTAACGGGGAGAAGTTCACCATTTTGGAGAAAGTGTCTATTGTTACCATGATACAAGTGCAAGAATCGGAAGGTGGCAAATCAACAATGAAGTCTGTGGTAATGGTACCCCAGGGACGAGTAGGAAGGGCAGACTGCTCTAGTAGACCTATGGGTTTGCCGGTATGGTACTTGGCTTTGGCACATACCGAACACTTCCGAACGTATTTGGTCACATCCCTGCACATCTGGGACCAAAAATACAAACGCTGGACGAGATCCAGGGTTCCAGCTACTCCCCGATGGCCAGCCGTGAGATTGTCATGACACAATCAGATCACCTTCATTCTGAGTTCTTCCGTGGGAAGGTAAACCTGCTGATCCTTGAACCAGAGTCCGTCCCTTTTGGTGAGACCAACAGACGTGAGTGGTTGTAATCGTTCCGTAGCTTGTTTGACTTGCTGTAGAAAGGTGTTTACTACTGCAATGTGGAGGTGATTGGGGAACATTCGTTCTGGATCAGAGGAAGTATCATTTCCTATATTCTTCCTGGACAGAGCATCTGCCAGTACATTTTGACTCCCAGAGTGGTAAGTAATGTGAAAATCATACTGGGCAAAGAAGTGGGCCCATCGGCCTTGGTGCGAGTTGACACATTCCATAGATTCTAGGACCTTAAGATTTTTGTGATCCGTACGAATCGTAAAAGGTTGAGCTCCGCCCTGGTGTAAATGTCTCCACGTCTTGCATGCCTGTTCCTTTGCCAATAATTCTCTCTACAGAACCGAATAATTCTTTTGACTAGATGTTAAAGTCTTCGAGAGATAGGCTATGGGATGTTCTGTTCCATCAAACATTTGGAGCAGAACTGCCCCAATGGCAGCCGCAGAGTCATCAGTCTCGATGGTAAAGGGCAGAGATTGGTCGGGATGCCAGAGTATCGGGCCGAGCAAAAGAGATACTTGAGATGCTGAAAGCTCTTTTTCGGCCTTGCTGGTCCAATGAAATGGAAGAGGACTCTTCTTTAGGAGGGAAGTGATGGGAAGAACCTTGTTTGAGAAATTTTGAATGAACCAGCGATAGTAATTAGCCAGACCTAAGAACCTTTGGACCTCCTTACCTGAGTTGGGAGAAGGCCAGTCCAAAATAGCAGTGACCTTCCGTTCATCCATAGATACCCCTTCTGGGGATAAAATGAATCCTAAATAAGGTATTGAGGTTACCCCAAAAATGCATTTTTCAAGTTTGACGAGAAGGTGATTTTCTTGGAGACGATTTAGTACTTTGGAGACATGCTGAATATGTTGCCTTGGATCTTTGGAAAAAATCAGTATATCATCTAAATAGATGATGACAGTGATGAACATCAGATCGGAGAATAGACGGTCCATAAATCTTTGGAATAATGCTGGAGCATTTACCAATCCAAAGGGCATTACCCTGTATTCATAGAGACCAAAAGGGGTGCGAAAAGCTGTTTTCAATTCATCCCCTTTTCGAATGCGGAGGAGATGATATGCGCTATGCAGGTCGAGTTTGCTGAATATTCTGGCTCCTTGCACCGCTTCCAAAATGTCCGATATGAGTGGCATCGGATATCTGTCTCTGATGGTAACCTTGTTTAACCTTGTTTAACCCCTGGAAATCAATGTAAGGTCTTAGGTCGGTCGAATCCCTCTGGGGCAAAAAGAAGAGGGGAGCCCCTGCGGGGGACTTAGAAGGTTGCACCAGGCCGTTTTGTAAGTTACTGTCCAAATAGCACCAGAGAGCCTGCTTCTTGGCCTGTGATAGAGAGTACATCCGCCCAAACGGCACCAAAGCTCCTGGAGTCAGCTCTATGGTGCAATCCTCAGGTCTGTGAGGGGGTAGTTCCAATGTAGCCTGGTCGGTGAAAACTTGTTTGAATTGGACATACTATGCCAGTAAAGAATGGATACCGATGGAAAGACTAGATGTGGGATTGGTAGCCTGGATCTGTACCGAGCAAGTCTGCAGGCTACAATGTTTTTTTGCAATATTCAGATTCGAAGGCCAATTGATGCGGGGATTATGCCGACAGAGCCAAGAAATCCCAAGGATGATAGGGAAATGAGCGGCTATTATGATGTCAAAGGATATCGTCTCTGAGTGTTTGAATATCTTGAGATGGAGTTTTTCAGTCAAATGTGTGATCGGCCCTGAAGACAATGGGGTACCGTCTACGCCTTCAACCTTCTGATCTTCAAGTTTTTTGATCCGGTTGATTCGCATCTTGGTTGCCCAGTGAGTATCAACAAAATTTCCGGCTGCGCCGCAGTCTAGTAAAGCCAAGGCATCAATCCATTCACCTTTCATTTTGAGCAGAACAGTGATCACCATTAATCAGGAATCTTCAGTGATAGGTTGTGTAGAGGAAGAGACCGATAAAGAAACATAGGGACTGGAAGGGAATATGGTTCCTCTGCAGTTCATCCCTATTAACTCCGAGGAAGACCGTTTCCTGACCGGTATGATGTTAGCTCCTCAGAATTGTTGATGGAATGCTTTTCTGATGCACAATAGGCACACAATTTCTTCTTTCTGCGACATCATCGCTCCTCCATGGTGAGTGGGCCATGTGTTTGCATAGGTTCTTCTTTCTGGAGGGAGGAGGAAGAGGGAAGGGCCGCCTTGGAAAGACCACCAAAAAACGATCGATTTCTGTACCTGCGATGCTCATTCTTTCTTTCAGCCAGGCGGTGTTCAATTTGAAGGACTGAGGAGAGTAGCTGCACAAAAGAAGGAGGTCTTGGCATACGGGCAAGCTCGTCCTTGATATCTTCTTTTAGACCTCTTTGAAAGATTGCGCATTGTGCTCGTTCAGGTCAGCCTGCCTGAATCGCTAATGCCTTGAAACTCGAGATATAAGTTAACACGTCCATGAAGCCCTGGTGGGCATCCAAAAGGTCTTCACATGCCGAAAAAGTGGTTTCTGGACGTTCAAAGGTCTGTTTGATTAAGGTGCAGAACCCATCATAGTCTTGAAGGGTAGTATTCCTCTCCTGTCACTAGTGGAGTGACCCAAGACAAAGCATTGCCCATCATATTTGAGACCATGAAACCTACCCTAGCCTTGCTGGTGGCAAATAGGATAGGTCTATATTTTTTAATTAATTTTTTAATAATTCTTTCACCTTCCTGGAGGACCCGTCAAATTTACCAGAAGATAAAGGCATGGGTGGTAATTCCGGACCAGGTAGATTCTCTCTCGTGGTCATAAGTTGTTTGAGATCAACATTTTCCGCCTTCAGATTCTGAACTTCTTGTGAGATCTGTTGTAAAGTCTGATTCTCAACCTTCAGGGTTTGAACTTCTTGTGAAAGTTTCTGTATTGCCCCTACTAACTCTTGGATTTGTTCCAGGGTAGCCATGGTTAGTTGGCGTTGCAAACTGTCACAATACGTGTCAGATCCGTCCGACCCACTTCCCTCCTCCGACTTCTCACCTGTAGAACTGGAATCCGTAGCGTATCTTGTGGTCTCCCGGTATTGGTAAGTAATCGATGCAGTAATCCCTCCTCGGTGTGAAGCCACATCGGCCACCCGTAAGCTATGGCCACTGCGGCCCCGTCACCGAAGACAGGCAAACAGGGGAAAAAGTCTTGGGCATAAAAAAACCCTCTTTACAGATGGGGACTGGATTGCAGGTAATTCCGGGGAGCCAATGTCCAGAGGTAGCCTTTGGATGATTACCCGGAGGTGCTGGGATATGCAGCGATGGGTGTAGTTCACAGATAGGTTCGGAAACCGGAAAGAGAAGGTTGAAAAGATATGGGAAGAGAGTAAAAAGATGGTCCGGGGGCAACCGCACAAAGCAGCAGAGACCCACGGGAACCAAGGGAGAGGAAACGAAACCCACGATGCGAATGGACGAAGAGAAAAGGTGAAGCAGGAACGGGAAGCGGAAGAGAGAGAGATAGAAACAGCACCAAAAGAAGGAAAAGATGACAGCGTTGTGGCAACAAGGTAACCGAAAGCGGTAGCTTAGAAGTTGCAACGCGCCGACAGCTGGGAAGACCGGAAGTAAATACTTCCAGGCTATCCACGGCCGCAATGTAGAAAAAGTAAAAAAAGACTAGACCATCACCCGTGCAATAGAAAGAAGCGTGCCGGAACTCTAATGGCCGCTCCATCGAAACCGCTGCCACTTCTTCCATGCGCTCATGCGATTGACAGCTTGCCTGACAGCTGATCGTTGTTGGCCATTGTGTGAACAAGTACAGGACCTTGTTCACATTCCATAATGTGGTGTATTCCGTGGTAGGCGGTTTAACTATCTTAACTCCTTTAAGCAGCCAGACCACTGCTGGATGTTCACCCACTGGCTCGTGGCCGGCAGAGATGGCAGACCTGTAAACCCCTAGTGTCCGAAATGCGTTCCCATCCTGTGAAAATTATTCCAGGAAATTAAGCACTTGCACTAGAGGGGATAACACGGGATGTACACCCTGCTGCCGGCACCACTTCTCCCACTGCTGCCATGCAGCACTATAGCACCTGAGTGTGGAGGGGGCTCGAGTTTCCCTGATAAATAAGGCAGCTTGTTCTGAAATACCTGGCATATTCCATTGTTGCCCGTAACTCTGCAAGCCAGCAGCTGGAGGCACTGAGCCTGAGTCTGAGGATCTGGATTGGAGAGCAGGTCCTCCCGTAATGGAATCCCCCCTGGGAAATCTGAGGAAAGTTCCATCAGAGCAGGAAACCACGCTAGCGATTTTCACTTGGGCACTATCACTACCACCTCCCCTTTCTCCCTCCGTATCTTCGTCAGGGTCCTGGCCATCATGATAAATGGTGGAAAGTCATAGTGCGTGTAACCGGACTAACTCTGGAGGAAAGCGTCCGTTGCTTCCGAGACGTGATGCATAGAAATAGGTCCATGGGCCTCATTACAACCCTGGCGTTGGACCATGGTGCTATTAGCACCATGGTCCATGCTGGATTCCGCCATGGTGGATGGTGGATTTAACGCCCCATTCCAAGGTTGGCGGGGCGGTAAATCCCCATTCACCATGGCCCCTTCCCCATTCCCTTTTTTGGCCCATAGGGCTCAATGGGAATGGGGAAGCGCTAATTACGGCACCGTAGATTATGGTGCTGTAATTAGCACCAAGGTCCCTTAGCGGGATGGACTTTAACGCCTGCAAAAAGCAGGAGTTAAAGTGGGAATCTGGCGTTAAGGGTTTAACTGCGCCACAGCCTTTTACGTTGCCGTTAACCCCTTAACGCCAGGGTTGTAATGAGGCCCCATATGCAGAAAACTCCACAGATCCTGAATACTCAGAAAGGTCTCTCTCTCTCTGTAGTCTCCAGTCACTGGAGTCCCTCATATAGCGAGAGTTCCAATCTGCCACCATGTTTTTGCACCCCCCGCATGGAATTCTACTGCGATGGACACCTGGATTCTTAGGCAATAGGGTCATAAATCCCTTGCTAGTTCTGCTAGCACCCTCAATCTCGTTCCCCCAGATGATTGATGTATCGGATGGCTGATAGGTTGCCCATGCGAACAAGTATGCAACACTTCATTCGGTTTTTCGTGAGCACTTTCACTGCGAAGGATTCCGCTTGAAGTTCCAGGCAGTTGATGTGCAGGTCTATTTCCTCTTGCAACCATCTCCCTCCTGTCTCTAGTGTAGAGGAGCAGGTACATGCTTCTGCACGAACTCCCACCCCCCTACCACCTGTATGTTGGAAGCCTGAGATTGTTGCATGCTTGACAACAGCAGTTGTGACCATATCACAGTGAATATTCAAAAGAAAGTATACACTGAGAAAACCCTATCAAATGTATCCCTGAAGAGATGACAATCTGAGGGAGGAACTCCCTGATACAATATGAAAAAGAGTGAAAGAGGTGCTGGTGACATCATAAATGCTTAGCATGACGACTTGAGAATACTGGCTGAAGAGAATGCATGGACCTTATAGAAACTGATGACGAAGTTAAGAATCGAGTAAACTTTCATATGCGAAAAGAAGATTGCACGTGTGAGAAGCACTGCAGGAAATGCAAGCCGTTCAATAACTGTACAGATGCTGTGAACGTCCGAAGTTAAATCATCCCTTTTTAAGGTGTTAAGAAATAACACCAATCATGCCCAGTTTTATTCATTTAAGACATTTAAATGCTGCAAAATGGACCAAATCGTGGTCTCCTGTCACGTGAGCCACGGATGGAAAAAAAGTTCAGCATGACTTCTAGCACAGCGATAGTGAAAGCCTGTACTCCCTTATATTCCCAGAGCCAAGAATACTCTGCAAGGCCAAGTTCAAAGAGAATCTTCTTGGCAGAAAGCACGGGTGGTGAGAGATGATGGGCTAATTGGATGGGGAGGCACAGTCACCTGGGTCAAAGCTTATGTGCTGCTAATTGAGCTGAATGTCCCAGACATGGCACAACCATGCCAACCAATTATAGAGGGCCATTTAATGAAGGGCCTTATAGTTTGAGAGCCAATGATATACTGTGTACTTTATAGTGTTGAAGATGACATGTTTTAGAGGTAGGCATACGTTGTCCACCTGACAGTAGATAACCAATCACAATTCTACCCCTTATAGAAAGTATACTTAGATGTTTCCCTTGAACCTATCACAACCCCTCGTAGGTTTTCCTTATTTGCCATGTAGTATGACATCACGTTTGATGTATTTTCTGTATAAAAGACTCTTTTTTGTAAAGTACGCAGAGAGCTTGAGCAAACGTCTGTTGATGTTTCAGATAATTGTTAATAAAACAGTAACCTTTTCCATCTTCCTGAGTTGGTTCGCTTATTTGGTGTCAGAGTTATTCTGCATCCCCATCCATTGCATGCCCGATACCCGAAGGGCCCTACGCTCACGTGGTAGCAGTGGATGGTTAAAAGATTCAAACTAGTTTGTCTCCAAAGTTTCGGACAATTGGGCATCCTCTGCCATTAGTCGGAAGATCGCAGTGTTTCGTGTGGAGAGTGGGCAACAGAAATAAACACGCAAGAAAAGCCGAGATGGTGGGAAGGTCCCCCTTTGATGAAATCCCTGCCCGGTTTCCACAGGCGCTCTGAGGAAGGAAGGCAAAGTGATCAGATTGGAGGAGCAGACGATGCCGAAGGCCTCATGTCGATTAACAAACGAATGGTGAGTAGACTAAGGAGAATGGCAAATTAAGGGGATGGGGTTGTGATCATTTTTGAGTAACAGGAAATATTGTGTGAAGAGAAGATAAGCGCTTAGAGTCCTAACTCAAGGGAGTTCAGAAAGAGACATATCAAACTCCAGTGGGAGTAGAGCAGAAAAATATAACATGTTAACAGGTTTACATAAGGTGCCATCTCAAACCCTGTACAGGGTACAAAGTAAAGGCGAGAGAGAAAAAGGTGATCACAGTGTTTATTGATGTATAAAGTCGACTAGTCTATACATTGCTTGTTGAGTACGACTATTCCAGAGCGATAAAAGTTGTGAAATAATTGAGAGAAGTTGAGGAGCAATAGTGATTAAACCTAGTGGAGTGGTTGATAACAATTCAAATGTAGACATAGCTAATTGAGAAATTAGAGTCTTCAGTGGTGATTGATGGTGCATAGCTCCTATTTGTTGTTTTAAAGGTATTGATAAAGTGGTGATTTAAGCAAAAGTATAAAGGTTATTTCATAAGTCTGGTAAGTATTGACAGTCTATTGAGACTTGTCATTATGGGAGATACTTCTCTGATGCACTTATGTAAGATATTACCAATGCACATGCGCAAGCTCACACAGTATAGCGCGGAATGGGTGAAAGGCACGCCAGATAAAATGTTCATGCCGTGGCCACAAGGGGGATCATTGTCAAAAGCGGTATTGCAACACATGAACACAAACATGCACGCTGCATACACGTGGAAGACATTAGAGAAAAGATTAGTGATACTAGAGCTCTGGAAAATGTATCAGAAAGAGAAGGAAGACCCTCCTCCTGAGGAGTGGATGCTTAGTCAGCGTAAGGAGGAAGGTGTTGAGACCTAAGCTCCCGTTATCTCACATGAAGTAAAAGGCACTAATGTGGAAGAAATACGGCTGTATCCTTTAAATCAGTTGAAAGCGGCGACGGGGTATAGTAATCCAATATACAAACCTCCCACTTATAGCACTGATGATAGTCCAGAGGAGAAGTGCGGAAGATATAGGGTTGTATCCTTTAAAGCAGTTGAAAGCAGCGATGAGGTAGAGTAATCCAATATACGAACCTCCTGCTCATAGCAGTGATGATAGTGCAGAGGAGAATAATAGAAAAGAAGAGAGATCTATAAGAACATAAAAGACAAAGAAGAAAAGAGTAAGCAATCGAATATGTTAATAGAAAGGGAGATTAAGAGATGGAAAGGGGAGAAGCATAAAGCTGACAAGATAGCGCTTGTGCAGACTGAATGGATGGGAGGACATATCCTACTTAAAATCGATGGGAAAAGCATTGAGGAAGTTGGGCAAAGAGAAGATAAGGGTGAACAGGATAGAAAAGAGAAGGAGCAAGAGAAGAGATTGAAAGAAGACAAGCAGAAAGGGAAGAGCAGGGAGCGACGAGAACAGATGTATCAGGAGTAGCAAGAGAAAAAAGAAGATTGGGCAGAAGAACAAAGAAAGTATGACAACAGACAGAGAGTGATAGAAGACAGAGATAGAAGAGAATGGAAGAGAGAGGAAGAGAAAGCACAAATTAAGGGACAAAATAATATACAGATGAAGGGAAGAAGAGGAAAGAAGGTAAGGAGTGAGGCGAGAAGAACAAAGGCAAGAGGAAGAAAGAATTAGAAGGGAAGCAAGAAAGCAAAAGAGAACTAGTTGAAGAAATAGAACAAAGTAGAAGACAGCGGGGTCTTGATGCTAGTCTCATTTGTAAGGAACCAGTAGGATCAAGCCCAGAAATACGATGGGATAGAACAGAAGAGTTCCTTCCAATAAAGGAAGCAACGTCAGGGGCATCTAGCCTAGTATTGGACGAAGAAAACTTTGATGCGGTAAGCATTGCAGAAAGGATGGAAAAGGACTATCAAAAATTAAAGGAAGGTAGTAAGCATGAAATTCGTGGGAAGACGTATCCATCCTTGCAATTTCAATCACAAAGCGAAGAAGAAAATCTGTTCAGTCACGAAAGTAGAGCATTGTCCTTAAACAGACTGAACTTAGATAAAGGTGAAGGGGATGATAGTCAGACTAGTTGGAGACAAGACATATCAGATGGGGAATGAGAATCCTTCCTTGGGGTAGAAGGAGTGAGCGCATGCACCGCTGAAGGAAGATATGATATGATAGGTTATTTATAATGCGCTTAATACCCAGAGGTTTCTAAGCACGGACCCGGGGATCGAACCTGTGTTGCTCTGTGTCGTCTTGCCTCAAGGTGAGCACGTTGCCCCTGAGCTATCCTCCCAAGCCTGCAGATGGACAAAGAAGTAAGATGATCTGATCTAGAACAACCTAAGTATAGAGCATCAGATCCCATAGCATATCCAGAGCGTCCCCAGGATGATAGAATAGTGAGAAGGGATAATCACCGCCACAAGTGAGCAGATTAAGGTTGTTACGAACAAGGAGATGGACAGGGGCAATCATCCCTGCATGGATAGACTAACCATGGGAGCCGATTTGGGTTGGGGTTCACGCAGTTTCCCTTATTAGAAATAAGAGGAGCAAGACCACAGGATATTCCATGGCTGCAGATGGACAAGGACAACTTAAGGTGTAAGCTCCCGAGTTTGACTTCGGTGCTGGGAAATAGATATGCGAATTAGAAAAAAATGACAGGAGGAAACATGCTGGCTATGGGGGGTCATAAAGGGTCCCCTGACAACTATTCTTGGGGAAAGGGCTGATGACATGTGGAGGAGAGCAGGAAATGCAAGTGCGACAGCACAAAACAAAGTGCATGACGGAGCGCTGTTTAATAATTGCAGAGCAGACATGTGGAGGGCTCTCAGGGTACAGTACTCCGATACATCAGATATGGTTACAATTATGACACAAAAGATGAAGAAAGATGAAGACCCTATTGCTTACATTCAGGACATTCAGGAGAAATGGCAAATTGCAATTTGCGAGCCGTGGGAAAAAAAGGTAGCATTATTTTACCACATTTTATGTCAATGGTTGACTGAGTCAGTACAGAGGCAGTTGAAGAAACAAGAAACACATGGGAATGGAAGCAAAGCCATGGGCTGAGATACAGCTGATGACAGTGCATCACTGTCAGTTGTTACAAGAGAAAAATAGGAAGAAAGATGAGACTAGGAAAATCGAGGAAGCCAAGTTAGTTCAGAAAAAATGGTCAGAATTTGCAATAGAAGGGGCAGTATTGAGAAGCGGAGAAGGATTGGGAATGCAGGAAGCAATGGGTACGTTTCAGGCGAATAATCAGTGCCTGATGGACCAAGGTGGATATGGATTTGTGCCATGAGGCAGATG
This sequence comes from Ambystoma mexicanum, assembly GCF_040938575.1. NCBI lineage: Eukaryota > Metazoa > Chordata > Amphibia > Caudata > Ambystomatidae > Ambystoma > Ambystoma mexicanum. The sequence continues at coordinate 128,424,111 of NC_090936.1, read as the reverse complement.
TATGGTCTATAGAGGAGGAAGAGGAGGTTTCCAAAATAAGGTGGGTTTCAAAATGCACATAATGAGAATCAGAGTACACAGGGAGGGTATACCCAAGGGGGACTTGTCAGACGGGCACCCCCAATATGTTGGACTTGTGGAATGACAGGGTACAATGCACGCATATGTGGAAGCCAAGGGAGTGCACAGAATGGGCAATTTTCAAGCGGGGGACAGCTTATCCTCCACCATATAGGAGACAGACAAGAGAAAGGTTTGAACAAGATCAGCATTTTATCAGACACAAGTGCCGCAAGTACAGCAGGTACAGCAACAAGCGAGTGCAAATGAATCCACTGCAAGGGTAGTCGCAACAAATCCCTATGCAGGCAAAGCAGTATGCAAACACAGGACAAGTTCTGACACCTACAATAGGAGGTGTCTCTGTGATAGGAGGAAATGCTTCCATGGGATGGGGATGAGCCTGTGCACACAACAGGACAGCTCACAGGGTGACTTGATGTGTTCAGGACTATCTGTGACATCAGACCCCCAAGAGGAACCAAGAGTCAATGGGCCTCATTACGAGGTAGGAGGTAGCCATGGTGCTAATATCACCATGGCTACCCCCTTACCGCATTCCCGGTCCGGATTCTCAAAATAGGGACTTACCGGGTCATTCCAACCTCGGAGGAACCGGTAAGTCCCCATTCCGAGAACCACTCCCCATTACCATTCGAGCCCCCTTTAGCGGGGACCTCGGAATAGGGCGGCAAGGGTTTACCGGCACTTGTCTCCTTACCGGTGCCCGTTAACCCTTACCACCCACCTCGTAATGAGGCCCAATGTGACGATAGGAGGCAAATCTTTTTCTTTTCTAGTAGACACTAGGGCTACTCGTTCATTAAAACGAGAGGGAAAATGTTCAATGTCGGGAATTGCCATGAATGCTCAAGGGTTCTCTGGAGCTACTAGTCGAGTTCCTTTTACTGATGAATTACTAGTCTCTATAGGAGAGTGTGATATGTCTGGTCCTTTGTTATATTCAATGCAGATGCTGGTTAACATTTTGGGAAGAGATTAAATGACAAAACTTAACATGACGATTTCATTTACTAATCAAGGGATAGTGTGTTTCACTCCAGGAATACACTATGTAAACATGGGCGAATTTATACTGGCGTTCACAGGGCAAGAGGCTCTGTGAGACATTCCAGTAGAGTCAGAGATTTTTCTCTATGGGGTGAGCATTCTACTGACATGGCTACTAGGCTTAGTGGGATGAATTGTGAGGATGCCTGATGAGTTGTTGTTTAGACCACAAATACCTATGGATGAAGAGGGGGGAAAGACTATCCCAATAGAATTAGAAGCAGCCATAGTACAAAGGGAAATGGCAATGCTCGAAGGAATGGATGATGAGGGCTGACCATGTGGAACAGTAATAGCTCTCGAGGAAGCATACAGATTGACTGACATAACTGATGACGACATGTTTAGGGAATACCGAACAGATGATGAAGTGGTGTTCTTTATGAGCATCACATTCTGGATAAGAATAGAGAAAAGGGAAGTCCCACAGTGAATGGCGGTTATGCAACTGTTAGAGCCTGGGTGTTTGATTACAGTACATACACAAGACCCCTTTTCCAAGCTTTAAAGAAAGCACAAGTGGATAAAATAAAAATACAATGGACTGGGGAAATGGAGGAAGGGTTTGAGTAGCTCAAAAAAGCAATTTGTACAGCCCCTGTTTTAGGAATTCCCAATTATGCTGAGGAATTTTATGTGTTTTCACATACAAATGAAACAGTCATGACAGCAGTACTTACACAGAGAACTATGTTGGGGTACAAGCCTCTAGCATATTACAGTGAAACTTTAGACCCAGTTATGAGGGGACACTTTCCTTGAGAACAGTCATTGGCTGCTGCGTTCGCAATTGAGAAGTTTACAAGTATTGTTATGGGCTGCTCTATGACTCTCTTCATGGAGAATGCTCTGTTTGCTATTTTAAAGAAACCCAAAGGTACATTGACATCCCAAAGAGCTTCAGTTTATGAGGTAATGATTTTGAATCCAACGATTAAAATTGTAAGATGTAAAATAGTGAATCTTGCCACGTTTATAGCTGAGACAATAGCAGAAGGTCATCAGGTGCATGACAGTGCTAATTATGTTGAATTTTATGATGATATAATGTGTGTGAAGGAAAATGCTCGGTAGGGGAAATCCTCTTTATTGATGGTTCTTTGAAAATTGATCAGACTAGTGGGGAAATGCATTCAGGTACAGCGGTAGTGGGACATAGATTAAATGGAGGATTTGAAGTTGTAGACATAGATCACAGAAGAAGCAAAGAATTCAAAAGGAAATACATCACTGTGAGCATATCTGGATTCCTCATCTCGCCAAGAAGCGGCTGGAAGACCCCGATAACAGCCAGGCCGAGAGCACAACAGCTCACAGGAATGCCGGACGAAAGTATCCCCCTCTGGCTGAAGTCCCACCTGACCACCCCCGGGGTTCCGCATATATACATACTCCGAAGAGGGGTGGCGATTTCTCGAACCTTCTGGCAACGCACTTGCGCATTGATGAGCAGCCGTTGGTTGCCAGCTGGGCCAACCGACAGTACCCTCAAGGAGCAGAGTGCCTCCCTCCTCTAAAAACAAGCAACACGGAAAACAGTCCCATAGCTCATAACAAGACATAACAAAGTTAGCTTTCCCAGCAGAAATGTCCTTGACTGCATACCAGGTTTGGAAAGCATGTTTTCTTCAGCACCGTGAATCTAACACTCAGCAAAATGCATGCAGCTTTTCACTGCGGCATGAAGTAAATATCCATCATGGCTTGCGCTCCCAGAATGCACTGCGCACCAGCGCCATATTAGTTAAAGCATAACAATTCCACCCTTGGATATTTATCTTCCATAGCCCAGTGGCAGAGGAGCCGGTCTCCGAAACCGACGAAACATTAAAACTAAATTGGGAATACATTGAATACAGCAACAACAAGCTATTATGATAGCTAATATAATGCAAATGCAAGCAAAAGCGTAACGTTGTGCACCCCCAATATCAGGGATCCATGAAAATAACCAATCCCACCAATTCCCAGTACGATCTTGGGACACTTGAGAAATGAGATCCCTCAATCCTCAAATTTGACTTTCAATGGATCGTGAATGGTCACTTAAATTGAAACAACACATACCTTCAACTGCGTTACACCCTAAATTATGCTTTAACAATAGATAATCAACAGCAGCTCTGTTCTGCAAAGTTGCTTTTCTAATAACTTGACTATCAAGGAGTAATTCTTCTAATGCCTGAGAAGTATGATTAAGGCTTTTGACTACTAAACATGCTAATTTCATCAAAGATTAGTAACCCCCAGCAGCTAAACCCCAAACTCCCACTAATGAAAGGGTTAATGCTAGAACCTCAGCTTCTGATAACAAGTGTACATGTGAATCACAATCTGGAGATAGACCAACAGACTCGAAAGTTGACCTTTTACCTCGAGTTATCGCTGGGTGTAAAGGAAACATCATTAATCCTAATCGAGCTAAAACACATGGACCTCCAGAAATGTTAGCTGGAATATAAGTGTATGTGATGTTGCCACATGAGAAGAGCCATCCTGTTGGAAGTTTCACATGATTCAAATGACCGGCAGCTATCACTGTATGATTACAGGACATAGTATTATTTACACTGGTACATGTGCGTGGCACTCGCGAACACAATCGTTGCTCAAACATTGTATGATTGTGCTGTTTGGTTAAATCGAGCTGTTGGCATTTGCCAATTTCTTGTGCATTGCATGTCATAACATAGCATACATCACCTTGGGTTATATTATAGGTAATAACATGTGTCAAATTTCTCCATTTACGATCGGTTTCTTGACAAAATCTGCAGTACTCATAACGGAAAAAGATTGCCTAATATCAGAATCTTGAACCAAAGAATCATTGTGCGTGATGCCGAAAATATGCTTTAGAACTGGAACAGGCGTCGGCACTGCTACTAAGCACATAGTCAGTAAAGCTTCAGCATTGGGCACATCAGTAAGACAGAAGTGCGTTATGTTGAGCACCTGCTGTGCCAGGTATATCCACATATTCTCCGTTTGCGTAATCATAGGAGAATGGGCCTCATTACGACCCAGGCGTTAAGGGTTAACGCCGTCGTTAACCCTTAACGCCTATTCTGATTTTAATGGCTGCTCTTAGCAGCCGTTAAAATCCATGGCGCTAACCTGCCATGATGCTAATTACGCTGAAGTGGGAGAATGGAAGAACAGGCTCCCGCCCTTCCCCTCTCGCGCTTGGCCTAGAGGATCACGGCCCAGACACCCGCCACGAGAGGAGTTTGCCCATCTACCAGACGACCAAATACCCTGGTACAGGAACATACGGATGTGCCCACCAGCCTGCCCTGCACATGCCGACACCTGTGGCATGGATGGACTCGACTGAACCATCCAGCACTAAATCAACACGTCGTTTGAGATGCCATGACGACCTAGCCAACGGTCAGCACACCTGTGCAAACATGCACACCAGACACTCCCACACCAATCCACACGAAGAATATACTCAGTGCTATGACGTAGGCGACAGACATACTCACGGACGTGCATCTTTATTATTTTCCACATAGGCTCTCAAAATGCAGAAACGCAAGACGCATCATGAACTTATCTAAAAAGGCTTGCTCACGCTTCTTCTAAGAACCATGTACCATAATGAAGAATATAACGAAGACACGATACTGATGATAGGGCAATATGATACCGTAACCTAAAGCGCTCTGCATCAAACGGTTCCACCTATGCACTAGGCCCAAGTAGGCCGCAAGCAAAAGCTTCCATGAACATTGAATGAGCAAGAGCTCGGTTGCTGACCCTGCAGAATGAGCCCGGCGAAAGCACACCGCCAAGGGCACGATGTTGCAATCTCGCACGCCGCAAGCCAACGCCAAGGTCGCACCTGCAAGATAAACCAGGCACACAGTGGGAAAAACAATATTAATTGTGCTGAATTCTGCCTCAAACACGGTCCCACCTCACGTGACAAAGCCAAACCTGACAGAATGCCAAGCCCAGGAGGAAGGAGACGCCTGAATCCCACGTTCAAGACACAGGCAGATACAATTAAAAGACTCATTGGACATCTGCAGCAGTGGGAGTAGTCGACATCCCAACATATGAATAAATCCTCACATTGTTTACACCTACCCATAGTAAAACATTGTTGCAAATTACAGGTGCACCGCGAGCTGGGAACAGCGATAGTCCCAGATTGGGAGGCTCGCGAGCGGACCAATCATAACATGGGGCTCTTATCACTGACGCCATTAACATTGACCAATCCTCAGAGGTCTTCATGTAACAATTTTCATGTATCAAATTGAAGGGACAGCCCAAGTATATCACCTGACTAACCCTCAACCACTAACACCGTTCTCTATATGTATGCTATACTAACCCTACCACTCGAGTAACCAATCCAGAGTGGAAGTAGGTTTTTTGTTAAACTTTGTAAGGTGACGCAAGTAGCGCGTCATACTAAGGTAAAAAGGGCCTGCGAGCCCCACGATTGTGTTTGTGTCAGGACGGACGCGTACGCTCCTTGACCCATCCCTGCCGTTTTGTCTAATAAACAGCAGAGTCACCTTGCTTCTTGCGTGTGTCTCATACTCTATCTCTTTTGGGATATACGGGAGGAGTTGGGGCCTCCCTGCCCGGAGGTCTGCGGACGGCCTGGCCGACCCCGGCAGAATTTCCCCCGACAAGTTGGAGGCACTGCTGAGATCTGTTTAAGATCTGCTTTTTTATTTTTACTTTTTTCCAGGTAATCCCTTTGCGAGGAGGCCCAGCGGCACGGCCCCCTCTGCCATTGCCCCCTTCTGAGGACTACAGGACAATCGCGGAACTGCGAGAAGACCGGACAGCGCAATCCGGATATTGGCCTTCGGGAGCCGGTTGAGAAGTATCCCGCCCGCGGTTGGCGAGTGTCCAGACGTGGTCCAGACGAGGGGAGGTGGCGAGCCGCTTGGAGGGGTGCACGCAGTCGAGCGGCCCCGCATCAAGAGAACTTGGTGAGCATGCCACGCACAACAAGCGATGTGAAATTGTGAGGGAGGGGGGAGGAATTAAATACGGGAGGTGGGAGGTGTTGCACAGGTGCGCGGCGAAGTTTTGACAATTTAGTGTTGGCAATGAAATGAATGGTAGCCGAACGAGTGCGAGAGCAGTCGGCTACGTTGCGCGAGAGAAGGGGGTGGAGCACGAAAACATCACGTGCGGCCGCTCGTAGACACTGATTGGCCTAGGTCGCGACTACGTGTAAGGGTGTGTGTGTGTGTGGTTTCCTACGATTTGGCATTTATTGATCAATGAGTAGATGAAGATCCCTATTGTTCGAGCAAGAAACTCGATAGGTAGATGGTGTTTCCCTGTAGGCGGTAGCTAGTTAGTTGCCCAATACGGAAGATAATTGGCTGGTTAAGCCCTCCTGTCGAGGGGCGTATCACACGCGAGGCGACGCAGCGTGCGCAGTCCGATTATTTTATTGATTACCTTGTTCCAGGAGTGACAGGAAGACAGCTGTGAGGTTAACGGGGGTAGATTGCAAGTGTATTTTGAACTTAAAGAATATATGAAGAACTTTCCAGTAGCTCGAAGAGATCGGTGACGTCACCAGTAGGGCTTTCATAGGATATCCCGAGCACAAGGCATCTTTCTTTCTGAGAGTGGTGGGGAAGAGAACTGTGGTAAGGGAGTGGAAACGGAGATAAACGGTAATGAATTGATCGAGGAAAGGCGAAACGGGGGACGTGGCGGCGCACGGAGAACGCCGGCCACGGCCAGTGTAGAAGAAGGAGGAGGAGCAAGTGAAAAATAGGTCGACTGTATAAGAACGTCACAAGGGGTACGCAGCCGCAGGGGGCTATGTGCGCCTCGGCCGCAGGGGGCCATAAGGGTGTTGTGTAAAGGAAGAAAGACAGAAGAAAATACACAAATGTAAATACTATATTTTAATAATTTTCCTTAGCGGACTATCGCAAGTCCCCAAACTTACGGGGCCAGGTAACGATATAAGGCTGTATATTGTAAACTGCTAGTGAGATAACCGCTACCAAATAGGGGAAGGGTAACAAGTGGAGCGCTACTATGTCACACGGGACAGGATCGGGAGGGTGGGGGAACACCCTCACTACCCCACTACAACACATATGTACAACACTGTCACCCCATAGGGAGAAACTGATCAAGTATAGCATAGAATGGACACAGGGGACGGACAACAAAATGATAACACCATGGCCGCCTAATGGTAGCTTCGATCCATATACCCAACATTCACTATTAAACCATTTGCATAATACATACAAAGGGAAGAAGTTGACAAACCACGTGGAGGTGTTTAACTTATGGAGGATGTTCCAGGGGTCCCGACCAGGACCAAATGGAATGTTCACTGTGGGGGAAATACCGGAAGAAAAAGAGATTAAGGAGGAAAGACAGAATGGGAAAAAGGGGAGTGAAGACCCAAAGAACACGGGGAATGGACAAGAGGGAGGAGAAAAGAATAATAACTCAAAAGTAAATGAAATAAAAAAGGAACAGAGCAACGATATACCCCTAGCAAAGGTAGTGAAAACAGAGGGAGGGGGGTTGTACCCTTTAAGAGAATTAGGAGAAATAGAAATAGGACAGTTAAGTGCGGCTGAGGGGTACTCGAACCCGGCATACAGCCCGCCACCATATGTGGCTCATAGGAAGATGACAGCAGGGGAGGAGAGGACTGGAGAAGAACAAACTGTGGAAATAGGACATGAGGAGTGGGTAGCCGCGCAGATATTATTAAAATTACGAGGTTCATTAACAGGAGAAGAGAAGGAGGTAGTAAGGAAAATAGACGAGGATAATACTAGGGAGAGTGGAATGACAGGGGAAGAGCTGTTACGTCAAAAGGAAGAGATTTTGGAGGAACGACTAGCAGAGTTAAGGGATGAGCAGAATGAACTGATCAAACAGCTCGAGAGGGAGGAAAGAGAGAGAGCGAGGGAAAGGAAAGAAGGTAAGAACAAATTGGAAAAAATAAGGGAAAGAACTGAGGAGCAAAGGAAAGAATCTGACAGGGTAAGAGCAGCAGCAGAAAGGGTATCAAGAGCAGTGCTACGAGAGAGGAAAAGGGAAGAAGAAGAGAAAGAAAAAGAAATGGCAATGTGGAAGAAGAGATTACTATCAGAAACAACTAGGAAATACGAAGAAGGGAGGGTGATAGAGAATATATTAGAAAGGGAGAGGGTGAGAGGGGAAAGGAAGAAAGAGGATGAAAGGATATTGGAAAAGATGAGTAGTGAAGTAATGGAGGAATTAAAAAGGAAAAGGGAGGAAATTGGTAGAGAGATGGAGGAGAGAAATGAAGGGGAAAGAGAAGATAGGAGAAGGGAGAGTGAAGTAAGGGGGAATGTATATAGAGACACAGAAGTAGCAACAACATCAGCGCAAAGGGGAGCGGTTGATAAAGGAGAAAAGGGAGAACCGGACCTAATAGACTTAAAAACAGTAACAATCAAGGGGAAAAAGACAGAGTGGGGGCTGCCGTTTGTGAATGACTTTTGTAGTGAGGAAGAAGAAGGAATGGAGAAGGAAGGAAGAAGCAGTGAAAGGGAAAGTCTAGATAAACTATACACCACCCGGACCAATACAGACTCACCATGGATCTGTAGGAGAAAGGATGAACTGGAGAGAAGTGAGGAGGAAGAGCAAGGAATAGCGGCAAGACAGACACATGAAACCACACCGTCACCATCACATCCTCTCCCATCCCACCCCACATGCTCAACCACCTCACGCTCATTACGTACAATAAAACTTGCGCCCTTCACAAACGAACTGACACCCTATGCATGTCGGCTTAGAGACCTCCCTAGACGCAGGCAGGAAGGACGAATACACACGCCCACATTAAATACAGGAAATGATGGAAGAAGGGGAAAGGATGAAGAAGAAAGAGTTACGAGCAGGGGAAATACGGACGAAATTGATGATGTAGAAGAGAGGGAAGAAGAGGAGGGGTGTGAGGACTCGACTTTATGGAACCCAAGGGGTAAAATGAGACACAACTTAATGCCACTTCTGGAGAGGGGAGGAGTTAGACCACAGTACGTCCCTTGGAAGCATACCGACAAAGAGAATATAAAGTGCAGGCTCCCATCATTAAGTGGAGGTGCGGGTAAATGGATATATGAAATGGAAAAACACACCGTAGGACAGAAACTGGCAGTGGGAGATGTAAAGGGCCTTCTAATATCGATATTAGGGGATGCAGCGGATGACATTTGGAAGAGAGCGGGATTCCCTGGGGTAACAATAGCAAACACATCGCATGATGGGGCACCATTCGCAAACTGCAGACATGCACTATGGCAGGCATTGAGGGTACAGTACCCAGACACATCAGACATAGGAGCAATTACCTCACGCAAGATGCGTGAGAACGAAGATCCTGTTGATTATATCCAGGAAATCCAAGAGAAGTGGCGCATGGAAACTAGAGAACAATGGGAGAAAACACCAGCAATATTTTATCATATACTAGTACAAGGGCTCCCAGAAGGAGTTCAGAAACAACTGAAGAAAGTAGTGGGAATGGAGGCAAAAGCATGGCCAGAAATACAACTGACTATAATGCATCATTGTAGGGCATGGCAAGGAAAAATGAAACAAAAGGAAGAAGACAGGAAAACGGAAGAGGCTAAGCTAGTACAGAAAAAACTTACTAAATACACAATGGAAGGGGCACTAATAACTGCACCTACAATAATGACCCAAAGCCCCAAACAAGTATTGGCTGCACAAGATCCCTCCCAAATACTACCCTCACAGACAATAACACAACAGGTGCCGCCACTCCAACCATACACGACCAACATGGGAGGAGGAAACTCAATGCCAGGAGCTGGGTATTATAATTACAACAGGGGAAGAGGAGGAATTATGAGGGGGAGAGGATACGGATATAACACACAACAGCAGGTGGGAGGACTTAGAAACTCCTACCCCACCGGGCAACCAATATACCAGGACAACACAGGAAGCTTTCCATGGCAGAGTAGGGAACCACCGGTGTGTTGGAGTTGTGGATTAGTAGGGCACATGTCACGCACGTGTAGAGTAAGACCAGGTACACCATCATGGAGCGAACAGGGACAACCAAGGCCCACACAGGAACAGCAGGGCATACAGCAACAGCAGACGTTGCAACAGGGAAATGAACAGCAACAAATAATAACACAACAACAGCCACAGACATATTCACTGCCACAACAACAGGTAGCGATAACACAACAACCCCAAGCACAACAAACACAACTGGGTAGGGTGACGGTCCTGGGACACAACCCTTAAACAGGAAATGGTCAATCGTTGTACCCTCAATAGGACAGCCCACAGACGGCCTTGGTGTGTCCCATCCTGTCGGTAACACCTAATAGTGCGGAGGAACCACGCATAGAGGTAACGATAGGCGACAAAAAATTATCATTCCTTGTTGACACCGGGGCGACCCGGTCTTGGATAAGGGAAGGTAAATTTAAGATGTCGGGCGAAGCCATGAACACCCAAGGATTCTCTGGGGCTAGAGGGTTGGTTCCTTTTACTGATAACATTCCCTTATCTATAGGAGATTATGACATGTCAGTCCCACTTTTATATTATAGTGCCTCACCAGTAAATATACTGGGGAGAGACATAATGAACAGGTTGAATATGACGATCTCCTTTACGAAGGACGGCATAGTTTGCTCCACTCCAGGAATTAACATGCTCACAGCACAACAGATTATGCAAGCATACTGCGGACAGACAGCGATTAGGGCCGAGCCAGTAGATGGCGAACTCTTCCAGTACGGGACAGACATGGCATTTGCATGGATGCCAGGGATAGAGGGAAAGATCTGGAGGAGGCCAGCAGCCTATTTGTTCAGACCAGAAACACCAGTCAACGAACTAGAAGGAAAGGTGGTTCCAGTGGACATTGAGAGCATTATAACAACAGCTGATTACATTGCTGTACATGCCCAAGACAGAGAAGGAAGAGCATGGAGGGCAGTGATAGCACTAGCAGAAGGATGTAGGCTCACCCAGGTGTCAGATGAGGAGCTGTTCTCAGAAGAAAAGGAGGAAGGTGAAATGGTGTTTATGATGAGTGTGGAAATATGGCTAAGAGTGGCGTACAAACAAGTGGCACAGAAAATGGCAATGGCACTTGAGGCACCCACATCCACCCCAGTTCCCTTCTTTAAGGAGGATATGACAAAAGTACCCACATCATTATGGACTACTAGCCCCTATGACGTGGGGTGCATTAAAAGTATAGGGGGGGTAAGGATAAAATTGCAAAAAGGTGCAATACTCCCCAGAGTGAAACAGTACCCACTATCAAAAGAGGCAGATGAGGGCATATATGAAACCATAATGGCCCTTATAGATAATGGCATATTGGTCCCCTCAGAATCACCATGTAACATGGCTGTATACCCAGTGCGCAAGGCTAGAGGCGGGTCTTGGCGCTTCATACAGGATTTCAGGCCCTTGAACAACATAGTAGAAGCAGAATACCCCATAGCTGCAAACCCGGCCACGATATTGTGTGGCATTCCAGCGGAAGCATCACGATTTACAGTGATCGACCTTAAAAATGCTTTTTTCTCAATACCATTGCACCCAGACTCACAAGATTTGACAAGCTTCACTTACAGAAACACAAAGTGGAAACACACCAGATTACCACAAGGGTACTGCGAATCACCCTCAATATTCAACAGAGTAATACAGATGGATTTGGGTAACATTGAAGTGGAAAGCACAGTTTTGCAGTATGTCGACGACATAATAAATTGCAGTACAAACGAAAGAACATGCAGAGAGGACTCATTAAAGATGCTGACAATATTGGCTGAAAAAGGTTACAAGGTAGATATGGAAAAGTTACAGTACTGTCAAGAACAGGTACTTTACATTGGTCAGCTTATATCCCAACATGGAAGAAAGATTGCACCACAAAGGGCACAGGCCATTTCAAAAACGCCAATCCCACAAACAGTGAGGGAACTGCAACAGTTCCTGGGTCTGTGCAACTACTGTAGAGCATGGGTATTTGATTACAGCTCATACATAGGACCCCTGCTTGAGGGGTTAAAGGAAGCTAATAAAGGGGAGAAAAAGTTGAGGTGGACAATGGAAATGAAAGAGGCTTTTGATGAACTGAAAGATGCGATATCAACTGCTCCGGTACTGGCAACCCCAGACTATGAGCGACAATTCTTTATATTTTCACATTGCGACTCAGCAGTAATGAAAGCAGTGTTGGCTCAAAAAACAAGCATGGGCTACAAACCAGTAGCATTTTACAGTGGCCACTTAGATCCTGTGATGTTAGGTCATTTCCCTTGCGAACAAGGTCTCGCCGCAGCTGCTTTTGCGGTAGAAAAAGCATCAGCAATAACCATGGGGTGCCCAACTACACTGTTTGTGGAACATGCACTATTTGCAATATTGAATAAACCTAAGTTCACCCTAACCACGCAAAGGGCATCAGGTTATGAGATCATCTTATCCAGAGCTGAACTATCAATTGTTAGATGTAGCACGGTCAACCCTGCAAGGTTCCTAGCAGAAGTACTTGAGGAAGGAGATTATTCCCACGATTGTACGCAAATAACTGAAATGTACTCATGTACTAGAAAGATTGAAGAAAACGCACTAGAGGGAGGTGAGCTCCTGTTCATTGATGGGTCATCAACTATCGACCAAAGGGATGGTATAAGGAGGACTGGGGCAGCAGTGGTAAAAATGATGGCGGTACCGGTGTGTGTGGCAATGAAATGTGTACAATTACCACAGCATTACTTCGCTCAAGCAGCAGAATTAATTGCACTGATTTTGGCGTTGAGGGAAAGCTTTGACAAATGAGTGACCATATATTCCGACAGCGCATATGTTACGTCCACTGTCCACTCAGGGCTGTCGAAATGGAGAAGAAGAGGGTTTAGGAGAGCTGATGGCACTCCAGTGCAACATGCCCTCCTATTGGCTGAACTAATTGATGCAATAAATGACCCCCAAGAATTAGCTTTGGTCAAATGCACCGCACACACCAATGGTGAAGACCACATTTCAAAAGGGAATGCAGCAGCAGACGCACATGCAAAGTATGCTGCATATTTTGGTGAGATATGGAACCCCCCAGAGTCAGAGAGAGGGAGAGGGAGGGGAATGGCTAAGGAGATGTTGATAAGAGAAGGGTACACCCATCTCCCAGCCACACAGATTATGGAGCTACAAGCGGCTGCACCAATGGCCGAAAAGGAAATATGGCTAAAAAGAGGATGCACAATGTCACCAACCGACGCACTATGGCGCCAGAGTGACACTGGGAAGATTGTAATACCACTGGCACTATTGAACACCGCCCTGAGCCAACTACACCACCCAGCCTACACAGGCAAGGAAGTAATTGCAGCACGAATTAGGGAAGACTGGTTCTGCCCCGAGTTAAATTCTCATGTGTCAAATTTCATCAGCAATTGTCTCACATGTCAACATTTTACGGCCGGTCACACTCTGAAGGTGATAAGAGGTACTATACCCCGGCCAGAGGGACCCTTCCGACATCTCCATATTGACTATGTTGATATGATAAACGTATGTCAAGGAAATAGGTATATGATTGTAGTAGTATGCCCATTCTCGAGGTGGATTGAAGCAGGGCCCTGTTCACACCCAGATGCATTTAGAGCAGCTAAATTCCTAGTGAGGGAGGTCTTCCCCAGGTGGGGAGTGTGCGAAGTACTGCGGTCAGACAATGGCCCACATTTCGCAAACGAAATGTTCCAGCACATCACATCCTTACTGAACATCAAGCATAAATTTGCATGTGCATACGACCCACAGGCCAACGGTGTATGCGAACGCCTGAATGGCCTATTAAAGGAGGCAATTGCAAAAATACAGCAAACAACAAAGAAGAGTTGGTTGTATTGCCTTCCATTAGCCCTATTTGAGCTAAGGAATAGACCAGGTTCCGACCACCACCTCACCCCTCACGAGGTGGTTACCAGACGTCAAATGCGCCTTCCCCTAACGCCAACATCAAGAGCATTTACTGACCACGAGAGTACTGCAGATGTCCTTGGTGATGAAATGTACCAATATGTGTCTTCTCTGATTACTAGTGTAGTGTTTGTGTCTCAACAGCTCGAGCGCACGCGGGGCGGGTCTAACAGCGATCAACAAGAAGGCGCGGATACAGAATTGGAAAAGGAAAGACTGTGCAAGGTTGCTAAAGGTGACCACGTACTACTTTGCAATTTCAACAGGAAGTGGAACAGTCCACGCTTCACTGGCCCCCATCTGGTAGAGGAGGTATCAACGAGAGCAGTAAAGCTACAGGACAAACGTGCCTGGAACCACCTACATGACGTAAAGATCTACAAACTCCAGACCCGCCCCAGCGCCACCGACAGGGCCACTGAAAGAACAACAGCAGCGTCACCAACGGAGGAAGAGACTTCTACCGCAACTAACGGCCTAAGTGTCCCCATACCCTGCCACCCCCAGATTCCCCAGAGACAACTACTAGAAAAGAAAGGGGTGATCCCCATACCACCCACCCCATGGTTACACGATCAAAGGGTAAAGAGACTTCCGCCAGTTGAGCCCCAAACCCTCTGCCCATTGACCCCCTATCCACTGTAGAAATAACTGAACTGAAGGACATTGTTTTGCACATATACACATGTAAACACCTGAATGTTCTCTTTCTTTTCTCTCGCACATGCAGGTACAGCGTATTATTGTACTGTTAAGAAAGTAGATAACTAACCAATTCACTGCCCAGGAGTAGATGGTACCCTCAGACGATAATTACCTGGAAGAATTGTCACACCAATTTGTATATGAAATAAAACGGCCAACGTACCTGAAAAGACGGAGGGTACGTGTCTACTACACAGCATTCCTCTTGGCCATAGAACACTCAATGCCCCACCTCCAACCATACTTGCCTGCCCTAAGAGATAGATCGCTTAGATTGGCGTGGGAACAGCTCTTCGCCTGGGCACTGAATGACTACTTGATAGGGAGAGCTTAAAAAACGACAACTAACACCAATAACAAGCATATTAAGAATTTTCAGGCGGGCAACTGTAACGTCGCAAGAATAAGCTGCCGGACTGCAGCAAGGTAAGAGAAAAATGCCGGTGAAATTAGCATCTGTAATAAAATTGATAGGGATTTTAATGATCACCGGGTTCTTGGCTGCCTCTGTATGGCAGTACAGCTATGCTATTGATATTATTGCTGTACCCAAACCTAATGCACCCCCACCTCCAGCTGCAACAGGTGTTACGTCAGGTGGTACTAGTAAAATCCCCTCACAAGAAAAATAGAGTTAAACGCAGCACATACTCAGATAATAAAGGTATTGACAACTACATACAAGATTCAGCACACATCTCAAACAACATATGGTACCAACACATGACCCACATAGGTAAACAGACAACAGAAGACAGCTGCTACGTTTGCTCATTGATTCCATACGCCATGAGCACTTCTCGAACATTTGTTGCCACGGAGATAGATGAAAAAATAGCACGATGTATAATATACCTGGCACTGTTCCAGACGAAAGGAAGATTTCAAGGGACAGTGGTGCATCTGGTGTGGAAAACACGAGATACATATCCATATGAAAACAACTTCCTCAAGACTTATTTGAGTTACCACAAGAGCAGTTTACATGCTGAAGGATTCAAATACATAACAAGTGGTCCTCAAAAAGGAGAAACAAAGAAAGTAACACTGCAGTACCTACCATGTGATTGGTACGCCACTGAAGTCCCTGGTAAAAACGGATGTTGGGAAAGACCACTGGTGATAATAACAGGGAAGGTGTACATGAACAACAAATGGGACATAGGAGTGATTGGCAGCAACATGGTAACAAGAGAAAATATTTCAACTATTGATGGACACAACCATAGATGTTGGATGACTTGGGTCAAGTACGTACCCATGCTCACGTGGATGGAAAAGGATGAAGACCCAATAACAATACTGCCGCTAACTGCGCCTAAGGTATGCTACCAAAATAAAGGAGAAGTGGACGTAGGATACAGCACCAACTGTGAAAGCGTGATGGAGTTCCCTGAGGGGGGAGCAGGAACAGCAGTAGTAATGGACCATTACTGGGCCTGTGGAGACAAGGCATACCACACACTGCCCCCTCTGTGGAATGGTGTATGCACAGTAGTACACGTTAATGTACCATCACTAGTGGTACCCCAGAAACATGTCAATATGGCGAACTTCCCCAAAATGGATGAAGGGAACAAAAGGAAGAAGAGATCTGTACAACCTCAGAAGGGGCCAGAGAACAAAGCCAACGGCAATAATACTGTCCTGAATAGAAAGAAAAGACAAGGAGAACCTCTGACAGGAAATTACCTGTGGGGAAGGTCGGAAACAGCACTCACTTCAATTCCGCCAGAACACAGACTATTCAGCAGAGCAGCAATGTTCTTCTCCTCAATAATACATCCGGGACTACAGGCTTACGCAAACGCAAAATGGCTCCAGATAACTAGGTGGGAACTAATGATGACAATTAACTCTACAGTGAATGGATTCAACGCAATAAAAGAGGAACTGCGAGCTGTGAGGATGGTAGCGCTTCAGAACAGATATGTACTGGACCTCCTCACAGCAATGGAAGGAGGAGTTTGCGCTAAGATAGGACAATCATGCTGCACATTCAACCCTGCCAACGATGCTGACAATGGTACACTGACAGAAGCAGTTTTACAATTGACCCAGATGCACTCAAAAATGATGGATGAAAGTAAAGGTGTGAAAAAGGATGAGAGCTGGTTTTCAATATTATGGTCATGGAGGCCATCTTGGCTGTCAGATGGACTGAAGATTATAGTTGGATGTACTATTTTGGCTGGAGCTACACTGATCATAATAAGATTTTGGAAGGCCCGGAAGGCACGCACCACAGACGAGATGATCGAAATGGTTGGTATGCACCTCTTGATGCCAACAGATGATGGCAAACACACAGGCACGATAATAAAAGAGAGAGAGAAGTTGCGCAAACAAATCATCACCAACCACCTGGACCCACCATCTGTAAAGCTCGAAAACCCAAGAAACCCAAAGAGCTACATAGGGAAATGGGTATACTGCACTCCTGGAGGAACCTGTGAATATATGTATTGGTCATTTGAAGACCATGTTAACCACTATGGACATTTGGGAGGAGTAACTAAAATATGGAGAGTAAGAGGAGATAAAGAAAAGGATATGTTTGTGGTCGACAAGTCGACCAGAGGGGGGACTGAAGTGGGAGAATGGAAGAACAGGCTCCCGCCCTTCCCCTCTCGCGCTTGGCCTAGAGGATCACGGCCCAGACACCCGCCACGAGAGGAGTTTGCCCATCTACCAGATGACCAAATACCCTGGTACAGGAACATACGGATGTGCCCACCAGCCTGCCCTGCACATGCCGACACCTGTGGCATGGATGGACTCGACTGAACCATCCAGCACTAAATCAACACGTCGTTAGAGATGCCATGACGACCTAGCCAACGGTCAGCACACCTGTGCAAACATGCACACCGGACACTCCCACACCAATCCACACGAAGAATATACTCAGTGCTATGACGTAGGCGACAGACATACTCACGGACGTGCATCTTTATTATTTCCACATAGGCTCTCAAAATGCAGAAACGCAAGACGCATCATGAACTCACCTAAAAAGGCTTGCTCACGCTTCTTCTAAGAACCATGTACCATAATGAAGAATATAACGAAGACACGATACTGATGATAGGGCAATATGATACCGTAACCTAAAGCGCTCTGCATCAAACGTTTCCACCTATGCACTAGGCCCAAGTAGGCCGCAAGCAAAAGCTTCCATGAACATTGAATGAGCAAGAGCTCGGTTGCTGACCCTGCAGAATGAGCCCGGCGAAAGCACATCGCCAAGGGCACGATGTTGCAATCTCGCACGCCGCAAGCCAACGCCAAGGTCGCACCTGCAAGATAAACCAGGCACACAGTGGGAAAAACAATATTAATTGTGCTGAATTCTGCCTCAAATACGGTCCCACCTCACGTGACAAAGCCAAACCTGACAGAATGCCAAGCCCAGGAGGAAGGAGACGCCTGAATCCCACGTTTCAAGACACAGGCAGATACAATTAAAAGACTCATTGGACATCTGCAGCAGTGGGAGTAGTCGACCTCCCAACATATGAATAAATCCTCACATTGTTTACACCTACCCATAGTAAAACATTGTTGCAAATTACAGGTGCACCGCGAGCTGGGAACAGCGATAGTCTCAGATTGGGAGGCTCGCGAGCGGACCAATCATAACATGGGGCTCTTATCACTGACGCCATTAACATTGACCAATCCTCAGAGGTCTTCATGTAACAATTTTCATGTATCAAATTGAAGGGACAGCCCAAGTATATCACCTGACTAACCCTCAACCACTAACACCGTTCTCTATATGTATGCTATACTAACCCTACCACTCGAGTAACCAATCCAGAGTGGAAGTAGGTTTTTTGTTAAACTTTGTAAGGTGACACAAGTAGCGCGTCATACTAAGGTAAAAAGGGCCTGCGAGCCCCACGATTGTGTGTGTGTCAGGACGGACGCGTACGCTCCTTGACCCATCCCTGCCGTTTTGTCTAATAAACAGCAGAGTCACCTTGCTTCTTGCGTGTGTCTCATACTCTATCTCTTTTGGGATATACGGGAGGAGTTGGGGCCTCCCTGCCCGGAGGTCTGCGGATGGCCCGGCCAACCCTCGGCAGAATTTCCCCCCGACAACGCCACCGTAATTTACGGTGGCGTAATTAGCACCTTCCCCACTCCCATTATGCCCTATGGGGCAAAAATGGGAATGGGGAAGGGAAAATGGGAAATGGGGATTTACCGCCCCACTCACCTTGGAATGGGGCGGTAAATCCGCCATCCACCATGGTGTAAACGTAGTTTACACCATGGTGGTAAAGTTGGCGCAATTAGCGCCTGGGTCGTAATGACCCCCAATGTCTTCGCCGTCCTGCAGATGCCTCTCGCATGAGTGGCATCAAGGTTGTTTTCACTTGCTCCTGACGTGTTTGCCGCATTTCACAAATCCATGTCTTCGGTCTGGCTGGCTTTTCGGCATCGGCATAAGGCTGCTTTGGGACAACATTACTCATCACTATCAGTATCCCCTTGATCACTGGCACAGATGTGACATTTTTCGTTGGTAGCAGCATGCTGTTTAACTCTCCCAAATGGAGTCCATTTAGTACCAAAATTACACCAGCCAGACACAGGATCTACAAGGCAAACCCAGAAGAGAGATATCAGTGTTGTACATCACTCTCTCAGGTAACGTTTGTCTGTGGGCACATATTGCCATTTCTTTCTACCGGGCTCCATGACTAAAACTACTTGGTCTTTGCAGGATGCGCTGACATCTGCGGGCACTGGTGGGCCACTTGGCCTTTCCACCCACACCTTCGCACCCGGTACCATAATGTCTGAAGAGCCAAAACCACGATCCCCACGGGAAGTTAACACTGTAGGAGGCTCCCCCTTCTTAATCATGGACAACTTAACGGGAATGATGATCAATTGGGCCACCCGATCACCCTTGTGGATCGATAACAATTGGTCCCCACTATTCATCAGGATGACTTTGATCTTGCCTTGGTAATCAGCATCAATTACCCCTGCCAACACTTGAACTCCCTTCAATGCTAGGCCAGATCTAGGGGCAATCCATCCCATATGCTCTGGGGGAATGTGTACTCCAATCCCTGTTTCAATTACAACCATCCATCTTGGGTCTAATCTGATTTCTTCATGGGAATGCAAGTCTACCCCTGCTGACTCTGGAGTCGCTCGATAGGGAGCTAATTTCCCAGTACAATAGGGTTTCTCTGACTGAATTGGGTTGAACCTGTAAAGTAGGAGTCATTAGTCGCATCAAAGGAGTTTCATGCTCATTCACAGGCCTATTGTTTAATACTTGCACCGCATCAAACACACGATCACGCCAGCCTGCCAAATTGCCATCTCCAGATTTGCACAACTGTTCTTTCAACAACCCATTAATTCGTTCAATTAACCCTGAAGCAGCAGGGTAATACGGCACGTGGTACAACCACTCAATGCTCTTTTCCTGGCAGTACTCCTGGATTAATTTGCCTTTGAAATGTGACCCATTGTCACTTTGAATCTGCAAAGGCACTCCATAATGTAGTATGATCTGATCTAACAACCTGATGGTGTTCAGTTGTGTTGCACGCTTGCACGGCAAAACCATCAAATATCCTGAGTATGTATCTACAATAGTGCATGCATACTGACAACCTTTACTGATTGGCATGGGAACGATATAATCAATCTGCCAAATTTGACCTGGTAGTTTTCCTCTTCGCAATGTACCCCAAACAATCTGAGGGATTAGGTCTATGCTGTTGGTGTTGGCACACTGGACATTGCAAAATGATCGTTTTCACTACCTCTAAAGGAAGACTGATTCCTCGAGCTTGTGCCCACCTGATAGTAGCCTTTTCTCCAAGGTGCCCACATTTCTGGTGAGCCCATTTGGCCAAACCCTCCAAATCGTCTTCCTGAGCCTACGCATCCACAGATGAAATCTTGGTGTGTTCGTCTGCAACAGAATTAAACCAACGTTTTAATGAGTCTGTGGCACAATGCGCGTCCACATGATACACAGTGACTTCACTTTGTGATAACATTTCTGCAATATCTCGCCACAGTTCTTTTCCCCACAACTCTTTTCAATGAATCTTCCACCCATTCTTTTGCCAGGTTGGCAACCACACCGCCAATCCATTCGCCACTGACCATGAATCGGTGTACACATGACATCGACCAGGGGTCTCTTGTTTCAATGCTTGGTAAACTGCGTAAAGCTCTGCAAACTGACTGCTCTTCCCTTTCCCTGACGTGGTCAACGCCTTTTTGTCTTGGGATTGTACGACACTGCTTTCCAGTACTGCTCAGTTCCCACATATCGGGCCGAGCCATCCGTGAACCAAAAATGCTCTGTTTGTTCCACGGTCAAATCGCTGTAAGGTACTCCCCATTTCACGGGAGACTCATGTTTTTCAGGCACTTCCGGTAGTATGTAATCTGAGGGCGGTATGTTGGCTACTTGCTCATGTAATTTTGCAACTCCACCCTTTCCTGATTTGGCTCTGTTTTGAATGTACCATTTCCATTTAATTATGCTGGCTTTTTGAACATGTCCTATTCTGTGCGTTTTAGGAGAGCTCAGTACCCATTGCATGATTGGTATTTCTGGTCTCATGAATCCATCATGGCCCACCGTCATTTGCTCGGTATCAACAAGGACCCAATAATACGCCAGCAATTGCTTCTCAAACGGAGTGTATGAGTTACCAGCATCGGGCAACTTACGACTCCAAAACCCCAATGGCACATGTTTCCTGTCCTGTTTCTGCCACACACTCCAGTTAGCATAATTGTCTTGTACAGACACATTTAATTCCACTTCGCCTTCCTTCAATGTCCATAAATCAAGCACCTGTTGCACGGTGTCTTTCGCCAGCTCAAATGCTTTCTGCTGCTCTTCCCCCAAATGGAACTCATCTTTCTTTCGTGTCACCTTGTAGAGGGGGGCCAATATCTGCCCTAAATGGGGAATGAGCTGTCTCCAAAACCCAAACAGCCCTATAAACTGCTGAGCTTGCTTTTTGTTCATTGGAGTGGTGAATTCAAGTATTTTCTGTCGGGCTTTTGGCACCATTTCTCTATGCCCATGATGCCACTGAATCCCTAGGAATATCACTGTTTCAGCTGGACCTTGAGTTTTATTCGGGTTAATCTCCCAACCTTCCTTCTTCAATCCTTCCATAATGACATCTAACTGGCTTTGCACACTGTGCTCATCCTTGCTCTGAATCAAAATATCATCAATATAATAAGAGATTTGTATGTCAGGTTTACACAGTATCTTGTCTAAGTGCTCTGCCACCAGCCGGTGACAGATAGTCGGGCTGTCTGATCAGGAGCCACACAGAGCTCAACTAACCAGAGAGACACTTTGATCCACATCAGACAGGAAGATAGGTGGGACTTAGTAATACATGTTGTCACCCCTTACCTTTCCTGTTGCAAAGCACTCTGTTTATGACCTCACACATAACAGAAGATTGTTGGTGGGGACCGATGATTGGTTCATTAAGATAGGCTTAGCCTGCACCAATCACTGGGGTCCATTTAGCTTTAAAAGAGGGTTGAGTCCCTTTTTTGGCAGATAATCTGACGAGTTCAAAAGGAGTAAGAAGAAGAGCCCATTTGGACCCTAGCTGAAGGTACAGTCTGCCTTACAGCTTCCGCCAGTGATGGAAAGCCAGAATTTTCAAGAGGGAAGCAAGATCCCTCACCAAAACATCGCCCAGGGAACAGAGGTAGATATCGACCTCAGAAGACCTGTCCAGCAGCTCCAGAACTGGTACCCAGCCAGCACACAGCGTGCCCTGCTAGGTTATGCCAGCAAGCTTCCTAGGTGGGAAGTGTCAGAGTCTCTGAAAAAAGGACAAGGCCGTTGCATGCAAACACTCTCCTCAGCTTTGGGTCGTGTGCCTTAACGGACATCACGAGCCCTGCGAAGTAGCTAGGATGAGTGCCACAACCAGCATCAACTAGCGTCCATCTTTTAAGGACATTTTTGAGACCATTGAGGCCGCAAACAGCGATCAGCTGCATCACTGACTGCTGTCACGCTGCAGTCACTAAAGCTGTCCGAGACGCCTCGACCAGCGTTCCAGATCAGCCAACCAGCACAGAGACAATGATTCTTGACCCTGAGCCACCGAGTAGGCCAGCCTGCAGCCAGCCATCCAGCCTTCCTTGCCAAACTGCCTGCCGCCTGATACCCGCAGCTGTCTCCCGTCTTGAACTCTGTCACAAGGAGCTGCAAAGCATCCTGGAACCGCGGCGATACTGCAGAGCATCAAAATCATCTCAAGCACCAGGTACATTGTGGTTCTGTTCCCCGGTCCTTCTCCAAGGCCCCTAATGACATTTACAACCCCTTGCACCCTTGATGCTGAAAACAAGTAACCTTGAACAGTTAAGACTGTTTGCTTTACCGACTACCCTCCTGTCAGTATCCAGAGTGCATCCCTTTCCTTCGTGAAACCGGCTGTCCTCTGTGTTCCTTTACAGGGTGCGTTGTAATTTGTAGTCTGCTAGAACTGTCTGTTGTAATAATAATGAAGTAGATATTTTTATACAGCCTTGACTGGACAGTCCCTTTTATCATTGGGTAATAAATGTATTTTCGCTGTGTTGCAACTAACCAACGATCCTCGCCCTTGTGGAGATAAGCCTGCCGTTCCGGCCACGTTACCAAAATTGGACAAAATTGACCAAAATTACCTGTGTTTCCAATGTGTTCGGATCCCTTATGGTGTAATAGAGGTGTGGGGATGATTGATGGTTTAGAAACTGATATTCATCCCTGGACCACTGATTCCCAGGAACCACCCCTACAGTGAATTTAAGGGTTAGTTCTGTTTTGGCTGCATTTTAGCTAATACATTTACTTTGACTAGTAGAATTCAAAACAGATCTTCTTTTTGAGTGCAACTGAAGTGCATCTGAGTGCACCTGAAGTGCATCTGAACGTTAAAAATAGATTGGATGTAAAATTGTAGGAGAAGAAAATCCCGGTCTATTTAAAAAAATGTATTATATTTTAAAAACTAAATTTTTCCATGTGACATGACAAATATTACAAACTGTTTGGAAATGAAATGCCCCTCAAAGTAATGGCGCTTAGGAGCCCCACCGGTCGCAATTCCTCTGCAGATTTGCGTGTGCTCAGAGTTCCCCTTGTTCAATGAGTAGACTGTTCCCACCTTCTTTTCGCACATATGTCCACACTGAGTTACTGCTTATATCTTTACATTTAAATTTAAAATGTAGCGAACAAAGTAAACACGTTTAGCTCCTTGGCGCGCCTTCATTTTTGGACAGCGACTGAAACCGGTTGTAAATCATCAAAGGTGCGTGATGTCGACTCACCGAACAAGTTCCGCTACAAATTGAAGATCCAACCAACGGGCAGGAACCAGCCAAACCACATGAATGCTTTTTTTGTATTTTGCCTTAAGCATGATATCAAAACACAACTCAAAATCAGAAAGGCTTCCTCCTCTGCCTCGAAAAGTGCGCACGCACTTTGCTCCTGCATGCCATTTAAATGCAGGCGCAACACCAGCGATTCCAATGGAATATGCCTTGGTTTAGCACCTGCTCATGAGGATCCATTATAATACGCCTCCTGCAAAGTGTGATTTATAGGTGCTTTTTCATATCTCTCCAAGTGCAGAGAAAAAGTGAAGCGTAAAGGCGTTTTGGCCCTGCATTACTCTACATTTTTCACTCCACTTTGAGTGTGATGGGCCAGCAGCAACTAAGTGTAAGTAAGGTTGGTGGTCCCCCTGCATGAAATTACCATTTGTTGTAATAATAATGTAGAATAATAATGTTTTGTTTATATAGCGCTTTCATCTAAAGTGCTTTACATAGCACATATTTACATACATTAATATTATTACCCAATCGAAATCGGTACTCATTTATCAACCACAGAAGGGTGAAAGGCTGAGCTAGCCTTGCCAGGGTTTGATCCTGCGACCTGCAGATCAAACACAGATCACAGCAAGGAGCGTTTAACCAGCTTAGCCATTTTACCAGCTATAAAATAACCCTCTCTATATGTTGCTGTGAGCTAGTTATTTTATTTTTTGTGGGGGATTTTACGTTATTTAAAATAGAGTGTGAAGGTGGGTGTATATTTAATACACATTGGGGTCATTTTATAGTATACGCTAAATGCAGGTTGGTCCCCGGCATGCAATTTTAAACAGTTACAAAGATAATCTTGTAAACTCCACGGAACAGGTTTGATTTCATGTGATCAGTTCAACCCTGCGGCTCTTCTAAGGCAGCTCTACTGTGTGTTGATGCAGTGGGTGACCCTCCTGGGCCTAATTCACAGAAGCATTTAACAATGGTAAAACCCCATCGGAAAACGCTCTGTGAATCAGAGCCCTTGTGCGTTACTCAGAATATGTTTAATTTTGATATCTTTATTAAATCTCATTTGGTTCCTCTGACCCTACTATGCTTGCATGTTGACCCAAATGAATTTGGTTGCTTTGGGACCTCTACATTTTCGCTGAATATTTTTTATTTCGTATACATTTTTAATTTGATTTTGTGACTCTACCCATGCTGTGTATCTATGTGGCCCTTATGGATGTTGGGTGTGGTGTGTCATTTTGTGCGTTTCGTAGAATATTGTTTTCATTTTGCTGTATGTTTTACATTTTATTTTACCCATCAAACCCTACTGCACAGTTACATCAGTCCACCTGCCTGTTGGGTGTGGCAGATCAGCTTGTGTGTTTCGCAGAATACTTTTCATTTTGTAGTATATGTTTCATTTGGTGTTGTCCCTTTGACCCTACGTTGCCTAAGTGCACAGGGGAGTTTGTGTGCGTTTTGGGCTGTTGATGTCTTTATGTATTTTTCAGTATATCTGTCATTCCGATTGGTCTCTCTGCACATAGAGGGCATTCACGGATAAATCAATAATTTCTTCCTCTGATTAAAATGTGATTATTTCTTATCTACATGATCTGATTTTCAAAATAATGTCCATGCGCAGAGCTTTAGGGTTAGGGCAATGCATTGGCCAAATCTCTCAAAAGGTGAAGTCGATAACTCCGAGATATTTTGAGAAGTGGATGTTTTCGGCGTTATGCGGTGGCCCGGTCCGCACACACTATCATACACCAATCATGACCCTGGTTTCCCACAAGCACCCCCAGTGGAAACACAGCACTTCATATATTTTTTCACACTATGAAATGTCAGAGGATTGGTTAGTCACTGCATCTGGCATGTACGGGAAAACAGGAAAATCACACTGAAAGTGGTTGTGATAGAATCGCAATCCGACCGATTGGGATGCACTGCAGGGAATTGTCATGAATTGTGCCATGGCCATGTCTTGTGCCGGAAGGCCAGGTGGGGCGTTCTTGTGCATTACTCCAGGGAGGCAATCAAGAACTAGCCCCAGAATTGCACTGTAGGGATTTGAGGGATGGGCAGGTATTGCGCATGTATGAACTATAGGATGGGCCGCCCATGGTAAAGGCAACAATTGAGAAGGTTCAGTAAGCGCTCGATATCATGGTAGACATGCTACGCTATCCGCCTAGAAGAACCTGGAAGTACAACCAGTGCTCCTCTAGTTACAAATAGTTGGAGCATAGACTGTCGCTGTTGCTAACCGTTTTATCGTAGCCGCAAGAATCGACAGAAGAAGCCAATACCTGATTGGTATTGGCTTCTTCTGTCGATTCTTAAATCACCCCCATATCTGCTAGGTACATATAATGCACCACTTCGGTGGTCACTAGCCACAGGCATGGCTACCAGCAAACATCGGAAATCACCAAGGACTATGACAAAGTTCAGTCATGCTGGTCACATAATTCTCGGTCTACTTGCATGAGACTACGTTTCAACACCTCTGACATCAGAATGCAGCAAAGACCTATGACAAATTCGGGCACGCTGAACACAGCAGGTTTCTAGCACTCACACCATCCCCTGACTCCTCTCAGCACCCATCCACATGCCCGACCGCATGGGTTGCTCTGAACCGGAAACCTGGCCAGCCCTACTAAGCCTCATTTGGCCAAATGCACACACAATTTCTAATCTTACTCCATGACCTCCAACACTCTGGACTTGGGTCCACCGATGGCATTCCCACTACCAGCACTTTGAGACTATAATAATGGTAAAAAGCGCCATGTAAATGACAAGTACAATACAATATAGTATGGGGGTCCAAATTGTGACTTTCATGCCGCTATAGAAAATTCAATGAATGTTTATTGAGCAATCATTTTGTGCATGACGTCGTCAATGAAACTTCACCAGATTTGGGGTCATTCTTTTAATTTTGAAATGATCAGCTGCATGCTAAGTTAGGTGAACGTTTTATGGATGAGAACAAAAGTTACAGCGGAAAATATCTTTGCATTTCTCTGACTTACAAATGTATACTGTCACATCATGTATTCTCAACTATAGAGTCCTTATAAAAACCTCAGAAATTCAGTGAAAACACATTTTAACGGGACATTATGGTTGCAGCAAAAAACCTACAAACCATACAAATTTAGCAGTTATGGCACGCTTTGTAACCATAGCTCGCCCCCCTACTATGCACTGCTCATACCCACAAACATGACATCAGAGTTGACATCACAAGTGGCATCATCAAAGATGTTTCACTAAATATTACATATTTTTACTAAGGTAAGTTAACCATAATATCCCCTTAACAAAGTTTTTTCACTGAATCTGAATGGCTTTTATGAGTGAAGATTCCATAATGTTCCAGCAAAGTATGTAAGTTAGTAAAAAGTCCTCTTTTAATACACATAACAGAACCCTAATGTTACCATAACAAACTTACTTTTTGCAGTGTAGATAGCTGTGCGTCACTTTTATCAGGGCTTGCGAGGGGTGCAATTTAAGGTTGAATTCGGGCATGAGGTGCGGCCATGCCCCAGGCTGCTCCAAGCTACCCACAACAGCCAGTGAAAATGATATGCCTATAATGGAACCAAAAGGCACTGGGGATATGGTCGGTGGCCACATTCCCTACTTCAAACCCATAGCTGATTCACGGTAGACATGTCCAGTAGCCAGACTTTGGCTGTTTCATTATGTTCCAAGTTAGTAAAATGTGTTCTTTGAACATAACTAATCAAACACTAATCTTACTTTAACAAAATATAGTACCTGCTGCAGGTGCAAGCTATGGTTGTATTGAGACATTATATGCACCCATGTCCCCGGCTCCGCCAAGCAGCTCACAAGGGTTCTATGTCATTTCATCGATGGGTGTAATTTCCATCGTTTTTTTCAGAGTATTTTTTACCGAAAAAACGAATCGAAATTGATTTCTTTTTATTTTCAGGGGGTGCCCCACCCAAGCCCCATATCCCCTATTGTTTTTTACCTGTTCCTGACCACCCCCGCCCCTTATATATACTTTTCCAACCCCCCCCACCTATATATTTCGATGAGTTTTTTCAGTAAAATGTACTCAGAAATAAACCCATCAAAATGACACCCGTCGATGAAAGAACGCTATACCCTCACAATAAAGGGAGCATAGGCTACTGACTGAGTCCTGCATATATGGCCATTGGCCACATTTGGAACTTTAACCTCTGACCCAGTCCATGGCAGCCATTGACAATGGCCATATTTGTGGTGTTTCATAATGTTCCAGTAAAGTATGTGAATTAGTGAAATGTCCTCCATTAACATGTATAAAAGAACTCTTACGTTCCTTTAACAAACATATATTTTGCAGTACACATTACTGTGTGTGTCTTTGAGCAGTGCATGCTGGGGTGAAAGATATGGCTGCATTGGGGCTACGAGGTCCAGTCATGCCCAGCCACAACCAATCTACCTACAACATCCAGTGGTCACAATACCTCAATAATGGGATCATAGGCCACTAACATACATACATGTGATCACACCTTTGAGATGTTCATGGACATCAAAGTCCTTGAGCATTAGGAAAGTCTGCGAACATCAATATAAAGAAAAAGCCTTTTTTGGCCTTTTTTTTTAGATATATACATTTCACCCTATCCTCACCACCCCTCACCTACCCAAAGGTTATTTCATATGGAAGATGTTGTGATTTTGTTTTTTTTTTAACATGCTTCTTGCGGACTACAGGCGAAGTTCATAAATATAGCATGGCATTCCAATTGAACATATTTGATGTTCCTCAAATTTCTCAATTGGCCAATCAATATGCAATTCTAATTGGGCCATTCCAATTGGTAGAGAGGTGTCTCTAGACAACAAATCAGTAAGTGAATCCCCGGACTAGGCCAAGGTACCACTTGCACTCTCGTGCCAGTTCCATTGCCATCAAATAAAACATTCTGGGGTGTGTAGCACAGGGATACCGAGAGCAATTGGGGGTACATCAAGAAGAGTAGTCAAATGGGATGAACTTGATATAAGAGGTTCACTGCCATTTATTAAACGTATATGTGGTGATAGAGAATTATCCCCAAGAGATACCATAAACTCATTTAATGCCAACATGGGAAATATAAAATTCATTAGTGACCAAACCAGCAAATAAAATGGAGCATCAGGCTTTAAACAGAACTAGATGGTATGATAGAGATTGTAGGCAAGCCAAATCAAAACTCATCCAATGTGCCCGAAATCTAGGTTGTGGTGGGCAAGAGACGTTAAGGGAAGCCCACTGGCATTACAAAGCAGTTATTGCCGCTAAGAACAAACATCACACTAATAAGGTATTGGGCAATCTGATGGATGCAGTAATTAGTAAAGATAATGCCAAATTCTGGCAACTGATTAACCAAGGTCCAGAGGCTGAGAAGCAAATCCTCCATGGTAATATCTCAGAGGATAGGTGCTTGAACCATTTAATGCATCTCTATGCAGCTGGTGCTGCCGATGACATATATAGCAGCTACACCTCCACAAGAAAAACAGAGGGAGCCAGACCATTTACCTCTCGTCTTCTTAGTTAATGAGCTAAAAAAAAGCAATAGAAATACAAACATCTCACAAGGCTGCAGGACTGGATAGAGTCACTGTGGACCTCTTTAAAAAGTGAGACCAGTATCTGATCACCTTACCGTACACAGGTTTTTAATTCCGTTCGCCACTGAAGTTGGCTCCCACAACACAGACATTATGATAAAAGGAGGGGTAGAGAGGACTCTCTAAGCTTGAGGCCCATCTCGCTCCTAGACTCAGGTGGCAAGATATTTGCTAGAGCTGTCCTAAATCCCCTAGACTCATGGATTGGGGAGCAGAGCATCATACAGCATCTCCAGGCTGGGTTCCAGGCAGGAATCGGCACGATAGAGCAATGATTCAGACTGTGCCTAAACTCTCAGGAAAATGAACTCAATATCTAATGAGGATAGATGTAAGGGCGGCTTTTGATTGTGTTCTACATCAGAAATTATGGTTGCACTTAAAAACTTTGGGAATTCCCCCAGATCTCCTGTCAGCACTATTGGTTTTATATAGCGGCAATAAGGCCGCAGTTGGATGGTGGAGCACAGGTGTACTAACAAGACTCTTTGAGATCCATGTAGGGGTATGCCAGGGCTCTGTACTTGCACCCAAACCTTTCTGCACATTCAACAATCAGTTAATCACGGATAGAATTGCCAATGATACAGACGCGCCGGCCTTAGGCAATGCAAAATTCCCTGTTCTAATGTTTTCATATGTGGCTGTGCTGATATCGCTCCCCATAGCCGGTCTTTGCAAATAACTCACCCTCTCCAAAAAATGTGTGGATGATAATAGTCTGGCAATCAACTATTCAAAATCTAAAATGATGGTCCTTAGTAAAAAATGAGCAAACCCACTAAATTATCTATAGACATAGAGGACGAACAAATTGAACAGGTAGTTGCCTATGATTACCTGTTTTTGAGGGTTACATCCTGTGTCATCGGGGCTAAACCGACAGAAAAGGCTGTGATGGTCCTGACTAAAAACTGTTGTGCAATAGCTAGATTTGCAGGGACCAAAGGTGATTGGGCTGTCAGAGTTTCCCTGGTAGATTATGAACTTCAGGTCTGACAGGCTGCATTATATGGTGCTGAACTTTGGGGCTCTATGAAAACCAAATCGTTATCAACAGATGAAAATGGATTTCTTGGGTTCTCATCAAGCATCATCTGAATCACACTGTTGAAGGTGCTAAACCTGCGCAGTATTAGCACCATTACCCATATGGGATTCCTGTTGTACTGGGTTAGAATCTGAAGCTCCCCGGAGCCGAGGAACTACATACTAGCCCATGAAGGGGAAAAACCTACAGTGATGCCAACATATGAAAAGCTATGTCATGAGATGCATCACATGGAATTTCGGGACACATCTAACTTGTTGAATTCTGCTTCTAAAAACCAGATTAAAAAAAGCATTGTTTGACATAGAGGACACAAAGGTACTTTCTAAGATACAGGCTTTTAGCTTACGGAGCACCTACCTCCTACTCCTCTGCTTACCACTCCATGGTGGCCATCTTGGAGAAGGACTTTCCTTCCTACAACGGGGCGTTGTGCCTGTCCCGTTGAAGGAAGGAAAACCTTTTTTTTATAGCACCCCTGGTTACCGCTTTGGCAACCCGGGGTGGTAATGGCCTTCATCCCTTCCAGGGGATGAAATGGGGGATAGCAGCCAGGATTCCTCGTTAGCAGCCGTTATCCCCCTTTCCAGCCCCGGGGGGATGAATGCCACAATGTATGCAAGAAAAATTGAATTAATATCATAGAGCTGACCTAGTACTGAGATTAGATTACCCAATTTACTTGCAAAGGTGTGGACTGTCCACCACACAGCTGACCTTTGTTATTGAACACCTAGTGGGTATCATTACATTCATTGTTATATGCCAGGCTTGTGTGTTTCATGCAGTATATTTATGTAATGTTTTTAACTGCAATGAATTGAGATTGAGTGTATTTTTATTACGATGACTTTTGTACCATGTTTTAGAATTGTTGTGATTTTATTTTTATATTTACCTATGACTGGTTGTTGAAATGATAATAACCTTGAAGCTGAACATTTTTTACCTAACTTTTGGCAATTATAAAAAATAAAAAAGCTGGATGGATCAATAATAACTTTGTAAAAGCATGCTTTCTGCCACTCCTGACACAATTTGGTGAAAATCCATTAAGAGGTTTGGGCTGTGGGCCCTCTAGACATATTTTTCATTGCAAGTCAATCGGGAATCCAAAATGTTTAGGAACCCACTTATTTGCCAAGTGTTTGTCTAGTTTGGGTGTCCCAGACAGCTGGAAGGACCTCTGTGGAAATTCACTCAATTCTGTGGCAGTCTTTAAAGGTATAGGAAAATGACGATTCATCAAATTATTTTGAAATGTTCATAAAAGGTAGTCATTATTCTAGAGATGGTTCAGAAATTGGCCTGTCGAAAAATTGAATCCGATGCATTTCGGTCAACCATGGCCTTCAGAGGCTGTTATAATTAACCCACTTCCCTGGACAGAACTGCACAAAGCCTTTGTCAAATTTGGTGAAGATTGGATGAATGGTGCCAAAGTTATTAGTGGTCCAAAAAGTCTTCTTCCTATGGGGAGGGCAACTTAACCATAACTATACAGTTGCTAGCCCAGACCCTGCAATGCAGATTGAAATGCACCTCTCCTTACCTCTAAAGAGTTGTTTTTATATGTCAGATTTGTGTATTGTTGTGTTTTTTTTAAAGCATTGTTCCTGGTCTACTGGTGAAGTTCGCAAATCCAACATTGAATCCATTTAAAAATTGTTGACGTTCATCACGTTCCGCATGGACAATCAGGGCTACCAAGTATCAACAAACAGCATGCACAAAAGCCATTTGGTTTTCAGTATATCCCAATTTAGTTTCTGGGAGATGATTGGCCAAGATGTTTCTTTGCATTGCTGGACTGGTAGTCCTACATTTAAAATGGCAGATAAGGAATAATAAGGTATTTGCTCCTGGCCTATATCTCCACCTATGCAATGTCTAGAATGGGCCAGTACGTTCTAAAGTGATGGCACTGTGATTCTATTGGCCCCTGTAATGTAACTCAGCCAATTGGCTTATTGTATTTCTTTGTTTACCCCGCCCCTGGTTCTTCTTTGCTCTCTGGTAGTCGAATAACCAGATGCTACTCATTTTTCCCTCCCTACAGAAATCGTTAACAGTTACTTTGCTCTTGGATTGCATTAAAAGTGCACAAGAATGGAATGTCATTGCTGCATAATGGAAAGGAAATTGCATTTTAGAACTTTTGTTGCTAATGCCACCATTTGACGCAATATACAATAATGTCTCCAATGCAATGACCAATGCACTTTTCCTTTTATTTGACGGTCTCACTGACCATTGTTGTGAAGAAAGATCTCCTTACAACCATCAAAGGGGAATGTGGCCTTGCGGAATCACTGCCTATGAATGAAAGCACTGCCCCGAGTTTCCCTTACCCTCACACCAAATACACTTCACAGCTATAAGCACAGCTGCAGTACTAGAGCTTTCAGTTCATCCCATGGAGACAGGAATGGCTTCTAAGTAGAGTGTTACAAACAAGGAATATGCGTTTTAATTTGACGCCTTTTTTTGGTTCCACCACAATAAAAAAAAGTAGAACATTGGTAGAAAGTTTCAAAACCAACTCATAAGGCTGATGATTTAGTTTTTTAAAGTCCCTGGGCCTCATTCCGAGTACGGCGCTAACCAATGGCGCTATTAACGCCTTGGTTGACACCGTACCCGAACGGCAGTGCCTTGGTGGATGGGGAATCACCGCCCCATTCCAAGGTTGGCGGGGCGGTAATTCCCCATTCACCAAGGCTCTTCCCCATTCCCAAATGAGCCCCCATAGGGCTCAATGGGAATGGGGAAGATGCAAATAACGGTGACCGTTCATTACGGTCACCGTTATTGGCTTGGAGGCCCCTTTGCGCCCTCGACTTTAACACCTGCTCAAAGCAGGCCTTAAGGGCGAGGGCGCAGAGGGAACTCGGAGTATGGCGGTAAGGGAATACCGCCACCGGTCTCGTTACCGGTGGCCGCTATCCCTTACCGCCATACTCGGAATGAGGCCCCCTGTCCGTTCCTTTTTCACTACTGCTGCCTGGGTAATCAAACCCGGAAAAATGTAAGTATGTTTGAATTGATTGAGGTCTGTAGGCCTCTTTCCTGGAAGCCTGAGTCACTAAAGGCACACAACGCATTGCGTGCCGCACAGTGCATCGGGTTTCTGGGTTTGCTACATGGAGACCACGGGAGAAGGCTGCCTGAGCCGGCAGATGTAAATGGTAGGAGTGGGGTGAGGGTGGTAACGGGGCCGTGAAACAGGTAGGGAGTTGTGGGGGGACCCCTGAAATGTATAGAGGGAGGTAGGGGATGGCAAAAGACCAACCTTCCTGGGTGTGGCCTTGATATGATATGATGTGGCATTTATAACAAGCCTGTACGCAAGGGTTTCTAGGCATGACAAGACACAGAGGGGGAAACAAAGGGAGGACAAAATAACGATCTTACTAGGCCTTGTGTCATTCAGATCGTGCAAGTGCGTGGAAGAGGGAAGGGGAGAAATGCCAGGGGGAATGAAAAGGGGGAGTGCAGTTAACTCACAAGTGCATCCAGTGGGTGGCTCATAAGTGCAGAGAGAAGGGACTATAGGGTTGCAAATACAGACCCTTACGTGCAGAGGACCCCAGAGCCACTGCAAGGGCAACTGTACATAAAGGACCCTCGGCCGGAGTGCAAAGGATGACCAAGTGACCAGGGCGTGGAGCAGTCAGGTGCATCAGCAGGGGAGAGGAAGAGTGAAAGAAGAAGCGCAAAGGAAGGTCTTGAGTTGCTTCCAGAACTGGAGGTTGTTTTGCTCAAGTTTGAGAGAGGCAGGGGGACTGTTCCAGAGGCCCCAGCCGATCTGCCCCCAACTCTCTGCTTGGAGAAGAATCTGACCCTCAGAGAGTTGGAGGTGGATGAGCGGAGAGCTCGAGAAGGAAGATGTTTTGGAAGAGAAATTTGAAGTTAGAGCGGTCACAGGCCCCAGAAAGCCATGTGGATGATGCAGAGGGTGTTGAACTTCATCTTTGCAGCCACGGGGAGCCAGTGAAGAGAATTCAGAGATGGAGAGATATGATTCCTGGGCTTGAAGCCAAGGACAAGTCTCACAGTCCAGTTCTGGATAAGTTGTAAAGGTCAAAGAGTAGAGGCAGGAAGATTTAGAAAGGGGGTGTTGCAATACTCCAGCCTAGAAAGGGCCAAAGCTCTGGAGACAGTGAACTTCTGGCAGAAAGTGAGAAAAGGAATAATACCTCTGAAGAGGTGCAGATGATAGTTTTACTTGTTAGAGACGTCAGAAATGTGAGGAGAGAAGGAGAGGGTGGAGGCAAAGATGACACCAAGGTTATTAGCCTCACAGGAAGGAGCGGGAAGAGGGCCCAGAGTGGGCGGCCAGAGAGAGGGAGCAGAAAGGAGGGAGCGGGTGTCCCAATAAGGAGGATCTCAGTCTTACTGGCATTAAGGCAGAGATCATTGTTGGCACACCATTCTTGAATTGTGGCCAGACAGTTTGATATGAGAGAAGAAGCAGAGGTGGCTGAAGGGAGCCTTAAAGAGAACTGAGTGTCATCTGCATAACATTGAAAATTGGAGCAGAAAGTAGCGATGCCTTGAGAAGGTTGTGCCAGGTAGTGATTTAAGAGCCAGGGAGAAAGGTTAGACTCCTGGGGAACACCTCAAGTAGAGAGAGAGTTAGAAGATATGATATGATATGATATTTTATTTGTGTCGCGCTCATACACAAGTATTTCAGAGCGCGACAAGGCAAAAGGAGGGGAAAAAGGGGAGAAACAAAAGCAACAATCTTACTAGGCCCACTGACATTGAAAACGTGCAAGTGCATGGAAAAGGGGGAAAGTGCATGGAAGGGGGAGAAGTGGAAAGTGCAGAACAGAGGAGGGAACAGAATAAATAATAAGTGAAATAAATTAAGCCGATGAACAGAGGAAGTGCAGCCAGCATGTGGCAAGTGCTAGATTAGTCAGATAGGGTATATCTGATAAGTGCAGAAGAAAAGTGGGAGGGGGACTATATGGGTACATGCACAGGCCCCAGTGCGGGGATGGCCCAGAGGCAGTGCAGGAAGGTGGCAGGGTGAGCAGGTACCTGGGCCCGAAGGACAGAGGATGGCAGGATACACAGTGCCGAGAGAGAAAACATAGCAGGGGAGATGAGGGGCAAAGGCCGAAGCAAAGAGGAAGGTCTTGAGGTGCATCCGGAACAGGAGATGGTTCTCCTCAAGTTTCAAGGTGGCCGGGAGGCTGTTCCAAAGGGAGGCCCCAGCCGAAGACAGAGATCTACCCCCAGCTTGTTTCTTTGAAAAATTGACTGACCCTGAGGGAGTTAGAAGCAGAGGAGCGGGGGGCTCGAGAGGGGAGGTATTTACAGAGGGATAGTTGAAGGTACTTTGGTCCCAGACACCAGAAAGCTTTGTGGAAAATGCAGAGGGTTTTAAATTTAATCCTTGCATCCACTGAGAGCCAATGAAGGGATTTCAGAGCTGGAGAGATACAATCCCAGAGCTTAAGACCAATAACAAGTCCTTCAGTCCTGTTCAGGATTAGTTGTAAAGGGCAGAGAGTGGAGGCAGGTAGATTTAGAAAGAGGCTGTAGTAGTCCAAACTTGAGAGAACCAGATCTTGGGAGACAGTGAGCTTCAGAGGGAAGGAGTGGAAAGGCAGAGTACCTCTAAGGAAGTGCAGTAAGAAGTTTGACTTTTTAGAGACGTCAGAGATGTGTGAGGAGAAGGAAAGTGTGGAGTCAAAGATGACTCAGAGGTTCTTATCCTCGCAGGTGGGAGTAGGAGGCGGGGCAAGGGAGGCCGACCAGAGAGTGAGGGGTAAGGATGGAGAAGGTGTACCAATGAGGAGGATCTCAGTCCTATTGGCATTTAGACGAATATTGTTGGCAGCACACCAATTTTGAATGGTGGTTAGGCAATCAGAGATAAGGGAAGGAGAGGAGGGGGCTGAAGGAAGCCTGAAAATGAGTTGTGTGTCATCAGCATAGCACTGGAAGTGTGAGCAGAAAATGAAAATGCAGCAGACAAGAGTTGCCAGGTATTGGTTGAACAGCCAGGGCAAGAGGTTAGACCCCTGGGGAACACCAGAAGTAGAGAGGGAGGTAGAAGATAGGAAGGACCCAAGTTGTACCTGGGAGGGTCGATCAGAAAGGAAAGAGGTCAGCCAGGGCAGAGCCTGATCGGTGATACCCAGACTGTCACAGAGACAATTGAGCAGGGTGGTGTGGTTGACCGTGTCAAAAGTAGAGGAGAGATCAAGTAGGATGAGGTCAGAGGGAATGTTAGAGTCAAGGTTGGAGAGCAGGTCTTCACGGATGTTCAGGAGAGCAGTTTCTGTGCTTCTGGCATTTCTGAAACCAGATTGGTGGTCATGGAGAGAGCCAACAGAGTCGGAATGAAGGTTAAGCTGAGTGATGGCCAGCTTTTCCAGGAGCTTACCCAAAAAGGGAGTAATGGAAATTGGGCGAAAGTTAGCCAAACAAGAGGGAACAGCTGTGGGTTTCTTGATGAGAAGATGCACAAGGGAATGCTTCAGAGGGGAGAGGAAAGATCCCGAGGCAAAGGAGAGGTTGCAGAAATCGTTGCGGGCCAGAGTGAGGGTATCAATGTGGTCCTTAATGGTTTAAGAGGAACAGGGATAGACCTGTTTTGATGAGGCTTTCTTAGATCGGACTTGTCTAGCGACCTCATCAGGGGAGAAAAGCAGAGAGGAGGAGAAAGAGTGAGGGGTGTAGAAGAGAGGAAAGACCCCAGTTGGACCTGAGAGGGTCGGAGTGATCGCAGAAATCAGCCAAGGCTGGAGCAAGGCTGTCGATGTGGTCCCTGATGGTTCTGGATGAGCAGGGGAGAACCTGCTTTTACAAGACTTTCATAGATCAGACTTGTCTAGAAACGTTGTCAGGGGTCAACAGGGGAAAGGAGGAGAAAGGAGGAGGAGAGACAGCCTCAGACAGGCGAGGAGTGGTGGAGGAGGAGGAAGAGGAGGCAGAGGAAGAAAAGGTGGACAGGATGTCCTAAGTTTTAGTAGTGAAATAAGAGCCTTGACAGCTTCCTCCCTCAAATCCAGTACTGTGTTTGTGGGGTTCAGGACCCTGAACATCAAAATACAGTACAGTACATTACTGTCTGCTGGGCACCAACATGGGGATAGCATTCTGCACCTATACTGAAGGACAGTGGATATTGCAACACGTTGGTGTGTCTGAAACCTTCTGCATGGATACTCTCAATTTTATCTAATGCCACACCTTAGAGAGAGCAAAAAGGTGAAGTAAGTTTTCTTTAAGTTGTATCGATGATGGTAAACAAATAATGTGTCGGAGGTAGCTCTGCAGGATGCAGGGGATTGTATGAGAGCAAAGGGCATATTTTGTGTCAGCTCAGATTGCAAATGTCAATGACCAGTACTTTATGAGCCAAGTCATATAATTCCTTCAAGATCTCTCTGTGCTACATAGAACAGCCTTTTCTGGTGCTGAACTCAACAGTGGAAATTCCATGATCAACATCACTATCTTGCTCCTTCATTCACCCCTTCCTGACCTTCCCTGCAATCCTGTATCTTCCCTGCCTGGTATTCATCAACTCAGGAACACCATGCAGCTAATTGTACGGTGATGGTGTAAAACCCTCTTTCCTGCCCACCTTATCACCTACAAGGATTCACTTTCCACTGTCCTGCACTCTGCCAAGCTCAGCTACTTTACCAACCTTATATTTCTCTCCATTATCATCTTTGCAAATGAGTCTATATCCTCCAGTCCATGGTGGACCCCACTCTCTATCGTTTATTTCTCCTCCAGTATTTCCAAAATTCATGACACCCCAACATCTCTTCTGCCTTTTCCTGCCTCCTTATCTCCCCACCTCCTACATCCATTCTGCACCTATAAGCCTTTCTGTCCAATCACACCTGCTGAACCGGCACCCATTCTCTCATCTGCTAACCTTTGATGTGGTCCTGTCTATTGTATTACCCAGACCACGAAGGAATAGGTACTCATTTTATGTTCTAACTTAGCCTCAGACTTCAACTAATTGTTTTCCTCTGGTATGTTCCCAACTTGCTTCATCATGGCCCCATTCTACCTATTGTGGCAGGGTCTGTAACATGCCCTGTCAAGAGGGGATATCGACCCTTCTCAGCCTGGGGTGGGAGGGCTCCCAAGGTGGAAGTCAGAGCCAGTCCTACCCAGAGAAGGAAGGTGGCAGTTGGGAGGGGTCAAGTTCCTATCCCTTTTCCCTGTGCCTGCATGTATGAGAAGAGTACCACTTTTGATTGCTGCATACCTGTCTCACACAATGCTAGCCAGCGGTGAAGGAACAACCATATGGCCAGATCAGGAAAGGGACCGATGCAAACTACTGTGCCACGCAAACAAACCGAACAACAAACTGACCGATCACCCACACTACACGACTCAGACTAATGTGAGCATGCAGAATGGTCCAAACAGCAAATCTGCCCATTTAGCTCTCACAGAAACACTTATTACTTATGATCCGGCCGGCAAGTGGACTCCATACAATGCCAGCATATTAACTACTCCGGCAGACCCTCACACAAACTGGGACATTGACTATGGTGAAAATTGGTGTATTGCTCACCCAGAGTGCACGGACAGTCATTAATCACCAGCGCAATTGCAGAGCCAATACTTCAAACGCATACTGCATACCAGGTTTGGAAAGCACATTTTCTTCAGCAAAGTAAATTCAGCTCTCAGCAAAGTAAGTACAGCTTTTTACTGAGGCATGGAGTAAATATCCATTATGGCTCTGAGTGCCCCCAGAATACACTGCACACCAGCGCCATGTTTTAGCTCAAGCATAACAATTCCACCCTTGGATATTTATCTTCCAATGCCCAGTGGCAGAGGAAGGTCTCTGAAACCGACGAAATATTAAGACTAAGTTGGGAATGCATTGAATATAACAACAACAAGCTATTATGATAGCTAATATAAGGCAAATACAAGCAAAAGCGTAACACAGTATAACCCCAATATCAGGAATCCATGAAAATAACCAGTCCCACCAATTCCCAGTATGATCTTGGGACACTTGAGAAAAGAGATCCCTCAAACCTCGAATATGACTTTCAATGGATCGTGAATGGTCACTTAAATTGAAACAACACATACCTTCAACTGCGTTACAACCTAAATTATGCTTTAGCAATAGATAATCAACAGCAGCCCTGTTTTGCAAAGTTGCTTTTCTAATAACCTTGCTATCAAGGAGTAACTCTTCTAATGCTTGAGAAGTATGATTGAGTCCTTTGACTACTAAACATGCTAATTTGATCAAAGATTTGTAACCCCCAGCAGCTAAACCCCAAACTCCCACTAATGAAAGGGTTAATGCTAGAACCTCAGCTTCTGATAGCAAATGCACATGTGAATCACAATCGGGGGATAGACCCACAGACTCAAAAGTTGCCCTTTTGCCTCGAGATATCGCTGGGTGTAAAGGGAACATCATAAGTCCTGATCGAGTTAAGGCACATGGACCTCCGGAAATATTACCTGGAATATAAGTGTATGTGATGTTGCCACATGAAAAGAGCCATCCAGTTGGAAGTTTCACATGATTCAGATGACTGGCAGCTATCACTGTATGATTACAAGACATAGGCCCTCATTACAAGTCAGGCAGTGGACCATGGTGCTATTAGCACCATGGTCCATGCCGGATTCCGCCATGGTGGATGGCGGAATTACCGCCCCATTCCAAGGTGAGTGGGGCGGTAATTCCCCATTCACCATTTGCCCTTCCCCATTCCCATTTTTGCCCCATAGGGCATAATGGGGATGGGGAAGGCGCTAATTACGGCACCGTAAATTACGGTGCCGTAATTAGCACCAAGGTCGCTTAGCACCTTGGACTTTAACGCCTGCAAAAAGCAGGCGTTAAAGTGTGAATCAGGCGTTAAGGGTTAATGCCTGACTTGTAATGAGGGCCGTAGTGTTATTCACACTGGTACATGTGCGTGGAATTCGTGAACACAATCGTTTCTCGAACACAGTTTGATTTTGCTGTTTGGTTATATTTAGCTGTTGGCATTTGCCAATTTCTTTTGCAATGCATGTCATAAGGTAACACACATCACCTTGAGTTATATTATAGGTTATAATACGTGTCAAATTTCTCCATTTGCGAACTGTTTCCTGGCAAAACATGCAGTACTCATAGACGGAAAAGGATTGCCTGATATCGGAATCTTGAACCAAAGAATCATTGTGCGTGACGCCGAAAATATGCTTTAGAACCGGAACTGGCATCGGCACTGCTACTAAGCATGTAATCAGCAAGGCTTC
This sequence comes from Ambystoma mexicanum, assembly GCF_040938575.1. Taxonomy (NCBI): domain Eukaryota; kingdom Metazoa; phylum Chordata; class Amphibia; order Caudata; family Ambystomatidae; genus Ambystoma; species Ambystoma mexicanum. The sequence goes on along the minus strand of NC_090936.1, from coordinate 128,382,917 downwards.
AGCATTGGGCACGTCAGTAAGGCAAAAGTGCGTAATGTTGAACACCTGTTATGCCAGGTATGTCCACATATTCTCGGTTTGGGTGATCAATGGAGAATGTTTTCGCCGTCCTGAAGATGCCTCTCGCATAACTGGCATCAATGTTGTTTTCACTTGCGCCTGACATGTTTGCCGCATTTCACGAATCCATGTCTTCGGTCTGGCTGGCTTTTCGGCATCGACATAGCGCTGCTTTTGGACATCATTACTCATCATTATCAGTTTTTCCTTGATCGTTGGCACAGATGTGACATTTTTCATTAGTAGCAGCATGCCGTTTGACTCTCCCGAACGGAGTCCATTTAGTCCCACAATTACACTAGCCAGACACAGGATCTACAAGGCAAACCCAGAAAAAAAGATATCAGTGTTGTAAATCACTCTCTTAGGTAAAATTTGTCTGCGGGCACATATTGCCATTTCTTTCTACCGGGCTCCATTACTAAAACTACTTGGTCTTTGCCTGATGCAATGACATCTGCGGGTACTGGTGGGCCACTTGGCCTTTCCACCCACACCTTTGCACCCGGTACCATACTGTCTGAAGAGCCAACGATCCCCATGGGTAATTAACACTGTAGGAGGAAGTATTAGCTGGAATATAAGTGTATGTGATGTTGCCACATGAGAAGAGCCATCCTGTTGGAAGTTTCACATGATTCAGATGACTGGCAGCTATCACTGTATGATTACAAGACATAGGCCCTCATTACAAGTCAAGCGGTGGACCATGGTGCTATTAGCACCATGGTCCATGCCGGATTCCGCCATGGTGGATGGCGGAATTACCGCCCCATTCCAAGGTGAGTGGGGCGGTAATTCCCCATTCACCATTTGCCCTTCCCCATTCCCATTTTTGCCCCAGAGGGCATAATGGGGATGGGGAAGGCGCTAATTACGGCACCGTAAATTACGGTGCCGTAATTAGCACCAAGGTCGCTTAGCGCCTTGGACTTTAACGCCTGCAAAAAACAGGCGTTAAAGTGTGAATCAGGCGTTAAGGGTTAACGCCTGACTTGTAATGAGGGCCATAGTGTTATTCACACTGGTACATGTGCGTGGAATTCGTGAACACAATCGTTTCTCGAACACAGTTTGATTTTGCTGTTTGGTTAAATTTAGCTGTTGGCATTTGCCAATTTCTTTTGCATTGCATGTCATAAGGTAACACACATCACCTTGAGTTATATTATAGGTTATAATATGTGTGAAATTTCTCCATTTGCAATCTGTTTCCTGGCAAAACCTGCAGTACTCATAGACGGAAAAGGATTGCCTGATATCGGAATCTTGAACCAAAGAATCATTGTGCGTGCCGCCGAAAATATGCTTTAGAACCGGAACTGGCATCGGCACCTCTACTAAGCATGTAATCAGCAAGGCTTCAGCATTAGGCACGTCAGTAAGGCAAAAGTGCGTAATGTTGAGCACCTGTTGTGCCAGGTATGTCCACATATTCTCGGTTTTAGTGATCAATGGAGAATGTTTTCGCCGTCCTGAAGATGCCTCTCGCATAACTGGCATCAATGTTGTTTTCACTTGCGCCTGACGTGTTTGCCGCATTTCACAAATCCATGTCTTCGGTCTGGCTGGCTTTTCGGCATCGGCATAGGGCTGCTTTTGGACATCATTACTCATCATTATCAGTTTCTCCTTGATCGTTGGCACAGATGTGACATTTTTCATTGGTAGCAGCATGCCGTTTGACTCTCCCGAACGGAGTCCATTTAGTCCCACAATTACACCAGCCAGACACAGGATCTACAAGGCAAACCCAGAAAAGAGATATCAGTGTTGTAAATCACTCTCTTAGGTAACATTTGTCTGCGGGCACATATTGCCTTTTCTTTCTACTGGGCTCTATTACTAAAACAACTTGGTCTTTGCCTGATGCAATGACATCTGCGGGTACTGGTGGGCCACTTGGCCTTTCCACCCACACCTTCGCACCCAGTACCATACTGTCTGAAGAGCCAACGATCCCCATGGGTAATTAACACTGTAGGAGGCTCCCCCTTCTTAATCATGGACAACTTAACGGGGTTAATAATGAATTGGGCCACCCTATCGCCCTTGTGGATCTGTAACAATTGGTCCCCACTATTCATCAGGATGACTTTGATCTCGCCTTGGTAATCAGCATCAATTACCCCTCCCAACACTTGAACTCCCTTCAATGCTAGGCCAGATCTAGGCGCAATCCATCCCATATGCTCTGGGGGAATTTGTACTCCAATCCCTGTTTCAATTACGACAATCCCTCTTGGGTCTAATCTGATTTCCTCATGGGAATGCAAGTCTACCCCTGCTGACTCTGGAGTCGCCCGATAGGCAGCTAAAGAACCCGGGGTAATTTCCCAGTACAATAGGGTTTCTCTGACTGAGTTGGGTTGAATTTGTAAAGCAGGAGTCATTAGCCGCATCAAAGGAGTTTCATGCTCATTCACAGGCCTATTGTTTAGCACTTGCACCGCATCAAACACACAATCACGCCAGACTGCCAAATTGCCATCTCCAGATTTGCGCAGCTGTTCTTTCAACAAACCATTCATTCGTTCAATCAGTCCTGAATCAGCAGGGTAATCTCTGGAACAGTTGGGCGCTGGTAGGGTGTGGTGGTCCAATGGTCGCTGTTGAGCAATTTGATCAATTATATGGTCCAGTCAGGTCATAGTCATTAATTTGTTTATTTTTGGTTAGTTAGCACCAAAGAAAACATCATTGTAGAAATGAATGACAAGTTTTTGACATGGTAACTCGCTACACAGCCGACGCGCGTATCAACCTAAGTCTTTTTCAAGGCCAATTGAGTTAAGGGGTGGACTTCAAAATGTTGTAAACTGGTCCTCCCAGATAAGGGCGCCAGGGGGGCTCGATAGCCTATCGGTGGCCTGGTCCGGCAAGTTCGTGGCGTGCGAGCGTCCCAACGCCAAAAATAAACAAATTAATGACTATGACCTGACTGGACCATATAATCGATCAAATCGCTCAACAGCGACCATTGGACCACCACACCCTACCAGCGACTAACTGATCCAGAGTTTGTCATCCCCACAATTCTTACAAACAAATGGGAAACCCGGAGTTGGCTCCTCGACAAACCAGGATCCAGGCTGCTGGTCAGATTCGAAAATAAGAAAAGAGGAGGTGCGCAGGAGAAAGGGAGTCCCGCCACGATTAACTCCACCCTTGCTAAAAATAATAAGGCACATGGTAGAGCCATTCAATGCTCTTTTCCTGACAATATTCCTGAATCAATTTGCCTTTGAAGTGTGACCCATTGTCACTTTGAATCTGCAAAGGCACTTCGTAATGCAATATGATCTGATCTAACAACCTAATGGTGTTCATCCTGAGTATGTATCCACAATAGTGCATGCATACTGACAACCTTTACTGATTGGCAGGGGACCGATATAATCAATCTGCCAAATTTGACCTGGTAATTGTCCTCTTCGCAATGTACCCCAAACAATCTGAGGGATAGGCCTATGCTGTTGGTGTTGGAACACTGGACATTGCAACATTATCGTTTTCACTACCTCTAAAGGAATACTGATTCCTCGAGCTTGTGCCCACCTGATAGTAGCCTTTTCTCCAAGGTGCCCACATTTTTGGTGAGCCCACTTGGCCAAACCTTCCAAATCGTCTTCTTGAGCCTCTGCATCCACAGATGAAATCTTGGTGTGTTCATCTGCAACAGATTTAAACCAACGTTCTAATGAGTCTGTAGCACAATGCGTGTCCACATGATACACAGTGTCTTCACTTTGTGATACCATTTCTGCAATATCTTGCCACAGTTCTTTTCCCCACAACTCTTTTGAATGAATCTTCCACCCATTCTTTTGCCAGGTTGGCAACCACACCGCCAACCCATTCGCCACTGACCATGAATCCGTGTACAAATGACATCGACCAGGGGTCTCTTGTTTCAATGCCTGGTAAACTGCATAAAGCTCTGCAAACGGACTGCTCTTCCCTTTCCCTGACGTTGTCAAAATCTTTTTTGTCTTGGGATTGTACGACACCACTTTCCAGCATCGCTCTGCTCCCACATATTGGGCTGAGCCATCCGTGAACCAGGCATGCTCTGTCTGCTCCACGGTCAAATCGCCATAAGGTACTGCCCATTTCACAGGAGACTCACGTTTTTCAGGCACTTCCGGTGGTATGTAATCTGAGGGCGGTATGTTGGCTACTTGCTCATGTAATTTTGCAACTCCACCCTTCCCTGATTTGGCTCTGTCTTGAATGTACCATTTCCATTTAATTATGCTGGCTTTTTGAGCATGTCCTATTCTATGGGCCTCATTACGAGGTATGCCAGTAAGGCAAAGACGATGCCGGTGTGGTAATACACACAAACCCGGTATCAGCGGCACACTAAACAACGGTGCCGCTAATAGCGGCGTAGGCACGTACACGCGCCCCTTCAGGGAGCAACTACCGGCATGCCGGTAATAGGGGGTAATTCCAACCCACTCATACATACAAATACCGGCATCGCAAAGCCGGTAATCACGGCCTGCACGATGCCGGCCATACAGGCATCGCGGACCACCCGCAAACAGCAAGCAGGATACAAGGCAGCTGCCACAGGTGCACACAATCCCCACAGGTGGAGTCAATGGAGGCAGTGCCAGTATAAACTGAGCACACCCACACACCACAACCCCCCCCACAGGTGTAGGCAATGTAGAGTGGCCCAGTACAAAAGGAGCACACCTACACACCACATCCCTTCCTACACCAAAATGCTACCACTAGCAGTTGCAATCATGGCGCTGGAGGACATGCCTATACTGCTACAACTACAGCAACAACAGCAACAACAGCAACAACTACAGCATCAAGAACAGGCTGCACAGAGGAGACGCAGGAGGAGAAGGAGGGTGAGACAGGCCCAGCAATTACCACCAGCGCAGCCACCAGTGCCTCGTAGGCAGCCACCAATCCCTTGCACCAGACCCAGCCCATTCAACCTAACCCCTGAGCAGATCCTCACCCTGTACCGGTTGGACCGTGACACCATCACCACCATAGTGGACATGATACAGAACGACATTGCCAGCCACATAGAAATACGCACTGCCATCCCCCCACTACTAAAGGTGGTGTCTGTGCTACACTTCCTGGCCACAGGCACCTACCAACACACAGTGGGCCAGCTGCAGGGCATTTCAGAACGACTATTCTCACGCATGCTGAACCAAGTGCTGGATGCCCTCCTGAAGCACACAAGCACCCATATATCCCTACCACAGACTGCCCAGGAGATACCCGAAACCAAAGTAGGCTTCCATGCACTGGCAGGCATGCCCAATTGTGTTGGTGCCATTGACTGCACCCATGCGGAATTGGTACTTCCCCATGCCATAGAGGCGGTGTACCGCAATCGTAAGCAATACCACTCCATCAATGTGCAAATGGTATGTGACTCCAGCAAGATGCTGCGCCCGATTTCCTGGATCCACACATGATGCCATGGTACTGCGCAACTCCAAATAGCTGCTCCCATGACTGTGCTCCCTGAAAGTGGCAGTTCAGAGTGACAAACACCTATTTGTATCTGCTTGCAGCTTGCAGCTGATGGAGGATATCTCTTGAGGCCATGGCTACTTACCCCTGTGCAGAACCCGCAGAACAGCCATGAAGAGGAGCACAATCGTGTGCACACTTGCACCCGTGTTGTGATTGAGCAGACCTTTGGCCTGTAGAAGGTGCGGTTCCGCTGTCTAAGCAGGTCTGGTCGGGCACTCCTATATAGGCCTGAGAGGTGGCGAAGATCACCATGGCCTGTGTCATGCTGCACAGCATGTGCGTCCGAAGGAATGTACCACTGCCACCTGACATTGACATGCATGGGCAGGGTGAGGATGAAGGGGATGGAGACGTAGGCGAAGGAGCCCCCCTGCCAGTACGTGATGCACGGGATGGCCCTGCTGTACGTCAAGCACTAATTGACGAATACTTTTGCAACACAGGGACCATAAATGTAATGTGCCTGTGACACACTGGCTGCATGTGGACATGCACACTTGTTTGGTTAGAATTGCCCCACTGTACACCATCACAGATTAAATGTACATGCACAAAAATAAGTATGTCCAGCCAATGATTTTCTTGCACACAACGGGTGTATTTTCAAGACATGTGATGATGTGAACAAAATCCCCTCTCAACCCCCAGTGAACACCTCACCCACCCTACAAACCCCAAAAATACCCAAGTAAACTCCCTCACACACCCTGCAAATACCAAAAATACCCAAGTAAACTCCCTCACCCACCCTACAAACCCGAAATGTCCCCATATGTCCAACAAACACTGGTCCCTTCACCAACGTACATTTTCAAAATGTCATTGTCTGCCCACTCTATTTCTTAGCAATTTTGGGATCCGGGGGTGCCATGGTCAAGCCCCGTGCACTCCTCCGCGTCAACCGCACGGGGCTCGATTGGGCCGAGGTAGAAGGGGTTGTGGCAGTGGAGGTGTCAATGATCAGTCCCATGCCTGCCCCAGGGTGTGGGGACTGCGTTTGAGGTAGATTCGCAAGCAGGGCCTGTGTAAGTGCCCCCATACACTCCCTCATGGCACGTGTCGATGCCTCAACAGCAGCAGTGTTGGCTGCAATGGCTGTGGCAATGGCCCTCATGGAGTCATTCCCGTTGGATATTTGTTGCCGCATGAGTTTGAGCATTGACTCCTGTCGGCCTCAACCCTTGACAGGCGAGCCTTGAAGGAGTCGTTGGCTGCAGGAGTACTGGTGGGCGGGGTGGTGGTAGGCAGGGTGGAGGATGGCACCTGCGCAGGGCCCACGTCCAGGGCACAGTCATTCTCAAAGAGGGCCATGTCTGAGTCTCCAAGGTCTGAGTCATGGAGGCAGGGGTCGTCCATGCTCTCGGCCTCTGTAGGGTGGGGTAGGCTGGTAATGGGGCTTTGGGTGGGTGTGCCGGACATGATGTTACCCTCATTCTCCACTTCTGTATCCACAACGTCTGTGGTGGCTGGCGGAGCGGGAATGGAAACGCCTCCCACTGTTGTGGGTGGCTGCTGCTGCACCGTGGCTGCAGGTGTCTCCTGCCCGGTGTGGCACACTGCCTGTTGCTGTGGGCAGTTTCTTGGGCTGAGGGTGCTGGTGGCTCTAGTCCCTTGCCGTGCAGTGGATGAACTTGCACCGATGTCCTGCTTTCCATATTCCTCATCGGTGCCTGGGGGAGAGAAGAGATGCAGGTCATCAGTGATGGTGTCACATGGCAGCTATGATGTATTGCGCTGCGATATGTTCATACATTCATGCATCAAATTATGTCTGGGGTGTCGCATTTGGTGTTCTGACGGGGCATGTGGGCACTTAATGCATGGCTGGTGGCATGGCATTGGTATGGTGTCTGTTTGGTGAGTTCCATGGGCACGGTCGGGTCATGTTGCACTTGTGTTGGCATTGGGATTGGCACTCAGCATGCGTGTGTTGCAGGGTGTGCCACACATTCTTGATTGGATATGTTGATGTGGGCCTGGGACATGCATTGCCTTGCCTAGTCTCACTTCCACATCACTTGTGCCACATCATGATTTGGCCTACATGGATGTGATGGGTCACTCACCTTCTTCTGTGGATGATGCAGCGCCCGCCTCCTGGTCTCCAAATCCCTCAATGGATTCAGGGTCAATGAAGGTACTGGCAGTCTCCTCCCATGCCGTCAACTTCACTGGGGAGTGTGGGCCCCCGCCTGTCGCCACTGCGGCCCTCCTGTTATCCGCCAGGATCTTCCTCACCCTGAGGCGGAGGTCATCCCACCGCTTCCTACAGTCACGCACACTCCTTGGGGTGGTTCCCACTGCCGACACCCTCTGTGCGACCTCCTGCCAGACGTCTTCTTTTTTGGTTTGGGCTGCATGCTTCATGTCAGTGCTCCTGATCATGTCCGCATGCTGGGCCAGGGTGTCAGCAAGCATGCTTAGATCAGCGTCTGAAAAACGCTGTTTTCTCTTCCTTTGGGTAGCCTTCTTGGTAGCCTTCGATATCCTGCTTCTATCCTGCCACAAAACAACACAAAACAACTGGTGGTTGTGGAGGATGGCAATGGATTGTGTTTTTAAAGATGGTCGCCGGCCCATTTCCCGTTCCTGCGCGATGACGTAATTTCCGGGTCTGTTTTTTGCGAACACGGTAATACGTGCCGGTATTACCGTGCCAGTATTTAGGGGTTGGTATGAGGCGGTAACGCTATGGGCGGGCCCCGCAATGCCGGTATAGGTGGGTTGGTGGCCCTTTACCGGCATGGTGGTATTGCCACTACCGGTATGGGGGAACGCGCGTGCTCGCGCACTCGTAATCACCCTCTGTTACCGGGTTTATACGAGCACGGACCCGCTCATTCCGGCACGCCGGTTATGAACCCGCTTTTACCAGGCAACTCGTAATGAGGCCCTATATGTTTTAGGAGAGCTTAGTACTCATTGCATAATCAGTATTTCTGGCCTCATCAATACATCATGGCCCACCGTCATTTGCTTGGTATCAACAAGGGCCCAATAACATGCCAGCAACTGCTTCTCAAACGGAGTGTATGAGTTACCAGCATCGGGTAACTTACGACTCTAGAACCCCAATGGCACACGTTTCCTGTCCTGTTTCTGCCACACACTCCAGTTAGAATAATTGTCTTGTACAGACACATTCAAATCCACTTCGCCTTCCTTCAATGGCAATAGATCAAGCACCTGCTGCATGGTGTCTTTCGCCAAATCAAATGCTTCTGCTGCTCTTCCCCCACTGAAACTCATATTTCTTTTGTGTCACATTGTAGAGGGGGGCCAGTATCTGCCCTAAATGGGGAATGTGCTTTCTCCAAAACCCAAACAACCCTATAAACTGCTGAGCTTGCTTTTTGTTCATTGGAGTGGTGAACTCAAGTATTTTCTGTCGGGCCTTCGGCACCATTTCTCGATGCCCATTATGCCACTGAATCCCTAGGAATATCACTGTTTCAGCTGGGCCTTGAATTTTATTCGGGTTAATCTCCCACCCTTCCTTCTTCAATCCTTCCATAATGACTTCTAACTGGTTTTGCAAACTGCGCTCATCCTTGCCCTGAATCAAAATATCATCAATGTAGTGAGAGATGTGTTTGTCAGGTTTACACAGTATCTTGTCTCAGTGCTCTGCCACCAGCCGCTCCAAGAAAATGCAAACTGCTCTTGGCGCTCTTCAGTAATTGCCACAGAGAAAAATGCATTGGCTAAATCTACCACTGCATACCAAGTCCCCTAAAACGTTTGGACATTCTCAATCAAGGTAATGGCATCTGGGACCGCGGGCACTAAGGGAGGAGTGTGTTTATTCAACTCACGGTAATCCACCGTCATCCTCCAAGACCCATCCCCCTTTTTGATAGGCCAGAGAGGATTGTTCCATGCGTAACACACCCGCCTCGACATACCCTTTGATGGTGTCTGAAATTTCTTTGTGCCCCCCAGGAATGCGGTATTGCTTCATTACTACCCGCTTGGTTGCCACAGGCACTTGCACTGGGGGCATCTTCAATTTGCCTACGGTAATGGGTGTGCAGGTCAATGCACTCACCCCAAACTGGTACGTCTTACCTCCCAGTCCCAAAGTCAACCCTTCCAGAATGTCAAAGCCAATTATGTACTCAGTTATCGGGGCAATCAACACTTGGTATTTCTGCCTATTCAAATTGCCTATTTTCATCTCCACTTCAGTTTGTACTGCGGGGGTCTCCTACCCCCGAGACCTGTAATAGTAAATTGTCTGCCTTTGAATCGTGCTGGATTGCCATGAATCAGAGAGGCCTCCACCCTGGTGTCTATCAATGCTTGCACCCCTTGCGTATTTCCTGGCCCCCAAAAAATCTTAACATTAACATGGGGCCGCCGATCAACTTTTATGCGAGCAGACGCTGCCGGAGGTTGGCCATAACTCTAGTCAAATTTTGAATGAGTGTGACTTGACTCTGCCTCTAGCATTGCACTCACCACCTTCCTCAAATCAGCGTATGTTGGCTGGTACGGGGAAGGTGTCCCCATAGACCCTTCTTCCTGTTCTTCCTCAGGAGGAACGGAAGGTGAGGTGTCCCCCTGTGGCTTGGTTACTACCTGTTTCTTAACCTGTTTATAGCGCTCTTTGGCTGCAAGCCCTCTCTTTTTGTATAATTCATCCATTACCCTAGTTTCAATGCCATCAATTTCTTCTCGAGGCACACCATCTTTTAACAAAGCCAAAGACATGTCCTTTCTGGACACTCGGGAGTCTCTACTATCTTGCCTCCTGCCCTCAGTTCTTCTCTCACTACGCCCCTCTTTCTCCCGTGGCTTGTCATCACTCTTGTCCCACTCCCCTAAATCTGCCAGTTGCCGAATGGCATCCACCACCTCATCAGTGGGTTTGCCCGCCATTCCTACGAGCAAAGTCCTAATGACACTTTTGTATGCGGGCGGTGCAGTTCTGATCACAATATTTTTAGTTGAAACTGAGGGCGGCACGGCCCCCATGTGTCCTGGAGCATCTACGTGAATTGCCTCTTTCATAGCATGCTCTCTGACCTTTTGAATGGCCTCTTTCAAAGTATACCATTTTGTTTCCTCGCTAGGCCGATCTGTGGTAATGGGGTATTTACGGTTACATGCTTGGGATGCTAGGTGCAACAAAGATACCTGTGAATCTTGGCCATTCTCATCAGGGGGCGGCCCTGCCCTTAAGACCTCCTGTACATTGGTGTCAGTTGACAAGGGTAGAAAACGCAGTGAGTCCATGGAATCTACCAACAACGCCGTGGCGCCCCCATCTAGCAACCTCACCATCCATGTCAATAAAGGTTCCCCGGATTTTTGCCTCAAACGGGTAATTATTTCCCCAACCTCCTGCTGGGTGTAATCCTCCAGAGTGGTTAAATCCACAACCCCACCCGCAGGATTCTGCGGGTGGGGCCCGGCTAGCCGTCTTCTAACTGGCTTAGTCACCACTGTCTTCTGCTTAAATTCCGTTTTGGGATCTGACTCATTTGCCGAACTGCTGTCTGGACTGGTTGAGTTAAAAATGTCACCATCCCAATTATCCGGATCCCAGTCCACACCGGCGGTAGCGATTACAGCTGCCACCTTTCTTTGGTTGACCCCTCCCCGTCTTTTCCTATACTTATACCGGGCTACTCTGACTGCTGCCATCTCGGCCACGGCCTGGTATGTGTCGGCTTTATCTTTAAAAAGTTTCATTTGAATCTGCTGCATTAATTCAATCTGCCTTTCTGCAGCCAGCTCTCTTTCCAATCGCAAAATATAATTTTTCATTTCCAAATTCCTTTGATTTATTTTCCTATAGGCATGCAGGAGGACCCAACCCCGCCTACCCAGCGCATTGCATTCCATTCCCCTTTCCACTGAAACTTGTTGTAAGCACAACATTACATCAGACGGATCAGCATCTCCCAATCCCTGATCCCATGTTTCACTTAGCCCCGTGCCGCATGGCCACACCTGGGCCAATTTATCATATGGGCTCTTAGCCCAGCCTGGAATGATAACATCAGAACATTCACCGCCAGCGGGAACGCTCTTTTTCCTGAACAAACTATTCATCATTGCGATAATGTACAAAACCTCTTAATATATATATATTTTTTTCTTTCCACACTGCAGTCACTCGCGCAGGCACGCACACACCAAAAAAAAAAAAAAAAGATTAACACAGTCCAACACTCACTGCCAAATTACTTTCGCTTGCAATGTAAACAAAGCCTATCTGCGTTCAAACAGATTCTTTAATATTTGGAACAATTCATCACAAATATCCTGCTTACAGCGCCAAAATGAATTGCTCGCCCAGAGTGCACGGACAGTCATTAATCACCAACGCAATTGCAGAGCCAATACTTTAAACGCAGGTAGACGACGCAATGACTTACAATCACACGCACGCTTAAAAAATAATGAGCATTTATACGGATATTTATTCAAAGCTTGGAAGCAACAAGTGTTAACACAGAAATAAATCACAGAAAAGACAGAGAATTAAAAATAAAACATCACCGTGAGCGTAACTGAATCCCTCATCTCACCAGAAGCGGCTGGAAGACCCCGATAACAGCCAGGCCGAGAGCACAACAGCCCACAGGTATGCCAGACAAAGGCGTCCCCCTTCCGACTGAGGTCTTTGTAGTTGTCCCGTCTGACTGTTGAGGGGTTCCGCATATATGCACTCCTCAAAAAGGGGTGGTAATTTCTCGAACCTTCTGGCAAAGCACTTGCGCATTGATGGGCAACCGTTGGTTGCCAGCTGGGTCAACCGACAGTAACCTCAAGGAGCAAAGCGCTTCCCTCCTCTCCTAAGAACAAACGTCATGGAAAACAGTCCCATAACTCATAACAAGACATAACAAAACCAGCTTTGCCAGCAGAATGTCTTTGACTGCATATCAGGTTTGGAAAGCATGTTTTCTTCAGCAAAGTAAATTCAGCTCTCAGCAAAGTAAGTACAGCTTTTCACTGAGGCATGGAGTAAATATCCATTATGGCTCTGAGTGCCCCCAGAATATACTGCACACCAGCGCCATGTTTTAGCTCAAGCATAACAATGGGATAACATGGACAGACAGCGCAGGTCACTTGAATGAGGAAAGTGGCAGGGATTATTACTCCTTTTATGCCATTAACCACTTGTAACACCACCCGGAGAGGAAGATGAGGATTAATTGGCCTGTCCAACCATTAGAGGAGAACCAATGTTTGGAGGAGGTGGAATATAAAAGAGGACACAGGAAACCGGAAGTTGTGGTCTGTTCGGGTGAGGTCAGAGGAAGTAGTGGTGGACCAAAAGACTATAAGGATGAAGGACTGTCTAGAGAAGTGAGGAGGGGGTTTACAGGAAATACAAGTATTGGCTGGTGAGAGAAAGTGGTCCTGTGGTATGACTACATTTAAGGTGTGTGAGTTAAATGGGTAGCCGGAGAGTAGGGAGTGAATGGGAGGGTGACTGGAAGAGTAAAAGGAGGGTGAATGAAGAGAAGGTGGGGTGAAGTGGTAATACTACAGAGATGGGAGTGGAAGATGTATGCCGCTGGAGAGTTAGTAGTGCAGATGTGGGAGTGGTAGTATGGAAGTGGAATGGTAGTAGTGCCGAGGTGGCAGAAGTAGTAGTGTGGAGATGGGAGCAGTAGTGGTGAGGAGGTAAGAGTAGTGGTGGGAAGTGAGAGGAGTAGTGGTAAAGAGTGGTGTGAATAGCATGGAGAGGGGACTAGCAGGAGTTTGCAGAGGGGAGTAGTAGTAGTGAGGAGAAGGAGAGGTGTAGGGAGAGAGAGAATGGCAAGGAGCAAGATGGGAGGGTGGAGGTAGACATAAGAGAGGGGAAATTTGGAAGGACAGAAGAGGATGTGTCTGTGAGAGAGAAGATGGGGTGTGGAGTTGGAGAGAGGAGGGTAGGAGGAGACAAGTGTAAGTAGGAGGAGAGAAGGGATATGGATAGCTAGATCTAGGGTGAGGTATAGAAGGGTGTGGAAGTTGAGGGAAGTGCTGGAGTGATTCAAAGGCACTAAACAACCGGGGACTCTGATAGGTGTCACTTACAATGAAATGTAGATAGATACAGAGTTTGCCTTAAAGCCATGAACAATAGAGAGATAGCTGTTAGATAACATGGGTTACAACACTGGTACCAGTCCAGTGTCAAGGGTCACCTTGGTTTGGGTGGGACTGCCCCTTCCTGTGTTAAAGAGAGAGGGGTGGCCATTATAAATAAAATAATTACCTCTGAGCCTCATCTTGGATTTGCTCTGCTCTTCACGTCATCTGTGTCATTATCCAGGAGAAACCTACAGGAACCCCCAACAACCCTGCTAAGTGTTGACTTGCCTCCCTTCTGGATAGATAACATTATCAAGGACCTACTCCCACACATGTTGCATTTTCTTCTACTGCCCAACTCTCTCTTCTCTTATCCATCATCATCCTCTTCGACCTCTGTTGCCTTCTATACCATTAGGTATCCTTCCTCTCTTGGTCCTCTCTGTCCTGGGCTTTCAGGCCACTGCTCTTGAGTGGATCTCCTCCTACCTGGACAGGCACCCCTTCACCATCCTATGGAACAATGAAACATTACCCAAACACTATCATATGAGGGTCACTCATTTCTCTATCTTTGGCCACCACTTCTTCACTCTCTTTACCTCAAGTAAACTAATTTCCTACCTTGGTTCTCATGTCATCCTTTTTCTGATGACACTGAAATATTTATCTTCTTTTGCTGATTCAACCTGAAATATTCACTCAACTCTGTGATGTCTCTCTGCCATTCGGTACTGGATGGCACTGGGCTGTGTGTCCTCTGCCTGTGCCTTGTGGTGGAAAGTGTGGTGGCCACATTGGCATTTGCTACCACCATCTCCTCAATTCCAGGCCTGAGGCATTGCAGAGGGGGGATTCTCTAGCCCACCCTACCAGTCCCCAGCCATTTCTGAAGTACTTTTAACATTGGTACACCATGTGGCCCCATCCCTATTTGGAGAATCCCAACCACAGGTGGGCCCATCCATCCTCATGAAAATCTATGGCCAAGTTGCTCTCAGGATTTGCACATGTGGTCCCTTTGCCTTCAGAATCTGCAACCTGGAGCTGTCATGGAACTTCCACCTCCCATGAGATACGATGGCAGGAGAGCTCATAAGCCAGAGGTTATTTCATAAGGGTTGCCAAATAAGGATGGTTTAGTATTTTCATGTATAAGAAAAGACACTGCCATAACAATGCTAGAATTAACAAGCCACCTGGTTGATGGCAAGAACACTTCCAACTCATATCATCAAAGGAACACTTCCATGCACAGACCTGAACCTCAGAATACGAGGGAGATGGTACAGCTCCTCTTCGGTGAAAAATGTGAATCCAAGATGTTGGGTCAGGTACATGCCCGTGGATACTGGGGAAGAAAAAGAGGAGTGGCAGAGAGCCTGTGAACTAGAGCAGTCCATTCAAGTCCAAATATAATTATGAGCCACACCTGCATCCAGGTAGAAACGGGCAGTGCCCGCAGTGTGGCCAGGTCTCTTTTATAACCCAGGGATTGGTAGAGTGTGATGGATCTGGAAAAGCACAACTCACTGGAGAGAGTAGGTGGTGGACAGAGAAAGTGGCAGGAGAGGAGAAGGCTGAAGATAGGTGGCCAAAGGGAGGGAGAAGAGAAGGGAGGTAGAGAATAAGGAGAAGGTGGCACATAGGAACACTATACTGAGGGAGGTAGCAGGAGGAAGAACAAATGGATGAGAGGAGAAGGAAGCTATTGGAGAACTAGAATACATCAAAGGAGCAGCTTGAGAAAAGACCAGGCAGAAGAATTGAATTGATATTTTATTTGTAACACGCTCATACACAATGAAGGAGTTGGATAGCATTGAGGAGAAAGATACACATGAAATGGGCCAAAGGTAAGAAAAGTGTAGAGAGGGAGGGCGCAGTGAGAATGAATAGGCATGCTATCAGGCTTAACTAAAAGAGCTAAGGACGGGTGATGGTACAAGTATTCGGAGAGGCATCACAGAGGCCCGGAAGAAAGTGGAGAGTTGCAGTAAGGTGGTAGAATTAGGGAGTGCAAGGAAGAAGTCCTTACGTATGAGACCATTGCAACTCAGCAGAAGGTAGTTTAGGGCAAGATGTTGAGGGCTAGAGTAAGTTCCCCGGGCCAATGAACAGAAAAGGCCAACTTAACCATGCCTGTAGAAAGGTCTAGCTGGCCGGACCCCAAATAGATCTTTTGGGGCTCATTCAGTTGTTACCCTGGACTAGCATTCCGATGCACCTATGGTCATAAGACCCAGGTGAGGGGCTTCCCAGGAGTTGAGGACAAGAAGCCGATGACCTGAGACAAACAAACAAAAGTCAAGAAGTGTGGGGACACTTAACCTCTAGGACTCTTATTAACTGTGGGATTTTAGAGGCATTTTCTCTCTAATTCTCAGTCAGCAGAGTGGCCCATAGTTAGGTTCTCTTTCTTTTATGTTTGTCCCCTTGCATAAAATCCTTAATAAATCCCCAATAAATCTTAAAGCTCTTATTAATTCTACTCAGCTTTAAGGCAGCTATCTGATGCTCAACTCTAGGAAAACCGAAGTGATCTCTGTCGGCATTCCAAATCCACACCCACCTTTCCCTCCAGATATTTTCTTTCGCCCTGATCTCCTCGCCCGTCCAATAAGGCTTGCAACCCCGGCTTCCTCTTTGAGAGCAACCTGACATTTAAACAGCTCATAATTTGCACTGCCACGACCACTAGACTCAATGGGCCTCATTACAACCTTGGTGCTAAGTGCACCAACTTTACCACCATGGTGTAAACTCTGTTTACACCATGGTGGATGGCGGATTTACCGCCCCATTCCAAGGTGAGTGGGGCGGTAAATCCCCATTTCCCATTTTCCCTTCCCCATTTCCATTTTTGCCCCATAGGGCATAATGGGAGTGGGGAAGGCGCTAATTACGCCGCCGTAAATTACGGCGGCGTAATTAGCACCATGGCAGGTTAGTGCCATGGATTTTAACGACTGCTAAAAGCAGGCGTTAAAATCAGAATCAGGCGTTAAGGGTTAACGGTGGCGTTAACCCTTAAGGCCCGAGTTATAATGAGGCCCAATGTCCTAAACGTCCTCCCGTACCTACCATGCTGTAAAGATTTTAACCTTCACTTTAGTACGCAGTCCTCACTGATGGTCCTCCCCCTGTGTACATTTCCACCTCTTAATAAAGAACAGGACCATGCCAACGCACCCTCCATAACCTCCCATAACCCATCTACCCCTCTGTATGCCGCCATCTATATGTGGGGTCATTCTCCATGCATGACCATTGCCATTTCAAATGTCTTCTCCTTGTCTTTCAATCAACCCATGGGGCAGCCCTTCTGGTCCCCTGCCTCATGGATCCTAGTCCCTTTTCAACTCTTCAACCCCATGCCTACCATCTGCAAATTCCAGCTCTTTCACCCGTCTGGGAACACACCACTGGCACCAGACCTTCAGTGCTTCCCAAGGGGTTTTGGAGGAATATTACAGAGCCCTTAAACTGAATCTTTTATCTCTTGAAGTAAACCTTGCTCTCTTACGAAATAACCCTTGAGCTATGCTTGGGTATCCCCCTACCTTTTTAATCCACCTTGATCTCCAATCCAATAATCAACTCATACCTTTATATACTGTAAATATTAGAATTTATTTTTATTGATTTATTTATTTAATGTATGTACTACTGCAACAGCCTCTTTCTAAATTTGCCTGCCTCTATTCTCCGCCATCTGCAGCTCATCCAAAACAGGACTGCGAGACCTGTCCTTGGCCTCAAGCTCAGGGATTGTATCTTTCCAGGACTTAAATCCCTGCACTGGCTCCCAGTGGCTGTGAGGATTAAGTTCAAAGCCCTCTGCATTGTCCACAAGGTCTTCTTTTGCCTGGGGCCTCAATACCTTCAACTCTCGCTTCCTAAATATCTTCCCTCTCAAACTCTTCGCTCATCCATTTTCCCCGCACTTTACCCCTTCCCCCTCTCCTGCACTTGCGCGATTTCAATGTCAAATGGCATAGTAAGATCGTTGTCTCTGTCTTCCCTTTGTCCCCCTCCCTTGCCTCGTCGCGCCTCGAAACACTTGTGTATATGCGTGTTATAAATGCCATATCATATCATATGTATTGAGTGTGGACCTAGCTGCAATTAGGAGCAGCATGGCATGCTAAAATGACTTAGCAGGAATATAAGTAGGGGGGGGGCACAATTTTCCGTAGGGCGGTTTTACATGCACCTCTGCAACATGAGCATTCATTTGGGATGAGGTGGACTCGGTCATTGGTTGACTCGGCCATGTGCATACAAATCGAATCCGTGCTGCCTTCACCTATTGTTTCCATCAAACCAGCTTTCCCGCCTGCTTCTTTTGTAGATCTGCTATCGCATTGTGAAGCACCCAGCAATGCCTCACCCACTATTATACCAGAGAAATGTATTTTTGTTTGAAGAATAATCTAAAAAATCTAATTGTGTAAAGCCTTAAAGTTCGCTTGCAGCTGTATTTGCATTCATTACAACAGAACAGACACACTTTAGATGAACTGTTGGCATTCTTGCCATGGATTCGATTCTTTTACTCAAACACCTGGATTGCATGATGCCGCCTGTTTCACGAGCAGAGCAAGCGGGATTGGTCCCCTTTCCATTACCATTGTCCATTCGCAAGCGGGATTGGTCCCCTTTCCATTACCATTGGCTACCTTTCCATTACAATTGACCATTCGCAAGCGGATTTGGTCCCCTTTCCATTAAGATTGGCCATTGGCAAGAAGCAGCGCAAAGCATCATGGTGCTCCTCATCAGCAGGGCTGTGTGGACGGTGTGGAATCAAGATGTGCAGACTGCTGCAACCCCACACCCGCATTCTGGACATTGCTACAGGGCTGCCCAAAGCGAGGCCGGGTAACTGCTACACCCATGGCAGCAAGGCCCAGGAGAGGGGCAGCAGCCCTCCCCTCCAGGCCTGCTCCCCTCTCCCCCACGCACACTGAGACAGGGAGTGTCGGCACTACAAAGTGCAGGAAGGGTGAGGTGTGAACAAACACCTCACCCTTCCACAAGGACAAATGGGTGCTAAGCACCCAAGGGAAGCGATGTAGTCAGACAGGGAAACTACAAAGAAACGCCCTCCTCCCAGGGGTTCAGAGAGTCGGCAGCTGCCGGCCTGGTGGGCTGGCCTACAGCCCCCACAGAACACAACAAAGACTCAGGGCTACACCTGGGTCTTATATAAGGCAGCAGCTCATGAGATACAAACTGTTTGTGGACCCTGAACGGGGACCCAAACAGTCAGGAGGTCTGCTGTGCACTCAGCGTCTTCCACTCTTTTTCTTTGGAAGTACACTGTGCACTCAGCGTCTTCTGTTACCTTTACCCTACCTTTTTCACTTCTTTCCCAAGTTCGCTGCATACGCGGTGTCCCAACAACCCACAACCAACACCACAGGGCTAATAGACACAAACAGCAGCAGCACGTCAGATATTTTGATATTCAGCAGTGCGAAACTAGATTTAAAACTGAGAACCTTTGAGAAAGAAATACTGAATAGGTACAAAAAATCCCTAGCATGGAAATAGACATACCAATTAAAGAGGCCATATGGATAAAAGAATTAATTTAAATATTTTCACTCATAGAAGCCCAACGCAAGGGCAGGGATGCTTTCAGGGATCCCAAAAAGATTGAAGACCAGGCCATAGCCAGGAAGGCTCACGTAGAACAAAACTGGGACAACTGGTTGAAATCATTTGCCATCCTAGCAACGATATACTTGGGAAAATTCCCCGGGGATGGGGCTAAGCTATGGGCTTATATGAACAAAATTAGAGAGATAAAGCTCTCCCACAAAGGGATGGTTAGCATACGATATAAGATTCAGAAGGAGTATGTCAGAGAGGCCAGCCATAAAATGGGATGAAGTACAGAACGATCTATACATATTAAACGCCAAGCCTCCATCAGAAGAGGAGGTGGCCCAGGCAACAGGCAAGACTAACAAAAACTCACAAGGGGGAAACAGAAGTTTTGAGAATGAAAAACACAGGAAGGGGGAACAGCCCTTTCGTAAAAAGCAGCCATGGGCGGCTAAGTCAAATGCCAGGGAACAGAGCAAAAATAACCACGCTTCAAAAGCCAATATTCCATGCAGGAATTATGGGAAAAATAAGTGCACTTGGGGGAAGGAGTGTTGGTATAAGCATAACTGCTCCAACTGCAACGGGGAACACCCAGCAAGCAACTGCACCAGACTGCCCTCCAAAAATAAAAAAAAAGGAAGATTAGCAATGAAACACTGCTGCCAGTTTTGGAACAAGGCAGAAGCCCCATCAGTCCAAACAACTTCAGAAAAGCATTAATGAGTTATCCCGACAAAAAAATCAGCTCTGCCATCGAGCAGGGTTTCAAAAAGGGTTTCATTATTCCTTTCAAAGGAGTAGGATCCCAGAAAATCCCCAAAAATTTGGTATCAGCCAGGGACAACCCAAAGGTACTAAAAGCTAAAATAAAGAAAGAATTACGCCTGGGGTGGATTGCAGGTGCCTTGGAAAAAATGCCATTTTCAAACTATTTAGTGTCACCACTAGGTCTGGTACCCAAAAAAGAACCCAGTAAAATGAGGCTAATACACCACTTATCCTACCCCAAGGGCCACTCGCTCAATGATGGCCTCCCGCACACTGAATCTGCGGTCTCCTACACACATTTTCAAGAGGCAGTAAGACTAATACAGGACTGCGGTAGGAATGCCCTTATGGCAAAACTGGACATTGAATCCGCTTTCAGGTTACTACCGGTCCACCCAGTTTCACAGCAATGGTTAGGGTTTACTTTCGAAAACAAATTTTAGGTTGATAGAGGCCTCCTCATGGGGTGTGCAGTATCCTGCGCCCTATTTGAACAATTCAGCTTGTTTTTTCAATGGGTGTTTCAGAATCAAGTACCAAGGGTCAGAGTAGTGCATTACCTGGACGACTTTATGGTGATGGGACCAGCAGATTCGGAAGAATGTAAGAAGGCTCTGGCAGAGTTAGAAGGGTTGGCCGCACAATGTGGTATCCCACTGGCAGCGGAGAAGACAACCAAGCCATCCACAAACATTGGGCCTCATTACACGGTAGGCGGTAAAAATCGCCAATTACCGGCATGGCGTAATTAGCGTGTCCGCACTCGCAAGAGGCCGCAAATTGCGTGCCATTACGAGATCGCGGGCACGAGCCTACCGCCATGCCAGTAATGAGCCTACCGCCATGCCGCAAAAGTCCCCAAAAAGTCCCTTAACGGCATCGTCGAAAGCACTGTTAGCACTTCCGACCTGCCGCCACATGCAAATAGCGGTCTTCGCAAATAGCGGTTACCGTAATTTTATGGAACCGGAAATAGCGTCATCGCACCGGAACGGGAAAGAGCACGGCGGCCATCTTTAAAAACACAATCCATTACCATCCTCCTTATCCAGGACACCTTACCAGGAACCACGTTGGAAAATACACCAAGGACACCGTAAAGATGCACAAGGCCGTTAAAAAATTGTCTGAGCGGCAACGCAAGGAGAAATTTAGCAAGGAGGAGCTCCTTATGCTCACGCAGACACTAGCAGAAAATGCATAGGTGGTCTTCAATAACGACATGCCTCGGGAGACCATTGTGAAGAAGGCCATCTGGGAAGAGGTAGCCCACAAGGTCAGCGCGGTAGGCACCACAACCCGCACAGTTAAAGACTGCCGAAAGAGGTGGGATGACCTCCGGCTCCATGTGCGGAAAATTCTATCCTTTAACCGTAACCTGGCTACGGGCACAGGAGGAGGCAGTGAATCGCCAATCAAGCTCACTGAGTGGGAGGAGACGTGTGCATCAACTATCGGGGTGGAATCCATCGAGGGAGTTGGACAAATGGAGCATGGCGTGGCCATTTCGTCCGATGCAGGTGAGTGTATGCATCAAACAATGCACAGTGAAGTGTGATGTTCCACCCAATCATGTGTCCATATGAATGCCGTGGATCCAGCCGCAAACAAACATGCATGCATCACCACTTACCCGTACAACACAGAGCCATTCATGCATGACCCACCCAACATCCCCATTACCTGCATCCACACTAAAGAGCCCTAAATGCATAGAACGGCATGACGTATTCATTTAGCTCAAGGCAGGTCGACCCATGACTGATGGTTTTCCACATTTCTCACCCGTACAGGATCACACACTGACAATGAGGAGGCACGCACTTCCACACCTGCTCCCACATCCAGCAAAAAACCCAGGAGGGATGCCACAGGGGACACCGCCACATCCACAAGGGCAGCCAGGACGAGTGACCATGACCACAGGGACAAAGGCAGCCGGAACACCAGTTGCACGCATCCACAGGCCATGCCTGCTCCCGTCGTGGCACCCAGAGAAGTGTGTCTCCCAGCAGGTGAAGGCAGCATCGAGGGAATGCACTCTGCTGCCACCAGCTCAACGGGTGAGGCAGCAGCCACTGCCCCACCTTCAGATGAGGAGGAAACACCTGCCATTGATGATGAAAGCCAGAGCCCCAGACCAACAAGCCCCTTACTGGCAAGCCCGAGGTTCTCTTCAGGTCCGGGTAGTCATGGAGAATCAACCACCCCTGAAGGGCCATGGAGCCCCCAGGTATTCTCTCCTGATGCAAGTGCAATGGATCCAGGTGCATCAGCCATCCCACTAGCACCCACCATGCGACATGACCTCTCGTCCATCTTTCAGAGGCAGACCGAGATGAGTGGCCTAGTAGAGCAACATGTGGCTGAGACAGCCCGCCTGAGGGAGGACATTGCTACACTTGCACAGCAGACGAGGGAGGGCATGGAGGCATGCACCAACCGAATCTGCAGTGAAATGGCCCAACTGCGGCAGGCCATGAACCGCATAGCAGACGCAATTGAGCATCGGTGCCCACTCACGGCCCAGGAAGAACCAGGCCCCTCCTCGTCTGGGAGTTCACGTCATACTAGTCCCCTACGCCGGTCTATGCGGAACCTGCGGCGCACCGCTTCACAACCACCAGATGATGATGCAGGCACTGGCAAATAGGGCCACCAAGATTCGGGTGCCACATGTGGCGATGGACACATTCACGCCATGAGACTCACATGGGAGTGTTGAGGGGGGAGGAGGGTAAGGGTGTATTTGGGTGTGTTGAGGGTGGAGGGGGGTAAGGGTGTATTTGGGTGTGTTGAGGGGGGAGGGGGGTAAGGGTGTATTTGGGTGTGTTGAGGGGGAGGGGGGTAAGGGTGTATTTGGGTGTGTTGAGGGGGGAGGCGGGTAAGGGTGTATTTGGGTGTGTTGAGGGGGGAGGGGGGTAAGGGTGTATTTGGGTGTGTTGAGGGGGAGGGGGGTAAGGGTGTATTTAGGTGTGTGGAGGGGGGGTAAGGGTGTATTTGGGTGTGTTGAGGGGGGAGGGGGGTAAGGGTGTATTTATGGAGTTGGGGTAATGCACTTTTTATCACATTATGTTCAATATACACTGTTCTGAGTTTGAAACCCAAGCGTGGTCTCCATTATTGTGTATGTGTCATTCATTGTGGACAGGGTCCTTTGTGGGCCTTGGAACATGCACCAGGGCAACAATACCCGTCTAAGTCCATGCTATTTCACCTTGGTGCCTGATGAGATTCCAAAATCAGATGCTGATGCACATCGTGTGCCTCCTTGGCACTGCCTCTTTCATGTCCTGCCGGGGCATTCCACCCGCACTCATCCCCAGCCACATCATACTATTCTGGTGGTTGCATGTCAATTTCAAGTGGCATAGGCACATTCCATCATATGCACATTTTGTGATGCTCTACACATGCCATGTTTGTCTTTGCCACTTTGACACGGCCGTACAGGAGTGCCACACCCAGGCCGCTTAGGCAGCGGAGCACTGTCATTGGAAGGATGTGCAATATTGTTGTCCTCTTCCTGATGGTTCTGTGGGTTCCGTACAGGGGTTAGGAGCCACCTCCTCAGTGGATAGCTGGCATCGCCTGTATGGTGTGAGGAATGGGTACCTGTTATGGCTCACCTCTGGTGCTGGCTGTTGTTGGTGCTGCACTGCTATCATGTACTCCAGCCCATCATGTCATGCTGCTGCTATTGGGACCATCTTGGTGTGGGAAGGGATGTGGTGTGCTCTTTTGTGCTCCCTGTCTCCATTGCATGCACCTGTGCTGATTGTGTCCATCTGTGGCAGATGGGTACACTGCTCAGGTCTCTTAACGGGTGCTTTTCAATGCCGTTATTTGCGCCATGCCGGTAAGGGTTTTTTAGGTGTTTTCCATGCCGCTAATGCCATGTCCGCATGGCTTGTGATGCCCTGGTATTAGCGCCATGGCGCTAATTCCGGCATGGGGTCGCGCGCCCGCGGCCTTGCTGCTATTAGTGGCACCGTAATTAACGGGTGTGCTAATAGCGGTGGGTCCAGGTCGTGATTGGCTTGGGAAATTACCGGTACCGGTAATTCATTACCGGTACCGGTATTCCCTTACCGCACAACGTGTAATGAGGCCCATTATCTTTTTAGGAATCAAGATAGACTCAGCAGAAGGCTTATGCAGAATTCCAAAAACAAAAGTAGTAGAACTCTTAAGGAAAATACAAGAACTAAGCGCAAAAAACAAGGGCACCATAAGGGAATTACAACCACTGGCTGGCAGTCTCAATTTTGCAGCCAGAATCATCCTGCAAGGGAAAATATTTTCTAGGAACCTAGAGTGTAAGACCAAAGCATGTTTCCAAACCCCACCAGCACATCCGACTAGGCAAAGAAGTGAAAGAAGATCTGAAAGTCTGGGGGAATATCCTCAAAAACTTCAACGGGACCACACTTTGGCCTATGCCATTGAGCACAGGGGCAAAGAGGGTCCTCTTCACAGATGCAGCCAAGGATCAAGGGCTTTGGGGCCATGCTAGACACAGAATGGGTGGCTGGGCATTGGCCCGAGTCATGGGAAACAGTAGGATGGACAAAAACATCACTCTGTTAGAAATAGTCCCCATCTGGCTAACGATACGCATCTGGGGCAGGCAACTGGCTAACACGGTACTCTTGGTATAGTGTGACAACATGGCTGTGGTAGGAGGAATTATAAACAAAAGAACTACAGTGCTCAGAGTGCTACGAGCCATCACGACAGTCACACTGCAAGAAAACATTTGTGTCAAAGCAAAACACATCACTGGAGCAGATAATAACAGCTGCTTTATCTCAATTCCAGTGGACAAGATTCCGGGAGCTAGCGCCACACGCCTAGGAAAAGATGACGCCCATACCAGCGGACTGCTGGGCAATAATGCGAAACTAGAAAAAATTGCATCAATGCCAACGCCACAGAGCCAAGGCCAGGATGCACACCAAAGACCAGGCACCTCAAAAACGGGTGCCAGCAGCATGCTGCCAACAGAAAACACAATCCCTGTCATGGGGTTCCTAGCAGAGATGGCAGAGAAAGCACTGGCAAGCAGCACTACAGCTTAGTGCAGTAAGTTCTTGCAAACAGTTTTTAGAGCAACAGGTTTAAACCATGTGGAGTTAATAACAATAAAGGACATAGACATTTTTTTAAAGTGGGCACAAGAGCAAGGCTTTAAAAAAGATTGGGCAAAAAGACATCTGGTTGCAATATCCTATTTTTCAAAATTGCAGGGAGACTCAGACCCCACCCATAGCGCTTTAATTTCATATGCAATGAAGGGCTGGGGTAAAATGGAGGGACCCCAAGTAGACACCTGGATCCAATCCTTCCTGGCTAACAGAACTATGCGCGTGTTCTCACCTTCAGCAGCTGCTGAACCCATCCCCATCACCTGCGGAGTCCCTCAAGGATCCTGCGTCTCGCCCACTTTGTACAACATTTTTACAAAGCCACTATTTGACAAACTGGACCGTCTGGGTGTCACCTATACAAACTATGCGGATGACACCCAGATACTCCTACCCCTCTCAGGAACCTATGACATAGACGTTGCGCGGATTAACGAAGTCTTCATCATCATTCAGGCTTGGATGGCCACACATGGCCTCTGCCTGAATGATGAGAAGACAGAATTACTCCTAGTCGGATCATCCAATAACCTTCTCAAACTAAGTCCTCATTACACAAATATCCTCATCGATGGGAACAATATACCCATTGCCAAACATGTAAAAACTTTAGGTTTCTACCTCGATGCCCTGTCCAACCTAACTAAGCAGATTAACATGTCATCATCGGCCACCGCCTAGACAGGAAAGTTGATCAGAGCCTGTAGACCTTTTCTATCCCCCCACCAGCTGCCTTACGCTGGCGAGAGCGCTTATACAATCTAAACTGGATTATTGCAACAGCCTTTATCTAGGAGCGAACAAAACCATCCTAAATAAACTCCAGATCATGCAAAATAATGCGCTCAGAGCAGCGTTGAATATTCCCAAAAGAGAGCACATATCAGAAACTGGAAAACACCACAGGTGGCTCTCTATACATCACAAAATTGTCCTAAAAACTATCTGTCTCACTCACAAAGCGCTTAACTACCAAGACCCCCCCCCCCGTATCTCACAGAGAAGTTCACATGGAAGGTATCCAACAGAATCACTAGATCTTCCAACATACCATGTCTGGCGGTGCCCAGATATAATCTATAAAGAGCCGGAGGCTCTTGCTTCCCGGTATTAGCCACCCAGCTCTGGAACACCCTCCCTCAGAATATTCAGACTATTCAAACCTTTAACAAATTCAGAAGCCATGTCATTACATGGATACTCAACAAAACTTAAAACAACAGTTCTTGATATCACTAACCGTGAGATGATCTGTACAACTTGTATGTGTCATCCATCCTATACTACTGCTATGACCTATGTATAATATGTACAATGTCTAATATGTATATATGTACCATTGTAATTTTTTTCTGTGAATGCTATACTATGCCATGTAACAATTACTATCCTCTAGCGCCCAATTACCTTTGGGTCAGGTGCGCGATATAAATAAAATAAACAAACAACCAAACAAACAAACACCCGCCGCCCTTTAGATTTTGAAAAACTAGTCAAAATAACAAACCTACTAGACGGCATATGCTCCCACCCATGTGAAACATTATTATTTAAAACAGCATTTTTTCTCGCATACTTTGGGGCTTTTCGAGTAGGAGAGCTCATTGCCTCCAGCACCAAAGCCAACAATGGATTGGGCATCATGGAAACAAGGGTAAAAAGGGACAGAGTCAGCATAGAAATAAAACGATCAAAAACGGCGGCCAAAGGGATAATTAACGTTTGCTGCATCGACGATGCACCAAACTGCGCGGTGTGCATCACTACCTCTATTACGCACAACGGCCCAAAGTTGGGGGGACATTCCCAATCTATAGAGACTCCTGAGCAGCAGGGTGGAACCCTAACGAGTTCGGCACCCACTCATTCAGAATCGATGCTGCAACCTCAGCATGGCAAGAAGGCCTAGGCGCCGAGCAAGTAAAGAACATAGGGGAGTGGAAGTCAGATTGTTACAAAAGATATACCAGACCAGAACTAATATAGTTTCCTCTCACCCACCCCTTTTTTTTTCTCTCCCCCCCAGAAACAACAGTCGAGCGGGATGCACCCCTAAGATCAGCCTGGATAGTCGGACATTCGTTTGTATTCAGGACAGGGCATTGGGCTGAAGAAACCAAAGAGGGTCCGGCCTTTAGGAATACCATTGCATCATGGTGGGGCTACAGAGGCCTCCACTGGGCGGACATTCATGACAAACTAGCCGAACTAGTCGCATACAGAGACTCACCGCAATTCCTAATAATCCACCTAGGTGGCAATGATCTGGTAAACTTGGGGAGAAAAGGTTTATACAAAGAAATTTGCACCTCACTATCAGGTATTTCTCACAATTGTAGGGACACAGAAATCTATTTCTCAGCAATCTTGCCTAGGAAAAAATGGCAGGGGGCCACCTGTTATAAATCAGTAGATGAGTCCAGGAGAAAATTGAACAGAGGGCTGGAATAATTCTGCACAGCCAGGGGTCTGGGTTTTATAAAACACCAAGCCATAACACTGGGCGACCCCGATCTGTTTCACAAAGAGGGCACCCATTTATCGGGGCACGGCATGGAACAATTCTACAGAGAAATCTCCGCTACTTTAGCTACCAGGGGCTGCAGATAACCTAACTTTTGGGGGAACACAGGCAGCCAATCCCCTGCTCGTGTGTGGCGGCACGGCCAGAGGGGGTAACCTCAGGACCCGGTGCCCAAAAGTACTATATTATTACGATATGCGATTATTGTTATGTTTTCATAACCATATCCGTAACAATAAAAACCTACGGCCTTTTATTGCCAACACTTGACAAATGTTGTGGTGTAACAGTTCATTGCGGAGGGAGGGGTTGTTTACAGTTCACAAACCCACATCCCGAACACAACAAATGTAAGTTGCCTGCATATGGGTCCAGCAGTTCTGCGTTCATCGTCTGCAGTTTCACCTTTGCCCTTCCCCACCCGAGGCAAACATTATTCATATGATGAGGATATCTACATATATAGACTATTTGCTCACAGTCTCTCCTGTTGGCTTTGCTGCGGTGTAAACACATCACAAACACTTCAGCATGGTACACATGGGTGAGGTCGGCATGCATTGTGTTGCTTTTAACTTTACAATCTGAGCTTGCAAGGAAAATGCAATGAGCTGCGATGGACTGAGATATATATATGTATATATATATATATCTATATATATATATATATATATATAGATATATATATATATATAGATATATATATATATATATATATATCAGTAAAAACACTTTGTTAACGGGACGTCATGGTTAAGTTGCGCAACTAAAAACCTATGAAATTCAGTGAAAAAACTTTGTTAAAGGGACGTTATGGTTCCAAGTAAAACCGAAAAACCCCTGAAATTCGCCAGTTATGGTAAGCTAAGCAACCATAACTTGCGCCACCACCGTTCACTGCTAAGCCTAACACCCAGGACATCAAAGATGGGATCACAAATGTCATTGATGACATCACTGATGACATCACATGTCTGACTCCCCCTTTTTTCCTTTCCTGACATATCTAGGCCACATGATTTTCTTCAGTAACAGTCAGGAACTAAAAATTGTAAATTACTATATTCGTAGACTTATCCTTCAATTATGTTCTTAGAATAATTCCCTTATGGTCCAGTCATATCATATGAAACATATACATAGGGGAAGACACAACCTTGAAAGACAGCAATCCTTTTTGTGCATTAAAATTATCAGTAGATTTATCAGAACTTTCTGATATTTTTGATGTTTTTTTATTACTGTACTTTCCCTGTATATCCTCATATTTTTATATGTTGTACTCACACTATTTTCCTTAGGGTCCAGACACATCATGTGATATATATATATAGGGTAAGTAACAGCTTTGAAACAGAGCAATCATTTCTCTGCATAAAGGTAATCAGTTATGTTATGAACACTTTCTGCTACTATTGCTGTTTCTTTTTCTTACTTCAATTCCCTTGTATATATTCATATTTGTATGTGGTGCTGTCTCTTTGTGATTTGTCTATAATAATGCAATTATGTAGTAAGTGGGTTTTATTACCTACTCGCTAGCAAATAGTTTCACGCCCTAATAAATAAAATTAATATTTTTAATGAAGATCGGCTCATGGGACTAATTTATGTTTTTAAAACAGGTACATCCTTCCCTACTGTCAATGCCACGGTTTTCAGACCCCGGCCGACTGATTTTTTAACTGCCAGGTGCAGCTACTTCTAAACAACTTCATGACCCTCACCATTTTATGGGACAATCGCCAAGGACCAATATGCCCTTACGCGGTACTAGCGGCTAGAAGCAACATACCAACCATTATGGTGGTCTAATGCCTCGTTGTTGGAACAGCCTTCCGATTATCAGTGCGACCATAGTGCTTCTTTTATCATAAACCAACACCCTGTGTACCGCAAAGGAACAACGTGTGACTCAAGATGAACTTTTGCGGATCGACAGCAAAGACAAATGCAAATCGCTGAATATTCTCTAAACATTTGATGTCAAATAAAAGTACTTTACGAAATGTACAGTCTTGCTGTTTGCTTTTAAATCACAGTTTCATATTCCGAATTGTGGCGCGCTGTGTTGTGAGATGATCTGTGTTGTTTTCCTGGTTCTGTGTAAAGTCGCGTAGGACTGGAGACGACTGGGTCTTACGCAGTACTAGCGGCTAGAAGCAACATACCAACCATTATGGTGGTCTAATGCCTCGTTGTTGCAACAGCCTTCCGATTATCAGTGCAACCATAGTGCTTCTTTTATCATAAACCAACACCCTGTGTACCGCAAAGGAACAGCGCGTGACTCAAGATGAACTTTTGCGGATCGACAGCAAAGACAAATGCAAATCGCTGAATATTCTCTAAACATTTGATGCCAAATAAAAGTACTTTACGAAATGTACAATCTTGCTGTTTGCTTTTAAATCACAGTTTCATATTCCGAATTGTGGCGCGCTGTGTTGTGAGATGATCTGTGTTGTTTTCCAGGTTCTGTGTAAAGTCGCATAGGACTGGAGACGACTGGGCCTTACGCGGTACTAGCGGCTAGAAGCAACATACCAACCATTATGGTGGTCTAATGCCTTGTTGTTGGAACAGCCTTCCGATTATCAGTGCAACCATAGTGCTTCTTTTATCATAAACCAACACCCTGTGTGCCGCAACGGAACAGCGTGTGACTCAAGATGAACTTTTGCGGATCGACAGCAAAGACAAATGCAAATCGCTGAATATTCACTAAACATTTGATGTCAAATAAAAGTACTTTACGAAATGTACAGTCTTGCTGTTTGCTTTTAAATCACAGTTTCATATTCCGAATTGTGGCGCGCTGTGTTGTGAGATGATCTGTGTTGTTTTCCTGGTTCTGTGTAAAGTCGCGTAGGACTGGAGACGACGGGGCCTTACGCAGTACTAGCGGCTAGAAGCAACATACCAACCATTATGGTGGTCTAATGCCTCGTTGTTGCAACAGCCTTCCGATTATCAGTGCAACCATAGTGCTTCTTTTATCATATACCAACACCCTGTGTACCGCAAAGGAACAGCGCGTGACTCAAGATGAACTTTTGCGGATCGACAGCAAAGACAAATGCAAATCGCTGAATATTCTCTAAACATTTGATGTCAAATAAAAGTACTTTACGAAATGTACAATCTTGCTGTTTGCTTTTAAATCACAGTTTCATATTCCGAATTGTGGCGCGCTTTGTTGTGAGATGATCTGTGTTGTTTTCCGGGTTCTGTGTAAAGTCGCGTAAGACTGGAGACGACTGGGCACGTTTGGCTACGCACCCTGTAACGTCACGGAGAGAGACGGGGAATATGAATGCTTTGATAATGTCAGGCTTAGGGGAGGGAGATATGATTTAGTGTTGCAAAAGCAGGTCAGCCAGGTTGATGGGGCAAGTAATAGGATTATCACATAATGTCGGCGCACAGCAGCCTGATTTATCGTTTGTTTAGTGGACAAAAAGTCGGGTAAGGCCCATAGGAAATTGTAATGTCAACGGACATAAGGAGGGTTCTTAGAACACTTTCAACCTGACAACGAACAATACGAACAGCGTTCTCAGAACACCCCCATTTTGTTTAATTGCAAACATTAGCTCCACGTCCACTCTTCCTCGTCCCAGTACTTACTTCATGAGGCCCCTGCCTCCGACACAGGACCTTTTTCTATTTCTTTAAATTCCTATAACTCCTCCCCCACATCCACATCACTCAGTTTCATATTATCAAGCCAGAGCATGGGACCTTCCCCGCAGGGAGGGTGAGCAGGGTCGTCACTACTGTGATGAGGAAGAGTAGGACTAGGAGTAATGAAGATTACCGGTAAGTAATCAGAGCATTTGAGGACACCGCGAGTGTTGTTAGAACACATTCAACTTGCCAGAGTACAATACGGACAGCGTCCTCAGGATACCCCAATTTTGTTTATGTACGAACATTTAAGGACACCGCAAGTGTTCTTAGCTCAATTTTAGCTTGCTTGCGAACAAAACGGACATATACTCCGTCCTCAGAACACCCCACCATTTAGTTTATATAGAAAATTTCAGAACAGCCGTGTTGTCCGCAGACAAATCGAACACAACAAAAGTGTCTAGCACATAAAAAAACAGAACATTGAACCTATCGCATACTCCCCCACACTCCCCAAATACTCTTACACACCAACACACTCCACTAAATACAATTTTTAATCCAAGTTTCACTGCTTTGTCCGCGGTCGTCTGTGAATGCAAGATGGCGGGCGCCACAGAAAATCTGATGTGCTTCACGCACCACGCCGTCCAATCAGCGAACACGTTGCATGTCCGCGGACATCACGCAAGCCGCTCGGCCAATAAGGGCACTGTCCGCAGAGCGAACCGGGAAGTCCCTCCGCGGAGCGAACAGAGATATCACTAATTTGTTTGCCTTACATTTTGGTCATTTAAAAAAAAAATACTGGACGGATTTACACCAAATTTGCAAAAGCATGCTTTCGGGACCAAGCCCCCGCTCCTGCCGCAAATTTGGTGTAAATCCGTCCAGCGGTTTGGGCTGTAGGTGTGCGCAAAGTTATTTCCCATTATTTCTATGGGAAAAAACAAACATTTTGGGACCCCACCCTATAACTTTGCCCCCCCTGGACCAAATCTCTCCAAACTTTGCAAAAAAATTCAGAGTGGGCCATATACTTTTTTTGCAATGTTTGGTGAGGATTTGTCCAGAGGGAGCGAAGTTATAAGCCACCCAACAAATGCTCTTCCTATGGAAACACCAACTTAACCATAACTACATGGACGCTACTGCGTCCATGATATATATATATATATATATATATATATATATATATATATATATATATATATAATTTATTTATTTGTATACGGTTTGTTTAAACCTTTACAAAATAATTAATCAACAAAAGATACAACATTCAAAACAATAAAATCACTATCAATTCAGACATATTACGAACATAATTAAAATAACATTTTGTGTATAACATTGGAAAAACAATACATCTTGTCGGAACTTCATTTCTCATTTAAATCATTCAAGATAAGTCACAGAAATTCTTCAAAAAAGCCATTATTCTTAGTTTTAAAACAGTAGAGCTATTATGCCTAATTTGAAACCATAACAGCTCGGTGTCAACAGAAAGCAGATGTAGTACAAATTGTTCAAAATATAATATACGTTGCTTCAGTAGAGCTGGGCATAGAAGTAGTATATGTAACAGAGTTTCTTCAGTGCCGTCTTCTTTACAATATCTACTCCAAGCCCATGCGTCATTAAGGAGATTCCATCTTTTCAGAATGTAGTTTGTTTTTAAGATATTGAAACGGAACCTCATGAATGTATTTCTAAAGTTCCGAGAAGAATATTTCTTCAAGTAAGTTTCAAGAACAGGGTAGAATTTCCAAAACGAATATATTTGATTAACCATTTTGGATTGTTGAACAAAATTGAGAGTTCATTGCCAGTCATTGCATTTCAATATACTTTTCACTTTCAATGCGTTCTTTATCAGCATCTCTATCGTAATGCCTGCCTTCATCAATATTTCTCCAATAACCGCTTTCAATTTCAAACAAAAGAGGTTGGATTGGTCTTTCCCTACTATTGTATACAACGACGTGGAATTGTTTACCAAACATTTCCTCCACAGCAACATTTTTTTCCATACAATAATTGATTCTAAAGACTGCAGGCCAAATTCATATCTAATAGCTTGGATTGGGATACACTTAGGAATAAAAAATAAAACACCTTTCCACATATCACGTTCTAATTTTTTCTCATTTAAGAACCGAACGTCTAACATGTTAGATGATAAACAAAATCCAGTGAGTTTGTGTCAAACACATACTCAGCTATGGTTACCTGGCCCTTTGAGGACTTGCTTGTGTTTAGGCATGCTCTGAGGGCATTTCTGCATGCAGGAACCTAATAAGCTCTCAAAAGCAGTCAACAAGATTGAACAGCTGGCTGTAATAGCACAGTCTGGGCGCCGGTAAAACACAGGGGCATCTCACAGCGGCAGGTGGCTTTATATCCAGGCTAGGATTGCAGGTTTAGGGTTGCTAGGGAACCAGGCCGTCAGGTGAAGCACCAGGAGGCCTGGCATTCCACACACAGGGTGGCCACACATGTGCACTAGAATGGAAATTTAACATGAACATTCCACAGCATCACTGTCTCAGCCACAAATCCAACATTATATCCACAGCGAAACAGAGATGACATAACAGGTCCTCCAAGCTGTGTGCCATTTCTAACCAATGAATGTGGCATTAGTAACCCGTTCCGCGAGCTACACCAGGGAGTCGCGTTCAATGAATGAAAATCCTTTGCCAAGATGGCTGCCAAGATTGTAGGGGCGTGTCTCTGTACAGACCCCCTCTTCAATTACCATGGGGGCCAGGAAAGCTACTGGCAGTGAAGCGGCAACAATGAGATAAGTGAGGCGGGCAAGGAGGGGGATGGGAATAGTTTAGAAAAAATAAACGGGAAGGTGGTTGGGGGAAAGCAGCCTGTGGGTTCTGTGGAATGCTGGCTGAGATCAGTAGTTTCAGCCTGCGATACATGAAACCTGAATGTCTCCCTCCCCCCCAGTGCTAATGGCATATTCAGCCCTCTGATAATAGTTAGGGAACAGTAGTATGTCAGTAACCTTAGTTTGCTTTGAGTGGAAAACGTACACCATCATCAGAGTTTTGTTTTAGTAGGAAATCTCTTTCTGATGTAACACTGAACTGGTCAGAGGCGCACTGAGGTCAACATTCATGAAGAGACTCATTCCCCCCCCCCTTCAAATAAAGCATGCCTGCTGACTCAATAGACACTTCACACCAGTGCCAGCGGAGTGAGGGCAGTCTTTGCCATCAATTTGACCAGCCTTCAATGAATATTTTATAATGCGCTTAGTACTGGAGACCAATCTCTGAGCACAGGAATCAGATTCAAACCTTGGTTGCACTGCATTGTCTTGAAAGCAAGAGAAACGCAATGCCCCTGAGCTATACTCTTGGCCCTCCCTGCAGATGGTCTCTTTGGGCTGGTGTTCAGGGTGGTCACCAATGTCCCTCTTTGACATTCTGCGAGTTGCGGCTCTAGCCACAGGGATGAAAGCTCATCCCTTGGCCATTGTGCCGCTCAGTACTTTGCATAACCCCTCTCTTTTTTTTTTTGTTGCATTTTCACTTATTTTATTTTAACAAAATTCAAGAAATAAATGAAGCACTCATTATGATTCAATTGCTTTATTCTCCAACGACGCAAGGATTTCCGAATTATTAATCCTCCTTTGCTGTTAAGGTGCGTGTCAGCCATATCTTCTTCCTTTGGAAGACCATGTGGTAATTTTAGTGGTTGAACTCTGATCAAGGGTTTAATAATCTTCAGCTTTTCATTAATGGCACTCCAGCTCTTGCTTCCTCTTATTTAGGGCAGGATCCTGTAGGATCTTCTTTTCCCAGTATGGCCGGGCGAGACCCGATCTAATTCTGGTGATGAGATGCAATTTATGCGGCTGCTGTGGATGCCCGCCATACTTCTCATGATCATGAGGGCTGATACAAATACTATCAACCAAAGCAGACACAGGTTTTGTTCACCTTTGATTATTTTTTCATATGGTCCTCCAGTAACGGTTAGCTCAAATTTGGAACAATTTTGGGATCACGAAGAGCGATAGGGAGGTGGAT
Organism: Ambystoma mexicanum; assembly: GCF_040938575.1. Classification (NCBI taxonomy): domain Eukaryota; kingdom Metazoa; phylum Chordata; class Amphibia; order Caudata; family Ambystomatidae; genus Ambystoma; species Ambystoma mexicanum. The sequence goes on along the minus strand of NC_090936.1, from coordinate 128,347,548 downwards.
ACTCTTTTGCAATGGGCACTTGGTAAAATCCTACAGCTCATTTCAGTAAAAGTTTAGAAAGCCTTTGCCAAGCAAAAAGCAGTAAGAGCTCAGATGCCACCCATTTCTTACAAGAGGTTTTTGGAGCATGTGCACTAGGAGGAGGCGGTAGCCCCTCATTACATTGACCACTGCATTCAAGCATTGGCGCGCGGCGCTACTCTGCAGCTAGCAACACACTGTAACAACCAATCACGTATTAGGAACATAATCAGCGGTGGAGTGTTCGTTGTCATGGCCCCTGAACTCTAGAACAGCTTTCCACTTTCAATAAGACTGGAGCCTAACCTTTCTAGGTCCAGAAAGGCATTTAAAACCAAAATACCTTGCCAGTATGGTCTCCATCACAAGAAACATTACCTTTAAGTAAAGCTTTCTCAATGGATAAACTGGAAGACAAAACAAATCAAATGTAACCCAACTGCTCCCTTCAACCCCACCTTTACCCTCAGTCCCCCCAATCTCTATCCACATCTCGGTGGTCGGAAGCAACTATGCACACAAGGAGTGAATTATGAAACACCATAAATAAATAAATACATACAAACGGAGGATCCAACTGCATCATAGGACAAAACGTGTGCGCAGTCATGTTCCCAGAAGCAGGGAAAGCTTGCAGGCTCGGTTCTATGTCATGCAATCGACAACTATTTTTCTGATGGGTTTTTGAATGAACATTATTCGCTGAAAAAAAACATCAAAAAATGTAGGGGTGCGACTCCCCCCGCCCCCAAGCTCCCCCCCCTGTCTTTAAAAAAAAACAACACTTTATTGGCATTTGTAGCAAACAAACAGAAGAACAACCCCAACAGTATCTCCCCCTCCCGTCTTCCCTCTCTCACTCCTTCTTTATTCCTGAACCCCCCCAAACCCTTTATTTCTCCTTTCCCACCCCACCCCTATATTTTTCAATGGGTTTATGGGCGAGATATGTTCGTAAAAAACCTGTCGCAAAAAATAGTTGTCGATGAAAGGACGTTGTACCGCAAGCTCAAACTATAGCTCAGACTGGCGCAGGCTCAGACTATAGCTCAGACTGGCGCAGGCTCAAAATATAGCTCAGACTGGCGCAGGCTCAGACTATAGCTCCGACTGGGGCAGGCTCAAACTATAGCTCAGACTGGCGCAGGCTCAGACTATAGCTCCGACTGGCGCAGGCTCAGACTATAGCTCCGACTGGCGCAGGCTCAGACTATAGCTCCGACTGGCGCAGGCTCAAACTATAGCTCAGACTGGCGCAGGCTCAGACTATAGCTCCGACTGGCGCAGGCTCAAACTATAGCTCAGACTGGCGCAGGCTCAAACTATAGCTCAGACTGGCGCAGGCTCAGACTATAGCTCCGACTGGCGCAGGCTCAAACTATAGCTCAGACTGGCGCAGGCTCAGACTATAGCTCCGACTGGCGCAGGCTCAAACTATAGCTCCGACTGGCGCAGGCTCAGCCTATAGCTCCGACTGGCGCAGGCTCAGACTATAGCTCCGACTGGCGCAGGCTCAGACTATAGCTCCGACTGGCGCAGGCTCAGACTATAGCTCCGACTGGCGCAGGCTCAGACTATAGCTCAGACTGGCGCAGGCTCAAACTATAGCTCAGACTGGCGCAGGCTCAGACTATAGCTCCGACTGGCGCAGGCTCAAACTATAGCTCAGACTGGCGCAGGCTCAGACTATAGCTCAGACTGGCGCAGGCTCAAACTATAGCTCCGACTGGCGCAGGCTCAAACTATAGCTCCGACTGGCGCAGGCTCAAACTATAGCTCAGACTGGCGCAGGCTCAGACTGGCGCAGGCTCAAACTATAGCTCAGACTGGCGCAGGCTCAAACTATAGCTCAGACTGGCAACGCATTTGGGAATCTGGGGCATGAGACAGAAACGCACCGAGGAAAGGCACACGTTTGGGAGAACTTCTGGGCATTGTTGGGCTTTTAGTAGGAGAATGGCAGGAAACCCTACACCGGCTTCGTCTTTTTATGCTCAGTAGGTGAATTCCAGTAATTAAGCATCGTTGTACATGGCAGACGCCTCATCATCAATAACCACAATGCCCTCCACGCCCACCTGCTGCTGGAAATGTGCAACCCTGACATACTACATGGATGAAGGAATGACACCAGGTGATACATGATGTGATCCTTTATTGCACACATGCATGAGTGACTCCCGCAAGCTAGTGAGCAGTTCAGCAGCCAAGCTCTTCCCACCTCAGGAGTCAAGCCATGTCATTTTGCTATGTTGGAGGGTTCCAATTCTAGTAAGCACACCAGTGGTTCCACTGAGGTATAAGCCTGTAACCTATGGCTCTCCAGATATGTTGGACTCCAACTCCCACTAGTTCTAGCCAGAATAGTCAATGGTGAGGTGACTTGGGACATCTGAAGGCTTTTGATTCATTTTCCAGACAAATGTTTGAAACCTGCTGTACTTTGGAGGAGAGCTCAGGATGCAATCTATGCAATGCCTTCTAGGTAAAGGAAACCAGCCCGGGCAATGGATGTGCCAAGGACTTGAAGGTATCCTACCTGCCCTCACTTTTATATGGCACACGTCGAGTATCCTAGCCCTAACTAAATGTCCCCAACCTCCCCTACTGATGCAGCTCTATGCAGCAGCAAGATGTGGGCTGTGCTCTTCAGTCGCATCAGAAACCCTTTAACAGAAAGGTGTGGTGGTCCTTTGTACCCTTAGTGATGTGGCCACCCCAAACAGCATCAAGGGATGTGACCACTGATCACCAGTGCAGATGAAAGGAGGTAGTACAATACAGGTGTTTCCTGTGCGCATGTCATTCCAGATACTGTTGGCAGGGTTCCGCCCACTCTCATCAGCTGATGGTCTTGCACCGTCCAATAGTTTGCTGCCTTACATCAGGAAATGGCGGGAGGTTCCAGGGTCGCTGGCTGTTTGCTCTTAAGACACAGTGTTTGCCGGCATTGGTTGTGCTTGCAGATATGACTGACTCCTTGCACTATCCTAAATGGGGCGAAAGTGTATGGCTGCTGGATGTGTGCAAGAGTTATCCAGTGGTGTGCTGTGCCGATGAGGTATTCAGGTGTTTGTTTCACACGTGCCACCAGAAGGCAGCGCACAATTGGCAATCTTATGATTTGCCCTCTTTCAAGGGTATCTTGTGGCATGTGCAGACTGGGCGTCCTCCCTCTGTGGCTGTGGTAATGGGCCTTTCTCCATAGACATGGCCCCTCTGTGGGTGCGGTCCCAAGCCTCAGGATGTATGTGCATTGCTTTGTCCAAACCTCAGGATGTATGTGCATTGCTTTGTCCAAATCTCAGGATGTATGTGCATTGCTTTGTCCAAACCTCAGGATGTATATGCATTGCTTTGTCCAAACCTCTGGATGTATGTGCATTGCTTTTGCCAAACCTCCGGATGTATGTGCATTGCTTTGTCCAAACCTCAGGATGTATGTGCATTGCTTTGTCCAAACCTCAGGATGTATGTGCATTGCTTTGTCCAAATCTCAGGATGTATGTGCATTGCTTTGGCCAAACCTCAGGATGTTGGTGATTTGCTTTGTCCAAACCTAGGATGTATGTGCATTGCTTTTGCCAAACCTCAGGATGTATGTGCATTGCTTTGGCCAAACCTCAGGATGCATGTGCATTGCTTTGGCCAAACCTCAGGATGTATGTGCATTGCTTTGGCCAAACCTCAGGATGTATGTGCATTGCTTTGTCCGAACCTCAGGATGCATGTACATTGGTTTGGCCCAACCTCAGGATGCATGTGCATTGCTTTGGCCAAACCTCAGGATGTATGTGCATTGGTTTATCCAGACCTCAGGATGTATGTGCATTGGTTTGTCCAGACCTCAGGATGTATGTGCATTGGTTTGGCCAAACCTCCGGATGTATGTGAATTGGTTTGTCCAAACCTCCGGATGTATGTGAATTGGTTTGTCCAAACCTTCTGATGTATGTGCATTGCTTTGTCAGAACCTCAGGATGTATGTGCATTGGTTTAGCGAAACACTCAGGATGTATGTGCATTGGTTTGGCCAAACCTCCGGATGTATGTGAATTGGTTTGTCCAAACCTCAGGATGTATGTGAATTGGTTTGTCCAAACCTTCTGATGTATGTGCATTGCTTTGTCAGAACCTCAGGATGTATGTGCATTGGTTTAGCGAAACACTCAGGATGTATGTACATTGCTTTGTCCAAACTTCATGATGTATGTTCATTGCTTTTTCCAAACCTCAGGTTGTATGTGCATTGCTTTGTCCGAACCTCAGGTTGTATGTGCATTGCTTTGTCCGAAACTCAGAATGTATGTGCATTGGTATGGCCAAACCTCAGGATGTATGTGCATTGCTTTGTCCAAATCTCAGTATGTATGTGCATTGCTTTGGTCAAACCTCAGGATGTTGGTGTATTGCTTTGTCCAAACCTCAGGATGTATATGCATTGCTTTTGCCAAACCTCAGGGTGTATGTGCATTGCTTTGGCCAAACCTCAGGATGTCTGTGCATTGCTTTGGCCAAACCTCAGGATGTATGTGCATTGCTTTGTCCGAACCACAGGGTGTATGTGCATTGCTTTGTCCAAACCTCAGGATGTATGTGCATTGGTTTGGCCAAACCTCAGGATGTATGTGCATTGCTTTGGCTAAAACCTCAGGATGTATGCGTTGGTTTGGCCGTATGTGCATTGCTTTGCCCAAACCTCAGGATGCATGTACATTGGTTTGGCCAAACCTCAGGATGTATGTGCATTCGTTTGCCTGAAACCTCAGGATGTATGCATTGGTTTGGCCGTATGTGCATTGGTTTGCCCAAACCTCAGGATGCATGTACATTGGTTTGGCCCAACCTCAGGATGCATGTGCATTGGTTTGTCCAGACCTCAGGATTTATGTGCATTGGTTTGGCCAAACCTCAGGATGTATGTGCATTGGTTTGTCCAGACATCAGGATGTATGTGCATTGGTTTGGCCAAACCTCAGGATGTATGTGCATTGGTTTGTCCAGACATCAGGATGTATGTGCATTGATTTGGCCAAACCTCAGGATGTATGTGCATTGGTTTGTCCAGACCTCAGGATGTATGTGCATTGGTTTAGCGAAACACTCAGGATGTATGTGCATTGGTTTGGCCAAACCTCCGGATGTATGTGCATTGGTTTGTCCAAACCTTCTGATGTATGTACATTGCTTTGTCCAAATCTCAGGATGTATGTTCATTGCTTTTTCCAAACCTCAGGTTGTATGTGCATTGCTTTGTCAGAACCTCAGAGTGTATGTGCATTGCTTTGTCCAAACCTCAGGATGTATGTGCATTGGTTTGGCCAAACCTCAGGATGTATGTGCATTGGTTTGGCCAAACCTCAGGATGTATGTGAATTGCTTTGTCCAAATCTCAGGATGTATGTGCATTGTTTTAGCCAAACCTCAGGATGTTGGTGTATTGCTTTGTCCAAACCTCAGGATGTATGTGCATTGCGTTTGCCAAACCTCAGGATGTATGTGCATTGCTTTGGCCAAACATCAGGATGTCTGTGCATTGCTTTGGCCAAACCTCAGGTTGTATTTGCATTGCTTTGGCCAAACCTCAGGTTGTATGTGCATTGCTTTGTCAGAACCTCAAGATGTATGTGCATTGGTTTGGCCAAACCTCAGGATGTATGTGCATTGGTTTGGCCAAACCTCAGGATGTATGTGAATTGCTTTGTCCAAATCTCAGGATGTATGTGCATTGTTTTAGCCAAACCTCAGGATGTTGGTGTATTGCTTTGTCCAAACCTCAGTATGTATGTGCATTGCGTTTACCAAACCTCAGGATGTATGTGCATTGCTTTGGCCAAACATCAGGATGTCTGTGCATTGCTTTGGCCAAACCACAGGATGTATGTGCATTGGTTTGGCCAAACCTCCGGATGTATGTACATTGCTTTGTCCAAACCTCAGGATTTATGTTCATTGCTTTTTCCAAACCTCAGGTTGTATGTGCATTGCTTTGTCAGAACCTCAGGGTGTATGTGCATTGCTTTGTCCAAACCTCAAGATGTATGTGCATTGGTTTGGCCAAACCTCATGATGTATGTGCATTGGTTTGGCCAAACCTCAGGATGTATGTGCATTGCTTTGTCCAAATCTCAGGATGTATGTGCATTGCTTTAGCCAAACCTCGGGATGTTGGTGTATTGCTTTGTCCAAACCTCAGGATGTATGTGCATTGCTTTTGCCAAACCTCAGGATGTATGTGCATTGCTTTGGCCAAACCTCAGGATGTCTGTGCATTGCTTTGGCCAAACCTCAGGATGTATGTGCATTGCTTTGGCCAAACCTCAGGATGTATGTGCATTGGTTTGGCCAAACATCAGGATGTATGTGCATTGGTTTGGCTAAAACCTCAGGATGTATGTGCATTGCTTTGGCCAAACCTCAGGATGTATGTGCATTGGTTTTTCCAGACCTCAGTATGTATGTGAATTGGTTTGGCCAAACCTCAGGATGTATGTGCATTGTTTTGTCCGGACATCAGGGTGTATGTGCATTGTTTTGTCCGGACATCAGGATGTATGTAAATTGGTTTGGCCAAACATCAGGATGTATGTGCATTGCTTTGCCCAAACCTCAGGATGCATGTGCATTGCTTTGTCCAAACCTCAGGATGTATGTGCTTTGGTTTGTCCAAACCTCAGGATGTATGTGCTTTGGTTTGTCCAAACCTCAGGATGTATGTGCTTTGGTTTGTGCATACCTCAGGATGTATGTGCTTTGGTTTGTCCAAACCTCAGGATGTATGTGCTTTGGTTTGTGCAGACCTCAGGATGTATGTGCTTTGGTTTGTCCAAACCTCAGGATGTATGTGCTTTGGTTTGTGCAGACCTCAGGATGTATGTGCTTTGGTTTGTGCAGACCTCAGGATGTATGTGCATTGGTTGAATGCTTGCAGTCTTTTGAACTGATGTCATAGTGAATCAATTTGTGTTTACCTCATATGATTAGAAAAACGTGTGTATTCTGTTAAGCTTCACATTCATTCCAACAGTTTTGTTTGGTATCATGGTTATGAAAAACATTTAAACTTTTTGTAAAATGCAAAAACCCGTTTGCTCCTAGACAAAAACACAATCAAAACACTTTATGCAGTCACAGCTCCCACGTTCCTCAGGCATATTGCAATTTAGAATGTCATTCATTAACTATCAATCTAAAATGCGTTAACTCGTACAGGTGCAGGGCTAACCAGTGTCCTTAACCTAACGGACCCGTGCCCAATGAACCAAACAATGCATGGAGAGGTCAATGGGCGTTACTACCTGGGCAGGAATGCAATTAGCCTGTAGGCCTAAAAGGCACTTCAGGCCCTTTTCAGACATTCTTAGTTTTAATAATGGACTTAGGAGTATTTTCCACCCGTGTACGTGGCACAAATAAAACCAGAACACGCAGGTCTGATTCCAGAGACACTCCGGGGGTCATGTTGCAATTCCCCGAAGCATTACCATGGACATAGAGAACATGCGCAATAGGTCACCTCGTGGTTTAATGATTTGTTTTGCACTGCAGGAGATGTCGCAATTTTTGGCAGGCAGAGCAAGGTCACAGAGCAGAAAGTACCTTTCCCCGGCATCCTCCACGCGCTCATCCTGCCAAAACGGAAAGCATGGATTCCTATCAAATGCGCCTGCTTTCAGCACGCGCATAGAGCTGGGGTATGCCATAGGAATCCATAGAAAAAGCCTCCTGCCAAGGGTATATAATGGAAGTCAGTTCAAGGGCCTCGTTTTAAATGGGGCGGTGCGTTGAATGGAGGCATACAATCGAGGTGTAATTCTTTTAGGGCTCCATTTAATGCCCTCCGCCATTTTGGAGCAGTGATGAGGTAGATGAGAGGGCATGGATTTGAAGATAAAATCTCTGCCATGCTGACCCTCTCCATCTCGCCTGCGTGTTTCACTTCACACCTGCGTGACATTTTCACGCAGCTGTAAAACGCATGGATTCCTAGGGTTTCCTAGGGAATCCACCTTGGCTTTGCACCGGCTCAAAACCGGGCTCCTTACGCAGGATTCCATTAGTAAAGCATAATTTGCAGACAGCACTTAGAGGAAAACGCAAGAGGTAATCTGAGTTTTCCTCACTTTTCCCTTTTTCCCTCCACATCATGGACATTTAAAATTGCATGCTGGGGACCCCACAGCAGGTACATGCTTCCATTGGTTGTCCCCTGCATACAATTTTCATCTATTGTTAAATTGGGCTAATACTTGTTTCACTAAAAAGTGCAACTAATGTCCGTAAATGCATGCCCGCCTGGATGCACACGCTTTTTTGCCCGTAAATGCATGCCCGCCTGGATGCACACGCTTTCTTGCCCGTAAATGCATGCCCGCCTGGGTGCACAAGCTTTCTTGCCCGTAAATGCATGCCTGCCTGGATGCACACGCTTTCTTGAACTTCGTAGTACAAACGAGGACTATTTCATGGCGGCTACGGCAATGCGCGGAAGTGCAGACGTTAGCAGTCCCCCTCTGTGGAATTTGCACTTAATTAAAATCTAAACCCTCGGGCTATACCTTTAAATTAATATGTGTCTCAGTCTAATTGGAGTTAACATGCACCAACTACAAGGTGATGCCGGGCTGAGTGCGTGCATGCCATTGAATAGTCATCTCCAGTACGCTAGAATTGAGAGGTTTTCAACCAACGTATGGTAGGCTGGGGCCGCAGCATGCAACTTTTGGTGATTTTTATGATACATTTTCAAAAAAAATAGTTTAATACGTTTGCAAAAGAGTTCAATAAATCATACTTTTGAGTTCACATCATTAAGTAGAAAAACTCTCCTTTTGTGCACACATTGTTCCATGCATAGTGCAGTGGCTACTCTTCAGTAAGGAGATTTCCAAACTGGAAATCTGTAGGGTTAATATTCAAGATTTGTCTGGTACTGAATCAAAATTTGTTAAAATTGGTATTAATGCAGAAGCAACCATCAATATGCTACTGCTATATAGATCTCCAGCCTCAGGGGCAGAGTTACCCGATCTCCTGACTAATCTCTTACTACCTCTGCTCAAACCCAATACTAAATTTGTGGTACTTGGCCATTTCAATTTCTGGCTAAGATGTGAGACGGATACAACAGCTAATGCATTGGAAAACGCAGGGTGCCATCTTGGTTTTGAGCAAATTGTGAGAAAACCTACGCATATCAAGGGACATACGTTGGATTGGGTGGCTACCCATAATATTCACACACGCGACCTGGAGGTTTCATCATGCCCATGGTCTGATCATTCCTTTGGCCATTTCTCAATAAACAATGAATTGCCTTTAAGAAATAATAGAAATCTTAAGAAACTGAACCCAGAGGCTATGAAACTGTGGCTCTCCACTTTGGTCCCGGATATCGTAGACACTGAATCAGTGGAAGGCATGAAAAACCTTTTTCCTTTACTCTTTTCAGGATATCACAGAGACCCTAACGCCTTTAAAAATGAAGCAATTCTCGTTTGCACGGAAAACCAATTCTTGGTTCAATTACGATTTGCAGAGGCTGAAATCGACTAAAATAAGATACTTCCATGCTTGGAGATCAAGTCGGGGTGACTCCAGTTTGGAAGCGTATAAACGAGCGGCCAAACAATACAAATCTGCAACTATTTCTGCAAAAAAAGATATGCTTAATGTTAGGATTACCAAAGCCAATTCAGAAAGTAAGGAATTGTTTAAAATCTTAAAAGAACAGGAATCTTCGAATGAACAGAATAATGACACCCCGTCAAAAAAAGATGCCTGGTGTGGTTCAATCCAGGATGCCATGATGGGCAAATTGGAAAAAATTAAGAAAGATATTGGGCCTCATTACACGGATGGTGGTAAGGGTTTACCGGTACTGATATTTTACCGGTACCGGTAAATCCTTTCCGCATTACTACGAGGTCCCTTTGCGGGTTGGGGAATTTAACGCCTGCTTTTTGCAGGCGTTAAAAACCAACCGGCAAAGGGACCAGGGAGCTAATTACGGTACCGCAATTTGCGGTACCGTAATTAGCACCTTCCCCATTCCCATAGAGCCCTATGGGGCAAAAATGGGAATGGGGAAGGGCAATGGTGGAAGGGGGAGTTACCGCCCCGCCAACCTTGGAATAGGGCGGTAATTTCCCTTTCCACCAAGGCGGTGCCGGTATTTTACCGGCATGAACCATGGCGCTAATAGCGCCATGGTTCACTGCCATCCGTGTAATGAGGCCCATTGACTCCAAAAGTTAACCGTAAACATGCCGTAAGATGTCAGGGAATTAGATACCCTTGGTGAGACGTTTCTCAACAAAAGTTCAACTTCTTCCCTATATCTGAGATGGAATTGCCCAATGTCATTAAACAGCTTAAAAATACTAGATGTAAGGGGGACCCTTGCTCAACAATGATAATAAAAGCATGCTCTCCCTCGTTAATTCATGCTTTGTGCAAATTTCGTGAACGCATCCTTTTAGGAAAATTATGTCCCAGAGGTGATAAAGAAAGCCTGGATAACTGCTCATTTAAAGAAACCAGGTCTATGCCCGCAAATAGTCTGAAATTATAGACCCATCATGAACACACCGTTTCTCTTAACAATCCTGGATTGGGTGGCTTATGTTCAAATCTCTACCCATTTGAACACTCACCAGATCCTAAATAAATATCAATCTGGCTCTAGGCAAAGCCATGGAACAGAAACAGTGCTCCTGGAATTGAAATTTAAGTTACTCGACTCAATGGATATAGGTCGAGCTTCGCTTCTCATGCTGCTGGATCTATCTACAGCGTTTGACTTGGTTGATCACCCCGTTCTGATCACCAGGTTGAAGGAAGTGGCCAACTTTTCAGATAATGCTGCTCAGTGGATCTCTTCCTTTTTGAGTGACAGGTGAAGCGGAGGCAAAGCCAGTTGTCTAGCCTACAGCGTTCCTCAGGGAGCCTGTGTCACCCTGTCTCTGTATAATATTTTCACGGTGCCCTTCTTTGATCTATTGGTGATGAATGGCATAGCTTTTGCAAACTATGAGGATGACACTCAATGTGTCATACCGCTTACAGGATAATTTACAGAGGACGAACTTAACGTTAATAAGGTTTATGACCTTATATACTCTTGGATGCTCCGGAATGGCTTGGCTCTAAATAAAAAAAAGACAGAGTTTATGGTGTTTGGCACACAGAACAAGATAATGGGCCTCATTACGACCCTGGCGGAGTGGGTTTACGCCAGCGGTATTCGCGGCGGACCCGTCCGCCCTACTACGAGTTCCCGTAGCGCCATGGAGCGTTTTCCGCCTGGTTTTTCCGGGCGGAGAAATCCATGGCGCTACGGGACCTTGTTGTTAATTACGCCACCGTATTTTACGGTGGCGTAATTAACGCCTTCCCCACTCCCATTATACCCTATGGGGCAAAAATGGGAATGGGGAAGGGTAAAATGGGGGATAGGGATTTACCGCCCCGCCAAGGTCGGAATGGGGCGGAAAATCCGCCAACCCCCATGGCGCTATCGGCAGCTTTCCGCCGTGCTCCATGGTGCATTTTGCACCACGATTTCCACCAGGGTCGTAATGAGGGCCAATGACACTAGGACCAATCTACAAAGGTTTTTCGATTGCTGGTTGCAAGATTGGAGCGAAAAAGAAAGTTAAAACCCTTGGCATAGTACTGGACAAGGGTCTTAACATGAAGAGGCAGGTCAGCAGCCTGATATCTTCTTCAACCTATTATATAAAACTGCTAGCCCACCAAGGCCACTCATCTCTCAGAAAAATGCAGAGGTGATTGCCAGGGCCATAGTAGGAGCAAAGATAGACTATTGTAGTAGTCTCTGAATTCGTATCCCGAAATCAGAGTGCAACCGCCTTCAAGTGATCCAGAGCATTGCTGTTAGGTTGGTCAAACGCCTTAATTGGAAAGATCACGTTTCGGAGGCCAGACAGAGTCTATATTGGCTTCTGGTGGCGCCAAGAGTACAGTACTGCCTGCTCTTGGTTACGCATAAATATCATACTTGACCTCTGCCAGCCTATTTGAAGGATCTTCTCTTGGAGAAAAATTATGTCATATCTCTTAGATCTAATGATACGCATCAACTGAATACACCAACTTGCAACACCAGTAAAGCCTTAAAAGGGGCCTTTATTAAAGCTGCCCCTAGGGTGTGGATTTCTCTGACCTAAGGGAAATCAAGTCCACTGAAATCTTTAAAAGAAATCTAAAAACACTGTTATTTTGTTAGCTTCCACCTAATTTTCCTATACTCTCGGCCTTAAGTAGGGCCCCTGCCCCAGACCCCCACTCTTGCCCTATCTGTTTGTCAGTCTTTTGCTGTGGGCCCTTAACCCCATGGGTCCTTGGTTGCACGTTAGAAATATGAAATATAAAAGTAAAGTAAAGGTTAAATTCAGTTTCAGGTTGGGAGCTAATGCCAGTATCTATTTTACCAGATGTGGCGATAATTTAAAGCAATCATTCCTTTGTTTTGTTTTTTTGTAAAACAGCCTTATACAAATCAGACATTGGGCCTCATTACAACCCTGGCGTTGTACCATGGTGCTATTAGCACCATGGTCCATGCCGGATTCCGCCATGGTGGATGGCGGATTTACCGCCCCATTCCAAGGTTGGCGGGGCGGTAAATCCCCATTCACCATTGCCCCTTGCCCATTCCCATTTTTGCCCCATAGGGCTCAATGGGGATGGGGAAGGCGCTAATTACGGCACCGTAAATTACGGTGCCGTAATTAGCACCAAGGTCGCTTTCCGCCTTGGACTTTAACGCCTGCAAAAAGCAGGCGTTAAAGTGGGAATCTGGCATTAAGGGTTTAACGGCGCCGCAGCCTTTTACGGCGCCGTTAACCCCTTAACGCCAGGGTTGTAATGAGGCCCATTGACTTTTCACATAACAAAAAGAAGTGTAACACTGTTTCTCTTGCATTCCCACACATAGGACAAATATCAGATGCTGTGCTAAAATAAATGTGAGTCAAACCAGCTACTGGAAAAATGCGCACATACAAGGATCTCTCAAACGGGGGTAGAATTAGATCTAAGTATTGCTTGAAGCCTGGCTCGCTCTTATGGACAATGTATTTGCAGCCAAATTTGCACTTGGTGACATCTGCAAAAAGTTGTTCCCTAGCTCTCTGCTTAGCACAGTTTTTAGCTTTATTCAAAACTGAACAACAGATACCTCTTGGGTTACTCCACAGCTCGCTTATGCCCAGATCTTGCAGCATGGTCTTAACATGAGCAAACCATTTTAGGTTTTGCCTCTGCTTAAAGACCGAGGGGACCTGATTCATGGAAATATTTGCATGGAAAATTGGAAATTTGCGTGCCATTATCCCTGTTCGTCGATTAATGGAATCGACTGCACAGGACTTTTTTTGGACTTGCCCGGAGTTCACACAGGCTCGGCACATCTCTGTGAGTGGCTAGTTACTTGCGTGAGACACCACGATGAGCGTGGGTGAGGCCTGCACAGAGGGGCAGAGTAGGGGGCGGAACTCAGAAAATGAGGAAGAACAAGGGAAAAAGTGGGCGTTACGAGGGATGGACCGCAGGCACTCACTAGAATGCCCACAAATGTGCATGACAAAGCATATTCATGTATGTGAACACGCAACCTTTAATCTGCTAAACCCCCATGCGAATCCACTGATCTCTCCCCCATCCGATGGCAGGCCTAAGGAGGCTTGCGCTTAGGAATCACAGCACAGAGGTGAGTTTGCATGTCAGATATAGGGAAGCGTGTATGCAGTGTGGGGTGAAATAGCCCCGAATGTCCTGAGTAAAAGACCAGAGTCAGTTATGAGGGCTCCCCAAAAGGAAAGGCCTGCCCTGAACTAATGTGGAAATTAGACCCTGCACTTTCAAAGCAGAAAGGAGTGAATTTGGGCCACAAAACCTGGAGAGGCATACAAATGTCAATTGCCCAGGATAAGGAAAAGACTTGAGACAAGAGTGGTCAAATTATGGAAAGCTGAAGTAAAATCCTCAGAAATGACAGTCCAGAGAACCCTTAATGGTATGTCAGCATTGTGACCTACAGCTATAGTGAAGCACATTGCATTCTAGCAGGAACATTAAAGAAAATGTGTAAATCCGTTTTTCCCTTTAAATTAAAGACATGCTCATGAAAATGTGTGCAAGATGTGTAAAATATGACCTTGGGTTCTGTCCATCATGAACCCATCACAGAGGAAACAACAAGTCACAGAATCTACAAGAGGATGCTGTATTGCAGTAGAATGAAGGCTGTTTCACGGCTGAAATTTCACAAAGTGACATTTCAATTCTGCCTTTAAAGTGACACTCTGAGCATCCAGATGTAAAACTTAAGTCTCTAAATATATAATTTTGTTGCCCTTCTGTAACCACTGGGTGCAGTAAACTACTTTGCAAGGGTTTTTACATGTTAAAATGGTGTGCATTTCCAAGAGTTTATTTGAAAGTAAAAGGCTTTCAGTGGGGGCAGACCTAATCATGGTTTCATTTCTATCTGCTTGTGTCTTCAAATGTGAAACTAGATTCCAAAAGCCTGTTCTCATGGGGATGTAGGTCTGGTTTCCCTTCAAGCATAAGTGATTGCTCTTAGAAATACAATCTTAAATTGCAGCAGAGATCAAATTTGTGGTAGGGGCGAGATAAAGGCAGCTCTGCTCTCCAGCTTTTTATGATCCAACCCACTTAGGCTGCAATAAAACTGGACATAGCTGGCAATTAGCTCTTTAAGCCCTGAGCTAATCTAAACATGGCACCCCCTCTTGACGTCAGAGCCAGGAACAGACCTATGTCAAGGGTGGGGCCCAGGGCTAATGAGTGGTTTCACTCCCATTGTGCAAAATGGGAGATATGCTGTTTAGTGTGTAACATTGGCAATATTGGTTGCACAATAATCAGGGTAGGATTTTTAAAAAGGTGAAAGTTGACTGCTCCTGGTCAACCCAACATGACCTACACAACCCAAGTTATTTAGGAAAACATCATGGGTCTCTCCTCGTGTGGTTGAGAAATATGAAAACTTGTGAAAACACAGAGCGCCATATTTTTCACAGATATAGTTTGGGAGTAAATGAGGGAAAACTGTAGCTCTGCAATCGAATAACCTCCAAACTTAGTGTATTTTCCCTTTTCACCTTAAAGTAGATTTTTTGAATGTGCGGGCCAGAATAGCACTTTGGCCAGAGGATGGTTTTGCTTTGGATATTCTGACATTGACAAACCCCTAGTTTTATTTGAGGTAGGGTGTTTGTTTTTGATATGGGATATAGTGGCCAGGAGCTTCTTGGCAGGACCAGTCCCAGGGTTATGGCATGCAACTCGCTTCTTGGCAAATTTATATAGATATAAAACGCTGATCACTCTTTGACAATCTCCTACATGGAAGCATTTTCCCCTATTGCTTTGTGTACATGTCAGGCAACCAATACCTGACAATACTTGCCCACCACAATGCCGCTCTCTGCCCCAACTTTCAGTGCTATGCAGATGACACTCAGCTCATTTTCAGTCTACCTTCGGCCACCACTTCTCTGTACCTCATCTCTGACTGACTGTCTGTCTGCTATCCAGGAGTGGTGTGCAGCCAATGACCTCTGCCTTAATGCCAGTAAGACTGAGATTCTCCTCATCGGCACACCCACTCCCTCCTTTCCTGTAGCTCTCTGACCAGCTCTCTTGGCCCTCTTCCTGCTCCCACCTGCGAGGCAACAAACCTCGGGGTCATCTTCGACTCCACACTCTCCTTCTCTCCTCACATCTCTGACGTCTCTAAGATGTCACACTACCAGCTGCACCTCTTCTGAGGTATTCTTCCTTTCCTCTCCTTCCCCCAGAAGCTCACTGTCTCCAGAGCTCTGGTTCTCTCTAGGCTGGACTACTGCAACAGCCTCTTTCTAAATCTGCCTGCCTCTACTCTCCACCCTTTGCAACTCATCCAGAACAGGACTGCAAGACTTGTCCTTGGCCTCAAGCCCAGGGATCGTATCTATCCAGGATTCAAATCTCTGCACTGGCTCCCAGTGGCTGCAGGGATTAAGTTCAAAACCCTATGTATTGTCCACAAGACCTTCTGGGGCCTGGGGCCTCAATACTTTCAACTCTCTCTTCCTTCTCGAGCTCTTCGCTCACCCGTCTCCAACTCCCTCAGGGTCAGTCGCTTCTCCAAGCAATGAGTTTGTGGTAGATCTCTTTCTTCGGCTGGGTCCTCCCTCTGGAACAGCCTTCCTACCTCCCTTAAACTTGAGGACAACCATCTACGGTTCTGGAAGCAACTCAAAACCTTTCTCTTTGCTTCTGCTTTTTCTCCTCCTCTTCCCTGCGGACCTGCTGGCTGAAACCGGAACTGCACTGGTAACCTGGACACCCTCGTATCTCGGGCCCAGGTCCCTCCCCCGCCAGTCACACACACCTGCACTGCCTGTCTGGCAACCCCCGCACTTGGGGACTGTTTCTGTGTTCCTTCAGTCCCACTACCAGCACTTGACACCTGATGTCTGCACTTACCTTGAAACTTGCCACCTGCTGGCCATTACTTTTACTTATTGTTATTATTCTATTCCCATGTACTGCACTGTCACTTCCCCCATCCCATGCACTTGCGCAATCTGAATGACACCTCACCTAGTAGGAATGGCAGTGATCTACTCGAATCCCGGACAGCAATCCCAGACAGCAAAGGATTCCTGCTACACACAAGCACCAAGCGCAGAGAAGTTCTTTTTGTGAGAGTCTTTGTGAGGTGAAACGGACCACTCACACAACGGTTGATGCGCAGTCAAACCTACCTACAAGGGGTCTTCAAAGGACAAAAATAGAAGGTGCTCATGGCACCAATAAGTAGGAAATGAGATTAAGAACATGTATATTTTTGGAACAAATAGCATAATTGGCCCTGAAGATTGACTGTTGTAAAGTCCGAAACGCGTTGGCAATACACTAAGAAAACCCTGAGGCTATTTTTTGGATTGGTGACTTTAAAGCAAAGAACTTTTATGATTTCATCTTGCTACAATTTACGAAAGGACTTTGCTAGTATATGGATTGAAGTTTTACGAATGAAAGTTTGTTAAACAGAATTTGTGATGTGAACTAGTTTTGCTTTAACCTTGTTTTTTCTGAAACACTTTGATAAAAATTGTGTATCTTTACCAATTAAAATAACCCATAGAGGGTTTTTTCCTACTTTTCAAATTTCGAAATACTTTGTGTCAGAAAATTGTGTCAGAAAATTGGGTTGACAGACATGTTTTATGATCTATGAATCTGCATATGCTATGTTATGGAACTAAGCCTACGTCATAGTATTTGAGTTAAAACAATATTGAATCTGTTGTTAGACGCTCATCTTAACCCTCCACAACCTTATTAGATTAAATCTAAACTGTAATAACGAGAGCGACAATTAATTATTGACTAGCAAGCAGTGGGACCTCTATCAGACCCCTCGTGCCTGCAACACTAACGAACTTGGGATATAATTCCCCTAGGAGTGCACTAAGGGTTGGCACGTAGTGATACATGCCCCTTTTCCCCAGTTACCTCACCTAGTAGGATCATTGTCTGTCCTCCCTTTGTTCCCCCTCCCTTGCCTCGTCGCGCCTTGAAACACTTGTGTATAGGCGCGTTATAAATGCCATATCATATCATATCATATCATATCATATTATAGATATTCTCACACTCTAGCCATGGATTGCCCTCCTGGACTAACAAGGACACCACATACCACACTACCACCAGCAAGTAGTTCTTCCACCATGCTTACTGTTTGCTGTAAAGCTGCAATATGGTTACCCATTAGCAACGGGATGGCCCTGCAGGGCAAAGAAGGATACTGAAGGCATGCCCCTAAATGCTCACACTAGAACAAATGCAACCAACTAGGGATAAAAGGCAAGAGATTCTTGCAAGGATAACAAGATTTAATTATATAAAAATAGGTGTGTCAGCAAAGAACTCTGCGGCTCAGGAACGTTCTCAGTAAACAGGGTACAAGCAAGAGCTCAAAAGGGGGCACAGCATCATCAATATACAGAAAAAAGCAGAGTGACTGGTTGGTGTGACCCTATGCATGGCCTGCCTCCTCCATAGGGGATGCCAGGCCATTGACCCCAGCCCCGTGTGTCCGTCTTCCATCGATTAGGGTCAGCTGGGCTCATCGTCTCCAGGGAAGCAAGGTCAAAAAGGCAATTAAATGTATTTTTCTAACAATGCTACTCTATTACTACTTAGGGCACCTGGCATGATCATGGACTGGTACAGGGGGAGGCTCAAGGCCACTGTGACCCGCACACATTTCACTTATTGCAGTTGCGTTGTCCGGTGTCCAAGGCTTCTACCCTCAGTTTTGAACTATAATGTATCCCTTCCCGCAACTCGCATTACAAATCAAACCATTGTAAAGTACAAAGGGGGGCCATGCTTTTAGATCTTTTATGGTTGTCCAGTTTATGGTCAGTGGCCTGGGGTCAGTTGGTATCTTGGAATTCAGGGGTCTTTGGACTCGGACAGTTGTAGGGAAAATAACTTGTAGTTGGCTGGGTGGGGGTCAGAGTTTTGGCCTGGTTGAGATAACATGTACAGTGCGGTGCCTAGCACTGTCTAATGGCCTTGCAGGGGTTCCATGTGTTAATTCTGCCGCAAAATTATCGCGATGCAAAAATATCGCCATATTTTTGCAGGAAAATTCACACACGGACCCTGCGGGGGACACTGTCAGGCACCAGCCCTGGAGATTCGTTCACCATTCGAAGTACTACTAACATGGCTGCCGGTTCCAAGTCAACGGTCTAGTTTATTTCAAAATGGCCGACGGAACCTATAACATGCAAACCAGACCAGCGCTCTGCGCGTTGTATCATTTCACGTTACGTGCGCTGCCAGTCTCTCATAGCGACTAGCCTCTCAGCGTATCCCCCTTTTCCCATCTTTTTTCTAGCCTTAGTTCGCCTTTCCACTATCCTTACACTTGCGGTGCCTCTAGGTTTTCAGGTAAGGTGACCGGGATCCTTCTTACTGTACTTTCAGTCACGATGCGTTACTTTCCAGTAACTACGCATCTTTCGTGTGTATGTCTATCTCGGCTACTGCTCTCAGCCTAAGCGATTGGCATTAATGTACGCCTTCGCAGTTTATTCGTTTCTTTGATCTGTACTTACAGTTTTTTCCTAATACCTCTGTTTCCTTTTCTGTGCTGTTTACCTGTTATCCTGATCGGAATATCTCACCTTCGTTCCGTTGGGTCACTCTAATCCTAATTACCTGTTTGTGGGTCTACCCGGAAGACTGTGAGACCGCACTAACACTTAAGGTCTTAATTCCTTCCTGTCTACCTTACCGGAGGAACAATTAGAACAAGTTCCCGGTTTTCCTCCACACGTCTTCCGTGTTCCGCAGCAGTGGGAATCGTCAATCCAGACCATCTTCAAGCAGCAGGACTGCTTTCCAAAGACGGACTGAATTCAGATTGGGGTTTTTTGCCTGTTGGCTTTTTCCCCGCTTTAGGGCATGCTCCTTGGGTATCCCACGGGTCTGCAGTTATTTCAGATCACGAAGGCCACCGAGGGAGTGCGTCCCTACCTACGTCAAAAAAAAGAGAAGATACCAGGTGAAGGAGTAAATATCAAGAAGAAGAAGGGTGCAGCCAGGTTGGAGGAAGTACCTGAAGAGACAGGTGAGGAGGAGTTAGAGGAGGAGGAGATTCAGTCTGACAGACACCCCCGCAACCCCCGCATCATATTTTAATGCACAGGGGACACCCCCGGAACCCCTGCTCCCACATAATATCCCCAACAAAAATATCACCTATGGCGAACCAAACGGCCATATCTACAGCAATATTTTTGTTGGGGATATTATGTAGTGATACCCTTGCAGGATACATTCTTTCACAGGATAAAACATATTGGCAACAGTTGTAGAACAAAGGAGGCTTTCTGTGGAAATTAACAGTGCAGGTCTCTCATCAGTACTTGGGCCTATTCGGGTTAATCAGTTTTGTAGCCTGTGTCACACGCGCTGCCATGCATGCCCTATGTTTCTGCCATGGCTACAAAATGATGCCTGTTTATATGTGTGCACTAAGTCTAAAAATCTACAATTGGTATAATATTATGTCTGTGCAGGGTCTCTCAGTATGCTCCCCTCCCCTCTGGCATATCATAGGTTTCTTTATGGGATTCACCTTACACTTAACCGCCTATGGGGGTGGGATAGGTTCATTTCCTTTCCAACATTCCCCCCTTCCGTTACTTCTACAATAACAAACTCCCCCGTACGCTTGCATTCGTTCTTCGTTTTCACTGTGGCCTCATATGGTGGACTTCCCTTTATTGGCATCCACGCCCTACATACTGACCACAAACTTTCTCCTGCTTGCGCATATTCTTTGGGTGTGCATGTCATATAAATATATCCCCCACCTCCTGCTTAATCGACCCATAGTTCCTCATAATTCTCAGGGTCGGGAGGTCGGACAATGATGGTTTGGTATAAGCGGTCTACTTCCTCTCCATAGGGGATAGGAATCATTTGAGGAATGGCATGGTCTGTTTGTATTTCAGTATCCTTTGTATTATGAGTCTCTTTTAGAGCCCCAATTGAAACAATCATCATTGTGCTACTAGGCACTGCTTTGGCACAACACCGGAGTTCTGCAGGTGCAGGAGATGACCAAGATGAACATGATGACAGGTTCTAGCATCTTCATAATGGCACCTAGCCAGTATGGAGCCCTTATCAAAGGCAATATCAAACCAATCTTCCCCTTTTATACCAGCATCTTTTTTCATGCACACTCCCACACTGTGTACTGCTGCTATTATGCGAGACAATGATCCATTCTCTGCATCTTCAGGAGGCACGAATGTGCAACATAAATCACAGATTTTTCTGCACACGCCTCCTTCCATTGCCGTCAGCATATCGAGGACATATCGGTTCTGCATCATCAACCTTAGGGCACGCAGTTCGATCTTTATGACGTTGAACACATGCTTGGTGTCACTTGCCAACTGGACCAGTTCCCAGCACACTATCTGCAGCCATTTAGCATTGGCAGCTGCCTGTACGCCGGGGAGCAAGAGCGAGGAGAAAAAGGTTTCAGCTCAGTTGAACAATCGGTATTCTTCACAGATTTCCCGAGGCAATGTGGCTGAGTCTTTTGATAGATAGTTTGATGATCTCTTCTTCCTCAAACGCAGGGGAAACTGTTGGGGCTGTGTCAGGATTTGGCCCCCCTTTCAATTGCTCTTCTGGGATTACAAGTAGCGCTGAGTGCAGCGTGGCCAGTGAACAATAGCCCCTCCATGATGGTGGGAGGTGCAAGCACGCTTGTTGGCCACAGACCCAGTAGTAATCCATTACTGCTGCCATGCCCCTTTTGAGGTCTTGGATCATGAGGGTCCTGTTGCACTTCTCATTTAAACTGATAAAGGTAGTCTCTTCACTGTGGAAACAAAGTTCATACGTTTCTTCTCAATACACTTTCACTGGTTTCTCTATTGCTGCAATCCATTTCAATTTTGCAATGTTTTCTGTCCAAATTTGTGCACAGGTTGCATATACTTAGGCCAGGAGCAGGACTTCCTCCTCGTAACCTAATAGTCCTTTTGCCAGACAAGTAAGTGTAGTTTCTTGCCACTTGCTATTTGTATATTTGAGTCCTTCAATTACCATGTATGGCTGCTGCAGGCATTTAATATCTCGTGGGTTGTTATTACATTGCAGCGGATTTGGATCGATGAGCTCTAGTCGTACTATGTGTGCCTGGAAGGTGTCTTTAATCCTACATAGCGCAAGATAAAGGAGGCATTGTGCCTCTATAAATGGTACTTCCTGGGGCACTAATACCTTGGGTGCCCCTGACACATGTGGGATTAGTGAACATACAAAGCAGCTGCCATTTGCTGTTTGCCTTCCTACCACACTCATGTCTGTGTACCAGCTGTCTGACGTTTCCGGATGTCGTATATCCTCAATGGCATTGAGGCTAAGCCCATAGTAGGTGTAGTATTTCACCCTTTGTGCTTGCCATTTCCTTCTTTTACGTAATTCTAAGGTCTTTCTGACAACACTTCCACTACCAAGGTCACCATAAATGGAAAAAGATGTTCTAATATCACGCTCATTTTCTTACTAATATATGCAGGTGCACTTGTTGGCTTGTTATAGCTGTTATTATGCTCGTTACTTATGCTATACATATTTACAGTTCTGTTGGTGTGTTTGTAAATGTGCTCTCTCCTCCCCCCTCTTGCATATGAGCTTCCCATATAAAAGAAGCTCCTCAGTAAATTCCTAGTGCAAAGATCAAGACAGTAAATAGAGCTGCACTAAAATGCAATCCACATGTATATGAATAGGAACATCTAGGGGCAGTTTGGTAGCTAATGTTTTTTTAGTGTGAATAGATGTATCCGATGATGCTGGTTCCATTGTCTTCTTCCTGAAAGGCTTGTGTTATTTTATCTTTATTAGATACTTGATCATAGTTTGCATTTGTTTGCTTAACTATAGGAGCTTGGCTGAATTGATAATTGGAACTTAGGTGGAGAGCAGGGATGTGGGAACAGACTTGAGTGGTTGTGTGCTGGTTGGGGGTGCCCTACATACATTGCAATTTTTGTAATTGGTTATGTATAACATGCTTAATACCCAAAGTTTTCTAAGCGCGGCCCCAGGGTTTTAATCTGTGTTGCTCTGCATCATCCTGCCTCCAAGAGTAGTGCATTGCCCCTGAGCTATCCTCCTGAGACATATGAAAGGTGTATCCAATAGCAGAGCCCCTTTATTTTTACAGCAAAAGGGGTTGCGAAAATGACCTCATATGGGCCATGAAATCTGGGATTGCTCCATTTTCGGACAAAACTACGCACATAGATCATTTTTCCAGGCAGGAGTGATTTGGTAGGCTGAGAGCTTGCCCACTGCTGTCAGTTTGGTACCTGTTGTGTCTTCTGTCCTGGGCGGTGCAATTTGTCATGAGATGCATTTAATGGCACACGTTAGGTTTGTCAGATACTCTTTAAATTCCTCACCTGGGACCACTGCTTCCTTATGGGCTGCTGATGCTCTCCTGACAGGGAATATGGGTGTGTTTATGCACCGACTAGTTACCACCTCATGGGGCGATAGATGGTGGTCCTTGCTGGGTTGTGTGCATAAACTCAATAGGGCCAATGGCAAGCAGTGCACCCAGTTATTTTTCATTGTGGTGAAGAGCTTAGATAGTTTTCTCTTGAGCAGACTGGCAGACTGTTGATCCTCTCCACAATGGGGGGGGGGGCAAATTGAACAGATTCAGTGCTTAATACCAAGTAGCGCTATGATCTCTTTAAAAAGGTTATTGAAAATGTGTGTGCCATTGTCAGACCTTAACACATCGCACACACCCCATCAGGGGAAAGCTTCACAGACAAGGAATTTAGCAGCACATTTGGCATCCGGGTGTGCACAAGGTCCTACCTCTACCCAACGTGAGAAAGGGAAAACCACAATAATCAAGTACCAAGACCCATTGCATCTTTCTCCCATGTCGGCATAATCTATGTGTAGCTCGCAGAATGGCCCAAAAGGGCAGGGCAAGGTGCCTCATTAAGTCTGGGGCAAAAGGCCTTTGCTAAAACTCTGACGTGTGGTGCAATGTACGATCATGTTTGTGAGGTGCTCCTGAAGATTCGGACCAACCAATCCTCCTGTATGTCTGCTACGATGTGTTGTTTCAAGATGTGGGTGGGGTGATGGGGTTGGTCAAAAGCTATTGATAGCAACTCATATGGCATTACTGCTTTACCAGAGGAATCCTGCCACAATAACAAATCTGTTGGGGACTGTTCATACACACTTTTGGACCACATTTCCTTTTCTTCACTTGGTGCTTTGCTTTGCAGCTCAATGAGCTGTGCGACAGGCAAAGCTGTATACGGTATGTCTTAATTACTGTGTGTTGGTATCATCAGGACGTACTCGGAAATTACTGGGACAGGAAGACAGGAAGCCATTTTGACTGCAGCATCCACTGCAGGGTTTCCTAATGAATTATTTTCTGTGTTATTGGTGTGGGCAGTGCATTTGATGTCCTCCACCATAGAGGGTTTTGATCATGCAGAAATCAATGTATATAGCAGTGCGGCATGTTGTACTGGGGAACTATCTGCTCCACAGAAACCCTTCCTCTTCCATTGTAACAACCGGAATGCATTGTTTAATTAACGTATGCCGAGTCTGAATAGATGGTCACATGGCAAACTTGTGATGCATGTAGCGCTTCGATGAGCACCACAGGCTCTGCTGCTTGGGACAAGTAATGCATGGGCAGCCTTTTCGTCACTAGTGTTTCATATTCACCTCATTCGAGGTGCACTACTGCCACGCCTGTATGTCTTTGTCCTGTATCTTGATCAATTGTTGTTGACCCGTCAACAAAGAGCACCTCCCATTCTTCCAATTGGCCTTCCTTTGCTTTAGGAATGTCATCCTCCTCCCCTTCATTTGTGGCACAGTCATGTATTTACAAATCTTCATCTGTACATACTTCTGTCAGAAAAGTGGAAGGGTTTACCATTTTGTATCGCACAACATGAATGGTTGGGTTTGAGAGACTAATCTTGTATGCCGATGCTATCTGTGTTGTCAGGGTGGATTTTGACCTTTCTAAAATGGCGAATAGTGACTGATCCACGTACAAAGTTACTGAGCATCTCATTATGATTGTGGAACCTTTTTCTATTGCAAATGTAGCAGCAGCGAGTGCCTGTTCACATGCAAATTGGTCTTTCATAACAGAATCGAGTGTACCACTGTAATAGGCCAGTGGCTTGTGGCCTATTGCATTCCCCTGTGTTAGCACAGCGGTCATAGGTTTGCCTTTTGAATGTGAGGCTATGTAAAATTTGTGAGTGTAATCTGGGGTGGCAAGAAGTGGGGCTGTGTATTTATCACTTCCTTTAAATCATTGACATTTTGTATAATGTCTGCTGTCCATTCAAGCTTGTGATTGCCTTTCTCTGCTTCTTTGAGGCCCTGCTTGAGCAGCTTTGTGTATGCTGCATAGTTTAGAATCCATGCTCTGCAATACTTGCACAACCCCAGGGATTTCTGCATGTCTTTTACTGTCACAGGTCTGGACGTGGCACGCACGGATGCCTCTCTGTCTGGTATTATTCTTTTGCCCTTTGCTGATATTAATTGAAACAGGTACAGCACTTCCTGTTGGTAATACTGGAGTTTGGCCCGGTCAACCTTGTACATCTTGCGGGCCAAAAGTTGTAGAGGAGTGATGGAGTCTCTTCGGCAGTTCTGCTCACTGTCGCTACACACAAGCAAGTTGTCTACGTACTGGATGACCTTGCTGGGCACTTGGATATTACCTAGGTCAATGTGTAATATTATGTTGAAGATGCTTGGGATTTCGCAGTACCATTGGGGCAAGCAAGTGTGTTTGTAGCGCTTCCCGCCATGGTTAAAGGTGGTGAGGTATTGTAAATCAGGGTGTAAGTGCATCAAAAAGAAGGCATTCTTTAAATCTACCACTGTAATGTGGGTCATTTCTTCGTGGATACTACACAAAATGGTGACTGGGTATGGAATCACAGGAAATTTTTTCTGTACCACATTATGTAGGGGGCGGAAATCCTGGATCATTCTCCAATTGCCTCAGTGGCCTTTTTGACAGGGTAGATTCCAGTATTGCATGGTGAGGTGGATGGCACTATTATCCCTTGATTGAGCAGGTCCTCTATTGTGTCCTTTATTCCCTCTTCTGCCTCTCTTGATAGTGGGTACTGTTTTACCTGGGGTAATACTGCTCTACTCTTCAGTGTAATATGTGTTGGGGTCACTTCTTTTAAAAGCCCAACACATGGGTGCCTCTCTGTCTGGTATTATTCTTTTGCCATTTGCTGATATTATTTGAAAAAGGTGCAGACCTTCCAGTTGGTAATACTGGAGTTTTGCCTCGTCAACCTTGTACATCTTGCGGGCCAAAAGTTGTAGAAGAGTGATAGAGTCTCTTCGACAGTTCTGCTCACTGTCGCTACACACAAGCAAGTCGTCTACGTACTGGATGACCTTGCTGGGCACTTGGATGTTACCTAGGTCAATGTGTAATATTCTGTTGAAGATGCTTGGGATTTCGCAGTACCCTTGGGGAAAACAAGTGTGTTTGTAGTGCTTCCTGCCATGGTTAAAGGTGGTGAGGTACTGTAAGTCAGGGTGTAAGGGTATCAAAAAGAAGGTGTTCTTTAAATCTACCACCGTAATATGAGTCGCTTCTTTTGGGATACTACACAAAATGGGGACCGGGTATGGAATCACAGGAGATTCTTTCTGTACCACATCATTTAGGGGGCGTAAATTGTGGATCATTCTCCAATTGCCCCGTGGCCTTTTTGACAGGGTAGATTGCAGTATTGCACAGTGAGGGGGGTGGCACTATTATCCCTTGAATTGTGTTCTTTAATCCTTCTTCTGCCTCTCTTGATAGTGGGTACTGTTTCACCAGGGAAATACTGCCCCAGCCTTCACTGTAATATGTATTGGGGTCACTTCTTTTAAAAGCGCAACGCCATGTGGATTGGTGGTCCACAGCTGTGCAGGAACATACTCGAAGACTGCCTCAATGAAGGGAGGTGACGCCACAACAGCCATCAGTTGGCACTTCACTCTTGTGTACTGTACCATGATCTCACAGGGGATACAAATCTCTAAAAGTATCTCTCCATCACTGTCATTGTCTTCAAAAAGCTCTGAATCTGTTTTCTCCTTGAGGGATAGGGTGGGATCGATGCAAAGCACTGTACACCATTCGCACCCTTGCATGTCTGTTTCTAGCACAACCACTCTTTTTGGAGACAGCACCAACCTTTTGTAGGTCTAGGGATAAGATTGTACCTGACACCAATTCTGGGGACACTACAGGGCAAAAAAAGAAATCCGTGGGCACTCTCCAACAGCCCTTGGCAATTTTTGGCACTTCCTCCACAAGTACTGTTATGCTGTAAATAAAAAGGTCTGGGTCTACAGGTATTCCTCGGGTCACCACCTCACCTGCCATTGCGTGTATTTACACCATCACTCTCATTGTGCACATCACTGGCATGGCACAGACAATGCTGTGATCAGCAAACAAGATTGTCCTGTTCAACATACTGAGCAGATCTCTGCTGAGCAGGTTGACAGGAGAGCTCTCAGAATATAATAGGGGAGGGTGCACCACCCTGCCCCCTACTTTTACATCCAAATCCTTATAGTATGGAACCGTAGAAATAGCCCCAGAGAATCCCTGCATGTCAAGAGTTTTTCCAGATAATGGGAAGTCCCCTTACCATAAAAATGAATTTCTTGGTTCCCATCTCTGCCCCCACCAAGGGTTCCTCTTCAGGGTTAAGGGTCAGGACCAGACACGCAAGAGTTCTCTGACGGCGGTCCTATTCAGGGTATGTATTTGTCCCAGGAAATGAGAAGGGGTTCCCCCACCACGGTTGCGCCCTAAAATGGGGCAAATGTACCATTCAGTGTTCCATTGAATGGGTTTGTGCCACTTGCCTGATGGAACGTGTTCTGGGGTAGATATTGTTGCATTGCTTGCTTTTGCTGCTGCTGCAAGGGTGGGCCTGGGATCTGCAGGGGCAACTGCGTGTATGCCTGGTATATTTCGTGGGGTATGGAAGTCATTCTGGGCGTCGACACTTGGGGACCCCCCTGAGGTGGTGGACCATAATTCTGTTGACCGTATCTGTACCCCATCGCCTGTTTGCTCCCACACTCCCTTGAAAAATGCCCCCATTTTCCACAGTTCCAACATTGTGAAGGCCCATTCGTCCCCCTCTGGTACCCTTTTCTCCAAATGCCCGTCCCCTTGACCCTTGGAACCCACCTCTTCCTTGCTGCTGTCCCCCTTGTCACTATGGGCTGGGGTATTACGTATTCCGGCCCCACTGTCCTTGTCATCCTTTCGACCACACCACTGCTATCCTATCCTGTGCAAAGTTTGGGGTGCATCCTGCTACTTCTGTCTGTGCTGGCATTGATTCGGATGCCTCCACAGCGACCTTAGTGAATTTGTGTGTACTGGTTTTTCTTCCTCTGCCTGCCGCCTATGAGACGTTTCCTTGTCACGCTCCTTGGTTCTTCTGCAATGATGTACTATTATGCTCTGGAATTCAGGCCTCCCCTTTGCTTCAACACCCACAGTTTTGTCTAGGCCCTTCTTAACAATAAAATAGAAAAAGGGTATTGATTGATACCATGAATTACCCCTCTCCGCACTCCACATCTCCTGAACCTTAAGAATGAATTGGGTGGGTGCAATTTTCCTTCAATGTATGGAACCGCCAAGCTTTTTGCTTTTGATGGGCAACCTAACCTGCCTTTTTCCAATGGCACACAGCCTTCAGCTGCGCTCCTCTGTGCTTTTGCTCATCTGTTATGGGGAAACTTACACATCCTTCAGCCTGTCAGTACTGGGAAACTGTTTCCCTTAGTCTTTGACTTTGTTGCCATTTCTTGGTAACTTTTTATCTATGTGCCAAGTACCTTCAATACCACGCATAGGGGTCCCCATTTTTGTGGCCCTAGACCCCTCTAAAGATGTTTGGTGATCGAACAAGAGTGCCTAGGAAAAACTGGTGGTAGCAGTTTACTTTTATAGTATTTTGACTTCTTTTTAATGAACCATATCGCGTTTACCATGTTTGGCTCAAGACTGTGGCCAGTGCCGAAAATGGCCTTGCCACAACATCTTTTGTTCTGTCCTTTGCCCATTTTGGCCCATTGCTTTCCACCGGGTCCTGATTTGGGCATGCAGCCTCCCGCAAAAAACGCAACTTTCATGGGCTCCTTCATGTCACGTGTGTAAGTGACCAGGAAAAGGATTGGGACTGTCTGGTCCCAATCCACGCTACTGGTGTCTGTATGTCTGGTATGCCTGATTGACTGGAACCACCGTGGACCGTGAATGGTCCACGTCTAGCGTGCATGCAAGAGAGCAGATCTTTGATTGGTTATCTCAGATTTGAGCATGAAATAAATCTTGGATAAAAGAAGGGGCTCTACATCCATTCCAGGTCTATCAACTGAAGTTCACTCCAAATTACAGAAGGAGACAAGTATCCTGAAATGCTAAAGCAGACCTGGGGAACCACCAGAGATGTTCTGGAAGGTTTGGCACCCTGAACCTGCGGTTATCCCGTTGGACCCCTTTATTTGTATCAATCACTGATGGCCTGCAAGGGTGCTTTGACCCTTTGGAGTAGTGGGAACAACTACTCTCGGCACCTCCTGATTACCTACCCAAAAAGCCTCATCGGGAGTATTGCTGAGCTATCCAGCAAACGGACCAGCTCAAACCTGGGGTATCGCATAGGAGTGCCACCGTCCTGAGTTGACACTGGAGACTTAAGGAATCGCCAGCCTGTGGTCCTGATCCCTCTCCCACCTAATTTCATAGTTCTAGCTCCTCTCGGTAGAGATTTAAGAGAGTGCACCATGCCACAAGCATTTGCAGTCCCCGTGCTGCCCTGCTGTGGAAACGGTCATTGTATGAGCATTGCCTGCATGACACCCTGTGACCTGAGACATGCTGCACTGGAGCTGTCCTCTTTTATTCATCGAGAGCTGAGAAAAGGCTACTGTCCTGCCACAGACGATTGTCCAGTCCCACAGCCGCTGAGAGCCAGAGCGACATGTAACTGCAGGGGTTGAACCAACAAGCAACCTGGCCTAGACTGGCAAAGTTTGTCCAGGACTGTGTCGAGTGTCGGTGAGTACTTGCATCACTTACTGGTGGCCCCCCGGCACAGCCATTGTTCTTTACACTCGAGAATCCCTAAAAATATACACACCTTAGCTGGGCTAGCCTGCGCTCCCTAGCTATTCCTGAAACTTGAAAGTCGCTCTGCCTGCATGGGTAGACCCTCCTCGAATAGTAGGATACTGTTCTTCATCGCCTCAAGCTCCTTCCCAAACTGCTACAACTCCTTGAAGAGGACCTGCTTTCTCTCACTATGAACGACGGCGCATTTCAATGCACTACTGTGCTTTTAAGCACAAAGATGGCCACTTCGTAGGGCTGGACTGCTTAAGTTAGGGATCGATTCTGAAGAACTGCCTAATGCCATGTTTCTGTTAACCTACCTGTCTGTTACAGGTTGTGGCTGTGTTTTCCCCTTTACCGCATTAGACAAAAAGTAACTGTATATGTGTGAAATAATGAAAGGCGTTTGTGGTAACTGTTTTATATTACTCTGGTTTATTTGTGTTTAATAATGCCTATAATAAATGTATATGTATTTTTTATATACACTTGTGTAAGCGTATTCTGTGGGGTTTTACTGCGTGGGCTCAGATCAATCTCACCCCTCCTGAGACCTAGGTCTTGATTGCCTGCCAAGCTACCGTGATTGGTCTTCTCTTGTCCAGAAGTTTCCCCTGTTCCACTAAACTAGGGTAGCCTCCTAAACATCTGCCCACCAGGTCAGAGTTTAGAAATCCATCTTAACAATTGGGGCAGCGGTGGGATAAGATCGGAGGTACCTTGTGTTGCAAACTGGTGAAATACCCAGGTTACACTTACACAAGAAACACAGTGACCTTAGTTTAAATGTTACTGTAAACCACCTGCCTCACTTATAGTATGGAAAAAATTGCGATTGTAACTTTAAGTGCTTCCAAGTCTGAGACACTAAGGAAGAGCTGTTCAGAAAGAGGCTTGTCAACCTCTTGCACAAAAGCTGAGATGATCCAAAAGATCATGGATTGGCAGGAAAGCCAAATCACAGCGTTACCCTCTTATGACAGTGCAGAAGGTGCTGGGGCTGCTCCCAGTAACAGTGCTGAAAGAACTGTTGCTGCCTTCATAGAGGAGACTGATGATGATAGGGATGATGTAGAGTCCCATGTTTCCTTTGCTGGCTCTGAGGCCGAGGCCATGCTGGAATTCAAGAGGCAAGAGCTGCTGTTTAAGCAGAAGGAGCTTGAATTTCTCATGGCTAATCTAGAACTGGAGAACGCAGAGAAACAGAAGGACAGGGATCACCAGTTGGAGTTTGCCAAGTTACAAGCGGCCAATGGCTCCTCTAGAGGGTCGGGTAATGGGCCTAGCTCCTCCTCTCATACACAATTTCCAAAAGATCTGCTTAGTATGTACAATGACAAGAATGACATCATGGACAGGTTAACTGCATTTGAGTATGCATGTGAAGTGCAAGAAGTTGTGGATGTGGATAAAATTGCATGATTGCTCAGTCAACTACCCCATTCTTCCTCACATGAAGGCCACAAAAAGTCTAATACAGGTAAGTCCCATTAGAATGTTCAAGGTAGCGGGAGTCATCCTCCCAAGCATAGCTCTGGTTACAGTAAGAATCCCTATGTCCAAAGACCCAGTGGATCTTGTGTGGCTTGTGGAGCAAGTGATCATGTGAAGGCGGACCCCAGATGTAAGGGCAAAACCCTGGGGGTCCGCTCTGTGAGTCTGGCCATCCCCTCTTATGAGGAGGAAGATATTGTCACAGGGGAAGCCTTCTCTTCAGACTCGTTCCTCAGTGGGATAGAGTCTGACGTAGTCTTAGTATCCCTGGTGTCCTGGGAGCCTAGAGTTTCAGAGGCCTATGCTAGTATACCTGATAATACGAAGCACTACTACATTAAAGAAAGTATGCTAATCTATGGAGTTGACACTCCTGCCCTTGGGGATAGTGGGGCCAGTGGAACTGTGGTGGATTCCACTTTGGTAAACCAAGAAGAGCTTTCCAGAGCTCCTTTGATGCCCACCGGGTTAGCTGATGCCCCCCTCTCTCAAGTTCCCAGTAGTGCCTGCAAATCTAGCCATAGATGGTACAGTAGTAAGGATACCTGTGAGTGTACAGAGTGTGCAGGTACAGAGGCAGGTCCCTGGAAAGGTTCTGCTGGGGAATGACCTCAGAGACTTAGGTCTTGTAGTGGATGCATTTGAAAGACCATGCACATGGTCATAAACAACAGCATCCCTGGCCAAGACAGGGCTGTGCCAAAGACAAAGGGGAAACCCAAGACTAAGGGAGTCAAAAAACTCAGAATAGGAAATGAGAATATTTCCCCTAACTCATCTGCCACACTATAATGAATGATGGTAGACAGTTGTCTCCCTATGTGAGAGAGGGTATGCCCAACGTGGGTTCCTTGCTCGCTGTGTCATAGGGAAGCAAGCTGCATCGCACGGATGAGGCCCAACAAGGCCGAAACATGTCTGGGGTTGCTTGTGTTTCCGTGCACAGTGGACCTGGCCTAGCAGTTCGGACAGGGCTGCTCACATAGGTGGCAGTACATGACTGATTTGCATACGTCTGGACCCCTTTTGCAATAGTGCAGACGGGCTAGAAAACAGTGGTGTGCAAGGTTGCCCAGAGAAGTGCCAGTGGTTCAGATCAATTCAATACCTTCTACCCATGACTTCTTTGGTTTCAGGTAGACATGTAGTGACACCCCTGGGCATGCCACATTACGTGATGACTTTATGTCACTGGGTACACCATACTTCAATACAGGGATTTACTCTTAGTTCTGTTTCCTTCATCTCCATCAAAATACATATACAATATGAAACACTACAAAAACCAGAATGCAACAAAGGAATATATTTGAAATTTAGAGTTGGTCTGGTGTCCCTATTTACATGACGTGATCTGGTGACCTTATGCACAGGATATAAATCACACCCAGCATGTCTGTGGTGATAAGTGGGAAATGGCTCAGAGCTGTATCAAGTGGTGACATCATACTTTAAATGTGTTAGCAGGCAATGCTTTGAGGGTTGGAAGCCACGTTCCATGGACAGTGTCTTCCTGTGGTGTGCGGAGAACAACAGCCTCACAAGCCTCTTCAGGTACTATCAACACTTCCTGATGCCGGCAATGCTGCATAGTTTGGTCGCCACAGCATTGACCCTGACCCAGAAATGTGGCTCCAAGTTTGAGCTCTGGGGTATGGAGGTTTTGGTGTATTCCTCTCACATAATGTGTGAGGCCGCATTCACAATGCCTTTCTGCAGGACATTCAGCTTGCCATCTGAGAACTTGGACCTGTGTCCCTTGAATATGGTCCTGGTGGTTTCCTTAAGGCATGGGACAATGAAGGAGATCAGATGATGTTGAAGGGAGCAGACCACAGGATCTTTGACAAGATCCAAGGCTTGGATGGTGCGAGGTGTTGGGCGGGACACTGGAGAGAGGAGAGCACAATATGCTATTTAGGGGAGGTTGATGTCAGCAAGTGCCAGGTGGTACAGCCAGGAGCACTGTAGTTTGGATTTAGAGGAATACAGTATGTGGTACAGTATGTGGTGCAGAGCAGAAAAAAGAAAAGTAGCAGGGGGTCAACACATATATGCTCCGGCAAAGCAAGGCATAAATAACACAGCAGGGGAGCTGGTACTGGTGGCCCTCGGCTCCATCCAACTTCGACCACTATTCTGAAAAGGTCACTGCTGTCGTCACCCAATTCCACACTGGTATGGTGGTGCAAGATACAGAATTAGAAAGGTGTGTAGTAAATTATAAAAAAGGTAAAAGGTCCTGATTGAATTTAAAAATGATGTTCAATCATATGGATCAATCCAGTCCCATTAATGAAACAATGAAAAGCTATGCACATGTTTTTGTTATGGTGAAAAGCATCCCTATTGTTTATCCTTAGCACAATGAAAGATCAATCTGAGATCTTGGTCAGGCCATTTGAAACAGGTACAATCTTGTCTCTATATCGATCAGCCGAAAGTACGATTTGGATCATATGTTGGGTGTTACTCACAGTGTAGCAGTTGCAAATTTCAGATCTGAATTAGTCAGACCAGATTGAAAACAAATATTGTAAAGCCAACCGGTTGTAACTGTCTTGATAATTGCCATTGGCTAAGGCATGACCTCACATGTGCATGTGCAGCAATAACATGCAGCCTCAAATGCCCCAGAAATGTCTCTGTGTGCCTGGCATAGTCACTGTATCTATG
Organism: Ambystoma mexicanum; assembly: GCF_040938575.1. Taxonomy (NCBI): domain Eukaryota; kingdom Metazoa; phylum Chordata; class Amphibia; order Caudata; family Ambystomatidae; genus Ambystoma; species Ambystoma mexicanum. The sequence goes on along the minus strand of NC_090936.1, from coordinate 128,313,527 downwards.
CGTTTGTTTGTGTATTTATTGGGTACACACAGAGTATTTAAATCAGAAATGGTGTGCATAAGAAAATAGCAGTGGGTTTTTTGTATCCTGTTTGGGTGAAAGGAATCGAAGATGTGTTTGTAGTCTGTTTGCTGCTGGTCCTCCTTGCTTGCTGGTAGAATGTTGGTGTCTGTAAAGTTATCCTGAATTGAATAATACCTAGATATACATATTAGGTGTCTCTATTATGTGCCCCAGGTTATATCTGTATGTACGGTCCCATTTGCAAAAATAGAATTTCTTTCTCAAACAAGCCTGTTATTCTGTATATATAGCACTTTTTTCACTAACCCCACTTTTATGATACTGAGTTTGCACTAATGCACTCTAAACATAAGGAGTAAATCATGTGTTAACCTATTCTGTAGATCCTGTTTAAATTTGCTTTTATGAATGAACTGTTCATTAATTAATTCTGTACACTGCTACTGGCAGTGGTCATTTGGCGTTGATGTCTGTTAAAGTAAATGGGGGTCATTATGGCCCTGGCGGTAGCCGTGCCGGTAAATACCGGTACGGCTGCCGGCGGTATCATTTTTTTTCCGGCGCCCGCGAATGGGCAATTACTGGGTCCTTAAGGCCCCGCCCCTGGTAATTGCCCATTCACGGGCGTCAGAAAAAAATGCTCCCCGTTCCCATTTGAGCCCCATAGGGCTCAATGGAAATGGGGAGGTGCATCCGACATGCTCTGCTTGCGGGTGCCGGTATGACCCGCCAGGTCAGACCTGGTGGGCGGGAAGTCACCCGCAAGCAGAACTCGTAGTTTGCCGGTATGGTAACAACGATACCGGTAAGTTTACCCATACCGTTGTTACCAGACTGGCAAACTTAGAATGAAGCCCAATGAGTGTATGTAATAGATATAATTTTAATACATTCATTTTATGTAGGATTTGGAGTAGAGTTCTTGTGCAATATTTGCTTTCTAACTGCACAACTTCCAGATTTGACTACTTGGGCTGCACAGGAGAGGGAGGGAGAGGTAGCCGATAACTCACAGTTTTGCGAGATAAGCACCCCCTCCTCACCAGTGGTGTCGCTAGGAAGGAAACTGGTAGGGGGCCTGGGCCCCTCCTCTGAAATCCTGCCATCCCCCCCTTGAACCTCCCTACGTCAGTCAGGCTACTCACTGCAGTGCTGTGTTCACCCGAAGGGCACACACACAGGGCCGCAATTAACAATGAAGAGCTGTTAAATTCCCTCTGCCGTCAAGATCAGTCCCTCCATACCAGAATGTAGCGCACAACACTGTGAATGGTGGGTTATTAGTGACTTAATGGTTTGTGCCTACATTCTGATGGGAGGGAAGGTGCAGAGCGATTTGGTAGTTGGTGTGCACAAAAGCTTCTCTGCAGGAGTGCTTGTAACGTCACATATTCTCTTTCATAGGCTCTCTGCTACTTTTGTCTGTGGCCCCCCTACTTTTGTCTTTGGCCCCCCCCTAAATTTGATTCCCGACGACACCACTGCTCCTCCCCCCGTTAACAAAAAAAGAAGGGGTTGGCCCAAGTTGAATAGACGCTGTGTGATCGAACATGTAGTGACTGCAAACCTTGACTCTAGCTTGCAGTGAAGCTGTCTGAAAGAGCAAAAAACAGCCAGGGCCTCATTAGGACCCTGGCGCTCCCGTAATGAACGGTGCCTATTACAAGGCCTGCTAGCGGGTCCCGCTTTTTACGTCTGGTGTCACCAGACGTGAAAAGCGGGACTCGCTAGCAGGCCAGGATGCTAACAACGGGCCCGTCATTAACGGGCCCATTGTTAGCATCCTCCCCAATGGGGATTGATTTTTACTGTGTCCAAGAAAAGGGCAATTACTGGGTCCGCCAAGGTTGGCATAACCCGGTTATTGCCCTTTTCTTGGACACAGTAAAAAATCATTACCGGCGGCAGCGGTGCCCTTAATAAGGGCACGGCTACCGCCAGGGTCGTAATGAGGCCCACAGACTCAAATAGTAGTGGACGTACGCCATCTGGCTGAGGGCTAGAAACAGAGATTTCCATAATAACAACAACAAATTGCTCAAGCTGATGGCACGTCATTCCACAAAGTCATCCAACATCAAGATGGGAGACCAGTGAATAGATAAGCACCGCAGCAGGTTGTCATCTTACAACTAAGAGATGTGATTGCGCCTGGCCGATGACAGCTAAAGGTCGCTAACTTTAGTTTTACAGTGCTACACCAAAAAGAGAGAACCCTTAATTCTTTGCAAATTTCAAAACTATGGCAAGTAATTCAGCTATGCCATGGAACACTGTGGCCAATATAAAATACCATTTTGGCCGGGGAGGTACAAAGAGGGAGGGAGAGATATTGACAAATCGCCTTTTCCTTGACTCGAACAGCCATATTATTGACACAAAGCACCACTAAAATATGTACCATTACTGTTTTCTGCATTTATCGACGACGAATATCTACTTTGTATTTTGTTACTGGAGCAACGGTTTTATTTATTCAAATTGCATTTTATCTACTGCTTTATGGAACTATTTCTGAAATAATCATTATCAACGACAAAGCAGCTCTATTGCACCCTCTGGGACACGCCGGATGCAGCCGCGTGAGCCAATGTGTATTGGTTCTCCAGTATACAGCCCCTTGTCATTCAGCAGGAGGGCCTCATTCCTGCACATGCGTTCTGTTTCCACAGCACGCATGGGCACCCTGCCCTCAGGTACAGCACATATGTGCTCTGGTGGGCCTCATGGGAAGAGGATTACAACAAACCACCACAACAAACAACCGCAACAACAAACACACCACACAGAGCCTCACACAACAGCACACGACGGACTCCGACCGGATACCACACCAAAAAGCTCAGCGAACGGTGTTAACTGAACTGAAGCTGCCACAGCACCTCACAACTCCCCTGCTCTTTCTCCAAACTCTACCCTACTAACGCGTTCTAACCTACCCCCCTTTCTTTCAGATCCGCCAGAGCACCAGGGGACCACTATGGTGGTGATAGTGCGCAGCATAAACATCCTTTAACTTTAACATTAGTGGACCCGAGTCCTGAATACTAGCGTAGACAATAGAGCACCCATTAGTGATGGGTATGGCACTCACCCCCATTCCTCTAAGTTATTCCCCATTTCGGGGCCTGATTGGCACTTCTCCTTCGGTAACTTCTGCTACACAAAAATGGGTGCATTTTACAAGTTTCTCTTGGAAACTCTACATTTCGGGGTGCGATAAAAGTGCTGGTAATACCGTTACTGCCACTTTTTTTTAATGCACCTTCAAACTCTTGATGAAACCCTGACTGTGAGTGCTTGCAGAAATGTTGTGTCCAAGCTCATTGAAAAGGTGCATTTTTTCACTAAATTTTTCACTACCTGAACTATTACTGAGCCGAATTAAGATGGCACTGCATAGCGATTTGACGTGCTGTTCTATACTTTTTTAAAAAAAATACTTCTGACTGAGATGTCATTAAATGATCACGAGTATTTTTGCATAGACTTTCATAATAGCCTGGCAGTGAAGCGGTTAAGAACATTGGGGAATGGTGCGAAATGTAATAACAAACTTCAGCCGTCCATCAACAATTCATCTGATCCTACAGAAAAATGCTTTCCAGATGCAGAATTGTATTACTTCATATTTCTTGTGTTGAAAATGTCTTGAATTCAGCACACAGTTTTACTTTCCCTTTGAAAAAAACAACTCTCGTTTGCAGATGTTGCCAGCAGGGGAAATCACACAGAAAACACCCCAACCTCCCCCGCCATGTGCCCTTGAGAATCAGTTTTACGTCCTCCCATCAATTAATGTCAAGACCATGTGGTTCCCCAGCAGCTCCCCTGACTTTCACTCCTATGTGTGCAAAAAAAAATATCTTGTAATCTAAAGAGGGGAAGAGTCAGGCAGAGGTGAAGCAGGGTAAACAATCTGGCTCAAACTGCTGCGTTGGGCTGCTTTCTTAATTATCCTGCTTACCTATTTTACCTCAACCAGTTATTCTTGAATGCAAAACATGCCAGGTCATTTCAAGGTCACAGGGAATGTGATGTTATGGTGAAATGCGGTTTATAGTCATTAAATCGAATGTAAAAATGTCGAAAGCCATAATGTCTAAAAAATGTCCAAAAAAAAAATTCGAATTTCTTTTTTTGGTTGCTTTTTATTCGAAATGGGGGGGTTCCCCCCAACCTCTCTTTTTGTATTTTTTTTTGTTTTACCCATTTTTTGTACCCCCGGAACCCAAAAAAAGCATGTAAATAAAAAAATTCGACATTTTTGTTTTTGACATTATTTTTTCGACATTATTGTAATTCGACATTTTTTTTCTCGATATTATGACTGCACACCGTGAAATGCATAGCTTGTTTTGAGGGACACACATACATTGTGCTTATAGTGGCACGTCCTCGAATATTCTGGTTCACTGCTTGTTTCTAAATCCCCTTTGGAAAAGCATTGGCAATGCCAACAGTTTGGGCTTTTGTGGCATCTAATGGCAGTCAGTGCTTGCGAAATGTCTAATACTTTATACACATGGTCAATCGGTGGGCAAATAACCAAAACCACCATGCTTTGTGGCGTCTCCAACATACAGTACTCACACAATCTGACAAGATGCAACAAAATGCACCAAAACGGAATTGCCCACAACTTCAAGTTATCAGTTCTGGGCTCTGCTTGGTTGTAAGATAAGCTAGCAACCAAAAGAGAGTTTGCCGCTGTGCCTGCAAGAAAAACATAGGTATTTCCTCTGTGCTACTAAAAAGAACACAAATATCCCAAAACGTGATTGTCCTTATTCTGGTCAATCACAGATGGATGAAATCCTGAGTCCACCTCAATGGGATTCAAACATGTGACCTATAGATTGCATTCTGTGCTCAGTCAGCAGCATTCGCTCAACCCAGCCATCTATCCTAGCTAGCAAAGCTAACATTTTCCCCTCGCCTCTAACCTGCCTCTGTTCCCCACTTCCTCTACCTCCACTCTAGCGCTTCACCCATCATGGTCACATTCTATGCGCAGCCGGCCGTACTGCCTACCTGCACTTAAGCATGTCCAATGTTCTTTGTGCTTAATCTATGTATGTCCACTTATCGGGGTGCAGTCTTGGAGCAGCAGCAAAGGTGCAGAAATAGTGTGGGGCATTCCTGTCCTGGTGTTAAGTGGGTTGGACATCAGCCTAAAATGCTGGCAAGCCTCCATATTGGCCAGCGATGCCTGCTGACTGGAACACAAGCAACCCTGAGATCCTGAGTGTTCTCCTGCCAAGGTAAAAACAAGATGCACGTAGAGCTTGTTTTCAGAGTGTCCCTTCCAGGAAAGCGCTACACCAGAGACCACAGCTGCACAAGCAGGCCAATGTGATTGGGGGGTGGCATTGGGAGACATGCAAGTCTCACTGCAGTTTGTTAGTGCAGGTAACTGACATAAAGCCTAGATTCATCACAGAATGGACAAGTAACCACATTTGGTTGACCCAGAAATACTTTCCGGGAGCTGAGCCCACACACTTACTGGTATTCTGTTCTACTGTCCTGTGGAGGGTATTGGAGGAGAGTTCAAGTCTCCTCTGTCTTGAGGGGAAGACGCAACAAGAGTTCAACCTCATGTCTTTGTCAGGGTCTCAGAGTCACCTGTGGGGCGGGGGGCACCCCTTGCTCATCGTCTGGTGAATGGAAGATGAACATTTAATCTCTGTTATGTTTCATTCAAGGAGGTGGCTAATCAATGATACGCAAAATCAAGCTTAACTTGCAAACATGTCCCAGGGGGATGCCCTGCCCTACCTGCAATACTCACCTTGCATCTCGTTTCTGTGGTCTTTGTGCTTCAGAACAGGTGAAAAGCCGCCCTAGCCGACAGACTCGCTTGCTGAGAAAAGGGGAGCCACCCAGGAAGGTCAAAAATGCCCTAAACCAACAGAAATGCTTGCTTACCGCATTCCGTTGCAAATAGGGAAAACAAAGTTACTGTCATACTATTTTGGTTCACATAGGTATTTATATATTTGTCATTTCAATGTATAATGTGATTTGTGTACAAAATCCTGCAAACACATAGAGGACAGTGCTCAAAATCCGAAGCACTGTCCTCTGTGTGTTCGCGGTATTTAGCTTGCACTTCCAATTTCTAGCTCCCCGGTGCCAGCATGCGCCAAGTGGCCGCAGCGGGGAGCTAGAAATCTGAAGTTGCAACCAAAATCCCATGAACACATAGAGGACATTGCTGTGAGCACTGTCCTCTGTGTGTTCGGCGGATTTTGCTCGCACTTCAGATTTCTATCTCCCTGCTGTCAGCAACGCAGTGCATGCTGGCGTGGGGCGGGTTAAAATGCAAGCAAAATCGCACAAACACACAGATGGTAGTGCTCACGTCAGCGAGGATCTCAGGCCTAAAGACCCTGAGATCCTCTCCAACGTGAGCTTTGTGGGTTTTCATGTCTTATTGCAAGTTTCTTATTTGAACACTTTAGAGTTGGTTTTAAAGCTGCGGGGAAGGAAAACAATGGAAAGAGAATGCATCGAAGAATAAAAATACAGGTGGGGTGAGCCAGACAATTTACGTGTGAAGCCGAGCCCAACCAGTCAGATTGCTGGATCATGTGGAGCAAACCTCTGCATGACCCTTCTCAGCTAACCGATGCAATCATTGAGCCAGTAAGTGTTCGAGCAGTACATGACATGTATCACAACATTGCCAATTTTGTAAGACATTGATACATATTAAAACTAATTAAAAAAGGACGAGCAACAGTCTTAGCTATTTTAACAACAACAAGGAAATGAAAAGCAGAAAGGACAGAAATAATTACTGCTGTTGACAGTATTGTAAATTACTTTAGCTATTTAAAAAAATATTATACTAACATGATTCAATGTATCATTTTACTTGGAAGATGCATGGTATCTTTCCTATTCAAAGTGGGTGGCTAGTTTTGGCTTGTTTCCAGAGAGCTTCCTTAGAGACAGTCATCCAAGATGGCTGCCTCCATGGAAGAGTTCAAAGAGATCTGAGATGGGCAGGAATGGGTGAGATTAGCGTAAGGATTAGCATGGCTAGGAGCAGGGAATGGGAGGGATTCAATAACCTCACAACTGTGTATCCCTCCTCAAATGACATCGCCATTGGAAAAGCATTACAGACCCTCATTCAAAGGCCATATTTGAAGCCCCTATGTTAAAACTGTTATTTTAATGACAATAGTTTCGGCTTAAAGGTAGCGTTTTCAGCACCACCTAATAGCCCGAACACAAAATGTGGACTGCATCATGACAGTGTCAACTGTTTCACTGTAGGCCTTTGCTAAACAATGCCAATGGAAGGGAATGTGACTGCTGGTTATTTTACAAACAACTGAGTTTGGCATCAGACGTTCACTTATGCATGAGGCCCTTCAAACCAGTTCTATGTGCAGCACTTTACCAAAAGATACACAGTGAATGACAAATGCCTTTGACGAACAGGGCCTTGGCCCGGGGGATATGATCACCTGAATTTTACATATTGAAAACCGTTTTATTAGTCACATTGACGTTTGTTCAAGATTTGTGTCTCTGCCTACACACTTTCGTTAGTTAGTGGCCATACATTGTGGTGAGACAGACAAGATGATATGTTTCACACAATGCTTCATTGGGGCTTTCTTAATTATTTGCGTATGGCTTGGCAAGCAAGAAAAAACTTCCTGGAGACTCCGAAATTAATGGACTTCTATTGGACAATTTTTAAATTTAAAGGTGCTTTTTAATCATTATTGTGCATGCATGTATGCGTTGTTAGGGGTATGTGTTGATTTATTCCGAGTGTGCTATAGTGGTTTTATTGGTATTCATGTTGTTGTTATTGTAATGTTCTCATGCTTGATGGATTATATCCCAAAAAACTTATTTCACATACATTAAATAAAAACCTTCTGTAGGCTCTATTATTAAGATTAATTACCCGTAGCTCTCAAATCACATGCTTTTGGCGGCTGTCACCCTCCTTGTAAACAGCTGACTCACCCGCCAAGCCGCCGGCACGCCCATTCGTTCAATGGGTCTTTCACCCGCCAAAAATAAAATCAGGTGTTTTCACCTGCTTTTGCGACATAAATGGTTGAGAGCTATGATTACTTATTCTTGAAAACAACAAAAAGGTGCTAGCCAGGATGTCGAGCAAATAAACGCTGTCCTCTGTCAAATTCTAAGCAAACCTTCTGTCTGACCTACCAGTATGAAAAAAAAGCAACACAACAATCTATGAATTCACTTAGAATATGGTAGCTCTCCTTCTGTATGTTTGGTGGTGGGTGGTTTCCTGACCCCCACCCCTAAAGAGTTCTTAACACTCTCTTCTAGCTTTTGAAAGGATCGAAAAGGAAGTTCTTTATCACAAAAAGTCTCTTGCAGGTTTTGCCTGGTAGCTCTTGTTAACCAACAACGTCATTCAAAAAGAATGTCTCTCAATGTTCCTTTTCATGACAACTGACTTATTGAGTAAGTTCTAACAATTCTTGGTACATCCCTTTGTGAGTTATATGGAAAACACATGGAAGTCCTCTGCCTTTTGGTTTTTGATATTCACAAAAAACTCCTTCCTAATGGTTCTGACTTGGACATTCCTGTATTCTCTGTGGGGTAGGTTTATGGTTTGCTTTGTCTGACTTGGGCTTTGTCTGTTGTAGTTTTTCTCAACCCCTCCTCGGTCGTTCTGGGTGTTTGCCCGGGGTGGACTTCCGGTCACCTTGGAAGTGTTTTGATTGCGATAGTCCTTCAGATTTGTCTTCCCCCCTTTCTGGGGTCCTCTTGGTATCAGCCCTGTCTGGGGTATGGGCCGACTTGACCCCTCTTTGTGTATGGCTTCTCTGTCTGCTTTTCTTACCCTTGGGCCTCATCACGAGTTTGGCGGTAACCCTTAAATCCAGCGGTAGCGCTATTACCACCGGATTTAAGGGTCCGCCAAATTAGGGCTTCGGCGGATTTCTCCCCAGCTCTGAGCTGGGGGGAAATCCGCTGAAAATTTGCGCTCATACCGCCAGCGGAAATCCGCCAGCGGTATGAGCGCGAAATTTCCCCATTGAGCCCAATGGGGAATTGGGCATTCCCGAATTGGCTCAGTGGGGAATGGGGACTTCCAATACCGCCAAACCCGTGATCCGGCGCGAATAGCGCCGGGGGGTTTGGCGGTAGGGCAGATAGCACCAGCGCTATTAGCGCCGGCGTTACCGCCCAACTCGTGATGAGGCTCCTTCTCTGAAGTCTTCCAAATGGCAGCCCCAGCTGCAGTATGGGCTGGCTTGGCACCTTTGATTTGGTTTTTTATGACCATTGCTCTCACACCCTTCTTGGGTATTTTGACTAGTAGCCCTGGGTGGGCTATGGGTTTGTGTCACCACCTTCCACCCACTACTTGTGCATGGGTGTGTACTTGTTAGGAACTTGTCTCTCGGATAGGGCGTACCAGTGGCAGGTACTTTCCTGCAGGCATACCGGGCACCCAGGAAGCACAGTGCTCGTAGTCCCAGCTGAGGCCGCATAGCAAGGAACAGGACATAGGTCCTTTCCTCTTATAAAAGGCTGGCGTGTGGTGCGTGACCACACAGGTAGGTGCTTTTCTTTAGCCACCCTCAATGGATCCCTTGCTGCCCGCTGAGCAGGGGAAAACTTGAATAAAAAGAAGATGAGAATTCCATTTTTTCAACAGTCCTATTTGCATACACTTCGGGATTCAGGTCAGTACTTTATTTTAGGCATTTAGACATAGTAAACAATGGTGTGCAACCCAGTTCTTCCAAGTCTTGTAGACCTTCTCTTTTTTTGATGGCAGTATCCCATTTCAGGCATTACCTTAACCAATAATGTTTGTCTCACCCTGATACTCTGTACACCTTACTTAATCCTGCACTTCTCTCCTCCCTAATTACAGCTCCCACCTATCAAGCATCAGTATAACAGAGGGTGTGTCCAGTAGCACTCCCGCCCTGGGAGTACTTTCCCACAGATTCATCCCTTTCAGCCTGTGGGTTGTTTCCTCTTGGATAGGAGGGTATTGCTTCCAAGACCACTGAGGCGTCCTGCCTTTTTTCTGCAACCCATGGGCTGACAGTACCTGCAGTCCTGCGACAGGCTTCCGTTTATGGAGGCGGTCGACCCAACGTGTGCAGACCCGCACACTCCTCCTGATTCCATGCTACGGGGGAGCAGTCCTTCTCTGACACCTCTTCTATCTAGATAAGGAGTTCCTTTTCCTAGCCTTGTTGGGCTCTCTACCTCTGGTTGAGAAGCAGTACTCCGCTGGCTGTTCGGGTTTCTCCTGTTGATGCTGGCTGCGTGGCTCTCTTGTTCAGCTAGCCCTAAGGTGGTGAGAGATCCTCCTCTGTGCGCTAGCTCAGGCGTTTGGTACGCCTCTGCTTGTATCGCTCTCTCTTCTGATCCATAATCGTATTTGAAAGGTCCCTTGGAGTGGAGGAAGGCCTCCCATTAGATCTGGCTTGCAGAAGGAGTTTGTATCAGAGGTGGGTCAGAGATGAAGCCATCCTTCCGAAAGGAGCCCTCAATAAAGGTAACCTGCTCAATTCCCATATACCCAAGGAATGCTTGTGTCTTTGCAGCAAGGGGAGGTGAATGGGAATAATTGTTCCGCAGTACTTATCCCCAGAAGGAGGTCACCCCCCCCAATGGCTTCCCACTTTCCCCGTCCCCTAGGGAATATATTGTGTAGTGGGCTCACCTCCCTAGTCCCAACGAGGCTGGATTCATCATAGCATATACTGTCTTGATTGTTAGTGGCCCTGCCCGACCTATACAGTTTTGGTCCCTTCTTTCCCCGGACTTATACATCAAATTGCTGACCCCACAAGCTCACCTTTCTGACCCCGAACCCCCATCAACATGTTGTTCTAATCCCTCATTCTTGTACTCCCTGATTTTATCTTGCCCGTCTCCCACAGCCTAAATCCTAGAGCAGCAGAACGATTCCCATCTCCTCTGCCTTTGTATCCCATCCCTGTCCTCACATAGAAACGAAAAACTGGTCATCAAAAATGCTCTAAATTAGTCTGCCCACCTTGGTTTTCCCCTTACCCTCCTCTTCATCCTTTTTTTTTACACACACTTTTGGTCTACTTTGCACCCAATCCCTTCGGAAGAAAATATCCTTTCTGTTAAATCCCTTTGATTATGACATCCCCCGGTGTGAACTCCTCCCACCTTCGAACACATTGGACTTCATTACATGGTAGGCGGTAAGGAATTACCGGCACCAGTAAGGGCACCAGTGCCGGTAATCCCTTACCACCCTATTCCGAGGTCCCTTAGCGGGTCCCTTCCTTAACGCCTAAAACCAGGCGTTATGAAAGGGACCCGTTAAGGGACTTCAGAGCTAATAACGGTACCGCAAATTGCGGTGCTGTTATTAGCTCCATCCCCATTCCCATTGAGCCATATGGGAGCCTGAATGGGAATGGGGAATGGTTCCTGAAATGGGGACTTACCCGCTCCTCCAAGGTTGGAATGACCCGGTAAATCCCTATTTCGGGAACCTGGACCCGGAATGCGGTAAGGGAGCAGCCATGGCGCTAATAGCGCCATGGCTACCTCCTACCGCGTAATGAGGCCCATTGTCACCCAACCATTTGCACCCTCTCCCCTCATTATTCTCCTGTGAGACAGGCCCCCTCTAATCCTTCCCCAACATCGAATTGCTTCTTGATCCCCACCCCAATGAAGACCCCATTGCTCTGATGAGTGCCTTCAACCTTCGAAAAATCTAACGCCTGGACCAACTTGAACTGAACTCTCTCCTTTCATAACACTCTCTGTTCCCTCAACAGAATAGACCTTCCTTTAACCAAAGTATCTCTCTCTACCTCATGACTCTTTCATCCACTCCGAATTAAACTAAGCTCCATTTAGACCTTCCCAATCTGACATCTCTCTCATTCAATTTAATGTCACTGTCCCCTTCCTCCATCCCTTCCTCCAAACCCTTCTATATCCAAGCACAAGTTCAGCAGACTCCCTTTCTCCCTCCCTATAGGACTGCAGATCATATAAATATCTTAATCCCTTTAACAGGACCTCCTTCCAGTGACCAAAGGAGGACAGAAACTAGTGGGGTGAATGTAAAGGCACTAGCGATAAGAGGACTGTGCAGCCCAGATCTGCCTGAGTAGGCCATATTGTACTCAAAAGCAGTGGGAGGGAATTAACGTGCAACTACATGAAGCAGGAGTCCTTCTCCCTTCCACATCTGGTCCATGGGGGTATACACTATATCTGGCATTGAAGGTCTGATATGGTCCCATATAGGAGCAAAGATCTGAGTAAACTATTTCTTAGGAACTGGAGGACACAAAGAGGAAAAGTTGAGTACCAGATCCAAAGTACACATACTCCTCCTGCAAATATTGAGAAAGGTGCTCAGTGTGTTTTGTTACTGGCAGAGTGGCCTAAGAAAAATGAATATCCATGTCCCTGCGTACCACCTTCCCGAGTGCCAGTGAGTTACTTGTGGTGCCTTCCAGTGCAACCAGAATACTGAAAGTGTGTACCCCTGGTCTAACGTAGTGCCAGGGACTGCATGCAAAAAGAAAAGACTAACATGGGATTATATAAAAGTGCAGTATCTAGCAGTTCCCCCAAAGTAGTCATGTACAATACTGCCTCTGTGACAGCTGTGATGCTTACAGTGCCCCAGTGCTGTGCGCTGCTACCACACAGCACATGTTCCGTGCCAGTGAAACAAGTGGCCGCAGTGTACATTGTGGGATATGCCCCTTGCTACCTCCACACAGTGCCCGTGCCCATGGCAGTTCTAGTGAAGTTTGTAGAGCTGACAACAGGGTGAGGGGCGACGAAGGCTCATCATGTGGGCAGTGCCCATTGGCAAAGGACAGTGAGATCCTGGCAAGACTGCTGTGTGAAAAGAAAATGGGGCATCATTGGATAGTCAGTAAGAGCAGACATGAGAAAGGAGAAACAGAAGAGGGACAATGAAGACTGAATAGCAACATTCATATCTGAATGTCAAATGGACTAAAGTAAAAGAGAAAGAAGGAAAAAAGACAATAGGGAGAACAAGAGAAGAGGAGCAAGAAAAATATACAAAAAAGAGACAAAGTGTAAAATCATTACATTAATAATTAAATCCAAGCAGCAAGGCATGCCAGTTAACAGTACTTCACGTACTTCAAACGGTGCGATTTAATTAAATCAAAGAAAGAAAATAAAGAAAACATAAAAAAAACATCAAGGAACAGTCGGCAGTCCACTGACTACCATGTCAGAAAACCAGGCACTAGGACTCAAATGGAAAGAAAAGGTGGACAATAATGTTCGAGAACTATCAGTGTACGCCACTTGGTTGTCTATTCACAACCAGTCCCCCATTACAGTCCACAGTCCTGCTACTTGTCTGTACATCCATTCACGGCTATGCTCCTGAAATGGCTTCTCGCATCTCCCACCATTTTGTTCCATGCACCCTCTTGTCCTAGAACCCTTTCCAGCCCTTGCCATCCTGCAATCCCTCATGTGTCGGCTCCTTTTCCTTCCTCGCGTCAGACCACTGCAACTCCCTAACCTCAAAATCAAAAATCGAACCAACACGCATTCACTCAAGTCCACGCGGGACCACTTTTTCTTAGACTACGTTTTCTGAAAGTAGAGTGGCGGCAAACGGAGCAAAAGGCCATGAAGCTTTGTCACCTGGACTTTTTGCCAGTTTCTGTTCCTCTGCCACCCAGATAAATGACGGTGGGTAATCTGGCATATTTGAAGATCAGGCATCATTGGGTTTTCCTTTGGAGCCAGGTAATCAGTATAGTTTGGTGAATTTACAACTGACAGTACCTTGTTGGTTTTGTGAAACCTTGTGGGTGGGATTTGCTGGCAGCCCAAAATGGCTCTCAAACCCACAGATAAATTCAGCAAGAAGGCTTGTCTTTGGCTGGTCAAGTCAGAACAGCAGAGACTTTGAGAACAATTGAGCAGGCCAATAAGTGATGCAGAATCTCTGGGGAGTTTCTGTTACCAGGCAAAAGGCCCAACTCACTTTCTCATTCTCCGTAGGTTGTTCTTGACTGCTAGAGGAAACAGTATGACTGATTCACAGGAGAGAGCAGGACAGCTCGTGTTGTAGCCAACTGGAACAGTTTGTGTGTGTCTTTTTCACAGTCATTCACTGGTTGTGACATTTGATTTTATAGTGTGGTTGTTTTGGGAAGGTCCTTAAAACCCAACTCCCCAATGGGAAATCCTTTGTGATGGTCTATTGCTTAATCCCTTACCTTTACATTCGCACCTTCCACCCTCAAAAGAAAGAAAGACAAAGAAAACATTTGTGCAAAATCCTTGTGAAACCATTTGTGATTGTGTGTGTTTTGAATCCCTTTGCCCCAACTTTCCTCCATTACCCAAACAAGTTTATAAAAACTAAAGAAATTATTTCTCAACCTTTTGAGAAATCTCACTTCAAAAACATGTATGACTTCATTTGTACTTTTGTAAACCTCTCGCGAAACGCTTTTCCTTAGTTCCCAGTCACTCTTAACACAAATAAAAAGAAAGAACAAGCACATTGGTTTGGGATGAGGAGAAAGGTATGGATGTAGGGTACCTTTTGTCATAGATGAATACACTGTTGAGATTAGGGGTTGATAACTCATCCTAGGATATAGATGAGAAAGCCTTGGAGGATGATGAAGGTGAACAGCGGTCAAGTGACAGACAGCCATAACAAGAGCAGGAGGTTGAGAGGGTGGAGTAACAGAACAAGTGCAAGCAGGTATTGGGGAAGATCCTTGAAGTGCAATTGACTGTGCAGCATGAGGAGGTAGCTGCAGCAAAGGAGTAGATGGTGCACTGGGAAGCCGATGGTGAAGGGCAGAAAGACAATGAGGCCTTGCGGGACAAGAACACGTGGAAGAGAAGGACACGGGAGCGAGGTGGACCATGATGCAGCAGAGTTGTAAGTTTGGCAAGTGGTGAAACATGAAGAGGCAGCGACAGAGGGTAGCAGGAGAGGCAACATGAACAAGAGGAGTGGGAACACAAGAAGGTGGATAGAGGACGGGGGGAAGAACATGAGGTGGTAGATGGGGGGAAGGAAGAACACCACCAAGCAGATTCCGTGCAGGGAAAAGTGTGGGAGCATGAGGGGAAGTGACAGCCCTAGGAGAAAGAGTAGGAGGCGACAACTAAGTTGAAGATTCGTTGCTCCTATCCAGTGCAGTGGGCGTGGCAGGCCGCAGGATCAGAAAAATGAAATGGTACTGCCCCATCAAATTTCTGCAAATGGCTCTTCCTGGGTGTGACAGTACTTCTCGCTACCTGAGAGAGACAGGCACAGTCAGAGAAGTTTAGTGTGCAAGTCCTGCAAGCCGAGTGTGTGGCAAGACAAGACGATTGAGCATTTTGCCTTGGACATGATTTCTATGCATATCAACATTCAGCTGTGACATGACATGAAGCAGTGATTAAAGCCCCCCATGAAATCCACCTCCCCTGCTGCCATAGTACACTCTTCCAATGGTGCGGATGAATTAGCCGCCAGCACGTGTTTCTATGCAGGTCATTTGCCGCTGTGATGTAGAGCACAGCACTGTCAGACCTTTGGTGGCTCCACCACCACCACCTGTAATGGAAAGTTTGGCTGAGCCCCCAAAATGCAGCACTCAGTGTGACCACCAGATCCATCAGGCAGAATCTTCACACTAATTGTTTTGTCTCATTACAGATCTTCGCAGCGTGTATTGTCTCTTGTATCTTAAAAGCACTGGCATACTCTGTAAACCCATTGAATGTGATCTCCTGCCACCAAATAATCTTTTGTTTTGGATTTTTTTTTTGAATCATCACAAACAGTGAAGGCACACCCAGTTACTGTCACTGAATGTAATCTCCTTCCTCCATACAAGATGTTTTCTTTACAACTACGTTTTTGTCTCATCACAAATGTTCTCAACTTGCCTTTTCTTTCTTCCCACACAGAAAATACAAATACAGTCTATATACATCTTTACTATGGGGTGAGTCCCAGAAATGAGATGGTTTGATACTTGCCAAGATACTTTCTGTCTATCTGTGATCTCAGTTCGTAGTTTGAAGTTTGTGTCCATGTGACAGGGACTCACCCCAACTGAAAGATGTAACACAACTGACAGAAGGTACACTTGTGGCCTTGGAGCACAGTTGTTGCTTCCAGAATGAGTAGATAATGGTGAAACACATTTACAACCAACCGTGTCCTGAGGAAGGCATTCAAATTATGGTTGCCTTAATGTTTCTTTACCATTACGTTTGTTGATACGTCGACTAGTGAGCTTTTGATGACCAGCGATCATTTGATGGCCAATGTTCATTTGACTTTTACACTTGTTCGGACCAGTGCATTCATGCACTTGTTTTGAGAAACGTGCTATTCTGAGTTGTCCCTTTTCTTCACCAATTTTCTCCATCAATGTGTTTCGTGAAGATTGCATTTTATGCCAAGTAATGTTCTCTCTTAAGTACAAAGTAATGTAATTGTCAGATGTTTTCTATGTACATGATCTGTCTTTCACATTTATCTATTTGTATACAAAATGTTTAGTTTCAGAAATAAGAATGGAATGTACATTATGTTGTAATAATTGACACTGGAATTAATTCTATAATAACTTTCTATCTAGCAAGTCATTATTCCCTGCATTTGATTGTCTCTTTGATCTGGTAACAAACATTGGCACTCTTTTGTATTGATAAAATTGTAGACATTTTGTAGGACCATATGTAATTGGAACACCTTATTTGTTACCCGAATTTCATAGCGTTTACGGGCTAGGCCCCATGAGTAGACAAAACATGGCATATTCAGTTAGAACCACATAATGTATTCTATTTCCAGACTCCAAAAACCGTGAGATTGTTTTTACCTCACTATCAAACAACTGACAAGAAATGTCACCAGCATGTTTTTCATGCAAGATGGTCCCTGGAATTCTCTGCTCCCCTATATTAAGCATAACATGATAGACTATCCAATGTCTGTGTTCTTCTTTCCCTCTGAATGGCATTCATGAAGGCTTGATTGAATCAAATATTCGGACAATTCAGAAATTAAATGAATATGTTCACCCGGCTTACCTACCACTAATATTCACTATGTTCTGCTCTTCCTTGTATTAGCTCTGATACTTTGTGTGCCTGCCAGAGACAGTCAGCAATGTTTTACTTAAAAAGTGACTACAAAAAGTCTCTGACTTATAGTCATTAAAAAATTTGATTTGATTTGATTTGATTTTATTTTATTTTATTTATAAAGCGCAAAAAAACCGGCCCAGGGGCAACCGGGCACATACTCTTAAACATGTTACAAAAAGCAGTAGTTACAGAAGTTACAAAAATGTACTTCTGAGCTGGGCATAGGGTGGGGTTTTTGCTGAGTGGTATCTGAGTTATGGGGAGATGTTTTGAATGTTTAGGAGGTTTATTCTGGCTCTGGCTTCTAATTGTGGGTAGTCACTGGGCACAGTGCAACTATGCGATTCATATTTGTTGGGGCACCCACCTTCACCACACAGGCGTGGGCAGTGCCTAGCTTGAGAATTTCATGTGGTAATGTATGGCTTGTCTGGGTGTGGAGAAAAGGATACAGAAAGCTGATATTGCACAGATAATTATTTGGGGTATTCATAACTGTCTCAAGTAGTGTGTTTGCCTTGACCCACTGGGGTATATTTGTTGTTGCATCAAATGATCCGGTTCCTCTTAATCCACTGTCATAGGATTTGGGTTTCAAATTCCTGTGTGGACAGGTTTGGACATTGGATGGAATAAGATATGATGCCCTCATGAGGGCTAATCATTATCTGGTTTTTATTAGTCAGCTTCTATCTCAGAACAAACAGGTTTTTAGCCGTTTATAAAAAGTCAGGTGGATTTCTTTAGAAACCGAGTTCCATAGAAAGCCCTGGAGCATTACCAGAGTTGGTAATTCCCCTGCAGGGAAGATTTTATTGCTATTAGTATCCTAGCATGTTTTACCAGAATTCTAATAGATTTTTTGTTTAAGTTGAGAAAACCTTGCCCTTTTACAACTTAAAAAAACTACAAAACAAGATGACCAACATGGACAACAGAGAGGGGAGCTACACATAGTCACATCTCCCATTCCATGTCAGGTACTACCAATGAGTGTTCCTGGTGCAATGGAGTGACAAGGAAGCTCCAGGTAAGTGGGGTGGGGCTGTGGACTTTGAGAGCGGGGGTGTCGGGCAGGGGATGTGGGGGTAGTGCACGGAGCACTTAGCTGCTGTCCCAGTAGGGAAGATGGGGGCCCTCCCACTTCTGAGGAGGCTTGGAACGGCAGCTGTACCATGAGGTAAAGACTCCGTTCCGAGGCTCCTATTTAGGTGGGAGGCTGCCTGACCACCCCCCCCCATCCGCCAGGGTGACAATGATCATTAAAATGCAAGAGCAAACATTGTTAAAAAAAAAAAAGATTTGGCACTTCATTTAGTCTGCACTATTTCCATTAACTGAGAAGTAATATGGTCAATAAAAGCTTGGATAATGACTTTCCGCATTTGCCTAGAATTTGGAGTTACATTTTGAGAAACTAAGGGAAATCCCTGTATCATCAGGTGAATATAATATAAAACAACCCTTTCGAGTTTTTTTGGACAATTAACAATGAATAAAGCTCAGAGAGGATGGAGTGACCACGTTTCTAGAGCCCAGGAGGAGCAATGACACCGAGCATCATTGAATCAAATAGCAGTTAATAAGATTTCGAAATGGACACATTTGTGGTCTCTTCACACGTGTTTCGAAGTCAGAGGGCTATATATTAAGCCTTGGTTGAAGATAGTGATATGCAGTACTCCCTCAAATGTCCCAGAACAGAGGTCAACTACAGATGGAAATCTTTGACCCATGGTTGGACTGATGAGAGATGATGGACTAATTGGGAAAGTGGGGAGTAATCAGACGTGACTCAAGCACCTGGGTTTCGTTTCCCTTACATGCTGCTAGCCGAGCCAAAAGTCCAAGTTTGGGTGGGAATGCCAATCAATCAGTGGGTCTAAGCAGCAACATGCTATACAATGTTGGATAGACCAATCCACTGTCATTTTGTCTGCTATTATCCAAGGTTATCCAATTCCAAGGTTGATAATCGAATACCAATGTCGGTTGGGTGATATTGTATGCAAATATGTTCTATGTACAGCGCTTTGGTGAAAGAGCTATATAAATAAAACATCAGTATCAATATGCGGTTCAGGGAACTGCTTCAGCATTTCTCATCAGACTCTGATCTAAAGTCCTAACGAATCTCTCGCCTAACCACCCCCAATATCCCATGCAAATACCGACTGGGTGCACCATACCCATTTTGTTACCTTGTTTTTCTTTGCCCTGCAAGGTTTCCAACACTCAGTCAATTTATATTTTCGAGGAGTGTGAACGCAGATTCAAAAGAGCAACTAGGTGCTGTGGGGCCAAACGGTGGGATGACTGCCTTAGAATGTAGTGGTATATGCATTGTATGACGCGATTTACATTCAGTGGTGGGATGTGCAATGTGTGCCTTTTCTGAGGTGGGTTAAGCATAGTGTGTCAGCTCTGCATTATGTATATTGTGTGGATGGGGAATGGGTGTGCATTGTGAATTCAAGGGGAGTGTGCTTTGTAGATTATGGGTGCTGCGATCTGTGTGCTGTGTTTGGCTGTGTGTAAGGTGCAAAGCTGTCTGTTGTGATGTGTACTGTGGTACGTGCATTATATGCATTATGTCAGATTAAAAGAGTCATGAGTAAAGTAGGTTGCATATTATGTTTTGCAGTGTGTGTGTGTGTGTGTGTGTGTGTGTGTGTGTGTTGTGGGTATGTGTGTACTATTGAATGTGTTTTGTGGTCTGTGTGATGTGCAAAGTATACTAAGTTGATTCTATGTCAAGACGGAGGCAAGCATTAAGCTTTTTCTTCTCTTTAATTTTACTCTCCAGCAGTTTCAACAAATAAATAACATTTTGTGAAAAATAACATTTTTTTTCTTCAAACTTCAAGTCCCATCATTCCCTGTAGTTTCAGTCTCTAGTCTCTGTGACCTAATCCTTCCTGTTCCTGTGTTCCTCCTATTATTTTCCTGCTCTCCAGACACGTTTATTTGAGCTCTGTGATTTTGGGCATGGAGAATAAGATTGTATTAGATTTTGAACAATGTCAAGGTTTTATTAATAAGGACGACATTGCTAAGCCCTTAAGCAGCACAGCGCAGCATAGAGTTTCAATATATTTTCCAAGTGGGGAGTCGGCGGCCCTGTGCCGCACTATCCGGCACACCAGGGGCTAGCCGATCTCCTCACGTAAACCTGCGGCTCTCTAATCGTGCCTCAGAGCGGGCAGCCCCCTCCCTTGGAGGGGCGGAGCAAGCGGCGTGAGCGGGAAATCCTTGTTTCCCGTTCGCATCCGCTCAAAAGGAGCAGCCCCCACCCTTGGAGAGGTGGAGCTGAGCGCGAGCACGTTGTGGAAGCTCGCGCTTATGAAGAGCGAGTGCCCCCTCCTTTGCGAGGGAGGAACGGGGCTCGCAAGCAAGTAAGCCAATGAGAGCGCGAATGGTAGGCTGAGGGAGCCCCCACCCTTGAGGGGGTGGAGCCAAGTACACGGCTCGGTTAGAAGCTTTGTATTAGAAGCAAATTCTGCCCCGTGGATCGATACGGAGCGCTAATAAGCTCATAACTTTAATGACAATTGATTTTAAATCATAAAGAAAGTATTTTTTTTAGTCATGCAAAGGGCATAGAGTCTAGCCCTGAGAAATACTGCACACCAGTAAGCAGTGCAGACAGGTGCAGCCTCATAGAGTGGAGCAGTGGACGTCCCAATACACCTGAAAAGGTATTTGAAAGGCACCTAAATAGCACTATAATGTCAAATTTCGAGGGGAGTGACGAAGATCAAGAGGCAGTCTGCCAGGAAGACTTAGCCTACAGCTTTAAAGAAGTGCTGGGAGACTCACTCACAGAGGCAGTGGCTCAGGGGGTAAGACCCCTACAAGACAGACTACACTCTATAGAACTGTATCTGAGTCAAAAAGAAAAGAGCACCGAAGAAAGCACGTCCACTAGGGTCGCAAAAAAGGACCCCAAGGGGTGTAGCAAGGCCCGGAAGAGCAAAAACTCTTCTGACCCCCCGGGCCGAAGTGATGGGGCAGGTACAGAGGCCCCAGAGGCTTTAGACGCTTTTAGCAAACTAAGAGAAGCGTTCATGAGAAAGTCACAGGTGCCGAGCCTCGAGACCCCCGACCCAGGGGAGGATAATATGGGCAATATGGAAGGAGGTTTCCCCGAAGAGGAAACACCAGAATCCCCTACCTCCTCACAAGAACAGGCAGACAACGAAGGGGATGAGAGTAGCCAACCTCCGTCGAGGAAGAGGCTCAGAAAACTTAACAACTTAGAGGAGGAAGAGACATCTGATATGTTTAATCCCGAAGACATCAGAAACCCAAGATCGTCAGAATGGGTGCCCTCGCCCAGAGTAGCAAAATACTTGACAGAGATTGCGAAAAGCTCTAGAGAAAGAAGTTAGGCAGAGGATGGGAGCAGAATGTCCGAGACCGGAATTGCCGGGAAAGGTAGCAGAGGCGCCAGAGCTTGATCCGAAAATGCTATCTTTTGTCTCAAAATCTAACAAAGACCCAAGGAAAGGCATAGACCGTTCTTGGAAAAGCTGTCAAGACAAAGTTCTCGACATCGCTGGGCCATTAGCAAAGATTATGGACCTGGCCGAACGGGCTAAGGACACGGGAGAAGAAGTGGACCCAGGAGCCCTAGCAAACTGGGCGCAAAGGGGCGTATGCCTTTTAGGCAATGCGAACTGTGCAATTTCGTCTGAGCGCAGAAAAGGACTTCTGCTCAAAATTGACAATAAATTAGGAGACTTATCATCCTATGAAGCAGGCGAAGCGGCGCAAGGTCTCCTGTTTGGAGAAACCTTTGGTAAAGAAATGGGGAGGTTTGTGGGAACATATACCTCCCTGGAGAAGGCCCAAGCGTCCATGAAGAAAATCTTCCCCGGGAGAGTTTTTGGTGGGACCGGCCGGTCTAGGGGCCGAGCGACTGGTCGCTATCAAGCTTTCAGGCTTTTCCTCAAGGAAATAGATGTAACTACTGGGAAAACAGACAGCCAGATGCTTTCTTCCCACCAAGAGGTTGTTTCCCTAGAG
Organism: Ambystoma mexicanum; assembly: GCF_040938575.1. Taxonomy (NCBI): domain Eukaryota; kingdom Metazoa; phylum Chordata; class Amphibia; order Caudata; family Ambystomatidae; genus Ambystoma; species Ambystoma mexicanum. The sequence continues at coordinate 128,291,318 of NC_090936.1, read as the reverse complement.
GAAGGTGTGGTAGAGGACAAGGGAGAGGACACAACTTCCCCACAGGTGAGAGTTTCTATATACCCACCAGCCGGGGGGCGGACAGTGGTATTCTGGGAGAATTAGCGTTCGCTTTCCCCCGACGCCTGGGTTCTGCAGACAGCGAAAGGCATGCGCATAGAGTTTATAGAGACTCCCGCTCAACGTCAAACACCCCGAACTCTAGCCGCGACACAAGTAGAGATAGAGCTCTTACATGCAGAACTATGGAAGCTAGCATAGAAACAGGCGATAGAGCCATGCGAAACACATCCAAGATTTGTGAGCAACATGTTCTTGGTCCACCGAAAAGACAAAGTGAGGCCAGTAATAAACATGAACAGATGGGTAGTGTACAACCACTTCAAAATGGAAGGGACCCATCAGCTCAGAGACACTCTCAGGCAAGACGACTGGCTAGTGAGGATAGACCTCAAGGATGCATATTTAACAATACCAGTTCAAAGAGATTTTCGCCCATTCCTAGCGTTCAACTGAGACGTGTGATTATGGCATTTTGACACAATGCCGTTTGGCCTGGCATCAGCGCCATGGGCATTCACGAAGATCATGAAACCAGTAGCAGCAGCGATCAGGGAGAAGGGGATACGCATGATCATATATCTAGACGACATCCTTCTGATGGCCAGCTGCAGGTGGACGCTTCTATACCACTCCGACTGGGTAGTGAAGCTCCTGACATCCCTGGGATTCCTAGTGAACCAGGAGAAGTCAGAAGATGAATCCAACCAGGAGGTTAGAATTCCTAGGGTTTGTTATAGATACCAGGTCAGCAACCCTAGAACTCCCAAACAGAAAGATAAGAGACATCAAGACAGAAATAAGAACTTGTCTCAGCAAAACTGTCATATCACTCCGCACAATTGCACGAGTAGTTGGCCTGTTGGCAGCCTCGATACAAGCAATCTTTCCAGGGCTGCTACACTATCGAGCTCTGCAAAGGTTAAAGATAAGACACCTTCAACAGGGTCTGCAATATCACCAGTTAGTACACATCGACCAGAAATCCAGAACAGAACTGGAGTGGTGGCTGGCAAACATGGAAGCATGGAACGGGGGAGCCATTTTTGGCGACCGGCCAGACCTGATAATAGAATTGGACGCCAGCAGAGCAGGCTGGGGAGCCCGTTGCGGAGATCTACAGACAGGAGGGAGGTGGAGTTTGGAAGAACTGTAACTGCACATCAACTGTCTAGAATTACTAGCCGGATCATTTGTGATCAAAGCTTTTACGAAAGGGAAAAGTGAATTCCTGTATTCTGTTGAAAATTGACAATATTTCAGCAGTCAAATACATCAACCACTTAGGAGGGACGAGATCCAAGTTATTGGCGGAGATAGCCAAAGATTTCTGGCACTCCTGTCTGTAGTCAGGAATCTCAGTAGTAGCAGAATACCTGCCGGGGTCACAGAACGTGATAGCGGACTGGAACTCCAGGTACCTCTCAGACTCCAGCGATTGGAAATCACAAGTATGGTTTCAAGCACTCATGGAAATTATAGCAGATTACCTGAGACTGCTACCCCAAGGAGTGAGCCTGCTCACGGACCCAGTTGGGTCATATCACCCTCTGAGAGTGAAGGGGACGCTACCATTAATGGCGTGCAAGATAGCAGGAGACGTTGGAATCTCCCAGGCATTTCGGCGCAAGCTGCAAGCCTCATCGCCGAGTCATGGGCACCTTCAACCAGAAGGAGCTACGACACGACGCAGCTTGAACTAAGTGGTCAACATGGTGCAGAAGGAGAAGTATTCATCCCGTTTCTGCCCCTCTGGTCGAAATACTGAATTTCCTAGTGGAGCTCCTGCAAGATGGCAAAGCTTATAGAACTATAGGAGTCTACAGGTCCGCAATTTCAGCAGGTCACCTGCCGTTAGAAGGAATGCCAGTGGGAGAGAACATGGCGGTGATTGGACTCCTGAAAGGAATAAGATTTCGGAAACCTCCACAGCCAAAGTACAAAGTACTATGGGACGTGTCAGTAGTGTTGAAACTACTAGCGGACTGGCCTAGTAACGGATATCTATCGCTAGAACAGTTGTCAGGGAAACTAGCCATGCTTCTATGCATGGTATCATGCAGGAGAGCAGCTGACGTTAAGGCAATGGAAGTAGATAGAAAGACATATGGGCCAGAAGGTGTAACTTTTAACCTGGCCAAAACAACTAAAACAGACTGGTCTACAATCACATACCCATACATGCAGGACCATCCGAAATGGTTTGTAGCCACATGCATAAAAGAGTACGAATGTCGAACAGCAGAACTGAGGCCAGTAGGGACAACACAACTTCTTATAGCGCGCAGGAAACCGCACAAGGGCGTAGCATCAGCCACTATAGCACGATGGGTCAGAGACATCATGTGCCTAGCGGGCATTGACATGACTAAGTTTGGTGCGCATTCAGTCAGAGGATCGATGGCCTCAAAGGCGCTAGGGCAAGGCGCAGCTTTACAAGACATCATGAAAGCAGCAGATTGGGCTAACAATACAACGTTTAGGATTTTATTTTAGACCAATCAACTCGATAGCAGAAGCTTAATGCTCGCCTGCGTCTTGACATAGAATGAAGATTCTCCCTGCTAATAGCGCAGGGAGCTCTTGATTATATTAAAGACAAGGAGGCGAGCATTAAATTCCCGACCCAGATACACAGGAAATGAAAAAGATAATGAAATGAACGAAGTTTGTATTGCTAATAACCATGATGACCATTTCCTCCCAGAATAGGGTGTGTACTCCCAGCCCTAACATATCTCTATTGTTATTTTCTGACATTAGGAGATGAGCAAAAGAACGGCTGAACCCCAATCGATAAAGTTTGGATCAATCGGAACGAGTTGCAAGTTCCGAAGCAAGAGATCGATTTCGCTGAATACAGGAAGTGCAAAGTTGGTTGGGCCCGTTGGCAAGTTAACGTTACAGAAGATTGCAGTTCAAGGCAGTAAAAGAAGAGGAGGAACACAGGAACAGGAAGGACTAGGTCACAGAGACTAGAGACTGAAACTACAGGGAATGATGGGACTTGAAGTTTGAAAAAACAAAATGTTATTTTTCACAAAATGTTATTTATTTGTTGAAACTGCTGGAGAGTAAAATTAAAGAGAAGAGAACGCTTAATGCTCGCCTCCTTGTCTTTAATAGAATCAAGAGCTCCCTGCGCTATTAGCAGGGGGAATCTTCATTAAGGTGCATTGACGTTGGTGCATAGTGTGTTGTGTGTAATGTAGTGTTGGGGTGAAGATTTCGAATTAGAGGAGAATCCAAGTAAGGCTAAGACAAAATACCCCAGTCATGTGAAATGTTCACCACAAAACGAATACCTTTGCGAACACAGGTAAGGCACACGTGTGGCCGAAGAAGCAGTCTTGGTTGCTAACCTTGGCCTTGGATAGTGAAGGGAAGGATGTTTACACATTGACATGTGCAGGTAAGCAACGTATCCTGTGAATCCAAGATGGGAGAACGTTGAGGAACCGGAGGCATGATAGATTGCAACAAAGACATCAGGAAAAAGGGGTTCTGACACATCAGGTGAACTTCTTGAGTCGGATGATCACTGGAAAGTAACGAGAAGCGTAACTGGAGCCGGTTCATGTTTCTTCTCTCCTCTCTCCCCTTGGTAACATAGTGAGTGAGTGGAAGAGACTCAAGGCCCTGCAAAACCTTTTTTTCTGGGGGGAGCTCTCAGCCCCTTTTAACTATCGATTCTGAGCTGAAAGGAATGTACTTTAACACCACCCGGACTTCTATGTTCGACAGGTTTTTTTTTGCTGAGTCTTTTGCTGAATATTTTCGCCTGAAAAACCTCCGTGAAATTTGTATGTACTTGGGGTTCCCCCTCAAGCCCGCCTTCGCTATTATCTAGTCCCCCTTGCCCACACGCCCAACCTCTTACATCCCCGTAGCCCCCTCCACCCTGATATTTTTCAATTTGTTTTGTTCGGCAAAAACTCTGTGAAAATAAATCCTGCCGATATAGCAACGTTGTATCCCAGCCAGGCACACCTATAAGAAAATTCAGCATCAATGTTTTTTTTAAAGTAAATATATATTTTTTCATTTTCTTTCATTTTTCATTTTCTTCTTGTTTTGTTGTGTTAAATAATTTAAAGCATAACAAATAATAATAAAGTAAATAGCGCGTGATAGGCTAGTGCCCTGTGCTTCCCAGCATAGTCAGGAGCACTGGGAGGTTTGACTTGGTTAAGGAGACTGCTGAAGAGCTGTCTCTGCCACTCCATCGAGCCCAAGCCTGGGGACACGGGGTGGCATTGCAGTGAGACCGTCTGAGTGTTGAAGAGCTGTCTCTGCCACTCCATCGAGCCCAAACCTGGGGACACGGGGTAGCATTGCAGTGCCACTCCCAAGCCTGGGGACACAGGGTGGCATTGCAGTGAGACCGCCTGAGTGTTGAAGAGCTGTCTCTGCCACTCCATCGAGCCCAAGCCTGGGGACAAGGGGTGGGATTGCAGTCAGGCTGCCTGAGTGCTGAAGAGCTGTCTCTGCCACTCCATCGAGCCCAAGCCTGGGGACACGGGGTGGCATTGCAGTGCCACTCCCAAGCCTGGGGACACGGGGTGGCATTGCAGTGAGACCTTCTGAGTGTTGAAGAGCTGTCTCTGCCACTCCATCGAGCCCAAGCCTGGGGACACGGGGTGGCATTGCAGTGCCACTCCCAAGCCTGGGGACACGGGGTGGCATTGCAGTGAGACCTTCTGAGTGTTGAAGAGCTGTCTCTGCCACTCCATCGAGCCCAAGCCTGGGGACACGGGGTGGGATTGCAGTGAGACCGTCTGAGTGTTGGAGAGCTGTCTCTGCCACTCCATCGAGCCCAAGCCTGGGGACAAGGGGTGGGATTGCAGTCAGGCTGCCTGAGTGCTGAAGAGCTGTCTCTGCCACTCCATCGAGCCCAAGCCTGGGGACACGGGGTGGCATTGCAGTGCCACTCCCAAGCCTGGGGACACGGGGTGGCATTGCAGTGAGACCGTCTGAGTGTTGAAGAGCTGTCTCTGCCACTCCATCGAGCCCAAGCCTGGGGACAAGGGGTGGGATTGCAGTCAGGCTGCCTGAGTGCTGAAGAGCTGTCTCTGCCACTCCATCGAGCCCAAGCCTGGGGACACGGGGTGGCATTGCAGTGCCACTCCCAAGCTTGGGGACACGGGGTGGCATTGCAGTGAGACCGTCTGAGTGTTGAAGAGCTGTCTCTGCCACTCCATCGAGCCCAAGCCTGGGGACACGGGGTGGCATTGCAGTGCCACTCCCAAGCCTGGGGACACGGGGTGGCATTGCAGTGAGACCGTCTGAGTGTTGAAGAGCTGTCTCTGCCACTCCATCGAGCCCAAGCCTGGGGACAAGGGGTGGGATTGCAGTCAGGCTGCCTGAGTGCTGAAGAGCTGTCTCTGCCACTCCATCGAGCCCAAGCCTGGGGACACGGGGTGGCATTGCAGTGCCACTCCCAAGCTTGGGGACACGGGGTGGCATTGCAGTGAGACCGTCTGAGTGTTGAAGAGCTGTCTCTGCCACTCCATCGAGCCCAAGCCTGGGGACACGGGGTGGCATTGCAGTGCCACTCCCAAGCCTGGGGACACGGGGTGGCATTGCAGTGAGACCGTCTGAGTGTTGAAGAGCTGTCTCTGCCACTCCATCGAGCCCAAGCCTGGGGACAAGGGGTGGGATTGCAGTCAGGCTGCATGAGTGCTGAAGAGCTGTCTCTGCCACTCCATCGAGGCCAAGCCTGGGGACAAGGGGTGGGATTGCAGTCAGGCTGCCTGAGTGCTGAAGAGCTGTCTCTGCCACTCCATTGAGCCAAAGCCTGGGGACACGGGGTGGCATTGCCGTGCCACTCCCAAGCCTGGGGACACGGGGTGGCATTGCAGTGAGACCGTCTGAGTGTTGAAGAGCTGTCTCTGCCACTCCATCGAGCCCAAGCCTGGGGACAAGGGGTGGGATTGCAGTCAGGCTGCATGAGTGCTGAAGAGCTGTCTCTGCCACTCCATCGAGGCCAAGCCTGGGGACACGGGTGGGATTGCAGTGAGGCTGCCTGAGTATTGAAGAGCTGTCTCTGCCACTCCATCGAGCCCAAGCCTGGGGACAAGGGGTGGGATTGCAGTCAGGCTGCCTGAGTGCTGAAGAGCTGTCTCTGCCACTCCATCGAGCCCAAGCCGGGGGACACGGGGTGGCATTGCAGTGCCACTCCCAAGCCTGGGGACACGGGGTGGCATTGCAGTGAGACCGTCTGAGTGTTGAAGAGCTGTCTCTGCCACTCCATCGAGCCCAAGCCTGGGGACAAGGGGTGGGATTGCAGTCATGCTTCCTGAGTGCTGAAGAGCTGTCTCTGTCACTCCATCGAGCCCAAACCTAAGGACACGGGGTGGCATTGCCGTGCCACTCCCAAGCCTGGGGACACAGGGTGGCATTGCAGTGAGACCGCCTGAGTGTTGAAGAGCTGTCTCTGCCACTCCATTGAGCCCAAGCCTGGGGACAAGGGGTGGGTTTGCAGTCAGGCTGCCTGAGTGCTGAAGAGCTGTCTCTGCCACTCCATCGAGCCCAAGCCTGGGGACACGGGGTGGCATTGCAGTGCCACTCCCAAGCCTGGGGACACAGGGTGGCATTGCAGTGCCACTCCCAAGCCTGGGGACACAGGGTGGCATTGCAGTGAGACCACCTGAGTGTTGAAGAGCTGTCTCTACCACTCCATCGAGCCCAAGCCTGGGGGCACGGGTGGGATTGCAGTGAGGCTGCCTGAGTATTGAAGAGCTGTCTCTGCCACTCCATCCTGCCCAAGCCTGGGGACAAGGGGTAGCATTGCAGTGAGACTGCCTGAGTATTGAAGAGCTGTCTCTGCCACTCCATCCAGCCCAAGGCTGGGGACATGGGGTAGGATTGCAGTGAGACTGCCTGAATGTTGAAGAGCTGTCTCTGCCACTCCATCCAGCCCAAGGCTGGGGACACGAGGTGGGATTGCAGTGAGGGTGCCTGAGTGCTGAAGAGCTGTCTCTGCCACTCCATCGAGCCCAAGCCTGTGGACACGGGGTGTCATTGCAGTGCCACTCCCAAGCCTGGGGACACAGGGTGGCATTGCAGTGAGACCGTCTGAGTGTTGAAGAGCTGTCTCTGCCACACCATCGAGCCCAGCCTGGGGACAAGGGGTGGGATTGCAGTCAGGCTTCCTGAGTGCTGAAGAGCTGTCTCTGCCACTCCATCGAGCCCAAACCTGGGGACACGGGGTGGCATTGCAGTGCCACTCCCAAGCCTGGGGCACAGGGTGGCATTGCAGTGAGACCGCCTGAGTGTTAAAGAGCTGTCTCTGCCACTCCATTGAGCCCAAGCCTGGGGACAAGGGGTGGGATTGCAGTCAGGCTGCCTGAGTGCTGAAGAGCTGTCTCTGCCACTCCATCGAGCCCAAGCCTGGGGACACGGGGTGGCATTGCAGTGCCACTCCCAAGCCTGGGGTCACGGGGTGGCATTGCAGTGAGGCTGCCTGAGTACTAAAGAGCTGTCTCTGCCACTCCATAGATCCCAAGCCTGGGGACACAGGGTGGCATTGCAGTGAGACCGCCTGAGTGTTGAAGAGCTCTCTCTGCCACTCCATCGAGCCCAAGCCTGGGGACACGGGGTGGCATTGCAGTGAGGCTGCCTGAGTACTAAAGAGCTGTCTCTGCCACTCCTTAGATCCCAAGCCTGGGGACACAGGGTGGCATTGCAGTGAGACCGCCTGAGTGTTCAAGAGCTGTCTCTGCCACTCCATCGAGCCCAAGCCTGGGGACAAGGGGTGGGATTGCAGTCAGGCTGCCTGAGTGCTGAAGAGCTGTCTCTGCCACTCCATCGAGCCCAAGCCTGGGGACACGGGTGGGATTGCAGTGAGGCTGCCTGAGTATTGAAGAGCTGTCTCTGCCACTCCATCCAGCGCAAGGCTGGGGACACGGGGTAGGATTGCAGTGCCACTCCCAAGCCTGGGGACAAGGGGTAGCATTGCAGTGAGGATGCCTGAGTACTGAAGAGCTGTCTCTGCCAGTCTGAGAAAAAAGGACACACTCTGGAAGATGTTTCATGAGTAAAGAAAGTGAGGACACGCATTTATTTATGTAATTATTTTATCTTATTGCGCATGTGTTGGGCGCCTATACAACAGAAATGTGTTTCAAAGCGCAATCGGTCTTCAGAAAATGTGTTTCGCTTTCTCACAAGCTTAACGAGTATTACCTATCCAAGAGGATTCCCGAAAAGGGGGGCACTTGAATGCCATGCCCCTCCACAGACACTTGGTTCTCCAGTCCCTGAGTCAGACATGCACAGGGGTCACCACAGAGCCCCCTGCAGCCCAGGCAGTTGCTCCGGTGATACCCATGCCAAGATCCCGTGATGTGAGCCCCACTCTCTTTCTCTGGGTTGCAGCATCCGGGTGCAGCCTCGTGCTGTTCAGAAAGACCTAACAACGCTTTCCATGCGCTGGACATACCATATGTTTAACTTTCATTCATTCCCATTATCAGTTGTGGAAAAAATGGAAGCTTGTGTTTATGTGTACCGTGTGCATTCTGTACCAATGTTTCATTGTAAAGGTACGACATTTTCTTTTAGTAGATCAATATTTAATAAATGAATTTTTGAAAAATATGATGTTGAAAATTCTTATCTCCTTTAAACTTTGATGTGGGTGATAGTTCCCTTTTTTGACATTTTAACAAACATGTGTATGCTTCGTAAAAATGGTAAAATCTGCCTAAATGCGTTCCTATACAGCTATTAATGAAGAACCAAAATTCTGCAGACAAAGCTACTTAAACATTGAATGTGTGATGCAGTTTAAGCCATGCGTGGTACAGTTTAAGCCATGCGTGGTACAGCCTAAGCCATGTGTGATACAGTTTAAGCCATGTGTGGTACAGTTTAAGCCATGCGTGGTACAGATTTAGCCATGTGTGGTACAGCGTATGCCATGCATGGTACAGTTTAAACCATGCATGGTACAGATTAAGCCATGCGTGGTACAGCCTAACCCATGTGTGATACAGTTTAAGCCATGTGTGGTACAGTTTAAACCATGCATGGTACAGATTAAGCCATGCGTGGTACAGCCTAACCCATGTGTGATACAGTTTATGCCATGTGTGCTACAGTTTAAGCCATGCGTGATACAGTTTAAGCCATGCGCGGTACAGATTTAGCCATGTGTGGTACAGCGTATGCCATGCATGGTACAGTTTAAGCCATGTGTGGTACAGATTTAGCCATGCGTGGTACAGCGTATGCCATGCATGGTACAGTTTAAGCCATGCATGGTACAGATTAAGCCATGCGTGGTACAGATTAAGCCACGTGTAGTGCAGTTTAAGCCATGCTTTAGACTTTGCAGGGTCTAACTATACCCATGTGTCAGTCAGCATGCTGCCTCCCTGCGGTGATCAGCAGATTTGACAGCATCGAGTGGATCTGGCAAGACATTGGTAACACTGTATTGGCATCAGCAATGGGGTGCTGGGGTTCCCGCCATGCCGGGATTACTCTTTGGAACGCAGAGAGGCCACATGTATTTTCTGTGCTGCTTGGCTGACCCCGAGGAGCCTAGTGGGACCGGGAAATCCAGATGTTTCTTAATATTCTTCAATACCCCTCTAAAACCTATTTTCTCCTATCGGGTCCTATAATCCCCCTACGATCACAGAAGGACCTGAGCTATCATATTCCGGATTGGAAGAGGCAGGGCAAGTAGAAGGCGAGATGTGGAGCCTTTCCCATGCCTTTTCTTTTGGTTGCGTTGTCCTGAACCATCTGAACAATATCCTGAGCCAATGATGATGCCAGTACCTCTCTAACCAGACCCTCCGTCTGCAACTACTGCATGTGACCTGCTGCCAGTTTCACTGAAGAGCTTTCATGTCGGCAGAATACCCCCTAGATGTCTTCTATGGTGTGGCCTGAGGTTAAGAAGCATACGTAGGTTAGGAAGAGGCAGCTTCCGGCCAAGCTGCATGTAGTGTGTCGTAGCACGCTGTTGTATCTAGTGGTGATAAATGGAATGGAATGCACGCGCGCCTTGCAGGTTGGAATGTATTCGTGTGGACGTGCGTGCGTTCGGAGGTTGTCAGTTGGTGAATGCCTGCCGGCTGGGAGAAGCCAGTGTCTTTTCTCCTATGTTACTAACTTCTATGTGGAGACAATAAAGACCCATAAAGGAACTTACCTGAGAGCGAATCATCGTTTATTACACACGCCCAGTGTCCCAACCTGATATTACTACTGCTGCAAGAAACAAGCACAGGCAATGCCAACAGTTTGGGCTTTTGTGTAGGCATGGAAAAGGCGCTGGCCGGGCACTGCCATAGTGGCATTAACTGGCCATTGATGGTAGCAGGTGCAAAATGGTGCGTGTACCTGGGCATCTAATAGCAGTGCCTGGCAAATACCTAATACGTACACATGCCAAAACTGTTGGCTTTGCCAATGATTTGTTTTTTAACAGGATTTCAGTGAGGGAGAGGCATAGTGCTATAGACTGCCTGAAGGCAGACCTGGTTAAGACATTTTTATTACACCAGTAGAGTTTTACAGCACCAATTAAGCCATTAACTTTCAGAAGAATGCTTTGAAAAAACACTGGCAGGCACTTCTTGTGAAAAGTTTGATGATAAGGGTGAATAAAGCGAGCTCACAGAGTTCCCATGAGGAGGTGTTTTGAGCAGGGAGGGGCAAGAACTGGGTATTAATTGACATAGGGACTAGCATGACCATGGGTAGTCAATGGGTAGCGAAATACCTAATAACGCCTACCAGCTGTGTGTCCCTCCTCATATGCCATTTCTCACTATCTGTTCTCTAATGCAATAGATTCGGCAAATAGGTAGCGCTAGTGCCATCTAATAGCTCAAATTAAAAATTCACTGCCCTTATGAGAGAGCTGGAAATATTCTGAAATACTGAGCTCCTCGTGCACCACTCCTTAGCACCCCTACTGCCCCAGCCTGGTATTGCTACTGCTGCAAGATGTAAGCATTGGCAATTCCAACAGTTTGGGCTTTTGTGCATGCATGGGAAAGGCACTTGCCTGGCACTGCCGTATTAACTGGCCATTGATGGCCATTGATGGTAGCAGGTGCAAAATGATGCGAGTACATCGGCATGTAATAGCTGTGTCTGGCAAATGCATAATACATATACAGAAGCCAAAACTGTTGGCTTTGCCAATGCTTGTTTTTAACAGAACTTCAGTGAATGGCACACATAGTACTTATCAGTCCTAAAAAGAAAGTGGGGGACTCCGTAACATACCAATTGAATGTGGTGTCACCAGAAATGTGCATATCAAGGTGCCCTCTGAAAAAAGTGGGGGGAATTCTGAAAAAAGTGGAGGGGACTCCGTCCACCCGCGTGTACCCTCGACTTGAGCCCAGGTGCTTAGAAATTGAGTGGCTGAAGGCAGACCTGGTTGATATTTTTACTACACCAGTAGCAGGTTTACAGCTTCAATTACGTCATTTCCCCCTCAGAAGACTGATGTGAAAAAACAATGGCAGACAGTAAAAATCTACTGCCCTTAAAAATAACATGAACTACTTAGCTCCTCCCGCAGCGTGGGAGCTCCATTTGACTCAATCCTGTTCCTGGAAAGGACGAGGTTGATGTCTCGGGGAGCTTGTACTCAGGCAATGCCTGGCTCTGGGAATGCTGTTGGGGAAGGGGGTGCGCTAGCCACTGGAAGCACCCACATCCCCCATAGAGTTATACCACTGGCACCGGTCTTTCCCCTTCGCCGAGGGTGCCCAATTTGAGGTCCTCCCCTCTGTTCCCCTTGCTCTGACACTGTAGAGAAGTGGAAGGAGAGACACAAGAGCTCTGTCCCTGCGTTGATATCCCAGTTGAGACGCCCCCACACTGCAGCCCAGTGCCAGTCAGCAGACCACCTCACCACATGTGTGCAGGGTGGAGCACCTGCCACACTAAATCCGGCTTTACTGCACTGCTCGTATAGGGCCTGGGACTCCATTACTGTGCCATGTTAGTAGAATGGGACCTCACCATTATAAACCAGAGCACATTCAGCCACTCGTTTTGGTTATTGAAAAGTTAGGAGACTGTTTGATGATTGGGGTTATCGTGGGGAATGGAACTGAGTAAGACACCCGAGTCTGGAATGTACAAGGTGTTGTACATCAATATCGGGATTCAGGGGTGGACTGGGAACCAAAAGAGGCCCTGGAAATAATGTTCAAAGTGGCTCCATATTACACATTTTCAGCTAGCCCAAACCTTTCCCTATGAGAAAATGTGGAAATACAATAGGTTAACACACAAAAGAGCCCAAGGGTGCAGAGCCCCCCCAGGGAATCTCCACAGTTCCCTATTGGCGAGGCCACCCCTGTCTGGATTGATCTTTAGTGATCTAAGTGTCCTTGACACGAAGAATGTGGGGACTTTCACATCAATGATGCTGGCACCAGGATGCAAATAATTATCAATTCGGGGGCATAATAAACGAATACGTGCTAAATTAAACTCAAAACTAGAGTTTCCAGTCTTGATTGTAAACCTCATATCAAGAGTTAACAGGTGGAGCCCGCCTCAGCAGTCAAGGATGCTCAGCTGTTGCCAGGCAACACTTGACAACCTGCAAACCTTGAGCTTCCTCAACGCCTCACTCTGCGTCCAATGAAGGATTGAAACGCCATTTGCTGCGATACGCTGGCCGCCCTTAGAGTACATGAGTGTAATGATGTTTGCGTTTTTCACATCCCGGTAGGTTTTGATCCATGATTACAATTTGGCATTGGAACTCTGTGTATGCTGAGCGCATTATTTTTGTGTGCTTTTGTGCACAGAGTCAGCCAGATGGACCCGGGGGGCGTTTCCAGGGAGTGGCCTGGGATGGCACACGCTACCCCTGGAATCTGGCCACCCCAGGGCCAGGTTCCACCCAATTATCATGAACTATGATCATTGTGTGTGTGTGTGTGTGCGCACTCGGATTTCACGCCACCCCTGGATAAGGCAGTTCCCCACCCCAGTCAAACGAGTCTGGGCAGGCCACCGGGCGGGCCGTGCCCTTTATTGTTGCTACCCACCGTGTTTTAAAGCAAAGTCGGAATGATGCTCAGTGCAAACTTTGTCAGGGGCACGATGTCAGGTTTTCCGGGGGGCGCCGTCGCCCGAAAAAAATGTCCTATTTAAGCAGATGGCCTTTCCCGGTGGTGGTGGTGAGGGGGGAGTTGGAGGGGGGGTTAATGCATTTTGGCGCCATATTGCACTTTTGCACGCAGATAGCAGATACAAATAAAGATGGTTTTCATATATGCCAAAATGCCCCATTTCATTAGGGATATGCTAATCGAATCCTACTTTTTGCAGTGCATTCTGGGACCTGTAGTCCTGCATTTCCCATTCAGCTCACTTTTTACCCAGTAGGTGCCTTTCACATCAGAGGGGGCCTGGGAAGGCTGGGCTGAGAAGGGCGGTCTTCAGCAAAACCCGCCAGTGCAAGACCCTCTTTGAGTAAACATGGGGCAGACTTATGCATAAGATGCCCTGGGACGCCTCCTACAAGCACATGCGTGTGATCTCATATATTCACCATTTCCACTATATGCTTAGGACCTCATGCATTCTGGAGATGCATCCATAGGGGCACGCCACGGGCACATACCCAACCGAATCCCCCGTGGCCATATGCATCCCATAGGCTTGCAGCAGCATTCAGCACACATTGGAAAAAGCAGAGCGGCGAACTGTCCAGACCCATGTCATTTGCACGTGAGCAATATGGCTCTGCCGTCAGACGCCCCTTCCATCCATGATACTGCACGAACTTCCGCATTTGTATTCATTTGAAAACCACGGATGTCGATTTCTCTCAGAAATGACTGTCACGGAGGGCCTCAGAGAGGCACAGGCAAGGACAATAGTCTTTAAGGTGATTTATTATTTGAAACTGGGCCGGTTTTACACCACATTGCACCCCAGGCGGGAAGCATTGTTGGCGCCCCCCCCCCACCCTTGACCCCTAAAAATGACAACCAAAACATGTGTTACAAATGTTGTAAATAGGGCACTTTATCAAGAACCAGATAGAAATACAAATGCAATAGACCATGCATACACTAGTCACTAGGGTCTCACTGTGGGCAGGTACAACCAAAAACAGAAACATCTTTTGGGAATTATATCTACAGACAGTGCAGGATAACGCACAAGAGAGACCCCATAAACAATGCACAGAAAGGCTGCACAGAAAGGATTGTAACTCTTACAAACTTTAGCCTGACCAGTAATAAGCTGAAGAAGCATTTTACACAAAACTGGTTTCTAAAAGGGTCCACACAGTTCCTCAGCCACTACCCCCTCCCTACTATGCAGTCCTCAGGGGTTATTTCGACAAAAAAAAGAGCAGGCCTATGATCTAACAGAGCTGGCATTAGCATCTCTTGTTAGTGCTGACATGCAGCAAGTGAAAATCATTGCGTGGCAGTGCAGAAAGGGTGTTTGGCCTAGTGGATGTACAATTTGAGGCAACTTCTTTGATTGCTTTGTGTTTAAGTGTGGGCACAGTATGGCATGCTCGTCAGAGTCACATACACAAAACATTCCAGTGTGCTATAGTATGGACATTGGGCACATCAGATAACATGTCTACGTGCCCAATACTGCTCCCTGCTGCCCTGGACTTCCCTGGCAGTGGGAAGGGGTCCTCGCCCCACCAGTGATTTAACTGCCCTTTGAACTTCCATCACTTTGTGTGAGGAGAATGGTCGCCGGCTGGAGGGTGCCTCTTCTGGATATGTTGCGCCCCTCTCTTCTTCCTCTGCGGCCTGTGCTTAGTCCAGGACAGACAGTGAGTACTTGTGTACATTTCGTGTGTTTTTCCCCCTTAAAATTCATTTTTTCAATGAAATGTCATTTTATTTTGTGTTTCAGACCCACACAAATCCCCCAAAATGTCAGGTGAAAACCGAATTTCTTCAAAAACAAAAGCATCACCAAATAATGTGGGTCAAAATTTGGAAAATTGCACACCCGGTGGAAAAGAATTGTTGGCGAATTTCACCAGTTCCATTTCACCAGCAGTGATTTTGCCCACCCCTAGGTATGGGTTTGGTAGGAGGAGGGATCTGCGGGGAGGGTGAGTTGGAAGAGGCGGGTTAAAGGAGAACACAGTTCCATTTCTTTTGTGTACACTTTGACCCGAGCTGGCCTTGCACTTTAAAGGGTGGACATACTAGTCGATTGCGGAATGAAGAGGCTGCCTGCCTGCTGCCTCATGCCTGTAGCTTAATAAGGATGGCTTCATGTGTCAGGAGGCTGCAGCATGGAGAGTTCATTGTCGTGTGCCTTCAGCCTAATGGGGTACTGCTTCTCTTATTAGGAGGGGGATCCAGTCGTTAATAGGTGCTCCTCACGTTTAAGCTTCATAGCGGGACTCTTCATTTACTAGTGGGCCGCAGAACGGGTAAGGACTGTGTTAACTGTTGATCTCAAACGTAATGTGTCTTGGAAGTTGGGTTGTTTTGTGCGGCAATGGGAATCGAACAGGGCCGGTCTTACACCATACTCCTACCACCTCGCCGAATCCCTTCCACTTTCTCTATCGATACAATCTGTGAACTTCAGGGTGCTGCTGCCGGTATATGTGCTACTTGTGCATGGATAACCAGCGCTACTCGATTATAGCGTGATTTTATTTAGCATAAATGAAGCATCCGGTGTGTGCTCTCAACAGAAAGCTTCCCCCTCCCCTGGCCACCTCGCAATCCTCAGTCAGACCTATTCACACTGCTTTAAAAACTACCATAAAACCTGTCGCAGTCCAGACGTTTTAATTTGAGACCTTCTTTCCAGCTCACAAGAGAACTGTGTTCTGGGAGCCTGGCTGCTGAAACTCACGTTTATGATTCATGTCATCATGTGCTTTCCGATCATTCTATCATCTATCAACATGCAAATAGAATTGTGACGTGCGCACGTTGCAAAAAAACAAAAAAAAACTGCCTTCTTATGGAAATGCTCACCTTCAAACTGCTTGCATCTATAGTGGACAGACATACACAAAGCCCTCCGTTCTTTGTCGGAGAACGCGCACCAACAACACAACTCGCAACTCCTGCATTTACAGATAATGTTACACCACTCAATGCATTAACGCCCCCAAATCCCACATCTATGTGGGCTATATCGACCTCACAGCTCCTAAAATATCCTGTAAAATGTATAAATGTGACATGCAGACCCAGAGCAGTCTCTACTACAGACAGGGGAGCCAGTGAATTCATAAATAGAGCCAAGCCATAGGGTCTGCTCTGGCTCAAGGAGCCAAATATGATACAGTAAAAGACGCATGGCACCTACGTGAGGCCCTGCCTCCCCACAACACAAAATCCAAACCTGTTGTCTGGCCCTCCCCCAGCCCGACAACACAGAGCTCATACCCGATGCCCTGCACCCATCAACAACACACAGTCCCAGATTCTTGTTCTGCCTCCCCACGCCTCACAACAAGCCATGCCTGCGACCCCCCCCCTACCCCCCGCACAACCCATACATGGAAACCCAATTATAGCACAGTGAACACTTGATTTGCCGAGGATCACACATTTAGAACTGGGATTTTAATAACATTTTCAAATTAGACATTTTTGACTATATATTTTTGCAGACCTACCAGATAAAAATATTTTGAAATGTATCGATTTGCAGGAACTCTTAAATCCTTATATTAAGAAAAAAAGTATAATTACAGCTTTACGTTCTAGTGCTTATTCTCTCATCCACAATAGAGAAAACAAATTAATTCAAGTCTAGAAAATACCCTTCTGTTATTTCCAGATAGACACAAAACGTTTACATGGTAACCTACTGTTTGACACACGCATGACATTTAATTAATATGATCCGAAACAAATGTTAAGTTACACAATGTTTTCTTCTTTATTTGTGCTGGTCAGAGCGGCACAACAAATGTATATAAACTACACACTTCAAAAGGGTGTGGGTCTATGTAAATGTTTAATTGTCATGGAAAGCACAGATTCATTAGAAACCTGCAAGATCTGAGGTTGGGAGGTGTGGTTTCCGTTACAAATACACCTATCGATTTTATTCATTTAACATTCACACTTCGGAAAGAGTAGGAAATCTGAAGAGAACCAGCTTCCTGGGAAGATGACGCAGAGTGACAAAGGACATTACTCCTGCTGCATTTAAAGGCACAGCTGACAACAATGGGATGAATGCTTGCAGGGCCCTTCACCCTTGCTCTGCATGTCTCCTCGATGCGGGTGAACTATCCCCTGCAGCAACCCTCTAAACATGCTATGCGGTGAGATGAGATTGGGCAGTTGCATTTCGGAGGCCAATGCTTTGGTTTTGACCCGAGCCCTCCCTGGCTCCCCAAGCATGAACACTGGTATACTTCTCATGTGATAGAATGCCATTTGTGAGTGTGCCATCATAAAAAATGTTTTAAAAATGTTGCTACGCAAATGAGAGTGGTTTACTCTCTCAGAAAATGGGCTCTGCCTCAGACACTAACTAGCAAGAGCAGTGGGGAACACCACAATGCCCCCCCCCAAACACTTACCTGCTGTGCACCCACTCGCTCCTCTTCTCTGTAGTGGCCAACGCCAGCCAGCCCCAATCAATCCTCACATCAGTGCGCATAGCCTCGAGGAGGGCATACTGCACGTGTGCCCATGGGCCTGGCTGGCGTCAGGCGCCACCCGGGGCTGGGGGAAGTGACTAAAGCAACAAATGTTGCTACTTTATTTGCCAATTGACCTGCTGCCCTGCCTGAGGGCCGGGGCTGCAGCCTGCAGCAATGGTGCTACTAGAATACACGTTCCGAACGTGTATTTGTTTCATAACATTATTAAAATGAATGTGCCTGGCTTGCAGGAGCACGGCAGCAGATTGCTGGAGCGGCGCCCCCTAGAGGCTGACTGACGTCAGGCAGCCGCCTTAGCTTCCTGACACAAAGACCGACCCTGATTTGAAACAAAAAGGCTGGGACGGTTGAAACTAGAGGGCCCGTCACACTCTCTTGACATGCCCGTGAGCTACCTCTTTCCCATCCCTGGCGCCCCTAAGAATGTCCCCGCTTTATTCTAACGCAAGGTAACCCCTACTGTCCTAGTCTTCTCTAATCTGGGGGGAAATCTAAAGGCTGTGGCCTTTTCTATCTATCTCCCTCTATTATTTTTGTCTACGGGATACTGCTTGTCTGTTTGCACTTCCTGATGCCACCAGGATTGCTCTTCCAATCTCTCTCCTTCACATTCTCTTTCTCTTCCTTGCTGTGTTCTGCCTCACACTGAATCATTCTACTCTTCCCCCTTTTCCATCTCTAGCGCCACTTCTCCGCTTTCCTTTTCCTACCTTTGCTTCTTTCCCCAATCTCTTCTCCTCTCTCTCCATTAGGGTGGCCAGATAAAAAAAATAAAAAACGGGACAAGTCAGAGAAATAGAAGTAGGAATAACGTAAAAACAAATAACACGTTAGTCCTACTTCTATGTCGTTGCCCTGTTGTGGAGGGTGGGGAGGGGATGTGTTCACAGTCACACTCCTCTCATTGAAGGAGAGCGTCTGCGTGGGGAAGGGGGAGGAAATAGGGGCGCCCATTCGCACAGGAAGAGTAGCGCCGGGACCTGATTTCGGGATTTCGAAATCGGGTCCCGGAAAAACCCGGACAGGGTTTATAAAATAAAAAATATCCTGGCACCCCGGGACGGAGGGTGATTTCTCCAGGCTGTCCTTCTGGTCACCCTACTCTCTATGCACTCCTCTCTTCTTCTCTCTTCCCCCTCTCTGTACTCTTAATCCCTATCCAGGACTCTGTGTCTTGATCTTGTCACACTCTCTCCACCTAGCTCTAGCTCCGACCGATGGATTGGGCAGGATTAGGTGAGTGCACTCTTCTTCTCCCCCTCTGGCTCCTTTTCATGATCTCTGAAAAGAGGCAGAGCTCACTGGAGCTGATGTCGGTCTTCCGGTCCTCCCTGCTACTGCGTCACCCTGGAGTCATTGCTAATTCTTTGCCTCCCCCCCGGCAGCACAGACTGTGCCAAGTCTCTCTGGAGGGCTTTCGGTCATCCTGAGGAGGTTCCTCTTGCCAAGAACATGTTGTGTCTGCAGTGAAGGGAATAGATTCCGAAGGGGGGACTGACAATCTTTGTAGATGCATCTACTTACTGGGTCTTAATCAGTGGTCCACATGGTATGCCACCAAACCCTAACGACTATCTCCCCCCTGAAGTTGGAGAGGGGTGCAGATGGGGTTGACCAGCAGAATCCAGATGTTACTACAGTGTTTTGCTGGGTTGACCACTGTAATAAGCCTGTCTGGTGGTTCCTTTGTGTTGCTCGGGTTGAAGTGAAATATCTAAAACTGTTCACTGTCAGTTTTGTCCTTAGTTTGGTCTCAACTCTTTAATGAAGACATACTAGATAAAGGTGCTATGGACATTGCATCCATTTTCCAATGGGTATCTACTGGTAGGTGGGTATGCACGATCGATTAGTGGCTGGAAGATCGGGCCCGGCACTCTGCTCTTCTTCAATAATGTTCTGCTGGGTATAGCGTCAAGTGTTGACTTTTGCTTTTGTGTCCCCATTGTCTCTCCTATGGATCCCATGATGACACCACTTGTCTCGGATGGCTTCATACACCAACAGACAAGAATAATAATTTTAAAGTGCTTAAATAATTTTTTTTAAAAATGGATTGAGAGTGTTGTGATGACCGAAGCTAGGGAGTCTCACCCACTCTCTCGACCACCCCTTGGGCTCCCTCCACCCTAAACCAGCCATTCCTAATCACCAGAATTCCCTGACATATTTTAATGGAAGATAACCCCTACCATCTAAGTCTCCTCTACTCTGGGAGGCAACCTAAGGGCTGTGACCTTTCACTTATCACCCTCTGGGATTTTTTAAGGGATACTTCTAGTCTGTTTTTGCTTCCCTATGCCACCAGGATTTCTCTTTCAGTCTCTCTCCTTCACACTTTCTCTCTCTCTGTCTTTTTGCTTCTATTCTTCCCTCTAAATCTCTTTCTGTTCTCCTCCCTCCAGACTCGTCTGACTCGTTCCTCCCGATTCTGTCTCTAGCTCCACGTCTCCCCGTTTTCCAAAATGCTGTTGCTCCTTTCCCTAACCTCTTCCTCTCGACAACTCTCAATCCACTATCTACACCTCTGTGTCTTGATCCTATCACGCTCTCTGCCCTTTTCTTATTCCTGCTTCATGCCACCCTCACACTACTCCCCTGCACTCTCTCACCACTCTCCTACGGAATCAACCAAAATGACAGAGTTTATTAGACTGAATGGGTGATTTGGCCGAATTTCGGCCGTTTGAAAATTCTGAATGGCCGAAAAGTTTTACCAAACCACCCAAGCAGTGCTAAGGCCTGCCAGGGCTGCGGGGGTGTCCCCTGCACCCTTGCTCATTATATTGTGAGCCGGGGTTGCAGGGGTGTCCCCCGCAGCCACCCCAAAAAAGCACAAAAAAAGAGGGAAAAAAGGTGGCCTGCAGGGGTGACCCTTGCACTATATTGTGAGGGGGGATTGTGGGGGATGTAGGTCGAAGGATCGACTACAGAGGATCGAATGGTCAAAGGATCGACACAAAAGGACCGAAAACAAAAGGATCAAATTTTTTTTTTTTTGGGGGTCCCCCCCCAACCCTTGTTTTTGTGGTAAAAACCACTTTTTTCCCTAAACGAAACCCCCCCCAAAAAATATATAATTAAAAAAAAAAGTGATCCTTTTGTTTTCGGCCCTTTGTAGTCGATCCTTTGACTGTCGATCCTTTAACTGGACACCGGTTGTGGGGGTGTCCCCCGCAGCCATCCCGAAAAAGACCCCCCATAAAAAAGGAAAAGACCCTGCGGCACTGGATCCGGATCACGGAAGTGAAAGGGAGCAGGCCTTGCAGGGACACTGCTGGTCAGTGGCCGCAAGGTAGTAGGGGGGTGGGGGTGTGGGTGTTTTGCAGGGGCAAAGTAGGAAATGTTCAGGGGAGAAAAGACTGAATTTTGGAAAAATAATCTTCAGTCTTTTCTCCCTCGAACATTTGGATCTCGGGCTTTCAACCCTGATACTCTCCTACTATACATACTCTCTTTCCTTTCCACCCACTCTCACAACCCTCTCAAAATCCCCCACTTCTCACCCTCGTCTCTATTTTTCTCACCTTTTGCACCATGCCTTCCACAGTACACTCAATAGGTACCACCCTCTGCCACACGCAATACTATGTCTGCACTCTCTCAGAACACTGCAACAGCACTCCTCTGCACCATCTGCCCTCTGCCTGGCCTTTTAGTGTACCACTACCCCACCTGACCTCGGCAGCACACCTTCTAAGCTCCCTTGTGTTTGCTGGGCTTTTATAGCCCAGCATGCCCCTTCCAACATTCCTCCCCTCTCCCATTGGTCTCCCGGGTCACATGTTCCCCTGGGGTCAATACCTGGCTAAGCTATCCGTTGGTGGGGGAGGGGAGTTCCCCTGGAAGGCTTTAAAAAGGATTTTAGCCCTTCCCCCTTTTCAATCTCCAATTGTGTGGTGACAGCCATGTGCTCAGGCCTCTTTTGTTCTGTATGGTTTGCTTCAGTTGCTGGTGTGTTTTGTTCCCAACTGTGTTTGGGGAAGATATCTGTGTCTCGTCACCTCTTCTACAGTCCCTTCTCAGTTTTAGAACACTTTCTCTAGCATCACCATTCCCATGGGTCCTTCTCCGGTTGGATGGTTGGGCGTTGGATGTCTCATATCTTTTGGCAGGTACAATCCCAGTCCATTCCATGTCTGGTCTGGATTCTTTTTCTCTGGTTCCAGTCTTGGTTTTCTTGGTTTCATTAAGGCGCATTCTGGGAGTTGTGGTTCTGAAAGACAAAAGAGAATTCTGGCTGCAAGAGAGGCTGACAGGCATTGTGGAAGACAGGGGGGTACCAGCAGTCATGTACAATGCACACTCCAGAGGGGCAAGGACTGGGGTCCTGCAAACCTCACACTCTGCCACTGGGGTAGGATGGCTCTGGTATACAACATGATTGGTCGCCAGGTTGGGACGGGACCCTTTCATATGGCTTACAATAACACATATATAGATGGCAGAGAGA
Organism: Ambystoma mexicanum; assembly: GCF_040938575.1. Taxonomy (NCBI): domain Eukaryota; kingdom Metazoa; phylum Chordata; class Amphibia; order Caudata; family Ambystomatidae; genus Ambystoma; species Ambystoma mexicanum. The sequence goes on along the minus strand of NC_090936.1, from coordinate 128,269,173 downwards.
TTCCCCAAAAGGGTGCCTGTACAATAGCACAAAAATGAAAATAAGTTACGAGGCCAGTTTACAAGGGGGTTAACAAAGTGGGACATAGACCAGGGTCAAAATAAAACAAACAAAAAAGATAACAAACAGATGACTTTAAATGAATATGGGTGGGAAGTGCTTCAAACCAAAGAGGACTCCTCTACAGATATATATATACAAATTACATTCTTATGCAGCAGTGCAGGGAGTGGTTGGGTGAGGTAGAGCCCGCATGATGGGTGAGAGGGCAGTGCCAGCTGCTTCTTTGGAAAATAAGTGAAGTATTATCTGAGCTTGGAAGAGATCCACAGCTGGGCTGGCTTTGATTGTGATGGGCAGCAAGTTCTATTTCCTCTGTTCGGATAAGCACCAGTGAATTACCACCTGTTTTCAGTCAAGTGTGGTCTGCGCAAATACTAAAAGTGGCAGTCATTTCTTTTACTGACACATTTGGCACCACTGATGCACTCATGACACTCATCAAAGAGCTCTCGTGCGTTCAGAAATGTTTTAAATAGACTTTATGGTAAGCCTATATTTAAGTGTTAATGTTTCGATAAGTTACAGTTCCAATCACATGGGAGCCGTAGTATTGTATGATTCTGTGATGTAGTAGATGAACGTAGTTTGAGAAAAACAATGCCATGATATGCAGACATTGCTCTAACGTTGGCTTTACTACTTGCATTTTTTCGAGAGTGTGGGAGGGGTCATTTTCATGGGATAATGCCCCTTCACCAAGTTATGGTTTGAGGCAAATCCAAGGGCCCTAAACTGGGGAAGGGACATAGTCCCACGTGATAATAACCCCACCCCCTAGTAAATAACATGGTTTTCTTCATAAGTTAAGCATTTTCATTATAACTTAGTTGAACTGGAACAGGTTTAACATGAACATGCATTTGGTGTCATGTAAAAGTCAAGAGTTTCTCTGTAAGAAAGTGAAATCGGTTTGCAATGTTTTCGCTTTCTCTTTCCATGTTAAACTACACGCTGCAGCAAAGTAGGGCCTCTCAGAGAGGAAGGGTCTTGTTAGGATGAATCTTGCCTTCGAAATGCCATTGTTCTTTTCCTGTCTGCTTCTGAAGACAGAAGATTCAGTCAATACCAGTTGTTATTGACTGCACTCTTAGCATTCTGATTGGCTTAGATATGATATGATAGTCAATAACGACCTCCATGTGCTAATAACAAAACACCATGGCAACAAATGTTTTGCACAGCTCAAAAGTGCTTTTCCAGTGTGAGAGACAGTTATTGCACATCCATATAAACATGATTGATAACTGGTCTTCAACGACTGATTATGCCTCCTTTCACACCAGACTGGCATCAAATGAAATATACATTTTGCCGCCTGCAGGAAAATCCCTGGAATGGTCACTCCTGTCATGGATTTGGCTTTACTAATGGTTTTTCAAAGTAACTCAGTAGAACAGACACATTGGGCCTCCGACATTGGACATTGTGGCCAGAATGCATTCTGCAGAGACAGGACCCGGGCAACCCTCCATGTACAACTGCTCTAGTTGCAATAGTGTTATACTGACTAATTTTTCATGGTCATCATAAAAAATGTAATTTCTTGTTTTAAAACGTGCAAGATTCGATGAAATGTATACATTCATTTGTTCTCGTGCATCATGACAGCGATCGCATCCCTCGTCAGAATTAAGCTCTGATCCATTGGGGATCTGCATCCTGTCCATCCTCGCTCTACACGAATAAACATAGTCATACCAGTTCCCATTAGGTGCACTAATATTTTAGGATATCGTTAACTGATAATTGACATTTAATAGCGTGATTGGCCTCCAGTTGTTTCCAGTCATTCCTGTCCCCGTTTTTTCTAACAGAATGGCTATGAAAACAGCAGCAACATTTCACAAGCATCTTTGTAACATCCTCATGTTTTTCATTATCTGTAATAGGTCCACGGCTGAAACATGCCAAGCTTTAACACGAATCTCTATGGGGAAGCAGCTGTCTTTTGTTGTTGGAACACTTTTCTCAAGAAAAGAAATCTGGAAATATTTTAACCTGTCAGACCCTGTGCCCCTGCTATGAAATTATAAATGTTTATTTTTTGTATATATTTTCATATATTTTACATTTGTATATTTGTATGTCCGTTTCTTTTATCATGCTGATAGCAGTATTTAAAGTCAAAGTCTGTGTTTGCAAAACAAATAATTGATCCAATTTCCTTTAATCTCTATGGTTAAGCCGCCGTCTCCAGGGATCTCATTATTTTTCCCAGACGATAAATCACTGCGCAGTTTCAGTAAAGGGTTTGATTAAAACATTCTTCTTCTCCTTTTTAATAAACACCAATTTGTCCTCATCTACAATTCTGAACTCATGCCATTTTTTGTAAAGCTCTTCAGCCACGCCAACATAGCTTGCACCTCACTTTTTTAAATATATCATCCATTGCTTTAAAACTCCATTGCTTTAAAATTCATTTACCTCCTTTGTTGCTGCACTACCTTTCTTTTCTTTTTTTAATTATTTATTTATCTTGCACAAGGTTACAGCATTATAAAATAGAAACAAGTGTTGTCAGATTGCTGGTAGAAACCTTAATTTGCATACAATGTTTCACAGTTTGGTCCATTATCATCATCCTTCACATTTTGACGTTCCAGATACTGTTGGAAGTCACCCTAGATTTCCCCCGGTGGCGACTTGCTGCTGCCTGCAAGCCGGCATACACTTACTTCTTCCTTATCATTGGCCCAGACCATGTCATGAAGCCAGTTATCATACATGGGGGCCTCCCTCCATGTCTAGCGCATCAGAATAGCTCATTTGCCATAAAAAGACTAAGATTAATCAATTTACGCTTCAAAGGGTTCAACTTCTTCACATAAACCAATACATACATCATGGGTTCTCAGGGCAGGGATTGGCCCACAATCTCCTCTAATGCATGACTTATCGCATCCCAATGCATCGACAGTGCCCGACATGACCACAGCATGTGTACTATATTAGCATCCAAAGCGTCACACCTACGACATCTCCCCTTCAGGGAGGGGAACATTCTCTTAAGACGAGCTGGGGAAAGGTATGCTCTATTTAGGATCTTGAAGTGGAGTAGCCTGTGCCTAGAGTTCAATGATACCTGCTATGTTAATTTGCATATTTGCTGCCAGTGTGTGTCTGTAAAAGTGACATCCAGATCCCTCTCACACTTACCCCTAATGTCCACTGTTTGCACCCCCCAAGATGCTTGTGCAAATCTATATAATGCCGACAATGATTTTTTTCCTAGCATCTAACGACAGTACATAGCTAATACATAAGTGGCATGTAGGTTCCTGTGGAAATCTGAGCCACACCGAGGCCATGGCTGAGCGAATTCAGAAATACTGGAGCCTACAAAGCAGTGTGTCTCCTACGTGCACCTTAACCTGATCCCATGAGACAAATTGCCCCTTTTCCCCTCGTAGAACAAGTCACCCAAGTGTAGTATGCCAGCCACTCGCCAGTGCATGGCCAGTAACTTATCCGGTGTTGGACCCAGAAACGGCATGTCCCAAATCGGTATGGCTTTGTAATAGAGTACTATATTCTTAGGGTGTTTGACTAACCCAGTCCAAGCCTCCTGCCTGGCTCTCACTGGATCTAGTTTATGGGTATGACGACTTGTTTCCCCCAGAATTGCATGTATCAATGATGTCGGTGCACCCCCTTGGTGGGTGCTCCTAGCTCACATGTCGTGACTGCAGGCCTCCATCTACCCAGTATATCGTATAGTATGCCTGGGAAGCCAGATAGCACAACTCAAAATCAGGGGCAGCCAGCCCCCCCCCCCCCCGAGTTCGTACGTCAGCGTGAGTCGCTGCCAATTGACACAGACCTGTCCCTTCCAAATAAATGACGAGCACACCCGAGCCACTCTATCAAAAAGAGACCTACCAAGCCATAATGGTATATTGCTGAATAAATGAAAAAGCTCGGGCAAGATGGTCATTAGTGCGACCCGTGCCATCAATGAGATGGGAAGCTGGTTCCACCACTATAACCTAATGCCAATTTCAGTAACCAAGGAGCCATAATTGAGCAATTTGACAAGAGTGGGTGAGTGCGCGATCTCTATTCCTAGGTACGTTACATTCAAGGGTGACCATCGGAGCTCAAAGATATTACATGGTTCTCGTGTAGCATCCGTTAATGGAAAGATCTGACTTGTAACTATTTAAGTGCAAGCCAGAATACTTCCCAAACTCGCCGGCCGCGGTCAGTATCTTCTGCAAATGTCTCTCCGGATCTTTTATATACATCATTATATCATCAGCAGATAATGTTATGGGTTCCACCTGCCCAGCGACACTGATCCCGGCACAAACATGACAGGCTCGCGTGAGATCAGCCAGTGGTTCTAGCACTAAGGCAAACAGCAGGGGCGACAATGGGCACCCCTGCCTAGTAACGCCTTCCAATACCAATAGCGGCGAGCGTACTCCATTCACATACACTCTAGCATATGGCTGTGTATATAAAAAGTGCACCCACTTCGTGAAATTCGGCCCAAATCCGTAATTGTTCAGTATCCTGAACAGGAAGAGGCCAATGCACCGTATCAAATGCATTCTGCAAGTCCAATGCAGAATCCCCTGGACGTCCAGTGGTATCTGTGCTATCACATTATACATTTGGCGTATGTTAGATGCAGTCGATCTCCCCAAAATAAATTCTGCCTGGCCCATATGGCATTAACGGGTTCAGTCTAGATGCCAGGATTTTTGCAAAAACCTTGGCATCAGTGTTTATTAAGGATAATGACCGGTACGACCCGCAGTCGCTCAAAGGCTTCCCAGGTTTTAATAATAAAAGAATTATTGCTTCACACATAGACTTTGGGAAAGCCCCAAACTTCAAAGCCTCTAACCAAACCGAGAGCAGTTGGAGAGATAGCACGTCTACAAATTCATTGTAAAATTCTGCCCCCAATCCATCCAACCCTGGGGCCTTGCCGCTAGGGAGATCACTGATGGCGTCCTTTATTTTGGTCAAATTTATCGGCTCCTCCAATGCGTTGTGTGCCTCCACCAATAGAAATGTTGTGGGAATTAAAGATATTCATCTATGCCTGCTTCTGTGTCCTTGCTTTTGGGGGAAATATAAGTCTCTATGGAAGTCATAAAATACTGCGTTCACCTCATCCACCATGTTGACCACTGTGCCATTCGTCCTAATTATACTTGGGATGTTAGAGCTGCCCCTATCACTGCGAATTGTTTGCGCCAGCAATTTCCCAGGTCTGTCCTGTTCCCTATATCGAAGCGCCACTGCAGGCTTATCAAAATTTCACAAATCCCCATTGACCGTGTCGCGGTATTTGTCAAGGTATGTCTTTATATTATGCCTAATCTTGGGTGACAGGTCAACAGTGCTTTCCCTTTGCAACTGCGCTAATGTCTCCTCGAATCTCTTCAATTCTCTCCTAATGTCACCCAGTGGACCAAATTCTGTAGACTTCGCAATTCCCCTGATGTACCCTTTAAACGCTTGCCAGAGAGTGGCATGTGTGCTTACTGACCCTTCATGAATATCAAAATAGCTCTATAAGTTGCTTATTGTTATCCCAGAAAGCCGGGTCGCCAATGAAGTGGGCTTGAAGTGCCATTGCTGTCTCTGTGTCCTGTTCCCGGGAATGTCCAGCGAGAACAATATCAGGGAGTGATCCGACAAGGTTCTAGGTAGTTCTGGGACTCAGTCACCCAATTCAATAACTTGTGTGATGCTAACCATAAATCAATGCGCAAATGGACATCGTGCACCGATGAATCGAAGGTGTTTGCTCGCTGAGTGTTATTAAATGTTCGCCACACTTCTCCTATCCCAAATCCTCAGTGTGCGGGAATACAGTGCGTGCAGCACCTGTTAGCAACCTTTGTGTTGATCAAGTGTGATCTAAATTTATATCCAATATAGTGTTCAAGTCGCCTCCACAAATAACTGATGCAGTAGAATATTTAGCACATTTCTGAAATAAAGTGTCACACAATTCTGAATAGTCCATATTAGGCTCGTAAACATTCATAAAAATGTGAGTGATTTCAACCCGGCACTTCACCTAAGTGAATGCCTAGCGTGGGATGCACAATTGAAACCCTTAATTATATATTTTTGTCTATAAGTTCTTTTATTTCTGAATGATGAACCCTTATATCACACCCCTCTCTTTGAATCCCCCCCGGTCTCACTGAACCAGGAAGCAGGCTGTTTTGCAAAGTTAAAAGATTTATTTTGTGGATTTCACAATATTTAATATTTATATTAAGATCACCAATGGGGTGATGTTACAATCAACAATCTCTTTAATCAGAAGGAGTATGGATAAGAAAAATAATGCAGCATAGAATAATACTTTGTGTAGGTTCAGTCAAATGCAATGTCACTCTTTCCCCCTGCACACTGCTCAATCCCCCCCAATATGCAAGATAAAGAGATGGAAGGCGAGAAAACAGGTTTCAGGAATACAAACTCGACATATACAGTTTAAATCCCAACTTCCCCCAGCAAACTCAGAGAGAAACAGGAATGATTGCGCACGGGTCAAATGATTTGGAATGTGGCTTTGAATGAATGGTCAAAAACACTGAAAAATTGATTTAATTCACTAAATTGGATTCATAACTAGTGGGAGCCACTTTGTATAGTTTCAGATAAACACTAGCAATGATTATTGAGTCACTAGCAGGTTGAAAACTGAATTCTGAGGTTGGATGCAAAGAACAGCTGTTTTACTTTTTTTAAATTTTTTAATTTTATTGCATCAATCAGTTTCCAGAAAAACTTTAAATGCAAATACAAACACAAACACAAGAAAAGAATAAATGTAAAATGCAACAGCTATATGGGGAGGAAAGGAAGATCAGAGAATTCTACATGTCCAACATCAAAAAAATCTCTCTGACAAAGTTCAGTAAGGCCAAGGTTAAAGATACCTTTCCTCCCCATCTTAAAATGGACCACCTCTCCTGCGGAGGTTTAAGGTCAAGATTCTCAAAGTGCTTCCCCAGCCATTTTTCTCTGTAGACTGAAAGAGCTGCACAACTCATTACCAAATGCTGGAGAGTCTCTACCTCCTGGCCACAGCAGCGACACATGACAAAGAGTTATTCTCTCTTTTTGATCCTTCTTCCCAATACCTCCCTCGTGGGAAGAAGGTTTAAACGGAATCTCAGAAAAAACTGTCTTTTCATGTGGGAGGGGAATTTATCTAGGTATGGAAGCACTGTACCTCGGCTATACTGTTCCTCCTTACCCAAAGATATAGACGGAAGAGCACTAAGCCTATCCATCGTGGCAATCCAGTCGCAATCTAGAAGTTTTTTCTTTACCTTGAGTGGTTGTTGCATTAAACTGTCTGTGCTTTGAGCAATCGTGTCCAAAATGCCTTTACAGGTTGTCTGCCATGCGTTTAAGGCTGGAATCAATCCACCAGACAGGGCTTCATTTATGGCCCGAAATCCACCTCTTTCTGAAGGGTCCAGACATTTGCTGTAAAGAGTTAGAGATTTCCAAACCATTGCAATGTAAAGTGAGGTCAACCCCAGTTCTTTTCTCTCACACATTCAATGGGAAGGGATGAAGGTAATCTCAGAACTTTTTTCCAAAAAAGACTTTCCAAATAGCGCCAAACCTCTGGAGCAAGAAAAAAATTGGCCTCAGCCGCATAGGTCAGGACAGGGGATACTTTTAGTTTGTAAAAGTCCATAATTGGTCGAAGTGAAAAAGAACAATAGCGTCGCTTGATTAGAAGTGCTTGAGAAGCCAAGTTCTCAACTTTGCTTCTCAACATAGCGACTCCTGGCTTGTCACGAATACTGTCGTTTAGGGTGATTCCCAGATAGACCATTGAAGAGACCACAGGAACAACTTCACCTGTTAAGTACCATCTAAATGTTTTCGTTTTTTTCGATGTACCCAGGCCCAAAATTTTCGATTTTTTAGTGTTGATTCTGAGGCTGTTCTCTTGGACATACAGGTCAAGTGCTTTCAACTGACTCTGCAGACCTACCGCAGTCTGGTCCAGTAAAAGAAGATCGTCGGCGAACAACAACCTGCCCACTGGAGTCCCCACAATCGTAGGTGGAAAACTTCTTACTGCTCCAAAGGCTTCCTGCATATCAGATATGAATAGGCAAAACACAGCAGGAGCCAAACGGCACCCCTGTTTCAACCCATTGTTAGAGAGGACACTGTTCGAGAGAGTTCCTTTTCTGTCTAATCTAATTCTGAGCGTTGTTCCACTGTGAAGGGCCTCCAAGGGTTCTCTCAGATTGTTAGGACATCCCCATTTCCTCAATTTAGACCACAACAGGCTGCGATCAACAGAATCGAACGCCTGTTCAAGGTCTATGGACGCAATATAGATGGTTTTATATTTTTTTTCCTTGATCATGCATTTAAGTATGTTTATGAGTAAGATGTTCAAGGATGTGCCAATACCTTTGCAAAAGCCCGACTGCCAAGGATCTTGGTGAAGAGTCAACCGACTCCAGTCATTCAAATGTCTCAGAACCACCGCAGCAAATATTTTTCCCATGACGTCCAAGAGGGCGATCGGTCTATAGTTCGCGGGGTTGGACCTATCGCCCTTCTTGAAGATTGGTACGATTATTGACTTGGTCCAAGATTGGGTTATCTTTTTGAGAGACTTTATATCGTTGAACAGGGTTATCATAAATAGTGCCCATTTCTCCGGGTCACTCTTGAGGATGTCATTTGTAAGACCATCAGGCCCAGCGGCCCTTGAGGAGTTTGAGCTGTTGATAAGTTCTACAATGTCCTGTTTTTCAAATTTGAGGTCCCAAGGTTTGTCAGAGATAGATGTTTTCGTGGTACACAGGTTTTCCGGAAGTGATCCTCACAGACTGTTGCAGGTATTGGATTACCAGTTTTTGACTCGACAGGCGTGGATATGTCATTTACCAATTTCCAAATACCTGAGATGTTTTTACTGGTGACTAAATGTATCATCTTCTGGCTGTCTTGTTGCGCCAAAAGGTGTTTGTGTTGGGTGAGACAATTTCTGTAGGTGTTTCTGATTTTCTTATACAGAGTTAAGTCTTCTGGTGACTTAGAAGTTTTAAATCGCCCCCTAGACCTTCAAACGTTCCTTTTTTTAGCCGCAACTTGGTGGTCGTAGGCTTCCTTCGTACGGAATACCTTTAATACATCATTGTAATCGATGAGATTTGTGGTGAGATCTTGGTGGTCCGATTTTAACTTCATTAGAGTGTCCAGTACCAGGCCTAGGTCTTTTCTTTTAATTCTAAGCCTGTTGCCGCCCGGAACCAATTCCAGGTGGTGATCTGGTAAGTGTATATCTGGTAAAACATGATGAGTGTCCCAGTCCTCACCAGTCCATCAAGTTCCAAGATGTTGTGGTCACTCTGTTCTGTTTGAACCACTGTCAACGATGTTAACTTTCCCATCAGTTGCTCTGTAGCAAAAAAGTAGTCCAACGTACTGCATTGGTTAGCACGTTTCCAAGTTAGAGCTGCGGGTTGGTCACCCTGCAGACTGCCATTGATCATCAGGATATTTCTATTTATAAGCTCTTTTTCGAGGTCTACCCTTCTTAACATGTTCTTCGTATGTAACAAGGGGAGGATCTCAATTTTGCTCCCCATTTTGTCAAAGCATTCCATGTTGAAATCACCACAGAGGAGGACCTCAAGTTTGGGACACTTGATCCTGGCGTCAACGATGGCTTTAAGGAGCATTTCCTTGAAGTTATCCCCTAATCTTTCTGAGGGTCTCCAATAGACATTGCATACAAGCAGCTTCTGTTCCGATGATGCATCCCAACCCTTGGAGGATATTTGGACAGTGGTCAGTTGTATCCACGAATTTTGGTTTATGGATGAGAGCACTTTTAAGCCTCTTGATCGCTTTATGCCCAATAATAGGCCCGAACTTGGTCTTCCTTTAGGACCCTTTACAGCAGGATTTAGAAAAAGTTCAAACCCATCAAGGAGAGGTAGATCGCACAGCCATGTTTCTTGGAGGCAGAATAAATCGTCAATGGTTAAGTCCACTGCTTGGTTCCCTAACAAGTGTGCAAACCCCCTAGTGTTCCAACTCATTATGATTTTTTCTTGCCCTTTTGGGAGAGTAGTTTGTTGGACACTAGGCGGGTCTAGCTGGCATTATGATTTAGCAGCAAGGAAACCCGCCAGCCAACTCTAGTCCTCCTGGCTGTTCCCAGAGGACTCCTCAGATTTTTTCGAGAAAGTACATGTTGAGGCCCCACGAGTATCAACTTGTGTGTCACCCTGGGCCCTTTGTGTAGTCTGCACTACGCGAACCAGATCAGGTTCAGGTGTAGGGTTCCTTACACTTCTTACAACCTGATCCCTGTCGCTGGTGCCATCATGCTGAGTGCGCTGGGCCTCCTCCAACTCCCTGAGCAGGAACCCACAAAGATTGAGTTTAGGGCCGAGATTTAGGAGTGCACATCTAGTCTTCCATTTGCCCATGTGCAGGATCATGCTATCATGGCGCTGATCATTGTGAAACTCGATCCATTCGATGTCCTTAGATTTTAGTTGATCGGGTGAGTTGAGGGAGTACAGAAGTCTCATGACATGTGCCCGATTCATGGTCAGGTTATCTTCATTGCCCAATGTTCTCTCCAATAACAGTTTAAAGGGACCCATAGAGGTCTTTATCTCAGACCCCTGATCAACGTTTTCGTCTTTGGACTCGGATGGTGTCTCCATGTTAGGGTTTAGTGCCCAAGTCACTGTTCTTCTCGTACCTTTTAGCAGCACACTTTGAGAGCTACTTTTTCCATTGTCCTTGTTCTTCAGTGCCAATAAGTTTCTCCTGCTTTCCAGGGTTTTGAAGTCCAAATTCCCAATAGGACCCCCATCCACCCTGTCCTGATCCAAAGAGAGGTCCAAAATTGCTCTTGGGTTATGGACTCTAGATTTCCACAAAGATTTCTTGTTTGTGGCCACTCCTGGCATGGTCGAGTTTACTCGTGGAGGGATAGTTGGGACCGCAAAAACAGCCCCACAATCTTTGGACTTCTGTTTGACCCCAACCGATTTTTGGTCGACTTCATTTGGCTTGATGTTTTCTAATGAGTCGTCTTCCTCAGCAGAGCTTATGGTTACAGATGAGACTGTCCCCACTTCCTCAGCACAGGAATCAATCGTGTCTGTGTAGATGGATAAGTCCATGAGTGAGTTGTCACCATTATCACTCAACCTCTCGTTGTCTGAATTGCCCTCCATTCCTTCTATTAGTGCCTTAGTTAATTTCGTCGGAACTCCGCCTGGGTTCTTAAAGTTCCTCTGGTGAATTAAAGATCTTTCGGGTAGAACCAAATTTCTAGGTAGTGTGAGCCGCTCTGGTGCGAATCAAAGCTTTCTGCGAATTAGAATTCTCAAGTGCCAACGTTTTGTTTTGCACAGGAATGGTTTTTCCATAGTTTTTCCTTCTTTTTTATTGACTTCTAGTTTTTCACCCTCCCGTGTGGCCTGGCTCTTCTTAGGTTTATTGACCAGATCATACAGTTTGATAGTTGAATTTGTCACGCACGTTGCTGATGGCACAGTTCTAGCCGCTGGCCCGGTTTGCCTTGCTTCTTTAATAGAGCTGCCCCTACCACCACTATGGGGGCAAGTAACAGCGGGGTTTGATCGGTGTTAGTTGATTTATCGGTGTAACTAAGTGAAGTTGGAGTTGGTTCAAGACCCTTATCAGCAGAAGCAGATCTTGGGTCTGAAGACTTTGCTGGAATACCCAAAACAACCGGGCCACACTCCACTCCCAATGTTGAGGGGATTGGCTTCTCGTACCTTCTTGTTTCTTTTTCCTTTATGATTGGTTCAATAATACTCTTTAGTATTTGAACAGTCTGGTCAGCATTGTCGTCCAATTTAGACTGTATCGCAGAGACAAACCCTTCTACGAAGATCATTTTAGACTATAGCATTGCTATTGTGGTGGTATGATCCCGGAGCTGTTCATTTTGTGACTGTATTTATTTCATAAAAGGATCCATGACGAGGGCAAAAGCTGTAATCATTGCAGAGTCAATTTGGGGGTCCTTTTTAGAGGGTTCCTCCACCTGAGTTGTTGCCAACACCGTCAGAAGATCTTCGTCCGTGGGAGAAAGATGCCGTCTAAATCGTTTACTGGGAAAGGGGGCTTACTGTGGAAAGACCCCTTTGTGGGGTCTTGGGGAGAGGCCCCTAAATTGAGAATTGTTTGTTGGGGGGTTTCCCCCCCTTTTGGTGAGTTAAATCGCCGTTAGTTCCCGAGACTAGCCTTCTGTGGTCCATTTGATCGGAGGGCGGCCACGGCGTTGTAAAACCGGTAATATCTGACTGTATGTGATCCTTTTTAGAGTGGAGATCTTTATTCACATCCATTTTGGTGTGGCTAGATTGGATAGTAATGCCAAATGGTTTCCAACCCAGGTTAAACCCTCGTGTACTGCCCTGAGGATCATTGCTCTGGTTTTCTGGGCCAAAGACAAAAAAGTCAGAAGCAGAAGAGATAGTAGATTTGGAAATAAAGTTCGAGCCTTCATTTACCGGTGTAGGCAATGTGTGAATGAGGCTTGAAGTGCTCTGAGGTAACCGGCTCGGAAGGGCCTCTTCGGATTGCTCCAGCAAGAGTTCCGTTACCCTTGCTTCCTTTCCTGGCCCTGAGACATCCTTATCCTCCCCTTGAATGTTGATCCCAGTATTAACAGTTACTGGTGGAGGCAACGGCAAGGCTTCCCGGTTTGCCTGGCTTAGGCCTTCCCCCCTCCCTTCAATCAGTTCAGCTATGGGTTGCAAGATGTTTTCGGATGATGCCATTTTACAAGTGATGGCCACTTCAGGATAAAAGTCACGGTGTGGCCTATCTGACTTTTTTTGTGGGACAGGGCTCGCCTCCTTTACAAGTGTTCCGTCTACAATTTAGGGGACTCAGGGCCCAAGAAGGTAAGGTCTCAATGGCTGGAATTTGTCACAAGGGGTCTAGTAGGTGAAAATTACCTTTATGGCAACGGCTCCAAGAGTTTGCAATGCACATGTAATACGTGGAGGGTAGTAAAACCTTGGTAGTTGTAAAAATTAGCCTTCCGTCCTCCGTGCCTTGTTCCCTGGGGCTGCGCTTTGCCGCACTTTACCTCAAGAAAGGATCAAGAGATTAAGAAACAAAGTGATCCCGTTATTCCCCGATTTCCACGGGTCTCCCTTGGTTGTGTCACAATAGTGTGTGCTCCTGACTGAGTAACTGGGATCAAAGGGCCTAGTCCCGCAGTCTCCCACTGCTCGTTAATTGTAGACACACGAAGTCCAAGATGATACAAACACACAAATGCTCAGTTTATATGTTAGTTCTCAGGTGCTGTCTTTTACTAGTGCAGATGGTGATACTAAAATGCAGAACAATGATTCTACACTATCAGTACTTACAGGGATCAGTCCGCCTCCAGCGCCAAACAGCCGCACAACAGCCAGACGGCTTGTCTCCTACGGGCTTAACGCCACAAGGGTGGATGGCTCGGCGTTTTAAGGATGACAAGAGTCACGTGATGCGTCACGTGTAGGGCAAGGCCCCGCCTCCTCCAGGAAGCACACCGGCACCAGCAAGAGCCCCTTCACGGCTCGCAATGCTGGTTAGCAGGGAAGAAAACGTTTGTTTCAAAAGCACTCTGTAGGACCAATAGATGCTGCAGCGTTCGCACCTCGGGGGGATGGCTCGGCGTTTTAAGGATGACAAGAGTCATGTGATGCGTCACGTGTAGGGCACAGGTCCCGCCTCCTCCAGAAAGCACACCGGCACCAGCAAGAGCCCCTTTACGGCTCGCAATGCTGGTTAGAAGGGAAGAAAACGTTCGTTTCAAAAGCACTCTGTAGGACCAATAGATGCTTTACGTGTTTTACACGTGATGAAATTGAGCCAAACGAAAAATTTGCAGCAAACTTTTCTGCGCGCGGGAAGCGCGATTGCGGAAAAAATAAAAGGCGACACCTCTGGATGGTTTCTACTGCCGAGACGCTTGTCTTTCTTCAGCAAATATATTAGCGCAAAGATGATTTTAACACTACTATAATCAAAGGACTATAGGGATGAGAGAAAGATTCAGGTAAGACTAAAGATTTTCTACAATGCAGTTCGGGATATAAGAGAGTGGGTTTGGATAGGATTACTTATTGATAAGATATTTGCTAGCAACAATCCTATGCTATGGATACTCAGTACTACTGTTTGGAATGGACCCGTCAGGGATCTGGTCAAAGATTTCTAGACTGGAATTCTGCTAGCCCACCGGACGTAATTCAGGGTGCTCGGGTTCTGCACTCAGCACGGCACTCTGGACACTGCACAGCACTCTGGACTGGATCTGACAGGTTGGTTCTGGGTTGCAGCTATCTGGTTACAGCTCTGCTCTACTGGTTTGGATCTCTGGATTCTAGCCAGAAATCTTAGCAAGAAAGCAGAAACAGCATAGCCAGGCTGTTCTTTTTGGTTTGTTTCCCCTTGGAGGTCTGGACGAAAATCTGGTTTCAGGATTCTAAAAGGCCAAGCTGAGAAGGGTTCAGCTTTGGAATTGGGCCTTTCTGCTTTCAAAGTTCTGGAGTCTTGGATATGGATTCCTCTTGCAAAGTGCTCCACCAGCAATCAGTTCATGGGTGAATGTGTGTGTGAGTGTCTCTATCTCCTAAACTGTCTCTATTTATGTATTTCCCAAAGGGGTGGGTAGGCTGAATTATGCTAGGCACACCCTCTAGGAATCCTATTGGTTAGGATCTTTCCTCTCTCCTGATTTGAGAAGACAATCTGGTGTCATGATGGTGCTGTATTTTACAATCCAGGGAGAAACTCCCCTTTGTTTCTGCATAGTAAATCTATTGTTCATATAAAGCATATTTACAATATTACCAACTTGCTAGCAATGACATATTTACATCACAGATTTAGTGGAGCAAGTATTCATCCGAGTCCCATCTCAGTGAGAGCTTCGGTTCAAATTTGACAGTTTTTTGCACTTTTGGTCGGGCACCCAATGACAGATTTGTCCACATTTTTAAACATATATGTGCAAGACATCTGGGTATAATCCTGTGAAGTTTCATATTTCTAGCATCATCACAATTGCTACAAAACCACAATGTCTGTAGTCATGTCGCTGAACATAGCATAGAGTTCTGAGTAGTTTCAAAATGTGACCAGATTTTCATGTTAACAACACTATATACTAAATGTTTACAATTTTGCACAGTTCCCTGTCAGACTTTTTCAAAAAGATACTTTCTTGTGGTTTAAGGATACACATATCTGTCTGTTCCGCCCCCAAAGTTTTGCTGGGCCAAGAGCAATTCAGGCCTCTCTTCCTGCTGGCAGGAGTTTTTGTTGACACTTGATTTTGCATACCCTTTCAATCCAGGAAGTTTATTGTCTCTCCCGAGAGCAGCAGAACAAAATCCCCTCCTCCTTTCATTAGCATCTGACTGAGAGTTCCTGGGGCAGAGAGCAGAAAGAAGGCACCTTTTGTTTGGGGCACGCTGTGGAATTTGCCTTTGAAGTTCTGTAGCTGGCATCAGTTCACTTTAAAACACTTTGTTTAAAATTGTCTTTGCTAAAATAAACTTTACATTTTCAAAAATAGACACACAGATCTCTAATTCCAGTCTTTTTAAAACATAGAAATCAAATAGTGGCAACCTATATTGCTTTTGATGGCAATTCTCTTCTTTTCAACAGTTTGATTTTAATGCACAAGTTTAAACTCCTAATGCACTTAACTGACAGCTGTCATGCAGGCAGGTGGCGGTACTGCGCCCATATTCTGACCGATTTCCACAAGCACCTTTTTTTTAATGTGGATATTCTGGTGATGAAATCTGCTTCTCCTGACATTTATGTGGATTCCTTAAATAAGGTGATGGTTAACACCCAGCAAGGATGTTGGATATTTTCTGAAGTTTGGGAACCATTATTTTGCACTTTCAACAGCCAAAGGAAAACGTATTTTAGAGCACTTCTGGTTTTCCTCGCAATAAAGCACTGCCTTTTCAGGTTGTTCCATTTCCCTCTGTGGGCAGCCCCATGACAGGTTTTGGCAGTGTGGTCTCCTGTTCTACCACTGACACAGTCAAAGTAGATTGGCACTCAATTTTTCCGATTTAAGAGCGCAATTCTCAGAGGTTAAGCGCGCATAGGGCTTTTTGCAGCCATTCTGTTGGTTCCGGTGAAAGCAGCGCACAGTGATGTCGCAAGGCAGAGCCTAGTGGGTCAATACATCCCACAAAAAGCACCTCCAAGCTCCCCAGCTTCTCATGAAAAATCACAAACCTGCCACTGTCATAACGCATGGTTTCAAAGTGAACAAATGGAAAGGACCAGTGATATGATATGATATGGCATTTATAACGTGCCCATACACAAGTGTTTCAAGGCGTGACAAGGCAAAGTAGGGGGAACAGAGGGAAGACAGACAACGATCCTACTAGGCCAGGTGTCATTCAGATCGGGCAATGCGAGGGGACAGTGCAGTACATGGGAAAAAAGAATAAATAACAATAACAAATAACAATAAGTAACAGTAAGGCCAGCAGGGGGCAAGTGCAGGGGTAAGTGCAGGTATCAGGTATCAAGCGCTGGTAGTAGGACTGTAGGGATACAGAAAACAGTCCCCAAGTGCAGGGATTGCCAGGAAGGCAGTGCAGGTGTGCAACTGGCGGGGGAGCGGACCTGGGCACCGAGGGGGAGGGGACCTCGGCACTGAGTTCAGAGGGTGGCCAGGTAACCAGTACAGTTTCAGCCAGGAGGTCAGCAGGGGAGAGGAGGAAAAAAAGCAGAAGCAAAGAGAAAGGTTTTGAGGTGCTTCCGGAACCAGATATGATTCTCCTCAAGTTTCAGGGAGGCAGGGAGGCTGTTCCAGAGCGAGGCCCCAGCTAAAGAAAGAGATCTCTCACCAATTAGTTGCTTAGAGAAGCGACTGACCCTGAGGGAGTTGGAGGCGAATGAGCAAAGAGCTCGAGAAGGGAAATATTTAGGAAGAGAGAGAGTTGAAGGTATTGAGGCCCCAAACCCCACAAAGCCTTGTTCACAATGCAGAGGGTTTTGTACTTAATCCTTGCAGCAACTGGGAGCCAGTGCAGAGATTTCAGTCCTGGAGAGAAACGATCCCTGGGCTTGATGCCAAAGACAATCTTGCAGTCTTGTTTTGGATGAGTTGCAGAGGGCGGAGAGTAGAAGCAGGCAGATTTAGAAAGAGGCTGTTGCAATAGCTCTGGAGACAGTGACCTTCTAGGGGAAGGAGAGGAAAGGAAGAACACCTCTGAGGAGGGGCAGCAGGTAGTGTGACTTCTTAGAGACGTCAGAGATGTGAGGAGAGAAGGAGAGTGTGGAATCAGAGGTGACTCAAGGTTTTTTGCCTCACAGGTGGGAGCAGGAAGAGGGCCAAGAGAGGCCGGCCAGAGAGTGACAGGAAAGGAGGGAGCGGGTGGCTGATGAGGTGAATCTCATTCTTACTGGCATTAAGGCAGAGATCGTTAGCAGCACACCATTCCTGGATGGAGGACAGTCAGTCAGATTTGAGAGAGGGAGAAGAGGTGTCTGAGGGTAGCCTGAAAATGAGCTGAGTGTCATCCGCATAACACTGGAAGTTGGGGCGAGCACGGCAATGCGGTGGGCAAGAAGTGCCAGGAATCAGCTGAACAGCCAGGGAGAGAGGTTAGACCCCTGGGGAACACCACAGGTAGAGATAGAGATAGAGGAGAGGAAGGATCCAAGTTGAACCTGGGAGCATTGATCAGAGAGGAAAGAAGTCAGCTATGCTAGGGCCTGACCAGTGATCCGCACGCTATCACGGAGACGGTTGAGCAGGATGGCATGGTTGACTGTGTTAAAGACAGAAGAGAGATCAAGTATGATGAGCACACAGGGGGTGTTGGAATCACGGTTGGAGAACAGGTCTTCTCGGATGTTCAGGAGAACAGTTTCCGTGCTTTTGGCAGCTCGGAAGCCAGACTGATGATCATGGAGACAACTAACAGATTCAGTGTGAAGATTGAACTGGGCAATGGCCAGCTTTTCCAAGAGTTTGCCCAGGAAAGGCGTGAACGAGATTGGGCGATAGTTCGCCGGGCAGGAAGGGTCAGCAGAGGGTTTGTTAAGATGAGGGTGCACAAGGGAGTGCTTCAGGTGGGACGGGAATACTCTAGTGGCGAAGGAGTGGTTGCAGATGTTGGCCAGGAAAGGAGCCAGGCAGTCAATGTGGTCCTTGATGGTTTTGGAGGAACAGGGATGAACCTGTTTTGAAGAGACTTTCATAGATCAGACTTGTCTAGGAACCTTGTCTGGGGAGAACAAGGGAAATGTAGAGAAGGAGGGAGGAGTGGTGGCTGATGAAGGGCCAGAGGAAGAGCAGGGGAGAAGTGGAGAGGAGTAAAGTGAGGACAGGATGTCCTGAGTTTTAGTGACAAAATGAGAGGCCAGTTCCTTGCAGATTTTAAAGAGTTTGGCCGAGTTGTTAGATGCCGCAGAGACTCGGGCTTGTATGTGAGCTCTCTTCTTGGTGAGGACAGAGAGCCGGTAATGCCTTTGGAGCAGGTGGCAGGCAAATTTGTCAGAGGATGTACATGAAGCACGCCATTTCCTCTCTGCCACCCTGTACTTGCGTTTAAGGGTGACGAGGTCTGATTCGCACCAGGAGTTGCACTTGGCTTTGGGCTTCAAGCGGATCCTCATGACAGGGGCAAGAACATTGAGAGTATCAGATATAGCAAAGTGGAGCATTGAGAGGGCTGTGTCAGGGTGTGAGTCAGCCAAAGGAGGAGAGGGGGGTGAGAAAGTGGCAGCAAAAGCCTCAACTGACACACGCTTCATGGGTCGATGACCGAAAAAATGGGTAGAAGTGATGGACTTAGCTTGGCCTGAGGTGTAGAGAGGGTGAGCTGGGAGGAAAGGAGAAAGTGATCACTCCAAGAGACAGGACTGGTGAGAGGGATAGAAAGGGGAAGGTCTGAGGAGATCGGAACATCCAGGGTGTACCCTGCAGAGTAAGTCAGGCCAGAGGGGAGAGTAGTGAGTGAGAGTGAGTCATAAAGGTCACGAAAGAGACCAGAGGAAGGACAGGAAGCATCCAGGTGGATGTTGAAGTCTCCAAGAAGGAGGAGTTGAGTGGTTGAGATCAGGAGGGAAGAGGAGAGGTCCGCACACTCAGAGAGGAAGTAAGTGATCTGAGCAAGTGGCTGGTAGATAGTAGCCACAGTAAGGGAATGGCTAGGAGAGAGAGAGAGAGAGCCTGCAGACGAGGCATACGAAAGAAGGGTAGGCCTGCGTAGGAATAACAGAGGCAAGAATCCACTTGGGGAAGATCAGGAGATCAGGGCTACACCCCAACCGGATCGATTGGACCTGGGCGCGGAGAGGATCTTGTAGCCGTCAGGTAGTGTCAAAGCTCGTGACAGAGCTGGCCGTGAACCATGTCTCGGTGAAACCGAGGACATCGAGGTCAAGTTCCTCCAGAAGGCAGCAGATATCGGAGGAGTGTTTGACAGCTGAGCGAGAGTTAAGAGTGGCAATATGGAGAAGGTTGCCTTTTTTTAATTTATTTTTTTAAAACTTTTATTTTTGTTGGCAGAGGCATATAGCATACACATACATCAGAGAAACCGAGGAATTTGATACATATATAAATGAATACAGTAGCATACAAAGACAATGATGCAATATCTGGTGGGGATTGAGGCATAACTGAGCATCAGAATGCTTCAACACTTAAATGAGAGGTCTGAGAAGAATTGTCCACAGAGGAGGGCGCGTCCAAGCTATTCAGGTAGCTATTGAAGGCAGTCCATATGTTTTTGTGGCGGGAGCAAGCTGGGTGCCAGAGAGTCTGGAGTGTCCTCAATGCCTGGGACCACCGTGGCCCGTGATAGGTCCACGTATGGTGTAAGTGTTTGTGAGCAGATCTCCCATTGGGACCTCTCCGTTTTGGCGTGAAGGGAACTTTGGATAAGAGGAGGCTGGAAACACCACTACCATGTCGATCTCCTGAGTTCACACCGAACAAGGGATAAGGAGCCAAGTATCCTGCAACAAGAAACTGAGTCGAAGAACCGCTGGTGACCCGCTGAAGGTTTGGCACCCTGAGCCGCTGTCGTCCTGCGAGGCCCCGCTGCATCTGATCATCCTCGAAGGTCTGCGAAGCCGCTTCGACCCATTGGAATAGTGGGATCAACTATTCCCGGCACCTTCATCACCGGCCTTTAGGTAGATTAAAAACCTTTACCAAATCTTGACCTCCCAAGAACTAGGTTTGCCACTAGATAGTAGAGGTAATGTTTCAACATCATATAGCAACATTGGGATATTGTTTCTGCGAATAGTAGTATTAGCAGAGAAACGGAATAACTTCCATATTGAGGTTAAAATACGTTTATCCTAAGAACTGTAGGATTTTACCATAAAGTAGGGAATTCCATCTAGGAATTGGCAATCATGAATCCCAGATACCTTCTTTTTTATCCTATTCAGAGAGTTTCAAACTGTTTGGATATCATTTAAAATGTCTCTTTTTTGTGAGATTTCTTTGAAAAATCCCTTACAAAGGACTTAGATGAATTTTCTGGAAACTCCTTACATATGATCTTTAAACTGTGCCAGAGACCAGTTTGGGTTTGATAAAAAATACCAAATCCTTGGCATACACCAACCATGGATTTCTATATCCACACATCTGTTCTAGAAACATTTTCTGGTCTACAAGCAAGATTAGACAGGTATTCATTTAAAAGACAGGGTTCCAAAACACACTCCTATGTGCATCCCCATGTCATTACTTTCAACTGGGATAAAGAACTTTCAGAATTAAATCTAACCCATACAGTAGTATTTGTCCGAAGTGAAATCAATTGTTTCAATAAACCTTTTAGGTGGCCTCAATGTAAAAGCTTGTACCATAGCCAATTTCTGTCCAGCTTTCGAAGGTAGCTGTGAAGTCCAAAAGGGCTACTTGCATCACATTATTCTAAACTAACACTGCTTCATGTTTGAATACTTGTAAAAGAAAACTATTCATCGCCTTATTCATACGCTTCCGGAATCCTGTTTGATAGGGTGGCCATATATTGTTCTCGAGAAATCAAGTTTTCAAATTCCTCAAGCAACAGGGAGCAAAAGACCTTGCCTGCATCATCGAGTAACACAATTAGTCTGTAGTTGAATCCATTCTTTTGCCTTTTTTATACACTGGAATGATATAAGAAATTGTCCATGTAGTAGGTAACTGAGCAGTACGTATAACACTAGTATACAGAGTAGAAAGGACGGTATTCCACATCTGTGGTGCTGTTTGCAAAACCACATTCGAAACACCTTCCAGACTGGGAGCTTGGGAACTTATCAATTTCTGAATGGTGCTACACTTGACCAACTCTGTAAAAGCACCTTTCCAACTCCACAAGGTGGAATTATCTGGTTGCCATATGTAACATCATGAGACTTGGAGGGAACTTCGAAGTAGATGGTACTTGTGGGCACACAGGTGCCTTGGGTGCTAATGAAGAGTCAGGAGCTCATTTATATTGCGGTGTGAAGACTGACATAGTTCCACCAACAAAGACTTCCACCACCTGGCGATGGCGAATGACAGAGAACCACTGGATCATGACTTTTGCAGTGCCGCCACGTTATTGAAGCGTAACCAACAGATCTGCACCCGATGATGGACATGCCGATGCGAACAATGGAAGTCCTCCACCACCGGCAGAGGTGATGTCAAGCACCTTCCGGCAGTGGTCAGACCCTGGCGGAAGTGACGTTGAACACCTTCCAATGGCAGGCAGAGCGCCGGCAGAAATCACGGTGCCACCACCGCTGCTGCAGATCAACAGCAAAGTTCCTGGAAGGCAGTGAAGTAGCCCATTACAGCTGCAGAGTGGAGGACCCTAAAAGACACAGGCCCCTATACAAAGACATCCCTGCTGATCTGCCATGGCAGGTGCAAGGGCCCCATGTTTCACAGAACTGCAGGCGCTTGTGGGCAACGTGATGTCAGTGGAGGCGTGACTCCTTGGTGCAGAGATGCATACCCCACGGTGCAGTGAAAAGAGGGACATGTGGATGGCACTGGTCAATGCAGTCAATGCACTGTACCCCGTGTCACAAGAGAAGGAAGATCTACGTAAGAGGTGGAATGACCTCACGCATACAATGTGAGAGAATTAACGTACATGGCTCAGGAAGCCAACAACAGCACTAGTGAGCGGGCACCTGAAACTGTCGCATGGGCTACCTGGGAGCAGGTGGTGCTAGCACTAATTGAATTGGAAAGTGTCACATGCATAGAGGAGGGACATGATACATGTGAGTGAGAGAACACCAACTCCTGACCTAAACGACCCTTGCACACACATAGTGCACATTGACAAACAGATATACATACAGGTACAACATGGACAACTGTCAATCAACACATCCACCACGCCAAGTGCACAACCACTCACCTTCAGGCAACACCATGAAACATACACACACATGTAGATTGCAACTAACACAGAGACCACATGAGCAGAAGATGATGCCACGTATGTAAGCTTTGCCCCATGCAGGCAATGCATGACAACAGTCCAGCGGGCATGAAGCTGCACATGCCAAACATCAAAAAAGGAGTGTCAAGAAGCGGCATGCTGCGACGGCAAGACACATCGCCCGCACCTCAGGAGACACTGCACATGCCAGTGACAGCAGTTCAGACCCAGTTACCACTGGAAGCCACAGCGGACCTTGGTAGCAGTACCGGCTCCACCCGGCAAACCCCAGCAGCCCCAACCCACAGTACAGTACCCACCTTACAGGTGGCGCTGTTGCTCAGGAGATAGAGCTGACATTCGATTACCTTGTGGGCCAGGAGCCTACGCAGCAGGGATATGATGAAGACCAGCATGCAGGAATGCAACATTATTCAGATAACCAGGCTGACTGCTGGCCCCCTCAGACGTCTACCCCCCCCCCCCAGCACACACCTACTGCATGGGACGATCGTGAGATGCAGGATCAGACAGCCCTGTTGCTAGCAGGCCAATGTGACCTTGTCCACAAGGCCAGGTGGCAATCTGAAGCAGAAGGACAATATCCAGAAGGACAAGCACCGAGGAGGATATCCTGCAACACATTGAGCAGCACAGCATGCTCCTCACACGCTGGAATGAGAGCCAGGCATCCCTTAAGGAGTCCTTGGACATGCACACATTAGCCATCTTGAGCCTACATTAAAAGGCAAGAGTGGATCCATTACAGTCCACAAAAAGCAGGAGGAGGCTGCAGCAAAACAACACCGGACTGGCAGCATCAAATAGGGGATTGTCCCATGCTGTCAGCTGTTGGTATTCTGCGGTGCGGCATGCATCTGACATGGCTCGCTGGGTGGAGACCACACACACTGTGCAGGAGCGTTTGACAACTGTGCTTGACTGACAGGACCAATCACTGGAACATGCCATTCTACATCTCATGTGTCCAGAATGAGCCCTAGAAACACTTGTGTGCAGGCGCGTTATAAATGCCATATCATATATCCTAGGACACAGCCACTACACTCCCACACCAATGTCTATGTTATGTCAAGAGGGCCAGGAACCACCTTCAAGGAAAAGATGCAGAAAGTGAACTGACCACAGCATAATGTACAAGGGGATAATGTTAATGATAATGCATAATGTTAAGCGCCATGGACATTGTCATTGCACACATATGTGAGAAAACATGTGTGCATAACCCCAGTTCAACCAGATTGACACCAAGCAAGGATACAGCATGTGAGGGAATGTGTGTGGGGTGCCTTCAACCTCACAATACAACATTGGATGTGCATAGATGTCACTCCTAGCAGTGAATATGCAACTTCAAGAGGTATTTTGTCACACTTTGGCAATTGTCCACTGTCCTTCTGACTGTCCACACATGTAGCTTCTAATGGACACAAGAAATGCATTCTTGTATGCATCACTACCTGCAGGGCTGGTGCTGTGGGAGGGGATGGCACTGTTGAGTAGCCACACACGATTGGTGGCAGTGTGATCCCTCATGTGTGCTGAGCTGTTCCGCCCCATGCACTCACTGGAAAATTCACAGATGTTGTCTGCCTTTTGTGCCACTGTATGCACCTCTAGAAGTGATGACGAAGCAGTGCCCGCCGCATGGCAGTGCCGTCGTCTGGGTGTGTTGGTGAACCCTCCTCTGCTGGCTCGGCCCTGTTTTCTGCTTATCCTCACTGTCTTCCTCCTCCGGCAATGGCACACCCCTGCGCCTTGCAATGTTGCATAGGATGCAGGACACCAGAATAATGCTCCATACCTTTCCAGGGGCATACATGAGCATGCCTCCTGTAGAGTGTGCAGGCAGCCCCATTGGTGCTTCAGCAAAGCAAAGGCACCTTCCATCACATTGCATGTCCATATGTGTGCTCGGTTGTAGTGTTGGCTCGCTGTTGTTTGTGGACTGCGGACAGGTGTCAGGAGGCATGGTCTGCATGGATAGCTGCCGTCATCTTTAGGAAAGGTGGGACAGCCATTTGCATGGTCAGGTTAGATTTGTGCTATGCTCATAGACAATGCATTACAGACATGCCCTGCGTATGTGTTTAATCAGTTACCAATCAACCATGTCATCCTGTTGGTCATGCTATGCATCAGTCATGATGCACTACTCTTCTGCATTCCCATGGTGTTATGTGTGGATGCCGGGAACTTTGCAAATATATGAGTAAATATCATTTTTGCATCACACACAGGCTGGACACTGATGCTATTGAAACATTTTTGATTCCGGTACATGCGTTCACGTGCCTTGGGGATACGGAAGGCAAAATGTGCTCCATCAATGCAGCTACCATGTTGGGTAGGGCAGACACACTATAGACTTCAATGTTAACGGTGGGTGCATGTGTTGGGAATATGATGTGCTCCCCCACACGTGAGATGAAGGCGTCCCACACCTGCATCAGGATGCTACTGAATACTGGTCGTGAGATGCCAGCTAGATGTCCCACAGAGGTCTGGAAAGATCCGCTAGGACAGAAATGCAAGACCCTCATCACCGTCAGGATTGGAGGAATTGCTGTGACAATGCTGATCTGCGCTTATTGGTCAGGCCCGTGATGGCCCTTTGCTCAAGTCCGAAGATTCTGAGCGTGTGCTCTGCTGGCATCACCTGGAGACATGCCCTTGGTAGGTGGATACCTGGTCTTCGCCGCCATCTGCCTTGCTAGGTTGAATGCATTAAGCCTCTTTCCCCTATCATTCCTGGCACATTGGACCCCACATATGTATGCATTTCCTTTGCTCCACTCACTGCACATTCTGTGCGGCACAATCATCTGGTGCTGCTCTCAGGTGCCCCCTCTCTGTCCACTGCTGGCATTCCCACTGCATGCCTTGCCTGCTGTAGTATCTGTGTGCGCAGGTGAAAGATCACTAATCAGGTGGGTGATCTAGAAGATCACCAATCAGGTGGGTGATGGGGTGATCTTCTAGATCACTAATCAGGTGGGTGATCTAGAAGATCACCAATGAGGTGGGTGATCTAGATGATCACTATTCGGGCAGGTGATCTAGAAGATCACTATTCAGGTGGGTGATCCAGATGATCACCAATTAGGTGGGTGATCTAGAAGATCACCAATTAGGTGGGTGATCTAGATGATCACCAATCAGGTGGGTGATGGGGCGATATTCTAGATCACTAATCTAGAAGATCACCAATCATGTGGGTGATCTAGATGATCACTATTCGGGTAGGTGATGTAGAAGATCACTATTCAGGTGGGTGAACCAGATGATCACTAATCAGGTGGGTGATCTAGAAGATCACCAATCAGGTGGGTGATCTAGATGATTACTATTCAGGTAGGTGATCTAGATGATCACTAATCAGGTGGGTGATCTAGATGATCACCAATCAGGTGGGTGATGGGGTGATCTTCTAGATCACCAATCAGGTGGGTGATCTAGAAGATCAGCAATCAGGTGGGTGATGGGTGATCTTCTAGATCACTAATCAGGTGGGTGATCTAGAAGATCACCAATCATGTGGGTGATCTAGATGATCACTATTCAGGCAGGTGATCTAGAAGATCACTATTCAGGTGGGTGATCGAGATGATCACTAATCAGGTGGGTGATCTAGAAGATCACCAATCAGGTGGGTGATCTAGATGAACACTATTCAGGTAGGTGATCTATATGATCACTAATCAGGTGGGTGATCTAGAAGACCACCAATTAGGTGGGTGATCTAGATGATCACCAATCAGGTGGGTGATGGGGTGATCTTCTAGATCACTAATCAGGTGGGTGATCTAGAAGATCACCAATCATGTGGGTGATCTAGATGATCACTATTCAGGCAGGTGATCTAGAAGATCACTATTCAGGTGGGTGATCTAGATGATCACTAATCAGGTGGGTGATCTAGATGAACACTATTCAGGTAGGTGATCTATATGATCACTAATCAGGTGGGTGATCTAGAAGACCACCAATTAGGTGGGTGATCTAGATGATCACCAATCAGGTGGGTGATGGGGTGATCTTCTAGATCACTAATCAGGTGGGTGATCTAGAAGATCACCAATCAGGTGGGTGATCTAGGTGATCACTATTCGGGTAGGTGATCTAGAAGATCACTATTCAGGTGGGTGATCTAGATGATCACTGATCAGGTGATCTAGAAGATCACCAATCGGGCGGGTGATCTAGATGATTACTATTCTGGTAGGTGATCTAGATGATCACTAATCAGGTGGGTGATCTAGAAGATCACCAATCAGGTGGGTGATCTAGAAGATCACTATTCAGGTGGGTGATCTAGATGATCACTAATCAGGTGGGTGATCTAGATTTTGCCAGTCATGTGGCACAGCGAGTAGAGCGCTCGCTTTGACATCTGTGCAGAGCTTGCTAACGCAGGTTCGAATCCCGGCAGGGCCAAACTCAGCCTTTCATCCTTCCGAGGTCGATAAATGAGCACCACACACCGTGGGTAATAATAAGCAGCGCTCAGATACCTGAGGATTCGTAGCGCTATATAAATGCAATATTATTATTATTATTATTATCACTAATGCTAGATTTGCCCCTGAAATTGTCATCCTTTCTGGTGGATAAGTCAGCACTTGTTCCATTATCTTTTATGCCATTTAGGCCACAACTGTTGCGGCATTTTTTTCTGGGAGTACTTACGACGATTTTGTGGTGTAATGGCTGATTCTTATTGGCAGATGCATATACGCCGACGGCGTGCTCTTCGGGCAGCAGTTTGCCGTTATTCCGTCTGCGTTGTGAAGCGCGCTTGACGGATTGGCGTGTATTACATCATCGTACAGTATGCATGTTTCACTCCTCTGGGCTTTCTTTGAGACTGCCTTGCTAGGTTGAATGCATTAAGCCTCTTTCCCCTATCATTCCTGGCACATTGGACCCCACATATGTATGCATTTCCTTTGCTCCACTCACTGCACATTCTGTGCTGCACAATCATCTGGTGCTGCTCTCAGATGCCCCCTCTCTGTCCACTGCTGGCATTCCCACTGCATGCCTTGCCTGCTGTAGTATCTGTGTGCGCAGTTGGAAGATCACTAATCAGGTGGGTGATCTAGAAGATCACCAATCAGGTGGGTGATCTAGATGATCACCAATCAGGTGGGTGATGGGGTGATCATCTAGATCACTAATCAGGTGGGTTATCTAGAAGATCACCAATCAGGTGGGTGATCTAGATGATCACTATTCGGGCAGGTGTTCTAGAAGATCACTATTCAGGTGGGTGATCCAGATGATCACCAATTAGGTGGGTGATCTAGAAGATCACCAATTAGGTGGGTGATCGAGATGATTAGCAATCAGGTGGGTGATGGGGTGATCTTCTAGATCACTAATCATGTGGGTGATCTAGAAGATCACCAATCAGGTGGGTGATCTAGATGATCACTATTCGGGTAGGTGATGTAGAAGATCACTATTCAGGTGGGTGATCTAGATGATCACTAATCAGGTGGGTGATCTAGAAGATCACCAATCAGGTGGGTGATCTAGATGATCACTAATCAGGTGGGTGATCTAGATGATCACCAATCAGGTGGGTGATGGGGTGATCTTCTAGATCACCAATCAGGTGGGTGATCTTGAAGATCAGCAATCAGGTGGGCGATGGGTGATCTTCTAGATCACTAATCAGGTGGGTGATCTAGAAGATCACCAATCATGTGGGTGATCTAGATGATCACTATTCAGGCAGGTGATCTAGAAGATCACTATTCAGGTGGGTGATCTAGATGATCACTAATCAGGTGGGTGATCTAGATGAACACTATTCAGGTAGGTGATCTATATGATCACTAATCAGGTGGGTGATCTAGAAGACCACCAATTAGTTGGGTGATCTAGATGATCACCAATCAGGTGGGTGATGGGGTGATCTTCTAGATCACTAATCAGGTGGGTGATCTAGAAGATCACCAATCAGGTGGGTGATCTAGGTGATCACTATTCGGGTAGGCGATCTAGAAGATCACTATTCAGGTGGTTGATCTAGATGATCACTGATCAGGTGATCTAGAAGATCACCAATCGGGTGGGTGATCTAGATGATTACTATTCAGGTGGGTGATCCAGATGATCACCAATTAGGTGGGTGATCTAGAAGATCACCAATTAGGTGGGTGATCTAGATGATCACCAATCAGGTGGGTGATGGGGCGATCTTCTAGATCACTAATCATGTGGGTGATCTAGAAGATCACCAATCATGTGGGTGTTCTAGATGATCACTATTCGGGTAGGTGATGTAGAAGATCACTATTCAGGTGGGTGAACCAGATGATCACTAATCAGGTGGGTGATCTAGAAGATCACCAATCAGGTGGGTGATCTAGATGATTACTATTCAGGTAGGTGATCTAGATGATCACTAATCAGGTGGGTGATCTAGATGATCACCAATCAGGCGGGTGATGGGGTGATCTTCTAGATCACCAATCAGGTGGGTGATCTAGAAGATCAGCAATCAGGTGGGTGATGGGTGATCTTCTAGATCACTAATCAGGTGGGTGATCTAGAAGATCACCAATCATGTGGGTGATCTAGATGATCACTATTCAGGCGGGTGATCTAGAAGATCACTATTCAGGTGGGTGATCGAGATGATCACTAATCAGGTGGGTGATCTAGAAGATCACCAATCAGGTGGGTGATCTAGATGAACACTATTCAGGTAGGTTATCTATATGATCACTAATCAGGTGGGTGATCTAGAAGACCACCAATTAGGTGGGTGATCTAGATGATCACCAATCAGGTGGGTGATGGGGTGATCTTCTAGATCACTAATCAGGTGGGTGATCTAGAAGATCACCAATCATGTGGGTGATCTAGATGATCACTATTCAGGCAGGTGATCTAGAAGATCAATATTCACGTGGGTGATCTAGATGATCACTAATCAGGTGGGTGATCTAGATGAACACTATTCAGGTAGTTGATCTATATGATCACTAATCAGGTGGGTGATCTAGAAGACCACCAATTAGGTGGGTGATCTAGATGATCACCAATCAGGTGGGTGATGGGGTGATCTTCTAGATCACTAATCAGGTGGGTGATCTAGAAGATCACCAATCAGGTGGGTGATCTAGGTGATCACTATTCCGGTAGGTGATCTAGAAGATCACTATTCAGGTGGGTGATCTAGATGATCACTGATCAGGTGATCTAGAAGATCACCAATCAGGCGGGTGATCTAGATGATTACTATTCTGGTAGGTGATCTAGATGATCACTAATCAGGTGGGTGATCTAGAAGATCACTATTCAGGTGGGTGATCTAGATGATCACTAATCAGGTGGGTGATCTAGATCTTGCCAGTCATGTGGCACAGCGAGTAGAGCGCTCGCTTTGACTTGCTAACGCAGGTTCGAATCCCGGCAGGGCCAAACTCAGCCTTTCATCCTTCCGAGGTCGATAAATGAGCACCACACACCGTGGGTAATAATAAGCAGCGCTCAGATACCTGAGGGTTCGTAGCGCTATATAAATGCAATATTATTCTTATTATTATCACTAATGCTAGATTTGCCCCTGAAATTGTCATCCTTTCTGGTGGATAAGTCAGCACTTGTTCCATTATCTTTTATGCCATTTAGGCCACAACTGTTGCGGCATTTTTTTCTGGGAGTACTTACGACGATTTTGTGGTGTAATGGCTGATTCTTATTGGCAGATGCATATACGCCGACGGTGTGCTCTTCGGGCTGCAGTTTGCCGTTATTCCGTCTGCGTTGTGAAGTGCGCTTGACGGATTGGCGTGTATTACATCATCATACAGTATGCATGTTTCACTCCTCTGGGCTTTCTTTGAGACTGCCTTGCTAGGTTGAATGCATTAAGCCTCTTTCCCCTATTATTCCTGGCACATTGGACCCCACATATGTATGCATTTCCTTTGCTCCACTCACTGCACATTCTGTGCTGCACAATCATCTGGTGCTGCTCTCAGATGCCCCCTCTCTGTCCACTGCTGGCATTCCCACTGCATGCCTTGCCTGCTGTAGTATCTGTGTGCGCAGTTGGAAGATCACTAATCAGGTGGGTGATCTAGAAGATCACCAATCAGGTGGGTGATCTAGATGATCACCAATCAGGTGGGTGATGGGGTGATCATCTAGATCACTAATCAGGTGGGTGATCTAGAAGATCACCAATCAGGTGGGTGATCTAGATGATCACTATTCGGGCAGGTGTTCTAGAAGATCACTATTCAGGTGGGTGATCCAGATGATCACCAATTAGGTGGGTGATCTAGAAGATCACCAATTAGGTGGGTGATCGAGATGATTACCAATCAGGTGGGTGATGGAGTGATCTTCTACATCACGAATCATGTGGGTGATCTAGAAGATCACCAATCAGGTGGGTGATCTAGATGATCACTATTCGGGTAGGTGATGTAGAAGATCACTATTCAGGTGGGTGATCTAGATGATCACTAATCAGGTGGGTGATCTAGAAGATCACCAATCAGGTGGGTGATCTAGATGATTACTATTCGGGTAGGTGATCTAGATGATCACTAATCAGGTGGGTGATCTAGATGATCACCAATCAGGTGGGTGATGGGGTGATCTTCTAGATCACCAATCAGGTGGGTGATCTTGAAGATCAGCAATCAGGTGGGCGATGGGTGATCTTCTAGATCACTAATCAGGTGGGTGATCTAGAAGATCACCAATCATGTGGGTGATCTAGATGATCACTATTCAGGCAGGTGATCTAGAAGATCACTATTCAGGTGGGTGATCTAGATGATCACTAATCAGGTGGGTGATCTAGATGAACACTATTCAGGTAGGTGATCTATATGATCACTAATCAGGTGGGTGATCTAGAAGACCACCAATTAGGTGGGTGATCTAGATGATCACCAATCAGGTGGGTGATGGGGTGATCTTCTAGATCACTAATCATGTGGGTGATCTAGAAGATCACCAATCAGGTGGGTGATCTAGGTGATCACTATTCGGGTAGGCGATCTAGAAGATCACTATTCAGGTGGTTGATCTAGATGATCACTGATCAGGTGATCTAGAAGATCACCAATTGGGTGGGTGATCTAGATGATTACTATTCTGGTGGGTGATCTAGAAGATCACCAATCAGGTGGGTGATCTAGAAGATCACCAATCAGGTGGGTGATGGGGTGATCTTCTAGATCACTAATCAGGTGGGTGATCTAGAAGATCACCAATCAGGTGGGTGATCTAGATGATCGCTATTCGGGCAGGTGATCTAGAAGATCACTATTCAGGTGGGTGATCCAGATGATCACCAATTAGGTGGGTGATCTAGAAGATCACCAATTAGGTGGGTGATCTAGATGATCACCAATCAGGTGGGTGATGGGGCGATCTTC
The DNA here is from genome assembly GCF_040938575.1 of Ambystoma mexicanum. Taxonomy (NCBI): domain Eukaryota; kingdom Metazoa; phylum Chordata; class Amphibia; order Caudata; family Ambystomatidae; genus Ambystoma; species Ambystoma mexicanum. The sequence goes on along the minus strand of NC_090936.1, from coordinate 128,237,204 downwards.
TAGATCACTAATCATGTGGGTGATCTAGAAGATCACCAATCATGTGGGTGATCTAGATGATCACTATTCGGGTAGGTGATGTAGAAGATCACTATTCAGGTGGGTGAACCAGATGATCACTAATCAGGTGGGTGATCTAGAAGATCACCAATCAGGTGGGTGATCTAGATGATTACTATTCAGGTAGGTGATCTAGATGATCACTATTCAGGTGGGTGATCGAGATGATCACTAATCAGGTGGGTGATCTAGAAGATCACTAATCAGGTGGGTGATCTAGAAGACCACCAATTAGGTGGGTGAACTAGATGATCACCAATCAGGTGGGTGATGGGGTGATCTTCTAGATCACTAATCAGGTGGGTGATCTAGAAGGTCACCAATCATGTGGGTGATCTAGATGATCACTATTCAGGCAGGTGATCTAGAAGATCACTATTCAGGTGGGTGATCTAGATGATCACTAATCAGGTGGGTGATCTAGATGAACACTATTCAGGTAGGTGATCTATATGATCACTAATCAGGTGGGTGATCTAGAAGACCACCAATTAGGTGGGTGATCTAGATGATCACCAATCAGGTGCGTGATGGGGTGATCTTCTAGATCACTAATCAGGTGGGTGATCTAGAAGATCACCAATCAGGTGGGTGATCTAGGTGATCACTATTCGGGTAGGTGATCTAGAAGATCACTATTCAGGTGGGTGATCTAGATGATCACTGATCAGGTGATCTAGAAGATCACCAATCGGGCGGGTGATCTAGATGATTACTATTCTGGTAGGTGATCTAGATGATCACTAATCAGGTGGGTGATCTAGAAGATCACTATTCAGGTGGGTGATCTAGATGATCACTAATCAGGTGGGTGATCTAGATCTTGCCAGTCATGTGGCACAGCGAGTAGAGCGCTCGCTTTGACTTGCTAACGCAGGTTCGAATCCCGGCAGGGCCAAACTCAGCCTTTCATCCTTCCGAGGTCGATAAATGAGCACCACACACCGTGGGTAATAATAAGCAGCGCTCAGATACCTGAGGGTTCGTAGCGCTATATAAATGCAATATTATTCTTATTATTATCACTAATGCTAGATTTGCCCCTGAAATTGTCATCCTTTCTGGTGGATAAGTCAGCACTTGTTCCATTATCTTTTATGCCATTTAGGCCACAACTGTTGCAGCATTTTTTTCTGGGAGTACTTACGACGATTTTGTGGTGTAATGGCTGATTCTTATTGGCAGATGCATATACGCCGACGGTGTGCTCTTCGGGCTGCAGTTTGCCGTTATTCCGTCTGCGTTGTGAAGTGCGCTTGACGGATTGGCGTGTATTACATCATCGTACAGTATGCATGTTTCACTCCTCTGGGCTTTCTTTGAGACTGCCTTGCTAGGTTGAATGCATTAAGCCTCTTTCCCCTATCATTCCTGGCACATTGGACCCCACATATGTATCCATTTCCTTTGCTCCACTCACTGCACATTCTGTGCTGCACAATCATCTGGTGCTGCTCTCAGATGCCCCCTCTCTGTCTACTGCTGGCATTCCCACTGCATGCCTTGCCTGCTGTAGTATCTGTGTGCGCAGTTGGAAGATCACCAATCAGGTGGGTGATCTAGATGATCACCAATCAGGTGGGTGATGGGGTGATCATCTAGATCACTAATCAGGTGGGTGATCTAGAAGATCACCAATCAGGTGGGTGATCTAGATGATCACTATTCGGGCAGGTGTTCTAGAAGATCACTATTCAGGTGGGTGATCCAGATGATCACCAATTAGGTGGGTGATCTAGAAGATCACCAATTAGGTGGGTGATCGAGATGATTACCAATCAGGTGGGTGATGGGGTGATCTTCTAGATCACTAATCATGTGGGTGATCTAGAAGATCACCAATTAGGTGGGTGATCTAGATGATCACTATTCGGGTAGGTGATGTAGAAGATCACTATTCAGGTGGGTGATCTAGATGATCACTAATCAGGTGGGTGATCTAGAAGATCACCAATCAGGTGGGTGATCTAGATGATTACTATTCAGGTAGGTGATCTAGATGATCACTAATCAGGTGGGTGATCTAGATGATCACCAATCAGGTGGGTGATGGGGTGATCTTCTAGATCACCAATCAGGTGGGTGATCTTGAAGATCAGCAATCAGGTGGGCGATGGGTGATCTTCTAGATCACTAATCAGGTGGGTGATCTAGAAGATCACCAATCATGTGGGTGATCTAGATGATCAATATTCAGGCAGGTGATCTAGAAGATCACTATTCAGGTGGGTGATCTAGATGATCACTAATCAGGTGGGTGATCTAGATGAACACTATTCAGGTAGGTGATCTATATGATCACTAATCAGGTGGGTGATCTAGAAGACCACCAATTAGGTGGGTGGTCTAGATGATCACCAATCAGGTGGGTGATGGGGTGATCTTCTAGATCACTAATCAGGTGGGTGATCTAGAATATCACCAATCAGGTGGGTGATCTAGGTGATCACTATTCGGGTAGGCGATCTAGAAGATCACTATTCAGGTGGTTGATCTAGATGATCACTGATCAGGTGATCTAGAAGATCACCAATCAGGTGGGTGATCTAGAAGATCACTATTCAGGTGGGTGATCTAGATGATCACTAATCAGGTGGGAGATCTAGATCTTGCCAGTCATGTGGCACAGCGAGTAGAGTGCTCGCTTTGACATCTGTGCAGAGCTTGCTAACGCAGGTTCGAAATCCCGGCAGGGCCAAACTCAGCCTTTCATCCTTCCGAGGGCGATAAATGAGCACGACAAACCGTGGGTAATAATAAGCAGCGCTCAGATACCTGAGGGTTCATAGCGCTATATAAATGCAATATTATTATTATTATTATCACTAATGCTAGATTTGCCCCTGAAATTGTCATCCTTTCTGGTGGATAAGTCAGCACTTGTTCCATTATCTTTTATGCCATTTAGGCCACATCTGTTGTGGCATTTTTTTCTGGGAGTACTTACGACGATTTTGTAGTGTAATGGCTGCTTCTTATTGGCAGATGCATATACGCCGACGGCGTGCTCTTCGGGCTGCAGTTTGCCGTTATTCCGTCTGCGTTGTGAAGCGCACTTGACGGATTGGCGTGTATTACATCATCGTACAGTATGCATGTTTCACTCCTCTGGGCTTTCTTTGAGACTGCCTTCCTAGGTTGAATGCATTAAGCCTCTTTCCCCTATCATTCCTGGCACATTGGACCCCACATATGTATGCATTTCCTTTGCTCCACTCACTGCACATTCTGTGCTGCACAATCATCTGGTGCTGCTCTCAGATGGCCCCTCTCTGTCCACTGCTGGCATTCCCACTGCATGCCTTGCCTGCTGTAGTATCTGTGTGCGCAGGTGGAAGATCACTAATCAGGTGGGTGATCTAGAAGATAACCAATCAGGTGGGTGATCTAGATGATCACCAATCAGGTGGGTGATGGGGTGATCTTCTAGATCACTAATCAGGTGGGTGATCTAGAAGATCACCAATCAGGTGGGTGATCTAGATGATCACTATTCGGGCAGGTGATCTAGAGGATCACTATTCAGGTGGGTGATCCAGATGATCACCAATTATGTGGGTGATCTAGAAGATCACCAATTAGGTGGGTGATTTAGATGATCACCAATCAGGTGGGTGATGGGGTGATCTTCTAGATCACTAATCATGTGGGTGAACTAGAAGATCACCAATCAGGTGGGTAATCTAGATGATCACTATTTGGGTAGGTGATGTAGAAGATCACTATTCAGGTGGGTGATCTAGATGATCACTAATCAGGTGGGTGATATAGAAGATCACCAATCAGGTGGGTGATCTAGATGATTACTATTCAGGTAGGTGATCTAGATGATCACTAATCAGGTGGGTGATCTAGATGATCACCAATCAGGTGGGTGATGGGGTGATCTTCTAGATCACCAATCAGGTGGGTGATCTAGAAGATCAGCAATCAGGTGGGTGATGGGTGATCTTCTAGATCACTAATCATGTGGGTGATCTAGAAGATCACCAATCATGTGGGTGATCCAGATGATCACTATTCAGGCAGGTGATCTAAAAGATCACTATTCAGGTGGGTGATCTAGAAGATCACCAATCAGGTGGGTGATCTAGATGATCACCAATCAGGTGGGTGATGGGGTGATCATCTAGATCACTAATCAGGTGGGTGATCTAGAAGATCACCAATCAGGTGGGTGATCTAGATGATCACTATTCGGGCAGGTGTTCTAGAAGATCACTATTCAGGTGGGTGATCCAGATGATCACCAATTAGGTGGGTGATCTAGAAGATCACCAATTAGGTGGGTGATCGAGATGATTACCAATCAGGTGGGTGATGGGGTGATCTTCTAGATCACTAATCATGTGGGTGATCTAGAAGATCACCAATTAGGTGGGTGATCTAGATGATCACTATTCAGGCAGGTGATCTAGAAGATCACTATTCAGGTGGGTGATCTAGATGATCACTAATCAGGTGGGTGATCTAGATGAACACTATTCAGGTAGGTGATCTATATGATCACTAATCAGGTGGGTGATCTAGAAGACCACCAATTAGGTGGGTGATCTAGATGATCACCAATCAGGTGGGTGATGGGGTGATCTTCTAGATCACTAATCAGGTGGGTGATCTAGAAGATCACCAATCAGGTGGGTGATCTAGGTGATCACTATTCGGGTAGGCGATCTAGAAGATCACTATTCAGGTGGTTGATCTAGATGATCACTGATCAGGTGACCTAGAAGATCACCAATCAGGTGGGTGATCTAGAAGATCACTATTCAGGTGGGTGATCTAGATGATCACTAATCAGGTGGGAGATCTAGATCTTGCCAGTCATGTGGCACAGCGAGTAGAGTGCTCGCTTTGACATCTGTGCAGAGCTTGCTAACGCAGGTTCGAAATCCCGGCAGGGCCAAACTCAGCCTTTCATCCTTCCGAGGTCGATAAATGAGCACGACAAACCGTGGGTAATAATAAGCAGCGCTCAGATACCTGAGGGTTCATAGCGCTATATAAATGCAATATTATTATTATTATTATCACTAATGCTAGATTTGCCCCTGAAATTGTCATCCTTTCTGGTGGATAAGTCAGCACTTGTTCCATTATCTTTTATGCCATTTAGGCCACATCTGTTGTGGTATTTTTTTCTGGGAGTACTTACGACGATTTTGTAGTGTAATGGCTGCTTCTTATTGGCAGATGCATATACGCCGACGGCGTGCTCTTCGGGCTGCAGTTTGCCGTTATTCCGTCTGCGTTGTGAAGCGCACTTGACGGATTGGCGTGTATTACATCATCGTACAGTATGCATGTTTCACTCCTCTGGGCTTTCTTTGAGACTGCCTTCCTAGGTTGAATGCATTAAGCCTCTTTCCCCTATCATTCCTGGCACATTGGACCCCACATATGTATGCATTTCCTTTGCTCCACTCACTGCACATTCTGTGCTGCACAATCATCTGGTGCTGCTCTCAGATGGCCCCTCTCTGTCCACTGCTGGCATTCCCACTGCATGCCTTGCCTGCTGTAGTATCTGTGTGCGCAGGTGGAAGATCACTACTCAGGTGGTTGATCTAGAAGATAACCAATCAGGTGGGTGATCTAGATGATCACCAATCAGGTGGGTGATGGGGTGATCTTCTAGATCACTAATCAGGTGGGTGATCTAGAAGATCACCAATCAGGTGGGTGATCTAGATGATCACTATTCGGGCAGGTGATCTAGAGGATCACTATTCAGGTGGGTGATCCAGATGATTACCAATTAGGTGGGTGATCTAGAAGATCACCATTAGGTGGGTGATTTAGATGATCACCAATCAGGTGGGTGATGGGGTGATCTTCTAGATCACTAATCATGTGGGTGATCTAGAAGATCACCAATCAGGTGGGTAATCTAGATGATCACTATTTGGGTAGGTGATGTAGAAGATCACTATTCAGGTGGGTGATCTAGATGATCACTAATCAGGTGGGTGATATAGAAGATCACCAATCAGGTGGGTGATCTAGATGATTACTATTCAGGTAGGTGATCTAGATGATCACTAATCAGGTGGGTGATCTAGATGATCACCAATCAGGTGGGTGATGGGGTGATCTTCTAGATCACCAATCAGGTGGGTGATCTAGAAGATCAGCAATCAGGTGGGTGATGGGTGATCTTCTAGATCACTAATCATGTGGGTGATCTAGAAGATCAATCATGTGGGTGATCTAGATGATCACTATTCAGGCAGGTGATCTAAAAGATCACTATTCAGGTGGGTGATCTAGAAGATCACCAATCAGGTGGGTGATCTAGATGAACACTATTCAGGTAGGTGATCTATATGATCACTAATCAGGTGGGTGATCTAGAAGACCACCAATTAGGTGGGTGAGCTAGATGATCACCAATCAGGTGGGTGATGGGGTGATCTTCTAGATCACTAATCAGGTGGGTGATCTAGCAGATCACCAATCAGGTGGGTGATCTAGGTGATCACTATTTGGGTAGGTGATCTAGAAGATCACTATTCAGGTGGGTGATCTAGATGATCACTGATCAGGTGATCTAGAAGATCACCAATTGGGCGGGTGATCTAGATTACTATTCTGGTAGGTGATCTAGATGATCACTAATCAGGTGGGTGATCTAGAAGATCACCAATGAGGTGGGTGATCTAGAAGATCACTATTCAGGTGGGTGATCTAGATGATCACTAATCAGGTGGGTGATCTAGATCTTGCCAGTCATGTGGCACAGCGAGTAGAGCGCTCGCTTTGACATCTGTGCAGAGCTTGCTAACGCAGGTTCGAAATCCCGGCAGGGCCAAACTCAGCCTTTCATTCTTCCGAGGTCGATAAATGAGCACCACACACCGTGGGTAATAATAAGCAGCGCTCAGATACCTGAGTGTTCGTAGCGCTATATAAATGCAATATTATTATTATTATTACTATCACTAATGCTAGATTTGCCCCTGAAATTGTCATCCTTTCTGGTGGATAAGTCAGCACTTGTTCCATTATCTTTTATGCCATTTAGGCCACATCTGTTGTGGCATTTTTTTCTGGGAGTACTTACGACGATTGTGTGGTGTAATGGCTGATTCTTATTGGCAGATGCATATACGCCGACGGCGTGCTCTTCGGGCTGCAGTTTGCCGTTATTCCGTCTGCGTTGTGAAGCGCACTTGACGGATTGGCGTGTATTACATCATCGTACAGTATGCATGTTTCACTCCTCTGGGCTTCCTTTGAGACTCAAACATTTTAGGAACGCTTAATGTCAGGGAATCAGGTTTCCCTGGCATTAGCTTCATTGCGATTATGTAGTAGTATATTCTCATAATATGTATCATTATATTGAATGATATTTATGGAGAAACGTGTTCGTACCGCACTGATTTTCCAATATATTTTGGCCCTGATCATATAACGTTTTCCAATGGGATTGCACCATTAAGAAACGCTTCTGCGAATCAGGCACTATATGTTTTATCACATTATGAATATTTTGTCCGTGTAGGTTGTGATGATGTTAAGTGTAAGGTGTGCTACAAACCACAAACGCTGGAAAAATAAAACTAAAATAAATAAATATGCCCTACTTAGACTTTCCCTATGACACGACCGGTAAATTATAAGGCCATTTTCTTCTAGCATTGCCTTTCAAAACAAATCAATATTACAATATGGCCAGTAGATGGCAGCAGCAGACCAAGACGAACATGCTACTTATGTAAGAGAAGGACTGTCAGTACTGCTGCTGTAGCGTAACTTCTTGGATGAACTTCATTTAAAAAAACATGAAAAGGGAAGTATTGGGATTGACTCATTCTAAATGCAATTCCATTTCTGTCATAGAGGTCAGAAAGCCTCAGTCATTCTAGTGAATGGTAATTGTTTTCGGTAATTGGTAGTAACTGATGTGAAAAGAAAGTTATAGAAAGAACGACCGTCAAACTCAGACACCCAGGAAAATGAATAGAGAAAAAACAAAACCTACATCCGTCACGCGCAGACAACCATGCATTGACAGGTTGACAAGTGTTGCATACACGTATAGAAAGCTTCTATTGATACAGCAGGAGCGAGGTGGAGAGGAGCCAACGCTAGACAGGTATTCAGCACGACTAAAACTAGTATTGACAAAGCCAGCAGTTTAGGCTTTTGTGTAGACACTGTTATAATGGTACTATCTGGCCATGTTATTGCAACAACTAGCAAATGCTTTGAATTCCTGAGAATATTATGGAAGTGCCTGGATAAAGCCTGATTCCTAGACAATTGCCCAGACACTTGCTTTGCCAAGGCCTGTTGTTTTGAGCAGGAATTCGGTGCAAGGAACAAATGCAAGGACACACATACTGCTTTCTTAACACTCGGTTAAGATTCTTCTAATTTCTCTTAGACCGGGAGCCGGTTTAATGCAGCAATTAAATCATTGCCTTTCAAAAGACGGTTTAGAAACAACACTGGCATCCCTTTACATGCACATAGATCGATCAAAGATATCTCAAAGATGTGTGTGCTGGGTATATAGAGGAAGGAAGTGGGTGGGAATGACCCTAGAGACTACCACTAGCACAGCGACCAGCAGTCAGTGTACAGGTAAAAAGCCAAACACCACACACACAGGCTGCGGGTCTCTCCTCACATCCCATCTTTCTCATACATAACCTTTCAATGGCAATAGTTTTGGCGTATAGTAGTACTTACGGCTTCATCCAAGTAGATTTCATCTAGTCAGACCCCCGTTAGCCCCTCGCTTAGCCCACTTACATTAGTTATTAGCCTAAACCCACCCCCCACATATATTTGCAGCAAAATGTGTTAAATAAACTTCGATGAATTCTACTGCGATTAAATATCCTCTGGCAAAATCTCTCTATCCTAAGCGTAACTTGCCAGCTAGGAGCCAGAACTAAAAATATACCGTAGAAATACCAACTCACACAGGCAGCTACAACAGCACAACAAGGCGTGACTAACACAACTGTCTTGGGCGCAATCGTAAGAGTCACTAACATGTGCTACTTTCTTCTTCAAATATGTAGGCGATTTGTATTGGTATTTTATTTATTTGTATAGTGCACAAGGCCCGAGGGCAACCGGGTGCATTATTTAGTTACAGTCAGCGTACATTAAAGTATTTTACATAAAGATATACAAGTGACATAATGGAAGGTAGGCAGGTTACACAGGCTGGGCAAAATGCAAAGACAAGCTATAATGCAAAAGGCGTAATATGCCAGGAATAGTGTTCCAGGCAAGGTCATACATAGTCGTGGGTGGACAGCCAAGCTTTGGCTTTACGCTTGATTATACATATACGGGAGGATCAAATACACATGCTCCTGGCCTCTGCCTGCCCAGCATACATAAGTGCATATACGCATGAAGAACCCCAGCAGGTCATTTGTCAAAAGAACCGCTGTGACGTCCCTACCATCCCTGCACTTCAATGTACACACACACTCCTTTCCCGAGGCAGTCCGCCTCGACCGTATTTCTAAATGAAAGTGGAGGACACTAGGGCCTGATTCATGGAATGTCGAGCAAAGCCTTTGGCCTGATTTGAAAATTGTTGTCTCAGCAATTGACCTTCGGGTTGATTCATTTCTTTTTTTCGACGCTGATAGACCTCAAGCGAAACTAAGAGGACCTCTCCAGACACACATCTCGCTGCCCATGCGCAAGGTTTTGGCTGGGCCCGCGCAGGGTGACTTGTAAAGATGCGTTGTCATGCATTTTTTGATGAGTTTCATGTGCAGCGCATTGCCGGTGAAGCGGGTAAGGCACGGGTCTCCGAGTGAGATGTCATGAGAGCTTGGTTTGAATCTAGCCTCTGCCTTTGCTGTTGTTTCCTTTTTATTTCGTAGCTTTCGCTGCTTTTGTTTTCATTCCCACAACAAAGAGAGAGACCAGCAATATGAGGTCAAAGTGCATGTGCGGCTGTAGCCGCCGCGGACCTCATCTGTGCGCTCAGGAACTGTACTGGGGCCTGTGCCATGGTACCGTGCAAAGAGCTTAGGCTCAGAACACCGACACCCAATACCATTTTTGTTTATTCAAAATTCTAATAATTGCTGCATTGAAACGTGTGGGCAGGGCCAATTCACCTCAACCAATGGTTTGGATCACCTTCTTAATGTCTTTCTTTTGAATTCTCTTTTCAGCATTGGGTCCAAAAACTCCCTTAAATTTGCTCTGCACATCACATGACAGACCCCTACGCACCCAATACAGCCATCGCCTTGTCACCCCTAGATTCAACGCAACAACAAAAAAAAAAAACGGGCGGCTGGAGCTTCTCCGTGGCTGCAGCTATCCTATGGAACAATTTCCCTCTGCGCGCTGAACCATCCTATCCACTGTTCAGGAAAAAAAGCACGACTTACCTGTTCAGGTAACCTTTGCTGGGCTCACTATGTGTCCGCCCTCCTTCTATGTTCCCCGACGATGATTCTTGTCCTCTGTTACCTGATACCTTCTGCTCGTAACTAGCGCCTAGATGCTCTTGGGTGTGCGCATCGCTACACGTGTACACATAAATAAATAAATAAAGGACATTATCCTAACGGTGCTAGAGTTGGAGTTAGTCCCTCCCTGTGCTTGGCTTTGGTGACAGCATTGGTGACATACAGGGGCTTTGGTGACGGCCTGGTGACATACAGGGGCTTTGGTGATGGCCTGGTGACATACGGGCATGTGTTTGTGCTTGTTGACTCCTCCACAGGCATCATATATACGGAGTGGATCTGAAAGTGGTTTCCACGTGGGCTTCCGAATGAGGAGAAGACATTAGAGTTGGGTTTGAATACTACCTCTGCCAATGCGTTTTTTGAATTGCCCTTGTGATGTTTATTTTAGTTTTTTGCCGTTGTTGAGCCATTGACAAAGGGAACAAATGGGACAGTGCAGCAATACTGAAAGCACTATTCAATGCAGGATATGTAAATGTGTGTTGAGTGACACAGTAATTCAGACTTGCTGCACCAGCCTGGCAGTGACTCGAGTCTTGACTTAGCCGCCTGCAAAGGTCTGGTGCTTTGTATCTTTGGGTCTTCTACAGGTGTGGATCTGCACCTTACAAGTGGGCCATTTGGGAGCTTTGAGTGCTATTGCTTCAGTAATGGGCATGTTTTCATAGCAGTTCATAGCAATTACTCAAATTGCAAAATATTTCCCGAATTCCATGTTTGGTAATTTTATGGTCCCCCTTTTGGTTTTTCTGGATGTCAGGCCTTATTTTTGTGGTCAAGAGGACTTCTACTGATGTCCCCCTGCCACTGAAACCCTTTTTGGCTGCTGTGCCAGGATAGCCTGTATGCCTCCTAGGATGCTTTTAAGCACCCCATTTTGGTCATGGTGTTGGCGTGTAGGCTACTGGTGGCTGGAGTTTAGTTTTGGATAACCTTGGGTGCAGCCAGTAACCTTGGGGTGAGTAGTCTCATTGGACTCAATGGGAATGGGGAGGACAGATGCATTCATGAATGGTGCTGGTGCATTCGTCAAGGTCTGCAAGCGGGTGCCGTTCCGCCCGCCAGGTCAGGCGCCTGCCCGCAGACCTCATAGTTTACCGGTCCGGTAACAACGGTGCCAGTAGTTTACCAGCACTGTTGTTACCAGACCAGCAAACTTGTAAGGCCCAATGTGTTTTAATAAAAAGAAAACTGTCTGTGGGCCTCATTACGAGTCTGGCGGTAAACCTACCGGTGCTACCGGCGGGTTGACGCCGGACTCGTAAAGTGTTACCAGTGCCCTACTTCCCGGTGCCCCCGGGAGATCCCAAGTGCGGTCGCTGGGGAAGTCAGGCGCCGGTAAAATGTAAGTCCCCATTCCCAGAGAGTCCCATAGGACTTTATGGGAGTGGGGGCAGGGAAGCACCGGCACCGTTTGATAATGGTGCCGGTGCTTCTGTGACCGGTCTGCCTACCGTGGCCGCTGCGCTCGGCATGGCCTGACCTGTCAGGCACAGCGGCCACAGCAGGCAGACTCAGAGTTTGCCGATACGGAAACAAGGGTGCCGGTGAGCTTACGGTGTTTCCGGACCGGCTTACTTATAATGAGGCCCTTTGTCTTACAGGGCTTTGCTTTTTTATACATATCTTCTTCAACTTAAGAAGGGCAGTTCTCAAGACTGCATACTGCTTTCAACTGTGCTAGTCATGATCATCAGTGCATGTAGTCTGCACCTTAGAACCAAAAAAGACTGCAAATCTGAAATGCAATTAAAACACTTGTGCAATTCCATAGCTCTAGGGTTCACTGCGCACAGAAAAGAGTGCAGGGTTGTGTTGTGTCCTTGGGCTTTTACTGTGCATCTCTGCCACTTGCATGTTGCCTTGGCACTGCAGGACCTCCAATTCATGCCAGTTGGGCTTGGCTAGGTGGGTCAGAAGGACAATCAAAGACAGCTTTGCCGTTTCATTGATGCATGCAGATCAAAGGTTCCCAGTCTCTGCGTGCAGGAGTGTTGGCGAGTTACTGTGTAGCTGGAAGCATTGTTTTCATGACTTCTGCGATGGTAATAGGGATTTGGGATTCGGAGGTGGAGACCTATACACAGGAGGCCTTGCACCACCCGCTCTCCTTTTTTTACTGCCAGTTATGATGAGGTTCTGGAAGCTTACCTGACATTCTATATTACTGCTTCATCAATCTAAAACAATGTTTCAGCTGTCCCTAAAATGTAGCTCTAGGCCACAGCTGAAATCTAAGTCTTATGCTCTTCACCCCTGTCATGGGCACTGGCTCTAACCAACCAGATCTACAAGGGACGTGTGAATTCCATGAGCTTCTGGGACCATGTCTTCCCATCAACCCCTCTGCTTTTAATCAAGCTTCCTTCGACTCACAAAAGCCCCTTAATACATTGGTTTGGGGATCAGTTGTTGCATCTTTGAAGAACATATTTTCTTCTATGTATATTAAACACAATACTCATTTTGGCATGGCGAGAATTAAATTACTTCTCGAAGGTAGTGTTTTGAAGCTAGGCATGACATGCACCCAGCGCTGCAAAGTTATCATTTGGTCACCATGACGACAGTTTGTTGTGGGGAGAACTGGAATGTGGGGAGGGAGTTCCATGGAGGTGGTTGGGGTGAAGACAAGAGAACTCACCAGGGGTTGAGTTCAGGGTTTTGGGACAGTTGGGTGAATTTAATGAAGAATAATCATACATAGAAATCTCATTTTAATTTTTTTGTAAACTTTGTTTATTGGCATTTATAAGTCATACATTACATAATGATCAGCATTAATCAGCATTGCAGTGCCATTACTTATATTTGTGGGAAATTATCCAACTTGTAACAAACATGAACTGTCTTCAGCACACTTTAGTAGGCTGTAGAGACTGTCTCAACATTTTGGGGGTATGGTCCTAGCCCATCAATACGTAACTGTAGGGTGGTGGTAGAGGTGTGTCAGCCTCCTATTCATGTTTCTAATGTGTTAACTACATTTCCAGTTGTCTCAATGTGCTCGGGGGGGGGGGGGGGGGGGCATGTCATCAGATGGGAGGAACGTGTCTCTAATCAAGGCCTTCCATGCCTCGAATGTAGCATTGATCTCCTCAGCGTTCCCACCAGCTCCCGCACCCCACGCCTCTGTTTCTGCTGCAGCCCACCGCTCCATTTCCCCTTTCCAACGCGCATATTGCAGGCCCGCCTTTGATTTCCATGCCATTGCAATTGCCCTTTTTCGCTAATATGCATACGATGCACATAAGCTTCACAATGTGTTTGATCTTACTCAGTCTGGGGTACGTGCCTAAAAGACATTCTTTCCGGGACCAGGTGTATCTGGTGACTCCAGCTCTTTTACACACCTGCTCAATGTTTGCCCAGAAACTTCGTACTTTCCCACATCCCCAAAACATGTGCTTCAAGTCAGCCTCACCATTGTCACACCACGGGCATGCTGCCCTCGACTGTTTGTTAAAACCTGCCACTTTCATTGTGGTCATATATGTTCTGTATTGGACATTCATCTGTATTAATCTGAATCTAGCATTCCTAAACACTTCTTTAGGATGCATCAGTGCCCTTTCCCATTCTTTCTCCGTAATAGTTTCACCAAGATCCGCCTCCTATTTGGCTTTTAGTGTGGTGCTACGGGGTTAGGTCTGTCATTTAGTTGGGCATACAGCCTTGACACTGGCTTCCATCTGTCACTCAAGTCATATAGTTCCGTCACCAGGGGGTTTGTTGTTGGTTCTGCCAGCCACTCATCCCATCTCACCCCGGCCACATGTTTGATTCTTTGATACCACAGAAATTGCCCTTTTGGTAGCCCCTCCTTTTCATGAAGCGATTCTAGTGTTCTAAACATTCCCTCCTCGTACATGTCCCCCCAAGTATACAAGCCCAGTCTTTCCCAGTGTCTCATAATGCAGAGATCAGCCAGTGCCATTCCTATCTCTGCCATAATCGGTATTTCAGGTGAATAAGGGTGCACCAGGTGTAAAGCAGCTTTAGCCCTATTCCAAACCTGCCTGCCCAACGTCACTAACATGGGAGTGTGTCTCATATGTTTTTGGGGGATCCATAATATTTCTTTCAAATGTGCCGGAGTGGTCAGGTCCTGTAAAAGGCCCATCTCAGTAGTGACATCATCTGAGAGCCATCTGGTTACGTGTCTGAGTTGTGCCGCCAGGTAGTACCTTTCGAAGTCAGGGAGTTGTATACCCGCTGCTCTGCAAGGCAGAGTTAGCGTGGCCAGTGCTAGTTTGTGGTGTGTCGTCCCCCATATAAAATCTCTAATCAGGGCCTCTAAGTTTCGGAAGAATGCCGGCCTGATATAATAGCAGACATTTTGGAAGTAGTATAAAAACCTCAGCAGGATAATCATTTTGACAATCAATGCCCTGCCCATCATTGATAGTGGTAGTTTGGACCAAAAATTCATTGAATTGTGCAGGCCCTGAATCACAGCCACTGTGTTGTGCACATGTGTGAGTCTGGTGTGTGTCTGATCTTAATCCCAAGGTACTTGAATGTGTCCGGTTGCCACTGTATTCACATCTCCGGTAGATTCCCAATTGCTGTCCCCATCAAGCCTGCCAGCGGGAACATACAAGATTTTTGCTTACTGAAATGTATCCCCGAGTAACGTGCAAAGTTATCCAGTACTTCCAGGACCACTGGGGCATTGTTTTGTGGGTCCCTCAGGTAGAGCAGAACATCATCTGCGTATAGTGAAATTACATGATATTTTCCGCCTACTCCTATCCCTGCATCATAAAACTGTTTTCTGATGTATATCGCAACCGGTTCCAGCCCCAATATATAGAGCATGGGCGAAAGTGGGCAGCCCTGTCTTGTGCCCCTTTGTATATCCCAGGCCTTCGACACCATTTTGCCTGTTTTTACTCTTGCCGTGGGGTCTTTATATAATATTTTTACCCACCTCACAAAGCCTTCCCCGAACCCAAATTCCCTCAGTTCCTCTATCAACCATTCCCAATATATGGAGTCAAATGCCTTAATGGCATCTAGCGACATCACTGATAAGTGTTCCTCTTCCTCCATTATTTGTGCCATAATATGTTGTAGCCTGCGTAATTTGTCAGTCGTGTTACGGCTAGGCACAAAGCCACTTTGGTCCTCGTGTACACGGCTCCCTATCTCTCTGGACAGACGTTTGGCCAGTATAGTGGTCAATATTTTGATATCGTAATTTAGCATTGCTAACGGGCGATATGAGTTGCACTGATCTGTCAGTTTATTTGGTTTGGGTTTTGGGACAATTAATGTTTCCCTCATATGTTTGGGCATGGTTCCAATCTCATAAGCTTCCTGGTACACCTCATGAAGTACCGGGGTCAGTGTCGATTCACAAACCTTATAAAACTCTGGGTGGAGCCCATCAGTTCCCGGGGTTTTGCAAGTGGCCAGTGATCTAATTGCTTCTGTGACATCCTCTGGAGTAATTACCTCATCCAAAGCCTCTCGCTGTGACTTGCCCAGTTTAGGGAGCTCAATCTCTTCCAGTGTGTCACGAATGACTGTCAGCGGCACTGAGGTGTCGTGGGCATAAAGCTTAGTATAAAAGGCTGCAAAAGAGTCATTGATTGATTTATGTGTCTTGTGCAATACCCCGTTGTCACCCCTTAGCGTGGTTGTTGGGTGTCTCGGATGCTCCCGCCTGCACAGCCATGCTAACAGTCTACTGGGTTTGTCCCCTTCCATGTGTGTCCAGGTGGTGCATGTTATGTAGTCAAACTTAGATAGTCGCCCCCATGCCAACTGACAATCAGTCCTAGCCTCCGCTAGTTTCACCTCTTCTGCCCTGGTCCCTAGGTTAGTAGTTTCCATTTATTTTATTTCCTCTTCCCGCTTTTCCAGTTCCCCCTTCAGCATTTTCCTGATTCCTCCTGCACCCGCTATGATCTCACCCCTGAATACTACTTTCAGGGCTTCCCATACTGTGATCCAGTGATCTACACTGCCAGTGTTGATCGTGATATACTCAGTTAGTTTATCCCCAAGCTCACCTTTAAAAACCTGATCAGTGAGTGCCTCCAAGGGCATTCACCATAATGGTATGGGGGGCCTGGGACCTGTCATTGCCCAGTGCATAAGTAAGGGTGAGTGATCAGAGATTGATCTGCCTATATATTGTATGGATTCCACCTGTGCCAGGTGTGCCTTGTCAATGAAAATATAATCTATTCGTGTGTAAAGGCTGTGTGGTGCGGAATAGTGTGAATAAGCTCTATCTGTGGGGTGGTGTTCTCTACAGGCGTCCACCAGACCCAGCTGATCCAGCGTGGTATTTAACGGTATTGGGTGTTTCTGCCCGATTTTACGGGGGTTCGGATCTATCTAAGTCCAGGTCCTTAACACAGTTGAAATCTCCACCCCAAATAAAGATGCCCCCTCGGTGCTGAGTTATTTTAGGTTGTAGCTTACTGAGGTATGATGGTATGCCATGGTTAGGGAAGTATGTATTCACTATGCAGATCTCGGTCTGCTCAATTGCACCCCATAGTATCAGGTATCTCCCTTCTGTATCTGCTTCAACCACCAGTAGTCTGAAGGGCACCCCAGGATTCACCCAAGTAAATACTCCCCATGCGTATTTGGAGTAAGGAGCACCATGTCCCTGCCCCCCAACATTCCTTTAGTTTAATCAGGGCCTCTGCCATGAGATGAGTATCCTGGAGTAATGCTATATCCACTTTCTTCCTGTTTAAGTAGGATTTTATTCTGTTTCTGCATAAGTGCCCATCCCACGCACATTCCATGTTCATATTTTAAGTTGTACTGCCATTACTGACCATGAATAGCTCCCAGGCCTGCGCTCCTTCCCGCTCTACATGTTCGAAGCATTCGCAATTGAGACCCCCCTGTTCCTGCCCCGCCCCACACCTGACCAGTTGTGGACTTTGTTTGTGGATTTTCCCCAACCGTCTATGTACCGTTTGAAGACATTGAAACAATAAGAAGCAACAACAATAACAAATACAAACCAAACAACCGCACCGCATTGCCACTGCTGTGCTCAGGCGTCTCCGCACTGCCCTGCCCCTTCCAGGGCATCCTGTGCGAATGTTAACGTGCCAGCAACAGGCCTGCACTGGTCATTTTGTGGGTTAGGACTCAGTGCACAGGCTGAGTGACCAAGCGTGTCTTCCAGCCGTACTAAAAATGCTTCCACTG
This sequence comes from Ambystoma mexicanum, assembly GCF_040938575.1. Lineage (NCBI taxonomy): Eukaryota > Metazoa > Chordata > Amphibia > Caudata > Ambystomatidae > Ambystoma > Ambystoma mexicanum. The sequence goes on along the minus strand of NC_090936.1, from coordinate 128,219,490 downwards.
TCGTTTCATATCAATGACCTGTTCCACTAGTGGTAGCTCAGGATAGTTTCACTCTCCAGTGACTGTTCGTTCCTCAGCGGTAGTATACATCAAGTGACCTTTTCTTTCCCGTCCTCCAGGTCATTGTGTTCCAACCACATGTTGGCTGCCGCTGGAGTTTCTAAGAATATAGCTCACCCCTTGTAAATCACCTTCAATCTGGAGGGATACAGTAACATGTACTTCAGGTTCAGTTGCCTGAGCCGCACTTTAATCGGGACATAGGAGTTCCTTCCTCTTTGAACAGCTTGCGTGTAATCAGGATATATGGTTATCTTCGAGTCGCCTCGCTCTATCACCCCACCCTCTCTCACTCTCGAGTACTTAAGTATGGTCTCTCTTTCCTGGAATTTGAGGATCTTCACGATCATTGGGCGAGGGGGTGAGCCCGGTGGCGGTTTCTTTTGAAGCCCTGCAAGAGTTTGCCAGCACGATCTCCTGCTGTAGTAGGGACTCCGCGTACCCAGTCGGGTTCAGGCCCTCCATTTGTTCCGAGAATCCAAGCAGCCTAACGTTACTACCTCTAGCCCGCCCCCCTGCCTCCTCCGCTCTTGCTTCCAGCAACACAACCTTCCTCTCTAATTTGGCTACTCTGGATTTCAAGTCTGTCGTGGTTTCTGTTGTCTCCAACAGTTCAGCTTCGGCGGTAGTTACCCTCTCCGTCAGATTCCTCGCATCTTGCCTCATTAGTTGCATGTCTGTTTTCACCTCGTCGATTTTCGTATCGATGAAGGACCTCAGAGCTGCTATAGCCTCAAGTACTTGCACGTCCCGATTGTCTACTTCTGATTATTTTTGGGCTTCCAGTGTAGTTGTTCCCTCCTGTGTCGAGGGCCTCGTTCTCGACGCCGCAAATGAGTCCATTATTGTCACCTTTCCCTTGTCTTTGTCCTTGGTGGATGGCATATTTGTTTGAATGTTGCGAGGTGGACTGTTCAATAGTGTTAGTCAGCTTCAAGCATCAGAATGGAAGCACACTTCGACAATGCGAGCAACAGGGTTAAGTGTTCTGTGTTTTCGTGCCTCCCCCTGGGGCAGTAACTCCGTTCAACTCAGTTGTGCTTTACTCGCCTGCCACGTATGCCCCTTTGCGCACCCAGGCGCCAGTGCTTGTCTTGACCCTCCACCGTTCACCTCTTTATTGCACCAAGGTCACCGCCACGCTACTCCAAGCCCAATTGTCCGATCGCACCTTTGCCACCCACTGTGTTCTCTGAGTTGTGGTGTAGACCTGCTTGTTGGCAAGGTTCTAATGTGTTCTCTATGATCTGATCCAGTTACCAGGGGGCCTTGCGACATGCTTCCCACAACCTAACGCCCTGTGTTTACTGGCGAGAGCACCTATCCCTTCTGTATTTCGTGTTGATCTATTGCAGAGTTCCGCTCTATCAGCCTGCAGGTTACCAATAGCTCAGGCCTCTTTTCCAGGGACAGCGTATTAGTGTTGCGGGCCACTTATCGACTCTGGAGGCTTTGTGTGCCGCACTAAGCTTGTTCAGTCACCACTGTTAATGCCGTAGGCCATTCATCTAGGTTGGCCCAAGTGCCCTCCCTCGTGTGGGGCCCCCAGTCACCCTGGCTCCATCCAGAAATGCCCTGGGAGTATTATGTGGTAGTGTTCTTTGAGCTTATCGCGTGCCCCAGTGCGTCACTGCCCACTTGCCCACCGTGCCTCTCACCTTGCATGTGGCGTAGGTTGGTGTCTGTTCAGCCTGTGCAGTTAGACAGGCTGAGTAATTTCCCATTCCCCTCTGATGCAATCAGCTCGCTGCTGCTATCACGATGCCCAATAGTCCCTGGGTTAGCAATCTGCCCGCGGCCCACCAGGTCACCGCACGCCACCCGAGCGCACTGAGACAGTCTCAACTCCCAACCACCAACAGCTCCGACACCGCTGCTAACGTGAACTCACATTAATGCAATGTGGGTTGTCCATCACAGGCCACTGGTTCCCCCTCGTCGCTTTATTCGTGTTGGGTTCACCTTGTCTCATGTAGCGACTAACACTCTTTGTCGCTGGCCAGCCTTCAAGTGCCTATGGCGTGTGCGCCCGCACTGTTGCATGCTGTGTTTCCGAGGCATGGCTCCAGCTACTCGGAGCCTGTTGCTTCCCCCTTATGGCAAAACTCTGCACGCTCCCTTTAGCAGTGTCAAGGGTCCTCCTGTGTTGTTGCGGGCCCTGTTGTCGCCTGTTGTCGGGGCTGCTCTACTCTGCTGCAATTCGTCTCTTAGCTCGGGGAGCCATGACGTTGCTTGGCCCTTCCCCCACCTCAGCTGCTGTAAGCAACCTCATCCGCCATAACGGTCTGCTCAGGGGTAGTCCGCACGGAGGGTTTCACTTGCGGTGCCCGCAACTGATTTGTTCTGTTTTCATCACCCCGTGCTTCTGCGAGCCCTCCTGTCGCCCGTTGCAGGGTCTGCTTTTCTCCACCGCTGTTCGTCGCTCTGCTCGGGGAACCGCAGCGTTGCCTGGCCCTTACCCCACCTCAACTGCCATGCGTGGCCGTGTCTGGCATTTTGGTCCGACCAGGGGGAGTCCTCACGGGGAGTTTTACTTGCGGATCCCAGCTCCGATTTGTTTCCTTTCTTTTCGCCCAGACGTGGGGAAGTGTTTCCACCTGCACTGGGTGTGCTTTACGGTCTTTATCATGCGCTCTTGCCGTCTATGGGGGATCTTCTTTAAGGATCTCGGGTGGAGCTCAGCACTGCAGCCGCCTCACGCCATGCACGCCAAGCCACGCCCCATCATACATAGAAATCTCATGGTTGTCTTCAATGCTTATTTGGATGGAGGCATTGATGCTGTACACAAATCTGGAAATGGGTCGCCAGTCCCGGGGTGGTCACTGATGCACCCAGCATGCCAGACACCACTTTGCTGCAACATCTCAAGCAAGCCACCCACAAATTGTCACAAGAGAGTCACAGTCGAGGCGTTAATGAAGCTGGTCACTCAAAGCGTTCTAAGAAGGACAGATTTTGGAAACTAGTGATCGGAACATCCAGCACCCACCAGCAGTAAGGAGTCCAGCGCTACAGATGAACACCAAGGGCAGCTCACCAGCAGGATACGACCTCCGTGGAGTCCCCTATCAGGGAGAAGAACTTCCAAACTCAGGAGCATGCAGAATATGGCTGCAAGAATCATAGGAGTGAAGTGGCCATTGGTTATTTCTGAAGTGTTGAGCATCTGGGCCCTGCAACGCTAACACCCCGCATGAGGGAGCTTCTATTACGTGAGGAGGTGGGGGAAATTCTGTGATGTGAGGAGGTGAGGAGTTTAGGGTTTCCTCCTTTTCTCACAAATGTATGCTGATGTCTGCAGCCAGCGGCTTGCTCATGAGCTCTGCACAGAACCATCTTCTGCTGCAGAAGACGAACATATATGCCTTCCTGCACAACCACAGCCACATTGAACACTGCTCCAATGAAACATTGGCTAATACAAAAACTGGGAAGCAGGACTGCAATTGTGGCAGAGATCATTACTGACAGTGAGTGGTAAAGCTAAGAGTGGAAGGAGGAGTCACACTGTGGGACTAGTAGAGGCATTGCTATGGGGGGGCTACAGAGGTTATAGCCCTGTGTCTTTTTGTTGTAGCCCCAGATAAAATTTTGGAGGCTGCAACCAAAGGTTAGCTAGCCCAGAATCCCAACAGTCTTCACATTACCGCAGAGGGCAATGAAATTGGATGAAAAATCCAATGCGCAATCCCTGATAATTATTGCAAACAATAGATTGACGATATCATGAGAAAAATCCCAAATCTTCAAAAATACTGTGTAGTAGTCATACGGCCTCATTCCGAGTATGGAGTTAGCCTTGCCACTTTTAGCGGGATGTCTACCCCCATTCCGGGTACCGGGTCCGGTTCCTGGAATGGGGAAATACCGGGCCATTCCGACCTTGGAGGGCCGGTATTTCCCCATTCCAGGAACCCGGACCCAGTACATCCCCATTCCTATTTGAGCCCCTGTTAATGATGGGCCCATTGTTGGCATCCTGGTCTTCTCGCGGGTGCTGCTAAGGACGCCTGGTTTTACCAAACATCCTTAGCGGGTCCCGCGAGCAGACCTCGTAATGGGGCGGTAGAGGGATAATGGGGACGACAGCTCTACCGGCACCGTTATCCCTCTGCCGCCTTCCTCGTAATGAGGCCCATAGTCTTTCATTTGTCTATTCAAAAGAAACACAGAAACAGCCGACACATGTTTCGACCACCTGGGTCGTTTTCAAGGCGTCTGAAATAATCCCTGTGGTTCAAGTTCCGATGTACTCTTAATCAAGATTTGGCAATGAACCAAATGGTATTAGCGCTTTAATTAGAGAGACTCTTAATGATGCCAAATGTCCAACAGTTGCTATGTAGGAAGTTCCAATGTAATAACTGCAGACTCTTGAATTATATATACATGCACTGATTGTTAAACCCTAATGCTAGTCCAGAAAGGCGCGCTTGCATGTACAGATATGCTGAGTCAACCAGTCTGTTACAAATGCAATAGAATACCTTTAAATGGCCAATTCTGACCGACATGTAAAGGGGCTTGATCCCCATCCGTAATCAAATGAAATGCGGTCACATTAGCGTAGCCACAGATCTTTTCCAGACCTAGCAACAACCCTGGGGCCAGTGATGATCCCTAGTAGACAGTGAAAGAGCATTTCATGGTGGTGTTGTAGCCTGCAAAAAAACAAAAATATGGTGCAGTGGCGAAGTAAACACAGGTGGGGAGCGCTTTTAAGAGCATAGCCGTATATATATTTATGCTCACAACATAGTGTAAACTTATCATGGACAGTGAATAGGTATTGGGTAGAAAGTGTCTTCTCAGCCTTGGAGCCTTGGACAGGTACCAGGCAAAGTGCAACAACTCAAGGTAATGGGAATGACGCAGAAGGTGCTGCATGTTCTCAATAAGTTACCTTCTTCGATCTCCGAGGCTATGAGACAGAACATTTGTCTTTGAACCTCTGCTACATTTGTATGCCCCTGCCTTCGGTTCGATGGGAATAGCCATCTCTATCTGGCTTGAATGAATAGACACTGTCTGGCAGGTTCAAGTCACTTGTGTCGGTATCACGAAATGGAGTTCTCTTGCCTGTAATTATGGGGTTTTTCGGGTTCAATTCCCTGCAGGTACCCTATCCTTTCGCTCATCTGGAAACTGTCCTTCTCTCTGTGTCCTTGGCTGTCTGTGCATGGCAGCCACACTGGAAGCCTGTTCTGCCAGTTTCAACTGGATCAGCCTGTCAGCCTTCTCTGTGCCTCGAGTTCTCAAAGCTTCTCCCATTCTCTCCAATGTACCTGCAGTGTCCATCTTTATTCGCATGGCTGTCCCTGTTAGGTGCGTTAAGTGTCAGTTAGCCATTCATATGTTTTCTTACGCCTCTTGACATTTTCTACTTAGAAAAAGGTGTACGCGTGTCAGTCCTCTGGCTATGTGAGTAATAGGCATATCCTTCGTGTCTAGCAGCAGTAAACTAAAATGTCTGCATGCCTTCATGCAGGGATGCGTATGTGCTTCATGTCTAATGTATCTATGCCATGGTATATGTCGTGATGTCATCAGATTTCCCCAAAGTTGAAGTCAGTCAACTTGTTTGATGATATCTGCATTTCTTCAATATTGTCATCCGGTTATGGTCTGAAAGGTTGTCTGAGTGAGTAGAATTTCTCGCATCTGAGAAACATCAATGTTGTAGAGGAGGGGCTCACAAGCAATGTACATCTCTCATTTCTTTGTCGCTGAGCTGATAGCGCTCTGGTGCAATGAGGGCCAGGTATAGGTCTCTCTCTTCAATCCCCCCTCTGTTCGATAGGTCGATCACACTCGCCAAACTATTCTCCCTGGTCAAGTACAGCTTCGAGATCCATACCTTCGTCACTCCTTCCAAGTGTCGAACACACCTCACTTGTTCGTATAAGCTCCAGATAATGTAGCAGCAATCTCCATGGGGTTTGCACCACACCCATTTTTCCTCAATAGTTGGCTGGATCTGGGGGAAAGGAGAACCTTTTACCTGACATGAACAGAGGACACTGCTTCAAGTGTGATTGCAATATGTTGAGGGTGTGTGTTTCTCTGTCTGCTTTTGTCTCTACGTCCAATAATATTTTCGTCCCTATTGTCTTTTCAGTAAATTTCTTGCATTGCGATATGGCTACTCTGATAAAACAGAAGGCGAGTAAAAATAGCACTAAAGATGCTATCAGCACTTTCAGTCTATTAGCCATTCAGGATGGTATCCAGGAAAAGATGTACGACGGCCATTATCCATCTTATTCTATCAGGTTCATCACTGCCTCCATCTTAACGTGAAGGTCTGATAATCGCATGTTCGCCTCGGTAAGTGTTCCATTCTCTCTATCATGGGAAGACATGAATGTGCAACAGGAAGGTCAGATTTTTGTGCAAATGCCTCCCCCCATTGCTGTGAGAACATCCAGGACATATCTGTTCTGCAGGGTCATCAACCTGACATCTGTCAACTCCTCTTTGATAGCATTGATCCCCTAGATGCTCACGTTTCTTGTCTGCAACAGTTCCCATCTTGTTATCTGGAGCCATTTGGCATTTGAGCTGGCCTGAATCCCTGGGATCACTGATGCAAAACACATTTCAGTCCTGCTCAACAGTATAATGCTTCTTGCATCATGGTAGAGATGTAGTTTCCTCTTTCACTCTTGTCAGCTCTGCAGGCCTTGTTTTCCTCTGGTGCGCTTCCATTTTAGGGAATATGTCCATTTCTATGTCTTTTTGAGGCACTGCTAATGCTGGTGTGTGTTCAGTTGTACTAGAGAGCATATCACTGCCCATTGTGGCAGTAGTTGCATGTATGCTTTAGATCCACAGGCCCAGTAGTGATCCATTAGTACTGAGGTACTGATCTTCATGCCTGGTATCTTCGATATTCATTTACACCCTCAATTTTCTCCAACCTTCACTGCACCATCATTCTGGAAACATAAGGAAGCATTCTCAAGTGGTATGATTGGCATAAGACCTTCTTCATTCTCCACCCAGGTGAGCAGTTTTGAACTTTCGACCCATTCTTTGAGGCAATCGTCATTTTCTTTCTGGACCACCTAAACTGGAACTCTTAGAAGTGCTTGTTCTTTGCTACCTACCACTCCCTCTTTCCATGCTTCTTCTGTGAATATTTTTTTTTTTCTATCTTTGCATTTTTAAAGCGCTCACACAGCCCACGGGCATCGAGGTGCTGTTACAGGAATTGTTTGTTTTTTAGTTGCGTAATTGTTTTTTTTTCTTCCTTAGTTGCGTATTTATAATGCGCTTAAATACTCAGAGGTTTCTAAGCGCGGACCCGGGGATCGAACCTGTGTTGCTTCGTGTTGTCTTGCTTCCAAGGCGAACACGTTGCCACTGAGCTATCCTCCCGGGTCCATATACTAACAGCTGATGTCTCTCCCAGCATCCTGGCATCCCTCCCATCTCCCTTTGTCCTCTATTTGGGCATTGTAACCTCGTTTTGTGTCACCATTCTAACTTTCCCATTGTTTGGTCCATCAGGAATGTACTCTATTGTCTTGTCAGTGCTCCAATAATCGTCTATCATTTCTTGGGTCTTGATGTAACTATATTCATACAGGCAAGTCTTCTAGGACATCCATCTTAGTATAGCCAATCTTCCTTGAAGTCGCCCCTTTGTACTGCAGAGTGATAGGTACATAAGGCATTGTGATCTGGCTGTTGGGATTTCTGTTGCTGTGAATGTTCTAGAAGTGCTCATGGCATAGTGGATTAGAGAGCACACAGAGAAGCTCTCCCTCATTGTCTCTCTCCCCACCTTGGTCATATGCTTATACCACATGTTGTAAGGTATGTGGGCTGAATCAGCAAGATATGCGTTTACGTGTTCATAATCTATATCTGTGCTTCGCCTGAGTCTTTTTACTACTCTGGCAGTGTTAGTCACCTGACCTGATATGGATTCAGTAAGAGCAGGGATAGAGATTGTTGTAGCAGGTATCAAAGCATTTGCATCAGACAACATGATCTTTTGTAGTGCAGTGAGGGTAAAGAGGTAGAGACAGCAGAAGGCAAAACATATAATCACATTAAACCTTGCAGCATCTTCTTTGTAATACTGTTGGATTTATTTTACATTGTCCATAGAGTCCATGAAACTATTTGAAAAAGTCTTTGAAATACATTATTATTGCTGTGCTATGATAATGAAGCTCTCCTGCGGTAGTACTAAGACAATGCAGCCAGAAACAAATGTTCCCAAACAAATCAGATTTTTTGATTATTAAGCAGTGCAATGACAGATGTATCACCTCGTGTTAGTGCATGGTAGGTGTGTGCCACATAAAGAAAGAAAGCATAAAAGAACACCTTAGGTGGTATCATTGGTTCAAATATTGCAACAAGTTTAGAAAAGTGTATCTCAAATGTGTGCAGGTGTAAAGTTATTTGCCACAAATCAGTCCAAGCTTTCACAAATACCTAGTGTAAGGAATTAACAGTGCATCTGTAGAGGATATTGAACATCCTCTCTTTCACCCACAACTCTTTCTCTTCTGTTTGTGCTCATCCCTGAATTTTTACTATCTGGGTAACAAGTAATGAACTGTACCGTTCTCTCACTATCAAGGTGGTGTTTCAAATTTGTTTACTCTGGTAAAATATGCTGCTCACTTTGTTTCTGTTTCTGCGGATTCTTTGCTGTGGGAGATCATGTCCTCCCCCTCGTGTGTGACTAGGCACTCCACGACTGCTATGGCTGATGAGAGTTGTAGTGTATCTATGAGTCTGGCCAATAAGGGCCCGTGCTGCACTGGTGCACCATCAGCAGGTCGATAGCCCATCCTCTTCCAACGTGACAGTCCTGAATGTACAGTTGACATCACTTAGGTGGAGTCTGAAAATACAGTGATCTCCTCCTCCTTATGTGCTTCTAATGCCATGATCAGAGAAACTAGTTCTGCCGCTTGCACTGAAAAATACGAAGGCAATCTTGTGCTTGCTACTACTTTCACTGCTCCGCTTAGGTTTATTTTTACCACTACTGTCCCAGTGTGTCTTTCCCCCATCCTCTGGTCTATGATTGAAGACCTGTCAATCAAAGGTACCTCTCCTCCTTTGAGTGCGATTTTTCCTACTTGAGGGATATCGTCATACGGTATTGTACATGTGGCACAGTCATGTGCATAGTCTTTGTCCTCTACTGGTTCTGATTTAAATGTTGCTGGCTTTACAATTCTGCATCTTACTAACTTTATCACTGGATGTGAGATAATCACCTCATATCCTGATGCCCTCTGTGTGGTCAGTGTGCTCTTGAACTTTTTGAGAATGGCGAGAAGGGCATGCTCCATGTATAGCGTGGTACTACAGCCCATTGTGATGCTTGCTGACCTCTCTACTGCAAATGTAGCAGCAGCCAACGCTTGTTCACACAGATAGTGTCCTCTCATTACTCGGTCTAATCGCCCACTGTGGTAAGCTATTGGGTAGTGCCCTAAGGTTGTTTTCTGTGTGAGCACTGCAGTCATCACTGCTCCATTGGAGTTTGAGAACAAATAGTACTCCTCGTGATAATCAGGAATCCCTAACACTGAGGCTGTACATATTGCACCTTTTAATTCCTCAATTGCTTCAGTCATCTCTTGTGGCCATGCCAGGTTACCGTCCACCCTCTGAGCCTCCCAGAGCCTGCTTAAAACGGGTCTTACGTATTTGCTTTAGTCAAACACCCAGGCTCTGCAATAATTACAGAGGCTCAAGAATTGCTGCATTTCCCTTACAGTCCATGGCAGTTGCATTCTGAGAATTGCCTCTGTTCTTTCTGGGATTACCTTGCTACCTTCCTGTGATATCATCTGTCCAATGTACAAAACCTTGCTTTGGCAATATTGCAGCTTCAACTTCTCCACCTTGTAACCCTTTTTTGCTAACACAGGCAGCAATTGTACAGAGTTTTTTCTGCACTGTTCTTCTGACTTGCTACAAATCAAGATGTCGTCTACATACTGGATAATCATGCTGTCCAAAAGTATGTTCGCTAGGCCCATTCGGAGCAACCTGTTAAATATGGATGGTGACTCACAGTACCCTTGTGTGTTTCCACCTGTTGTTTCTATATAGGAACAATGTCAGGTCCTGAGACTCCTCATGAAGTGGGATAGAGAAGAAAGCATTCTTTAAATCTATCACTGTGAAGTTGGTAGCTTCGGAGGAATACTACATAGTATTGTCGCTGGATTGAAAACTAGCGGGAATTCTACTTCGACAATATTGTTCAAAGGGCGAAAATCCTTAATGAAATGCCATGATCCCCCTGTCGCCTTCTTTACTGGGTACACCGCTGTGTTACACTGTGATTCTGATGGCACCAAAATTCCTAGCTGCACTAATGCTGAGATTGTCTAGAAAATGCCTTTGTTTGCTTCCCTGGACAAAGGGTATTGTTTGCCCTTGGTAAGATTTCCCCTGACTTGAGCTTGATTTTAACAGCTCCCACTCCCTTCAACAAGCTAACATCATACGGGCTGTTAGTTCGTAGTATTCTTGGCACTCGTGCTAAGTCTTCCATTCTCGTATCCTGCCATATTGAGTTACTTAGCCATTTCTCATACCCAGGTAGATTGTATTAGTCACCATATCTCTTATCCTGCAATATTGTCTTACTTAGCTATTTCTCACTCCTAAGTAGATTGTATTAGTCAGTCATATCTCCTAGCCTGCCATATTGTGTATTTAGCCATTTCTAACACCTAGGTAGATTATATTAGTCAGCCATATCTCCTATATTGCCATATGCTGTTACTTAGAATACAGATCCCATCCCCTGCACACCAATTGGACTAGATGCTTGATCTTTCACCAAAGAATGTACAGAATTGTCTATGAAATTTGCGAATAGAGGGTACCCAGAGGAGATACTTCAAGAAGCCACCGGTAGAGCGGTTAGGTTATCGAAAGACCAGCAACTGAGTCCAAAACCTAAAAAGGAAGCAAGATCCCTTCTCCATATCTCTAAATATTCAAGACAAGGCTACCACATTAAGAAATGTTCCAAATAAATTGGTCAATTTTACACCATGACCCCATTTTGCTGAAGCTATTCCCTGCACCACCAATGATGGAGTATAGACGGGGCATTCATTTATGAGACTAATTGGTCAAAGCGGTAAAGATAGGTAAAGACGATCAGACCACACTTACATCCCAAAGAAATGGGACTTATCCCTGCCTGTCATGCAGTTACTGTAATAATATACTTAAAGGTGATCACTTTAAATATCCACACACAGGCAAAAAAATTCAAATTAAAGACTTTGCCACATGTAGGTTCACAGGGGTGGTATATAACATCAAGTGCCTATGCAGGCTCCTCTATGTTGGACAGATATCGCGATCAGCACGTGAGAGATGGACAGAACACAAATCGAATATCTGTTGTCCAAATTTAAAATCACCTGTTTCAAGAAATGTTTTGGCACAGAGACATTCTATTGCCCAAATAAGATTCAACATCCTCGAGGTGGTGAGACGATCACCGAGAGGGGGAGACTTTAATACCAAATTGAGACAGAAAGAGATGTTTTGGATTGACTTATTGGATTAAGTTGAGCCCAGAGGAATGAATGAAGATTTCTCACTTAATTGCTTTATTTGAAACTTAGATAGAAGTTGAGTGGCTGATCTACACAGCAACGTAACTTCATGATTATGATGTAGATGTCGAGTTTGACTATCAACTGGAATCATACAGTTTTTGAAATTACTTTCTCCCTTTACTGGCAGTACAGTACCAAGCTGAAGCGGAATCTGGCAGAGTCTGAGGAGTGAAGGAGTGGAGTCTGCTTTCCTCTGCTGTGCTGCCTGAACTCTATTGTTTCTATCCTGCAAGCCATGTCTATCCCTAAAACACTGCCTTCCCCGCGGAGCGGGCTCAGAGTCTGGCTGAGTCTGAGGAGTCTAAGGAAGTCTGTGGAATCCTTGTACAGGATTGTGCTCGACCTCGGACTTGCCTCTTTTCCACCCCAGTCCTTTTTCTCATCTGCTTCCCTTGCCGGCCCTGGCCTGGGCCCCGCCTGCCTTCTCCAAAAAGTTGCTGCAGCTGCAGTCCTTCGTTGGATTGTTGAATGCGACAGCTCGAAGTCTGTTTCATTTTCTAAAACATGCGTGCAACGAAGGCTGGAATCGGCTGCGTTCAGGGACCAGGACCAGGAAGTGTTCACTGTTTTGCCGTCTGCACTGCCTGTATCCCTGCTGCCACTCTTGTCTCAAGTAAGTGACAGCATGGTGGGCGAGTCTCAAACACCTAACATTCGTACTTTAAATACAGACTAAGCTGGTAACAATTTGTTGGAAGCGCAGCCTGTCAATGCAATGCAATCTAATAACGTACACACACATGAAGGTGTTGTGCTTGCTATTGTGTTGGACGGGAGAGATAATAATAATAATAATTTAGCATTTATATAGCGCTAAGAACCCTCGGGTATCTGAGCGCTGCTTATTATTACCCACAGTGTGTGGTGCTCATTTATCGACCTCGGAAGGACGAAAGGCTGAGTTTGGCCCTGCCGGGATTTGAACCTGCATCAGCAGGCGCTGCACGGATGTCAAAGCGAGCACTCCTACTCGCTGTGCTATCGGCCCGGCATGGTGTGAATATGGTTCCATTGCTTGACGAGGTAACCGACGCTTCAGCAAATTGTATTCCGCTGATAGTGTCGGTTACTCATCACGTTTCCCCCCTGCGCGACCTGGTGTGGCGTTCGCTCAACGAATGTGGCCACACACTGCCAACAAGTGATGGGGAGGGGGTCTCCCTCGGAATTGCGGCGGGCTTGGGCATCGTCTGCTCATGCCGAGTAGCACCGGTCTGTGCTTCGAGGGGGTCAAAAGCACAAACCCGGGGTCTTTGCACACCCATTTCTATAGCGCATTTGATAATTTAGGTGCCATGCTACTCATCAGCCGTGAAGTTGCTCTTGATAGTGGGGAAGAGGACGCAGTGTTCTGCCCTCCACAAGACTGTGTGGCTCTGAGGGGGGTCAAAATGCAGGGAAGTATACAGACTCAGTCCTCTCCTAAATCACTGAAATCTCATGTTGCAATGACAGAAGAAACTCATTAGAAGTCGTCAACAAGGTGTTAACTGACCTTACACGTCTTAATAAAGAAAGAACTTGTAAAGGCTCAACAAACGTGGGACCAGCTTTGCTGGAGCCTGTTAATGAGTCTCTTGCCGCTGAAAGTCGGCCTGTTCTAAAGGAGCAACAGGCTAAAGCTAAAAGTCAAAATGGCGAGTACTTCTCTAAAAAATCATTTGCATTCCTCAAATGTGCAATCACCACTGGGTCGAGGTGCTACAGATGCTCGCCTGCGGTTAGTGGAATCTTCATCGGATCAATCCTCTTCAGATTCCTCACTAATGGAACGTCCGTTTCCAAAAATTAGACGTCCGGCAAATCGTCTGAGGTGCGGCTCACGGGTATGCGAGCAAGGAGGCAGAAGCAATGGGAAATGTTCAGCACGTGAAAGATCTGAAAGCAACGATAATGTCCTCTATGGCAATAACAATTGCTCCATTTATCAAAATGTACGAGCACCTGAACAACAATATCAAAGATCTTTCAACTGTAGTCTCTGAAATGAATACCAAATTGTTGACTATTGTAAACGGAAATATTTACTGCAAGGAAGTACTCCACGGGATGCATAAGAAGATGGAATGGGCCCTGGACACCATGGCGGATCACTCCAAAAATGCAAACCTGGACAAAAAACCTTTGGCAGAAGTAGCTAAAGAAGCCTTGAACCTCTTCCAACAAAAAAAAGAGACATGCCGCTCAGCTGTGGAACCTAACTGTGTAAGGTGTCAACCCACAACCCAACCCGATCGAGTCTTGCCCTTTAGTAGACCCACGTTGTTGACTACGATCGACACAGACTGGAGAGAGCTGAGTTTGCCTAACGAGAAAGCTGTGACTCATAGAGACACTGAAAATGACCCTGCGCGACCAGAAGCGCTGTCTCAAGATGTGGAAACTGCTGTCCTTGGCGCGACACCTATAGACACGCCAAACCACCTGGATGTGGTACTTGTGCCTGAAAGTGGAGAAAAGGAAGTTTGTGCTACTACTCAATTACACCTAAATGACACAACCTCAGAAGTTAATCTGCCCAGCAGTGTGTTTATAGCCATTCTAAAGGAGAGCCAAGCTGCAGCAAATTTGGCCTTACAAAATCCACAGAAGGCGTCAACATCGAAGGAAATTACTAACCTTCAGCCTGTTAGTTGCGGCACCTCTTCATTAAAGCCAGTCGTTCATGCCAATTCTCCTGCCTTGTTCAACATATTTAAAGATCTATCGAACAATCAAGGGTTGAAATCAGTAAAGCATCAATTGTCGAGTGTAACTTCGAAAAAAACAAAAAACCAACCATCAAGGAAAGTGAGACGAGGAAATGACTCATGAAAGTTCCTACGTAACATTAAAACAGTAAATGTAACAGTAAATGGTGTCATGATCTCTGCTTCCAAAAGGTTAGGGTTTTCCCAACTCCCTTGGAAGCAGATCCATAACCCAGGTTCCGAGGGCCAACCAGTCCCAATTGGGACCTTTTGGACCCAGTCCTGGCGCCAGTGGCACCAGGCTCATAGATATGCCCAGTCCCAGCGCTGGAAGCGCCGGGCTCATAATGCTTGGGTGGACTTACCTGCCGCAGACCATGCTGCTTACTTGCCTGCCAGTTGAGCCTCTGATCCTCTTCTGTTTGGAACTACTTTTCCTGTTGGGTGGGGCAGGAGCCACTCCCTAGATTCAGAACACTGGAACTCTTCTGGAAAGCAGGAACTCTTTTCTTTCCTAGGCGTGGCTGTGGAAGGAGACACCTAAGCACTACTGGAAGCTATTTAGACCACACCCGGTGGATGAATCTTGCTTTGCGTTATTCTGCATCCTCTGCAGCAGAACGCTCATCGTGTCTTCTGCATCGGATCCTGGGCCTAAGGAAAAAGGCTTACCATCCTGAATCCAGTCTTCAGCAACACCTATAAAGACAAGAAAGAACAGGTTAGCATTCCGGCATATGAAAGACAAAGGCTTACCTACTCTTCGTGCGCTCCGGAGGTCTTCACACTGCATTCCGGCATCTGAAAGACAAAAGCTTACCAACTCTTTGCACGCTCCGGAGGCCTTCGGCGCTGCATCCTGCATCTGAAAGACAAAACAAGGTGCGTTTAAAGACATTGGGGAACTTTAATACTCACGTGCCATTACTCCTTTCCACATCTAACCCAGTGGGTATTCCGGCACCCTGCAGCCGCTCCGAACTCGTACCTGCAAAATAAAAGACAGTTAGAGCGCATCGTGAAGCAGGCAACAAGCGCTTACTTACGTGCTTCCAGGCGCTTCTATTCATCACACGGACTCCATCTTCAACTCACTTCAGCCCGTCATCCGCCATCGCCGGAACCCTGCAAAACAAGAGACATCATTACTAAAGACTTTAAAGACAATAGAATTACTCAAAAACTTACCGTTCGTGCAGTAAACGACGGACAGCAGTCCTCTGAAGTCAAGAGGCCTGCGCTACCTATCCAGTGAAGAAACTGGTTACAGCACCCTGCCCCGAGGCAGATGGAGAGCTCGGCATTCACTTACCTAAGGTGAGAGCGTTAACCTTTGGGGGTCTGCTGGAGAGCAAAACAGGAAAGAGATAGGGACACCCCAATAACCCCAGTTCATTAATCCCATATTTTCTATCTGCAGACATCTTACTCTTGAAGTCAGGCATACAGTGCACAGAGGTCCAGCCCAAAGAGCCAACCGGGTGCTACACATCACCTTTGAAAATACGGTAGTCGCCCAGTCAAGACCGGCGCCTCTGCGAGAATCAGGTGAGCGTTACAGAACGCAAAGCCTACCGCAAAACTCTCGCCCAGGCGCTATGGAAACCTCGGATACTGACCACCTAGCCCGGTTACTAGGGGAACTAAGGGCAGAAGTGCATGCAGCTCGTCAGGAAACGAATGCTCTAAGAAGGGAACTAATTATTTCCAAGGAGAGAACAGACGGTCTTGCTAGACAATTGCTACAGTCACAAGCCGGACAAACCCCGTTACCCGCATCAGGGGCAAATCTTCCTTCAACATCCTCTATGAATCCAGTGCAGATCAACCTACCTGGGAATGTACCTCTGGCTCCGCCCGAACGATTTTCTGGTGACCCAAAGAGGTTTGCAGTATTTATCAATCAGTGCCGGTTGCACTTCTTATGCCGGCCAGCAGCCTTTCCAACTGATCAAGCTAAAGTAGCTTTTGTACTTTCGTACCTTAGTGGCAATGCGGCAGACTGGTCGATCCCTCTAGTTAATCAAGATGATCCGGTTCTCCATGATTTTCAAGCCTTTCAGCTTAGTATGGAAAAACTGTTCGCAAGACATTCACAGGGGCAGGCCTTGGACAATGAGCTTCTTTCGTTGCGACAGGGTAATCAAGACCTTTTGGCTTATATTGCATCTTTCAATAGACTAATAGTGGAAACTCAATGGCCTGAGGACAAAAGGATTACGCTGTTTTATAGAGGTCTACGTGGAGAGCTCAAAGACGTTTTAGCCCAAGTAGTGAATCCCCCACAAGACTGTTCGGATTATATAGACTTGGTCGTTCAAATAGATCATAGACTGCAGAACAGGAAGGCCGACCGTTCTAGGTTTGATGCTCGAGTATTTTCCAAACCGCCAACTCCTTCCAAAGGAGTAGACTCCGGCGAACCCATGCAAATAGGGGGTCTGCAAGGTCCTCTAACACAAAAGGAGCGGGAAAGGAGAAAACAGTTGCAATTATGCCTATATTGCGGAAACTCAGGGCACTTTCTTCGAGACTGTCCGGTGAAACCTGCCAAGAAGGCAGTAGGAGCTGCAGTTACCAAAGTTACAAACTCTGAGCAGGGAAACGACCTCGCCCGACAAGAATAGAGGTCCTCTTGCCGAGTGTGAAAACCAGTTCCGTGACCTCGCATTTCGTGATACCTATGGTCCTCATTAGCCCTGATAATCCGGATCGATTACATGCAATTGAAGCTTACGTCGACAGCGGTGCCATCGGCAATTATGTGGATCATGAAATGGTTTTGAGGATGAATCTAACTCTTTGTCCCAAGGCTGTAAAGGACGTCATTACTACAGTGGATGGTACGGAGATAGCCTCCGGGCCAGTAACGCATACCACTCAAGAGGTGACGCTAGTAAGTCAAGATGGACACCATGAGAAGATCGTGTTCGATGTGATCAAGGCCCCTCAGTTTCAGATTATTCTAGGAATACCTTGGTTAGAGAAACACAATCCTCTGATCGATTGGCGAGCAAGAACGGTCCAGTTTCCAGAATGTGTCTCTACTTGTCACCCTCCACCTGGTGTTGCACTGGCAGCAATTTCTTCAGAGACTCCCCAGTTACCTCCCGAATACCTAGAATACCAAGATGTTTTCCGGAAGGATCAGGCTAACACTCTACCTCCTCATAGGTCTTATGACTGCCAGATAGACCTGATACCTGGATCTACTCCTCCTTGTAGTAGAATTTATGCCCTCACCGAGCCTGAGAACCTTCACCTCCGACAATACCTGGATCAATACCTGGCGAATGGGTTTATTCGTCCTTCCAAGTCCCCTGCTTATTCAGCTTTGTTCTTCGTTCCAAAAAAGGAAGGAGACCTTAGAACTTGTATCGATTATCGCTCCCTGAACCAGATCACCGTTAAGAATAGATATCCGTTACCTTTGATCCCTGAACTCCTGGACCAAGTCAGAAAAGCATGCATATATACAAAGCTGGATCTTAGAGGAGCTTACCACTTGGTACGAGTAAAAGAGGGCGATGAATGGAAGACGGCCTTCCGCACCAAGTATGGGCTATTTGAATATCAGGTAATGCCCTTCGGACTTTGCAATGCCCTGGCCGCCTTTCAATATTTTATGAACGATGTCCTCAGAGAGCTCATAGATGTGTGTGTTGTTGTTTACATTGACGACATCCTCGTTTATTCTTCATCGGAATCTGAACATCGGAAACACGTGAAAATGGTCCTCGAAAGATTGCGTCAACACAAACTTTTCGCTAAGTTGGAAAAATGTGTTTTCAACGTGACTGAAGTTGAATTCTTGGGATTCATATTATCACCTGGCGGAGTACGTATGGATTCAAAGAAGGTCGATACAGTTCTCAAATGGCCATCACCATCCTCCGTAAAAGGTGTGCAAAGCATGTTAGGCTTCGCTAACTTTTACCGCAGGTTTATACCCGAATTCTCTCGAATAGTCCAGCCCATCACTGCCTTGTTAAAGAAAAATAAACGTTTTGAATGGACTACCGAGGCGGAACAAGCTTTCCAGGATTTGAAGGCTAAATTTATCTCTGCACCAATCTTAAAACACCCCCGCCCCGAACTCCCCTACATCGTGGAAACTGATGCTTCAAGCCTTGCCATGGGGGCAGTCCTATCACAAAAGGACCCGGTAACCAATCAGTTGCATCCCGTGGCATTTTGGTCCCGCAAATTCTCGCCTCCTGAAATCAATTACACGATTACTGACAAGGAACTTCTGGCTATCAAGTCTGCCTTTAAGGCTTGGCGGCATTATCTGCTGGGGGCCCGACACACCGTTACTGTGATTACTGATCACCGAAACCTGCAATATTTGAAAACCGCAAAAGCCCAATCCTCTAGACAACTCCGTTGGGCATTATTGTTTGCCGAGTTTGACTTCATAATTACCTATCGACCTGGTACAAAGAACGGTAAAGCTGATGCCCTTTCTCGGATGGGAGTGGAAGAACACTTGATCAACCCTAAACCTGTACCAATCATTCCCGAACAAAGAATTCTGGGTGTAATCGCCACAGAATCCATAGAGGAAGTTAAGGATAAAGCCAGGCAACTTGTAACTCCAGCAGACATACAGAATTGGCATCTGCAGGGAAAGGACTTTGCAGTAAAGGACAACTTATTGTATTTCCAAGAACGATTATACCTACCCAGCACAGATTTACAGAAAAAAGTAATCTCCTGTTATCACGATTCTTTAATGGAAGGTCATCCCGGTATGGCCAAGACCTCAGAAAAGATCAAGCGCTACTTCTGGTGGCCGTCTTGGAAAAAAGATATCAGAGACTTTATAATGTCCTGTGGAGTATGCGCCCAAAACAAGAGTCAAAAGGAAAGACCAGCAGGCCTCTTTCTATGGACTTCATCACCGATCTACCTCCATGCTCCGGATACAATACGATTCTAGTAATTGTGGACTTATTCTCCAAGATGGCGCATTTCATTCCGCTCAAAGGCTTGCCAACAGCAGCAACTCTGGCCCGAGAATTTCTCGAAAACATCGTCCGACTCCACGGTTTTCCTTTGGTTCTAATTTCGGATCGAGGTAGTCAATTTATTTCTCATTTTTGGCGAAGTTGCTGTCGGTCGGCTCAAATTGATGTGAGACTATCGACCAGTCACCACCCTCAGACCGACGGACAAACCGAGAGGACCAATCAAACTCTGGAACAGTATTTACGCTGCATGCTGCAACAAACTGAAAAAACTTGGAAAGACATCCTTTGGATAGCCGAATATGCCTACAATAACTCTGTCCATTCGGGAACTGGGAAAACACTGTTTTTTCTTTTGTACGGCAGTCACCCTCGAACCTCGGAGTTGGATCCCCTCCAAGATCTTGAAACACCAGCAGTAGACTACCTGCATTCTACAATCACCCAAGCCTTTAAGGAAGCTGTTTCTCACCTTCAAAGGGCTAAAGAACAATACAAGAAAGGAGCAGATCAACATCGGAAGGAAGCCCCTCTATATCAAGTAGGGGACCAAGTCTGGTTATCCACCAAATATCTACCTCTAAAAGGGCCACGCACATTCAACCCAAGATACCTTGGCCCCTATTCCATCACTGCCATAGTAAACCCAGTAGCGGTCAAGTTGGACTTGCCCCCGCACATGAAGATACATCCGGTCTTCCACGTCTCTCTATTAAAACCCGTGCAACCTCAAACCCGACAAACTAAATCTCCAAAACCCATCCTAGTTGATGGAGAACTTGAGTTTGAAGTCAAAAGCATTCTGGACTCCAAGATCTCCAAATCTAAACTATTTTACCTAATTGACTGGAAAGGCTACGGCCCCCAAGAGAGATCCTGGGAACCTGCTGAATATGTCCACGCTCCTCGCCTAATCAAAAGATTTCACCAAACATTTCCTGACAAGCCAAACCCCCCGGAGAAGCCCGGTTTGGGAGGGGCCTTGAGGGGGGGTACTGTCATGATCTCTGCTTCCAAAAGGTTAGGGTTTTCCCAACTCCCTTGGAAGCAGATCCATAACCCAGGTTCCGAGGGCCAACCAGTCCCAATTGGGACCTTTTGGACCAAGTCCTGGCGCCAGTGGCACCAGGCTCATAGATATGCCCAGTCCCAGCACTGGAAGCGCCGGGCTCATAATGCTTGGGTGGACTTACCTGCAGCAGACCATGCTGCTTACTTGCCTGCTAGTTGAGCCTCTGATCCTCTTCTGTTTGGAACTACTTTTCCTTTTGGGTGGGGCAGGAGCCACTCCCTAGATTCAGAACACTGGAACTCTTCTGGAAAGCAGGAACTCTTTTCTTTCCTAGGCGTGGCTGTGGAAGGAGACATCTAAGCACTACTGGAAGCTATTTAAACCACACCCGGTGGATGAATCTTGCTTTGCGTTATTCTGCATCCTCTGCAGCAGAACGCTCATCGTGTCTTCTGCATCGGATCCTGGGCCTAAGGAAAAAGGCTTACCATCCTGAATCCAGTCTTCAGCAACACCTATAAAGACAAGAAAGAACAGGTTAGCATTCCGGCATATGAAAGACAAAGGCTTACCTACTCTTCGTGCGCTCTGGAGGTCTTCACACTGCATTCCGGCATCTGAAAGACAAAAGCTTACCAACTCTTCGCACGCTCCGGAGGCCTTCGGCGCTGCATCCTGCATCTGAAAGACAAAACAAGGTGCGTTTAAAGACATTGGGGAACTTTAATACTCACGTGCCATTACTCCTTTCCACATCTAACCCAGTGGGTATTCCGGCACCCTGCAGCCGCTCCGAACTCGTACCTGCAAAATAAAAGACAGTTAGAGCGCATCGTGAAGCAGGCAACAAGCGCTTACTTACGTGCTTCCAGGCGCTTCTATTCATCACACGGACTCCATCTTCAACTCACTTCAGCCCGTCATCCGCCATCGCCGGAACCCTGCAAAACAAGAGACATCATTACTAAAGACTTTAAAGACAATAGAATTACTCGAAAACTTACCGTTCGTGCAGTAAACGACGGACAGCAGTCCTCTGAAGTCAAGAGGCCTGCGCTACCTATCCAGTGAAGAAACTGGTTACAGCACCCTGCCCCGAGGCAGATGGAGAGCTCGGCATTCACTTACCTAAGGTGAGAGCGTTAACCTTTGGGGGTCTACTGGAGAGCAAAACAGGAAAGAGATAGGGACACCCCAATAACCCCAGTTCATTAATCCCATATTTTCTATCTGCAGACATCTTACTCTTGAAGTCAGGCATACAGTGCACAGAGGTCCAGCCCAAAGAGCCAACCGGGTGCTACACATCACCTTTGAAAATACGGTAGTCGCCCAGTCAAGACCGGCGCCTCTGCGAGAATCAGGTGAGCGTTACAATGGAACTATCGTAAAAGATAAAACCTGCGAAACAAAGTCGATTCTGGAAGCCTCAAAACCTGTGTCAGTGGAAGCTGAGGCGAACTACACTTGCATTAGTGATGTATCTGCTGATCTGATGAATGTGTCAACATATGACGATGAAGAAGTCCCTGACACGGGCTTGTCTGTTGCACCCGTGCAGGAGGATTGCAAGATGATACACGCCCCGCCCTGTAGGGACGTCCCAGGAGAGGCAAGAAGTGAGTTTTGTCCTAAGAAAGTGTCTAGATCCTGCCAACTGACTCAACCTTCGCTCATGCCCCAAAAAGAAAAAGCTGGTCCAGTGGTATCCTTTATGACCCTGGACGCTAAACGAGCGATGTTGGCTGCTAAGTTTCCACCAACTTGTGTCCTCCCAAGTGAGAAAGACGCTACACCTCGATTTCCCATCAGTAAGATGCCGCAAGTCGTCTCTCTCTCTCCACACAATGTACCGAATGGCATACTTAAAGACCCGAAACTAGACTCTAAATCGGTCTTCATTCCATGTGACTCCCCAAATAATCAACCAGACGTGTCAGAGACATCAAAAACACACTCTCAAACTACAAATGGGAAAAGGATAAACCTACCAACACAAAAATTGCAAGCCCTACATCGCGTGTTATTGGAACGTATAGAGTCATCTGACGACTTAATTCTAAACCGTCAGAATGTGCTATGGCTGTGTCACCTTGTTCCCAGCCTAATAACCATTGAATCTGAGGACTTGAAAATCGTCAAATTCTTCAATGAAAGGAAAAATGACACCATGATTCTTCACCTGCAGTCCAAACTCACAGCCGACACCCTGCTTGAAGCCGGGCCGGTATTGATGTCACTCTGGTTCGACATTTCCAAAGCAGCCGAAAGCCTCTTGTCTAGACTTCCTGATAATGGAGCACCTAGTATGACGGACTGTGCAGTGAAATCGAATCAAGTCTATGTGACGGAAATCAGAGCTGCTGCTGTGCCCATACAAGCTCCACTGGCCACAAGCCCTCCCAACTTCGAATCTTCAGCTAAATTCCAGATGGGAGAACTCATAAGGATAACAATTCAAGGCTCTGAAAGTATAACATCTAATCCAGAGGGCACGGAGTCAAAGGTCAACTTGACAAACAAGGCAAACGACTGGTCCTGGCTCGCAGGTACATTAAACATGGAACAGAACAAGTAATGTCAGGCCCAGGAGGGCAACAGTGCTTGTACCATGGGTTCTTGGAACACAAGAGGATTTACGCACCTTTTTTCAACAGCTTGGTCAAATGAGCTTGACCTCTTGTGTCTACAGGAAACCTGGTTAACTGAAAGTCCCCACCTAGAAGGATTCGAAATGGCGATTAATCCAACGATAAAGCAGTCAAAGGGTAGACCAATGGTAGGTCTTCTCTCGGCAGTAAAAAATAAAGCGTCTGGTTTTAGGATCGAGAAATCCTGTAATATATCGCCATATATTCAGGTGTCCACTATTAGTTAATCACAAAAGGGGAAGAGCCAGGTTTCACTTTTATATATCATCAGTTTATACTGGAATCACTTGGCTAATGGCGCTGTAGCCTACATCGATCAAGTAACAGCTGTGATTGATGACTTACTTGAAAAGGAAAAACCATTAGACCTAATCATCTGTGGAGATCTAAACATCGACTGTACCACAAATAAAGAGTTTCCCAGTGGCAAGAAGAAATGTAAGAGACAACAAGAGCAGACTGTTTACCAATGGTGTCTAGAAATGGACCTTCGTGGGCTGATGATGTTAAATGGAAACACAGCGGGAGACATTCCCACGCAGCCCACCTGGAGAAGGCTAGACCAAAGCTCAGTTCTCGATTACATATTTGTGTCTGAAATCATTCACAAGAGGACAATTTGTCTAGAGGTCACTAAAATGAACCATAGTCACCACGACATGGTCAAACGTAGACTTAACTATTGTATCCCTCGAGATCAAGCGACTTGGCGACAGGTGGTGAGCACCGGAGCCAGTAGGATTCATTTAAACCTTCTAGACGCTGAAGTAACTCACATTACATCTGACTTTCAGCTAAAATCAGAGTCACCTGAATATCAACATCTCCTGAGGCAATTAGAGGAATGCAAACACACCTTGAAACATGTTGAGTTTGTTCCAAAACATAAATTTGATTTGGCTGTACTCCAACGGAAAAGATCTATGTGACGAGAACTAAGAAAATTAGAAGGATCAAACAACAAAATCATTTGTGAGTGCAAAAAAGTGATTAAACAGAAATATAAGAAATGGATCAAAGCGCATTTGGTCATCATGCTTCAAAACGATTCAGAGTATATGCTGTTGAAAATGGCAGATAAAAACACCTCTGACTACTGGAGACTGATAAATAACAACTTGGCACCTCAACACGCCTTACAGGCAAACTCACTCCCTCAAGTGGAGTGGGCCTTGTTTTATACAAACCTTTTCGGTAGAGATGCAGCAACTGAAGACTGAGAAGCTCCCGTCTTGAACCAATGGGATCTAGTGTTCGATAGAGAGGACATCTTACATGCAATCAACAACGTGCGTGACTCCAGAGACCCTGGCCCATACGGATTAACAAACTACACCATCAAGTGTAACCCGGAATTGTGGCAGACGTTTGTGTAATTCTATTTGACAGAATTATCAAGAGTCGCGCCACCCCAAAATCGTGGAAGAGTGCTGAGGTTGTCCCAATTTTTAAAAAGGGGGACGGAACTAATCCAAAAAACTATAGACCTATAGCACTCCTTGACGTTTTGGGGAAGATATACGCCACCCTCCTTCAACAAAAACTCTCAAAATGGTCCACGGAAACCAATCACGTAGATCCAAGACAAGCAGGTTTTGTAAGGGGGGGTCAGGTGTGGATTGAACCTGCTACTGTTGAATTTGCTAAAGATAGAAGCAATTAGAACTAACACCAAGGTCTACTTTGCTCTAATAGACCTCTCAAACGCTTTTGACAGCATCAACAGAGAACTGATGTGGAAAAAACGGACCATGTGGAACTGTCCCCCTAGTCCGCTGGATGCAATCCGCGAGTTACACTCGGATACCTCAATCAAGATCCGACTGGACTACAAAGGCACGCCATCCGCTCCAATTAATACACACAAGGACGTGAAACAAGACTGCCGCATGGCAGCCATTATTTTCAACTTGTTTATATCTGATGTAAATGACGCATTCAACGGTGCAGCCACATTCCCACCAAAAATCCTTGGCTCTTTCATTGATTATCTGGTTTACGCCGATAACCTTATTCTAATAGATTTGACACGTATAGGACTTCAGCGTAAACTCAACATTCTTGAAGCCTACATAACAACTAATAGGCTTCATACCAACAAACAAAAATGTGAAATTTTGGTCTTTGAGAAATTGTCAGGAAATAGTGGGAAAAGAAGGAAGTTCAATTGGTGCCTCGCTAAAGAACAACTTAAGATTGTAAAAACTACTACCTATCTAGGCATGAGGATCAGTGCCAGCAGAAATTATGCGCCATGGGTCGAGGCTACCAAGAGCAAGTGTCGGCAGCTGGCATACCAAGCCTCATTGATTAATAACAAATATGGGACATTTTCACTAAAACCAACTGTCATCCTTTTCCAGCAAAAGTTTTTGCTGGCACTGATTTATGGTGGAGAAAACGCCTTTGGATGCACACACGACCTGTGGAACTCCCTTGGAAACATATTCTGGATCCGAATGTTACATCTGCCTAAGGGAACCTCAACGGCCTATTTACGGTATGAACTGGGCCTTATCTCAATTCAAGCTAGAGTATCCTGGAACTTACTGAGCTTGTTCAGAAAAACGATATTAAAGGTACCAGTGGCTCAAGTTCAAATACTGCACAAGCCAGATACAGACAAAGCGTAAACTATCCTTTCCAAATGGAACGTCCTCTGCCACGAAATATTGAAAGAGCACGATATTACTCTTCAGACACTAATCGAAAATCCAGATCTGTCCAAGAGGAAGCTATGGAGATCAGACTGGATCAACACATGTGACTTAAGATCTAAATCGAAAATGATGAACGAGGTCCCGGGTGAAGCAAAAGCATATGGCCAGCATCATGCCTATTTAACTCGCTTTCCAGATCAGTATGCGAGATCCTTATATATGCAATTCAGGCTTAATATGTTGGCAACTAAAGAACACCTATGCACTTGGACCCAATTCACTGAACTAGATCCCACATGCTGATTTTGCAGAGTTAACAAGGAGACACTGAAACACTTGGCGTTATTTTGCCCCGCGTTTCAGCAGCAAAGAGGAATCATCTTTGGACCAGTGATCAGTAAACATCAGACACTGAGTGTTGAAGATTGGTGGAAAGCATTGTTTGACGGGTCAAATAGATCAGTGCTATTTGCATTAACAACCTTCCTCCGTGTGCTAAAAGAATGCCTTGATGCTGAGAAATTAAATCGAGTGCTCACCTAAAAATTGGGAAAAATCTGTTCTTATGGAAAACTGGAACTGTTAAGCACTATAATTTAATTGTTGAACACAGAAAAGTGTGGGATTGAAAAGTGTGTTTTCTGTTTTTAAAGGTTTGAATAAAAAAAAAAAAACAAGCTGAAGGGGAGTTCAGGAATTAGAGAGCGATGATTTCCAATGATCTTTTGCCCTTTATAGTAGCTTTTAGATCATTTTTTGTATAGATGAAGTTATTGATCATTTTGTCTTGGAGGACTTCCCTGATACAGTTCTGTACCCAGATGACTCTTTACTTGCATTGACAACTGGGCCCCTGTGGTCGATTTGTTATCTATGTCTGCATTGGGGTCACATACTTAGGTATAACGTTATTTAGTACCCATGAACCTTATGGGGTTTGAGCATTAAACAGATATCCACGCGGGGCATCACTAGGATTACGTCCACTAATATATCCACAGGAAGGAAGAATAGCTCTCAACTCACACGCTTTTGGCGGGTGTCACCCGCCTTGTAAACAGCTGACTCACCCGCCAAGCCTCCTGCACGCCCATTCGTTTCAATAGGCCTCTCACCCGCCAAAAATAAAATCGGGTATTTTCACCCGCCTTTACGACAGAAATGGTTGAGAGCTATGAGGAAGTCCGCGGATTAGTTTAGCAGATCTGTTTAAAAGCAGAAGTTAATATAAATCAGTATTTGGAATGTGCAACACACCTAAGTATTACGGCCGTTTTTCTGCCTGGAAGAATCTTGGTGCGTGCAGTCATGGCAATTGGTGTCATGTACGTGAGGACGCTATTCAAAGCTGCACTAGGACCTCCACGTGATTGGTCACCTGATCACTGGAGTTCCGGGCTCTGCAATAAGACGTAAATGCTACGAATGTCTTCCGAGTTCTGTTAACTAAGGTCATGTTATTGGGGACCCTTAGTTGAAGTATGGGTGCTGGTCTAGTGCTCTTTCTATACATTTGAAGAGTTATTCTACGACGTACCTCTAAATGGTGCTCGTGTAATTTCTGCAGGTTAAACCCGACAGCTCATTTCCCTTTAATCGTCCTTTTGACATCAAGACTAAATAGTCCCGAAATAGCGATCAGCAAACTCTCAAGCCAGACATTTGCTAAACCCAGATCCCCTCCAACCTCTCCCTCCCATAAACCATGACTACACTCACCCAGACTTAGTCACGCTCACAATACCACTCACCACACACCCCCAGTCCCACTTACAAGAGCAGCTCTCGAACACCCCAGACCACACCACATCCACACTACAACACCCATTATCGCACCCTCATTGTCAAAAGCTTTATCACACTCTCCCAGAATCATCCACCCCAGATCACACCACATCCGCTCTACTCCACCCACTCTTGCACCCTCATTCTCAAACCCATTACAGCACTCACCCAGAATCATCCACCCCAGATCACACCTCATCCCATAGCTCTCAACTCACACGCTTTTGGCGGGTGTCACCCGTCTTGTAAAGGGCTGACTCATCCGCCAAGCCTCCTGCACGCCCATTCATTCCAATGGGCGTCTCACCCGCCAAAAACAAAATCGGGTGATTTCACCCGCCTTTGCACTACAAATGGTTGAGAGCTATGCCCCATCCGCTCTACTCCACCCACACTTGCACCCTCATTCTCAAACCCATTACAGCACTCACCTGCAACCATGCATGCACACACCGCCTCCCATCACCCACCCCCCTATTCACATACACATGGAGCTCTCAAACCCTCCAGAACATACCCCAACTGGATTTCATCCTTCAACCATGCACCCTTTTCCCAAACCTAATACTGCACACACCAAGAATCCCTCACATGCACACCCCTTATCACCACACACTACCCCACTCTCATACACACACAGCACTCAGACACTCCCAATCAAACCCCACTTGACTTACGTCCTCCACCCTCGTACCCTCAGACCTGAACATACGTGACACCACACAATTCCTCATCACTTCCGAGCTATCCATTCGAAGCCCACACAGCAACCGACTCATCGCTACCACCACTCACCGCACACCCTCCAACTCGCCTGACCCACCTTGAGTTGCCTACTGCATACCCCCCACCAATAACTGACCCTGGCTCTCCTCCTACCTCCAAACCCTCTGTCCCTCCCTCTCTGAGCACCCACAACCTCCAACATCCATGCAGCACTGACCCTCCAACTCCCAGACCAGAGAGGCACTCTGGTGAGCCCAGAAACAACTGATTCCTGCACCGTTCGCTTCAGGCTCGGCCCATTCCCTCCCTGTCCTCCTCCTCCCCCCTCAAATTCTCCAGGCAGAAGGTCTTGCCTCCTCCAAAGTTTCCCGCTGCCCTGCGTCCAACTCACAGACCAGAGGAGCTCTCTGATGATCCCCAATACATTGCCCCTCAGCCAGCTCTACCCTGGCACTTCTCTCGCCCCCTCTATCCCTCGCCCCCTCAGCTACAAACCCACAGGCCATCATACATCAGCATCAGCTCATCTCTCACACGAGGGGAGGCTCCCCCAACCCATCCGCCCCTCCTGTCACCTTTCACCCTCAAACAGACACCATCCCCCATTACACACCCTCTACCTGTCCCCCTCTCCTGCCACAACCATCACAGAGGAATCCTGGGGGTGCTATGACAGCTTACGCCCAAGCCCTCAACTGTCCAGAGCTACCGGCACCTGCCCTGCCCCAATCACACATCCCTCAGCAAGCTTTATGCACCTACACACCAACATCTCTGCCACACCGACCACCCTTAATTGGCCTGTCCTGGCAAACGCTCCCTTCGCTGAGAGTCGCGTGTCTTGTCTTTTCGCGAATCATCGCCTCTACCCCCTTTCCAGCTGAACCCACCACCCTCTTGCACACTCCCTCGGCACCCAAACAGGAAAAACTCAGAGGTAGACGATGACCCTCACCCTCAACTCTGCATGCCTCACCTGCACTACACCTCTCGTTCACCTCCCCTCTCCTACCCCCTCTACAACATCCCCTCTACTACCCCTGGCTCCCACCCCCTTCCTTGTAGACAGTTTCCCCCTTTCTCTCCCCTTCGACCCCCGATGTCCCCCTTTCCCCAGCCCCTGTGCACATCCCACAACAACTAGAAAGACACCTCTGTACTACACACCTCCTATGACCACCACTCCTCGAACCTTGCAGCCTTCTGACACCACCCGAACCCCCCACCCCATGCCACTACTGAGTTGAAAACCTGCGACTGCCTACCCCCTCTTCTCAGTCCCTAGCCACCCACTGCCCACCACACACCCACTATAGGACCCCCGTGCAGATCGGCCCATCTGTCATGTTTCACTGCCCTCCCCAATCAACCTTCTCCCCACCACCATCACATTCCCCCTGACAGCCCTGACCATCCCAGCCCGAACAACCCCTGACTTCCGGGTATTTACTTCCCCTTCTCACAAAGTCAATGCCTCCTCTTAGATGCCTGCTCCGTAGCCAAGAACAAACACCAAGCATCATTGATCTCCTAATCTCTGAGAACCCTGATCTTATCTTCATCACCAAAACCTGGTTCTCGTATGACCTCAAGCCTATCGTTCACAAAGCATTCCCACCTGACTACTCTCTCATCATCCACAACCGACCTTCCAGAGGAGGCGGATTAGCCATCATGCGCAAACCTCGCATCTCTATCACCTCCACTGAAACACAACCCAGCACAGCTAACTGAAAATCCCTCCTAGTCAACCTCTCTCTCTTGCTTACTCTTTCACACAGCTTCCTACTCATCTACAGGCCCCGGACTATGACAGACACTTTGGCAACAGCCTATGGGGCCCACTAGCAGCCATTCTAGTTAACCACCCAGCACTCATCCTATTGGGAGACATCTGGTTTGACATCCCCAACAGTTCCATGACTGTACCACTGGTCGACAGCCTAAAGATACTCATCCTCACCCAGCATATCAAAGGACCAACACATACTGCTGGCAACTCCCTCAATGCCATTTTCACCTCTTCCAACCTCTTCCAACCTCATCACCACAACCTCCCCCAACCCCTCATCTGGGCATAACACTCTTCGATACCTTTCTCCTTCCGCACAACACTGCCACCCCCCAAGCCATCCTCTACCCCATATCTCATTTCAAGTGCTGGAACCAGGCCAAAGTAGTACCGGATCTGGCCGAGGTGCTCCTAAACTCCCTCCCATCTCTCCCGACCACAGCTAGACCCTTACCCATAGAGCTCTTCGAGTCCTGGCTAAACGACTCACTCATCCCATATACCCCCTCCTTGTCTGCTCCCACCCACAGAGGATCCACTACCAAATGGTTCACTCCCCTGCTGAAGCCTCTAAAAACTCATAACTGCTTCCTTGAGCGGAAATGGTGAGCTTCCAGAACCACCCAAAGCAAATCCATATTCGCCCACGACCACAGAAACTACATATCAGAGATCCGAAAGGCCAAAAAAGCATATTATAATACAAGGATCCTGAACTGCCAGAGTGTCAGCAAAGAACTCCACAGGATTATCACTGAGTTCCTGAACCCACCCTGCACTGCTGCCTTGACCGCCTCCTCACAACGCTCTGCAATTTGCTGTCAGAACACTTCCACAAAACAGCCTTAGACAGGCCGGTTACCATCAACACCAAACTCTTCCTCATGTCCACAAACACTCCACACCTGCTCAAACCATTCTTCCTGCTCCTTCAACCCTCTTGAGCGAAGAATTCACGAAAGTACTATCCACCAGCTGACCCTCTGGCTCACCCTTCGACCCTTGTCCCACCTCTCTCTACACAAAAAAATCTTCACTCTCAACTGTGCAGGAGAACTGTCGAGGTCTATTCTCAAAGACTCCCTCACCTCCGGCAACTTCCCAGATGCCTTCAAAACTGCTCATGTCAAACCTCTGCTTAAAAAAATCTCCCTCGGCCCTCTACCACCATTCAACTACAGGCCAATCGCCAAGACCAGATTCCTGGCAAAACTCATCAACCACACCTCTTACTCGCAGCTGAATGGCTTTGTGTAATCTAAATATCTCCTAGACCCTGCACACTAAGGCTTACATCTGCGCCACAGAACAGAAACCATGCTATTCTCTATCTGGGATGACCTCAAAGTGTCAGCAGACTCAGAAGTATGCGCAACGCTTATTCTTCTTGATCTCTTGGCAGCGTTTCACACCATCAACCACATGATTCTCCTCGACAGAATGCACTCCTTAGGAATATGTGATTCAGCCCTCAACTGGATCACCTCATTCCTCTCCAATAGGCAACAAATCACCCATCTCCCCCCTTTTCTCTCCGCTGCATGCCCTGTAAACACTGGAATACCCCAAGGCGCCTGCCTATTTCCCCTCCTCTTCAACCTTTACCTAAGCCCCTTCCCAGGATCATCCACTCACACAACCTCACTTGCTATAACTATGCGGATGACACTCAAATCGTCCTGAAAATTCCTAAATTGTCCACCTACCCCAGCCCTCACCTAGCCGTGTTTCTCTCAGACATTGACCATTGGATGACAACTAACCATCTTTTCTGAACCCAGGCAAAGCAGAGATTATGGTATGAGGAAAATCTGCTCTATTGCCCCACCCGACTCCCTGGCCACCCTCATTCCCCCCCCACCCACCACAACCACTGTGAAAAACTTTGGCTGCACAATGGACCCGAACCTAACTCTGGGCCTCATTCTAACCTTGCCGGTCCGGAAACAACGGTGCCAGTAAGTTTACGGGCACCGTTATTTCCGTACTGGCAAAGTACAAGTCTGGTGGGCTGGTGCCCTCCTGACTGGCAGGTCTGACTTGCCGGGTGGACCGGCACCCATCCACAGACTTTCACAGAAGCACTGGCACCGATATTACCGGTGCTGGTGTTTCCGTGGTCCCCATTCCCATAGAGTCATATGGGAGTCTATAGGAATGGGGAACAACATATTACTGGTGCCTGACTTTCCGGCCGCCGGAGTTGTAATACCCCAGTGTTACCAGCAAGCCAGGCGCTGGTAAGTGTTTATGTGTCCAGCGGCTTCCTGACAGTTTTACTGGCACGGTTACCACCAGACCCGTAATGAGGCCCTTTGTCTCACCACATCAACAATACATCCAAAACTAAGCTTCTCTGATTTTCTCCATTGTACCTGTGGCGTCCATCTTTATTCGCATGGCCATCCCTCTTAGTTGTGTTAAGTGTCAGCAAGCCGTTCATATGTATTTTTATGCGTTGTTCAGTTTTCTGCTTAGCAAAAGGTGTACATCTGTTAGTCCTCTATCTATGTGAGTCATAAGCATATCCTTTGGGTCTATCAGCAATAAACTAAAATGTCTGCATAGCTTTGTGCAGGGATGCACATGTGCTTCACGTCTAACATATCCATGTCATGTTGTCAGTCGTGATGTCATCGGCTTTCCCGAAAGTTGAAGTCAGTCAACTTGTTTGATTGATGACAACTGCATCTCTTCAATACTGTCATCCGGATGCGGTCTGAATGGTTGCCTGAGTGAGTAGCGTTTCTCGCATCTGTGATACACCGATGTTGAAGAAAAGGGTCTCACAAGCGATGTACATCTCTCGATCTCCGTCACCGAGCTGAGAGCGGGATGGGTGCAACGAGGGCCGCATTTAGGTCTCCCTCTTCAGATTCATCTGGGGAGAAAGTGTGGCAGAAAGGAAGGTACTGGCAGCAGAAGAAGGGGAGACAAGATGCCAGGTGCCTGGATGTCACAGGTGACCCAAGATGTCAGATGTCTAGTAGAGTGGAATGTAGGTTTTTAGGGCAATGAGTGGAGGCTCTAACAGGCATGGGAGAGTGCGGCTGTGGGCATCACTGAATCATCATAAAAGTAAAGGGGTGTAGACGTGCACTCCTTTCATGAATTAAGTCCTCTATGGGTATAAGTCACAGAGTAATGGAATGGTTGTAGGAAAGAATTTAACGAAAATGTAGGTGCTCCAGATCCAGATCTTGGCTACAAGATCAGTTGAACATAAGAAACATACTCATATACTCACATTCAGTTTTCCTAATTTACCTTCCGTGCGAATCAACCCTGGTGCAGGGGATACAGCGACTGCCACAGATCTCTATACTGAAGTAATCCATGAGAGAAGAGATATCTCTAGGATACACAGGTTAGTGGCCTAATGTTTTTTGGCCATCATGGTTTGGATAAGCCACCAAAAGGTACACACACTGATGAAATTATTTGAATTTGTTTTCCAAAATTCATGAATATCGATATACCTGATGAAGGGCATGAAAGCCCAAAGCGCGTTGTATTGATAGTCAAAGACACACTGGCCCTCATTACGAGTCGGGCGGTACATGGTTAACGGCATCGGTAAAGGTCCCGGTGCCGTCAACCCCGTTCCCCCCGATTCCGAGTTCCCCTCGCGGGACCCGCTCTGCACGTCTGGTCTCACCAGACGTGCAGAGCGGGTCCCGCGAGGGGAAGAGGGAGCAAAGAACGGGCCAACTCGTAATGGCCCGTTGTTTGCTCCCTCTCCCATTCCCATTCAGCCCTATAGGAGCTGAATGGGAATGGGGAAGAACTGGGTCCGGGTCCTCGGAGGGAGGAATTACCGGGCCTTCCGACCTCGGAATGGCCCGGTAAATCCTCATTCCGAGGACCCAGACCCCGATGTGATTTCGGCGGCAGCCATGCCGCCAATAGCGGCATGGTTACCGCCGAACTCGTAATGAGGGCCACTGAGTTTTTTTCCAGCAAATCTGAGAGTCTTTCTTTCCTTTTGAAACAAAGACTCGATTTATTGTTTACTTTCACCTTTGAAGAAATGGTAACGTTCTCCATTCAGACAAAATGTTTTTGTCACTCTTGTTATTGAATTTCAAGACACACATGCAAATGTGAACTGTGTAAAGAATGTTACTTTGTTCATGAAGCATTTTCTATATATCTTGCTATATGAAATGTATGATTTTAGTCATTAAAATGTATATCACCCATTTGAACCTTAATGGTGTTTATAGCCTAGATTAATGTCCCTCTTACGATAGTGTGACATTTTTTTCTTATACATCACTGAATCGTCAGCATAATGGGGAAGTGGAATAAGGTGAATGAAATAGCCCAGTGGGGTGTGAAGCACTGGGAGTGCTTCTACAGGGATCTCTGAGCTGCAGAGATGTTAGTAGGGGCCTAACTACAAGTTTAGCCTTGAACTTAATCTTATGCAGCCGGCTCCCAGATTTGAACCATTAACCTTGCAATTAAACATGTTTAATGAATGAAATCTCATCTGAGAACCAGCACAGAGTGGGGGATTGGTTCATTGCATTTCTTTATCTGCCACTGGCTGCTACCAGTCGGAACATTGAAACGTGCAGTTTTGTAGTCTCTCTGCCAGGCCTGCACAAAGTAGATAAATGCACATATGACTTGTAAGATTGTTTGAGCGCTGATCCCTTCGATGTGTTCAAATACAGATAATAATTCAATGTTGTGGTTCAACCTTCATTTTTACTAATAAGAACCATAAAATGTGTTAGTCACTTTGATTAATATTTTCTTGCTATTCCTTATATTCTATTTTGTCAACCTCTGTTTATTCGTTTTTCAAATAAACAAACATTAATACATAGAAACAAGAAAAATCAAGCTATTTGTAAGAAAAAGTTTATCGAGATGCAGAGTAATCATGCAGGACAATAATTTCCCATAGGTGTGACCCCGTCAGTAGTTCTGAATTGCTGTGTGGGACTTTGGTCTTCTCTCCAGAGATTGGGCCAGGGTCTGGGGGGATTGCTGACGTGACTCCAGGATTTCTTCAAAGCGGTGGCCTCTGGTGGGGTTGGCCATAGTTTGTCTTTTGCATGCTGCACATTCCAGACGACATAGTTTGGCGAGTGACTGTGACCATTCGGTGCTTGACGGCGGCTGGATTGCTTTCCAATGTGTGATCAGCAGTTTCCTTGCTGCGAACATGATGAGGGAGATTAGTTTGTTTGTCAGTGGGTGCTGGTGCCATTCTGTGCCATCGTCACCCAACACCATCGTTAGTGGGGAGAAGGTAACATCAGCTCCGTCTATTGTATTAAGTGTTTGGCATACCCGTTGCCAGTATGCAGAGATCTTTGGACATGACCATAGCAAGTGGCCCAGGGTCCCTGTGCCCTCATAATCCCTCCAGCATTCATCAGTGGGGCGATTTCCCATTCTGTGCATCTTGTCGGGAGTGTAGTAAATGTGTTGTAGAATTTCGAATTGGATTTCACTATTTTTGAGGTTAAGAGAGATCGTGGGGATTGCTGCAAAGCTTCTTTGTATGTCGGGTGGGTTCACTGGTGCGTCTAAGTCCTCCTTCCAGGCTGCTGCTAGGGCGTTTAATCTGTGGAGGTTGTTAGGGATGGCCATCCGGGAGAAGGTGCGAATGCGTGGGAAGGCCTCCAAGTTTTGATCCATTGCTATTTCGCATGGCCGGGGGGGGTTGAAGTCTAGACTCCTGAGTGGTATGTTGGAGAATCGCTTTTTGGATCGAGCGATAGAGGAGCCAATCCCCCGGTCCCATGCCCAGTATTTCCTGAGCCTCCGGGAAACTCGCCAGAGAGCCATCCTCAATGATGTCCATTATGCGAACCGTGGCCCATGCTTCCGCCCGTCGGTGGTGCTGTGGTTGTACCGTTGCCCATGTTAGAACCAACCTAACACTGGCCCAGGATGGTGGGTATCTGGTTTGTGCCCCCTGTGCCGCTCTGAGTCTGTGCCATTGTTGGAGGGTCGGTCTTATTATGGGATGCGATTTAATATGGGCCGGGAGCGGGGTCGCCATGATTTCAATGGGGCGCAGCAGGGTCATGATGGAGGTTTCTATGGTGTGCCAACTTGTGCCTTCTTTCCGGTTAAGCCATCATTTTACCCATATTAGCTGGGCTGCTTGGCAGTATGCCCTGAGGGAGGGGGCCAGACCCCCTGCGGAATTATGTGCTTGTAGGATGGTGAGACGGACCCGAGCTTTCTTGCCCCTCCATATAAATTTTCTAATGGCCTTGTTAATGTCTTTGAACATCCGTGTAGTCGGAGCAATGGGTATCATTGTTGCAGTGTATACGAGTTTGGGAAAGGAGTTCATTTTCAGAGCGTTTATTCTTCCTGTCTGTGAGAGCGTTAGGGTGTCCCATCGCTCTAGGTCTTTGCATACATTGGCCCTCATTCCGAGGTTGGTGGTAGTCATGGTGCTATTTGGGCCATGACTACCACCAATAACGGTACCGTGTCCGGATTGGTGAAATGGGGACTTACCAGTCCAGTCTGACCTTGGCGGGACCAGTAAGTCCCCATTCACCAAACCATTCCCCATTGCCATTTGAGCTGCCATAGGGCTCAATGGGAATGGGGAGGGTGCAAATAACGGACCGCCAATGGTCAGACCAGGCGTTAAGGAAGGGACCCGCTAAGGGACCTCGTAGTAGGGCGGTAAGGGATTACCGGCACCGGTCTCCTTACCGGTGCCCGTTATCCCTTACTGCCCTACTCGGAATGAGGGCCATTGTCCAGCGCCTGGGGGTAGTTGAGGTCTCTAAATTCTGAAATTGAGGCGCTTATTTGTATCCCCAGGTATTTCAGGGAATGTGGTTGGAGTGTGAAGGGAGCTACCCCTCTGGGGTCCGGTGGGATGTCACTTCGGAGGGGGATAACTTCTGTCTTGCTCCAGTTCACCTTATACCGTACCATCGGGCCGATCTCCATTAGCAGGGATCGGACATGGGGTAATGTTTCCGACAGTTGCTGATGTAGTAGAAGGTCGTCCGCATATAGGGAAACTTTGGGGGTCATTACGAGTTTGGAGGTAGCCATGTTGCTATTAGCGCCATGGCTGCCTCCAAAGTCTTGCCCGGGATCCCTGAATGGGGACTTACCGGGTCATTCTAACCTTGGAGGACCCGGTAAATCCCCATTCAAAATACCCATCCCCATTCCCATTCGAGCCCCCATAGGGCTCAATGGGAATGGGGAGGGAGTTAATAACGGGCCCGTTATTAGCTCCCTGGTCCCTTAGCGGCTCCCGCTAAGGATGCTGGTTTTACCAGCCGGCCTTAGTGGGACCCGCTAAGGGACCTTGTAATGCGGCGGTAAGGGGTTAACGGCACCGGCATCCTTACTGGCGCCGTTAACCCCTTACTGCCACACTCGTAATGATACCCTTTGTGCTCTTCCAGGCCTTGTTGGATTCCTGGCCTTGTCAGATCTGTGTGCAATTTTATGGCCATTGGTTCGATAGATTGTGCATATAGGAGCGGTGATAGTGGGCAGCCTTGACGCATGCCTGATTGTAATGCAAATTCTGCAGACACAATTCCGTTTGTGACCACAGACGCTGTAGGTTCGGTGTAGAGGAGTTTAATAAGTTGGATCAGTCTTGGGGGGAATCCATATTTGTGGAGGGCTTTGAACATGAAATCCCACTGCACCGTGCCGAATGCTTTCTCGGCATCCACCGCTATTATAGCGTCTTGTGGGTCTCTATTCCCAGCGATTATATGGAGTAGGCGACGGATGTTGTCCCCAGAGTGGCGTCCTTTGATGAAGCATGTTTGGTCATTGTGGACCAGTAGTGGCATGAGGTTTTCCATCCTTTGGGCCAGGCACTTTGCAAGGATTTTGGCGTCCGCGTTTGTTAGCGAGATCGGTGTGTACGACCTACATAGTTCTGGGTCTTTCCCTTTTTTGTGGAATACGATTATGTTAGCGCCTAGCATGGATTTGGGAAGGCGCTCGTGGATGAGTGCTTCCTCGAAGACCTCGGCCAGGTTTGGGGCGATATCATCTACAAGGAGTTTGTATAGGTCGATTGGGATGCCATCTGGGCCCGAGGCCTGCCCTCTATTTAGAGATTGTATGGCGTGGGAGATTTCTTCAGGCGAGATGGTTTCATTTAGGATGGTTGCTTGTTCTGCCGTGATACAGGGCAGTGATACCAATTCCAGAAACACCTCAGCCTGGTGGGATGTGCAGGCTGCAGTGTCAGTGTATAGCTTGCAAGAGAACTCGGCACACCTGGCATTGATACGATCATCTCCTTCTTGTAGGGTGTTGGAGTAGTACCTGATAGCCATGATTAGTTGGGTGGCTTGGTGCTGTTTGAGGGCTAGTGCCATTCTCCGTAGGGGTCTGTCGGTTTCTAGGTAATAGTTCTGTGCCCAACTAGTGTATGCCTTCTGTGCTCTCTCTATTGCGATTTGCTTTATTTCGCCCCTGACCTTCGCCATTTGGGACCTGAGAAGGGGGTCCCGTGTCGATTTGTGCCCTTTTTCCAGTTTCTTAAGCTCTTTCAGCAGGGATGTCTCCCTTTTCCCCCATCCTTTTCTTTTGTGGGCCCACCGTGAGATGCATTGTCCCCTGATGAATGACTTAAAGGCGTCCCAGCATCTATATGGGGTGAAATCTGGAGTTATGTTGTCCATCCAAAAGTTGCCTGTGTCTTCTGCTATGCCCCCACTATACCCAGGTACTGTAGCATTCTAAGATTGAGCCGCCAGGAAGGGGGTTTACGGGGTGTTTCTGGGAGTCTGAGGTGGAGCAGGATGGGGGCATGATCAGAGAGGGTGATCGGCTGTATTTCTCAGCTGGTGGCCATATGGGTGGTATTGGCGAGCATTAGCCAGTAGTCTAGGCGGGAGTAGCTGTCATGGTGGTTGGAGTAGTGGGTGAAGTCGTGTTCGTCTGGGTGTGTGTGTCTCCAGACATCTACTAAGTGGAGATCGGCCATTAGTGAGCTTAGGGCCTGTCTTTTCTTGATGTTGGTCTTACTCGTTATTATTGGTCCCCTGCGATCCCTGTCCGGGTCTAGGGTTAGGTTGAAGTCCCCATCTATGATCGTGAGGTTGCCCATAAGAGACACATTCTGCAAAAGTATTGACTAAGAAAGCTAGGGAGTCTGTGGTGGGGGCGTACAGGTTTAAGAGTGTGATTGGGTGATTGAAGAGGAGGCCTTGAATGAGTATGTATCGCCCTGCTTTGTCACATGCTGTATGTTGAATCTGTAGTGGGACCCGTTTGTGAACCAGTTTTGAAATCCCGCATTTGCTGTGGTGTGGTGAGTGTATGGCTGCCTCCACCCAGCCCCTTGCTA
The DNA here is from genome assembly GCF_040938575.1 of Ambystoma mexicanum. Classification (NCBI taxonomy): domain Eukaryota; kingdom Metazoa; phylum Chordata; class Amphibia; order Caudata; family Ambystomatidae; genus Ambystoma; species Ambystoma mexicanum. Next base: position 128,180,189 of record NC_090936.1, on the reverse strand, counting down.
GTTTTTCTGCTTTGTGCCTGTTGAGGTGTGTCTCTTGAAGGAATATGATGTCCCCCTGCATGTCCCTCATCAGGTTCAGCATGCGTCTGCGCTTGATGAGGTGGCCTAAACCCTGGATATTGAGAATCACACATGAGACCTCAGCCATTGGGCCAAATAGGGGGTTTACTGTGGGAGTGGCCCCCTTCTTTTTTCTCCATCCTATGCCATTGTCGTGGGTGATGTGTGACCGATCTATTCGAGGGGGTGATCTTGACGGGAGAGGTTGTATATCCCATAACCGTGAGGTCTAAACTGTGACCTCTGTTTAACCAATAACATGAACATGAACATCGGGTGTGCCCGTCCTGTGGCAAGCACCCAATACTGGGTTGACAAACCCATATATGAGCTTGGCGTGCGAGAGCTGTTGTCTCACCCGTTTTGCCCATATTTCTCAAGAGGCCTTTATGGGGTTGGGGGTAGGCGGGGAAATCTGAGCTCGGTAGGCGCAGGAGTTTGTGGCCTACCTCCGAGGGTTTCGCTCTCTATGCCAAGCAGTGTTTGGGGGGAATGGTAGGATTAGGCTGCTTGGTCGGTGTGCCTTGGGGTTAGGGTCGAGGATCTTCACGTGTTGTAGTTGCGATTCTTGTTGCCAGTATATCGGCCTCGTGGTCCCCTGCCTGCCCTTTGCCATCGACCACCCTGCTCTTGGTGGTCTGCTTGGAGCAGTGTGGCACAAGGTTGTGTGGTTTTTTCTGAGGTTGCCGTACTGAATTCCGCTGTCACTATATTGTGTTGTTGGAGGAATCGCCACGCCATCTCTGGATCTGTGAACGAGTGCCATTGTCTTTCCAATTGTATGCACCATGTGGCCGGGAATTTCAGATAGTGCCTGTGGTCTGTAGCCTGAAGTGCCTCAAAGATAGGGTTGAAGGTCTTTCTTCATTTTGACACCTCGATCGAGTAGTCATTGAAAATCTTAATGTCTGAATTATGCTTATGTATCGGAGGTGCTGATTTGTACGCCTTCAATATGAGAACTTTATACTGGAAGTTTAGCAGTGTCATGGTGACGACTCGAGGGTGCTCGTTTGGTGCTGGTTTCGGGATCGGCACCCTGTGGACCCTTTCGATGGTGAGATCTTTGGCATTGGTGATGTGTAGGTCGTTTTGTAGGAGGTCCAATATGTAACCTTCCAAGTCTGTGCCTTCAGCGTTCTCGGGAATTCTGACCACCCGCAGATTGTTTCTGCGGGAGCGGTTTTCCTGATCTTCTATTTTCTCCCCTAGCCGTTGCACTTCTCTGATCCCATCTAGGTCAGTTTCCACCATAGTTTGGTTATCCTCCAGCGCACTGATGTGCTGTTCGTTGTCAATGATTCTTTCTGCCTGGGTGGCGAGTTGGGATTGCACGTCCTGGAGGTCTTTCCTAATTTCTTGGACTGTACATTTCGTCTCTTGGGTACTTTGGCCGATTAGTTTCATTTTGGCCAAGATGGCCTGTAGTTGTGCCTGCACTTCCATGTCCGTTCTGTTGCGCGTGGAGCGTCTGGGTACGTTGTCTGTTTTGTCTTGGTCTGTGGAACTCTTTGCCGTTATGGTGTTCGCTGCTTGTTGCACTATCCTCACCGAGGGTGCCAGCTTGTGGTGGGAGCAGCGGGGGGTGGCCACGGGGGTGCTAATGCGCCCTTAGTTTGGATGATTTCCAGAGTCGCCCCCAGCGGGTCCTTGGGTTATCACACTGTGTGACCCACTGGGTCCTCCGAGCGACCTGGTCTGCTCTGCACCCAGTGAGTTGTGGTCATCCGTGGTGGTTGTCACCAGAGTTGTGCTAATCTCCCCCAGCCCTGTCCCTGGATGGTTGGGGGTGTTCTGTTTCCTGGTGTTACGCCTCTTGGCGATTAGTAGGGTCGCTAGATGCCGCAATCTTGTTGCTCTTGGGGCCAGGTCATTGGCGGCGTAGTCGCATGCTGCAGTGGGGGTGAGTTCTCGCTGCTGACTTTGGGCCCCCCTTTCTTTTTTATTTTTGTTTGTCCCAGCCCGGTGGTTGTGGCGGACGTTGGTGGCACAACTATATATCAGAGACACCAATGGTCGCTTATGTCTGGTCCAGCTGTAACTAGGATGGTTGTTGGCACCGGGTGGCTGGGATCTGGTCCATAGTGAGCCTTCTTTTGTTTGTTATTTTATTGTATTGTTGATCTCTATATTTTGTGGCTATAAGCGCTTGGAGGGTGGAGCTGTGGTGAGCCGTGATTTCTTATGCACAATTCTTCAGGCCCTTGTGATGGATTTCGGGCATAGGCAGGTGTCGTCTGCCACCTCTGTTGCGGGGGGTCTCGGGGCCGATGGTGGGTGTGAGCGCCCTGGCCCCTGCTCCGCTGGTGCACTAGTTACCTGTGACCACACGGCGGTGGCGCCCCTGCGGCGATAAGGCAATGCAGTACCGGTCGTTCTCCGATGGTCCTAGGGCCGGAGCTTTTTGGTACCACAGCCTGTTGTTGTGGTCGGGGCCTCGTTACAGTCTGTGGCCCTACCCAGTGGATTGTGGGGAGTGTGACTGCTTGTATGGGCCCGCCCTGGGTGCCGATGAATGTAGGGGATGCGGCTCTCCAGATGTGGTGGAGGTCATCAGGAGGTCAGGGTTTGGTGAGTCTTCTTTTCACCCACTATGACTTTGTGGGCCTGTTGGTGGACGTAGTTCCTCCAGAGCTGGAGTTGGGGTGCGCGGGGGAGCAAGTGAGGTTCGCCCCCCCCTTCAGGGGCCTCTGGGTCGGTTGCTGGGTGCGGGGGTGCTGGCTGTGATGGAGTTTTCGGATGCCCCCTCCCCGCTCCAGGCGCGCCATACACTTACTTCTCTATTTCTTGTTCCTCTGGCCGCGGCCCCACTGCGCCGGTTGCGCATTGTCTGCCTGCCCTGTCCACCGAAGCACCTCCACCGCCGAGGTGCCGCACCCCGATGTGGTGTCCCTAGATCACGGGCCATTGATGGGCTGCCGGCTGCGGTGTTCCCTCTCGGCGTGGAGGCGGCTTCGGTGTCTCGGTTCCACGCCGCGGGATAGGGATCTTTCCCGCTGGTAGTTAGAGCGAGGTTGTAGCGGGGGTCAACGTCTCACCATGCCTCGATGGTCGGGCGGTCTCTGTTCCAGACCTCGGGTCCTTGGCTGCGCAGTTTGCGCCTTTCTACTCACAGGGCCTCCCTTCATGTGGCGCAGTCAGGCGATCAACAGGCTTGTTCTGCGTGTCTGTTGCAGCAATCAGTCTCAGATTTTTAGCTTTTGTAGTGTTTACTTTTAACATTCCCTTATTTCCAATGCGGTCATACGCGATTTTTAGGGCTACATAGCTGCCATCTTGTTCGGGCTCTGTAGAGCCCCCCCCCCCCCATTCCTTATATTCTTGAACAATAACAACGCGTATTTCACTGCTTTGGTGCAGCTTCTTCAGGAAGATTTTGTAGAACAATTGAAAACATTTGCCCATTTGTTTTAGGTGGGCATACAAGTTATGGCCTATTGAAAACCCTCTGGAAGTGATTCCCCCGTCCACAGTATTTTTAGAAAAGGTTGACAAAAACTACTATTCAAAATCTGACCATTTATATATATATATATATATATAACTGACAATAAAGGAGCAGAGGTTTTGTTCAAGAATATGTTATGGTATTAACCTCTATGGTCACCTATCACTATTGTAATGGCCTTAAAGCACCAAGTGTGGTCCAAGTAGAGGCGAATTGTGACCATGCCCAGGTTGGCAGCCAGCCCATGCTCTGTGGGGTGAAAAGAAAAGAAGGCCAAGGTAAGCAGAAACGAGGGAAAGTAGGAAACGTCAGGGGGGCAAAAATGTACAGATTTTACTCTCAACATGAAGGGAAATTAAGACATAATGTTGAGGGATGGTGATCGTTGTAAAGTATTTATCGTTTCTTTTACCATTCTAATATTTAGTCAAGAGATGGGACGAGAACTTCCGTTATTGGCCAGCAGAATCTTTATAGAGGCCATTACTAGTGTGAGAGGTATTACAAAAGTTCTTGTGCGTGCGTGATGGCCTTGAGATGGGCTCAAGAGGTCCCGGAAGTTGTGGGGGCTACTAACCAGACATTCATATCGGATGCCCAGCTGACAGCCAGAAGAACTGGTCCAGCTGAGCCCACTGACGGAATTGCCAGAGACAGGAATTGGATGAGCGCAGAATGCGTGGGGTCAGGGGGCGTTTGACAAAGAACCGCCGCCGGAACAAAGGATACCAGATTGGTATATAGATGCAAAAGAATAGCGGTTTTCTTTTTCTGAAAGTGGCTAACATACATGAGGACAACATGAATGAAAAAAGAAGTTGAACCACATCTTCATTCTGTCTAAATCTGTTAGGTTGACATTTGCCTTTGTTTCTCAATTTCTGGTATCGTTCTTTGCTCTCTGTTCAGCGCTTGGGCGTTAAGTGCTATGCAAATACAATAAAATACAAGAAACATTTTTTTCAAAATTCAAAATGGAATTAGCATTCATGAGGCGATACTAACCAAGGCGGCGCACCGTCCTTGCTGGCAATGGCGGCCCAAGTTAAGGGCCAGAGCGATCAGCAGGGCGAGTCCAAAGCTGAGGATACTATCGGCATTAGCACCTGCGAAACTGAAATGCAGGCGCTAAAGGAGCAAATAAATTAAAAGAAAAACTTGCTTACTGTAGGGTTTTACGTGGGTCCCGTAAACCGCTTTGAACAAAGTCACACGGGAGCCGGATACAATGCGACCTCTTTAATCGTCGCACTTACAGGAACTGCCCCAACGTTTCCCCGCCCCCTCCCTAGCCCAACGTCACTTCCCCTTGTCCGGGGAACTAAGACCGCAACGGCGGTCTGCCCACACAACGATGTGGGCGGGCTGCAGAGCCCTCACTAACAACCTGACATCTCCCCCTTTTTTAGCAACCAAGTTGCACTCTCCTCCTTACTCCATTTCTTCTATGAGTCTGTGAGGCTTGAAGCGGCTTCTCTGGGGTCGACCACTGTGGCCAGGTGTTTGCTCGGCCAGGCCCTGGGGTGATGAGATGTCCTCACCTTCTGAGGTCTCGCTCTCCTCCACGTAATAGCTATCCTGAGAGTGGTCATCCTCACTGTCTGCTTCTCGGTCCTGTGCTTCCTCCATGTAATACCTCTTGGGTTTGAAGTACGACACATTTCTAGTGACGGAGGACTGGTCGGTTCTCTGAGCCGTAATCATCGTCCCTTTCTTGTGCGTGACCGTCAGCGGTTCCGGTGCATCCTCCTTGCGTTGCTTGGGTTGCCGCAACCACACTTGATTTCCCAGTTCCACGTTCGACTCCTGTGCCTTTCTTTTATGATCAGCCTTGTCCTTCATCTTGGCTTTAGCTGTGTCGTCCCTGTTTCTGGCCTCTTGTTCCAGGGGCGTGGCCTCTGCTGCATGTGCATCTTCCGGCAATCGTGTCTGTACTGGTCTGCGGAACATCAAGTCGGCTGGGCATATGCCCGTCGTGCTATGGGGGGTGTGACGATAGTCCGTGAGGAACTGATAGAGCGCTTGTTCGAATGGTTTATGGAGGATGGTCGCTATTTGCAGGGTTCTTTTGATGTTGGCCATGAACCTCTCGACCATCCCGTTGGCCTGTGGCCATCTCGGAGTTATCTTCCAATGGTGGAAGCCCAAATACCTCGCAAAGTTCTCGAAGTCTGTGCTCATGAACGGCGCTCCGTTGTCGGATTTTATGATCCTGGGTATTCCATATGTGGACAACATGCGGTCCAGTACCGGGATGACACTGGAGGCTGCCGTGCTGTCTACAATTTGTGCGTCCGGGAATCTGGAGTGTTCATCTATTAGTACTAACACATAGGTGCCATTTCTGAGAGGTCCAAAGAAGTCCACCGCCAGTTCCTCCCATACGTGTTTCGGTGGTGGTGACATGTTGAGTGGGTTTGGGTGCGGAGGCGGTGCTACCTGTGCACACGTCGTGCATTGTCCTATGATTTCCTCCACCATCATGTCCAGCTTGGGGAACCACACTTTTTCCCTTAGTAGTCTCTTGGTGGCAGCCACTCCCCGGTGGCTTTCGTGTGCTACCTGGATAGTTCTGGTGCGCAGTGACTTTTGGAGGAGTACTTTGCACCCTTTTAATATTACGTGATCGTCGACAAAGGAGAGTTCGTCCCGGAAATGGTCTATTAGTTTGATGTCCTCTTGGATCTCTTCCGATTCATGCTGTGCCTGTTGGCGCATGTGTGCCCTTCTGTCTTCCTGTATGCAGTGTCGTACGATTCGTAGAGCCGGGTCTTGTTCTGAGTGTGCTATGATGTCTGCCCACCCCACTGGTAACGGTTGTAGGTGGTGAACCACATAATTAAGATATTCATCGGCAATGGATGGTTGGGAGTTGGCGGGGCCAGTCGGGTGACGCGACAGATAGTCCGCTGGATTGTCTTCTTTTCCAGGCCGGTGCTTGATGATGAACTTGTAATCCTGCAGTCATAGGCCCCATCTGGCTATTCTGGGCGGCATCCTTGACTTGGGGTCTCCGTAGATTGTAAGCAGTTCCTGGTGGTCTGTGATGATGGTGAACTCCTTGCCATACACGAACAGGTGAAAGTACTCGCATGCCCATACTACCGCTAGGCTCTCCTTTTCAGCCTGGGAATAGGCTTGTTCTGTCGGGGTTAGGCTCCTGCTGGCGTATGCGACAATGTATATTTTCGCGGTTTCCAGTGGGTCAATTTGTGTTAATATGGCGCCCAGCCCGACGGGGCTGGCGTCCTCTATTACTTCGGTGTGCCTTTTGGCGTCATAGTACGCCATGTCCTCTGCCTTTGAAATGGCATCTCGTATCGCCTCAAACGCTTTTTGGCAGTCTGTGGACCATGTGTAGGGTTGATCTTTGCACGTTAAGAGGCGCAACGGGTTGCTGATGGTTGCGTAGTCCTTTAAGTATCTGGAGCAATAGCTGGCCAGTCCCAGGAAGGAGCGAAGCTCCGTCGTGTTCGTTGGGGGTGCGGCTGAGTTGAGTGCCGCAACTTTCTCCGGGTCTGGTCGCATCCCTTTGTCAGAGAATATGTGGCCGAAGAACCGTGGTGAGCCTTTCCCGAACTCGCATTTGGCCTTGTTGAGTGTTAGCCCGGCCTCTTGCAGTGCAGCGCACACTCTGTGGAGAGCTGTGTCGTGCTCTTCTTTAGTCTTTCCAAATAAGAGGATGTCATCCGCGTAATTCAGGCAGTTGGGCACGTGTCTGATGACTCTGTGTATTTCCTCTTGGAAGATTTCGGCTGCGGAGGATATCCCGAAGCTAAGCCTTTTATACTGGAATAGACCCAGGTGTGTGACAAATGTCGTGATGTACCTGGATTCGGGAGCAATCTCAATTTGATGATAGCCTTTCGTGAGGTCCAATTTCGAGAAAACCTGAGCCCCGTGGAGGAGGTGTATCATGTCGGTGATCCTGGGCGCCTGGTGCCTTTCCCTCTCAATGGCCACATTGGCTCTCCTCATGTCAACACACAGGCGTATCGATCCGTCCGGTGACTTCATGGGGACGGGAACGATGGGGGACACCCATGGGGTGGGCCCTGAGACTGGTTCAATGACGTTGAGCTTGATTAGCTTGTCTAGCTCCTCTTCGACCTGGTGTTGTATGTTTATCGGAATGCCCCTGTAGTGCTGGGCGACGGGCGGTATCCTCGGGTTTATGTGCAGCTGTACCTTTCGATGTTTTAGTTTTCCTAGGCCTCTGAACAGCTTGGGGAATGTCTGCTCAATGGCGTCCGGTCTGGCGAAATATTTATGTGCCATAAGCTGGTACAGGATGTGCACCAGACCCATCTCGACGGCTGTCTTAAAGCTGAGGATGCACCCGCTGTTGGCTTCCATCTTCAGGATGTGTAGCGTGATCTTTGCCGCGTGAGATTTGTGCACGCACCATGCTGATATTGTTCCTTTGCATGGGAGCGGGGTTGTAGCTCCATAGGGGTATATGTCCACTGACGCCTTTCGGATCTTTGGGGGGTTGGTGAGTGAGCTGTACCCCTGTTCACTTATGTTAACTTCGCCCCCGTGTCTATAAGGAATTCCAAAGGTGTGTTGTTGACTTGTAACAGGAGCGTCGGACTGTGTTGGGTGGCTGTGGCGTTGTTGAGTGCCCACACATACCCTTTTTTCCGTTGATCGTCCTCTGACAACTGGGATTCGCTGCCTGACGGGGATCTCATCTCAATGTACTGGACGAACCGTCTTCTTTGCGATCGCCTTGATCCGTCAGATGGCCTTCTGTCGTCTCTGGCGTGGGAGCTCCTTTGAGATTTTTCTTCTCTCCGGGGTCCCGCCTGGTCTTCTTCTCCTCTGCTTGCTGGTGGGCTGTGTCGCGAACTTCTCCTTCTCTCCTGTTGTCTCGGTCTGCTGCTTCCTGAAAGGCTGCGAGATGCAGCCGGCTATGACTTGGGATCTTAGCGCCTCGTCATTTGAGTATCTATGGAATTCACAGTACTTTAGCTTGATGCGTAGGCGCATGCCAAAGTTATCAAGGGACTCTCCTTTTTCCTGTCTAGTACTATGAAAGACATGGCGCTCGTAGTCAATGTTTGTATGGGGCGTGAAGTATTCTGATAGCTTCCCATGTAGTTCTCCATAGGTGACCGTGTCTACATTCATCAGTTCGCCTGCGATGTCCCTGACAGCGGGGCCTACTGTCATGAATAGGGTGTTTTTCAGCATCGCGTCATCGGTCAAACCGATTGCCCCCGTGTAAAATTTAAAATCCCTGAGCCATATGACCCATCTGGGTCCTAGGTTGGATGTGTCTCTAACATCAAAGGGGCCCGGTAATGGTAAGTTGTGAGCGGCGGTACCTGACGTTGGTGCCTGTTGGGGGCCATCAGCCACGGCTCCAGATCCGTCCGATGAGGAGGCTTCGGGGCTTGCTGGGGCCGACATGTCCGCTGTAGCTGTGGTGGACACCAGGCACCTCTGTGTAGACTTCTGCCGTGCTGTGCAGTAGCCCTCAGCACGAGTTGGTGGTGTGCAGCCTCTTCACGGGCTGTTGCGTGTCCTTTTGAGCTGTCCCCTGGGTCCCTGGCACTTCTTGGGGCCTCCCGCCGATCGCGGGTTGATGTGAGAGGGGGGGGGCCGGACCAACGCCAGCACCTGCCAGCGGGCCCGCGTTTGCCTCACAGAGCGCGAACACGCCCGCTCCCCCGCGGTGTTTGTGAGGGGCCGCTTCCCTCCTTGGCACTCCGTGCCTGCGGCAGATCCGGCGGGTCCCTGTATCCGTGAGGTGCGCTGACGCGCCACGCCGCTCGACCGCGGACCTCCGTGGCACTCCGGGCCTTCAGAGCGGAGGTGCGCCGACGCGCAGCACCCGCTCGCCTGCGGGCCTCCTGTGTGCGCGAGTGGGTACGGTGTACCCCTCGTCGCCAAATGTAGGGTTTTACGCGGGTCCCGTAAACCGCTTTGAACAAAGTCACACGGGAGCCGGATACAATGCGACCTCTTTAATCGTCGCACTTACAGGAACTGCCCCAACGTTTCCCCGCCCCCTCCCTAGCCCAACGTCACTTCCCCTTGCCGAGGAACTAAGACCGCAACGGCGGTCTGCCCACACAACGATGTGGGCGGGCTGCAGAGCCCTGGCTCTCTGAGAGGGAGTCTGTTTCCAATGTTGATTATGCTGACGTAATCAACACTGAAAACAGACTCCCTCTCCACAACCAACCTGTCGTGGAATAAGGTAAGTGGATTTTTCTTTTTTCTTTTTATAATAATTTGTTTATGCTTTTTTGCAGGTGCTAAAATCGTTGTTGTGGTGAATGGGGAGCAAGTGAGGCACAGGGCGAGGGGTGTCCAGTACTGGGGAGCTCAGAATGCAGGCTTATACCAGTGAAAGCATCCCACGTTCTGAGCTCCCTGATTCGCTAGCACACCCACCCAGGCTGCTAATGACTGTAATAGCGCCCGACAGAAGACCTATAAAGCTGATAAAACTTGATATAACATTGTGCTCAGAAAATGTGCTCATGAAATAGAAATGGGGCGAAGCAATGTCATTGGACATTGGCTCTTGTTGGTCGTTGTAAGACCTCTGTCCCACCTATTTTCCAATCTCCTAATTTAGTGTCACGCTGTATTGCTTGTCATGCTATTAGACATTCCCAAGCATCCAGTGTATGTTTTGCACAAACGGGGAAAGTCAACAAATAGCACAGTACCATTTATAGAAGGGAATTGCAAAGAAAACAAATGCTATCAACGTCAGAAACACACACTTGAAGTATGTGTCGTATCCCCATCACCGTGCATTTTTGTAATATCCTATTTGGAATCTCCGTAGGGAATGTGGCGTAGGTATGTCCCGGTTCATTTTACATAGTTGTAGGGGTCAAACGTCTCCTTTAATTGAAATAGTTCTACAAACTGACCGCTAGATGGCAGAAGTAGACCAAGAGGAGCATGTCACATTAGAACTATAATGTATTGTTCACGCTGTGATGCCGGCTTTTGAATCAACTTCATTTAAGAAAATAAAAATGGAAGGGTGGAATTGTCTCATTCTAAATGCAATCTCATTCCTGTCATACAGTTAAGAGAACACCTATCTGCTTCTTCTGAATGTTCATTTGAGAAGTGATGGAGAGCTGATTTGGAAGTGAAATCCACAGAGCGAGCGTCGCATACGGACAGCTAGACAACGGAACAGAGACACAGACAATAATGACCTGGCATGTGTAGGCCGCCATGCTTCAACAGGTTGAAATTCTAAGATGGCGGGTGCTGCAATCACTTATAGAAAGCCTCCACTGTGCCGTTCAGGCAGAGGTGGGAAGAAATTCAGGGGAAAAGAACAATGCAAGCAGGCACATGTAACCCATACAGACATGGCCAGACAACGAATGTTTGGGAAACAGGGATGACAGGAACAAGATGGTTGCTTCCAACTTGCATAATGTGTCCAAGAGTGCATTGCTAGTTTTGGTCAATGTAATAGAAGACGTTCTTTCTTGCATTCTCTTTTCGAGTTTCTGGTCCGGTTTTATTGAGCTGTATAAAAAGATAAAGGGCCTCATTCCGAGTTTGGTTGTGCAGGAAAAAAATGGGCGTTATTCCTTCACTGCCGCCTTTTTTGGCGGTAACGGAACTACCTCAATTTTTCCAGCATCGCCAAATTACAAGTTGTGTCCAAATTGCCAAACATACTCAATCGAGTCCTATGGACTCCATAAATGGACACTATCATGCCGTACACGATTTGTATTCCTGTGGTAAACCCACAAGACCAAGTGGCAGTAACAGTAACTGATTGTGGTGGTAATTCAGCGAAATTACCACTGAATTACTGCCAAACTGGGAATGAGGGCCAAAGTGGTTTAAAGCAATTTAATACAAACCATTACAAAGGGTCTCATTCTCCACCTGGGAGATACTGTAAAAGAAACATGGAAAAAGAGGTTGCATTCTTTTTCCCAGTCCATCAATGTTCATGCCCAAACGCCAAGCCCACCAAGAACGAATGTGTCCTCATCGGTCCTCCTGCCAAGCATCTACTTGCACAACAATGGCTAGATGGCATGCGCTTGGAAGGATTAACCCTGCAGCTGTCAGACTCAACCAAATCCTTCGGTTTTATTGTATTGTAATTGGTTATTTATAACGCGCTTAATACGCAGAGGTTTCTAAGCGCGGACCCGATCGAACCTGTGTTGCTCCGCGTCACCTTGCTTCCATGTCGAGCGCGTTACCCTGAGCTATCCTCCCAAGACAGGGAGGCTTTATTGTCCCTAGCAGTCTTTCCTTCCAAAAGCACATTACAAAGAAGGCTCAAATTTCATGGCTACAGATCACCGCAAAATAAACCCTTTCATCCTCCGCATGGCTTCTGACCAGTGGTCCAAGCCCTCATAATTTCACATATCCATAGGGAAATGCCCTCCTTACTGGGCTTCAAGCTGCACATCTGGACTCTTCAAGACTACCCACCACGCTGCAGCCCGTCTCTTTACAGGCACTCGCAAATTCGACCGTATCACTCCAACTCTACACAAGGTTCATTGGCTCCCCCTCCTCACCAGGATCTTATTCAGAACGGCAGGTATCATCTCCAAAGCCGTATGGAACGGCATACCTTGTGGATAAACTCCACACTCTAGAGGCTCTTGCACCACACACAGGAACACCATCAAAATATTGGTGTCTGAGCTAGTCGCAAACAGAAGACCCACAAACAGTCTTTCTCCTGCCACGCCCCAATCATCTGGAACCTGGTCTCGACAGAGGTTGAGAAATGTCCCATCCATCCTCCATCTTAAGACATTACTAAAAAAACATGTCTCTTTCAACAATCCCTGCCAGGCAAATACAAAGGTTGTTCCGCCTCCACCAACAGCACTGTGCTACTTTATTAAATGCCATGCCCAATGATGCCACCCACCTGTGTAAAGCGCTTTGCTTCGGCTGAGCTACGTTGATGCTATACACAAATAGAATACGTCTGTGGATTGGGTCTACTTGCAATGTTTCTTCAACTGTGCGGGCAAGAATACTACATCCAGATTCGCTCCCCACAGATACCTGGTGATTCTGCTGGGCCCAGCATCGTCAATATGTCTTCATGATGTATCAGATTTGCAAAATGATATCGCCAATGGATGTATTTAAACATTTACTTATTCAATATATTTTGTATTTGTTATATAGTCCATGAACCCTTCCAGAATCATTTTGATTGTAGCAAATTCATTTTTACATCCTTTTTTCAAAAAACTGAATCTCTGAATCGTAATATCACAATTTATTCAAATGTGGACAAAGTACAATAAGGAGTGTCAGAGTGGATGCATTCAAGGTCCCTGAAACTAACACATATTTGAGCAAATCTATGTGCTAGACACCATATACACACATGTACACAGACAAACGTTCCTCACAATAAAAGAACAATAATATAAAATAAGTAAAAAGGCAAGACAAAATACATATTAAACATGTAAAGCAGGGTTCCTGAACAATTCATATTTCGTTTTTAGTATTTGCTTGTCATCATGTATCTTCGTTAATATGACCCGGATGTTACTAGTGCATAGCCTCAGTCTTCATCCGGGCCTCCAACAACTTTGCTGAGGAGCTTAGGTGCCATGAGGATTAAGTGCCACACCTGCATGCAGATAAGGTCTGGCAACATCATGTGGACTGTGTCTCACTTTCCACAGTGCTTGCCATTTTTCACATAAAACAAATTTTTGAAAACGATATGGATTGAAGAAAATATTTGATTTTGAGGCTATCGGTTATCATGAGGGAAACGGTTGTGCAAAAGTGCACGAAGGTCAGAGAGAGCCAACACAGCATTGGCATTAAGAAAGAGAAGTGCATATTGTACACACAACTCAAACACACTGATACTTGGATACTGGATCCAGCCAGGATCACTAACAACACAATGCCAATATTTCAACCATTCCTTCTGCATGGGGTACGTTGATTGTTCCAGTAAAACTGGCCGAATGGACCCTGAAGGCCCCTGCCACTGATCTGGCAGTATGGTTCGCTGGATGTCTTCTTTGGCCTCAGATGGCCAATGGCAGTGGAATCCTGCTGGTTCTCGTGCATGTTCAACAACGTGTGTGCCTACGTGCACCCACAGTGGCGATCAGTTGGTTCTATGGGGTATTTCTGCATATTGGAGACACATAAAACACAGATTCTTTTGCACCGAATTTGTGCTGCCTTCAATGTGTGTAAATAGGGTACTTCCACGACGCCCCAACCCCCACTCCCCTTCGATCCGGTCTCCAAGCAGTCTTTCTAAATTGAGCTTTTTTAAATGCAGTGAAGTGAAAAAGACGTTTTCACTTAACACCGATAAGTAATGGCAGCAGCAAGTGCAAACATGGAGGTCATCATTACAGGGACCCCTATGAACTTCACATGATTGCTTGTGCTGGAAAAAGCAGGTGGAATCCTCCTACAGCTTTTGCCTTTCTCCCTGCATCAAAAGCTTATGTGGGCGGGGCTGCTGTCGGCTTCCCTACTTGTGTGCGGAAATGGGCAGCACCTTTGCTGCTAGGTTTTCTGCTGCATTTGGGGGGTTCACTTTAAAATGACTCAGAAGCAGAGAGGCATGCAGAGATCTTGTCCCCCCATGATTGACTGCCACTCGGCCACTTTCAGCCGTAATGAAAGTGAGCCGAAATGGCGGGAAACACGGGTGTCCAGGTTTGAAAAAGACCCTTTGAAGGGTCGAAACACGTGTCACTGAGGGGCACGCATGCAATAAAAGCACTGTTTTGAGATACTACAAGCTTCAATCATTTTTTGGCAAGGCACTATATTAAGGTTAACTTATCCAAATTTGGTAGTGGGCCATGCCCGTAGAGATGTTAAACGATCCAGGTGGAAGATCAAAAGAGTGGTCTATATAAGGAAATTGATCCATGCATTGAGACCATTTCTAATGAAGGGGTTTGGGTGCCCAAATTATCGTGGAATTTAAGACCTTGGTTGAGTCCATCTTCCCCTTTGTAACTAGTGACCGGAGAGTAGTAAAGGACCATGCACTGCCAAGATCTAAATGGTATGATGAGGCATGTGCACAAGCCAAACAAAGCCTGAAGGCCGTTCTGTCTGCTGGTCCGCCGGTTCTTAGGATGAATCTGGGGGCTACTGGATCCCACTACAAGAAACTATTAAAACAGAGACAAAAAATGAGTTTGTAAAGGTTGAGAGAATTGTTTGGTTACTGCCCATGAGACAGAGGACAGCAGGACAATTGGGAAATTGGTTTCTGGGTCCGGACTTAATGAGGAAATGTGCTCTAAAGTAGCATTGCTTCGATGAGTGGTGCAAGCCCTTCACTGACCTTTATGGAGACAATCCCATGTCTACTGGCACGATGGATAGTCTAGACCCAGACTGATCCCAAGGAGAGAAAGGGCTGGGAGGCCCTCTTATATTTGGTATAGAGGACGTTGCAAATGCAATAAACTTCCCAAAACGTGAAAAGGCCTCGGGCCCAGGTAGAGTCCCTGCAGACTTCTATATTGATGAACTACTCATATGGGGGAGGGGGCCCTGTCCTTTGGAAGGTTTGATCAGCATGTATCAATCTGAACACAGTCCCCCCCCCCCTCATGGAGGAATGCTGAAATTATCCCAGTGTATGAAAAGGGTGGGAGACAATACCTGGGCAACTATTGCCCAATTTCTTTGCTTGATTCTACCGGAAACATTTTTGCAAAGGTAATTTTAAAACATGTACAGGAGTGGGCTGATGATAATAATATCATCCATATTATCCAGGCGGGGTTCCAAAAAGGCAAGGGCACGGTGGATCAAAGTGTCTGTCTGTTACTGATCATACATAAGTATACTGTCCTGAGGAGGCAAACCTATATGCTATTTTCGTCGAACTCAGGAGAGCTATTGATGGGGTTTCACACCAGAGGCTATGGCCAGTTTTGCAAAATCGAGGGATGCCCCACGGCCTTATATTTATTGTACACTCCCTATATGCCAAAAATAAAGCAAGAGTTTGCTATGGGCTTGCAGAAGAGGTCAACCCGCTGTTTGATGTAACTAAGGGGGTAAGGCAGGGTGCACACTTGCTCCGCTTTTATTCCATATTTATATTGAGGAAGTCATCACCACTCTGCGCAAGGAGGGTTGGGACCCACCTAAATTGGGTTTTGACATTTTTCCAGCCCTCTTCTTCACAGACGACGCTGTGCTCCTGTCAACAACACTACAGGGTATCCGGGCAACATTGGAGTCGTCTCTGAGGAAGTGCGACGACCTCCTGCTCACCACAAATATAGGAAATACCTAGTCCATGGTGTTCAAACCCACATTTTCCAAACATTATAGACTTAAGGCTAAAGTAGATGGACATACACTTGAATAGGTTAGCTTTTATCACTACCTGGGGGGTCAGGTTCAATGAGAATGGCTCTGATCCTCTCAGATCATGAAGGCTTGTGCAAACCTAGAAGAACACAGTGGGGGATCCTCTCAGATCATGAAGGCTTGTGCAAACCTAGAAGAACACAGTGGGGGATCCTCTCAGATCATGAAGGCTTCTGCAAACCTAGAAGAACACAGTGGGGGACCCTCTCAGATCATGAAGGCTTCTGCAAACCTAGAAGAACACAGTGGGGGGATCCTCTCAGATCATGAAGGCTTGTGCAAACCTAGAAGAACACAGTGGGGGATCCTCTCAGAACATGAAGGCTTGTGCAAACCTAGAAGAACACAGTGGGGGATCCTCTCAGAACATGAAGGCTTGTGCAAACCTAGAAGAACACAGTGGGGGATCCTCTCAGATCATGAAGGCTTGTGCAAACCTAGAAGAACACAGTGGGGGATCCTCTCAGATCATGAAGGCTTCTGCAAACCTAGAAGAACACAGTGGGGGACCCTCTCAGATCATGAAGGCTTCTGCAAACCTAGAAGAACACAGTGGGGGATCCTCTCAGATCATGAAGGCTTGTGCAAACCTAGAAGAACACAGTGGGGGATCCTCTCAGAACATGAAGGCTTGTTTACTCCCCCACTGTGTTCTTCCAGGTTTGCACAAGCAAGAAGAGCACGTACCAGCAATAAGTGTGTATAAGAAGCAGGCAGTTATGTTCACCTCCTACCGTGCTGACATACGGGGCTATGTAAAGGCTCATGTGCTGAACAAAGTTGAAAACAACTTCCAGAAACCGTTCTATTTCTAACCAAGGGACACCAAATGGCATATGCATATGGAGTTTGCTTTGTGTCTAATTAGCATTGAACTCCAAATGAAGCCATTATTGTACTGGCTGAGATTATGGTCCATGCCATTATTGTCCCAATATCGGGATGCTTTTGTCCATCTGCTGAATTTGGATGGTGGCATGGGTCTAATGTGGGTAAGTCATGTAAAGAATTCCTTGTTGGTCCTAAATGTACAAGAGCTGTGGACCAACCCTACATTGATTAGCAACGCTGCTATTTGCAGGGTTAAGAAAGAAATAAGAGTATACAGCAGAAGGACTATGATAGCGACTGCTAGCAATTGAAATTGGGACCCGCTAATCTGACTCAGTAAATTGATTTGGGTATGAAACATATCTGGATTTTTTGGAACCCCCATATGCCCGTGCCTTGTACCTTGACTTTCGTTTGGGGATACTGAGAGTGGCGTCTTTCACGAAATCCTGGAAGAGAGAAGGAACAGACATATGTCCATTTTGCGCATCTGATATTGAAAAGGTATGCCACTTTTTATTTTTCTGTACAAAATTTAAAGCACTGAAGTCCATGGGCCTCATTACGACCCTCGAGGTAGCCATGCCGCTTTTTGTGGCATGGCTACCCCCATTCCGGGTACCGGGTCCCGGTTCCCTGAATGGGGAAATACCGGCCCATTCCAACCTTGGAGGGCCCGGTATTTCCCCGTTCAAGGAACCCGGACCCGGTCCATCCCCATTCCCATTTCAGCCCCCATAAGGCTCAATGGGAATGGGGAGCATGCTAACAATGGGCCCGTTAATGACGGGCCCGTTGTTAGCATGCTGCACCGCTCGCGGGACCCGCTAAGGACGTCTGGTAAAACCAGGCGTCCTTAGCGGGTCCGTGAGCGGACCTAGTAATGAGGTGGTAGGGGGTTGACTGGGCTGGCAGCTCTACCGCCCCGTTAACCCCCTACCGCCTTCCTCATAATGAGGCCCTATGTATCTAAAGCTAATCCTGAGAACAGGGAGTAATGACTGTTTTGGATGCAATCGGCCTCATTACATGTTGGGTGGTATTCTTGCAGTAAATCTGCTGGAATACCACCCAACTGAATTAGAGTTACTGCCACTTGGTCTGACAGAATTATAGCGGGATTGCATCTGGTGGTGGAAGAGTTATTCCCCATTTTCATAGAATCCATTGGACTCTATGGAGCATTTTTGGCAGAACTACCGCCGGTGGAATTACCGATGTGGTAATTCCACCGATTCTGCAGATTTTTACCAGAAAGAGAGAGGATTTACCTCCAGCTTAATACTGGAGGTAAATCCCCCACACCAGGGCCATACTCGTAGTATGGCGGTGTGGAAAACATGGCAGTAATTCCATTACCGCCAATTCTCTCCCGCACTGCCATACTTGTAATGATGCCCAATATCTTGTTTGGCTAATACCCAAGACTTGTTGATTGTTGGTAATGTCGCCAAATACATTCAGCGTGCTGGGCAGGTGAGAACAAAGTGTTAGTGGAAAACGTGTTGCCAGGGGACGGTGCCTGGAAGCATTTATTGAATAGGGTGAATTTTTATTTTATGTGAAGGGGTTCAAGATAGATTACCATTAAGGGCTGCGAGTTATTCTCCCCCTATTTTATTATGTGTTTTTATCATGATACAAGTTTTCAAATCTTTTTAAATTTCTTGTTTCCATTATTATGTTTATCTGTATGTTGTATCTATTTGTGATATCTATGTACGTGTGCTTCTTTATGGCCTTGAGCCAAGTGAAGATTTGAAAGTATAAGTAAAATGATGATGTTTTAACAGCAATTCAGCAAATACACTTGCAGTGTTAGTAAAATTAGGAGAATGGAACACAGGTCAGAATCATCTGCATTGAACTTATTGTTTTAGGTCTTGAGAAAGAACACCATGACATCAAAATCAAGGATTATGAAAGCCTCATGTAACCCTGGGGAACATGCTGTGCTATGCATCCTTCATGCTGTAAATGAGCTGTTCATAGATCAGGCAGGCATCTGGTCAAAGGTTCGAAGAATAACACCGATCATAGCAATACATTGGGTCACATGTCTGCGGATTGTACTCTTCATAGAGAAGGGAATTGTTCAGGGCATAGAGTTGGATTTAAGGGGACATGATCTTCAGTCATCCAATCATTCATTCACTTGAGGTTATTTATTTACAATTTCATTAGAGTGGAATGGAGTGCTAGGACCGACTGCCTGGTGGGGAAGGTATCGGCTAGATTAACAAAGTGGCTGGAGACACACAAACACACACACACACACTCACACTCACACTCTCTTGGAGCAGTCCTGTTGCTCCATCTGCTTCCTATGATTGGAGGGTGGACATGCCGGAGCTTTAAAAAAAAAATGGGTCAGATTCTTAGTGTGTACGAAAGTGACACACCGAAACCTGGAAAACTAACACAATCTTCACAGGAAGTGGGTGTGACGTGTCCTCATTCAAGTCAAGTAAGGTGATTAATGAACATCTATCAGATTACCAAGTTCTCAGTTTAGTTATGAAATACCTACATTGTCAGTTTATTTCAAATAGGTGCCTTGAGGAGATGTTGTAAAATAAGGTATTGTTCTTCTGAGCTTCTACAGATATATTTGGAAAGTAAAATCTTTCCTCTTTTGATGCCGTGAATCAGAATGAATGACTTTAGGGATCTCTCCATAGTTGTTCAATAAAATATGTTGTGATTTTTAGGCAAATGAGTAGTTGAAGTGTTTACATGTCTGAGTTAATCAACATACCAAAATGTTTGAATATGAAAATTAAGTGAAATATTGAGCAGAAAAAAAAAATATTTTCCTAAAAGACAGTCAACAATTTCACTGCATGCCCAAAGATGGGTAAATTAAAATATGTCTTCATGGATAACTGGCTGGGCTACATAATGTTTTCTATGTATATTTTATTGGAAGCTTTTTTGAGGTTTTGATTCAATATATTTATGGAAAAATTTGGAGAATTTGATTATGAGAACTAAAGACTAGAACATTTGATAGAGGGGGTGTGACTCTCATAAATAACTTCTCTGGACGAGTAAAACAGTTATCTGACAGAGAGCTGTACTCTTGTTGCACCCTTGTCAATTTTCAGGCATTTTTGTGGGAATTAATCCCTCAATCTGCCCAGGGCAATAAAAAACTTGTGACTCATGAGCATGTATTTGATTTTCATTTTCATGAGCACAAGAGGCTGAAATGGAAACAGATTGTCAGATTGAAAAGAATGGGCCTTGATAAAGACCTTCTGGATCAATATATAAGGGATGTGAATGACTCCCACAGGAATTGGGTACGCTCGCATAGACACTTCATTTACCAACAAGATGGGGAAAAGACGTTGAGGACGGTATTTCACAGTAATTCTAGGAATTTTTGGTCAATGGTAGGCTCGTGGGATGGCCAAAAATCTGATAATCAAGAGTCAATCTTGCAGGAGCAGGTGTGGGTCCGGCACTTTACAGAGGATTATGGTGATTCTGTTACATCAATCCAAAAACGGATTTGGGAGGTGCATGGGCTGTATCCTTCTCATGTGAGTCTATCGAAAACTGATTAATAAATCGTCCAGTTCTAGAGCGGTTGGCCCTAATGGCCTTAGTAATAGTATTGAATAACATTCTGTTGACCAAAGTATTTCTGGAATCCTAGAGATCTTCTGTGGTGATGCCCATCTTTTCAAGGGGGGGCCATTTGGCTGCCTCGAATTATCGTCCGATATCTCTTTTAGATGCGGACAGTTAAATCTTTATGGGCTGGATCGTGGCGGAAATGGAGATCTGGGCCAAGTCAAAGGGCATTATCCCTAAACAACAAACGTGGTTTAGAATGGGTCTGTGAACCTCCCTCAATTGACTGGTATTGAGTTGTCTCTGTGCTCAGTCGGGAGGGAAAGGTGGGTTGGTCCTTCTTGCAGGTTGGATTGGCATATCACAGGCATTTGACACCATTAATAGAAATTTGCTTTGGGAAAAATTGAACGCCTCGGGGGCCCCTCCACACTTCCTATCCATACTCATCGAAATCCATCAGAAGACCTCAATGCGAGTTAGATTACCAAGAGCTGGTGCTCTTTCTAACCCAATTAAGATACAACGAGTTGTCCGTCAGGGGTGCCTGATTGCCCCCTTTCTATTCATTCTTTTTATCTCAGACTTGACTCTATGGTTGCATGATAGGAGTCTGGCCTCCCCAAAAGCTGGTGATCTGAAAATGAATTGGCTAGCATATGCCGATGACGTGGTAGTCTTGGACCACACTCAAGTGGGTCTCCAGCGTCTATTGACGGCCCTAGCAGACTATTCCAAGTGTAATGACTTAAAGATTAATCCAGAAAAATCTAAAATTCTTGTATTTAAACATCCTAAAAGGTTATTAAAGTCATTCACTTGGGTGTTGGAGAACCGGGTTGTAGAGGTTGTATCTGAGATCACATACTTAGGGCCTAGTACTCAATCTTTCCCGGCTATGGGTCATGTTGTCACAACACTAGAACTTAAGGCACTTAATTTGGGAGCGCAGATGAAAAAAATTCTTCATAAATTCTGTAAGTTCTCCATCTTACCTATGATTAAACTTTACATAGGCAGGGCAGTTCCGATTATTGTGTTTGGTTTGGGATTTAATCCCCTATCTTTGAATATAGAGTGGCATAAATTGGAGGCCAAACTGTTATAGAAGCCACTGAATTTGCTCACCTGTGTCCCTATTACTTAGCTGACGTATGAGCTGGGCTTGACTTCATTGAGGGGAATCATGGAGTGGAAATAGGTCTCACTGTTGGGGTTAATCTTAGACCCGCCCACATGTTCATGATATGAAGATGTTGCATTGGCCAGGCAGAGAGGAGGTAATATCTTCATTAGTAATTTGGAGACAAAATGTCAAAAAATACTGCCCTGTGGAACTACTTGTCGAGAAGCCTATGAAAGTCAAAGTGCGCATGCAGCAAGCTGACTGGATTAGGACAACTGAGAAAATGAGGATGGCAAAACACTCGGCTTCTCATAATTAAACTGCTAAAAGAAGAGCATATCTGCCACATTATTTAAATTAGTCCTCGGACTCAGCCATCAGATCCATTTTTTTGAGCTTTAGATTGAATCTCCTTCCCACGCGC
This sequence comes from Ambystoma mexicanum, assembly GCF_040938575.1. Classification (NCBI taxonomy): domain Eukaryota; kingdom Metazoa; phylum Chordata; class Amphibia; order Caudata; family Ambystomatidae; genus Ambystoma; species Ambystoma mexicanum. The sequence continues at coordinate 128,158,346 of NC_090936.1, read as the reverse complement.
GAAATCCTATCAATGAGAAATAGTGAGGACTACCCGACTGATTTGTGTAACAAATGTGAGGATAAGGAAAGTCAGTCCCTTTACCATTTACTCTCAAAGTGCCAAGGTACGTGTGCTTTGAGAGTCTCTAGATTTCAGGGTTTTGTTCACGATGTGAGGTGATTGAATTTGGATATATTTTGGGAGCGATTATCTTCCGGTGGGGAGGTTTCTTTGACATTAAGGTAGTTGCAGTTCTTAAAGAATTAGGTTTAGGTGGGAGAGATTTGTAAGTCAAACAAGATTGTAGTATTGTTGAATATATGACTGTTGTTTTGAGGATATGTTGGTTTAGATTGATGTATTGTGTTTTAACTGGTTCTCGCTGTTTTTAATTTTTTGTAGGTTTGTACCGAGGTTTATCTTTCTTGTATCTCTTTTTGTCTTATTATTTTTTCTTGATTGTCTTGGTTTAACCGGGTTTTCTTGTTTGTAAAAAATGTTCTTTGCTGTTAATAGTGTTAAAATCCATGATATCGTTTTATTTATTATGTATGTTAAATGTATGGCTAATTCACTATAAATAAAAAAAAGAAGACTAGAAGTGTCATATTTGCAAGTGTGACTGAATGGCTTTCCTGGTAATGTAATGCCTTTCTCTTCCACTGTAACAGTAGGGCTTAAACAAGATGTGTCAAGAGACAGGTGTAGCTGTTAAAAAATATCCTGTGGATATCTAGTCGGGTAATCATCAGAAATGAAGAGACATTATGAGACATGGCCTTGACTCTTATATCAGTATGGATGATGTATGAAGGAAGAGGCCTATTTAATTTACTAACCAACCAAAGTAGGATATCCAAATATTCTGAAGAGAAAAGTGGGCAACCTCATAAGTGCAAGTAATGTAATATAATTGGTTATTTATAACACGCTTTATACCCAGAGGTTTCTAAGCGCGGACCTGGGGATCAAACCTGTGCTGCTCAGCGTCCACTCTGTCCACCCTAGTGCAAGTCAGATTTACTGAAATAAATTCCCTGACAGGGCTAATTTGCAACCTGGTGGACAGGACATTGAGATCTTCCAATGCATCCGTCAGCAGTGAGGGAAAGGATGTAGGGGTGATTGGATCTGCTCAGTCAGTTCAATGGAACTGTGTTCACCTATTTGATGGATGTCTGATACTCTCTTTTGCAAATGTAAATGAGTACGAAAAGTACATCGCAGAAAAGATGCATTTGATGCCATTAACAACCTGCTAAAATTCCCTCAGATCTACTCACAATTGCAATGCTTAGGGGAAATATTAACTTGCTTAAAAAACATTTTTTCAAAATCAGTTACTAAGCGAGTCAGAGCATAGTTTTGCTAAGAAACCACACACAATTTTATGATTTTAGAAAGCCGCAGAAGGTAAGTGCAAGAAGTAGAAATGTGCTGCGAAACAGAGCATTGTTTGCAGAAATTAAGTTTTGGATACTTTAAAAAAATGAAAGAAGTGTTTGATAGTGGTTAGCGAGAAGAATTGATTTGTTGCAGGAACATAGGTCCTGGTGAAGGACAGTGCAATGGATACAGGGGGTATGTTAGAGCTGCAGAACCAAGAAAATACAGTTTATGAAATAGTAATATTCTGACATAAAATAGGAAAAAGTAAACAAAAAAATGGCCACCATGGAATGTGTAGTCTTTTCTTTCTTTCCTTAACGGCCTGTCGCAGATCGGGAGCGGACAGGAGTGTATCCAGCGCGCCAGCTCTCGAAAATGGACAGAAAAGAAGGTAAATGGGGGTGGGAGAGCATGGTCACGTGGCACTGTCCGGAAAGGTCTGCGATGACATCGATGGACCCAGAAACAGTGGAAAAAGTTGCAGAAAGTGTATCGAAGTGTTAAAAAGTATGCTAGAAGGAGGGAAATGGCTGAGTTTTAAAGTGAAGCTTTGTAAATTGGCCATAAATGTTGCTACATTGGGGTAAGTATGATTTTAGTAAGTTGTAGGAAAATAGCATGCACTGGTAAAAACCCATGAAATTCACTGAAAAAACGTTGTTAAAGGGACATCATGGTTAAAATGCACTAATAAAAACCTATGAAATTCAATGAAAAAACTTTGTTAACGGGACGTTATGGTTACACCGAAAAACCTCGGAAATTTGCCAGTTATGGTAAGCTAAGCAACCATAACTCATGCCACCATCGTGCACTGCTAAGATAACACCCAGAACATCAAAGATGATATCACAAATGGCATTGATGACATCACTGATGACATCATATGTGAAATAAATTTTGATGAAAAGTCCCTACAAGGAGTTATGTTTACAAAGTTGGTAACAAGATCTCAGGGGTGATCGGGAGACCTATCATGAACTACTTGAACTACTCATCTAAACAACATTGTATTGGAGTGTTGTTGTTAATACAGGATCCTAATCATACATGCACATAGGCAATGGCTTCAAAATGCACCATAAAAGTACAATATTTATAATCTTGTAAGGTTGGATTGTAAAATAATGAATGCTACCTTTGAGTAATGGGAAACATGTAATAATTAGCTAACAATTCAAGACTTACTACACACTTGTGATAGTACAAACAATACATATGAAGACCCACAATGCATACAAATCAGAGGCACATATAAGGGAACTAAAGTAAGGAAGAAAGAAACAGCATCATCAGAAAATGTTGATAACATTAAAGTTTATCTTCATGTATACTAATGAATTGTGTGTTTGAGACCTGCTTATTGCCCCATGTATGTGCACTATTATCTGAGACCAAACCCTAACGAAATTACTTTAAGAACGTACAAAAAGGTTAATGTCTTGATATATAGCACCTTTTCAATCTGACTGTCAGTGAAAAAAATCACCTGGCATAGATATGTCAGTGAACAAAAACATGTGGCCCAGATATGTGATGTCATCAGTGATGTCATCAATGCCATTTGTGATATCATCTTTGATGTCCTGGGTGTTAATCTTAGCAGTGCATGGTGGCGGCATGAGTTATGGTTGCTGGCAAATTTCTGAGGAGTTTTGGTTTTACTTGTAACCATAACGTCCCATTAACAACATTTTTTTGTTGAATTTCATAGGTTTTTATTAGTGCAGCTTAACAATAACGTCCCTTTAATAAAGTATTTTCAGTGAATATATATGCACAACACCAAGAAAGTTATGATTTAAAAAGGTTTGAAAAAAACCTTTCACCTGAAGTGTGAAAATAGAAAAGTCCATTTGAGCGAAGTCACACACTCCACAATGCCAACTATTAGCCATTGCTGAAAGTTCACCTCCAGTTCTGAGCCACAACAGAAAGGCATTTTGGGTATTCAAAGTAGCTCAAATGAAAACCCTTTTCTCCAGGAAAATGTATTTGTCTAAGAGGGCAGTGCTACTTTATACATAGCTTAATCAACCCAAGACAGACATTTGCAAGGCTGCCAGGACAACTACATACCTGGTTTAACCCTTATTAGGGCTCATCAGTGCAGTGTAGTCCTGACAGACTTGTGGTTGGAGTATTTGGCCATGCTTTCACAACACCGAGAAGGTTGTGGTGGGTTTAAAAAGGTTTGAAAAAAAAACCTTTGACCTAAAATGTCATTATCTGAACTTTTGACAAAGCTGATTTGCACTTTCAACAAATGACATTAAAATAGCATAAAATAGATGGTACATAAGATACACAGAAAAAGAAAGAAGAAAAGAAGAATAGAAACATTTCAACCACAATTATATAATGCATTGAATAAAATCCCAACACTTAGTAAAAACCAAAGTCCTGGTCATTTCTACTTAATGGACCAAGAGTAAATCCTACAATTCATAAACAAATTAATCGATTTAAGTTTCCAAGAGATTCCAGAACCTTCCAGTAACATATTCCACAAATCTCTAGATGAACAAGTATTAATGTCCTCTATGAGACTATCAAGAAATTACATTCTGGAATCAGAGAGGCCTGAACATTCAAGCTCTAAGGGACTCAAGGTTTCAGTTTTGTTGGATTTTCCAAATCGATAGATTCTCGCCTCACGTGGGATTTGATTTCTGGCTCCTGAAATTCATTAGTACCTAGAAGATTTAACCTTATTTTTCAAGAATATAGTATAAAATGTGCACCTGGAAATGTTATCTCGGGAGGATAGCTCAGGGTCAACATGCTCGCCTTGGAAGCAAGACCACACGCAGCACCAGAGGTTCGATCCCCGGGTCTGTGCTTAGAAACCTGTGGGTATTGAGCACGTTATAAATAACCCATCATATCATGAATAGTTTGGAAGCTTGTGCAGGGCTTTCCCGTGCAAGATCATATAATGGTGGAAGGAGTAAGATTTACATTAGTCTGAAGCACAAATCCAGCCAAACCTCCAAAGTCGCTTCTTAACCTCTAAAGGCTTGGAGATCCAAAGCTCCAGGGAAGCCTCAAGTGAAATCAGTAAAGACAAGCAGGTTTCCACCCAATCATTAAGAGTCGAAATGCGTTTTCTCTTGATTACATAAAACAAACAGTGATATAATGAGAGATCACAAGCAGAGGAAATAACAGTCTGAGAGCCATATGTAAGTACAGGGAATTTCAACATGGGGAGACAAGAAAAAAGGCTGCAATGCGATCAATCTCTTTGGCCGGAGTAGCCAATACCTTGAGCTTTTCTTTTTTAGAAATGAGATCTGCAGCTGTACGTTACAGTTATTAGCGATCAAAAAGCCTAAATACACAAATTCTGACACAATTTCTAAATTCACATTAGACAATGACTGAGTAAAGAAGGGCTGTGTTTATTTGTGCGTGTCTAAATAATTGCATAGCCATGATGAAAACAAGAAGGGGGGTCCTGGGAGACTCTGTGCCAGACATTAGTCCTAGTTACAATAGCCTTACCCAGGGTCTTTAGCTCAATATCTTTCACAGAGGAGAACTATCCCAAACACATCAGTCTTTGTCCTGCCCTGGGGCAGTCCAGCACCGAAATGCTAGGCAACTCTCCTCTGAACAAGAGTACCAACAGCAACCAAGACACCTGTTTCAGTCTGGTTGGACATCATCAGTAGGGTGGAGCTGTGCCTCCCTAAGAATACTGAGCAAGGGGTCCACGTCTGGATTCCCCTAGTAACTTAGGGTGAGACCCAAAGTTACTTAAAATATGCAAATAACAAGGGGGGTCGTGGGAGACCCTCTGCCAGACATTAGTCCTGGTTAAGTGAGCCTTCTGGGTAAGTCTTTAGCTAACTATCTTTCACAGAGGAGAAATATCCAAAACACATCAGTCTTTGTCCTGCCCTGGGGCAGTCCAGCACCGAAATTCTAGGCAATTCTCCTCTGAACAAGAGTACCAACAGCAACCCCAGACACATGTTTCGGGGTGGTTGGACGTCATCAGTAGGGTGGAGCAGTGCCTCTCTAAGAATAGTGAGCAAGGCTCTTGTAACCAGGAGTAATGGCTGACAAAGAGACTCCCAGGAGCCCCCTTGTTAATTTGCATAGCCATGATGAAGGCATCTGTGGTCCTCAGAGCCTTGCATTACAAGAAATCAACACTTTAGTAAATGAAATATTGAACATTGCTTTGTCCGGTCACTATTAGCAGGTTCAACACAGTTCAAAACAGGATCATCGTTCTGTGGAGATATGCTTATGACTGGTAGATCTATCATATTACAGTACTCGTTTGAGACTAATAACATGGCACTTAGCCTGGCCTAAAGGTGACCTCAGTTGAGGATACAGTCCTCCCCATTCACATACACAGCAGGTACATTCCATTCCACTCAGATGCACTATTTTGTGCTCTTGCAATTGCACTGCTATAGAGGCAATAACTATGAGGTTTTTCCACCATGGATGCAAGCGTCTGTTTAGTCACCAGGCCGCAGCTTGTCACTCACAGAGCGGGAAATGTCGTCAGGCCTAGTACCATAGTTTTATTGCCCATTCTTAATGTCTCAAGGCCTTGTAAGAATGTCATTGTATTTTTCCCTTGCTCCCTTCCCCGCCTTGAAGCGCTGTGAAACACTTTGTCTATGGGCGCTATGTAAATAAACTATCTTATCACTGTAGAATACTGCCCATACCTGCAGTCCAAGATCATGCAGGTAAAAGGGTGTCACGGCGAGGGTACATGGCGTAGTGCATTGTGCTCTTGTTGTCCTAGCACACATCGAAAACGAATAATTTGGTTTGGTCGTCACATACGCTGTGAGGTGACGCAAGCATATGTTTTTGCACCTTGATTGCGACACCTGTCTCTGCCCCCATTGCTTTGTTGCCTATGGTCCCTCTTACCCTCTCTCTGGTCCCCTGATCCCCTCACCTTTTGTGTGTTGTTTTGGTCCTCTCATTCACCTGTGTACCCTGTGCACCTTCCCTCTCCCTGGACCCTTCATTTCTCTGTTACTTGTAACCATCTCTGAACTCTGGATTTCTGTGCTCTCCTGGTCTGTTTGCCTTGACTTCCTCTACTCCTTTAGTACATGTCTTGCTAAGCGTTCCTCTCCTGACCACTGTTGTCTCTTGGGCCTGATGTTTCTGCTCCTCCGCTCGCATTCTCTTTGCTCCCTACGTTTCTCTGCTTGGTTCATCGCTCTTCCTTTCCTCTCCTCCTTCTTTTCCACCAACCTCGATGCCCTACATCCTCGCATTATTCTCACTCTCTCTGTTCCTTCGGTGTGGGTTTGTGGCCCTTCGTCTCCTCTCACGCGAGTTCTCATTCCCTTCACACTTCGAGTTACGCGGCTCCACTTACCAATGATTGCCCTCTGTACATTACTGCACCCTCACCCTCTCAAGCCTCTGCCCCAGCAGCCCATTCAGTGATGTTTACCCTTTCAGTACATTGTTCCTGAACTCCAGTCTCCCACCCCTTTGCCCAATGTGCTGTCCTGCTTCACTGAGCCCCCAGCCCTCAGTGCACCCTCTAATCAAGTTGTATTGGACCTCTTTCTGCCCTGTATAGAATGGAAGCATTGTAATGTTAAACCTTACACATGGCAATTTAGCAAGTAAGTATTGGCATTATTGGGGCATTAGAATCTGCACTTGGCATGTACAGCAGCACCCACATTTGTGAGGTTATAGCTTACATACATTTTGCTTATAATGGCATTAGTAGGGCATTTGAAGCTCCACTAGGCACGTTTTGCCAGCACCAGGACTTGTGGGGCTTTATCCTACACATGGTAACAACATCAGGCATATTCTGGCACTTGAGGCTTCACTTGACATTTGATCATCAAACCCTATTGGCTTTCCCAATGTTAGGTGATAAGTTGCCACTGCAGTGTTAAAAAGAGTTGGCACATCCGCTCCTTCCAGACCACACTCCCACTGCCTTGCTGTATAGATGAAGAGCATTCAGATATGTGTGGCATTTGGATCTGATTGGAAGTTGGTGAAGGCACATCATGCTCCTTAGGGTCATGGAGATCCTATGAACAAGATAACCCACCATGTTCCAGGATAACCTTATCTGTGTTAATATATCGACAGATGCATAGGTTATCAAATGTGCACTTCTAATACACAACCAGGGCCCTCCCCTTACACAGTGTGTATAGTCTAGATATTGTTTTAAATGGTTTCAATGTTCTCACCCATGTCCAGTCTTTTAAACACACTCTCTTAGTTGTTAGGAATCTGGCTCTGACCTCAATTGTGGACTGACCCTTCATCATGTTCCTAGCAGGAGAAAGAAAGCGTACACTAATGTATACCCTCCGACTCTCATTTACAATATGTTCCTATCTATCATTTCTCTGCATGTGCACAAATAGTTCCTCAGGATTATATGGTGCACTGTCTTCTTCAGGAGAATGTTTTTAAAGTATTTTTGAATTAAAATGATCATGATCTCATCTGTTTATTGTCTTTCTCGAAACTCAGTAAATGTATAATTATGTATCAACACACCTCACCAGATTTGAATGTACATTACTTCCATTCACCTTACAATGGCTATTGATACAACTACTTGCATGCATATTATGTCATGATATTAATTGCTTTTTCCTACTGACCCACTCCCCCCTCTAGTTCATTCTCTTTCTTCTTGCTTACAAGATCACTCTTTCTGTCTTGTGCTTGAACATGTCATTAACTCCTCATGCAATATATGTAATGTGACTGATTAAATCCTGGCAGATGTACCTGTTGCCTTATCGATCAACCCATTTTGTGCTGTTTTATTGTTTATCATTTTTTTAATCATTGTTGTTCATATTTTACTTTTTTTCTATAATGATTTTCGGCTCCTAGTCTCTCATTCATGCTTTTACTTTGGTTCTTAGGCTGTCACAGCTCATCTAGTTAATCCAATCTAGAAAGTCAACACTTTGCATATTGCATGTTTATATGTCGTTGTACTTTAATGTAATAGAATGGGGTCTCTCCCTTTCTGATCAGCATCACTGTCTCTACTCCTTCACTGTTTAATAATGGACCTCATTACGAGCTTGCCGGTCCGGATACAACGGTACCAGTAAGCATGCAGGTGGTACTGTTGTATCCGGACCGGCAAACTCTGAGTTGTGCTCGCGGGTGCCTTTCATTCCGACCTGGCGGAATGAAAGGCACCTGCGAGCACAGCATGTCGGGTGCAACATCACCGTTACATCCAACCTCCCCATTCCCTATGGGGCTCAAATTGGAATGGGGAAGAATTGTTTCCCGCTCCCAGGAATGGGCAAATACCGGGTGCAACAAGGCCGTAATGAGCTGGTAATTGCCCATTTCTGGGTGCCACAAAAAAATGAATACTGGCGGCAGCCGTGCCTGTATTACATCTAGGCACGGCTACCGCCAGCCTCGTAATGATGTCTCTTGCTATTCATTTCCCAATCTGGTTGCATGCTCTTCTCCCTCTCTAAACATTGCTTGTCTTGTCAGGCCGAGACCCTGGGCCTCATTACAACCCACTTGCTTTTAGCAGGCGTTAAAATGCAAGGCGCTAACCCGCCTTGGTGCTAATTACAGCACCGTAATTTACAGTGCCGTAATTAGCGCCTTCCCCACTCCCATTATGCCCTATGGGGCAAAAATGGGAATGGGGAAGGGTAAATGGGGAATGGGGATTTACCGCCCCACTCACCTTGGAATGGGGCGGTAAATCCACCATCCACCATGGTGTAAACAGAGTTTACACCATTGTGGTAAAGTAGGGAATTTACCGCCTGGGTTGTAATGAGGCCCCCTGTGTCTTATATCTTGAAAAATCTCAAAAAGGCTGCTTGCATGCGTTTGTTTGAAATAACATCGGTGCCATCTTGAAACAGTTACAAACCTCTTCGGGCAGTGCCGCTAACTGATATAGAGAAATCGATTATAACGATTTTTACTGCACTTGTAACTACATTATCCTATATTGCTAAATAAAGTTATGCAATAAAATTCTATGTCATTCAAACATTCACATTTAAACAGTCCGGAAAACCCTCGCTGATGGCCTTTGTCTAATGTCACTCACAAAACATGCCAGAAGGACATTTTACGATGCCTATTTGATGTTTTGAACAAAATTCCAAAACCAATCAGGTGGCCTCATAACGACCCAGGCAGTAGCCGTGCCCTTATGGAGGGCACGGCTGCCGCCGGTAATGATTTTTTATTGGGTCCAAGAAAAGGGCAATAACCGGGTCATTCCGACCTTGGTGGACCCGGTAATTGCCCTTTTCTGGGACCTGGTAAAAATGAATCCCCATTCCCATTTGAGCCCCCATAGGGCTCAATGGGAATGGGGAGCATGCTAATAACGGGCCCGTTAATGACGGGCCCGTTGTTAGCATGCTGGGCCGCTCGCGGGACCCGCTAAGGACGTCTGGTAAAACCAGGCGTCCTGAGTGGGCCCTGCGAGCGGACCTCGTAATGAAGCAGCATGGGGTTAATGGCGCCGGCAGCTCTACTGGTGCCCTTAACTCCATACCGCCAGGGTCGTAATGAGGCCCAGGCAGTGTTTTTGCCTAAAGACTGTGCTGGCCAAGAAGGACAGCCTCACAGCTTCTCTGTGCTCTCCTCTCATTCCCCACGATTGGGAATGTAACACATTGAAAGGCGTCGAGATGTCGGATGAATTTCTGAATCACATTCAATCGTATCATGAGGTGTCTGAGTTCCAACATTGTCTCAGCACGTGTGATAACTCTTTATGAAGTTCATATGTATCACCTGCATACCATGCGATCCGTATCATGGACGCACTGTGCTGCCCTAGCTCCCCGGTGGACCTTTACTTTCTTTTCATTGGACAATGCAACTGATCCTTGTGTGTTTCTGTAATGTTGTTGGGCTTGCATAAAATCCATAAACTGAAATGAAATAATAAGAAAATCAATACAATCTTGAGGAGCTGACTACATTGCCCATCAGTTCGCCATCTGGTGCCATGTAAGAGTTAAATTTGCCATGGAAGCACATTCCATCAGGACTTATCAGATCACTGTGCTCAGTATCCACTTGCAGTAGCGCCATGAAAGAGGGCACAATTATTCCTGGGAAGTAACGTCATCTATGGCATGAGATACGGCATATTGCAACCCACACACCTTGAAACTGAATGCATAAGAGCGCCGATATCCGAAGGCATCAATATAGCACATTTCTAAACTCCAATTTCTAGACTACTGTGTACGATGTATACAGGAAACGTAGCAAACAATACAAATAGCGGTACACGCTGTATATCTCTGCCCTGCCGTCTAGTCTAATTGCAAGCCCCCTCTGGCGCTGGTTGGAAAGCAGTCTCCTTTCATCTTTTCATCCATGCAGCAGTATCCGACACTCACATAAATAAAGCATTGCAAGTTTCAACTTTTTCTGCACAGAGTACAATCTTTAGGTCATGGAAAAAGCTCTGTGCCTTTTCCTTGCTTTGTTCCCTAGACCGTTTCACAATCTCTCGCAGACACGAGGCAAGTCGGCTACAGATGACCGCCCATGAGCATTAATACAAAAGTTGACCTTTAGGAGAGATGATGATGACAGCCATCATTCCATACTAGTGCTTTACTCAACAGATGGGAAGGCTGAATGCACTTGGTTAAGGCATTAAATCATGACACACATCTTACACCAGCGCTGTCAACACAACTCTTTCAAGGTTGATGTTCTGTAATGAGGACAGGTGGGCACCTCCAGGAGCAGCTTGACTGCTGAAGATGGTTCTGTTTTTTGACAGAAGACTACCAGGGTTCGATGAAAGGTTTAAAAAAAAAAAGAAATACTTCAACACGCACAAAAAATGCTATTTATACAGCAAACTGGGATAAAGGCAATAGCTGTTGCTTTTTATTATAATACAGGTGGTGGAAGGAGAGCTGCAGGTAAACTCAGCTCAAACTGCTGTGAAATGATATTACATTGTGCACCTTGTTTACATCCTTGATTCTCCGCCGACCCTGTGGGTGACGCTTCTGGTGACTGAAGGGCTTGAGGGCGTCGACCCAACTGAGGAGAGGGAGTGGTGTCTGCCTTCTTGGCTGCTGATTAGCCAAGTGCCATAAAAAAAACCAGTCAATTGCTGGGGAGGCACTATTGGCTGTGGGACCACCAGGCTTGGAAGGACTCGAGGAATGGAGAGAGTTTAAATGATACTTTTTAGTTGTAATTATTTGATTTTAGGGCATACACAGGATTAATATATATTTTTATTGGGCCGAACATTTGAATTAGAATTGACATTTTAATACGTATTGTTTATTTTTTTTTAGTGTTGCAGTTGCTAGAAAAGCATTTTTATCCTCTTTCCTCCTGAGATTCTTGAGGACTCAAAAGCCAATTATTTAGTAGCTGCCCCCATCAATGAGCCAAGTGTTGTTATTGGTGAATTTAATGATGACCATGAAGATGCAGTTACGTATCTGTTATTAGTACCCGACGAGGGACAATCAGATTGTAAGAGGCAATCTGATTGGCCCTCACCAAGGCTTTACCCGAATGGCAATCCCTCTCCCGACGTTCTTTTCCTTTGTCCCCGGTGGGGCGGGGGATGGCAGCGCCTCAGCCAATTCCTCCCCCTCCATTTTCCTCTCACCCCCCTCCCGCAATCCAAACAATCCCTTCCCCCTCCCAACCCCACTTACCTTCTTTTTGGTCATTTTTCGGGAGCAGACGTGCTGAGAACACGTTTGTCCCCAGCGCGTCCGCTCCCAATCCGCTACAGGCCATCATGGAAAGGAAGAAGGGACTACATGTAGTCCTGTCTCTCCTTTTCAGGGTGGCCATTTTCTTTTGTTTAATTTATTTAATGTTTTTTTCAATGGCCTCCATGGGAAGGAAGAAGGGACTACTTGTAGTCCCTTCTCCCTTTCCATGGTGGCCATTTTATTTGTTTACCTTTTTCAATACACTTTAAATGGCTGCCATGAAATGGGAAAACAGAGTCAGTTTTCCATTCCCCGGCGGCCATTATTTTTTTCTGTTCCGAAACGCCAGAGCATTTAGGAACAGAAAAACATTGCTATTAGTACCCCGGTCTTGTAGGCTGGGGTACTAATAGCAATAAGCTCCTCACCTTGTGGGCATTAACGAGTCTGGTAAAGCCCCAGGGCGTTCGTTAAGGCCCTCGCTTTGCTCGGGCTTGTAACTATGGTCCCCGGGGCTTTACCTAACTCAGTAATGCCCCTGCCGCTCTGGGTTCATTGCTTAAGTATCCAACTGAGAGTCCACCGTAATCCCTGCATTAGTATCCAAGATACCTGAAGCAAGTGTCAAGAAGAAATCTACAAAATTAAAATACAGGTTTTCCCCAAGAACTGAGAAGGCTTCTAATGCACCTGTAAAAAAAACCTGGACAATTCACGAGTCACTTCATTATACATCTATTTGCACTATAAAGACTTCACAGCAGAACAATTCAATTCATTCTCATTTGAGCCTTGTTGATATTGGAAAAATTGAGGATCTAGATAAAGAACAAACTCAATAGTTTTTATAGCAGCGATGTAGTTACCCGCGGCTGTTGATACTTACACACAAGACACTGTGGACTCATTAATAGATGGGAATGTTGCCATGCCAAACAGCTTTGCTCCATTAGCAGAAAAACCACAGGACATTAGGAGGGCCCAGAATACAAATGGTGTATGTCAAGTAGCCCATGAAATTCGATGTACAACCGCTGGGGAGGAAAGGCTCTGTAATATGACTGATTTTCGAATGTACAACCCCCCCCCCCCCACCCCCACAAAGATCCAACAGCTGATCATGTTGTTCTTACGGAAACAGCTGGCTTCACTATTATTCAGTTGGTTAACATGGTAATCCCTGACTATACATTTCTCTCAAATCACCTCACTATGAAGATTGTTACCAGTGTTTATAGGTGATATACAAACCCTCTCTGAGAAGCATGGGCGTAATTTTAGGGGGAGACAGGGGTGTTTGTCCCCCCCAACTTTCATGGCACACTATTTTGTCCCCATTCATTTGGCTGGGGCACCTTTTCTAAAGATGTCATGTCTCCCACAACATTTTCAGCAAAGTTACTCCACTGCTGAGATGGTCAGTTCCCTACAGAAAGAAACATTATTATTAAAATCCATTTTGCCTCCTAGCAGCATACACTGGGAATTGATCCCAAAAAGAGACATTTAGAAAGATTACTTGAATCCATAACTGGCCTATTAAAACCTATAAAGAGATCCCGAAATCTAGGGATATTTAAGTTTTTAAAATCAAATTGCATACATTTAGGACCTTGCGTCGATGATTCTTTGAGGAACAGGCAGATTCTTCAAGACAAAGCCTAGTACGTTAGCTTTATCACAACGATCAAAAGCCGAATATGCTAACTCCACAACAATTGCCATGATGAAGGTTTCAGCACTAAAGAAAGGGAGAGAGTAATAAGGTTCCTCATTGGGTACATCATTGCAGAGCATTATTTCAATTGAATCTTCAGATATTGTTTTGGATCAAAGAATTCCAGGGCAGGGCAATGACAGTGGACAGTTGTAATAGTGAAATTGTTAATCTGGTTGAGCAGTGACTTTTTTTTTATAAGCTATGTCTGTCCCTCCCCTCTGTTCCTCGTTACAATTTAGAACCAGTCCTAACACTTTATTTTTATTTTTATTTTACATTTTTTTAAGCGCTCACACAGCCCACAGGCATCGAGGCGCTGTTACAGGAATTGTTTGTTTCTTGGATGCGTAATTGTTTTTTTTTTTGTCTTACTTGCATATTTATAACGCGCTTAAACACCCAGAGGTTTCTAAGCGCGGACCCGGTGATCGAACCTGTGTTGCTTCGTGTCGTCTTCCTTCCAAGGCGCGCACGTGATGCCTTCCTGAAGAAAGAGACCCAATCTTCTAAATGATTGGCCATTCAGCCTACTAACTGCGAACATGCTCCTCACCCAAGCCCTTGATTAACGGCAGTAATGTTTTATCCTGCTCCAGTGATGAGTGCACAGGATCCCTCAGGAACATCTTATTGCCTTCAATCACTCCTCTGATTCAACAACCCTGGACTATTAAATACAGCTGACTATTAAAACACACCTGTGTCATTTTTCCTAAACCTAACGAGATTCATGCTAACTATTTAATTCCTTTTGAAATGATACTTAAAACTATTTATTGGAATGGTAAATGTTCTGGTTTAAAACTTATGCTGGAAATAGTAGTTTAACAAATGTAGCCATTTCTGCTTTCAATCAAATAATTATTATTTATCATTCTCAGCCATATGGGATCCCTCTCAAGGCAACAACTGCTGTTGTGAGCTGCAGTATTGCAATGTTGGAAAACAAACTGTGAACCCACAACTGTAATGAATGGTTCATAGTGATAATTTCGACTACAAAAATGTCGAAAGTCAAAATTTCGAAAAAAAAATGTCGAAAAAAAAAATGTCGACTTTTTTTTCAATGCATTTTTTTCGAAATGGGGGGTTCCCCCCCAACCCCCCTTTTTTAAATTTTTTTAAAAATGTTTCCCTTTTTTTTTAACCCCCGAACCCCTAAAATAAATATATAATTAAAAAAAAACGAAAGTCAACATTTTTTTTTTCGACTTTTTTTGTCGACATTTTTGTCTGTCGACATTTTTTTTTCGAAATTATGACTGCCCACCGTAATGAATGTATAATGTAATATCTTATCATTTGCTTTCAGGAGCTTTGGTCTTTAGAATCTGGCCTCTACTAGGACTATGTATGATTTTGTGTCCCAATTGTAAAAGATTAGGGAGGAGAGGATTTGTGTTCTTTAGATCAGTTGATCTATCTTACAACAGGGTAAACCTCTCTATCAAAAATGGTAAAATCACAGGGTTAGGTCTAACTGCTGAAAGTGGAAGCGGAACTAGATTGATTAAAGTTTATAACAAAAACTAGATTGATTAAAGTTTATAACAAGGTACATCTGAAAAAATAGAGTAAAGCCACACAGCTCTGGTAAGAAATGTTTGACTTTCTAATAATTCAATGTCTGGAAAACGTGGGGATAAAATGATAATAGTTGAACATTTTAGTATAGAGTTTGAAGATAGTCTGAGGGAAAATGGCAGACAATAATTATGAAGATGATGCAGGTAAGGTTTCCTCAGTGTCCTTTGCCCCCAGAAGAAACTACACAATTCTTAGTACTCAAGTTGCAACACTCTTTCTGTTGCATGGATTAAGGCCAGATAACGGACTACATAATTATGACAGCCATCCGAAACTGACCCAAAATGCTATATTTGTGTCATCACATATTGTTTATGTTATGATGAACCTAGAAACCTGGTCAGACATGACGGATTTTGAAATCATCTCAATGATCGTTAGTGATCATGAGTTATGCCTTCTAGCTATTTGTTTATCCCTGCCTAGTCATACGTTCCAAATTACATCAAACTTGGAAGGATGGACTAACAAAAGACAAGCTTTGAAAACATCCCTTTCATGGTTTAAATGTATAATGCCTGAGATTAGTGTCTTCACAATTGAGCCTTTAAGCAAAATATTAGATATAAACCCAGGCATTCCAGATGAAAGCATGGAATCAAGCAGCAATGGGATTTATTTACTTAATACATTTATGAAATTGACAACAATGATGAAATCTCAAGTTAGATGCAAACCAGCTGTGGTATGTGTTTAGAAATGCAGGACACAAAAGAGAAAACTTATTGATACTGATAACTTTGACACAGGACACAGATATCGCCCATCCTTATAGGATGGAGGATATCATTGCATTATGAAGAAGTTACAAGGAATTGGTAAAGGAAAAATTATGCCTATGAAAAAGACTCCCAAAGATTCTAAGTCATACCATAAAGTAATTATTATCAAACAAAAGATGTGTCTCTAAATTCTGGAATGATGGCTAAATGCAGTATTTTTTTAAACAAAAGGAAGACTCTATGCTATATCCTTCTTCTTGGCGTCAATACTTGTAAAAGAAGAAAAAGCAAGGACACAATGTTTGGTGCCCCTCTACACAGCTATATTAATGATAGAGAGGAGAATGCCAGAAAATAATGAGAAACTCATGTGGTAAACCAGCATCAGGAGACGGACAAGATGTCATTTTGGGTCCATGCTTATTCAAGACAATTCTATCTTTACCTACTGGTCTTGGTACTGTCCAAGAGAAAATATAATTCTAAAAGGTGCTCATCAAAATGTTTTACAACAAACCTATTATATCCTGATCTCTGTCCCAACCACTAAACCAGAACAGGAGCTAAAATAAACAAAGTAGGGACTCTTGCCCAGTGGGTGAATGGTGGTTGGTTTCTAACCTAGTGATTTGTCTCTCTTCTGAATAGGGGATACCGGACCCCGGTGCTCAGTTCAAATAATCAGGCCCCAGAATATCTCTTGCCCCTCCCGCTTTGAGTTTGTCAGAGACTTTGTACCAGTCTGGGCATCTGATACTCTTGCGATTGCTGGGACTTGAAAGTCTTGTTCCAGGTACTCCCTTGGACTCACTTTCCAGTGATGATGATAATCCATTCTCCACACCTGTTGTTGGTTGCCCCTCCCTCGAGTCTCGGGTGTGACACCCCAACCTAGGTGTTTCTCTCTCTGTGGGCCACCTCGAATTTGAGATATTCGTACCCCTACTTTGGGCCATTTGGCTTTCACGCCACCCTGGGTTTGTTTGACTCTCACCCAAGTCTGGGGACATTTGGTTTTCATGCCGCCCTGGGTCATCTGGCATTCACCCCACGCTGGGGGTTGTTCGGTTTTCACCCTGATCTGGGGTGGGTTGGCTGTCGCCCACTCTGGGGTCATTTGGCTTTCACCTTTCCCTGGGTTGTCTGGCTTTCTCCCCACTGTGTTCGTTTTGTCTTTCACCCTTCCCAGGGTTTGTCTGGTTCTCACCCCACTCTGGGGTTGTTGGCTTTTGCCCAATCCTTGGGTAATTTGATGTTGCTCATGCCCACCTTGGGTTCATTTGATGCTCAGTTTGCCTTCGGGTCGTTTTTGACCTTGCCACCCACCTTCCGTTTTCCCTGAGCGTCTGCGCACCTCTTCTTCTCATGTGATGCTACTCCGGTCTGCCGTGTAGGAAAGGTGGCTCGGTCTTGTTCGGTCGGCTTCCTTTGCCCCTGCAAGTGCAGGTGCTCCCTTTTTTCCTGCTCTCAGGAGGGCTGTGGCAGAAGCCGCGTGTCTGACCACAGGTTGTTGGCTCCAGCTCCCTCCACTGGGCCTCCTCTCTCTGACCTCTTGATTCTGTGCTGCAACTTCTCTGCTGCGATTTTCCGCAGCATTTCCCAGCGGTTCACAGCAGCACACTGAGTGCAGGCTCCCATCTCTCCAGGCCACATCTCCAAGGAGGAGGCTTCTCCCGTGTGGATCCACGGGCCTGTCTTTCCGCTTCCGCCCAGGCAGGCAGGCTCCTCTCCCTCTAGACAACGTGTGTGTGTTTTTGACCTGCTCTCTGGGACGGGTTAGCAGGGTGCCTGAATAGGGTCAGAAACCATACCAGCCATTGATACATGAAGTGATAACTGTAAGGATATTTGGCGTGTTACAGTACAGAGTACAGCAATACTGCACAAGTAGCAAAAATTTTTTGCAGCACCACCACCACAAGGGTGCGGTGCATTGCTATATGGGTTAGCAGATTAACAAGGAAAGACAGGCTATTCAGTCAAAAACGATTTTAACATATAAGATGCAAATCTATTGTTACAGTTAAAAGCACACGTGCTCATTTAAAAATGCACACTATTTTCACATGAAATGCCTATATTGCTAGAGACACATTTGAAAATTAACAGCTAACCTATTAACCATTAACCTGACTAATAAAACCTTATTTAATATAACCCACTAATAAAATGTGTTCTCCACTGCAGAATTAGGCATACTCTGAAAACCATTTAAATGTGTGTACAGATTTTTTTCTCTTCTCTTCTCTGCCTGATTCTCCGTGTTTTTGTGCACAGTAACTGCAGGAAGGAGGAAGTCAGATTTGCAACAATTGCAAATGTATAAGCGAAGCTATTGTTGAAGAGTAGGAGGATGAGAGATGATGGATTTCATTGGGACACGTCATACAGAGGGCTGAGAGGAAAGTTTTAGTGGGCAGTATCAGGGAAAAAGACAGGCAGAGACATCTTTCTGCACTACTGGGGAGAAGACCTGGCTGTGGGGTCCTGACTGAATGCAGATTCCTGTGTCCTGCTGCAGTCGAGATTGGGGAGAGCTGAAAGAAAAACCTTTCCACTGGCTGAGGCATTCCTATCTGAAAAAGCTGAGAATTCCAGGCAATGACCCCGGCTTGAGAAGGCAAGCATTCCTTTTTGCTGGAGTTAATCCAAGAGAGCCACATTCACAAAGAGAACAACTAAAAAGATAAGGTAATGAGAAGTGTGGGAGCTGAGTGTGTACGGTAATATGCAGTCAGTGTAGGATTCCTGTGCGTGTCTTAATCAAATACCAATGTTGCAATTTGAGTTCTGTTCTCCGCCACGCTCTTTGCAGTGTGTCATAGACAATGCTTTGACTGTACCATTTTATTTATTTCTGTAAAGAATGAGATCGTGTCTAAATGCAGCTTTTATAATACAGAAAATATTTGAAAACAGACGGGTGTTTTATTTTCTATTTACCATTACAATGCTGATGATGTGGGGAGATTTTTAAACAGTGCAATGGTCATTTTAAGACAGATGTGTGCATGTCAGAATCAGTATGAATAATTGTGAGTGACTGTAGCATAGCTTGTTGGAGGTACATGAGCCAACGGGAAGAGAGACTCTCTGAACATAGCTCCCTACCGTATATAAGGTAGTGGAAATTACCACAAGACTACCACATATAGCTCTCTGTCGTAAATAAGTCAGTGAGTTCGCCCATGGTGGCACACCAACACTATCACTGGAAATGTGGTATTCCTAGAATGCAGGTCTGAGGTCTCTCTAGTGATCACACGAAAAATCTAAGCAAAGATAAGGGATTCTGGACATTGGGGCCACAAATAAAACAAGGGAATTATGCTCACCGAAATACCACCAACCACGTATACCAAATATGCAGGTCTGGGTGCTGAAATAATGCATGTCCATTGTATTATTGTTGCACATGGCCAAATCTGAATACAAAGAGTGATTATTGCTAAGTTATTTTTTCGGCGGTAATAAAATACCGTCAGGCCCCAAATCTCCACAAAATACCCTACATATTTATGGTACGTTGCAGGCCGGGAAAGTGATCATAGAGTACCTACTGGGCGTGGCAAGCGTGTCTCACATTGCCATTTGCACATTAAAGGGAACCCATTTTATAATAGCAATGTGCCACTAAAAACGAATTTCAGAATGTCACAAAGGGAAACCACATTCTCAGATCTAGTGCAATATTTAGAGGCAAAGTTATTTGCACATGGGAATTGGTCTTCGAATAGCACGTTAGAATGGAGTAACCGCATTCAGGGTGAGGTGCAGAAAGAAAAACTAGACAATATTTTTGCAGAAGGCAGCATAATTCAGGTCTGCCTTACAAGATTATTGAATGCAGCCGATAAAAGTGCAGAGAAAGACTGTTTAATACGGCTATGCGGCAAAATATGGTTTATTTTAAACAAGTCCCTGCGAATGCAAGAGAATGATACTCAGCTAATTAACAGGTTAAAGACTGAATTAGATGGGGCAAGTAAAAATCAGGAAATGTTGAGAGCAGAATTGGATGTATGCCAAAAAGACATGCAATTAAAATGCAGAGACTTTGATACTCAGTTATCCAAAAGCAAGAAACAATTTGAAGATAGTGAGCAAGAATTGACACACTTAAAAGCCTTAGTGGATCACATTAGGCAGGATAAAGATGAGGTTGTTTCAGAAATGCAGATTTTACAAAAAGAACATTGCGAAAAAGAAGGTGATCTCCAGAGTGTAGAACAAGAAATGATTAAAATGATCCAAGAAAGAGAAAAGAGAAATAAAGAGTTCAATGAATGCCAAATGCAAATGTGCGATATGCAGGAGGCGATTAATAAAATGAGTGATGAAAATAATTATTTGCATGATGAAGCCAACAGACTCCTTAAAAAGTGTAAGGACTTAGAACAGCAAATGTGCATCCCCAGGTCCCAGGAGAGGCGGCAGCGTACCACCTTCAATGGAGTGGAGGTGAATTCTAGCTCTGCCCAAAGAGCTAGTGCTCCAGTGACTGGGCCGGTGACTGAACTTGGTTGCAGCGCCCTTGGGGGATTTGATACTCCCATTGGGGGCAGCCACCAATCTCATACACCTGAAAACAGGATTGAATCACAAAATAGTGCAATTCCATGCATTGCAACAAGTAGCCCCATAAAAATAATGAAATCCATTAAAGCCCTGATCAAACCATTTAAAAAGGGAGGTGAATGCTGCATTGCGGATCACTTAGAAGCGGTACATGACATTTTTAAAGCGCTCCAGATACCTAAGGAACAGTACAGACAATATTTTCATTTAACTTTAGATGCCCCGACGGCCAGCATCATAAGGGGATTAAATGAACAGCAGAATATGACATGGCTGGAGTTTGAAAAAGAAATTAGGCGTCATTTTTCTCCTTTTCAGTCATTGCAGGAGGCAAAGAAAGTCGCGTACACTATTACTGCTGGACCTAATACATCCCCTCGCCAATTTTTACAAGACTTAAAAAGAGCATTCTCTCGCTTTGATGTATCTTTTGACTCAAATTCCAATGAGTTTAAAACCGCATACTTCTATGGGCTACAGAAAGACATCATATCCCAATTGGTCCGTGAATTTGACCGTGACAAGTCTCTTGAATGGATTGTACATCAAAGCACAAAGCTATATGAGGTACTCTATTGTCAGGGTAGAGAAAGTGATAAAATGAAAGATACTAGGCCTAAATCTAAAGAACCCTCAGCCACAGTAATGGAAATCAGGTCAGCCAAAATGTCCCTTGAGTCTGCTCAAAGTCAAGGTAAAAATGTGACACCTGAACAAAGGGGTAATCAACAAAGATCGCCATTTCCTGTACCAATGTTCCAATCACATGATCCTAGTAATAGAGAGAGCTACATCAGCCCTAGGTACTTAGGGGATAGACCCCGGGTAAGATACCGGTCTGATATGGCAGGTATGAACAATAACCAGAGACAAAATCAAGATCAAAGAAATGATGGTCCCTACCAGTCATTGGGGACACAGAGTAGGTTTGATCCCAACACCATGATATATGGTAATCAGGATAGGCCCCGATATGTGGATCGATTTACTGATAATGGAAATCAACATAGGGGCCAGTACCCACAATCTGAGAGACAGGACATGAGGCAAAACGTGAACTACAGTCCACGCCAGTACGATGATTCCCCACCAAGGGACTATAATCAAAGGATGGGTGCAACCCGCTCCCCTCCACAAATGAATCAAGAGTTCAGAAACCATCCCAACCGGTATCAATCACCTGAGAGGTATCAGAATAGATCCAATCAGGGGGAAAACAATCAATATCGACCTAGGTCACAGAAAGAGGATCCTAGAGAGATGGAAAGGTTCCAGTGCCTTGAGGCCCAAGTGAAAATGTTAGCTGAGCAAATAGGAAAGCTCTATACAGCGCAAAAACAACCTTCCAAAGAGGGGGCTGATGGCCATAGCAATGACCGGGGGGCTTCCGAAAAGTGACTAAGTACTCATGATAACTGCAGTGCCAAAATGACAGATTGCTCTGATATAATTTTGCATAACGACTCTGAGATGTCTAATGGATTAAAAATGAAAGTACCAGTAAATGAAATTGTGACAGAAAGTGCAAATACTTCTAAAAAAGAGGTACGGTTTAACTTAGAGCTAAATAAAACAGTAAAGATTTGCACAAATGAAAAAGAAACATTAGGAATTCCAAAAGAACAAAGGAACAGATTTAAGAAAAATGACTCATGCATGGGGAATACCAGTGAACAGGGAGTAAGTGGGGATGCCATAGCTCCTTCCCTGGGCAAGCAAAACAATGACCAAACACAGACAGAAAAAGGAAATACTCACAAGGAGGGTACAAGTCAATCACCTGAAGAATTCTTTGAGCCACATATTTTTGAAGAGGCTGAAAGGGCTGGTATTACACTAAATAATCACAAATGCACAGAATTAAAAAATGACAAATTGCTGAATGATGTTGTTACACATGTTCAGTTGGAAGGTTGTAATGTGGTCTCTGATGTTACCCAGATGGATGGGCGAACGGTGGCCACACTCCAAAAAACCTCTGAACATGGAGAAATGAATAAAATATCTCGCACAGAAATGGGTAAAAAGGAGGGAAAAATGTCTTTTCATTTACCAATGTGCTTAGCCAAAAGTGAAAAAGACCTGAGAAAGGTGAGCCCTGAAATCAGTAAGAATTCACATTTCTTATGTGTATTAGAGGAAGTTGAGGACAGATATTATGCACCCATCACTGTAGAAGAAAAATGCCACACCTTCGCTATGATTGACACTGGCGCACAGGCCACAATTATGTCCAAGGAGCTGGTAAAGAGTATCAATGAAGGGAGGCCTCCACAGAGTCAGATCACAGTGAAGGAAAATCAAGGCCCAGTGCATAACTTTAATGGGGAGGAGGTGCCCATCATAGGTGTAACTGAGGTTGACATAAAAATAGGAAAGCACAGAATGAAACAAGAGGTATTGATCACATCTATTTGTGAAATTCCATTTCTGATGGGGACAGATTGCCTGAAAAGATTGTCTCCTCTCATAGATGGGGTGAATGGAGTGCTGTGGTCCTTAACCAAAAAACCATTGAGGCCTAAGAAACTAAAATCACAAAACAGCAATATAAAAGAATGTCACACCGTTGCCAAAACAAATGATGCTGTGGAGGTATATCTCCAGAATAGCTGCATACCTAGTGTCACTGTTATATTAATGTGTCAAGACAAAGATCAGAGCGACAATGAAAAACTACCTGTACAAATATACTTGGACCCAAGGAAAGATTGGCAGACTGCCATAGATGAGAACACATTACGTTTCTATTTAAAAGAGAATACATGCAAACAGAATACTGTTCCTAAAACAGATTCAGAAAAACACATTACCACTCTGGCAGAAATACACATGGAAGATGAGCAACCATGGGTTCACGTTGGTATAAATGATTATCTTAAAACAATAAAAGCCACTTTAGCGCTTGAACATGAAAGGAGTTTCATTAATGAGAAATTGTTGCAAAAAATTATGGAGAGGGAAGAAATCCCGAAATTTAGGATTAAAAACCAATATGTTTCTGGGTTGGACAGTCCAGACTTTGAAAACCGAATTGCAGGCAGATGCATGCTTAAAATTAGCATTGGGCAGAAAACAATTTACCATAATGTATGGATAGTGAATGGAGCACAAAATGAATTTTACATGGGCAATGACATCATGCACAGAATGTGTATGGTGTTAGATTTCCTTAATCAAAAAATATGGTCACGCCTAGGTGGGCCGGCACCTGATTTTGAAGACAAAAGAAGGGCTTATCATTGTGCACAACTGGTTCCTTATGCCATCGAATTACAAATAAGGAAAGATACTATTATTCCTGCATTTACAAAACAGTTTGCAATAACACTGAAATGCAAAAATGGACAGCAGATGAAAGGCTCTGATGCATTTGTATGCCTGAATGAATCCATAAAACAGCAAGGCCTGGATTATGAATACATTCCATTGGTAGACATTGGTGAGGGATCTGTAAAAATCATGGTAAATAATAAAGGTTGTCAGGATATTCATTTAGAGGAAAACTCCCCATTAGGAATGGCCATACAAAAATCACATTATACGGCAGATTTAAATAACATGGTGATTGGGAATATTCCTGAAAAATATGTAGATGCCAAGGGCGAGTTGCCAGAACACCTGGACTCTCAGCCCAAAGGAATATTTAAAATTCATTCTGTGTATCCTTATGATTCAAATGAGACAGTGTGCTGCCATCAAGAGGATTGCATAATATTTAATTTAAATGAAAATGAAACAGGAAATCAGCCCATTGAAGTGGAAGCTGATATGCCAAAATATTTAAAAGTGGCAGCTCTACAAAAAGACACAGCCACACAGTTAGAGGAAAGCGCTGAGATTCCTTTACCAGAAGAGTTTCCAGAATTTTCCAGAATGGTAGAAGAGCAGATCTCCTTAGCGGATGCATGTGACAGCGATGGGGATCGAAACGACCTGAGGGAAATATTTATGGAGTTTAAGGATGTATTTGCAAAAGATGCTTATGATTGTGGTTTAACTGATTTACATGTGGCCACACTACCAGAAGGTTGTAGCAGAAATCCAGTGTTTGTACGCCAGTATAGACTACCGCTGGCATGTTTAGAATCATTGGCAGAGATTATTAAAAATTTGGAATCACGGGGAATAATCAGGCCCATTCATAGCACATCCAATACGCCTATTTTAGGTGTGTTAAAGCCAAATGGTCAATGGCGGCTGTGTGCAGACTTAAGAGAGTTAAATAAAAGAGTACCAGTATCTAGGTGGCCACTACCATTCATTGATCAGGGCCTAGCTCAGATACATGGTTCAAATGTATTTACCACATTAGATCTCACATCTGGATATTGGTGTGTGCCATTGGCAGAGGAGATACAACACCTATTTTCCTTTGCATTTGACAGGACTCAATATGCCTGGCTTAGAGCTCCGTTCGGGTACATCAATAGTGGGTGTGAATTTGGCATATTTTTGAGAAAGGCCATGCCGGATGCAGCGGAAAGAGGAACAATAGTTTATGTGGATGATGTCCTGATAAAAAATGAAAACCTTAAAAGCCATTTTGATGAAATAAGACATGTGCTTGGCCAATTGCAGAAAGCAGGCGCCAAAGTATCTTTGCAAAAAGC
This sequence comes from Ambystoma mexicanum, assembly GCF_040938575.1. Classification (NCBI taxonomy): domain Eukaryota; kingdom Metazoa; phylum Chordata; class Amphibia; order Caudata; family Ambystomatidae; genus Ambystoma; species Ambystoma mexicanum. The sequence continues at coordinate 128,133,058 of NC_090936.1, read as the reverse complement.
ACAATGGTGCAAGAAAAAAGTGAACTTTCTAGGGCATGAAGTGACTGAACATGGGCTAAATCCACAAAGGAAGAAAATAGAGGCCATTCAAAGATTAAAAGATCCTAAAAATGTGAAAGGAGTAAAAAGTTTATTAGGGATGACAGGCTATAACAGAAAGTTCATTGAGAATTATGCAGAAATCACTCAACCATTGACTAAACTGCTTAAACTAAATACTCCCTGGAGATGGGAAAGAGAGCAGTCTGATGCAGTGGCTAGATTGAAGGAATGTCTTGTAAAGGCACCATGTTTAGCATACCCCATAAAGGACAGGGATTTCTTTATAGAAATAGGCTTTTCTGAACATTGTATGTCAGCAGTGTTATCACAAAAACACGATTTGAATCACAAAACCATTGCATATGCAAGTAAGGCATTTTCCCAAGTTGAAATGAAATTTAATGAATGTGAGAAGGCCCTATTAACCACTGTGTGGGCGCTACAACATTTTCGCCCCATTGTTCAGGGAGAAAAGGTGATTATTGAAACAAATCATCAACCTTTGCAATTTTTAGAGAGTAAAAGAATTAGATCAGGCAATCTAGCGCAATCCAGAATCACTTCATGGACGCTGGCATTACAAGGTTTTCCCGTAGAAGTAAGATATGGACAAAATAAAAAGAGCCCAATTGCTCAAGGGTTAGCTGACTTACATGATTGTGCAGCTGAACAAATACCAAATGAAATGGAAGTGGAAGCTAGTTTACAGGAATTTGAACAATCACCACACAAAGCTTTTGATGAAAAAACATGCAAGGATTTGCCAACTGTATATGTGGATGGTTGTGCTTTTCACATTGAAAATGACAGTAATAAACAATTAGTGGCAGGAATAGGAAATGTCTGGTTGAAATGTGAAGGCGTTCCCAGTATAGGGATGAGGATTGGAGATAGGAGCAGTCAGGTGGCGGAATTGGCAGCCATCTATAAAGCAATTGCTACTGCAGTTGATAAAAAGTTCAGTGAAATTGTCCTGGTGACTGATTCTGACTATGCACGGAATAGCTTTGTGGAGTATTTGCCTGGTTGGAAAGCAAGAGGCATGGTTACATACAACAAAAAGCCACTTAAACATGGAAAAATGATACAAGCCATAGACAAATTGGTGTCAGAAAATAATTTAACAATATACTGGAGAAAAATTTGTGGGCATTTAAAAACACCAGGAGAGGATAAGGAGGGAAATGATAAGGCAGACCATCTGGCTAAGATTGGGGCTGTGATGGGAGAATTGCTACATATTGATTATTTAATGGGTGAAATACAAATTGATGCAGTGACACGTTCTAAAGCACCAAAGGAGATAGATCAACCGGTGGTGCAGTGGAGTCATGACACGCCAGACCAAGATTTGATTGAGGCACAAAAGAATGATCAAATTTTGGGAATCTATTATAATCATTTGATAGATCCTGAACAAAATCCTTTAACAGAAAAAGATTGCATGGGAAAAGAAGAGTTGAGGGTGTTATTAAAGAACAAAACACGAATCAGATTACAGGATGGACTCATGATTAGAGAGTCCATAACAGGACAAATACAGTGGGTAGTACCCCTTTCATTCAGAGGACTAATGCTACACCATGCACATGATGCCATAACTGCAGGCCATAGAGGTTCACAAAAAACATTAGAAATACTAAAAGATTATGCTTACTGGCCTCATATGTCCCAAGATGTGGAATTATATACTAGAGGATGTCTAGTATGCGCCCAATTTAAACCTGCTTCACCAATGCATAGAGCACCATTGATGAAAAGAGGCCTAACTCTCCCATGGTCAGATTTGCAAATAGACTATGTAGGTCCTTTAAAAAGGTCGAGCAGGGGACACCGTTATATTTTGAGTGTGGTATGTTTGATGTCGAAGTGGATTGAGTGCATCCCTGCACCAGATTGTAGTGCGCAAACAGCAGCCACATTACTGGTGAACCATGTGTTCTCAAGGTTTGGGTTGCCACAAAGAATTGAGTCAGACAGAGGAAGTCATTTCACAAGTACTCTAATGAGTAAGGTATGGCAAATACTAGGTGTGAAAAGGAAACTACATATCGCATATCGGGCGGCGTCTTCAGGTACAGTTGAAAGAAGCAATAGGTCTGTTGTGGATATTTTAAAGAAATTTGTGGCAGAAGCAGGTTCCAGCTGGGATTTACGTTTACCGTTGGTTCTGATGGCAATCAGGTCGACTCCTGCCAAAGCAACGGGTGTTAGCCCCCATGAGGTCTTGACAGGTAGGAAAATGGTGTTACCACAACACCTACTACACAGAACACATGAGCAAACTCTAGTGAGTGCATCCACGGTTCATGAATATATTGATGAACTGAGGAGGCATTTGCAACATGCATTTGCTTTTGTGCAGAGAAATCTGGAAAGGGCTGCTGACAGTGCTAAGTCATATTATGACAAAAAGACATCAGTAAAGGAATACAATGTAGGGGATCAGGTGTACAAGTTTCATTTTGGAAAAAGTAAACAGAAAAATTCTAAATTTCTAGCAGCCTGGCAGGGGCCATTTCGAATTATAGATAAGGTTTCTCCTGTAGTGTATAAAACTTTGAAAAATGAAGGTGAAACAGCAATAGAGCAGTTTGTCCATGTAAATCAAATCAAACCATGCCATCCCAGACATGAGATCAGGCAGCTTGAGCATGTAGAAACAGATAAAATCACTTGAACACAAAAAGAGAAAATAAATGGGTACAATCAGGAGGCAGTGACAAAGAAGTTAAAAAGTTGATTGTTATGATGGCACATAAACACTGTAATATATGTAAAAATATATAATATAAATATATAAATAAATAAATAAATAAATGCACATATAACAGAAGCTCGTGGTTGGTGTGCAGAGAGAAAGTGTATTAAATATTGAATGCTGTTTTATATGTGTTTGTTTTCTTTTAACTTGTGTTTAATTTCAGAAGAAAGAAAAAAAAAAAAAAACGAAATATTTTTACCAAGCATGTTTTATTTTTGGCAAAAGGATGAAGTTAGTATTGTGCTATGTACTTAATCTGTTTATTTTCTATTTTGATTTAGACAATTAACATTATTTGGTCGGAGGTTCCGGGATCAGAGGCCACGGGAGACGATGGAGTCCTGGAGTCCCCTGGATGAAGACCAAAAGATGCTTGCCTCCAGGTGGAGGTGAAGACAAAATAACCGGAATGCCAAAAGAGATGACTACTGTGGATTCAAGATTGCCAAGATGAAAGAGTACTCGAATGAACCGAATAACATCGCTGGTCGGGACATACCAAAAGAGACAAAACAAAAGTTCCGGCATATGAAGTTCCACGTATTTATTATTTTAATTATTTATTTTAACTTGTTATATTACTTATTTGTTTTAGTTAGTTGTTTTATTTCATTGTTTTTAATTGACTTGGAAAATTTAAACTTAAATTAATGCCACTTCCACTGAGAAGGCAAATGTGGAACATTTTATGAACTGATGGACTCAGATGAAATGTTGATTGCAAATTTTCATTGATGCACATGAATATTCATTTTGTTGGATTGCTATATTGTAAAAAAAATAGAACAAGTTGTTTTTAGGAATTGGCTTGGATTATAGCCAAGTTCTAAAAACAAAAGGAGGGTATATGTAAGGATATTTGGCGTGTTACAGTACAGAGTACAGCAATACTGCACAAGTAGCAAACATTTTTTGCAGCACCACCACCACAAGGGTGCGGTGCATTGCTATATGGGTTAGCAGATTAACAAGGAAAGACAGGCTATTCAGTCAAAAACGATTTTAACATATAAGATGCAAATCTATTGTTACAGTTAAAAGCACACGTGCTCATTTAAAAATGCACACTATTTTCACCTGAAATGCCTATATTGCTAGAGACACATTTGAAAATTAACAGCTAACCTATTAACCATTAACCTGACTAATAAAACCTTATTTAATATAACCCACTAATAAAATGTGTTCTCCACTGCAGAATTAGGCATACTCTGAAAACCATTTAAATGTGTGTGCAGATTTTTTTCTCTTCTCTTCTCTGCCTGATTCTCCGTGTTTTTGTGCACAGTAACTGCAGGAAGGAGGAAGTCAGATTTGCAACAATTGCAAATGTATAAGCGAAGCTATTGTTGAAGAGTAGGAGGATGAGAGATGATGGATTTCATTGGGACACGTCATACAGAGGGCTGAGAGGAAAGTTTTAGTGGGCAGTATCAGGGAAAAAGACAGGCAGAGACATCTTTCTGCACTACTGGGGAGAAGACCTGGCTGTGGGGTCCTGACTGAATGCAGATTCCTGTGTCCTGCTGCAGTCGAGATTGGGGAGAGCTGAAAGAAAAACCTTTCCACTGGCTGAGGCATTCCTAGCTGAAAAAGCTGAGAATTCCAGGCAATGACCCCGGCTTGAGAAGGCAAGCATTCCTTTTTGCTGGAGTTAATCCAAGAGAGCCACATTCACAAAGAGAACAACTAAAAAGATAAGGTAATGAGAAGTGTGGGAGCTGAGTGTGTACGGTAATATGCAGTCAGTGTAGGATTCCTGTGCGTGTCTTAATCAAATACCAATGTTGCAATTTGAGTTCTGTTCTCCGCCACGCTCTTTGCAGTGTGTCATAGACAATGCTTTGACTGTACCATTTTATTTATTTCTGTAAAGAATGAGATCGTGTCTAAATGCAGCTTTTATAATACAGAAAATATTTGAAAACAGACGGGTGTTTTATTTTCTATTTACCATTACAATGCTGATGATGTGGGGAGATTTTTAAACAGTGCAATGGTCATTTTAAGACAGATGTGTGCATGTCAGAATCAGTATGAATAATTGTGAGTGACTGTAGCATAGCTTGTTGGAGGTACATGAGCCAACGGGAAGAGAGACTCTCTGAACATAGCTCCCTACCGTATATAAAGTAGTGGAAATTACCACAAGACTACCACATATAGCTCTCTGTCGTAAATAAGTCAGTGAGTTCGCCCATGGTGGCACACCAACACTATCACTGGAAATGTTGTATTCCTAGAATGCAGGTCTGAGGTCTCTCTAGTGATCACACGAAAAATCTAAGCAAAGATAAGGGATTCTGGACATTGGGGCCACAAATAAAACAAGGGAATTATGCTCACCAAAATACCACCAACCACGTATACCAAATATGCAGGTCTGGGTGCTGAAATAATGCATGTCCATTGTATTATTGTTGCACATGGCCAAATCTGAATACAAAGAGTGATTATTGCTAAGTTATTTTTCGGCGGTAATAAAATACCGTCAGGCCCCAAATCTCCACAAAATACCCTACATAACTCAATACATAGGCTAATCCCCGTATATCCAACAAACATATTTTGCTCGTGAGACAACCATGGTGCTATTAGCACCATGGTCCATGCCGGATTCCGCCATGGTGGATGGCGGAATTACCACCCCATTCCAAGGTGAGTGGGGCGGTAATTCCCCATTCACCATTTGCCCTTCCCCATTCCCATTTTTGCCCCATAGGGCATAATGGGGATGGGGAAGGTGCTAATTACGGCACCGTAAATTACGGTGCCGTAATTAGCACCAAGGTCGCTTAGCGCCTTGGACTTTAACGCCTGCAAAAAGCAGGCGTTAAAGTGTGAATCAGGCGTTAGCGCCGTTAAACCCTTAACGCCTGACTTGTAATGAGGGCCAAGGAGTATAACACATACGCAGAGGATGCTCTTTTTTCCTTCTGCCACTTTTAGAAATACTCAGGTAACTTTATTGAATGACGTGACCTGCACATATCTCAGAGGCACAGCAGCAGCATAAGAGATGTGGTGGCCAGCTCACTTGCATACACACGCTCCATTCTAACTACATGGAATGTGGGAACGAGAAAACAAAAATAACTCACCTTCCCACCATCACGGGGAATGCCAGCTTGCCAGTTCCCTGTGACAAGAGACAGCCATGCACAACAAAATACCCCAACACATACCCAGGAATTTCCTCACTTGTAACTTACACACTAAGAGGAGAATGAGAGAGAGTGGAGATGGATGTGAAAGTCCCATTGAGTTTGGCTGAGGTACAGGTGATGGTGATTGGCAAAATTAAGGATATGTGGCAGGATCGGTGGCATATGACTTCAAAGGGGCGGCAATTGTATGCATTGTGCAGGGAGGTGCAGGTTTCTGGGGCGTTTGAGGGGGGTGTAGAGTTGGCATGAAGCCAGGTATGTTTTTTTTTTTCCTTTCCACTCTCCCAACCCCACTTACCTTCTTCTCTGTCTTCTTTCGAGAACGGACGCGCTGGGAACAACTCTGTTCCCAGCGTGTCTGCTCCCGATGGCCGCCATGGAAAGGGAAAACGAACTCCGTTTTCCCTTTCCCAGCGGCCATTTTCTTGGTCGGTTTCCTTTTTATTTTTTTCTGTCCGGAAATGCCGAGCGTTTCGGGACAGAAAAAAATGCTGTTAGTGCCCTGGTTATGCAGATATTGCAGGCCGAGTTAATAATAGCTATATGCCCCTCACGACTGGGGCATTCACGACTCAGGTAATGCCCTGGGGCCATTCGTTAAGGCCCTCACTTCGCTCTGGCCTATAAATATGGGCCCCGGGGCATTACCTGAGCCAGTAATGCCCCCGCCACTTGGGGCACATTGTTTAGCAGGTTGTCAGTGTGGCTATCTGTATTTGTTCGATTAGCTGTCGAAAATCTAAGCTGCCCTCCAGCTAGGGCACAGCATGAACTGGTATTTAGCACGACTGGGGCTATTGTTTCAGACCATAGGAGATGTTCCAATGAATGTTTCATAATAATATGCTAGGATTACATCAGCAAAGACTATGCTGGGAGGAAACACAAGGGCACCAGTAAAGTTAGTGGTGACTTTGATTCTGACAATAGTGAATGACATATATACTTCATGTTCACGCAACAAGTCATGTCAGTTACTCTGATGATTTGCCGGCATTGCACTGAGGGGCTCCTTTCGACCTCACTCTATTTCACTCTACCAAGCAGCAGAGCAACTCTCTGAATGGCATTAGGGCTCTCACAACATCCCGTGTAACTCCACTTGTTTGTCTTCATCAATCTAGTTAATATCAACATTTCTTTCAGTGGTGGTTATGATTCAACCTTTTTTGCTATACCAACCAACAAGCCACTGTCCACGCCATCGTACCACACCCACAAACAACACCCTCTGTAATTTATGTTTGTCTTCTTCTGTCTAGTTAATATCAACATTGAATTTAGTGGTGGTTCTGTCAACCTTTATTTGGCTCTGACAACTAGTGGGGCATTGTCTGTGTTGTGGGATGTTTTTACCCATGCATCCAAGCCCTACCTCAAAAACTGTGCAGTACTGGCATTGAAAACATCATGATGGCCAGAGCTTCCCAGAAAATGCCCAGGGAAGTGCATGAAGAATAGGCTGCCACCCATTTTGCCGATGTTATGGGCACAGAAGGGCACTGCCTAAAACCACCATTGGACTACCCACACAGTAGCCTGAAACCATTGGGAATGGCAATGCTGATTGCCAAAAGCAACCTAGAATTGTGGGGAATTCATTTTCTTAAATCCCAAAAATGGGTGCATTACCAGTACTCACCACTATCAGAAAGCCGGCGTTTTAAAACAACACCAGACTTTTTTTCTCTTTTTGTGTAAAACTGAACAAATGAACCCAAAGCAGGCCAAAGAAAGACTTACTGAGAGGTGGATACAATGTAAAGTTATATTCTGAAGTGACTTGAAGGTTTATAACAAGACTGGCTGAGCTGTGGATTTCAGCAGTTTAAGTAAATTTGGACTGAAAGACACTAAAAATCTAAATGTTTAAAAGAAATGAGTGACCTACTTTTGAGTGTCACATAGGTTGCAATTGTTTAAATGTCATAGTTTTAAACTTAGAATCAGCATTTTAGCTGCATATGTAAAAATTGTTAGTTTTATTTGAATGCAGAAAACTGGGTAACTAAAAGTCACATTAGCTGGGGCCTGGCTTAAGGAACTGAATTCTGCCCACCAGCTACCCCTGACAGGAGTTGAGACTTGCACAACAGCTGTGTTCCCAGGCCTACCTGCCTTTTGCTGCTGCCACCAAAAGGGATATGACACTTCTCTGATTGGATTACCAAGGGACTGCTAGAGACTAAACATAGGACCCAGGCAGAGGGTTTATGGAAGTGGCCATAAATGGCTTCCTCTTGAACGATGGGCCTTCCAGGGCCCAGGCAGATGGTTTATTGCAGGGGTGATAAAAATGGCTTCCTCTTGGCAGAAACTGGGAGGGGGAGAAACTGGAGACAGAGGCTGAGCTTGAAGAAAGTGGAAAAACGGGTTTCTGTACCATGTGACCTGAAAAGACACACCCCTGTAGCCAGAATATGGTCTTAGAAAAAGATGAATAACTCATAGTACGGACTTGTCATAATTATTTAAATGATACCATAATTCTTGTGATTTTTCTGCCCACATTTTAAGAGGTTTTTAGAACCGGTGGCATGATCTGGGGGCAAACTAGCAGTTAAGAGGGTATTACTTAAAATGTCTGCATGTGAAAAGTCTGATACTTCATCAATTAATGCCTGCATGCCTTGCACACATTTGGGTAAATTTGATTAAGAATCTGATATTGGTAACCTGATTAAAAAGTGCAAATGTTGCCATTTCTGAATGCAAGCTCCGCGGAAGAGCAGATTTGGACAGGGTATACCTCCTGTGATATGTGATGGGTGCATGTAATTTTAAACAAATGTGTACCTGTGTAAATATGTTTTTTGAGCAAATATAGATTGTGTGTAAAGTTGACAGGGGTGGGTTCTCTGTATCATAAACAGACCTCATCATGATGACACTTCATTTAATTCCCCCAATCAAGGGGAAGAGGATGAAGTGGCCAATGACAAGTGGAGAGGGGTAGGGCCTAGGAAGCTAGCCTTTCCACCCATTTTCAAAACACATAAAAGCAGACAGTCAGGACAGATAGGGACATTCAATTCCATTTGCTGCGGAGCATGCTGCCGGACCATACCACATCCAGAGAATCAGACTTCAAATCCATCAATCTCCAGAGAAAGCTGTGCAGAAAGATCCAGAAGCAGTGCTGTACCCAGAGAGAGCAGAGCTGACCCAGACCGCTGTGCGCAGAGATCGTCCGTGGCGAGTGAAGAAAACCTGACCAGATCCGTGGCGAGGCCCATTCTAATTCAAAAATATATTGTGAGTACCTAGCAGAACTGTGCAGAACCAATCTCTTAGTTAAAATAATCTAATCCAAGCTATTTTAATCTAAGTAGAACTGCCTCCTAACTGTCACCTATCATTTGCAAAGCTGTCACCTGTCATTTCTAGTTGCTAGCTGTCACTTGTCACTTTGAACTTTAAAATTTCAAATCTGAAAAACGACCTTTACCATATCGCTCATATCTCCGTGGCCGTTTGTCTTAGAGACTTGCAGTAACTTTCCTCTGAAAGCTGGGAATCGTGGCTTTTCAACGGACCTAGAACCGCATTCCTATTCCATACACTTTTGCCGCAATCGCGAAAAACGCACTCGCGAATTTGCCGCGATTTGCAAATTTCTCCACGTGGGAAAACCGCAGTTTCCTTGCTTTCCTTGCTAAAAAATTTGTTTGCCTCTTAAGAACCATCCCTGAATCATTGCTAGAGTGAGCCGGGACTAATATTAACTAGATACCACTCACCCTGAACCTCTAGGGGGAATTAAAAGCATTTTAGCATATTTTTCACTTCATTGCCAGCACATATAAAAGCATTTTGGGCCTGTGTTTCAAACTTCTATAGTCTAAGCTTGCTGGGGTGAACTGAATTACATTTGATTGCATTTCTGAGAACTGTGTGCTTTACTTCCATTTCCTTGCATTGCATAAAAGGGGGGGTGAATTGCCAGAGAAAAGTGATTACATTGTTTTGTTGAAATCATATTGAGTATTTTCTGTATTGCATTTTCATTCAACATTATATCCATCTGAACTTATATAAAGCATTCTCTACCACCTTATTCTTCTGTTCCTATTCACAAGTGTGCTAGTGCCAGACTATCCATTATTGATTACTGCTCAGATTTGGTGTGATATTCAATTATTAAATTATTATAAAGTGTGATATAGATATCTATTGTTTATATTATCAAATAAACCTTTTAACTTGCAAAACAGAACTACTTCTTGGCTCAGTGGGGTCAGGGGGATTCCAAGAGAGGGGTGTTATATAGGGGTAGTCATCCAGAACGCATGAACTGGACATAAAGATATATCAATAAGGGTTTCCATTCAGTATCCCAGACTAGGCATTGACTTAGCTGTAGTGTTGAATTGAATCCTCTTACAAATTGGGGGCTCGAGCGGGACGTTTGGGTTAGATCTATCACTTGTGCAGATTAATACAGTGTGCCAGCTGACCAGATACACATATCCGGTCGGATCGCCACGCTGTGTTACGCTGTAAAGCACTCCTCAAAGGAACGCTCGAAGGAAAAGGTCTGTTTTGCAAAAATAAAATACAAACTTCTGTAAGTCAGGACAGAGACCAATCTCTAGAATGACGACCTTAGTAGACATGAAAATAGCCAGAGAGCACTTCTTACATAAGTTATTTGTGAGAGGTGAGTGGACTCACCAGGACCGCATGGTCTGGTTGCAGGCCATCACGCAACAGGTCACTGAAACAGGGTCAGATATATGGGGAGATCAGGGTCCCCTATATGTGGCCCTGAGTGAACTATACATGGCTCCTAAAGCTAAGGATGAACAAGACAAGATGGTTAGGATAGCCGCATACCTGTACCTATATATGGGAGACATGCAGGATAAATGTACGGAAAGCCAAGATCTGGCGAACAAGCGACAGATGGCGTTAGAGAAGGTCCAATCTGACCTGGTCTCTTCTGAGCAGAGGCTGCAGGGGAGCCAGGAGTCAGAAAATGAGAGTAGACAGCACATCATTAAAATAAAGAGGGATATGGACATCCTGCAACAGGAAAAGGCTGACCAGGATACCAGATTTCTGGCCTTGCAGAAGGAGTACCAAGAAGGTTTGGACTCCCTACTGCAGAGCCAGAAAAAGCTGGAGCAACAATTAGACTTTAACAGGGCATGCACGGACCAGATAGCCATCCTGCAAAGTCATCTAGATAGAGTGAAGGCAGAGAGCAACAAGCTGATTTTGAAAGACCTGGATACCCAGGCAGAGTTTGATGAAGAACGCCAGAAAGCTGGTGCCTTTCAAAGGCAGAGGGACGACCTGGCGGCACAAATGCAGGCTCTTAGTCAGGAAAGAGACGCCTTAGGCCAGGAAGTCTGCCATTTAAAAAGAAAAACAGAAGAAAATCACTTGGCCCTCCAGGGGCTGGGTGACCTCCAAAAAGAACACCAGAACTTGTTAGAACACACCAGGAGGGTGGAGGATGCTCTGGCAAGAAAGGAGCAGGCCAATAGGGACACAGCTCAGGAGGTAACCCTCCTGCAGCAAAGACTGGCCCAGTGCTCCAGGACCAATCAGGAGGCACAGAGAGAGAATGAGGCTCTCTGCCAGCACAATGATAGACTCCAACAACAGATAGCGATGCAGGAGAGACTGATAGAGTCTAGTAAGGCCTTAACTGAGGAACTGAAGGCGCAGGCTCTTGCATTGCAACAGGGAGCAGGGGCGGATAGAGATGAGGTTCGCTGGGAAAGAGAAACTCCTGAGCATAACCCCAGGAGCCCTAGTACCAGAGGCCTTTATTTCTCTCAGTCCCTGGACTCTGCCACCCCCATGTCCCCTGGCGCACATGAGCACAGGGCCACAGGGATGGCAGATTACTATCCAGCCAGAAGCATGGGGCTCATAGGCCAGTGCCACCCAGGAATGGAGGGGCGGGCATCCGGGTATGGGCACCCAAGCACAGTGCAATTTAATGGGGAACCCCAGGAGAGTAGGCCCATTAAGGGCATCCTGAAAACCTCTGCCCAGTTGGGTCAGTGGGGGGGGGTACCCATCAAATCCTGGCAGCAAGGAGGGATCTGAAGACTCCTCTGAGCGGTACAGGACACAGGAGACCAGGTCCCCACATTCTGCCAGCCATTCCCAGGCTCGCAGAATCCGGGAAAACCTGGAAGAACAGACGGGAACCTCTGGGAGCAGTGCCTCTGAGTCAGAAGATGAATGGACCAGGGTTACCCGGACCAAAAGGGCCAATAAGACAAAAAGGGCCTTGCTTAAGGACCCCTTAAAGCAGATTAAGGCAATCAGGAGCGTCATCACGCCTTATCATAAGAACGCCAAGTATTCTGTTTGGGAGCACTTAGAGTTGTTTTAGCAAATGATGGAGACTTTCCATTTGAAGGACAGCCAAAGCTGTATTCAATATGTAAAGTGGACCTTCTCCCCGGAATACTCCAGTTTCTTTGCAGGGCTGGAGGACCAAAATCATTTAAGATGGCCATCTTGAAACATTTTTCTACTCATAGAAATCCTCAAGAGGCTCGCAAGGCAGCCTACAATTTACAATGTGGGGAGGATCAGGCCCCACAAGAATTTGTGCAGGAGTTAAAGCGTGCTTTTGCACAGACCACAAGAAGGGTGCGCACGGATAGCAGAGAATTTATTAATACGTTTTTCCATGCCTTGCCCAAATACATAATGACCCAGCTCGTGAGGGATTTTCACGAGAAAAGATCTTTAGACTGGGTCATTGAACAGGCGACCCGGATCTATGAGGTGCAGAAGCCAATAGAAAATAAAAATAATGTGCCCAAAAACCCCAAAGCCAACAACACCCCTGCTGCTGCCAAGGTGGCAGAGGTAAAGGTCACCCCAGTTTTAGATTTGGAGATGGGGGGGCCTAAAAACCTACCTGCACCTAATAATGCTAGGCCCAGAAGGTCCTCGGGCCAGTCACAGACAGGGAGCCAGGGAGGCAGCCCCACAAATGCGGTCCCTCGCTCTCCTGATTATGTAAGCCCCCGTTACAAGGGAAACAGACCCATCCTGGGTTATGTGTGGACTCCTCCAGCCCAAGGGGGGGATCCAGCCAAGCACCTAACCCAGAGAACTTCCCTCCCAACTTCTCACAGGAGGGCAGAAACTCACCAAACCCTGGGCAGAACTTCTTCCCCAGGAATCCACCCAACTTCCAGCCCCAAAATCCTCCACCCTTCTTTCCCCAATTCCCTGAGCCCAGACAACCGAATCCGGGAGAGGGGAGGCCAAGGGTGGAGGGGTATCCAAATCTTCCCAACCAGGGGTACTACCAAAGAAGGGATAGCTACCCTTCCCGGGATCAGCCCAGGGGAGAAAACAGGGCCCCGTATCAGCCTGAGCGGGTTTCCCAGTTAGAGCGCCAGGTTCAAAACATGGCGCGGGATCTGGGTCACATACTGAGGGCTCAGCAGAACCCTCAGATCGGCATGCCGGCGCAGAACGCACCCAACTCTGGACCTGGTGCTCCAGAACAATGACGGGGGCAGCACCCCGATAGCTCACCGGTTCCCAGGGAGGAGGCACAAAGGGAAGGGGGGTGTAAAGCCTTGGAGGAAGCTTCCTTCCTCACTTGTAAACAGCCCCTGGAAACCCAGGAACCGGAAACAAAATCTCTTGCCCCTGAAAGCCTGCCTCCTAAGGAGCAGAGGGGGGTAGGAGAAACAAAAGACCCAAACAGACTCAGTTTGAGGAGGAAGTACAGATCTTCCAATTTCAGGGAGAGGGATCCTCAGAGGATCCTGGGAAAAGGATCTTCTCCTTCAGAGAGGGGGGAACTCCTCCCAAAAAAAAATGGGTCCCTAGGGATGCAAAACCAGACTGGGGAGATGTGGAGACTGAGCTACCGCCGCCCACCATCTCATCCCAGAACCAACAGCAAGAAAATCCCCTGGTTCAAACCCATCCTGGTGACTGCCTCCAAAAAGGGGGGGGGGGCGGCCCGGAACCGGAGCCAGGGGAACCCACAATGGCTCTGATCTCCAGTTGCCAATTTTTTCTTTCAGATTCCCAAGGCTCTCCACAGAATTCCGCCCAAATCTCTTCTCTAGCAATGTCCAAAACCAGAAAGTTAGCCCACCAGTTGTCCAAAAAATGTGCATTATCTGTGCCCCCTTGAGGAGAAGGAGGGAAGATACTATGCCCCGGTACAAGTACAGGGACAAGGTACAATTTTGGCACTGGTGGACACGGGATCTCAAGCTACCCTTCTGTCCAGAAGGGCCTTTGATGAACTGAATGCAGGAAGGGGAGGGAATTACCAAATTCCTCTCACCTCACTTCCTGGACAACTCCAGAACTTTGAAGGGAAGGAAATTCCCGTAGAGGGGACGGCAGATTTGGACATTAAAATTGGGCGACACAAGTTGAAACACCCGGTCATAGTTGTGACTCCAGAGGGCACCCCTTATTTACTGGGGAATGACCTCCTGAGGAGGTTGTCACCCATAATAGATTACGTAAACAAGGTCCTCTGGACCCAGACTCGCCGACCAATAAAATTAAAACAGAGTGTCAACCATGTTAGTTTAAACGGGCACATGCCACATGGTTGAACAAAAATCTGACCAAGTAGAATTTCACTTCCAGAATAGCCAAATTCCAGACGTGACAGTAATAGCAGTAGGACAACAGACGGGTGATGGAGGGTCCTCTCTATTTCTGAAAATCAACCTTCCTTCCAGTCTAAAGTGGTACTCCACGCTGGAAGGAAACACTCTGATATTCTATACTAATCCACAATCAGAAACTCCCACTCCTATAGTCCAGAAAGATGTGAAATCAGCTCAGAGCCTGGCTGATATTCAGCAAATTGGAGAGCAGTTCTTCATCCCTGTCCAATTAAATGATGGGAAGGACTCTGTTCTCGCTCGAGTGTGTGTGAACAACGGTAAGAGCTTCATCAGCGAAGCCATGTTCCGCCAACTCCCAAAAGATCCAGCCATTCCCACATTCAAACTGATAGACAAATGGGAAATGGACCTGGAAGCGCCTAATTCCAAACATCTCCTGCCAAGCAGGTGTATGCTCAAAATATCCATTGGCAACAAGAGCATAGTCCATAATTGTTGGGTCGTGCGAGACGTCACTGCTGCTTTTTACTTAGGCAGTGACATTCTCAATCGCTTTGCCATTAGTTTGGACCTAATAAACTTCAAAGCTTGGTCCCCACTAGCGGATAATCCCATGGGCTTTGATGATCCAGAAAAAGCATTTAGGTCAGCTCAATTGCTACCTTATGCAGTTGAGATTCAGATCAAAGAGGAAGTCACCATCCCAGAAAGGACCCGACAATTCTCCCTGGAAGTGAAAGTCAAAAGAGGACAACATTTGAAAAACCCTGATGCTTACATACATCTAAACGCTTCTCTCCAACAGCAAGGGTTGGGGGTAAACCCAACACCATTAGTCAACATAGAACATGACACCATTCTAATAGGGGTGGATAACAGCGACTTAAAGAGTACTACTCTAGCCGCAGGCACCACTATTGGAATGGCGGTTGATGACCGTCATTTTTCCATCGATTTAGGTAATGAACTGTTAGGGCCAATCCCCAAGGACTGCTTTGACAGTGACAGTGATGACAATACAACACCAGACAGGATTTTTACCCGGCATGGGGGGAACTTCCTGGTGTACACTTCCTGCCCCTATGGCAAGGAAGATGTGACTTGTGACTTCAGGAGGGATGAGGTGATTTTCCAGGTCCATGAGGGCTGCCTTTCCCACCTGAAGCCTCCGGTCCAAATCAGCACTCTGACCAGGGACTTCTCCACCCAGCTGGAGGAGGCCGCGGAGATAGCCAAACCAGAAGTCTTTCCAGGCTTCAGGCAGATGGTGGAAGAAAGAGTCAACCTAGCTGATGCCTGTGTGACTCTGGAACAAAAGCAAAAGTTGAAACAAGTTTTCTTGGATTTCCAAGATCTCTTTGTGGTAGACTCATATGACTGTGGTCGCACCAACATCCACACAACAACAATCCCCACGGACCCTGGCATGACTCCAGTGTTTGTGAAGCAATATTGTTTGCCTCTCGCATCCATGCAGTCCCTTACTGAAATAATTAAGAACCTTGAGTCCCGGGGAATAATCCGTCCAGTTCACAGCACCTTCAATAATCCGGTGCTGGGAATATTGAAGCCAAACGGCCAGTGGAGACTCTGCGCCGACCTCAGGGATCTCAACAAACGGATCCATACTTCCCGATGGCCTCTGCCCTACATTGACCAAGGGCTGGCCCAGATCCAGGGGTCACAGGTATTCACTGCAATAGACCTGACCAATGGATACTGGACCGTGCCTGTCAGCAGGGAGGACCAATACAAACTGGCTTTTACCTTTGGGGGCCAGCAGTATACATGGACCCGGACTCCCTTCGGATACCTTAACTCCGGTAATGAGTTCAATATTTTCCTACATAAGGCCATGCCCGACCTGGGTGCG
Organism: Ambystoma mexicanum; assembly: GCF_040938575.1. Lineage (NCBI taxonomy): Eukaryota > Metazoa > Chordata > Amphibia > Caudata > Ambystomatidae > Ambystoma > Ambystoma mexicanum. The sequence continues at coordinate 128,116,624 of NC_090936.1, read as the reverse complement.
AGGGGTAACCTGGCTTATGTAGATGATGTCCTCATCAAAAGTTCATCTGTGGAGGAACACATAGCAGAGATCCGTTATGTTCTGACGCAGTTGAGGGCCGCCGGAGCAAAATTTTCCTTTCAGAAAGCACAGTGGTGTAGAACCCGTGTTAATTTATTGGGACATGAGATTACTCCTCAGGGTCTCTGTCCCCAGGAAAAGAAAGTGGAAGCACTTCAGAAACTGAAAGACCCCACAACTCTGCGGGAACTAAGGAGCCTCCTTGGACTGACTAATTACAGCAGAAAGTTCATTGAGGGCTACGCAGAGATCACCAGACCCCTGATTCATCTCCTGAAGGGGGGGGTCAAGTGGGAATGGGGTCCAGAACAAGCCGAGGCGGTAAAACAACTCAAGAGAAGCCTCTCAAAAGCGCCTTGCCTAGCTTACCCTGTCAGAAACAAGGAGTTCTTCCTGGAGACGGGGTTCTCTAATACGTGCTTGACAGCAGTATTATACCAAAAGCATGACAAGGTCAATAAAGTAATCTCCTATGCGAGCAAAACTTTATCCTCTGTGGAGGTAAAATTCAACGATTGTGAGAAGGCACTCCTGGCAACGGTGTGGGCATTGAAGAATTACCGCCCGTTTATCCAGGAGGAACACATCACAGTGGAGACTCCACACCAGCCTTTGCAATATCTCCAAAGTGACAGAATCCGGGCCGGAAATGTGAGTAATTCCCGAATTACTTCCTGGATTCTGTCAATGCAAGGCTTTCCTGTGGAGGTCAGATATGGCCAAAACAAGAAGAGTCCCCTCGCGCAAGGTCTGGCTGACTTGCATGATTGTGCCAGAGAAAACTGTCTCGAGGACGAAAGTGTAAAAATAAAGGACAACATGGAGGCATACCTTAATTCCCCCCACAAAGTCTTTGAAGAAGACAAGTGTGAGGGAATGCCCACTGTATATGTGGATGGATGCTCTTACCATGCTGACAACGACGGGGAGAAAGAACTGGTGGCCGGCGTAGGGAATGCATGGGTGAATGAGTCCCCAGAACCCTCCGCTGGATACAAAATTGGTCCCCGAAGTAGTCAGGTGGCAGAATTGATGGCTGTGCATCAGGCCATCCTCACTGCTGTCCAGCATCAACTCCACGAACTGGTCATAATCACAGATTCGGATTATGTACGGAACGGGTTCGTGGAGCACCTGGATAATTGGAAAGCCAGAGGCATGTTATGTGCTAACAACAAACCCTTGAAACATGGGAAGTTGATCCAAAACATTGATGATCTGGTCACCTCGAATGAGATGACCATCTATTGGAAAAAGATCAAGGGTCATTCCAAAGTAGAGGGACCAGACAAAACTGGAAATGACTTAGCTGATCAGCTGGCCAAAACCGGGGCCATCCAAGGGGCTCTAATTGAGATTGAGTCCCTGTTGGGGGAAATCCAGGTCACTGCTATCACTAGGTCCCAGACAGATGCTCACAACGACCTTTCAATTGCACAATGGAGTAAGGAGACCCCTGATGCTGATTTGATTACCGCTCAGAAGGGGGATCCAATAATTGGTAAATTTTACCAGCACCTTGAGGACCCTGAGAACTTTCCCCTGACGGATACCGATTACACTGGGAAAGAGGACCTAAGAGTGTTGATGAAATGTCCAAAAATGTTCCGAATCCAAGACGGTTTGCTGGTAAGGAAATCCAAAGCTGGCCACGATCAGTGGGTGGTTCCTACCTCATTCCGAAGCCTGATGTTAAGTCACGCCCATGATGCGGCCACCGCCGGTCATAGGGGGTTTCACACAACATTGGAAATCTTAAGAGAGGTTGCATACTGGCCACACATGGGGCAGGACCTCGACCAATACTTGAAGGGGTGTCTTGTGTGTGCACAATTTCAGCCGACGTCCCTCACACACCGCGCGCCTCTCCAAAAGAGGGGGATGACACTGCCATGGTCAGATTTACAAATCGACTTTGTAGGCCCCGTGATTCGCTCTGCTAGGGGGAATAAGTACATGTTGACTGTGACATGCTTGTTTACCAAGTGGGTGGAATGTCTCCCAGCCCCAAATTGCAAGGCAGAAACTGCAGCTGCCCTGATGATTAACCACATTTTTTCCCGTTTCGGTCTACCTCAAAGGATTGAGTCAGACAGGGGTAGCCACTTCACCAGTGAAGTAATGACAAAGATGTGGGAGATACTGGGGGTCAAAAGGAAGTTGCATATTGCTTACCGGCCAGCTTCTTCTGGGGCAGTAGAGAGATATAACCGAACCATTGTGAGCATATTAAAGAAGTTTGTGGCAGATTCTGGGCCAAGTTGGGATATCCGATTACCTCTGGTCCTAATGGCCATCAGATCTACCCCTTCATCTGCAACCAAAATGTCACCATTTGAGTTGATGACTGGGCGCAAGATGGTGCTTCCTCAGCATTTGCTCTACAGGACCCAAGAGCAGACACTGATAAATGCCTCCACAACTCATGAGTATGTGGAGAATTTAAGGAAACACCTTCAACATGCTTTTGCTTATGCTCAGCGGAATCTAGAAAGATCAGCTGATAGCATGAAGACCCACTATGACCTGAAGACTTCCAGGAAGGAATATCAGGTGGGGGACCGGGTCTATCTATACAATTTCCAAAGGAACCAGGCCAAACAGCGAAAATTTTTGCCTACATGGAAGGGACCCTTTGAGATTATAGACAAAATCTCCCCTGTGGCCTACAAGATCCGCATCCCCAAAGGCGGTTTGGCAGAGGGGAAGACAAGTGGGTCCACATAAACCAGTTGAAGTGTTGCCATCCCAGGCACACTCTGCAACAACTGGAGGAATCCTCTGGAATCCTAGAGGGTACTGTCTCAGATTAATTCAGTTCTAACTTAAAATGTCCTACATATCGCCTATCAAATTCTGAGTTTCTCAATGTGGGTGTTTTCGTTTTTGAATGCAAAAAGAAATGTGCATGTTCATATGTTTTGACTATAAATTTATATGCCACCCCACTATATCAATGGTGGGGGAAAAATGTCTATGAATAGGTATTGCAGCTCTTCCTTTGTCGTCCTAGGAGAAAGAAAACCTGGAGACGGGCCAAGGAGGACGATCCGGAGACCGGGAGCAGAGACGCAAGGGGCCCAGTGTACCGCCCAATATTCCCATCAGGACCGGCGAGGAGAACCGATCGATCAGTACCGGATGGAGGAAAAGATGCTGAACTGTGCCATCTATTGGAAGAAGATGAGGAAACATCCCAGGTCTTGCGAGTTCCATCAGTGAAACAGAATGGCCATCGCAAGAGGGGGGCTTGTGGGATGTTTTTACCCATGCATCCAAGCCCTACCTCAAAAACTGTGCAGTACTGGCATTGAAAACATCATGATGGCCAGAGCTTCCCAGAAAATGCCCAGGGAAGTGCATGAAGAATAGGCTGCCACCCATTCTGCCGATGTTATGGGCACAGAAGGGCACTGCCTAAAACCACCATTGGACTACCCACACAGTAGCCTGAAACCATTGGGAATGGCAATGCTGATTGCCAAAAGCAACCTAGAATTGTGGGGAATTCATTTTCTTAAATCCCAAAAATGGGTGCATTACCAGTACTCACCACTATCAGAAAGCCGGCTTTTTAAAACAACACCAGACTTTTTTCTCTTTTTGTGTAAGACTGAATAAATGAACCCAAAGCAGGCCAAAGAAAGACTTACTGAGAGGTGGATACAATGTAAAGTTATATTCTGAAGTGACTTGAAGGTTTATAACAAGACTGGCTGAGCTGTGGATTTCAGCAGTTTAAGTAAATTTGGACTGAAAGACACTAAAAATCTAAATGTTTAAAAGAAATGAGTGACCTACTTTTGAGTGTCACAGAGGTTGCAATTGTTTAAATGTCATAGTTTTAAACTTAGAATCAGCATTTTAGCTGCATATGTAAAAATGGTTAGTTTTATTTGAATGCAGAAAACTGGGTAACTAAAAGTGACATTAGCTGGGGCCTGGCTTAAGGAACTGAATTCTGCCCACCAGCTACCCCCGACAGGAGTTGAGACTTGCACAACAGCTGTGTTCCCAGGCCTACCTGCCTTTTGCTGCTCCCACCAAAAGGGATATGACACGTCTCTGATTGGATTACCAAGGGACTGCTAGAGACTAAACATAGGACCCAGGCAGAGGGTTTATGGAAGTGGCCATAAATGGCTTCCTCTTGAACAATGGGCCTTCCAGGGCCCAGGCAGATGGTTTATTGCAGGGGTAATAAAAATGGCTTCCTCTTGGCAGAAACTGGGAGGGGGAGAAACTGGAGACAGAGGCTGAGCTTGAAGAAAGTGGAAAAAATGGTTTCTGTACCATGTGACCTGAAAAGACACACCCCTGTAGCCAGAATATGGTCTTAGAAAAAGACGAATAACTCATAGTACGGACTTGTCATAATTATTTAAATGATACCATAATTCTTGTGATTTTTCTGCCCACATTTTAAGAGGTTTTTAGAACCGGTGGCATGATCTGGGGGCAAACTAGCAGTTAAGAGGGTATTACTTAAAATGTCTGCATGTGAAAAGTCTGATACTTCATCAATTAATGCCTGCATGCCTTGCACACATTTGGGTAAATTTGAGTAAGAATCTGATATTGGTAACCTGATTAAAAAGTGCAAATGTTGCCATTTCTGAATGCAAGCTCCCAGGAAGAGCAGATTTGGACAGGGTATACCTCCTGTGATATGTGATGGGTGCATGTAATTTTAAACAAATGTGTACCTGTGCAAATATGTTTTTTGAGCAAATATAGATTGTGTGTAAAGTTGACAGGGGTGGGTTCTCTGTATCATAAACAGACCTCATCATGATGACACTTCATTTCATTCCCCCAATCAAGGGGAAGAGGATGAAGTGACCAATGGCAAGTGGAGAGGGGTAGGGCCTAGGAAGCTAGCCTTTCCACCCATTTTCAAAACACATAAAAGCAGACAGTCAGGACAGATAGGGACATTCAATTCCATTTGCTGCGGAGCATGCTGCCGGACCATACCACATCCAGAGATCCAGACTTCAAATCCATCAATCTCCAGAGAAAGCTGTGCAGAAAGATCCAGAAGCAGTGCTGTACCCAGAGAGAGCAGAGCTGACCCAGACCGCTGTGCGCAGAGACCGTCCGTGGCGAGTGAAGAAAACCTGACCAGATCCGTGGCGAGGCCCATTCTAATTCAAAAATATATTGTGAGTACCTAGCAGAACTGTGCAGAACCAATCTCTTAGTTAAAATAATCTAATCCAAGCTATTTTAATCTAAGTAGAACTGCCTCCTAACTGTCACCTGTCATTTGCAAAGCTGTCACCTGTCATTTCTAGTTGCTAGCTGTCACTTGTCACTTTGAACTTTAAAATTTCAAATCTGAAAAACGACCTTTACCGTAACTTTCCTCTGAAAGCTGGGAATCGTGGCTTTTCAACGGAACTAGAAACGCATTCCTATTCCATACACCTTTGCCGCGATTTGCAAATTTCTCCACGTGGGAAAACCGCAGTTTCCTTGCTTTCCTTGCTAAAAATTCGTTTGCCTCTTAAGAACCATCCCTGAATCATTGCTAGAGTGAGCCGGGACAAATATTAACTAGATACCACTCACCCTGAACCTCTAGGGGGAATTAAAAGCATTTTAGCATATTTTTCACTTCATTGCCACCACATATAAAAGCATTTTGGGCCTGTGTTTCAAACTTCTATAGTCTAAGCTTGCTGGGGTGAACTGAATTACATTTGATTGCATTTCTGAGAACTGTGTGCTTTACTTCCATTTCCTTGCATTGCATAAAAGGGGGGGTGAATTGCCAGAGAAAAGTGATTACATTGTTTTGTTGAAATCATATTGAGTATTTTCTGTATTGCATTTTCATTCAACATTATATCCATCTGAACTTATATAAAGCATTCTCTACCACCTTATTCTTCTGTTCCTATTCACAAGTGTGCTAGTGCCAGACTATCCATTATTGATTACTGCTCAGATTAGGTGTGATATTCAATTATTAAATTATTATAAAGTGTGATATATATATCTATTGTTTAAATTATCAAATAAACCTTTTAACTTGCAAAACAGAACTACTTCTTGGCTCAGTGGGGTCAGGGGGATTCCAAGAGAGGGGTGTTATATAGGGGTAGTCATCCAGAACGCATGAACTGGACATAAAGATATATCAATAAGGGTTTCCATTCAGTATCCCAGACAAGGCATTGACTTAGCTGTAGTGTTGAATTGAATCCTCTTACAGTGTCCTAGTACTGAATTCACAACATCATCCTTAGTGTTACATGTTGGCCTTCTTCTTTCTGGTTAATATCAACATTACATTTGGTGGTGGTTCTGCCTCTCTGTATATGGATCAGCAGAGCCACTGCCTAGGTCCTTGGGTCGCCCGAAGCGCCACCACCTACTGCTCTCCGATCTGCCTGCCGTTTCCATGCACCTCGGTGGCTACCCTCACTGCTGCTCTTGTCTGCACTCTCTCCTCCACCATCTCCTTCTTCTGGTTGACCACCTCAACCTCTAACACAGAGGTTGAGGAGTAATCTAGCTCCACCTCTTCCCCCGGCTCCCCCTACAAATAAATGGAGATGTTTCCTGAGGTGTCGTTTTGCAAAACAAATAATAAGTGATGAACACAAACCAAGAAATTCATGCAAGACTCATTATTGGAAAAGGGGTCTCAGTATACACACATAGTTGGGAAGGTGACTTATTAATATACAGCAGAGGAACACGTCTATGGTTCACACAAAGGTTTTACATAGGAAAGGAAATGTGCTAGATAACATTTTCTCAATTATTTTAATGTAATTGTTTAGGTGACACAAAGGGAATAGAAGCAGGGGAAAATACGCAAAGAACTTTTGTTCAATTTTCTCAATGGTGCTAGGGTAAAATGGAATATCGATGAAGACACACACACACACACACAGACACACGCGTATTTTAATGTAATTGTTTAGGTGACACAAAGGGAATAGAAGCAGGGGAAAATACGCAAAGAACTTTTGTTCAATTTTCTCAATGGTGCTAGGGTAAAATGGAATATCGGTGAAGACACACCCACACACACAGACTCTCTCTCTCTCTCTCTCTCTCTCTTTCTCTCTCTCTCTCCCTCTCTTTCTCTCTCTCTCTCTCTCTCTCTCTCTCTCTCCAGGAATAAACAAACCCTCAAAACACCACAAACAACTACAAACAGAGAAAAGTGGTTCAAACAAGGATCAATAAACACCACAACACCATAAACAATTAAACACCCGACAACTTTACATACTGCTTCAAAGCTCGCCAACAGGCTCCAGAACTACCCCAAAACCACAGGTTTCTGAACCTGTAATGTCCACACATCTCTCAAAGGCCACCCAGAAAGGAAGCAGGGAACAAACTTAGCCTTATAAGTGCTAGAAAACCTGTCTTAGAATGGTCCAAGAGGTCTGTTGGTTGTCAAACACCGCTCTAGAGTCTTGGACCTCATGATTGGATGGCAGCACGCCAGCTGTGCCTTGAGGCCCCAGGTGAAGTTTGACCCTTGGCAAAACCTGCAGGAATGCCATAGTGTGAGGCAATCCCACCGGGAATGTTTCAACATTCCCTTGGGTCCGTTTTTGGAGGGCTTGGTACCCCTACTGCACAGGATCATTGCTATAATAAGGTCATTCTAGAGAGATGCTGGTGTGCTACCATTAGAGGGTAGGCAAATGGCACACTTTTAGCCTTTAAAGCATCAAATATGACAACATTATAAGGCAGCGGATGTCTGGAGCAGCATACATATTTGTGACGGCCCTGATTTTGGCAAGAATCTGAAGGACGCGACACATCTAATGCCTATCATAACAGCTTCCTCCTTGGAGTTGTAGAATATCTTTACAACCCTTCATACTTTTCCAAACACACTTTAATCACCCATCCCAGATCCTCTGGCACATTCCCCATCATGCGTTAGTCAGGCTTGCTGAAATTGTGCTATATGTCAGCATGAAAATTCCTCATTCTTGTGAGAAATTCCACTCTGGCAGGCTGTCTCACCACTACCTTTGTAATTTCCTGCTATAGGCCTGACAAATTCAACACATCTACAGCACTGCCCTCTAACTTCTCTTGTGAATCTGCTTTCCCTATAAAAAATACACGTCCTTTCACACTACTGTAGAATTCTCATGACATTTTGGACTCATGTAACATTTACCCCCAGAGGCAATTTGCTGCTTCACTGAAATGTCCCCTCCAACTGGTGGTAATCTCAGTAGTATTGCAACTATATGTTACCAATGGCAGTGTAGATTTACCACCGGTGGTAATTACCACCAGGAAATGATCACTGATAGTAAATGTATAGTCACCTTTCCCACATTTTCTGCAGCTAACCAAACCAACCCAAGGGTCAATATGCTCTTTGGCCAATACAAACCGAACATCGGCCACAGCCTGTTAAATATTCAGGGGCTGGAGAGGGGCTTGTGAATAGCCACTCTCCCATCCTTACTTGAGTGGTAGTGACCGAAAGTGCCTTACAATGCAGGGGAGGATTGCAGGTTTTCTCCATCTGCAGGTTTCTGTCTCGGCAGGATAGCTCAGCAGCAACATGCTCGCCTTGGAAGCAAGACGGCACAGAGCCACACTAGTTTGATGCCCGTGTCCGCGCTTAGAAACCTCTGGGTATTAAGCGCCTTATAAATAACCTATCATAACATATCATCTTAGCAGCAGCTGAAAGCATGATTTAGCCAGTAATATCCATGGTTTGCTGATGAAGTTAATGCCTTGGCAACCAGTAGTGATTTCACCACCAGCGTTATACTGGTGGAATGGGATCCTGAGATGGGCAGCGCTATATAACTCATAATAATGACCAATTACAGGCAGGCATCTGTATCCCATCCTTGCTATAATGATGCCCAAATGATCATTTTTCCAACACACAGCCTAGACTGCGTCTGGATCATGCCACGGAGTTTAATTACATTCATCAATAATTGCTGTTAAAAACTCTTTGATGTCTCACTGAGCGCCCCCAAATGCTGTTTGTGTAACAATCAACTGTTAATTCCACATATGCTGTATCATTTAAGCACTGTATGTCAATACATGCAAATAATATCCACAGCACGCTGTATGCTTCCATAATTTAGCCTTATTTATTTATTTATTTAGACATTTGTAAAGCGCACTTAACCCGTAGGCATCTTTTAAGACATTTCCCACACACTGTTTGCTCCATCTGCTTCTGGTCCTCCTTCATAGAAGCAGGCCATCCATCTCGCTGACAACATATTAGCCCAAATCTGCCTGCCTCTGGAACTGCTCTTCCCACCGGGCCCCACGCCAGCCCGGTTAACTGGGCTATTTTCATTACCGCCAGGAAATAGGCATATCTCCTCAAATGAACACTGTCTCACTAATGAAAGGCATTATGCATCCTAACTACCGATGGAGGGCCGTAGGGCATGTGAGAGACAACGGAACATGTAAGCTTCTGATTACTCAGTATTGTTCCCGCTTTAACCACAGACACAATAAGGCAGATCATTAGGAACAACTCAGTGTTTCACACATGACTCCCCTTCCCATGGGCTCTCAGTGCTTTACTTAACAATTAAGATGGAAGGTCAATTGACTCACATATAAAACGTTTGTCCTATGTAACTGTGGGTTACATGTCTTTATACCGAAATATTTTATATTGAATGAACATATATCGAATATTTTAATATTTAACCCTTTACCCCACCCCTAAATGCATTCTCTATACAAGTTTTCGTTATAAAATATTCTATATATGTTTATTCTATATAAAATATTTCGATATAAGGACTGCATACCGTAACTGTGGGTATGTGGATCTCTTGCAAGCCTGGTCCTTTTTTAGTTTTCTTTCATGGCTGGCAAACTAGTGCCATCAGAAAAGGGAAATCAGAAGCGCTAGAAGAGTAAGTGGACAGTGGCATGTTGTGAACTACGCAGCAAGTGTTACACAAGCATTGTGTCTCTGGCCACTGCTCCTTTTCTGCTGTTTACGGCCAAATACTAATCGAAGATTGGAACTCGGTGGCAATACCTGGAAAATGCTGTGAGTACTTGGGCACATGAGGGGCCAGAGCAGCCCCAGGCTCAGATGTTGAGGCCCATGTATGCATGCAGAATTTTCCAGCGGTTTGGACAGTACCTTAATGGGGTTATGTTGGTGCTTGAATTTGCCAGTGCACTCCTGCCCTTGGTTAGTTCCATGGGGTCTCAAGTGTTGGACCATAGAGGTGTTATTGTACCTCAGGTTTCTTGCTGACAGGTACTTTGTGGTTCCATGCCAAATTGCTGGTGCACCTGGCCCCTGCAGTTAAAGGGATGGGCGAACACATACATATACCTTCATTTGAAGTTTCCGGAAGAGTGGGGCACACTGATGAATCCAGGGAATGTGTCCCCTCTCCCCAAGGGGGGACACAACCCCTTTAGGGACTAGGGAGGTGAGCCTGCTTTTCAATACTCTACCTAGGGAACAGGGGCGGCCTAATCCCACTGTGGGTGACTGCCCCTCTGGGGACAAGAAATCCCCAAGTCTCAGGAGGATAGCTCAGCGGCAACGTGCTCGCCTTGAAAGCAAAACGACGCAGAGCAACACAGGTTCGATCCCCGGGTCCACCCTTGAAACCTCTGGCTATTAAGGGCGTTATTCCACCTCCCTTCACTTTAAAGTCCCAAGTGTTGGTTATATGGGAATTGAACAGAGCCCCTTTATAGTGTATGGCTTGGTTTCTGACAAGTATTTTCTGCTGCCGGTTTGTGAGGACCAGAACCAATGGAATCTCCCCTTCCATTCCAGGGAGGACCTAAATACATCTGGATGTCTACAAACAGAGGCAGAATTAGCCGTACATCGAGAAACGCCAGCTTGCTCTGTCACGCAGATCAGGGAGTCTCTCCATCTCTGAAGAAGCTGAGCCGAAGAGCGACTAAGACGGCATCGTGGGTTGAGACCCCAGGCGGCCCACTTCCATGAAGGTGGGTTACCGACGAGGTCAGAGCCGCTGAAGAAGGAACCAAAGTCAGGTCAGAAGAGATGTCATGCAACTTCCCTTTCCGGTGCCAAAGTCGTGGATAGAAATCATTGCTACAAGAAGGTTGACTGCACACACCATAATCAGGTCGAGACCGCAGGGCTGTGCTGGCCAGAGGGACTGCCTTCACTACCAAGCATGACTGCTATAAAGAAGGTACGCAGAAACATACGAGGAGCGGGTGGCAAGCTGTGAGGCCACAACCGAGCCCACATTGGGCTAAAAACCTGAATAATCCACGAGGGGGTGAGAACAACACAACGTATACTGGGCTGATTATGACCTATAGCTTACGTGAGGCTGACGATCGGAATACCTCAGGAGGCGGTGAGAGAAGTGAGAAAACGATCAGGGATAAGCAGGCACGTATTCCATAGGTGGCTAAGAATCTGAACACCGCGGGTGGGGGCGAGAGAAGCAACAAACTGAACAGGGCTGAGCAGGCCCCTTGCCCACACAGCCCTAAGAATCTGAATACCCCAGGAGGTGGTGAGAGAAGAAACTAATTAAGCAGAGCTTAGTAGGCCCATAGTCGCACAGGGCTGAGAATTCCAAATAACACCTAGTGGGTGAGAGCAGCAACAACAAAAACAGGGCTGAGCAGGCCTGTAGCCCACATGTGGCTGAGAATCTGAATAACCCAATGAGGAGGTAAGGGAAGTGACAAGCTAAGTAGGGCTGAACAGGCCCTTGGCACACGTGAGGCTGAGAGTGTAAATAACCCACGAGGGAGAAAGTCTGAACTTTGGTTTTTGGAGACTGCCGACCTCAGGTCAGGAGAACCTGTTACGTTTAATAAGGATACAGTAGCAACTGTTCGGACTGCCTGACAAGGCCATTGTTTTGACCTAAGGAAAACTGAAAGACAATTTTGTGTTTGTTTCTTGAACTACTATACCAAGCTGAGGGCTGGGAAAGACTTTGAGAACTCTTTGGTGGGGGTCAGAAATCCAGCCACCAGTAATTTACCTGGGAGTCTCTGAGAGTAACCCTATCCTGAGCCAAAACGCATATTGTCTTTTTTGTTTCATAACGGTAGGGCAGATTCTAGGCTAGCATGGGTTTTGACAGAGTTTCTTAGTAAGATGTCCTAAGAAGCCCCTGCTTGTTGTTTTTTAGAATAGGGAACCTATCTTAGAAGTAGGGTTAAGAGGAGGTTGTCTTCAATTTATTAACCTATCCTGTTCAAGCATGTCTCTGGTCCATCTCCTGTGTCTCAGGTTCCATAGTGCACATATAATATGTGAGAAGAAATGTCTGTCCCATTATTGGTATGTAGAAGAGTCAGAAAGGTGAGCTCTGGTGGGAATTTCGGTGGGGCGCAAACAAGACAGACGATATTTGCTTGGAAGGGGGCTTTGGATCAGCATAGCACATCCTTATATTCTCATGGTCTACACAGTTTTCAAGGCTGCTCCAACAAAAGCAAATGCCAAGTGGAACAGTCTCTCAAAGTAACGGTACAGGCATTACTGAACTACAGTACCTGTGACCAACATGTCCACCCCATTGGTCACTCTGCTGTGGAAGACTGATGGCATGACCTCCATGGTTTAAATGCGTGTCTTCCGTGGGGTGCGATACCCCTTCCCTAATCTGTCAGTGATGGCACCTTCTGGTGCCTTCATATCAGAAATGGAAGTCAATGGCAATCAGTGTCTTATTACCTCTGAAGATCTGTTAAAATCAGATACAATCTGATACAATCCCTAGGTTGCAGGCAAAGATAGTTGCTTGGCCACCTGTACTATAAGCACAGGTAATAGAGTACGCAGTGGCGGTCTGGGGTTTGCAGTTGAAGTTGAGCTGAGAGGTTGGCAGATACATGTTATGATATGATACCTCGAACCATATGTTTAAGGCACATCCGGACGAATGGGCACACATTCTCTATCTCATCTTCAAAGATATCCTACTCACTCGCAAGATTCCAAGCTCCTGGAAAACATCCATTATCATCCCAATTTTCAAGAAGGGCAATCGCTGCCTCCCAGCTAACTATCGGCCGATTGCCTTGCTTGACGCCCCGGGAAAAGTTTTTGCCAAAATGATCCTTGCAAAATCCGTGATCCCCATCAAACGGGTTTCGTCGCGGGTATGGGTACAACAATCAATTTATTTGCATTAACTTCGATCAAGTTGCAATGTCATCCGCAGAAACAACAAGTCTTCTACGCGTTCATTGACCTCAATGCTGCATTTGACTCAGTGAGCCGGGTCCTCCTATTAGCAAAATTGCAGAGAGATCACTGTCCTGCAACTCTACTGGATGTGATATATGCTTTACATTCCAAAACATCAATTAGAGTCCGATTGACATTGGATGGCTTGTTGTCAAAACAGATTCATACATCACGTGGCCTTAAACAAGGTTGTCTCTTAGCTTCAGCCATCTTTAATTACTATATTCAAGATGTGAGACATAACCTCTCTATGGTGATTTCAGACTCCCCGAAATTGAATGGCCATCCAATCCAAACCCTTTTATATGCCGATGATTTAGTACTTATTTCCAAAACACAAGTGGGTTTACAACATCTGTTGAATGCCTTTTTCCTTTACACACAGACTAACGAACTGAAAATAAATCTATCCGAAACACAAATTCTAGTGTATTCTCCGAAAAGGCGATGTCCGCTTTCTTATGTGTGGACCCTCAATCAAACCCCTATAAATAGGGTGCCTTATTACAACTATCTCGGCATGGTTTTTGAGAGTCTTATTCAACCAACAGGTCACTTAATACGTCTTGAAACAAGATTAACATCATTTATATCACAAGCCAATATTTTAATGCATAAATATGGTAAATTCTCAATATTGCCAGCATGGCATTTTTGGACCGTGAAAACCATTCCAGCATTATTATATGGGCTGGAAACTTTTCATGAAATTCCCTGTTTCCAACTGGCAAAATGGGAGGCAAAATATTGGCGCCGAGTATTACATCTGCCAACCTGCACCCCAGTTGCCTGGATAAGGTATGTACTCGGCTTAGTCTCAATGCAGGCAATTTTCAACTGGCGACAATGCTCCTTTTTTCTAAAATGTCTGCTGTCAACGACATCCCAAGGTTTGCTAAAACATGTTTCATCATATATGTTTTCATCAAAACAGCCGTTCATCACATCTTGGTTGACGAGTGTCTATCGCGTGCTAATTTTGGCAGAGGTATCATTAGATCTTTTATTGCAAAATCCGGACAAAGCCAAATTAAAAATATATCACACGGACTGGATTCTTACCCGAATTACATGTCTTGCATATCAAAATGCCGATGAATTTCGATTTCCACATAAAAAAATGTGCACATTGCCAGCGTATTTAATTCGATGTCCATCTCAAAAATACCGGAATAACATTTTAAGATTACGATTCAACCTGTGGGTCACTAGAGAGTTAAAAGTTAAAAGGAGACAACTGAGCATTTCAATGAATTTTTGCCATTACTGTACCTCGATGGAAACTCGTGAAACCTTGATGCATCTTATCACGGAATGTAAAGTACTTCGACCGTTGCGAGAAATTCATTTTGCGGGACATTGCAACTACTTAGGACTCGCTTCTCAAGACGTGACCCGGTCACTAATACTAGGCTCGGGCTACTTACCACTACAGATTGCCACTGTAAATTTCTTATCCAGTTTAAAACTTGAAACTAATTGACAATATTCGTCTTTCATGAATTCTATTTGAAGGCGAAGCCTAAGTTTTACAATTTTGTGTTTCTCATAAGTTTTCTTTTATTGTTTGTTTTAAGGTTCATTTAAAGGTGAAGTGTAAGATTCATAATTTGTATATATTGATCCTATGTTAATTTGTTCATTGCTCTTTCCTTCTCCCTACTTTTCCCTATAAAGTGTTATATGTATATATAAAATGTAATTGTATTTGAAAGGTTGATTAATTTCAACTGATACAAATAAAAAAATAAAAAAATATGATATGATATGGCATTTGTAACATCACCAAAAGAGGGCAGATGCACACTCTCCTAACCCCACATCCAAAAGATGGCTATGCTGATGCTTCGCCCACAGCCCAAGAAAGAAGCCTAGTGTACAGCAGTCCACCACCACATCTCTCTTCCCTCCCAATTACTCGTTATTAATAAGCAACATTGCACCTTGGTAAAATCAAATAGTATGCGCATGTCTGAAATTCATAGCCAGAGCTTTGTAATCCCAGGGATAAATGGGTGTTACTTGATCACAAGGTTACACTTTGGTGGTGGGGGGGGGGGCTCTCCTCTTGCCACAGTTATTTGACTGTAGTCATGATACAGCCTGTGCTTACCCACCACAGTCTGGGGGACCACACTGGATGCTGTTCACCTCGCAAGGCCTTAGTTCTGCTTTGTAGTTGCCTCCTAAGCCATGTGTGTGTACTCCTCTTCATCTTCTCTTATTGGGTTACCTGGACGTGAAGGAATAATCCTTACCATTAGACTTGTTGACAATGGTTAAAAAATGTTCTATGCAGATGTGTCTCATTCATGTCTTGCATGCTTTGTAGGCTGTGCCTTTCTGTATCATACATGCCTTGCCTGTGTTTGGTTCCCAATAGTCCCTTTTTGTACTTATCTGCTTCACTCTCCCTCTATCACTTACCTGTCCTGAATCATACAAGGATGTGATGGTCAGCTTTTCTCTCCCCACCCCCACCCTATTAAATCCCAGGTGGGAACGCTAGAGTGCAAACCGACCATGAAGATTTGACAGTGCTTTGTTGATATCTCCATAGTGTACTACATATATCACTGAGAACATTTTGGACGTTTTAGGACTGATGGTTCCAGGTTTGTGCCTATAGTATGCAACAAGATGATGCTGGATGAGCATGGCAATAAAGCTGCATTCACAATGGAAAAAGACCAAGTTAATGAAAACAGGGCTAATCTCTGGCCCATCTTATTTAGGTTCGGATTCAAGACAAATCACTTCATAGATCCTAAGAGAAGGTTAGAGGAGGGGTTGATGAGGGGGAAGGGGATAGAGAAAGCTACAAGATAAGGGAAGGGAGTGGTATGATCATCTAGAAAATTAAGGTGAAATTTAGGTACACAATCACAACAAACAAATGATCACAGTGGATGACTCCCCAGTGAGGTTAGGAGGGACTCCCAGGGCTGGGGATGCCTATGAGCTACATGATATGCAACACAATGTGGGTTCATGGAGGATACCTTCCTGTTCCCCCATGCCTCTCAGCCATGAGGGACCCAAGATATTTAGCGTAATAGACAAGCCAACTGTGCTACAGCCGTTGGCAAAATGGAAAGTGGGATGAGGTTAACTAGCACACCAATGCCCCGTCACTCTGTGTAGGGAGAGATCTCACAGGTCAAGTGACATGTTGCCTGATGGTCCCCAGTGCAAATTCTATCCCATCAATAAATAACCGATGGAGCTATTGGGCAACCTGTCTCGTTATTCTCTCCTAAGCATCCAGGTTGACTCTACAACATTCCTCTGTCATCTGTAAGGATCCAGCAGGCATAGATACTGCAATGCACCATAATGCAGAAGTTACAACAGCGAGAAGAGTCTCTTCTACCTATGCCATTTCAAGCCTCATCCACTTCAGATATCTGCACAGGCTACCGGCGAGTGATCACCTGAGCAGGGCATTACTCTGTGGAGCTGCACTGCCCTGACATCATTGCGCCCTGATTCCAAAATGCTTTAACATCCATGTCCAAGTCTCACCAGTTCTATTGTGGTGCAGAAGTTTTTAAACAATCGTTGACTGTGGACGGGGGATTACATAGCAAAAGGACAGGCCAAACCAATAACAAGCCCCAACATCAGAGAGGCAGGAAAGAGACCCATCTAGAACAATACTAAATAATCAGATCACCCAGGCCCAATTTCTAATTGTATAAACTGGCACTGGACTGTACACAGCCCTTGCTTCAGAGATGGGACAGCAATGAGTCCAAAACCAGCAAGGCTGCTGGGGGCTATTTGAAAGAACCATGTAGACAGCTGAGATCTGTATCCAGATACTGGATGTAATCAGACCCATAGAGAGAGGAAAATAACTACAAAGCTGCTGGGGACTATATCCCAAACACTTGGGGAGATCAAACCTAGAGAAAAAGAGAGAACCCGCTAAGGGGTAAATCTCAGTTAGTGGCAGAGACCATGGGAAAAGAAAAACAAAAACTGCAAGTCTGCTCGGGCTACATCTGAGACCCTGGCAATGGATAGAGACCAGGTAGGAGAGATGAGAAGAGCCTTCTAAGGCTACTATCTTTAGCCCAGGCTTTCTGTCGATATAACTCAGCCTGACAATGACCTTGAGCACAGGGACATAAATACTGCTGTTACATTCCAGCTATTACCCTGGCAAGGGGATACAGGGAGAAATAGCAGCTGGTATATTCAAGATAATATGCTAGCAAGGGGGTGAGGAAATAAATGTTGGTAGGAATCTGTCATGGTACTACCCTGAGGCAAGGGGGACACATACTAGCTGAAGGGGTGTGCCTTAGCAACCACACCCAAGCAGTATAGAACAGTAACAAGTAGTCACTAGAGAGTAGGAATATCTGTCTTAAGGAGGCAAAAGAGTACTTTCTGGGACTGACAAAACAGGATGTACGTTGGTCGCTATATCGCCGAGACTCTGAGATTTGCACCAAACGAAAGCTGAGTTCTATATTCATGACACTAAGAGTTAGATTTGCAAATCCTGATGAGGACAGTGAATTTGTATATAGGCCCTTACAGCAGTTTGTGTGTTCTTTCCTGATACCTTGAGATCAGTGGCCCCCTGTTAAATTATTACTAGAAACCCTATGCCCTACAAGCATGCCTAAGAGCAAGCAAGGATCCTAACCTATATACTATCCAATAGATCTCAGAATCCTGGAAAAACCCATGAAAGATTCCATCCCAGGCAATGTTTGATCAGTGGTTTATAGAAAAGCTATCCAGTTTTGTTATGTTATGTTATAGATATTTGTGTAAGCGCACGTTCGCCTGGGGGCATCTTGGCACTGAGGAAGGAAAGACATGCTACCAGGAAGTAGTTTAGAAAAGCAGAGTTTTAAGTTTCCGGCGGAAAGCAAGGTGATCAGTAGTATCACGCAAGCAGAGGGGTAAGATATTCCAGGCTTCAGCGGCGGGCACCAAAAAGGCGCAACCTCCCTTGCAAGCCAGCTTAAAGCAAGGTATGGCCACCCGCCAGGTGGTTTGGGAGCGTAAAGTGCATGCAGGAAAATAAGGGGTGAACTTGACTTGCAGATATTCCGCTCCAACACCATAGAAGGCCCGATGGACAATACACATGGATTTAAACAAAATCCGCTGGGCGGCAGGAAGCCAGTGTTGTTGTCTCAGCAAGGGAGTCATATGGGTTTCAAAAGGCGGGTGAATGATGGATCTCACAGCAGCATTTTGAAGTAGCTGGAGGCATCTAGTAAGGTAGCCTGGTTGTGCCAGATATGGTTAATTACAATAATCCAGTACACTGAGAACTAAGGCTCCTACCACCGGTGCCTGGCTGGCTACAGGAATAAACGTGAGAACTTTCCAAAGAGCCCGAGTTTGAAGTGGCCAGATTTGCAAACCGTTCTAACCTGCTCATCCATAGTCAGAGTATCAGAAAAACGCACTCCCAGGTTACGGACTGATAGCACAGGTATGGGGAGAGGACCCAGTGATGAAGGCCAGAATTCGAGTGTCCAGTACAGCTGAGGAGTAGAGGTCCCTACAACCAGGACCTTGGTTTTGCTACCATTCAGCTTAAGCCAATTCAGTGTCATCCAGGTTCCAAGTTCCTCCAGGCATTTTTTTAGCCTACTAGCTGTATCAGATTTTGTCAGGTCCAAACAGACCAGAATCTGGGTATTGTCAGTGTATGACTTAAAACAAAACCTGTGTGATTGGATAAGGAGCAGGAGATATCTTATGTACATATTGAATAGGTTGGGGATAGTGCCGAGCCCTGATGGACCCCACAGCAAAGGGGGGCAGGCATCGAACAGAAAGGGGGGGGGAGAGAAACTGACTTAGAGCGATTGATAAGAAAAGCTCTAAACCAATCCAGGACTTGGCCAGAAATACCAGCCTCCATAAGCCGGGAAATAAGGAGAGAGTGATCAATGGTGTCAAAAGCAGCCAACAGATCTAATAACAGGACTGCTCCGACAGCGCCCTGATCAACCAGGTGCAGAAGATCATCCATCACTGAATTAAGAACAGATTGAGTTCCTCTGCCCGGCCGGAAACCAGAATGAAATGAGTCAAGAAACGTAGAAGATTCCAGGAATGTAGACAGCAGGGGAGATACCACAGCTTCTAAAACCTTCATTAGGAAGGGAAGAAGTGAAATAGGGCGGTAGTTGGCCATCACTTCAGGGTACAAAGAGGGCTTTTGAGCAAGGGGATCACTAACTGTCACGACCCTCGCCCAAAACCCCCTCTGGCAAACCCATTGGCCAGATGGAGTTAGGACTCGGGCCTCTAGAGCCTGGCATCCTCTTCAAAAGCCCTCATTGGGCCAGTCCTGGCGCCTATGGCGCCAGGCTCATACACCATGAAAAACAATGTGCTTGGGAACTACTTTATCGTATTGTCAGCCAACATGGAGGCATCCACATAGCTTGGTTCCTAAGAACCAAGCTATGCGGTCTAGTGTTTTGGGTGTGGTAGCCAAGGGACTACTTTACCTGGACTATTTTGCTGGGGCTATTTAAACCACACCCGAGCAAGACAACGCGCTTCGCAGCTTGCAACGTGACACTCACCGTGTCCAGCTATTCCCTCGAACCTCGGAGAAGCAGAACCTGCAAGGAGACAAAAGGAACATCATTAGCAGCAGCATCTTACCTGCAGTCTTCATCTTTAAACACTCGCAGCTACTGAGAACAGCTTCCTCCAATCTGCACGCCGCCCGGACAGAACGACCTGCAAGAGGAAGATAGAGGCAACATTAAAGAAAGCAGTAGAGACATTTACAAATTACGAACTGCTAAAAAGGCTTACCTGGCTGGTCACCTCTCGGCTGGCACCACTCCGGACATTCCACCCATGCTGAAAAACATTGCGACCTACAAGGAAGGAAAACACAGGTTAGCAAAGGCATAGCGCTTACTTACCGCATCATAGCACTCTTAATGCGCCATCATTTACCAGCGGGGCTCAACCAAGCCAGTTCGCCGCTTTGAAGCTCTGCATACCTAAGGGAGAAAAAAAGACATTTTAAACAAACAAAGGCATGCAGGATAGCAACAAAACTAAAGAACAGCAATAAGACCTACCTGAACAATATCAAACGGACCAGCGTCAGTGAAGTAACTGGACCGCACTCGCCCATGAAAGACAACGCGCCCCTGCAAAGAAGGCAGGACGGAGAGCACGCCTAATTCTACCACAAAGTGAAGAGAGGGCGCCAGAGGGACTGAAATCATATTGGGGTGGAGGGAGGATACTTACCCCAGTCGGTCAGTCTTGAACACAGTCCTCCTGTATTTTCAGGCAGAACCTTCCCCGCAGACCACATCAGGGCAAAGCTGAGAAGGTTTCAAGTAACCCGGTTGGGTGGCGTCCCTGTGGATACCAGGTGAGCGTAACACTAACACATGCTTGAGTGAACCCGGAATCGTTCTAGTAGAGAAGGAGATATTAACTGCCTCCGAGGTTATATGATTAATCAGAACGGCAGATGTCTCCTTCAAAAGGGCAAGAGGTATGGCATCTATAGGTGAAGCAGATTTAAGTTTTTTTTATAGTGGATCAAACTTCTGTGTTGGAAAAAAGAGGAAAGGAAGACCATGAGCCTCCAGTAGGGGGGGGTTTCACCGACACTGGGGCGGCTTTAATGGCTGCGGCTTCAGTGGCAATGTTATCCCGGATAATGGTCATTTTAGAAAAGAAAAAGGTAGAGATGAAGTCACAGAGCTCTTGCGAGGGCGGAACTGCATCTTGTTCTATTTTAGGCATGGAGAGGGATTGCACTAGGTCGAATAACGCCTTTGGTTTATAATGGCTCCCTTCACCATCTGCGCAAAATAGGCTTTTTTTGCATTTACCACATCTTTGTGGTAGGCAGCAAGAGTGCTCCGGTAAAGAGTTTTAGAGTTGGCAGAGTAACTAAGACGCCATTTTCTCTCAGTCTGCCTACAACAGAGTTTACTGTCCCTGAGTTTTTGAGAGAACCAGGGTTCTAGAGGGCGACTGCATTGTTTACACAGTTTGTAAGGTGCCAATGCGTCAGCCTTCATGAAGAAGGCATCTTGTAGTGTGGTAAGAGAGCAGCTTTCCACAGAATTACAATAGGATTGTAGCAGATCAATCAATTGAGGTTTAGGAACACCTTTCCAGCTACGTCTACGAATTGGAGGTTTCAACGTAGCAGAAAAAAGGGCTTCAGAGGGAATAAAGAAATGAACCAGGGAATGATCGGTCCATATAAGAGGGATAGGTATATCAATAACCGCATAAGAAAAGGGAGTAAAGATAAGATCTAGAATACCGCCCCCTCTGTGAGTAGGGACGAGAACCCCATGACAGAGGCCTAAATCAGCCATTAATAGCGTGAAGTTGGCAACCAATTTAGCAGTGGTGGAATAAATCGGTAGATTAAAGCCTCCCATGATAATCAAATCAGGGTATTTCACTTGCAACTCTATTGCAAATGCTGGAAATTCAGTGCAAAATGCCATGTCAGCACCTGGAGGTCGATAGACCAGCAGGACTGTGAGGGTGGAGTTTGGAGAAATTGAAATGAGGATCAGAAAACATTCAATTTTATGGGAGTGTTTAGGGACCATGCTAATAACTTTATAGTTGGTCTTATAAATTAAAGCTACCTCCCCCCCACCACCCAGATGGAGGGATACACGACCTTCATGCACTAGCGAATAGTTTTCAGGAAGAGTTTGAACCAACAAAGGGCCAGATGTCTCTTTAAGCCATGTTTCAGTCAGAAAGAGAAGGTCAAGCCCCTGAGAGGACAAAAGGTCATAGCAGTCCATGTGGTGAGCAACTAGGGATCGTGTATTGAGTAAAGCACACCGCAGTGTGTGTGACTACAGGCATTACTTTCTGGGGGCCTGGTGGCCAGTTTGTGGTAGCTGGAGCGTGGGATAGCAATAGACTGCGTTTAGTCCAGCCAGCGGTGTCAGATGTTCCCAGGCAGTGCTGTCCCTCCTGCTCCCTCCGCGCACAGAGTTTTGTTACTGTGTCATCCCCTATCCCACTAGCATTCACTCCCCTGTATCGAGTGTTCTTGGTTTATAAAGGGGGTGTACCTTAATATATCTAATGTGTTCTGGTGGTCCAGCACTGTCACAATATCCAGGCTACAATATTTTCAAGTGAATGTTAAAGAATATTTGATCGTTCCTATAAGAAGGCTTGATGAACAAATGTAAAGTTGTTAGTGTTTTCCAGCTTACTCACAATTCTTTTCTTGCGGTCTCTTGATGGGATAAGGTGTGTTGTAACCGATTAATGAGATTTTATCACAGGGCAAGGTGCACACATCTTTTTGAGGTATATATTTGGGCTCTAGGCTCCAAGAAGATATTTGGTTTATGCAGATGAATTTGAATTGCATGCATCAGTGTGTAGGAAGATAGAGTAGGGACATCAATGGCTTTTTGGTTAAAGGAAATAGGCAGATATTATAATATTCCTAGTACTAGAACAGTGAAAATAACCATAATTTTTATTTATTTTGTATTGGTTTTTATTCTAGTTTCATAAATAAACCTTATACTTATACTTTGTATAAGAGTTATCTCAAGGAGGAATTTGTGTCTTATAGAACTTCCAGGAAAAGCTTTAAGTGCAAGTCCATCAAGCTCTTTGCTTGGCCAAATGACCAGAGCAAAGACATTCCTCTGGTTTACAAACATATGGGCTCACAAAAGAGGCCAATTATTTGATAACTCAGAGGGAGTGCACAGGATATATAGGGAATGCCATGTAGATTTATAGGCCCTGAAAGGCACAATGTGTTTGGTCAGCTTGAGGATTAAAAGGATCTCAGGTGCAGCTGATTAGCTCTGAATTCAGCGTATTATAGCTAAAATTCAATTTCCTCTAAGAAGGCTGAGGGAAAGTAAAGCACTAGCAGAAGAAGGCTGTACCATGGAGTGGTATCTAAAACCCTAGATTACTCACAGTTTTGCCATTGTTTAATTAACCCGCTGGTAAGGAAGTGGGTGGGAATTACAAAGATTTCCTATCCAATAGAAGATGAAAATGTGCACGACTAGCACCAATATATCAAAGACATCTGTACTAACTCAGTTACGGAAAAAAAAGAATAAATATTAACCAAGAATGTGAAAGCTTCTCTATTACCACATTGGAAGAATATAGTCTATTTTCAGTGTTCATCATGAAGTCATAATGAACACTGAAAACAGAATGGGACCAAGTAACCTTGTGACAGAGAGAGAATCAGGCACTGGGGCAGGTATGTTTGACACTTTTAAATTTGTTAAAGAATGCTTTATCAGCACTCCTCCAATTTCTCATCCTCACATGTTCTTATTTAGTTTTGACATTATGAAGGAACAGGAAGCATGGTAAGAGGAGCACAGGTCCTAGGCTATTCTGAACGTAAGCATTGTACCAGTGAAAACATTTTTTCTCCAAAAGACGAATTAGCTAAGCAGCCCCTCTAGGGTGCCAATAACTGATCACAACTAAATTCCAATTGGTATCAATTTATGAACCATGAATCAATGACAACTAGCTTCTATTAAAATGAATAATCTGAAATATCCCTTCTATCTATCTGAAGTGTTTGCTCTGGGACATACAGCTGGACCACTGTTGTGTGTCCTTTGTTGGGATCACCCCAGCTAGGGTAAGAGCTCTGATCTTAAAGAAGACCACCCCCCAGCTCTCAGCTAAGCTAAGAGTAAGATCTAGCGATCGTCTATGCGAAAGAGAAGCTATCAGTAACAGACACAGAACCAAAACAATGCCTCTTCTCATCTGATGTCCAGGCCTGATTTTGCACTTGCTACAATGCATCAAAATTGGGTTTGGGGGGCTCAAAACATATTTCCCTTCCCAACTAATTACACAGTTGTAATATACAACCCTTACACCTTACTCACTGGTTCTGCAACATGTCCAGGAGCAAGGACCTATATCGAGGGCACCGAGATGTTACCACCCGTTCCAGCCCTTGGAACGGGTGCTTAACGCCATTAGCACCCGTCCCATTGGCTCAGACGGAGCTAATTGAAAGTATTTTTGTTCCGGGAAGGGGCGCCTCGCAGCATTCATGGAATGAAAATACTGTTCAAAGATGGCTGCCATGCAAAGGGAAGGCGAGGCTCCGTACAGAGCCTCTCTTCCCTTTCCATGGCGGCCTTTGGGACCAGAGAGGAAGGAGCGGTTGTGGAGGCGCCACTTGCCACCACTGAAATAAGGTAAGTGGGGGTTGGGAATGTAAAAATAAAAGGGGATGGAGCATGGCGGGAAGATGGTGGCCGGGAGAACCGGCCGTCAGGTGGCTTGGAACGCAGGTTGGATTCATTGGTTTCAGCCTGCATTCCTATAATAATAATAATTTTGCATTTATATAGCGCTATGAACCCTCAGGGATCTGAGCGTTGCTTATTATTACCCACAGTGTGTGGTGCTCATTTATCAACCTCAGAAGGATGAAAGGCTACGTGATTCGAACCTGTGTTAGCAAGCTCTGCACCAATGTCAAATCACGCGCTCTACTCGCTGTGCCGCTTGACCGGCTGGTCTAGCCGTCTGAACGGCTGGCTCCCTCATTAGGGTGCTAATACACAAAGTAAGAAAGGGTTGGTGAGACAGAACGACTTCATGAAGGGAGGCCTGATACATCACATACCATTTTCCTGTTAGTTAGCATTTCATTGTACCAAGGTATCAGAGTCAGTAATGACCACTTTGTAAAAAATAAACATTTATTAACATCTACCAAACCCTGACATTCTCACTGGGTCAATACAGTTGTCTTCCAATTTCACACTGAATACAAACATATTTGTTTGATAGGTAACAAGTCACATCTCTATAATAAAATCAATCTACATCTCAATCACGGGCTTCAAACGCATGCCCAAAGCATAAAGCCCTTTCCAACCCCACATGGGGTTTAAATCGTCTTTCTTTTTGACAAAGACACAAAATCCTGTCTAAGTTTAAAACACACTGCACAATGTAAGTCTCAATTCAAGAGCAATACTATAGACAGCAGTCAACACCTACTGTACGGTTTCCAAACGAATCGAAAAGCTTAGATCAATAAATCATTGTACATATATGTATCTTCATTGCAAAACACAAATGCAATCATAAAAGAAAAGACCAGAATTGGAGCACATTATTAAGTCTTGCAACCCATAGCAGAAAATGACACAATGGTGTAGCTTAGAGCTACATCTCCTGCACCTTTTCTGCATAACACCATCTCTGCAAACCAACCAGTGTGAGGGCTGCCATAGCTAATATATAGGGCCTGGTTGGAAAGCCCCTTACCTTCAAAATAGTTGTCAACTGGTGTAAAGGCCCTCAGCTTCGAATTCTAATCTGTGCAACATGGACGTAAGTTCCTTCCCCCTCATGTATGAAGGGTCAATCTGTTTAAAAT
This sequence comes from Ambystoma mexicanum, assembly GCF_040938575.1. Lineage (NCBI taxonomy): Eukaryota > Metazoa > Chordata > Amphibia > Caudata > Ambystomatidae > Ambystoma > Ambystoma mexicanum. The sequence continues at coordinate 128,090,930 of NC_090936.1, read as the reverse complement.
TTCTAAGCGCTTTGCTATGATAAATGGTTACATGAAAGGCAACACGTAACAACACACTTCTCACTCTGTGGCTGCTTAGCAATCTGAGTCTAATACGGGCCTCTGGGAGCATGCTGTGTGAGGCACTACATTGCTATTTCTAAATATGTCATATTGTACTGACCTTTAAGAGTATAGTACATTACCTGCTTGCTTTCTTCAAGGCACTACATTCTAGTACTACATTCTACTAGGTCTTGTCAAACCAATGCTAGATTACTTATATGAGGGGAATTCTGACATGAAATGGTGTCGCTCCCTCTATACCCCTGAGGGCAGAATGGGGGACCTCCCTTGACAGCACAGCATTTTGCTTTCCTTCGTCCTTATGCCATTTTGGATGCAATTCAGCCAAGGGTGTTTGCCACCTCTTAGTGAAAGTTGGGCCTGCTCTTGTGCTTCACATATATACTCCCAATGCCTTGAATTTGGTGATAGAGCAATTTAACAAACAACCCAAATACATTGTCACTCAATCAACTTTTTAGTTGATGATCTAAAATGTTTACAAACAATGTCACAGCAATTTTAATAACTAGCAGTCAACAAATGTTACCCTTCATTATGGGAAAAACAAGATAAATTGTTCATAAATTATTGAATTCATTGTAGAATGTAAAAAGCAAATGTACAAAACCATTATTCTTCTGTAATAATAATAAACAGCTATGGATATAGGGGATATGAAACTATTGATCCCAAAACCAGGCAAAACTATTCAATGCTCCGGACAAACCTCAATGACTGCGCCAGAAATGACCTGTTTAAAGAAAGTATACACTCACTGTGCACTCCTGCTCTCGACGTACTTCATTTGCAATCTGACTTGCTCCCCATATCAAATATTCATCCAGGAAACTCTAAAACAAAACACAAGGATGAGATCATTCAATAGTAGACGACAGAAATAACAATATCATAAGATTTTCTTTAAACAATGTGCAAAACTTGTTGAAAGATACAGAAGAAAAGCAGAACTTCAAAATCCTATAGAAATAAGTCCCTTGAAAGGGATAATTAAAATAGCACAAGGGCACCAATAACACAATCCTGAATCTACAAATGCAACACGTTGCATACTGTAGGTTCACTAGGCTAGACAACAATCGGACATAGTCCAACACAACGTTAAGTGCAGAGTTAATGAACCCAACTTAGACTGTGGTTTATCTTCTTTATAGGAAAAGGTCAGAGTAAACATCCCCATAGCAACTTCTCCTCCAGTAGAGATGCAAAATCACATTCATCATGCAACCAAGAGAAGAACTCTAAGATGTGGACTCTGTGATGAATCTGGACAATTTGTCGCTTCTCCCCAAAGGGGAGCCACCCCCTTTGAGGCCATGGAGGTGAGCCCGCTGCGCAAGACTCTTCCGAGGGGTTTGGGCAAGTGGGACCTCAATGGGAGTGACTCTTCTTTGAAACAAGGACTCCCAGTCGAGAATGACCTCCAGCACCAGACTACTATGTCAGCCTCTATGGGTATTAAAAGGACTATTGTTACTTCTGTTTTAAAACCACCAAAAAGTGATACTGCTTTAATTTCTTTGACTCAGAGTAATGGTGGATCTCATCTGAACTCCACAGTCGAAGAAGGATACACCCCTTTTTACTGTGATGATGTACTTAAGCACAGGAGGAACTGTGAACACAGAGAAAACTCCTATGCAGGGAGGAGAGTTATTTCCATAGAGAGACGCACCTTTGTGGAAGAGATGTCATGGAGTGGGGGAGCCACACCATACCGCGGGGCTGGTGGTGTGCGGGAAGCGTGCCTAAAGCTAGCCTAACGCTGGAAGGTTAGCATCCCGTAGGACTGAGCAGCCAGGGTTTGAGGGAGAGGGAGAGACAGGGAAACCACATTTCCTCTGGTGGCGTGAACGCAAGGAAGTTGTGGCAGGCCGGGGGACAAGCAACTGATGCCGAGACCAGAATGAAGGGTTCAAACCCCCGAGCTCCATATACGATGGACGTTGACTGCAGAGGGAAGCAGTACCAGGGAAGCAAACGCTTCCAAAGAGAGAATACTGTTGAGAGGAACAAACACTTTGAATCAAGTTTTAAAATCCTACAAGGGTATGGGAACCTGAGAAACTCAAACGAGCAAACACCCGGTATGAAAATGGTGAAGGAAACTACAAACAATTTGAATTAGGAGAACAAGGCCGGAACGAGCAAGTGCTCCATATAAAAACAGAACCAGCGGAATAAAAAACTCTTTGTGTACAAACTCTTTGCATCTAAACAGGGACAAACCACAAGATTACGGGAGACAGAGAAAGCCAAAGAGGCAAGCGCTCTGTGTGAACCCAACTGAACTGAATACTAAAATGTTGCATCCAAGCTGGGGAAGCAGGTATGGTTAAGCGAACCTGAGTAACCCGAGTGGAACAAACTCCCTATATAAAGTTAATACCTGAGAGTGAAGAGGTCTCCCAGAGAGCCATACATTTTCCAGGAGTTCGAGAGCCACAGACTAGTTCTCAAGAGACTTGGAGTAAGCAGAAACATAACGAAGAACATTTCATTTGAACTAAGATCTGCAAGAAAGTTCTGAACTGATGTCTAACTTTATGAACTATTGAGAAAACTCAAGTGTTGGGCCAGGCAGAAGTCTAAACCAGAGACCATGTCCTGGTCGCCTCCTTTCTGTTTGTTTTTTCTAAAATGGTAATGCCAGTTACCAATTGGGATTCAGACGTGAGACTTATTTTTTGGACTTTGACGAGCACTCTTAATTTTAGTTTTGATAGGTAAGGAGCTTCGCTCGTAGAAATAGGGCAAAATAAGAGGTTTCCTTTTTATTTAAATAAAACCACTTTAAACATATCGCTAGGCCATCAGACTCCTTCCTCTGTTTGTCACAACTCACATCAACCTATGGCACATCAGTGGAGCAAATATGATAGCAATGGTTCAGGTGGATAACAAGTTCTGGGGAATACACCAGACTTATTCTCTGTTCAAGAGGATGGGTCTGTAGTTGGTCATGAAAATCCAGCACCTGTGCACAATCAGGAGTTGACAAGCAAAGAAGCCTATTCAAATCCTAATCCAAGCAGTAACAAATTCAGTTATGCACCTAAGCCAAAATGATTCCAGAAAGAGATTAAAAAAGGCAACAAATAATGTTGGTAACTTTAGGGACAACCTCCGTCATAGTGAAGCACTGTCTCACAATGTATCTACAGTAGAAAAAAAGAAAGATTATAAGTAGAACAATCCAGTAATGTCAGGTTGACTAACCCTGGGGAAGACTGACCCCTTCTGGGGTTTATCAAACATAATCATCAGGACATCTCTCAGAAATTCACATATAAAGAAGTGCAGGGGGTTGTCATTACATTCCATGACCTGAATCCTGGTTTGACAATCTTCAAGATAAATCTACGAAAGTAAAGGAAGAGAGAGTCGGCACGGTTGACAAAAATTCTCTGAAGATTGCAGCCGGTATTGACAGCGTATTGCCCTTAAATCCAGAGGAAGATGATAAACTAAACTGTATGGAAAACGGTATAGGGAACAAATGGCTTTATTGGGGATTACAGTAAACAGCAAGTTTGCATCCTTAAGAAGTTTGAAATGAGCCAATAGAAACACCTCATAGTCAAAGAGGACCCCTTATATTAATCAGGACAACGAAATCAAAAGGGTGCATAGAGATCCAATAAGATCTTGCTCTCATCAAAATAAGACAAGGAGACCTCCTTTGACCACTTTGCAGAGCTTTGCTTTCAAGGAAGGCATTAATCTGCTGCACTTATATTCAAAGAAACCCAAATAAGACTCTTTAGCTACATCGAACAACACCACCAGTGTTACACACTGGCATAAAGCTGATTAGTATCAACAAAGAGACAGACCATGGAACTGTCTATTTAGCAAGGTTTATTTGTGTTTTATTTTAAAAAAATTGAAAATATCAAACGACATCTCCTGTCAAGAAATGATGTGTTACAGCTTCTGTTCAGTCATTTAGTTATCTCGCAACGCTTCCCCAGCAACTATCAGTCTCTGATTCTCACACCTCTGTTAATTCTCTGTTGTTTCTCTGTGGAATTCTTGTTGCTCGAGTATGAAGCAGGAGAATGTCTCCTCTCTATCCTGTAGGCTTCTACTTACAGTGGCCCTCTACCTCCTTGTAGGTCTCCACAATAAGAGCCCAACGTATTTCAGAGTTTACCACTGATGGGAGTCATCCTAGTACTTGCAAGGGTGCAGAGGTAAGGCTCAGACACAACAGTGGCATGTTTTTGCATATAGACTTTTATTGAAAATAAGAGGGTTGCAAAAATGCCTCTCTATCCCTAAAGGTAAGAGGGGTTTCCCGGCCTCAAAGGAAACTCATGAAACTGGCAGGAAGTCTGAAACATAAAGGCCTGTCACTGTTGTGTCCCAAACCTACTACTGTCCCCAACACTAACAACATAAGACAACTGTGCAAGGATGGTCTTCTCTTAAAGTAAAAAGTGTTTGTTGTGCTTTCAAACAACCTGAAAAGTTCCCAGGCTCTCTGGAAATAAAGTGATGCAAAATAATGTTGCAAAATATTATATGATAGTTTATTTATATGATAGGCTATTTATAACGTGCCTAATACCCAGAGATTTCTAAGCACAGACACGGGGATCGAACCTGTGTTGCTATGTGTCATTTTGATTCCAAGGCGAGCACGTTGCCTTTGAGCTATGCTCCCGACCCTATATGCAACTCCAAAGGCTAGAGTTGAGCTTCTTTCCCCTAGACGTATTCTTCTCTTAAGTTGCTGGATGTCTCACGAGGACCTGCTACTTGACTTCACAGTTCCGGCGTAGGATTCCTTTTCCTATTCAGTCCTAGGGTTCTTGGCCCTCTTATCCTTAACCTCTCAAGTGGGTGTGGGTCCCACACTTGCAATACTTTACACAGCTTAGCTTACTTCTGTGACAAGGGAGTGTTTTCTGTTGTAATGTTTCTATTCTTCTTTCAGGATACCAGACACTCTTGGCTTCAAACTTTGGCTTCACATATGGGTGCGAGTCCCAGAATCGCAGGGTTGCATTGTATCCACCTTGTTCACTTTCCTGTCATTTGCTTGCGGATCCCAGGCCCTCTCTTTCAACAGGGTCCCAGACACTTTTACTTTTTGGATGCAGGTACCAGACTCGCACGGTTTTGTTGTATTTGTTTGGTTCACTCTCCTGCCAAATATACAATTGTCTCTCGTTTCCTTCTGTGTCCCAGACCCTCTCTTTCTTTTGGGTCCCAGACCCTCTTTCTCTTGGGTGTGGGTCCCAGACTCGCAACCTTGCATTGTGTATGCTAGGTTCACTCTTATGCCAAGTATATAAGTCTCTCTCCTTTGTTTCAGTGTCCCAGACCCTCTCTCACACGTTTCTGAGCTCAATCCTTGCACCTCCCACTGCCCCTGGTATATCTGCATAGCTGTTTGCTTCCTTCTTGATGGTGCTGGCAGTTCCAAGGCAGCTGTACTCTTCCTGGAGGCTCAGGTAGCCTTCAGATGTCCAGCGTAATCTGCATTGCCCCTGCAGACTGAGACTTCTCTCCAGTTGCGCATTCTGTCAGCTCCACGCTTTGCTGTGTGTCGTCGTAAGTCTCTCGCTATTCCTCTTCGGGGGACGGCTCTCCCTCGCATCTCTCTGGCGCATTCGTTCCAGCCTGAGCTTTACACTGGTCTCCTTTGGAACTCGCACGTCAGGCTGATGTATTCGTTAGAGCCAATCCCTGGGCTCAGAAGACTAGACTGACTACTCGGCTTGATGCAAATAATCCTTTTACTCCTGGCTATCTTCTTTGTTACAGAAGCAACCTTAATGCTGCATGTATAATACTTTGGATTGTTTAGTTTCTCATTGTTGTCATACAGGTTAGTTTGGCTTACTTGATAGTAATACATATTAGCCATGTCCAGGGAGGGGGCAGGAGGATATGGAAGAGGAGTTGGACATTTAGAAGTGGGGAGATACCGCCTTCTCTGGTGATGATCTTATCCAATCCCACAGGGGTATTCCTTTCCCATGTGATCCTCCCCCGTTGCACCACCCCCAGGGGGACTATTGTACTGTGGACGCATTGCCATGGCCCTATAGGAAAGGTCTCCCCCTAGGGAAGAAGGGCCAACATCCTCAGATTCATCACAACTCCTACATTCTCTTGGTCTAGGACACTGACCACTACCGTGGCTGAAGGCCTTGGTGGTGTTACACACTAACCCAGAGAGGGGAAAAAAAGGCCACATAGGTGAAGAGGGGTTGGGGGCAAAGGGATAGAAGGTGGTAGCTCTGCTGGTGACCTAGAGCACCAGTAGAAGACAGAAATTGTCAGCCGCAGATGGCGCCGGGGGCAGGGTATGGAGCCATTGTGCCATTGCTTGCCTGTACAGTTGATGCACGCCCGGCTCAGATTTTGCCCAAGAGGGTGAAATCAGGTCATACGACATTCCCACTCATGGCATCACCATCCATCTGGTCATGGGTGTATTACTTAAGCTTCCTGGAGGCTGTGACAGGTAGAGGGAGAAAAATAGTGTAATAGGCAACCTAGAGTAGAAGTCAGTTCTTTGGGGTAACCCAAGTAAGAGTGCCTTGGCAACCTCAATGCGCATGCACTGAAGATTGGGGCATAGTGATTTTATCAAGGAACATATACCACAGACCACAGATGCAGCTATTGCAGCACCCTGCTGCAGCAGTGGCCACAATGGAGTGTGAGATGGCACTCCAGCCCGCCATCGATCCTGGACTCTGAGCCACCCTAACCATTTCCACAGTTCCCCAAGTCTGGCCCAGCACAGCCTAAGCCAGTGGCACCATTGACTTGCAGGAACACTTAGCCAACACTATCAGTGTCGCCTCCTGTTGGTGGTGATGGAATTCAGGGTGTGGTGATATTTGGAAAGAACTGGCAAGAAATAGCAATGAGGAATGCAGGAACATACTGGAGCTTTGCTTGTCATCTGTCAATCATTGTGAGCTGGATGACAATGTAGTGGTGGATACCATGGACAAGCACATGATCCTGCATCATCCTATTCTCTGCTAAATGATTTGCAAAAATTAGCTACTAAAAGCAGAGTCATGTTGAATTGGGAGAGTTCTGGAAAGGGCATTAGTGGTGATGTTGATGGATAGAGCCAAATAAGTTGAGTCAGAACCTCGGATTTGTAAGCTGGATGCTATGACTTGGCAGTGCTAGGGGTGTCACGGTATTGGTTTTATGGCGGTATGATAACCTTCTTGCCAAATTACGTTATATCATGGTTATCGCGGTATAGCAGGTGGAGTTAACTAATCTTAACCAATATTTTCTTAAAGGTCATAAATGTCAGCATTTTGAAACTTGTCTCTGCATATATTGAGCTGATCCTCCAGGATTGTCAGCATTTTGAAACTTGTCTCTGCATATTTGGTCTTTCACGGCGCTCACTCGTTGATCGCCTTGAGTGAAAGAGTGACTTGTGGAAGTGTTAAAATGCACATTTTGAGCAATGAGCTTGCGGCTCAGTCACAGGTCATCACTTTGAAAATCGGCCTCAAGCTGCATTATTTTGGAACCATATGGCATGGGCATCATGACCCCTCGTTGCGATCAGTCATAAAAGTTCATTAAGATAACGCTTTATCCCATTAAAGGGAGGAAAGTCATTAATGTGAGATCTGAAAGCCCATGAAATTGTATTTCTTTTGACAAAATGTCAAAGCCAACACACACTCACCGAAAGGTTGCATATTGATCAAATCACTATAGCTTGTTTACCATCTGCCTGGTGAATTATATAGGTCTGATGTTGGAGTCACTACTGATCATGTAATCCTAACAGGACGGCGTTCAGTGGGCGCTGTTGATTTCTTTCTTGATTCTTGCAATACATGTTCATTAAAGATAGTGGCACAAAACCTTTTTGAAAATGACAAACTTAAAATACATATCGGCACAAATATGGCCTGGACCTCTACCTCACCACAGCCCTATCATAACCATTTTCCCCAGGTCTGTGTGTATTTGGACCCTTGTCATGTGAGTTGAGACGGAGGAATGCTTTCATGGGTGGTGTCACAAATCGAGAATAGACCTGAGAAATCTCACCCCCATTGCTCTGGACACTTCAAATTGAATGTAGAATCTGTCCTGCCTGCATGAGTCCCGTGCCATATGCAGAAGGCAGGTGAAGGATCAAGCGAAGCAACAACTCTAGTGCCAATGTGCAAATCTACATAGAGGACAGTGCTGGGGGCAGTTTATATACTAGCAACAAAGCACGGATGGGCCCAGTGTTCATACAGTCTACAGAGCTAACGTTTTTTGTGGACATGCATCAGAAGGGCATCCAGTTAATCCCCCCCTTTGAATTCTGGGATGTGTAGTTCCCCATCTTTCAAATTGGTGGCAAAAATACAAATAAGCCGATCTTTAACCCAACTCTACTGATCACAGAGAAAGAGCGGTCACAGCATCAAAGCTGCATTTAATAATGTGGCCTCACTTTCCTTATGCTCTTGCCTGCCAAACAAGGCCCCCTTGGCAGACGCCACATCCCACAGTGCAAGATTCAGACTGCCTAGCACTTTCTTACTGCAGCCTTTGCAAATCAGATTGAAAAGCTCACTTAACAGCTGCAGGCCCTAAAACTGTATACCGGTATAGACAACGTGACGGTTATTATAGTTCAATTAAGTTGTTCTCGGTATCTATTACGGTATTCCGTTACACCCCTACTCGGCACGTGGCACTATTGTTTGGTAGAGTCAAACAAATTGAGGCAGAGCCTCCAGTTTGTGTGCGTGATTGTAGGGCTCAGAGGGTGGCTCCACTGTGTGGAGGAAGAATGCACTTGTATGACATGAATGAAGGCTCTAAAGAAGAAAAGTTGGAAACATATTTTGAGTGAATTCAAATGATGAAGAGGGAAATGTACTATTTAAGAGAACTGATTTGCATATTTCCTGCCCCAGCTGTTTTAGTTATAAAGACTTCATTTTGTATTAGATGTATGCTTGATGACAGAATGATGTTTCACCACTACATTGTCACCCTAACTCTCCGATCATCTTTCCACATAGGCTTCTGGATCTTTTCTCCAGGTGTCCTCTTCCCAAATGTGCCCTCGTTAACAGCTGCTACAGCATCATTTACCTTAGGTATTGTTGTCAACTGTGGCACAACTTCTCCCTTCATATTCGTGTCTTTCATCCTGTCCTCTAGGACTTTAACACATTTTCAGTGCGCTCCACTTCTTTGGCTACTCGTAGGACTGTATCCACTGGGGGGTCATCTTCTGACCATAGTTTTTCCCTGACTTTCGCAATACTACTGCATTCAAGCATAAACTGAACCCTGCAGAGTTCATCTAGTTGGCTGTTAAAATGACATGTCCTGGGTAACTTCATCAGGATTGTAATGTACTGCTCCACAGTTTCCCCTTATTCCTGTACTCTTTTACCAAACGTGTAGCATTCTAATATTGTACTTAATTTCTTTTCATAATGTTTACTCATCTTTTTGACTGCCTTTTTTTCGTATTCGTTAAGCTCTTTAGACTTATTCCCTGGGAGGTCCGGTAAGTATTCAAGCCTTTCTTGTCCTGCAAAGCCTAGACAATGTAACAGAAGAGATTTTCTTCTATCGATGCTGTAATTGGTGCCACAGGCCACATTCGCATAGTGTTCAAATGACTTTCTCCAGCTATTCCAAGATTTGGTGGGTTCTCCTATGTCTGGTAAAATAGAAAGGTGGTGGGGGAACACTATTGAATGCCATTGCTATGGCGTGGGGTGGCGGTTGTCAGTGCGAATGTTGAAACCTCTTTGTAATCACTGTATTTTGCAATGGTTGAGGTTGGCTGAGGGGTTGCCAACTGGCATACAGGGTCACAGTAAGGTGATTGCTATATTCTCAATATGGATTTAACATGGATTCTTGTCACTGTCACTTCTCCACAGGTTCAGGTTAAACACACGCTCGCTGGAATTGAGAAACAGTCATTGGGTGCACATACTAGCAGCGTTACAATAGTTTGTGCTGCTGTTCTTTTATGTATTGTGCTATTCAAGTACATATGGAGAAGTTCAGCACAAAGTGGAGGGAGGCTGTTCTCTGTGTCATCTTATGTTTTTGTCAGCTTCTCTGCATGTCCTGTGAGACTGGGCTGCTGCAGAATGTCGTATGGAGCTAGGTCTTTCCGCGAGGCTCGCTGGGTTCGTGGAGCGCTCGTCAAAATAATTGAAGTGATGGTAATACGTGGTAAATGATTATGCTATGTTTATTTTTAAGTTATATTACATGGGTTTATGAGCCCTGCCAGCAGTCGTCCCTCTAGCCATCTTCTCCAACCGTCTCCTTCCCTGCTCCGCTATGGAATCCTGGTTGGACCATCTCCCATTCCCGTGTGGCACCCCGAGCAAGTGCCACACAGACACAGTGTTTGACCCACATGCTTGCAAAATGCAGCTTCAGCACACGTTCATGCAATCTTGCGCACGCTGCCTGTTATTCTAGGGCAAATTGACCTTACTGCAAACAGAATATCAATAAGGCGGTGTGAGTCTAGTTGGGTAATGAGTGCACATATCTGATGGTAGGAGTAACCCTGCAAAGACCAGGACTCTTCCTTCTCCATATAGAGTACCCATTGTATTAATTGGAATAAGTGGAAGCCTCTGTAATGAAGTCATGAATTCTTTAGTCGGCGACATTGTTTCTCCATGTATCCAAAAGCTAAATAAGTTGTTGAACAGGGGCAAGTGGCAAACACAGGATCAGGATTATTGAAGTGTGTTGTGCTGTTTGTTCTTGTGTTCCATAGGCAGTTCTTTATTAAGTTAACTCCAGCTAACATTGAGTCCCCAGTTGGATTTCCTCAACAACTGCTTGAGCCAAATACATTTAGAATGAAGGAAAAACGGAAGAATTATTTTTGCAATGCACTCAATCCCTACTGTCAGTGTCTAAGTCTCAACCACTTTTCCTCATACTACTCCATCTGTGTGATTATAGCTGGCTTGCGCACACATCTTCAACATACGTGGAATCTGTTGTCTGGTCTTATAAGCAAACGGCTTGATGTTGCCATCCACCGCAGTTTTCAGCAATAAGATGCTTATTCATTTTCATGAAAGCAAGTTCTCACACATGTGTGGTACTTGGGCATCTCCTGTGGTCTGAGACAATAGCTCCAACAGCTCTAATAATCTGTTTTGACTACACGCTAGCTGGGGGGGCAATTTAGGATTCCCACAGCTAATTGAACAAGTACGGATGGCTACACTGCCTGCTTACCAAGTCAGTATTTCAATGACCCATCATCACTACCAAATCGACATTTGTTGAGAACATAGGGTTCAACCATCTGGTCTGAAGTGGGCCTGTGGAATTTTTGTGGGGACGCGGATGCATTGATCAATGACCTTTGAAACGTTCTTCTTCTTCCAGCTAGGCTCTTCTACATCTCTCTGGTGCATCTGTACACATGGCTAGCACGTCCTCTTGTGAATGACAACCCCATGCATTTTTCTCATCCTCACCCCATGCTGCTTCAAAATTGCCAACTGGACATTAAATCGTGGGTCAGTGAAATAGTTCTGTAAGTACTCATATACTCTGTCATCCCATCAAGGATGGATCCAGGTGGAAGGTTGAGAGCAGATTCATAGCCAGTTGCCCTGTTTCTTCTGTGCTATAAAGTTCATATTCGTATATTATTTGGGATAGTTCTAATTCCAAAAGATACACCAGAGGCAGGAACTTGTCAAAAGTGTGCCACTAATTAATTGTGTCACTGTAAAATGTGCACTATCTAGCTACTGGGTCTAGCTTCTGCAGTAGTCGGTCACTGTATTGCACTGTTCTCACTAATTCTCCAGAATATTGAGAAGGGTTTAATTCCACTGAGTTGGCATTGCAGTTTACAACTGGTCGTAATGGAGTTGTTGGTATGACTGCAACTTTCCTAACATGTTCTAGGAACTGTAGGAGCAGCCGAAATGTGTGAAGATTTTCTGGGCCACGCTTACTATCTTACCTGTTGGTGGGTATTTTCTTAAGACGCAGGTCATCATGAGATGGAAGGCATGGGCAAAGGTTTTACATATCCTCAGTGCAGCTACAACATTAGATCCATTGTCATCTGCCACAAAGTGCATTTGTAAACCATGAGGAACAAGCCACTGCGCCTAACATGTTTTACATTTTCACCAAGATGTCAACTCCCCTCAAACCCTAACTACCCTGTGGAAACTACTGTCAAACCCTTTACATACACAATGTGACCTCCTAACAAATGATATTTGGCATCTGCTCCCCTGGGATTTGCTGTCCAGAGGTAGAGGGAAAATTGACTCTGGTCCACATGTCCATTATTAGTTTGATGTTCTTATCCTCACAGTTGTCCAGTGATAATCCCATTGCATATGCAACATGCTCGTAGAGGCATGGCACTGATATTGACGTGTACCTACTTAGAATTGCCCAGCTGTGATAAATAAGCTCAGAAGCACATTTTCTGCAAATAAATATGGTAGTAAATCAAATGTCAACATTACACCAAGGTTGTCATTGAAAAGATGTAATTTTCTGTGAGTTTGTCATATTTTGCAACATGCTCAAAAGTGTCAGTGATGGTTGGATGAAGCATTAAGTGGCAAATAAGTTGTTTGTGTTCCGTGTGATTTTCAGGAAAAGATGGTGTTCTGACAGCGTTTATCAAAATCTGTAATCGGCAAGATTCTGTTTTTATAGTGGTGTGGATGTTAGTCCAAATGTGCTCATTGTCTGCAGTTCAGGGGTGGGAGGCTGCCCTGTCCCTCTGTTCTTTTGCCAAGGATGCAGGTGATGCCAACTCATTTGGGCTTGCAGGCAACAGGTGCACTAATTGGTACACAACTTTCATCTCAAGACACATTTCTTGCTTTTGGAAAGCAAGATGGGATAGTTGCTTTTCCACCATAAAATAACTCAAAACCTCATATTTACTGGAGGGGTGGGGGAGGGGTATGAGATTGGATCTTGCCTCTCCTCCTTTACGGGGTCTTGGTTTCTGCTTTGCGCTCTTTGCAGTGGGTGCTGTCTGGGTGCTGTTGACTGAGAGGCTGCTGTGTGATTGGCTCCAAGGATATACTACCACTAGGATGTGTTGCTCTGGGGAAAACCTGTGCACTGGTGCACAGAGAGTGTCTGAAGCAGGCTTCCTGTATACAATTCCACCACTTGACAATTGTATGGGTTTTTCATTGCCTGCACCCTCTTCTTCTGTCTCTTGGTCTCCCTCGCTATCTGTGGTATCATCGAGGCATAGGGTCTCGTTCTCAATCTCGAAATGAGTGAATAAAGCACAGTGTGTGTCACGTCTTTCATTGTCATCTGTGCCCAAGGCTATCGGGGGTGGGCAATTTTCAAGAATCGACCTTTTCTTCCTCATCCGTGGATTTCTCTATTTTTGGCCGATTTTATGCCACATTTTCTCCCTCTTGCTCCTCGGTCAGTGGCAGCTCCACTGCCTCCTCCTCCTCCTGCACTTCATCCTGCGACACCAGATTCAAGTGCAAAAGCACTGCATGCACAAGTCAATGTTTTCCCAATGCGCAAGACTCTTTTTGAGACACACGCCCCTGTTCTTTGAAGAGGAAGAGATTTTTTTTAACGTTTTTTGGCATATGCAAAACCAAACAATACAATACATACACCAGAATTATGCATCTTTCCTCACAACGGTAAGCCAAACAAGGCGGGTATATCAAAATCCCTGTGCACCTTCCATCAGGTAGACGTAGGACATGTGCTTATGCACAGACTTGTCACTAGCATTGTGGAAGTTCATAGTACGCTGCTCAATATTTCTGCAATTATAGCTTTAATGGTCAGACCAGCAATGCCTGTTAAATGCCTGTGTCTTTTACTTAAAGTTCTCATAATGCCTAGAATGCAGACCTAGGGCATCAGTATCAATTGCTCCCTGAAAATGTCCTGTACTATTTTCCAGACCTCCCCTCAAAATGACGGTATTGCGGGGCAGGACAGCACAGTATATTTAGAAAACTAGGAGGTGCAAGAGAAGATCTGGCACAGTCTCCAGCATATGTTTCATGAGATGTGGTAGACATTTGTGGCAACTCATTGACCCGTGAGGCTGGCGTAGGTATCCATGTACTATGTGAGCTTCTCAAACACAAGCGACTGTGGTAGCATGTGTTTCTCAGTGTTTGGGCCTTCTCCCATGTCTAGTAAATGCACACATGGGGCTCTCTTTAACTTGGCCATCTTCTATGCATAGTAATACAAAAGGAGTTCTCAGTGCTGTATACTTCTCACCCTGCTAAACGCAAGTGTGCTTCTAGGCACTTTGGAGCTCTCTTTAGCCTAGCAAATGCACATGGAGTCCTCAGTGTTATCTCCTTCTTCTCCACCTACCTAATGCATGTGGGGTTATCAGTGCTTTATAGTTTCCTTACTCTAGAAAATGAATTTGAGTTCTTATGCCTTGACCTTATCCTCCACCTACTATAAGTAGGGATCTCAGTGCTTTCAACTTTCCCTACGCCTAGTAAATGGATGTGGGGTTCTCATTTCTTTAGCCTTCTCCTCTGCCTACTAAATGCACATGGGTTCTCAGTGCTATGGCCTTTTTATAGAACTAATAAATGCACCTGGGTTCTCAGTGCTATGGCCTTTTTTATAGAACTAATAAATGCATTTGGGGTTCTCAGTGTTATAGCCTTTTCCTCTGCCTAGTAAATGCAGATGGGGTTTTCAGTGCTTTGGCCTTCTTCTAGGACTAGTAAATGCACATGGGTTCTCAGTGCTTTGGCCTTCTCCTTTGCCTAGTAAATGCACATGGGCTCTCAGTGTGTTGGCCTTCTCCTCTGCCTAGTAATCGTCAGTGCTTTGGCCTTCTTGTAGGACTAGTAATGCACATGGGTTCTCAGTGCTTTGGCCTTCTCCTTTGCCTAGTAAACGCACACGGGTTCTCAGTGATTTGGCCTTCTCCTCTGCCTAGTAATGGTCAGTGCTTTGGCCTTCTTCTAGGACTAGTAAATGCACATGGGTTCTCAGTGCTTTGGCCTTCTCCTTTGCCTAGTAAATGCACACAGGTTCTCAGTGATTTGGCCTTCTCCTCTGCCTAGTAAATGCACATGGGTTCTCAGTGCTATGGCCTTTTTATAGAACTAATAAATGCATATGGGTTCTCAGTGTGTTGGCCTTCTCCTTTGCCTAATAAATGCATTTGGGGTTCTCAGTGTTATAGCCTTTTCCTCTGCCTAGTAAATGCAGATGGGGTTTTCAGTGCTTTGGCCTTCTTCTAGGACTAGTAAATGCACATGGGTTCTGAGTGCTTTGGCCTTCTCCTTTGCCTAGTAAACGCACACAGGTTCTCAGTGATTTGGCCTTCTCCTCTGCCTAGTAATGGTCATTGCTTTGGACTTCTTCTAGGACTAGTAAATGCACATGGGTTCTCAGTGCTTTGGCCTTCTCCTTTGCCTAGTAAATGCACACAGGTTCTCAGTGATTTGGCCTTCTCCTCTGCCTAGTAAATGCACATGGGTTCTCAGTGCTATGGCCTTTTTATAGAACTAATAAATGCATATGGGTTCTCAGTGTGTTGGCCTTCTCCTTTGCCTAGTAAATGCATTTGGGGTTCTCAGTGTTATAGCCTTTTCCTCTGCCTAGTAAATGCAGATGGGGTTTTCAGTGCTTTGGCCTTCTTCTAGGACTAGTAAATGCATATGGGTTCTCAGTGCTTTGGCCTTCTCCTTTGCCTAGTAAACGCACACGGGTTCTCAGTGATTTGGCCTTCTCCTCTGCCTAGTAATGGTCAGTGCTTTGGCCTTCTTCTAGGACTAGTAAATGCACATGGGTTCTCAGTGCTTTGGCCTTCTCCTTTGCCTAGTAAAGGCACACAGGTTCTCAGTGATTTGGCCTTCTCCCCTGCCTAGTAAATGCACATGGGATCTCAGTGTGTTGGCCCTCTCCTCTGCCTAGTAATGGTCAGTGCTTTGGCCTTCTTCTAGGACTAGTAAATGCACATGGGTTCTCAGTGCATTTAGCTTTGGCTTTCTCCTTTGCCTGGCAAATGCACATAATGTTTTGAGTGCTATGACCTTCTCCTCTGCCTACAGAATGCATGTGGGGTTATGAAGTGCTTTCCCTTCTCCTACACATAGTAAATTCATGTGAAGGTATCTAGGACTAGTAAATGCACATGGGTTCTCAGTGGTTTGGCCTTCTCCTCTGCCTAGTAAATGTATATGGGTTCTCAGTGATTTGGCCTTCTCCTCTTCCTAGTAATGGTCAGTGCTTTGGCCTTCGTCTAGGACTAGTAAATGCACATGGGTTCTCAGTGTGTTGGCCTTCTCTTCTGCCTAGTAAATGCATTTGGGGTTCTCAGTGTTATAGCTTTTTCCTCTGCCTAGTAAATGCACATGGGTTCTCTGTGATTTGGCCTTCTCCTTTGCCTAGTAAATGCACATGGGATCTCAGTGTGTTGGCCCTCTCCTCTGCCTAGCAATGGTCAGTGCTTTGGCCTTCTTCTAGGACTAGTAAATGCACATGGGTTCTCAGTGCATTTAGCTTTGGCTTTCTCCTTTGCCTGGCAAATGCACATAATGTTTTGAGTGCTATGACCTTCTCCTCTGCCTACAGAATGCATGTGGGGTTATGAAGTGCTTTCCCTTCTCCTACACATAGTAAATTCATGTGAAGGTATCTAGGACTAGTAAATGCATATGGGTTCTCAGTGCTTTGGCCTTCTCCTCTGCCTAGTAAATGCATATGGGTTCTCAGTGATTTGGCCTTCTCCTCTGCCTAGTAATGGTCAGTGCTTTGGCCTTCGTCTAGGACTAGTAAATGCACATGGGTTCTCAGTGTGTTGGCCTTCTCTTCTGCCTAGTAAATGCAGTTGGGGTTCTCAGTGTTATAGCTTTTTCCTCTGCCTAGTAAATGCACATGGGTTCTCTGTGATTTGGCCTTCTCCTTTGCCTAGTAAATGCACATGGGATCTCAGTGTGTTGGCCCTCTCCTCTGCCTAGTAATGGTCAGTGCTTTGGCCTTCTTCTAGGACTAGTAAATGCACATGGGTTCTCAGTGCATTTAGCTTTGGCTTTCTTCTTTGCCTGGCAAATGCACATAATGTTTTGAGTGCTATGACCTTCTCCTCTGCCTACAGAATGCATGTGGGGTTATGAAGTGCTTTCCCTTCTCCTACACATAGTAAATTCATGTCATGTGAAGGTATCAGGGCTTTGGCCTTTTGTTATGCCTAGTAAATGCACAAGGGGTTCTTAGTGCTTTGGGCTTCTCCTACGCCTAGTAAATGTGCATGTGGGTCTCAGTCCTCTGCCTTTCTTCTACACACTGAACGCGGGTTGTACTGCCCCACCACACACAATTCAGAACCTCATTCATCGGCCTATAAAGTGCCCCCAAACCGCCAAGAAAATTCCAAGCTAATTCCTTAACTCTACCTGGGCCCTACTATCGGTTCAAGTCTACTCTACCCTAAATATGATACATATTAATTTCTTATCATACCTGGGCCTCTCCTGCCTCTTCAAATGCCAGCTATCAACTTTCCTGAGTTTCTATGCACCTGCCTTTATATAGACACAAGGTCAAAACCAGCAGAAATTCTTATCTTGAACCTGGGGCAGAACCTGTAAAGTTGCATCCAGACCAACACCTGGACATTCTACGGGTTTCAGAATTGCTTAAACAATCGTACCCATGCTAACTCGTGAGTGTAATCACGTTGTGTATGTTACAGACTAACAAGTCTAGTTACCAGCATTACATGGCACAGGCAGCTTTAAACACAATCTGGTGACTTGTATGCCTAGTATAGTTGTTTTGTTTAAGGCAAAGCCTCACATGTTCAGGTGGCATTGGCAAGCACAACCTCAAATGCATCACATCAAGTCACTGTGTGCCTCATACACCTGTTTTAGTCATCATTTTGTAAGGCATAGCCTCAATTGCACAGGTTCTGTCCCCATACCCCAAAGCCACTTTAAATGGCCAGTAATACCTTTAAGGGCTCATATGGCTGGTACAGTGAACATATGTAAGCTTCAGCCTCACCTAACCAGGGACAACTGTCAGATGCCAATTCCAACCTTAAATTCCACAGCAAACCCATCTAATGCCAGTCAATAACTCACATGCCAGGCATAGTCACCACGTGCAGGCCACAGCGTCACACGAACACGCTCAGTCATCATATGGCAAGCGCAGCCTCAAATGCTTGAGTAATGCCATTTAATGGCTCATATGCTAAGTCATAACACATGATGTGCCCCGCGACATATCCGGGTGCTGCCATTAATTGTCATTGCGGATCTCAAAGGCCCCACTTATGATAATGGTATGGCCATTAAGTATGCCATCAGTCTCATATGCCTGGTGCTGCGTCATATGACAAGGGCTGCTCCAAACTACCACAGTAATGCAGTAATGCCATAAAATACCTCATTGCACTGTGAAAGTCACAATATGTACAGCACAGCCCCATATGTCCAGGTTGATACCATCATGTGGATGTTTAGTCTCAAAGGCCCTGTAACAACATCCAATGCCAGTTCACTGGCTCGCCGTGGCTGCTAGGATCAAGTTCAAGACCCTCTGCATAGTCCATAAGGCTTTCTGGGCCCAGGCCCCACACTATCTGCAATGCTCTCTTCCTAAGTACTCTCATTCTAGAGCCCTCTGCTCATCTTCCTCCAACTCTCTGTGGGTGAGCCATTTTTCGAAGCAGAGATTTGGGGGTAGATGCTTATCCTCTGCAGGTACCCCCCTCTGGAACAGCCTCCCTGCCTCTCTCTGGCTTGAGCCAGAGCTCCTTAAGTTCCGGAAAAGACCTTCTTCTTCTCCTCTTTCTCTCTCCCTCTCCCTGCTAACTCCTCTAGTTTTCTCTCTTGCCTCATTCCTACCTTCCCTTTCCTAACTCCGTTCAGTTTTTACTGACTGGTCGCCTGGTTAACCTTTAGAGCCTCACAGGTCCCAGGCTCCCCCGCCAGTCTTTGCACTTGCCACCTGGCCTCTGAACTATGCTGAGACTACTGCATTTTCAGCCCACGCTCCATGAGAGGTGTAACCTCTCTGCACTTAACCCAGGGCCCTGCTGGACTGGGCGCATACACCTCCCCCTCACTGGCCTGTCCGTCTGTACACTTGCAAACCGGAATTTACTAGGACTAGTACGTTCCGTCTTGTCCCGCCTTTGTCTCCCCTTCCCTGTTTGGTTGTGCCTGAAACACTTCATGCGCTTGACCTAGGAGAAATGCCGTCAAGTCTAGTATGCTAGTTACTTTTTTGTTAGATCATTCGGAAACTTCAAGGCCTAAGAATAACTACTGTATTCCCTTCCTCCCTTCCCGCCTTGAAGCGCTTCACTTGTGTATAAGCGCTGTACAAATAAACAATAAATAAATACAAATAAGTAAATGTTTCATATTATCTCACACTCCTGTTATAGTCACCATCTCTATTGTGCAGCATCACATGTCCAGGTGTTAGCACCATACAGAGAATCCAGTCTCAAATTCCCAGGTTAATATATGTAACAGCAGTTAATGTAGCTTATGGCTTCTGTGAACCAATTAACATATGATCATTTTCATGAATGCCTTTTCATGTGGTCCATTTTGCCCTTTGTGGTGTTCCAGTTTACACACAACTCCTTTGCTACATGACTTTGACGCTGTTGCCCTATCCTGATGTTTCACAGGGCGCCTTAGTTCCCTCCTCACAGCACGGCTACCTCCCTCACCATATCCTCCCTTTCCTCACTATATCACAGCCCTCACACGCCCTTGTCCCCTTCCACTCTAATATTTCTACCCATGTGAAGCGGAAACCCACTAATTCCCCACCCACCTAGCTGACCTCCATCACATCTTTGCACTTGCCAGGCCAGGGTCCGCCTGGCACCATTCCTCCTCACTCAGCCAGACTTTCCCATCATGCTACATTTTTTTGGATGCATCCTGACGTCATTGCACCACCTGTAGTGCTGTTAAAGGGAATAGGCACTTGCAGCAAAAGGTTCTGAGGCTTATTTGTAAAGGGTATGCACAAGAATGGGGCATTACCTCTCAAATGCAGGGCATAGCCTGTCATATTTAATGCAAAGCTTCATCTGTCTGCTGGACAATGGCCGTCCTTACGAGTTTGCCGGTATCCCGCCAGTAATTCCGGTGGGCTACCTGCAAAGGGACCTACCATTTTTGGCACCTGATATCCCAGAATTACCGGGATATTACAGGTGCTGGTACCTGCAGTCATTCCCCATTTCATGGAGTCCGACACTCCATGGAGGGGAGTGCTGGTATTACTGACACCGGTAACACCGTTGACGGAAATACTGTCTGGTTTTGCCGGTTGGGGCCTGATTTGCCTCCAGCTTTTGGCTGGAGGTAAATCAGTCAACCCCCACCTTCATTCTTAGACTCTGCTGGTCTGGAAAAGTGCTGGTATTCGGAACCAAACTCCCACCTCTTGGCTCGCACCAAACGCACCCCAGATCTTTCATTTTTCTTTTCTATATATACTTTCTAACCCTCCCAAACCCTTACATTTATCTCTTTTTCTGTTTTTACACATATTAAAACCAGACTCGGTGGACAAATAAATTCACTCAGCAAAATGTACAAAACAAGCACTCCCAGAGTCATTCAGGAAACTATTGGAGACTTAATTTATGCAGCCATACTTCCCGTTAACCCCTTAAGTGCCAAGGACGTGTATGGTCAGTCTTTTGCTTGGGAGCCATCATATTTTTCAAGGCGACATGCATTTAGAGCACGCTAATGCATTTAGGTGATATTGGGCCTCTTTACGTGGTTGGAAGTAGCCATGCTGTTTTTACTGGCATGGCTACCCCCAAACCCGGGTCTGGCTACGGGTCCCGCGAAAGGGGAATTACTGGGCCATTCCGTCCTCGGCAGGCCCGGTAATTCCCCTTGCACGGGAACCGGAGCAGGTACGTCTCAATTCCCATTTGAGCCCCCATAGGGTTCAATGGGAATGGGGAGGATGGTAGCAGCGGTACCGTTCATAACGGTGCCATTGCTACCATCCAGTTCTGCTGGCGGGTGCTGCTCTGCACGCCTGGTCTGACTAGGCATGCAGAGAGGCACCCGCGAGCAGAACTCATAATGTGGTGGTATGGTAACAACAGCGCCGGTAGCACTACCGGCGCTGTTGTTGCCTTACCGCCACAATCGTAATGAGGCCCATTGTATTCTCCAAGTGCAGACTAACTATGTGAGTGAAATTTCGAGGTGCGCACTATTTCAGGAAGAACATCCATTACTAGGTACAGGTGGGTTACCCAGCACATTCTTCATTGAAGCACTTCCCACAGCACTCACAGCGACAGCTTACTTGGGCAAAAAAAGCTGCAGGGTTATATTAAGAATTATGTTTATTAATAGGGAGAATACTCATATTTTTCTTTTCTTTTGCTCATAGAGCATGGATGGGCTGCTTAGATGTATCTAACAAAAACATCTCACAAGGCATTTGTGTCAGTACCTAGCTATGTGATGGGAAAGCTTTTTATAATGTGTGTGGGATGGTAAGTGAAGTGCTGCATTAAGATTGTTACCTGTGATTTTACCAAAATCTTTTTATTCGAGGCATTGTTTACTAAAACAATTTCTTTTTTGGGGAGGACTCACTCTGCCAAGCCCCCTGTTACCCCATGTTTTAACCACCCCCCAACTCCCTCCCCACCTGTTAACCCCACACCCCTCCCCAATATATATATATATTTTTTTATATCAGTATTTTTTGGGTAAAATTGTTTTGGTAAAAAAATGCCTAGAATAAAAAGATTTCGGTAACGTGTATCATTAAGATATTTGCTCTTACTTTGAAATGCAAAGTGGTATTGATCTCTCTGCTGAAAGCAGCCTAATGGCTGTGATCAAAGTAGGGCAGTGCCTCGGCAGTGGTTAAGGAGGAGGAGACTTTGGAATGTCAAAAGCTGGAACAAAGTAAGAGCACTTAGCCAAGATGCCCAGGGGCCCTGCTAACGGTGGGGGAATCGGTCATGTACTGTATGGATATCTCCTTGCAGCTCACTGTGAGCAATATTGTAGTAAGTGTATTGGTTACCTCTGATTTTACTGAAAGCATTTTATTCAAGGCATTTTTAACCACAACAATTTTACCGAAAAATACTGATTTTTTATTTTCTTTTATTTGGGCGGGGTAACCCCCCCCCCAAGCTCACTGTTTCCCAGTGTTTCTTTTAAAAAAAAACAACTCCGTCCAAACCTGTTTTCTAAAGAAAATCTGCATTTCTTGGTTAAACTTGTTTTAGTAACAAATGCCTGGAATAAAACGATTTAGGTAAAATCACTGTATACCGGTTTATTAGGTGACTCCCAAAAAGTGGGTGGAATGTTATCCATAGAAAGAAATAACATCCCAAAATTCTCCATGGAGAGGCTTGTCCAGCTGCAAAGAGTATTCCTGATTTGACCGTTTAAATGCCAGGACGGCAAGCCCCCAAATGTAAAAGAAATCTTAGACCTTAATTCCCTGAAAAATGATTTGGTGTACTGAAAAAGCAATTGGCCATCGTCAAGCCTTAATACTGACATTGTTAGAGTAATGGTGAATAGAGAATGGTGTTGGGTAGTCAGTGATTACTGTTCATTAAGCACTTTACTTAGAAGAACTCTTTAGAACAATTAAGTACTCAATACAATATAAAACTCCAATAAAATAATGCAAAACGAAAATTAAATGAATCATTTCTAGGATTAGAAATGGGTGGAAATGAAGATTTACAAAAATTCAAAGGAAAATATAATTTGTCCTCCTGGGGACTCAAATTTGAAAGGAGGTGTAACTATAGTGCCTGTGCTCCCCATGAGTATTGGTGCACTTTATGTACAGATCATGCATGTGCAGGCATGATGACCCCTGCTCAGTGACAACGAGGCACCTACTGGCAAATTGATGGACAACTGTTCACTAGGCTGCATTGCCTGCACCCGAGCAATCATTTGGTTCTTTGTTTATGAAATGGCTGTTTCAGTTGAGATAAAAAGACAAACATTTTCAAATATTGCTCTCAAAAATAGTACAAGTGTTGGGGGGGTGCTATTGAGCAGCTGAGGAAAAGGCTGCTTAGCCCGAGAGCTCCGTTACTGCCCACCAGAATCCGCTATCTTTCGGCGCTAATCCGCTGCATCTCAGACCAGCACTACAACGATTCTTTATCTGACAATTCTCTCCGTGTGCGACCGAAGTTTGGGAGGAAATCGATGCCTGGAACTGCCGTAACCCACGCCAGGGCCTGCGGCGCGGCGCGCCCTCCGGGCGGGGGCCTGGCTGTGCCCGCTCGTCGGTTGCTCCCCGCGACGCCTTCTCATCGGAGTGATCCGATCTCCTGCTGGTGCCCTGTGGGACGGGACCTCTCACCGCCTAACGCCCTGCCCCCGGCCGTGCGGCGGAGTCGATTGTCCGGAGGCGTCCGGGGCTGAGAGGTGACCTGATCGGCTGCTAGGTTGTGGCGCCCTGTGCTCGTGCATAGATGCGCCCCGGTGCTCCGAAACCCGAGGGCCGCGCACACCATACCATGCTCCTCTACTTGCATAGCTGGGAACAGTGTCACCCCTTCAACCCTTACGTGACCCCCCATTTGACTCACTATCAGCTCGACGGCCCGCGGGCTCAAGCACACGTCAAAGTGTCATCACTCACACAGAACTCGCCGAACCTTCCCCAGTTCTTTCTAACTGTGAGGCCCACGGCCCCCACGAGGTCTGCACTGAGTTGGGCCCTACACATCCCCCCCTGGCTGGCCACTGCCCACGGCTGCTCCGCCTCCTCGCCTTGCCACAAACTACCCTTCTTCACCCAGTCGGGACAATACCGGCCCCACTGAACCTAAGCCACCCACAAACGGCAACTGCTGACCTACCATCATCCTCCTCGCGAGGACCCAACCGGCAGACGCCGTCAATCCTACCAATCAGACAGTGCTCCCCACCACAGCAATGTCCAACAGAGCACGGGGTGCTAACAAAGTAGGCGCCATGGACAGGTTTACAAAGGTGGCGCCTAGGGCAGAACAGCCGTCCTCCTCTGCAGCACATGAAGATGGCGAGGTCCTTCCGGACCCCCCGCAACCAGACTTAGCTGCAATGATGAAATCCATGGCCAAGAACTTTGCAACCTTTCATGAAAAACTAGATGATATCAATGCGAATGTAGCCTCCTTGAAAGCTAAGCTTGACCAACATGGGGCCAGGATCACTGAGACAGAGCAAAGAATAGGTACCAATGAGGACAACATCCATACCCTACAAAACACAGTCACAGAGTTCGTCTGTGACATGAAACAGGTCAAAGCCAAGAACGATGACCTTGAATCGAGGTCGCAAAGAAATAACATTTGCATAGTGGGAGTTCCCGAATCTGTGTTAAAGGGCCGCATGGAACTTGCGGTCGAGCAACTCATCAAAGACCTCCTTGACAATCCCGAACTCTCGCCATTCTTTACGGTTGAAAGAGTGCATCGCTCACTGGCACCCCGGCCTAAACCAGGAGACTTCCCCAGGCCAATAATTGCAAAACTACTAAGCTATAAGGACAGAGACCACATCCTCCGATTGGCCAGAGAAAAAGGGGAACTGAGGCTGTACTCGCAAATCATCAGGTTTTCCCCTGACTTCTCAGTGGGGGTGCAGATGGAGAGACGCCGATTCAGCGGGGTGAAGAAAATGCTAAGAGATAGGAAAATTGAATACTCAATGCTTTTCCCTGCTCGACTTAAATTCATCCATCGCAACAAAAGCTACTTCTTTACGGTCCCCGACGAGGCTGTTAAGTTCATCGAGGCGCAGGTCCCGCTGGCGGATCCCCCAGGGGATCCGATGGACAGCGACTAATACCATGACTCCCAGGCCCCTACGGTACACTCCATTGGCCGGGGTAGATCAAGCGTCTGCTCCCCAGGTGAGCTGATGCTCTCCCCCTCAACGCCCCATATCGGTCCAACGCGGCCCAGCATCACCACATCAAGAATACAGCTCCTTGAGGAGGAAAAATTCCCTAACCAACCTGTCTATAATGCCACGTATGGGGCCTGAACTTCGACACCCTGTCTGTTCTATCATACACTGACCTAGGGTATTACCAGCTTGGACTTCGCTACCCTAGAACATGAGTATCCTCTCCTTGTAACCTCAGTTTCATCAGCCAGAAAAAAGAAAAAATGGACTAATGATGTATCATCATAGAACGCTTTAACTAAGGTGGGCCGGACGTCAACGGCAGCCCCCACTGCAGCTGCAATGCCGCTTAAGGTGAAGTGTTTGTCTTCAAGCCCCGGTTGGGCTATTTCTCAGGCGTTGCCGAGTTGGGGGTGGCACGCAATTTGTTCCAAGGGTGGGTATCAATGCACTGCTAGTTTCTACTGGGCGGTGAGGGTGGGGGGGTGTGGAAATTGGGGTTTGTTATACACAAAGCGGCAGGATGGTTGTGTCTGGTTTTAAAGGGTGGCGGTTTCGCGCCATAGCAGCACTCATGGCGATAATCAGAGACGGATTCCATATCAGGGATGTTCCTTGAATTTTTAGCATGGCTATTAGAGTGATGACGTGGAATGTTCGGGGACTGACCAATTTTACAAAGTCTCTTAGGATAACGACATATGCACAAAGACATGGGGTCAAAGTACTCCTATTGCAGGAGACACACGCCCTGAAACTCTTATCATCAAACCTTGCACAGTCCTGGGGCCCAAACAGATATTATACCCAATACTCCACTCAAGCCAGGGGAGTTCTTACTCTCATTCACAAATCGGTTAAATTCACACTTCACACATCCCACATTGACACGGAAGGTAGATATGTGATTCTACATTGTACTTTAGCTAACAAAGAATGCTTGCTTGTTAACACATACGCGCCCAACACCAATTCCCCTGAATTTATAGACGCAGTTTCTACCATCCTTGAGAGATATGTAGAAGTCCCCATTATTTGGGGAGGAGACATGAACCTTATACTCGATAATGCCCTAGACAGAACGACCACTACCCGCAGGCCCACAACCCGTGCTGCCAAGCGACGCCACACTCACATGAGCTCTTTGAATCTACACGATGTTTGGAGAACACTCCATTCCCTGGAGAGAGACTATACTTTCTATTCTACAGAACACGATAGCTCCTCAAGAATAGATCTGTTCCTCCTGTCTGGCAACCTGATGGGCAGAGTCACGGATGTCACGATTCTTGCACGCACGCTCTCTGACCACTCTCCCGTGCTGCTACAGATTCAACTGGGTACTACACCTGTGGCCCGACCCGCCTGGCGCTTTAAATCTGACGCCCTATCTGACATCATTTTTAAGGCTGATATACTAGCAGATATAAACACGTTCTTTGAAAACAACAACACATCCGACACACCCGAAGGGACCCGCTGGGAGGCATTCAAAGTGTACATCCGAGGGATGTGTATCTCAAGGGAAGCCGGGGTCCCCAAAGCCATAAGGCAGGCCTTAAACAACTCCAAAACTAAACTCAAAACCCTAGAACAAGAGTACGCTTCCAAACCAGCTCCTGCAACCCTAGCAAAGATTAGAATAGAACTGGAACAATTTGAGTCACATGCCCTAAGTGAGGTGAGATACTTTTCCCGCCCCGTGGCCGCCCGTAGGTATGGTGAAGGGGATAGACCGGGTAGAACCCTGGCTAAATTGGTGCGGGCGGAGGGAGGCAGGACCCGAATAGATAGTATTATTGATGAAAAGGGTTGAAGACATTGGTCGGACCAAGCCATCCTTGATACTTTTGCCAGCTTTTATGCCAACCTGTATGGCCCCCAGCCTGAACACACAGCCCATGACCTGGATGACCTGCTAGAATCCATTCCCATGACCCTCATCTCCCAGAACACCAGGGAACTTTTGGATGCCCCGTTTACCTTAGATGAGATAGTCCAGGTAATCTCAGATCTCCCTAAGAATAAGGCTCCGGGCTCCGACGGGCTCACATCCGAGTTCTACCAGGAACATGTCGCCATCCTAGAGCCTGCACTGCACGGGGTTTGGGCCGAATCACTTCGATCAAACACCCTCCCCCCCTCTTTAAGAGAAGCCTTAATGACAGTTCTCCCAAAAAACAGGTAAACCCTCAGACGAATGTGGATCCTACAGACCCCTGTCGCTCATCCACACAGACATGAAAATATTTGCTAAGATAATCGCTAATAGGTTCCTCCCATTCATTCCCCATCTGGTCCACGCTGACCAAAGTGGATTCGTCCCCGGTTGCTCTACGGCCCTTAACATCCGTCGTCTCTTTAACGTGCTGTCCAGAATCGATACGAAAGCTGACGCAGTGGCGGTCACACTAGACGCCCAAAAAGCATTTGACATGGTCTCATGGCAATACTTATGGGCCGTGCTGGAAAAATGGGAATAGGGCCAAATATGATTTCCTATATAAAACTACTATATACAGGACCATCGGCTAGGGTGCTAGTCAACACTGTCCCCTCCTCTCCCTTTGAGCTACACAGAGGTACCCGACAGGGATGTCCACTCTCCCCCATCCTTTTTGCGCTCGCCATTGAACCCATGGCCGATTATGTCAGGGACCGACACACCTGCAAAGTCATTCGCCTACGGGATGCGCCGGAAATCATTTCACTATACGCGGACGACGTACTTCTATACGTCAGAAGCCCCTCCACATACTTGGACCCCATTATTCGAGACATAACAAAAATAGGCACGTACTCCGGCTTCACCATCAACTACTCTAAATCGGAAATTTTCCCTCTCACTAAAGCAACTCAGCAACCGTCATGCGAATTCCCCCTACTCTGGTCCTGGCCCTACGGTGGCATTAAATACCTCGGAGTGCAGGTGTCACTGGCCAAAGCCTCCTTATTGGCGGACAACTACGAAGCAACGGCACAGCTCATCGAATCCAAGATGCTAAAATGGCGCAACCTCCCACTATCCCTTGCAGGCAGACTCTCCCTAATTAAAATGATTGCGCTCCCCAAGCTCCTTTATATATTCGCTAATGTACCAGTGTGGCCCGGGAAGCAATACTTCAAGAGGCTACACATGGCGTTTGCCCAATTTCTCTGGCACTCCGGAGCGGTCCGCAAGAAGTGGCAATATATGACTTTGCCTTATGAAAAAGGGGGTTTCACGGCCCCAGATCTAACACTGTATTGGAACGCTGCACAGGCCCAACACGCCACCCACTGGTACACGCACCTAAACCCGCCTCCACACGTTAAACTAGAGAAATTGGCTGGGGATGGCTCCAACATCATGACCTTACTATTATACTGCACACTCCACACGGATGCTCCATCAGACCCGGTGGCCACCACAATCAGAGCATGGAAGAGTATTCTTCATTCTAATCAAGAGCAACGCCCATATTATAAATGGCTCCCCATATGGCAATTTCCCGGACTTCCCCCCACACACGATCAACATCTCTCTCAACATTGGGAAAACCTGGGCTATCGTGCCCTGACTGATCTGTACCCCGATGGCACATTTATCACCCCTCAGACATGGCGCCCCGGGCACTCCAACTCTGCGCTCGACCTGCTGCAATACTATAGGCTGAGAGCAGCGATACGTGTAATGTGGCCCTCGTTTCCAGAGGAGCCCCCAGACTCACCTGAACTCCAATACATAGCAAACTCTGCAGGCGGCAGGGGCATAATATCCTCCCTGTACAAAATGCAGATGGGAAAACTAGAGAATATATCCCCCAAACCACGGGAGGCATGGGCCAGCAAGCTTGAAACGGTAATCACCGAAGAAATGTGGAGCAAAATGTGTGCACAAACGCGCAAAGTCTCACTTAATGCCAGGTTCTGCTGCATACAATACAAACTTCTGAACAGGTTCTATTATACGCCACACAGAGTAGCGAATTTCACACACACCTCGAGTCATACATGCCCGAAATGTAAATTGGGCGAGGCAGATCATGTACATATGTTTTGGTCCTGTGCTGCACTAAATATATGTTTTGGACGGAAGTGACAAAGGCGCTCTCAGAGATAATTGGTTCCCCAGTAGAGCTTGACCCACTAGCCTTGCTGTTCGGAATCTGGGCTGGGGAGAATGAAAGGAAAATGTCAACATTTTTAGATATAAGTGCCATTGTCGCAAAAAGATGCATATTACAGTGTTGGAAGCGTCGTACCCCCCCCCCCTCAATATGTGGTTGAAAGCCCTCACCTGGGTACAAATGTGCGAAGAGGAGTACATCGGATCCTTGCCCATGCCTTCCCGCCCAAAAAATGTGTGGTCGGAATTCTGCAGTTATTTGAACAGCATGGAAGAGGTCGAGTGGAACTCCACCCCCTCCCCCATCAGCCCAGTCTAACTCACCATGAGAAATGACTCTTTCGTGCTATTCCACAATGTCAACCCTCCCCAATCTGAGATGTTTGTAAGAGTTATGATGTAATGCATATACGTGCTATTATTATGTTTGCTTGTCTCTGCGCAGTCTGTGCTGTACCTATCTTCTGTCAATAAAAAAAAAGTTTAAAAAAAATTATAATAGTACAGGTGTTGGGTGTTGGTGGATAATCAATGGCTACTGCACTGTACATTAAGTAGTTTACGCTGAATATCTCTCTCCATTGCAAACAGAAATATTAATAATAGGCAGTTAAAACATTAATCATATTAAATATTAAGAGATCATTGGTGTGGCGTGTTGAATACCAAAAATGCCCATGCACATTATGGACAGAGCGTGTCTGCATATACAGCGTGATCTGTTGAATGTTATACAGGCACCTTTTCATGCAATTACAGCAACACACGCAGCTGTATTAGCCACATCTCGGTGAGATTTTAGAGGCAAAATAAAGGTGACAGGTGTCAATTAAACATTTTTTACACATGTGACTGTCAAGTACTTTAAAAGTGTCTGAGCCCTTTGTCACAAGGTGTTCTTGTTTAGAAAATGTAATTTGCTTTTTTGTTATGGGTTATACATTCTCCAGTCTTTTATGAGTGCATTATGTGAGGGGTCAGAAATGCGAGACAGACACAAAGGTAAGGTTTTCTCAAGGTTTGCCATTTATTAAATGAAAAGGGATAGGATAAACGCCTATCTTTCCTTATCCTAACAAGGATCCCTCCCTAGCAAACTAAAACTAAAGAAAGCTGACGTAGTGTCCAAAAAGTCTTTGAGCCTCACACTAATACACACAACAAAACTATAGAAGGAATGTATGGCTATCCTTAGTTGAACAAAGCAATGTATCTGTCCCAACCTAAAGGTTTTGAGAGGACTCTTTCTGACCAGGGTTGTGCTCCCTTCACCTGGATTAATTCAGGAAGACTATGAGAAAAGTTCCAATTCAATAAAGTTCAATATAGCACAACAAGTCTTTTCCATCCACTGTGTCTGTACCGTTTATAAAGCAAATGTCTTTTTCACAAACGTTTGGTCACAAGTTAAACAACTGTTGTTTCTCCACAGTATCCTTTTTGATAAGGAAAATGTCTTTCTCTTACAACACAAGCTCAAAACAAAAGCAAGTGTTCTCTTCAGAATGACCAACAATTATTAGCATATCACAACTTCATCAAATTGAATACTTTTGTCAAGATAGCTCAGCAACTTCTTTTGGTGATAATACAGTGTGTCATGATGAGGTTCATAAGTTATTTCCACCACATCCTTTTGACACATACTTCTTCAAATGATCATCTTGTTTCCTGGTATACTCGCCTGTCAGGACTACCTATAATGATCCCTTTCCTAATGTACTCTCCTGACAGGAGGAAAACTCCTAGAGTAGAATCAAACTTTGCAGCAATATTGGTTCCGAGATTCTCCACACAAATATCTCTTAGAAGGAAGACTGAACAATAATTGCCTTTTCTTATAGTCTCTTGACGGTTGGTAATGTGGGTTTCAGTTTTCCCCTAACTGGAAACTCCAGATAGGAGAATTGTTCTCAGATTGTCTCTTAACTATTTCTTGGCAGCCTCTTGACTGTTGGCAGTGTGGGTTACACGTTTCCCCCAGTGGATATCCCAAAAAAGGGGGAGTTGTGCCCTTGTCGCCTTACTGTGGTTTCACAATCTCTTGGCTGTTGGCAAATGCAGGTTATAAGCTTTCCCCAATTGGTATCTCGTATAAGGTGAATTATTGCCTTGTCGCTTAGTGTGGTTTTCTCAAAGTCTCTTGGCCGTTGTCAGTGTGGGTCATAAACATTCCCCAATTGGAGTCCCATGTAAGAAAACGTACATCCTTGCCACTTCTGCTCTGTTTCTTTACTTGTTCGGTATTCAAAATTATTGAGTTTCAACAATTGTGGCATTCAAAGTGTCCCGGGGTCAGAGTCAGCATCTGGCTAACTCGTCAGCTTTCTACAGTGTCTCCTGTTCACTGGTGGCTGCTGCGGCGGACCTCCAGTGTCCTGTGTGCTCTCTCTCCAGCTTCCTCATACATTTGTTGGGCTGTGTGTCTTCCCCTGGAACTTTCACAGCTCTGCTAATATTCCATGGCTTTTCGCTCACAGGCACGCTGTGTGCTGAGATGGGAGCATGTCTCCCTATCAGCTGTGCTTCTTGTCCACACGGTGCTTCCTACTGCGCGTTTTCTGCAATGCCACGCACCTTCGCTCTTAGTGACAGCATCAAGTGGCATTCCTCTCTCAGGGGCAGTTTCTGTACCTCTAAATGCCACTGCTTCGGCTGCTTCTTCCATACTGCTTTCTACATCTCCTTCCTCATCTCCCTCCTTCAGCTGTAACTCATTTCGGGATTTAAATGTCCCGCTCAGGTGCCTTGGACTGTAACAGCTAGACCGCACCTTTTGGTTAATAGTACTTTTAATCTTCACTGCATCTGAGCCCTTCTTCCTCGTCCCAGTACCATAAGAATTATGGGTACTTAAGTGTATAGTGATATTGATCTTTTTATACTTAGTTGTGACTGCTTTATGTACTGAGAGATATCAGAGTGAGGGGAGGTTGTGAGACTGTTTTGAATATTGGAATGAAGACTTATACCTATGGTAGAATTATGTCAATTAAATGATTCCACATGTCATTCTTGAGCACCTGAGGCACCAGCCTTATTATGTGTAGATGATTTTCCATGACAGGTTCTTTGAGTAGTTATATGGGAGGGACCTGTTCATTGACAACACATCATTAGGTCCCTGGGAATGATATGGCTCTCATCCTCAGAAGAAGATGAATACTGCGTCCCTCCCAGAGGAGTCACCAATTCCCCCTGATATCCGTTTCCTCCCATGCAATCCTCCCTCCTGATACCACTCCCAGGGTAAGGATCAGGCAGTGGCTGCCTTCCGCAGGCGACATGGGAGGACACTCTAGGCTGGTGTTTAGTGGTGACTCTGCAGGATTCATCACACTTATATGTAGCAACAGTTTATACAAGCTTCTCGTCTTATCCTTAGGTTCAGGTCTCCATGTTTCCTTCCTCAGTGCTTTCCGTGGCATGTATCTTGGCTAATTTAAGCTTTTGTGTGTTCATGTTTTCATGTGTAGAGCTCTGGAGTGGTCTCCTTCTGTCCCTTTTGGTGACTCTACTCTTTTGCTGATGTACCTATAATCTCTCACTCTTAGTCAGGAGGTCCTTCCTTTGACCTGCTCTCACCGCCGTTTCTCCCTCTCTGGCTGGTCCTTTGGTTTTCCTATTTGTTATTTCCGGTCTGCACTCTGGTTGTTTTTTATCCTCCTTCTTCCTCTTGACTTCCGTGGAGCTACTTTTCTCTTCTCTTCTTACTTCTGAGATCTTCAGGCCTTGCGGTTCTTCCTCACATGCAATTCTCTACACTGTGATGGGTAGTTATGGTCTCAGGATGACTTCTTTTCTTCTTCTTGTGCACGCTGTTCCAAACTTCTCTTTAGGATCCACAATCATCTGTCAGGGATGTCCTTTCTGCTGTCCCTTCTTTTTGTCATTTTCACCCCTCTTCTCCCCTTCAGGTTCCTCACCCCTTCCTCTCTTTTTGCTTCTTTTCCACCCCTCCTCTCCTTTATCGTCCACTCTCTCTCTAGGAACATCCTTGCCTCAGGCATGGACATCTGCTTGAGTTACCGTCCCCCATTTAGCTATTGCACTCAAGGATTCCATCTTTCCCTCTGAACCGAGTCCTGCTTGGTGTGCCTCCCTCTCTAACCTTTATTTGTTTATGATCCTCTTCCTCTGCTTCTACTTCTTTGCGTCTCCCTCCACTCTGTCCTAAATTTTACCTTATAGAACCTCGGTTGGTTCTGGCCCATTCTGCTTCCTGGTTGTCCTGTCTTTTCCACTTCTGCTGTTAGGGAATCAACTTCCTCCTCCTCTGGATCTCGAAATTTACTTGCATCCTTATTTAATAATTCTTCTACACTATAGTCTTGTTTCCAACTTCTCTTCTTTCTTGCTCATTCTTTATTCTTCTCATGCTACCTTTGATCCTCAGTTGGGACTCCGTTCCCACCTCTCTGCTCTCTTGGGTGCCCTGGCCACTCTCCTGCTCTTTTGCCACCCTTCTGTTCCTATGAGAGCCCTGCACCTCCCTTTCACACTCTTCCAGCTTCTTCACTTGTTAACTGTGTCCAGTTCTTCCCCATAGGACCGGCTACTCTGTCTTGTCCCTTCTCCAGAGTTCACTGTTCTTCTCCCTCCATGCATTAAGCAGCTCCCCAGGCCTCCTTCCACTCAGTAGCCCTGCTTTGAGGCGGCCTCACTTATATCTCTGGCTGATTCTTATAACGTCTACCCCCTGTTAATTAGCTCACTTGTGGGGGCCACCGGATTCCCGAACACTTGGCATGGGCCCCTTTCTGTCCTGGTTTGGTTTCTTTCCTGTTCTCCCTCTGGCTTCTTGTGGGTGTTTCTATTAAAGAACTTCTTTGGAATGAGTGACTTGAATGGCCTCCTCAGCTGGCTACAACCTTATGCTGCACAAGCAGCAAGTAGCTGCACCAACCAGAACCTCTAATTGGAGTGCCACTATTCCCGAGGTGGACTGACCACGGCCAAAGTTTGCTTCACCCCGACTCAAGCAACAGCCAACACGAGACGACCTGGCTATATCAAAACTATAGCCTCTTTCAGTCCACACTACTCTTCCGCCTGACCCTCAAATTGCCATTGCCCAGAAGTGCCAGATTCCTCGAGCCACAAAGAGCTCACAAGAGTGGTAGCTCAAGAGCTTCCCCTGTTGCCAGTGGTCGCACAAGACCCATTGCATGCCAGTAGCCAAGAAGGGCTTGGAGATAAAGGGCTCAGGCCAGACTGCTTTCTTGAGGATTGCTCCCCATTTGAAGACCAGTCTTCCGCTGGCGACTCAAAAGTCCCTTAGATTTTCTGTTTGATCAATTAGTCCACCTGAATCATTTAAAGTCATTGTTGCGTGTCCCCAGAGTTGGTGGAAGGAAAGCTAAGTTCCACCTTAAAGTGTACAATTAAGAAAAAAGGAACTCTTCTGGAGGCTTACGCCAAATTTGGTAGTACGTAAGGTTGTGCTCTGATTTGATAAAGGCCCAGTCGGCTGAAACACATGTCATCATAAGAGGGCAATTGAATAAAATGTGACAAAATAACAATTTGGGAGCAATACAGACAGACGTTTGATTGTGCTGAATAAACAACCTTACGTACTACCAAATTCGGCGCAAGTCTCCAGAAGAGTTCCTTTTTTCTTAATTGCTCCCCATTTGACCTGTGATGTCTTCACAGCCTGTACAAGGAACAAAAAAAAAAACAAATAACCGATTTTATGGGAGGCAATCAGGATGTTTTAGCTTGCACTGATTTTCCAGTGGAGAAGTATCATTTTGTTTATCAATCTGGTCCCATCCATAAGAAAAGTCCAGCACCAAACTAGTAGGCAATAGTCCACCGGAGTACCACCAGCAACCCCAGACACGTGCATCGCAAATACAGCTCGTTTGTGTAGTTTGTTGTCGCTTCAGAGGACAGTCGTTTTCGGGGAAATTTGCAACTGAAGGTGGCAAATGGGAACCAAGAAGACCTAGAAAATATATTTGCGCGACAAGTTTAAATGATAAGATACTTGTAGCAAAGGCAGCGATGAAAATCAAGAAATACGTATTTGCGACCCATTATATCGTAAAAAAAAACATTAAATGTGTTTTTCTCTAGCCGTTCTATGCTTAGTGTGTTACGACTGTAAACCTTATTTTTTAAGTCATTCACTATTGGTTCATTTTCAATCATTTGTCACATTGTAAAAAAAGGGTTCTCTGAATGGAAACTCTGAAATGAGCATCCTAAGAGCAAATTAAAGCATATTCATTTCAAGTATCAAGGAGACGCGGCTCCTCATTACCCGGGGTCGACAGAGAGTGAGCCAGGTTACCATGGTGATCAATGGAGGAAGGACCTGGTTACCTGGAAACCGAATTGCCTGTTTCTCCCCGGCACGACCTTACCTTTGTTTGTTTATTGAAGAGAGATCAAAGCCTGCATTTCACTCACAGCAATCCAGGGGTGGCTCTGCGCGTGCAGATAAATCTGCCTCGACGTGTAGCGGTGCAGACATGCAGTGAGCGGAGATGCACACTGCTTCGTTCACCATCTCCTGTCACTGCTCACAGAAGAACACAAACCCTTTCAATCAATGAAAACTACATATTTAGGATTTGAGAACGGGTCTGCCATTGCAAGATGTCACGTGCTATATTATGTGATATGTGTGTAGCCCTAACAGCCATTTTGTGGGGCGTCTAGGGATTTTGTAGACTGTTGTCTGAATATGATATGATAAGACCGTGTATTACATTGAAGGAAAATAACAATTACTTTGGCAGAGATGACTAGGACTGTAACATTATCGTTAGCAATTGTTATTTGTTGGGTGGGGAGTGCTGTGTATTTGACTCTATCTGAGATGCAACCATCTATTCAGGAGCAGCCGATTTCTGCAGCATGCACAGCTTTGACTGCCATGACCTATCAGTGCTGCACTCTTCTGTAATAAGGCAACTTCTGCCCTGGTAAAGGTTCCTGGATAGAGAGGTCTGTGTCAGTTTCATGACTGTCACCCTGCAGGTTCATAATGTGCCTATTGCTTGTATGGCGCCTTATGCCACATTAAGGCCCCCTCACCGCGTTTCAGAATGGGCAGGGGTCTTTTGAGGATGCAGGGAAGCAATTTAAGCACCAGTGTGCCAGAAAGACTGCATTTGACGGACACTCAATTCCAAGTAGCCACAAATTACCAATTGTACAGTAAGGATAATTAGGGATGACCAAAATATTGAAGATACTTTCAAGTTCAGGGGGCCTTCCGTGTGTAGGTTCCCTACTGAGAATAGAGACCTAAGGCCGGTCGATAGTAGAGCGCTCACTTTGACATCTGTGCAGAGCCTGCTGACACAGGTTCGAATCCCGGCAGGGCCAAACTCAGCTTTTAATCTTTCCGAGGTCGATAAATGAGCACCACAAAATATGGGTAATAATAAGCAGCGCTCAGATACCTGAGGATTCCTAGCACTATATAAATTCTAAATTATTATTAAGGCTGCTACCCGAGCAGTCATTGGGCTGTGCCAAAATTCCTATGGGGGTTTCTTGAGTTACTGTGGAGACAGTTCTCCTCTTAGCGGCTGTCTGCCCTCCTCTGGATACAATCTGCATGTATAGCACCACTTCCCTGAGCTGTAGTTGCCTCCTTAGGTTACCAGTTGGCAGCCACGTGAACCCTAGTAGCCTTGGCAAAAATGCCAGTATATTGGACAACCTGCTCTTGTACCGTATTGTCATGAACAAACTGTTGTGTGACGCTGAGAAGGAAAGAAGAATGCAAAAGTCAGAGAATGTGGGGGGTAAAATCTATTTGCCAAACGTACAAAGGTACTATCTGAAATTAGGCTTGCGAGTGGTTTTGGTAGGATCTGTGTGATTAATACGAAAATAAAATGGCAAACACGAAAATGACTCTTTTTTTTTCCTGCACATGGTCACCCCCTGCAGCCCTCCCCCATACGCCACTTATACTTTTCACTATTCCAACCCACCACATGAATTGGGTGGATATGTGCATTTCGACATTCTGCATTTTTGTACTCAGGATTTTTGCCGCAAAATGATGGGGTGATACTGCGTTGGTATATTCCCCGGAATCACTGGGAATTGAGTGCTCTGTGTATGATATATAATATGGCATTTATAACGCGCCTATACACAAGTGTTCCAAGGCGCATTTTACGGCTGGATTCCCAGGTCTGTTGGAAATGAATGAGGGGCAAGACATTGTTAAGGCCCAAAGTTTGAAAAGGGGATTGAAAAAAATGAATTAGCTCCAAAACAGACTCCCATGACAGGCAACTTTCCCACAGGCAAGACACATGCTGATGTATCCAACTGATCAACTTGGAAATCGTGTTCAAAAGTATTGGAAAGCCGCGGGTGGGATTCTATTAAAACCTGTCAAAAGAAAAATGAATGTGCTCCAAAATGTACTCCTGCACTTGGTGTATTACCACGTGTAGGAGAAATAGGCGCTTTTGCAGTCCACACATTCGAAACATAGATCATGAGTGAGGAACTGGAAATGAGCATGACCCTGTCGGTCCATCTCGTGATGCTGAGCATAAGAACGGTGCAAGCCCGGTTAAGTCATAGTCCATCTAGTTCTCCCAAAGTTGCTAATTGCAGCTGTGTGCTGTGTTAATGATATGATGGGTTATTTATAATGCGCTTAATACCCAGAGGTTTCTAAGCATAGGCACCAACAATTAAATGGCTCACAAGGAGCAATTGAGATTAAGTAGTATCTGGTATGATATTTAGGTAAAACCTTTACATGTATGGAAAGTAGAGAATTGTATGCACATTGGCTCAGTAACAGTGGTCAAATCTGCCAGCTGTATAGCACACAAACTCATTAGGATGGTCCCCAGGTGCTCTTACCACCTGATCCGGCCTTCCAGGTCGGATGTTATTGCTATTAGCACCTGGAGTTTTCAATACGGAAACCCGGGGTGCAAACAGCAATGTATTTTGTTTGAATGAACAGGATGCCTCGCAGCATCCTCTTCCTTCAAACAAAATACCTACCTTAGATGGCCGCCTCGGAGCTGGAAGACGGGGCTCCATATGGAGCCCTTCTTTCATTTCCATGGTGGCCGACGGGGACACAGAGCAGCAGCAGTCGTAGCCCAATGAGGATTCAGATTAGTGGGATAAGCGGGTGGGAAGGGACCAGGAGCCCGAGTGGAAGGGAGCAGAGGGTTGCAGGAAGATGGTGGGGAAGCAGCCATCAGGTTGCTTGGTTACGCAGGCTGGGATCGTGCAATTCAGCCCGCGATCCAAGCAACCTGATGGTTTGTTTGTTTCTTTATTTATAAAGCGCACCAAGCCCAGAGGTATCTGGGCACGTTGCATAGTTACAAATGATACATATGTTCACGTGATACATACAGAGAAGATAGCCAAACATTTGGAAAACATTACAATAGGTTGCAAAAGTTTACAGAAGTTACATGCCAAAATCTATAGAAGGTCAATATTTACAGTAGGTTGCAGATATTTACAAGAGTTAGAGGTCGGTATCTACAGGAAAGTCAGACTAGTGCATTAATTATACATCAAAAGATAGGAGCCAGGTTTTCGTATTCTTCCTAAAGCTAAACTAGGATGGTTCAGCTCTTAGGTCAACCGGTAGTGAGTTCCATAATTTCAAGGCCATAACTGGAAGACTGCATCCCCCTGCTTTTTTCAATTTATATCTGGGTACATTCAGGCAGTGTAGGTGTAGGGTTCTAGTATGGTGTTCAGAAGTTTTTTTGACAAATTTGTCCGCAAGATATTTGGGGGCAGAGTTAGTGAGACATTTGTGCATAAGTGTTAAGGTTCTGAATTTAGTTTAGTTTAGTTTAGTTTGTTTATTTATAAAGCGCGTCTGAACCCTCAGGTAGCTGGGCGCATAATCATGTGCACTGCAGAGTTACATATCGTTACACAAACACCTTAATACACCAGTCAGAGCATACATTAGTCCAGGCTCTGAGTAGTTACATACAAGAATAAAGTATACAGAGAACAGTGTACAAGATAGTTACCATGGAGAGTGAGGACCGGGTTACAGGGTGGTCCTGAATCGGATAAAGCCAGGGTGAACATTACTACATGGTGGCGAACGGCAGCTGGCCGATTGTGTCATTGAGAGATTGGATGTTTAGGCTAGTAACCATGATTTCACCATGGCTCTGAATGGCCAGAATGCGGCTTCCGATCTAATTGCAAGAGGGAGGGTATTCCAGCATTGTGCTGCAAGCACTGGGAAGCTTGAACCTCCTGCTGTTTTTAGGTTATAGTTGGGGATCTTTAGTTGGTGCAGGTAAGGGGTTCTGGTGGGTCTAGTGGAGCAATGTCTAGCGAATTTGTCTGAGAGGTAGCGAGGGGCGGTGCGTGACAGGCCCTTATGGGTGATGACCAGGGTTCTTAGCTTGATTCTGTTGCGGATCGGGAGCCAGTGGACTTCTTTGCTGGCCGTGCATATGTGAGCCTTGCGCGGGAGGTTAAGGGCACATCTTAGTGCATTATTTTGCAGGATCTGGAGCCTGTTCAAGTTTTTTGTGGTAGTGCGTCGGTAGAGTGTGTTGCAATAGTCTAATTTAGACAATATCAATGCTCTTGATAAGGTGAGGCAGCTAGAGCAAGGCCTACAGGCATTGATCAATTTATTGGTGTAGGTGGTGGCTGAGACGGTGGAGTTTATTTGGTTTTTAGTGACAAGGTGGAGTCGAGGTACACACCTAGTGTTTTGACCTCTTTGGAGACTTTTATAATGTTGCAGTCAATGGTAAAGGATTGATACCTTTGGTCTAGTTTGTTGAGGCGAGCCTGGGAGCCTACAATAAGCAGTTCTGTCTTATCGTCGTTGAGGCAGAGACTGTGTGTGGCCATCCAGGCTT
The DNA here is from genome assembly GCF_040938575.1 of Ambystoma mexicanum. Taxonomy (NCBI): domain Eukaryota; kingdom Metazoa; phylum Chordata; class Amphibia; order Caudata; family Ambystomatidae; genus Ambystoma; species Ambystoma mexicanum. Next base: position 128,050,968 of record NC_090936.1, on the reverse strand, counting down.
GGATTTCTAAGTAGATTTCATTAAGCTTTGCAGCATCCTCTTCATAGCTGCCAGCGAGAGTGATGAGGACCTGGGTGTCATCTGCATAATTAGTGTAGCTGACACCCAGATCGTCAAGACGGTCAAAGAGGGGCTTCGTGAAGATATTGTAAAGTGTGGGGGAAATGCAGGAGCCTTGGGGCACTCCACATGTGATTGGGATAGGGTCCGCAGCCGCGGTGAGGGCGAAGACCCTAGTCGACCTGTCAGACAAAAATGACTGGATCCACTTAGTGGCATTCTGAGAGAATGCAGCAGCCGAGGAGAGGTGTTGAGTGAGGATCTGGTGGTCAACCAGATCCAAGGCAGCAGATAGATCCAACAAGAGCAAAATGGTCAATTTGCCCTCATCTTTGGCATCATCCATTTGGATTTTTAGATCCAAGAGGGCAGTTTCAGTCCCGTGCCTTGGTCTAAAGCCGGATTGTCGCAGGCCTAGAAGGTTGTTGTCTTCCAAATGTTGTTGTATTTGGAGGTAGGCTACCCTGTCTAAGATTTTGAGGAGAAATGGGACTGTGGTGATGGGTCTGTAATTTGTGGGGACGCTGGGGTCTAGGTTGGGTTTTTTGAGAAGATGTAGGACCCACGCTTCTTTAAGGTTATTGGGGACCACTGAGTTTTTGCAGGAAGCATTGATCAAGGAGGTGATGAGAGGGGCTAACTCATTAGCCCCGTCTTTGATGACGGAGGCGGGACAAATGTCACCTTTGCAGTTGGATGGTTTGAGACTGGCGATTATCTTGATTACTTCCCCTTCTGAGACTGGTGAGAAGTGGAAGGAAGGGCAATTGGGGGTGGTGTGGTTTATTATGCTGATGGGATTCTGTTTGGAGGCAAGGTTGGCTTTTTTTGCTTCTATCTTAGTTTGTAGGAGGGCAATTTTATTAGCGAGGGCCAGCTGGATATTATTGCACCAGGCCTTGTCTTTAATGCAGTCCTCTGAAGGAGGCAGTGGTGATTTGAGTTCCCTTAGTATAGAGAATAGTTCTTTAGTGCCAGATTTGGCGTTTTGTATTCTCATGTTATAGATCTCTTTTTTAGCATTTAAGATGGTGGATTTGTAGGTGGAGGCTGCTGAGGCGAACTTATCTTTAGTGGAAAGAGAAGGGGCTTTTCTCCAGCTAGTTTCTGCAGTTCTTTTGATATTGCGGAGAGCCTTTAATTCTGCTGAGAACCATTTGTTGGAGCGGGCAATGGGTTTGGCTTTTCGTTGTTTAAGAGGAGCTATCTGGTTGAGAGCTAGTTCTAGGGTATTGTTGTATAGGTCTACAATGGCTGATGGGTTGTCATTTTGCGTAGGTAGATTAGTTTTACTGATAGGCACGAGAAGAGGTCTAAGGTTCTCTATAGTGATGTTGCGGTTATTTCTGGAGATTATTTGAGGTAACCTAGTGGGTAGTGTGGTAGATGGTATGGATCTGGGTAGAGAGAAGGTAATAAGGTGGTGGTCAGTCCAAGCACAAGGAGTGATGTCGGTCAGTGAGAGGTTGCAGTTGGCGTCTGCAAGCCAGTCCAAGGATCGTCCTTTTGTATGTGTAGGTTTATAAATGTGTTGGGTGAGGCCTAGATGAGTTATGGTGTCATTAATGGAGGTGGCCTGATTGTCATTGGGGTCATTAAGTCCCAAGTTGAAGTCGCCCATAATGATGATTTGAGATTTAGGTTTCAGGTTGGTAGTGAGTAAGAGAGAGATATCTTCTTCAAAGGTGGAGTCGGGTCCTGGAGGTCTGTATATAATGTGGAGAAGGACAGTTTGGGTGTCAGATAATGGGAGTTTGACGTATAGGAGTTCGGCTGAAGGTAGGGTTGTGCTAGATACTTCTCTGATATTTAGGGTGGATTTCGCAATAATTGCTATTCCTCCTCCTATTCCATTTTTCTGTCAGCTCGGATGATGGTGTAGTTATCCGGGGTGGCTAGAGCTATTGTGGGACCGGCTGCTAGGTGGAGCCATGTCTCTGTGATAGCGATAAAGTCTAGGTGGTTGGTGGAGATAATGTCGGCGACATCAGTAGCGTGGGCTACCAATGAGCGTGTGTTGATGAGAGCTCCCTTGATGGAGGTCAGTGGAAGGTTGACTTTCGTGTGTGGTGGTGGGTGAGGTGTTGCAGGCTTGTGACTCGGTGGAGGGTCAGTAAGTGAGGTGGGCTGTGTGAGATTCCTAGCCTGATTAGTGAGCATTCTGGTGAGTTTTACATCAGGATTAGTGCGATGGCTGAGTCTAGCGTTTCTAATCATGGTCGGGGGGGCTGCGTTCAAGAAGGTGGTAGAGGGTACAACAAGGCGAGAAGCTAATCTTGTATTTCTAAGAGGTGTGGGACAGGGTATTAAGGGTGTAGGTGGGCTTTATCTAGTTCGCTGGAGATAGTAAGTCTGGGTAAAGTGGTGTGGTTGTGTAGACACAGTTCTGAAGTGAGATATTCTGGAACAGAAGGAGGAGAGTAGCCATAGTTAGAGTGGCACCTCTAAGTGAGGCCATCATGGGTAACTTGGCTCTGGAGATAGAGGCAGTGATGTTCATAAATTATTAGCAAGAATAGTTTGTACGTTCAGCTAACGTGTGTTAGGCGTTTCAGTGGCAATAACACGGGCATCAACTCAAATTGCAGTCAACTCAAATTGCAGTGCGCAGAGGGCAGTGTTGAATGCAATTCAGGGCGCAGGGCACCTCTAGGCTAGTCAATGCAATTTACAAATGGGCTAGATGCAATTCAGGGCGCATGGCACCTCTAGGCTCGATAATCCTATCTTTAACTGTAAACCAGTTTGTCCTATGTCTGATGTCTGATATATTCTGAGTTCTAGGAATGTTGAACACGCTTCTAAGAGCATTATTCTGAAGAATGTGTAGTTTGTTCACGTTGTATTTACTCGAGCCTAGATATAAGGAATTACTAGTCTATCTTTGATAGAATTAGGGCTCTGGCCAGTATGCTGCAGCTGGCTGTCGAGATTCAAGGTTTGCACGCATTGATTAATTTGCATGTGCATGCTGTGGCAGATGCAGTGGCATTCATTTGTCTCTTTAGATTTAGGTCTGAGTCAAGGTAGAAGCCTAACGTTTTTACCTCCTTATTATTGTTGCTGTCGATATTAAAGGATTTCAACTGGTTGCTTAGATTATTTAGTCTAGCTGCAGAGCCGACGAGAAGGCGCTCCATCTTCTTGTCATTCGGACAGATGCCGTGGGTGGCCATCCATGCATTGATGATCAGATATATTTTATTTAGTAAGGTTGAGTCAGTTACATGCTCACCTGAGATGGGAAGGAGAATCTGGGTGTCATCTGCATAGTTGGTGTAGATGACACCCAGATTATCGAGATCATCGAAAAGGGGCTTAGTGAATATATTGTACAATGTAGGCGAAATACATGAACCTTGTGCAACTCTGCAAGTGATGGGAATGGGCTCAGCTGAGGCGTTGGGTCAGAAGACTCTTACGGTGCGATTGTCTAGGAATGATTGAATCCAAGCTGTCGCTTCATCAGAGAAGTGTGCAGCTGAAGTGAAATGGTTGCACAGGACCTTGTGATTGACTAGGTTGAATGCTGCCAAGAGAACCAAAAGGAGGAGGAGGGCCAGTTTCCCATTGTCCTTTAGGTTGTCCAGTTGATTTTTTAGATCAAATAAGGCAGATTCAGTTCCATGTTTAGGTCTGAATCCAGATGGATGCAGATCCAGGGGATTATTCATTGCCAGGTAAGTCTGAATCTGGAGTTAGGCTGCTCGATCTAAAATGTTAAGAAGGAAGGGGCCCATGGTTATAGGCCTGTCATTTGTTGGTATGTTGGGGTCTAGGTTAGGTTTTTTTAAGAGCGGAAGGACCCATGCATCTTTTAGGTTAGTGAGGATGGAACATGATTCGAAAGAAGAGTTTATGAGGGTGGTGATGAAAGGCGCTAGTTCCCTGGCTGCCTCTTTGATTATTGGAGCCGGGCAGGAGTCACTCTGGCATCTGGATGGTTTTAGTGAGGATATTAAGTCAACTACATCTTGGCTAGTGACAGGGGTAAATATGAACCGATTACATGGTTTTGTGCAAGTAAAAACACATGCACAAAATACACCTGATCCCTCAACCATAGACCTTTATGGCCAATACATTGTTACCAACGGTCCCCTCTCTTGCCATTGTCATGCCTAATGCAGCTACTGGTGGAACATTGGCCAGTGATGGGCAGGATCTTCTTAGAATCCCATGTATGCTCGTGACTTATCACTGCTCTCTTCCTGTTGAATCTGAACCTTGAGACAAGATGGATTAGAACCATGCCCACAAAAGATGACGAGACATCAGGATCTATCATGCTCAGAAAAATAATGAGGCAACAGAATCTCAAGACCCTCAAAGTTTGAGGCACTCAGAAACCACGCAGGGTGGATTCAGCAGCAGTAAATGGAGAAGTGGCTACAACAGGCCAGGTGAAAATACATAGGTGGATGAGTTGGGAGGGAGGACCAGGGACAGGAATAGCTTCCAGAAACCAGAAATGTTAGCGACTAGACTTGGAGAGAAACTGTGGAGACTCACCACAGCATGGCTGAGCTCTGCCTAATCGACTTGCAGAATGCATCTGTCTGTAATTAAGGGCAGTGCTATGTAGGAAATATAGGTAGTTGGTATGCTGAACCCCAATCTAGGATCTGGTGGCATTGTTATGGATAAATGTACAATATATTTCAATGTAAGAATTGTGTTTGGTCCTTGCCAGAAAATGTAACTTAGACTATATCATTTGGCGAAACCCTTCCTTGCTCATGGAATGCACGTTGTAAGTGTCACCCTCTTTGGACCTCTTTGGAAAGTACAAAAGGGCTGAGTTGCACTGGGACTGTGTATCAAAAGGAATGTCAAACCCCTTTAAGGGAACCCTGTCAGACCACATGGCTGCTTGCGTGTGACAACTGGGAATGTCCATCCCTCAGCATGTAGAGGTTGGAGACACAGGAACCACATAGACTTGCATTGAGTGCGGATAGGCAACCTTTGGCAACCATTCTGGCTGGACCGCTTGTGCTCGACTTCATACAGAAATGATTGGGAATGTTCTCACCCTCTTTGCTGGGAATCTTGTTTGAAAGTGGTTTTGTCATTGACTTCCTGCATCTCTGTGGAATGTTCAGTAAAGCCTGGGATAAGGAAAAAGAGCCCACAGTTCATTTGTTGATCCAGATCTGAAGGAGCCAGGAACCGGGCACCCCATGTGGAAACAAACGTTCTGTGCCTGCACAGTGGCGGCTTCGGGGCTGCAGTCCGCCCAGAATCCCACGTGACAGACTTCTAGTCGCATCTTCGCGCCCACCTCCTGGATTGGTTAACTAAGGCCACATCAATCCTTTGTCTTGCCTTAAAGCTAATACATAGCGATGGTTCGAAAATTGGACAGGGTGTCAGAACAAGAGTATGCTTCTTTAAAAGGCGTTGCTTCAAGAAAACAATAAACAGCATTATTAATGTCAGACTTTTAAGGAGGAGAGTAGATAACCGTTTCGGTGCCTCCTCTCTAAGTGTGAGTAAAATGCAGAACCCAAGGTTGTCTTTAGTAAACTAACTTGAGAGCTGTGTAGCCCACCTGTGCAAATTAAATGCACCCATGCATTGCATTCCGCTGTGCCCCAGAAGATAACGTGGTAAGCCTGGGGCAACTGGAAAGGGTCCTGCTAAGGCTGGCTGAGTGAAGGCATAGGGCCTGCGAGCCATCCCAGCAGTGATGCTTACCCTTTATTTAGAGCTAACTGGCATCTATGCAACCACTCTTGGGGCCACTTCCAAAGCCTATGCACAAGAGTATCAATGAAGTTACGCGCATCCGCGTACTAGAGACTGAGGACACGGAGCCCAGAGAAGTCATCCAAGTGACTGGGCCTCTTTCAACAAGATCATGTAAGAACTTGCGCTGTTGCTGACCATTTTGCAACCCTGGCACATGGACGGTCTAAGCTAGACCTCTCGACAGCTGGTTCATTTACCAGCACCAACCCCTTATTATTCTGAGGGTGCTCACGAGCTTGCTGGGCATGTCTGGCCATGATTAGCTCCAATCCCCAGTTTCTTCTAGCTTCATTTTAACTGTGAGATCGCAGATTGGGACACACTGTCCTATCTCCTTAGACTGCCATTTTGATTTTCTCTCGTCGAAAAGTCTCGCTTTCAGGCTGAGATTTTGTCATCTAAAAACACCTCGTAAGCCAACGCGGGCCACCATCTAACTCTAGGGACATTTTGGGATATTTGGTCTTGAAAGGCTAAAGGATGGATCTTCCGAGCGTCTGGATGAACATATGTGAATGCCCCTGACAATATAACATCTGGACCCTGAAAGCATGCCGAAACTGAATCTATAGCATAAATGATGCTCAGCTATCTCAGCGGGTCAAGTACTTCCTGCTAGGATGTGTGTATGATCGTCAGGCCGCAGTCACGAAAACAATCAAGATCGATTCAGCCTTTCGGCCCCCGAAGGCCGATAAAATGAACACAAATGTCAATTAGGTATTAATGATTGTATTTAAAAATGCAAAGTGCTTTGGGTTAAAGTGCTACATAAATGACAAGTTATTACAAACATTATTCCAAGTGTTACTGTACTATTTGTAAGCTGTATACTTTGTAAAAGTGATATGAATTTAAGTGAATTTATATATATTAAGTGGCTGAGTTGTATGTAGCACAGCTCTGTGTTGGCGCAGAGACACAGTCTCCTTCAGTCGCTGTACTAATTAGACACAAGACAAAGGGTGGGTGTGTGATAAGACTCAACGGGGAATCTCCTTAGTATTTCTCAAGTGACCTTTGTTTGAGCGCGTCTTTGGCCAGAAGAGCAAATGCGGCCGCAGGGACCTGCAGCGGACAGCAGGCGCCTGGGCCTGCATCAGCATTTCTTATGCTGCCTGCACTGCGGCCGCTGTCGCACGGATCACTGCATTGCACATGTAGGCTTATCGGTGCGGGCAGTGATCTCAAGGGTACAGGGTTCAGGAACTTGTTGCAACCGCTCACTGATGACTCCATGAGCCCTGCGCCTCTACTGCTGCAGTCTGGCTGGATGTGATCTGAATATTTGATCCATGGAATAGTGTGCGTGTAAAACGGGGATTTGCGTGCCGTTCTGCCTGCAAACCCCCATTAGTCAAGCAGCAACTAATTCCACAACCCTGATTCATGGAACTGTGCAAAGTGTATTTTTGCAGTGTAAAGTCAGTGCAAAGTCATTTAGTACCATTTATAGCCACGTGCACCGACTTTGAACTGTGCAAATAATCCATGAATCTGGCCCTAAATCTGTTCAAATGAGACCAGTTTAGCAGCTAGTGGTGGGTACTTCTGCTGCCTTCGCTGATATGTTATTAAGACATCCCCTCTAACTTGTATAAAAGTTACCGCAGATTGTATCGTGGCAGAGCAGAGCCACCAGTGGGTTTCCAGCCTCTCTTCACGCTCAAGTCTCTTCCCCCGACTTCATCTGGCTATTTTCAGGAAATTAATGTCAAAGTTCCCTCTTGGCCTAAGGCCTTCCCTTTCTTATAAGAGAGTGCTTGGCGCTTGATGCCAGCTGTGTGCAATGGAGCTGCTGCTGTGCTTGGACACGTCCAGCAGGAAGGAGATGTGCAAGGACTCCTCTTTCCCTTTCCATAGAACGTCTCCCGCTCCGTCCAATCAGCTGTGATGTCCATTCTGATGTTTATGAATGAGCCCTCCGTTTGCAGAAAGGTTGCGTGTCCTTCAGTATCTCGCATGCCAGGCCCAGGCTCTTGTGACAGATGCCCAAAGCCCATCTTGCCAGAGTAACACTGCATAATGTTGCACCCTTCCATGAGTAACTTATGAGTGCTCCTGCATGCACATTTTCTCTAATCGACCGATGCAGTTCTGAGCATGGTAAATCCTCTGGCCTACGCCATCTTCAGAATTGGTAAGACTACATCTAGGACTGCAGGCATGATTGTGTTGATTATAAATTCAGCCTCACATAAATCATAAACTCCTGACCACATAAATCGTTCTTTTCCTCATTTAATGTTGTACTTCTATCTTCCCAAACCATCATGAAAAATTAGTTGATGGCACAGGGACCATAACCCCCTTTGGTAGCTTACTTGGTTTTAGTATCCTGATGAAGGCTCGCCAATTTGTTATCTTTGGAATGAAACGTGTAGACTTGTAACTTTATTTTAGGTTCTGCCACACTTTTAAATAGCAATTTGCGCAGTATGGATTCTGTCGAACTATCAGACTGAACCAATCCCATTTTTTTACTCTCATGCATTGTCTTGCTATGTAGGACATGGCCCATGCAAGTATTATCATCTTGCACTCCCATTGTATGTTAGAAGTAGCCTTCAATATCTTCATCATGATACTGATGCCTATTGTGTATAGCATGTTATTTTTGTTATTGTACTAAAACATATTGCTCTGATTGTACTCCCCTGGTGGCAGCCATTACTGTTGGCAAAGGGTTTAAGAAGAGTGTAGTTGAATCTCCTGTGTTTGTACATTATTGACACCTCCATTGCTCCAGAGTTGTGTGGGTAGCCTTCCTCTCTTCTTATGTATGACAGCAAGTGGTTTAAGTCTAGTGGGCAGAGTAGTCAACGGTCACGGTCTAAGGGCTGTGTGGCAAGACAGAATATTGCTGCAAGCGTAGTGCGCCCTGCGTATGAATAAGGACTGTTGACTGCTCTGAGAGCTACTTGATTGAACAAGGTCTTTCCAGAGACTGAGACACACTGCAGGACTCATGATTTCAATGGGTCCAAGACTAGAGGATCATCTCTCGGCAATGCCGAGCCGGCGTAAAAGGATTCAGACTTCCACAGACTCAGCCTGGGCGAAACTCCTCAAAAGTGACGCATACATTTTGCAAGTCACTTTGAGGGGCTTACAAGCAGCGCCCCGTACACCCTTCACAACCACCCTATGCCTCCATTCTGCTTCCCTCCGTCCACTCCCACAGCACCCGAGTCTTTGCCAGTTGTGTTATATGTATTAAACCTCTCACGTGCCCTACGGTAAAAATGAGGTTTGTCCGAATTTTGTACAAAAAAGTGTTTATGCTCAATGTTTGTGAGGCATTTTGAGCGCTCTCAAGTTTCCCAATTCCATGCGTGAAAAGGCGATACAGTCCCGTGTTTCTTTGGTATTCCAGGGCTTATAGTTTTAATTGCAAATCCCAGAATTTCGAGGAGGAATTGAGACTGGATGGCTTTCTACTCATGGAACTGGTAAAGTTGGGAGCTTTGCATTTTGTGTGACAGCTTTGCCCCCTTTCCTCCGAGTGGGGTAAAGGCGAGGGAGCAGACCTCCCTGTGCACTCAGACGATTGCTTCTGTCTGCTCATTCTGTCAGCCTCATTGAGGTGACATTTTGTCTGCTCATTCTGTCAGCCTCATTGAGGTGACATTTTGTCATGTAACTCGTTTTTGGAGACTATTTTGAAAGCCTCCTTTAGTTAACATACACTGTCAAACTGTTTTTACAAAAGGGGACAAGCGGTATACAAATGACTAGCAAAGCTAGGTACAGTCTTTTTAAAATGACTTTTTATTTTCATTGTTTTGTTTAAATGCACTATTGTGTAACTGTGTTGGGGGCTACTAATTTAAATGCACGAAAATGAAAGCACAACGAAAGCACATTTCATGGTATGAAACCGACAGCTCAATCTCACAATTAACACATACAAAAAAAGCATTATTTCCTAAATACCAGTCTTATGCGCATTATTCATTTGACTGATATGTCTGACAAAGAGGTCTTACGAGGGGTGTGTGTTGTCGCAGAATCAATGTCCTCCTTGAGCAGCCTGAACATTGCTGACAGTAACAAATTAAATCCTTAACACAAATAACAAAACCTCAGCTCTGTGGGACTGGTGGCTAATGGCGGCCTCAACGTGAACGCTTAACTTAAACAGGCGGCTATTACGGCCACCCCAATGTTCATTGTGTTTGAACATGTTCCTCGCTGGAGGAGGTCTACTTTGAAAGATCCCTCCATTTCAGTGAGACGGAAAGTGGTTGTTTTCTTGGCGGGAGCGAAATGGTTCACCTCAGGTAGGCTCCGGTAATCGGAGTGTTTGCGAACGCTAACTACTGGAGCTGTAAAGGTAGGATTACTGAAGTGGTCTTTCTAGGCTTTCTCAAAGTGGTGTTTCAGAAACTGCCTTCCCTTCTTGTAAGGTTGTCAAAAGGACTGAAGTGTCGAAAGGCAATGCAGGGATATCAAGCACTAAAAAAAGATTGAATCGTTTGTGGTATCTGGACTTTCCATTGAAAATGAATTCATCGAATTAATTTCCATCGAATTTTATTCATTGAAAATACTTTCCATCGAAATGCATTTTTATTGAATAAAATTCGATGGATTTTAGGGTTAAGGTTATGGCAAGGGTTAGAAATAGGGTTAAGGTTAGGGCAAGGGTTAGAATTAGGGTTAGGGCAAGGGTTAGAATTAGGGTTAGGGTTGGGTTAGGGCTAGGGTTTGGCTTAGAGTTAGGGTTATAGTTATGGTATGAGTTAGGGTTAGAGTCAGGGTTAGGATTAGGGTTAAGGGGGGGTGGGTGTGGGTGTTCTGGGGTTTGGGGGGGAACCCCAATATAAAATAAACATTAAAACGTTACAAGGAGCTGGCCAGTGCCGAAATTTCAGCACTGGACAGCTCCATGTAATGTTTTACCATGGAAAATAAAAGCATCAAAATACTATCTTTTACATTTAAAAGCACATATCCATTGAAACTTGTCCATCCCTATATTCGATGGACAAGTTTCAATGGATATGTACTTTTACATGTAAAAGATAGCATTTTGATGCATTTCCATTCAATGGATTTTCATTGATGCATTTGTGTTTCGATGCATTTCATTCGATGTAAAGACCATAAACCATCCTTTGTTAGCGGTATTATCAATTCAATTATAGGTTACAGGGCTGCACATCAGTAGGGGAGTGCATATGACTGACAGGGAGTGCTTCCTCATTAATGTTTTTATTTTTTTTATTTAAAATGCTATAGTTTATGTATAAACTTTTAATTTCATATATCTTACTTTCGTTAATACGCTGATATGTTTCAATTGACTGGTTCTCTCATGGTCCTCAGATTACGGATCGTCTGAGCTGCCTCTCGCTGGAGCTTGTTTCGTGATTTTTTCCCAGAATGATGTTATGATAAATATCAGTTTGTTATCATGTCGCAGCAGTATTTGTGCCCAACGTTCTTCTGGAGAGTGGGCTTTTTTACTGGTGGTAAAGTAGGTTCTGCATAGTGTTCTTTGGGCCTGTAGTGTCGGACATACCATGATAATGTGGTATATGGTTTCTACGGTTCCTTTCTGAACACAGAATCTACATTGGGTGTCTCCTTTGTCCTGTTACTTGATTATCGCCAATCTTGCTCTGGTGGGCAGTAGATTCAGACGCAACCTCATAAAGAGCGATCTTATTCTTGGATCTGGAAAGATCATCAGGTAGGCTGGTAGTTGTGTTATTGCTCTTGTGTCAAGTGCGCAGTTCAGGTTTTCTTTGTAGGTATTTTTCTCTACAATTGTTTTGCACCAGTCATTCCATCTCAGTTTTTTCTTTACATTTTGTGGCCGCTGTAGCAACATCTCCGCTGAGATATCTTCTTGAACCAGATATTGCTTCTGCTCTTTCATCCATTTTGTTAGGATAGTAACAGAGGTTGCGTTCAGAGTTGTTCGCATTATTTCTATTGCAGGGATTTTATCTTCTATCCTTATCTTTCGATATAGACATAGTTTTTTCCAGCACACTATAGAGCTTATAGATTGTAACGCCAGCTCGAAGCGTATTTGTGGTATTGGAAAACTCAGAGGTAGGTTTCATATTTTCCTCCAGAATGTTGCCTCCAGTTTGGCCCAGATCGCTGGATCCAGCTTTAACAAGGATTCTGCTCCATATACTAGTATTGGGATAACTTTGGTTTTGTAGAATGTTGTTATTGGCACAAACGAAAATTTCCCATATTTTTTATGTAATATGGCTCCTTGTCTTGCAAACGCGAGGGTTTTCTTTTGGAGCATCTCGGCCCATGGTGCTTCTTCTTTTGTTTGGTTGATCGTAATTCCCAGATATTTAAAGGATTCTACTATCTTTAGTTGTTGGCCGTCGATTCTTATGTTTGGGCTCCTTTCCTTGGATTTGGGCTTCCTAATCTCCATAATTTTAGTTTTTTCAATGTTTATTTTGAGCTTGTGATTGCCCGTATATGTTGATAATCGGTCCTTGCTGAGCTGTAGGCCTTGTGGAGCTTTGTCCAGCAGTATTATATCGTCGGCATACATAGTTATAGGCAATGGTGTGGAGTTTACTTTGGGTGGATTAAGTTCAGGATCACTCACTTCTTGCTCTATCTCTGCTGTAAACAAGTTAAATAAGGTCGCCGCCAGAGGGCATCCTTGTTTAAGACCGTTCGAGGTTTCTATCATGATTGTGTGCATTCCATCATTGGTCAGTCTTACTCTTATTTTAGTCTCAGAGTACAGCAGTTTGATCAGCTGCAGGATGTAATCTGGGCAGTTCCATTTTTCAAGCGTGTTCCATAAGAGCTGCGATTTATGGTGTCGAACGATAGGTGAAGGTCTACAAACGCCATCTGGTTGTTTTGGTCGTCATGGCTTCTTGCTTTACTAGGTTAAGTAGGAAAAGATTTATTTCTGTACCTACTTGCTGCGTGAACCCTGTTTGCCTCTTAGCAAACCGATTTTCCTACGTTGCCCATGTTGTTAGGTGTTGCAGCAGGATTATGGCAAAGATTTTCCCCAAGGGGGCTAGCAGGGCTATAGGCCTATAGTAGGCTGGGTTTTCTTTTGGCCCTAGTTTACTTATTGGTATGAGCATGGCAGACCTCCAGGTTGATGGTATTGTGTTGTGCTCATTTATTATGATTATGAGTTCAATCATCTACGTTGCCCATTGGTCTGGGTCCTTCTTTATTACTTCGTTTGACAGCCCATTAGGCCCAGGAGCCTGTGATGTATTTAACTTGGAGATTATTTGGATGATGTCCTCTTTGGTACAGGCAATGGACCACTTGATGGCATTTGGAGTCTTATCAATCACTGCTGTGTCCCTCTTTCCGTAGAGTTTAGAGAAGTACTCTATACAGTGCTTTGCAAGCACGTTTTGTATAAGATGATGTTGCGCTGAGTATGCTGAGTTTAGTAGAGCCCATAGGTCTCTAGTGTTCTGATTCTTGAGGCAGTCGAGCATTTGTTCTGCATCTGCCTGTATTAATGCGCTTTGATGCATCTTTAGCCAGTTTCGATAGGTATTTTTTTCTTTTTGAATTGTTTGCTTCGAGCTTATGTTGGAGCTTTTCTGTAGGAGTTTGCATTTTTTCCTTAGCTCTCTTTTGTTTTCTCTGATAAGAGGATCATAGTGATGTTTGTGCACAGGTTTGTCGGTCACACTTGGCTTCATTGTTCTTTGATATGGGATCAGGAGCCATCCGTAGTTGAGCTTTTCGATCTGAGATTTCTCTGTCGACAGGATGGTTCCTATCATGGCTTCTGTATGATTTGGATTGATTCTTAGCCGCGTTTGTTGCAAGTTAAGTAACAATGGTGGAAGTTGTTGTTTCTGTCTTTGTGTGCCGTGCGTCGACCATGTCAGTGTTAGTATGCTATGGTCGCTGTAAGTAGTATGCAGTATTTCCATATTTTTTTGTGCCTGATGGATTCCTGATGAGATGAAGATATAGTCCAGAATAAACTCCGCTGACAGCTGTTTGCAGTTTGGGATCATTTTGTGTTCTTTTTGATTATAGTATGTTCCTGCATTCATCAGGGATCTCATCTCTATTTCTTTAATCCATGAATTTTTCTTTGTTCCGTATAAGGGTCAGATCTATGGCTTTCCCTTGTTGGTCCATTAGATGAAGGTTCAAGTCGCAACATATCACTATTTCGATGGAGCGATATTTTGTGATTATGCGGTCGAGTTCAGTCATGAGTTTATCGATGAAGGTTGTTTCATTGATGGCCACTTGGTTCCAGTAGAGATTGACAATGAGTAGGGTTGGGTGGTCGTATATATTCTTCTTCTGGGGCCCATGTGCTAGTTCTCTTTGTAGTATAGCATACTGTATCCAGGGATTTGTATTTTTATATTCCATCAGTGTCCATGGTGAGTCGATTTTTATCAGCATCAGTTGCCCTGCTGACAGCCTTCCCTGTTGGTGGATTTCTGCTGGATTGTGGATGACCATGTATCCTTCGCATGCTGGTGGCTGCGTCATCCACGTTTCCTGTAAACATATGATGTGGCCATTAGTTAACGTTGTGTGTGTCTGCTCAAGAAGATGTCCAATGAGACCAATTTCACCTCATCCTGGTTGGCCTCTGCTGATTGTTATCTTTCTTGAGTGAATGGGTTTGGTCTTGTGTTCCTCTCTTTGCAGTTGTCTGTTCCCGATCTGTGGATCGTGTTCTGGTTTCCTTTAGATCTCCCTGTTGTTATATAGGATACATCAGTCTGTGTATCCCGTGTACATGCTTCTCTCCATTGATTCACGATAAAAGATTCTCTGGTTCCTCTGTTGGTCTTTTTTAGGGTTGGTTATTGTATTCGTCATTGGTTATGTTTGTGTCGTACAGCTAAAGCCTATGAGATCAAATTGGTTTGCGATGTCTAGTATCTCTAGCATGGTACACTTCGCCTTCAGTTGGATTTCTGCTATGTTAAGCGTGTCATCGTCTACGAATCTCACCAGGTTGATGTCTTGAGATCTTATGTGCTTCAACTCCTGCAATGCTCCTAGTAAGAGTAGTGTGTTTGTTCTGTTTAATATCACTGGGCATTTTGATGGTTTTGTTTGTTTCAGTGTTATCCCGAACTTTTCTTGCATCTTTATAGGGTTTATGAAGATTGGTTTTGCAACAGAGGGTATACAAAGTTTCTCTCTTCAAGGTTTTGCACTGTCATCATTGTTTAGGTTTTATGTTGTTCCCTGGATTGTGGGTTTTCTTTTGGTTTGCCTTCGGGATATTTTCTTTCGCCTGAGCATTGGTTCGGTAGATTCTTGGACAATTCCAGCTCTTCGTCCGAGATCTCCTCACAGGTCAGGTTTGTGGTTTGTTCAACTGCTGTGGGAATACCTGGATATTGGTCCAGTATGATTATTTCTTCTTCATTATGTTCCTGTCCGTAGGCTGCAGTCTCGGAGTCAGATTCCAGTCTGTGTGTTGACCGCTCCATTAGGTCTTTTTGTGTAATGACGTCCTAATCATTTTGTATCATCGGGGTATCGCTTAATGTTTTACAGCTGGGTCTGCTTGTTTTTTGTGCTGCTGAGGTTCTAATGGTTGGCTTGTGGGGTGCGGTAACGTCCCGATGTTGGTGGGATGTGGTAACGTGAGATTCCTTGGGAATGCTTGTGATTCTGTGTTCCGCTTTGTTGTCTTTTTCCCATTGGGTTTGGACTTTTGTATCAGATTCATGGTCGATTGTTTTGAAAAGATTTGAAAAGTCTGTGTTTCATTCACTGGTTGTTTCTGGTTCCGTGATTAATCTTGCTGCGGCTGGGTGCCTCCTATCTTGGGCCATATCTCTTTAGGATCTTGTTCGTTTTCTGTTTGTGTCTCTTGAGGTTGTGTCTTCAGCAACAATGGTGGTGCAAGGTGAGGAGACTATCAGTTTCGTTGTTATTTTGGACATCTCTTTCATTAGTGACATCATGGCTGTGGTTCCATGTACTCTCTCTGCTCGGTCTGCGATGGCAATATCTGCTGGTCTTGCTTGCCAGATCCTTTTGTCTCGGCCTCGTGTCCCAGCTGTTTCTGGCATCGAGCCATAAAATTCTCAATATGGATGTGTTTCGTGTGCATGAGAGTTATAAGTGTCGCCTGGTTCTTTATCGCATCAACATTTGCCTCATGCAATTTAAGATATGGAATCATAGATTGCGTTGTAGTTGTGATCAGGAGATTTTGTAATTCTTGCATTGTTGTTGGTAGGCATGTACATGGGTGGACTCTGGGCCGTTCAGTCGGGGTATTTGGGTCCGGTATTTCTGGGGACATCTGTTGACTCTGGTCAGATTTTGTAGGTATTTCTTCGTTCTGGGCTCTGTACAGATCGTCCAGTGTCCATATCTTTTCACATCTCTCTTCTTTGATGGTGATCGAGAAGTTTTGCCCTGGGTGTGTATAGGCTGGTGTCGAGGTATAGCAGTGCCTCGGGTTCCCATCTCCGTTTGATGTCCACTGTTGGCATTTTTTTTTTTATGTGGGCTCATGATTGAGTTCAGTTCCAGTGGTTCCAAAGACAGGCGGCCTTTCCTGAGGTGGAGGATGGTACCATCCCGTTGCTTCTCTGTCTCTTTGGATCGGGTGTTTTCTTGTAATTGCATCCATAATTCTCTTGCTTTTCTAGCCTTTTCTCTTCTTTTGGTCATCGATTCCACTATATCTATGGGAATCTGATTGATTTGTGTCGGTTTAATTAGTCCTGCTATCCGAGGTTGGACAGGGCTGGCTCATCATTGGCAGCTCTCTTTGAATCCACTAGATCCTGTTCTTGCCTGTCTTTCACCATCTCTGTGTGGTGCTGATCGTCCTTTATGATGGCCTTCTCAGGGCTGTTGGAGAGCCGTCGGGCTGCCAGATGTGGCGTACAATATTGTGATTTAGGCTGGTCACCTTCCGTGGCTGTTCTTGGTGAAGGTAGATATATACCTTTGCTTTCTTGGTGATCCTTGAGTGTGTGAGTCATGGTGCCCATTGAAGCCTCATCTGCTTCGATCAATGTCATCCTGTTGCACTTTGGGCATTCTGAAGGTTGCAACCTACCTGTATCCTTCGTTCCTGGTTCGTTATCCGTCGGTCAGGATATGTGGTGCCCGCATGTCTGCCCGGCAAATGGGGGGGGGCAATGATTGGTTGAGATTTTCTCTTATACCAAGAGCTTCTGACTGTGTTGGGCACATGCTTGTGGATTGCATCTCCTTATGTCTGGTGCGTTCGAGCTGGTGGGTTGACTCCGTCTCGCTTCGATGATTGTTCACTATAGTATGAGCTTGTGGTCTCTTTTAGATTTCATGGATGGGGGTTTCGCTTCTCTGTTGGTCGACTACGGCATCTGTCTTTACTGTGTCTTCACCAGTAAGTGTGCTCTTTAAGAGGGATATCACGCTTGGTGTTGCTGTTTTACTTAATGCCTGGTGTATTAAGGGTTGGTGCCCCTGTTTGTTGGATATAGTGTCCGTAGGCACCTCATTTTCTACCTTCCCCCTCTTTCGAGTCCTTAGTCTGCTGCTTGAGGTCATATGCTTCTTTGGGGTGTGAGAGAGGAGTGGGTCAGACTTTACAAAAAATGGATAAGGAAGAAGGGTACAAGTGTCTCTGCATGGGATATAACAAGACCACGTCACCTGTCTGGAGGTGCTTTAGATCATGGGTGTCGTTTCTCGGTGCGACTGTACCAGGGCTCTGTCAATAGAAGTCTTCCTGATTTCTTGCTCGCTTTTAGGCCAGGGTGAGGTAAACTGGCTCCTCCTTTCGTGGTGAGCGCGATCAGTATCATCCTCTTACCACTGCCCGGGGGGGGGGGGTAGCTGGAAGTAAATCAGGTGGGCACACAGTGATATTGCAAGGTATCAGGGAGGGTTTGGCTCGAGGTCGCCTGAGTATGATGAGGTCTTGGATGATTAGTCAATGAGCCAGGGCCCTGGAGTCACATGCACCATGGACTGGGTATCCGAGTGTGGTAGGGGCCTTATGTGCACGTTCGGATGGGGGGAGTCTTGGGTGTCACGTGCTCAAGAGGTAAATGATGAAAACGGGCACAAAAAAAAGGGGGGGAAGGGAAAGCCTTGTGTACACGTTCAAGGGAAGCTGCCTTGCAGTCTCGTGCACGGTAGACTAGCTGGCCCTGTTCAATGGGCCCGCAAGGTAACTGTTCCAACAGTTATCTTACCTTTCTGTTTCTTTGGTCCCCGTTACCAGTCTTCTGACTCCTTCCCTCGAGCCAGAAACTAGAGACTCTGCCGCTGACTCGGCTGCCCGCTCTGCAACGTTCTGGGGATTTTAAGGAGACTGGTGCCAAACAAAGTAAGAGGACTGTGGATCCTGCAAAGTCCTTAGTGCATGAAATTCGAGTCTGCTACTAGAGACTCTGCCGCCCGACTCCATTGGTTTATATGTCCATCCACTGCATATACCCTAGAGCTTTCCAAAGCACATACCGCTACGATAAGCCGTGTCGGATTTGTGTACCTCATTAATGTGCCACCTGGGTACAACATTGCAACCCAAATGATTTCTCTTCCCACCGCTATTCACATTAGACTCCAGTTCGTCAGAAGAGCCTCTGCCGAAGTGGAGAAACAGGTACTCTCGTGAAGCAACCCCTATCTGCATGAACCAGAACGTTCATGATTAGCCATTCATTGGCACACAAGAGTGCCATCCCCTTTACTTCCTTTTGAGGTGCTAGCATTCATGACAGTGTTCTGCACCTCACTCTTGGAGGTTTAACGCCTCCCTCCTCCCAGAGTCCTTACTTAAAAAGTTCTTACCCTCCGGACAGGATCCTGCACCTACAACCTCTTGCTGCTTGGATTTGAAGGGCAACATTGGGGGACCCTTATTAGTATCATCCCTTGTACCGCGGCAAAGGCATGTGGGCGTTTGAGCCACGTGGTTGGGCGAGAGGAGCATGGGCTGATTGATTCCTGGGCACTACCCAGCTCATGAAATCCTGCTCAGGACACAACACACAATTACAAGGAGAATAGGAACCAGATGCAAATCAATCCTATTTGTGAGAATTAACGCAAGCATTATATAAGGAATAGTTTAGGCTGCAGTCCAATTAACAACACGTGATATCGGGACATCGGCGTAAGGAACTCGGGGCTAGCATTCGAGGTGGAAGATATCTATCATATCATAACCAAGTAAAAGAAATACAGAGCTCTCGGACAAGATGGCCTGGCCAATGTTGTGATGAAAGCTGATCCATTCGTCTGGTCAAAATTCCTTAAAAAAGATGCATGACCAAAGACTAGACACCCACATTAGACCTGATTCATGAAAAGAATCGGCAGTGGTCCATTCATCTTGAGGTGTACTGGGACTCTACCGTAATAGGAAAAGTAGAATCCCCTCTCGTTAGAATTAGGCACACATCTGTTAAATATCCTGAGTTTATGGCTTCACTTGGTAAACCCCACCTCCTGTCCTGTTTCTTTTTTCATATTGTTGATTTGAAGTGTGGCAGTCTTCACAAACCTGTCGTTAATTAATGGTTTTAGGTTGTTTAATGACTTTTCACAAAAGCTGTGTAGCCTTGCAGCATTCCTTGACCATAACCATATTTTGGGGATTTTTATGGATTTTGTTTACAGCTTAGATTTATTTACCAGAGGTTGACTTAACCTTTCTAGCTTCTTATGAAATAACATGAGATAAACCCATGTCCTCAAATTCTGACCAAACAATCCTCCCTTTCATTGTGGGAAGATCAACAAGACGTATTCTGATGGGAGGTGCTCACAGTAAATCATGTCCTCCCAGAATAATGTCAGTGCCAAATGAAAAGCATCATGGCACTTTCTAATCTGGAGATGTTGTCAAAGTGACAAATTAGATTCCAGTTGCTAACATAAACGAGTGTTTAATTAGGCAGAAGCAGACCAGAATGTGGGGCGAGCTCGAGTAGACGGAAGGACTCTTCCATTACAACAACAAAATCCTGACTCATAGAAAAGACTAGCTAACGACAGAGAAGTCTCATATTGTCCAGCCTGTTTGTCATAGATTGCTGAGGGGGAGACCCAGATTTCCCCTTCTTCTTTCCTTAAATCTTCCAATTGAAATTCCTGGTTCAATTTCTGCATTTAGCTCACCTGCAAATATTACCATCAGGTTGTTATCACAGCCACCCAAATATTCATAACAAAAAGACATTAGCATCCGAAGAGCTTTAACTTATTCCTTTTCCTGTCTGACAAAAAGGTTCACAAAATGTTGTGAAGGGGGTTTTCCTGCAGAGGTCTTCAGGCCCCAAAAATCCCTTGACTGAAATACAATTTCTCACTTTTCCCATTAGGTGGTCAACCAACAACCATAGTAGTCCCTCACTGGCATGTCCCCTTTGGCTCTTGAACCTTTCATAGCTGGAATAAAATAAGATGAATGACCCTGCAAATAAACTGATTCGAAGGCCCAAGTCACTGAAAGGAAATAAGTTGAAACATTTGTTTAAAAGATAACAATTCCTTATCACCTAACGTGTTGATTATTCCTGCAAAGCCCCAATTAAGCATATTGATCCCCTGCATTATAGGATCATCGACCTTACTAGTAATCACAACAACGTGCAGATTATCCACTGGAAGATCAATACATCATTTAAGGAACAAGGGGTCTTGGCCAAGGCTTTGCTCCATCCAGATATAGCCAAATTGTCCCTTTTTGTGCAGCTTGGAATGAACACAGCATTTGACACTGTGGGTCACAGCATATTACTTTCCCGTTTGTGGAATTTTCCGGGACTATCTGCTCCTGCCTTGGCATCGTTCCAAAGTTTTCTCTCGGATAGACACCAGGCAGTTCAGATGGGCCAGCGTTAATGAGCTTGGATCAGGGTTACTTGTGGAGTCCCTCAGGGCACCTCTTATGTCTATTATCCGCAAGCACAAGGACCTTTTTCAATCATACGCAGATGATACCCAACTACTCTTCAAAGTAACAGGCCCACAAGAAAATTATCTTCAACTTCAAACCTGCCTTATCAAAATCAAGGACTGGCTGATCACTATTAAACTCCACTGTAACAGAAATACTTCTCATTGGCCATTGCGTATCTGATCCACCAAGAAACCCTACTCCTCCTCAACTATTTGGGACTTCCTTCTCATTCTCCAAAACGCTTCAAACCCATAGTAATCTCGGGATCGGAATTAAGATTTGATCACCAGATAAATTAAGTTGTCAAGTCATCATTCTTTTGTCTTGGACTGCTGCGCGGAACTTTGCCATTCCTCCCAGCGCCCGACCACCCTATGGTAGTTGGTGCCCACTCTCTATTGGATTATGTGAATACCTGATATGTGGGTCTGCCACAGGTTCTATTAAGCCATCGACAGAAAGTTCAGAGCGCTCCACTAAAACTTATACATAAACTACGTAAATATGCATCAATCTCAGATACACGGTGGGCTTCACGCTGGCTTCCGATTACCCAACGTATGGCTTTTAAAATCCTCTGCTTGTTTTTTAAATGTCTTCACAGCCCAGCCCCACATATGTGGCCTACAAACTCGAACCATAGCCACCCTCATGCTCATTACAGTCCTCAAATATGAATTTACTGATCATCCTTTCCTCAAATTGTGTTAGAAGAGGTGACAGATATTTTTCAGTAACTGGGACACATCTGGAACATTAAATCCCTTATAACATTTTGCAAAGAACTAAGCACCTTCCTGTACAGATACTCTTCATCATGCTACTAATACAGCACTGTCCCACGTGGTTTTACAACTTGTTCTAAATGCAGTCCGCTCATTTTGGTATGTTGCCACCCACGGTTATGCCCACTAGAAATACGTACTTAAATTCAAATTCAAACAACTTGTCTGTCATAGCGGGAACGATTTGGCTTATAAAAGGGTTCGTCGATCGCTATACTTGTAACATATTTAGGGATTCATCTTTGCCTATGCCTCTCTCCATGAAATATTAAGAGCAGAAATGAACAGAACAGTCCCTGGGCAAATACCTTCTAAATTCAATGACAAGAAGAGTGTCTGCTAAAGTCTCTGGCCATATAGTCAGACAAATGTAATCATAGATTGAACGATGGGGATCGGTTTCCCGCACAACGATTTGCACGAGTGTCAAAGTTGTGGATGTACTTCACAGAGAATAAATAGCAACCAAATTTGGCCATCTACAAATACTGTTATATTAGGACACAAAAGGGGAAAGCTACACAGGAAAAGCCAAACATTTTTCCTTTTTATAAAGTAAAAATATAATACCAGATGCACACAGTGAACAAATGCATAGGAAAAGGAGAACATAAAATCGCTTCAAAAATACACAAATGATAAGACACTTCACAAAGAACCAACAAACAATGGAACATACATACTCTACTACACATCTCAAAAGATGTAACACCCTCCCTTTCAGTTTAGCATAACACAGTAAGACAATAATGTGAGCAGGGCCTTATAAAGAGGGGGTCAGGCTTCCTTTGGTAGATTTGTGTTCTCTGATTGGCTGCACATACTTGGATGACATTGATGAATCACCTGAAAGGACCTGTATTGGCTGGATGAACCCAACAAATAAACACTTTGTTCTTCATGAGATCCACTGCTCCAGATTAGACAATGGATCCCCACATGAGACCAGGAAGCCTGTTGCGAGTTCATCTGAGATTCGTCAGTGTCCAATAACCTGCTTAAAGATTTGGCTGCTACTACAGGTCCATTTTCAGGAAGTTCCATTCTTAAAGATTTGGCTGCTACCACAGGTCCATTTTCAGGAAGTTCCATTCTTAAAGATTTGGCTGCTACTACAGGTCCATTTTCAGGAAGTTCCATTCTTACAGATATGGCTGCTACCACAGGTCCATTTTCAGGAAGTTCCATTCTTACAGATTTGGCTGCTACCACAGGTCCATTTTCAGGAAGTTCCATTCTTAAAGATTTGGCTGCTACCACAGGTCCATTTTCAGGAAGTTCCATTCTTAAAGATTTGGCTGCTACCACAGGTCCATTTTCAGCAAGTTCCATTCTTAAAGATTTGGCTGCTACTACAGGTCCATTTTCAGGAAGTTCCATTCTTAAAGATGTGGCTGCTACTACAGGTCCATTTTCAGGAAGTTCCATTCTTACAGATTTGGCTGCTACCACAGGTCCATTTTCAGGAAGTTCCATTCTTGCAGATTTGGCTGCTACCACAGGTCCATTTTCAGGAAGTTCCATTCTTACAGATTTGGCTGCTACCACAGGTCCATTTTCAGGAAGTTCCATTCTTAAAGATTTGGCTGCTACCACAGGTCCATTTTCAGGAAGTTCCATTCTTACAGATTTGGCTGCTACCACAGGTCCATTTTCAGGAAGTTCCATTCTTACAGATTTGGCTGCTACCACAGGTCCATTTTCAGGAAGTTCCATTCTTACAGATTTGGCTGCTACCACAGGTCCATTTCCAGGAAGTTCCATTCTTAAAGATTTGGCTGCTACCACAGGTCCATTTTCAGGAAGTTCCATTCTTAAAGATTTGGCTGCTACCACAGGTCCATTTTCAGCAAGTTCGTCCAGACCTACTCATGATCCCAGACTGTTAGTCGGGTGCACTATTTTATGATAGACCCTATATGTTCCTCTGATGGTGATATATATGTTGCTGTTCTTCTGCATTGTTATTGAACTATATTGCGGCTGAGGTGACAGCATTGTTATCCATGCCCAGAACCCTGCTTTTGCTGCACAGCTGCACACCCAAACTACACTTTATGCTGCTCTATGGCAATGACTTTAGTAACCAAACTTGAACAGGCACTTAGTGGACAATTACATGACCAGGGACCATTGACTTTACCCTTCCCATCTGGCACTGTCCACTAGTATGCACACAAAACCAGCACACTCCCTTAAATATAATTGCTCCGCCCCTGTCCCGAAAGGCCGTGCCGCAGTTTCCAATGGGTGCCAGGGATTTCCAATCACCCCCACTGATGGATGGTTGGCACTTTCACTGGGCCGGCATCTGTAGTCATGGATGGTGGGGATTTTAAAGTAATGAGGGGTTGAGGGCGGCAGAAGCAGTATGCTAATTTCACTGCAACCGCTGTATGTGTAATAGCCAGGGGGATAGTCAGTGGCAACATCCTTGTCTTGAAGCAAGGCCATGCAGAGCAGCACAGGTTTTATACTCAGTCCCACACTTTGAGGATTGACTCTGGCATGAAGAGTTATATAAAATAGTGATGTAATTGTTTTGTAATAGGCCTAGATGTGGGGCTCAGAGGCGTAGACAGGTTAGGGCCTGAGGGGCAAGGCCCACCAAAAATCTGTAAATGCCCAATCAGCAGCACTGTGTGGGCATTTACAGATGTTAATGTCGCTGGGATGGCCCAACTACATTAGCTTCAGGCCCCACTTGTTAAACAATCCCGGCTACGCCTCTGGTGGGGCTCCTGAAATGACAAGCTTTGTTATTTTTCTCTGCACCCTTCACAACCGAACCAGGATGAGTGATGTCTCTTGTTTGGCTTCTCAAGAGATGCCATAGACGCCTTTTATTTAAGGAAGACCTCAAAGGTGTTGTCAAGTCATTGGCTCTGAGTTGGTTTGTCATTTATGATGTCCTTTTAACTTTATAACTTCACGTATCACTGTTCAGCTTTCAGTGACCCAGTATTGCTGGATGTATGAACATGCTATGTCACAAATACATAACTAGTGCTGGTCTCAGGTGTCTCAAGGACCCATTGCCCATTTCTGCTAGACTGGCCAAGGCAATCCATGTCACTGAGCAATCCACATCTCTACTCTTGTGCTTTCCTTTCCCAAATCATTGGCATGGGCTTCTTAATTCAAAACTGTTCAGACAAAATTAACCAAGAGAACAACTTCCAACTAACACACAGCTCTTTCAATTTTCTGGCATCTTTTCTGTCACCAGGCAACAATGTTGTCCAGAAGACATGGAATCCTCTGGCCGTGCTCATTCTATGTCCAGTCTGTCAATTTCTTACATTTACACTCTAAGCTATTGATTTTCTGTAGAATATTAGCATCCGGGGTACGGGAGCCAATCAATCATTCCAGCTATGAGCTTCGCTGTGAAAGGGCAGGAGCACCTTCTACCACATCCAATGACTTATCGCATGGGAGAAGGGTATTTCTCAAGACTGACACAATCTGTTCTGGTGAGACTCTAAGCATCAACTTTGTGCCCTGTGTACTCCTGCTGCACATGCATTATTCTCTTTGTGCTCGGTGCACTCACCCGGCATCCAAGCTGAGCATGCTGTTCGTGTGCACCGATATCTCTGACATCTAGCTTTGAGTATGGAACACCACTTGAAAATGTCCACCTGATTTGCCACTACTCCCTGAAGAAGTGTGTTTTCATCACAGATTGGCCGCCTGCCTACTCATCTTCACTTCAACCTCACCAGAGGCATTACCCGGAGCTTATTGAGACAAAGCCCGTTTGTATAAGGCCGTGTCTGAGCCCCATCTGCATTCCAGCTACGAGCTTCACCATGAGAGGGCAGGAGCCCTCTCTACCACATCCAATGACTTTTCGCATGGGAGAAGGGTATTTCTCGAGACTGACACCATCTGTTCTGGTGAGACCCTAAGCGTCACCTTTGTGCCCTGTGTACTCCTGCTGCACATGCATTATTCTCTTTGTGCTCTGTGCACTTACCAAGAATCCAAGCTGTTCACGCTGTTCGTGTGCACCGATATCTCTGACATCTAGCTTTGAGTATGGAACGCCACTTGAAAATGGCTACTTGATTTGCCATTACTTCATGAAGAAGTGTGGGTTTGTTGCGGATTGGTCGCCTGCCTACACATCTTCACTCTGACCTCACCAGAGGCGGAAGTCGGCCCTTATTGAGACAAGGCCCATTTGTATAAGGCCCTGTCTGAGCCTGTCCGAGCCGCTATGGCCGCGGGACTCGAGGCTCTACCTCCCTCGACTCTGACCTCCACCTATCAGCTCTTACTGGACATATTGACATACTACCCCGCTTTGACATATAATCCGAGCTCGCTCTTATATCTAATAATAGCTGCAATCGTGCTTGCCTACTGACCATCACACAACTGCTGAGCCATATGGTAAGCATCCAAACACTTGTTATTATGAACCTTTATCACCAACATTATCGTCTGATTAACATTACTACTGCCTAAATGTACCTTCTAATCACGTCACAGTTTTCCGGCTTTTTCCTTAGTAACCTTGTTATCGAATGTAACATTCATATGCATTCTATCCTTTTGTTTCCCTATGTCTCGGCTAACCATTATCCTGCACACACAAGTAGTCCACGATACTACACTTCGGATGCCTGTGCTTGTACATGCTCCATATCCTACCGGCCCAGACTGCGAAACAGTCTCTACAAAATATGCATAGCTAATACCTTTAATGTGCAGATGACCCTGTATGATAGACGGTCTTAACGCTATTGCATTAGTTAATTGCCAATGTGAAACCTTTGACTTTATTGCATCGGTTAAATCACTAATGTGAAACCTCTGCCTTGAACATTTGCATAGTTGGTATAACTTCCCTTCTTAATATCATTTACTATGTGAATGACATTTGTTTGTGATATACTCTGTGAACTAACCTCACCCTCTTGACTACTCATGATCTATACGTGCGCCCATTAACACCATTAGTCATCTTCCCCTTGCTGACTACTAACAGACCCAACTCACAGACACTTAGGACCTTACTTGTATTGTTTATACTAGCGACTTTAATTCTTGCAATCCCAGTTAGCATCCTGCCTTTTAGCACAACAGCCTACATCACTCTTGCATAAACATAGGATCTCGCTCAATATGAGCACAGTACTTCCTCAATCAGAGCTCATTACGCCTATGACATTCCTGCCACCTTGCCTCACAGACACTCCCAACTGCATACAGATATCTAAAACTAGTATCAGTCACCATTGCACACTCTCACCTTCCCAATGGATTCAACTTTATGCCACTAGACTTATCCCTAACTAACCATGCGCTACTGTGCTGAAAAACCTTAGGCTTGGATCAAGACTTAACATTGCCTA
Organism: Ambystoma mexicanum; assembly: GCF_040938575.1. Lineage (NCBI taxonomy): Eukaryota > Metazoa > Chordata > Amphibia > Caudata > Ambystomatidae > Ambystoma > Ambystoma mexicanum. The sequence continues at coordinate 128,024,119 of NC_090936.1, read as the reverse complement.
CCAACTACCTAACAATGACAATATCAACATAAACCTCCGACCTGCAATGAAAAAGAGAACTAAAACACATGCCAAGACAAACACTAGAAATAATAACCTCTCCCAAAATACTATCTCCACCCTGATTGTCGAACTAGATAATGACCCACCTTTCATCAAAGGAGCACTGATTAATGCAAGGTCTATAATAGCCCATGCATTAAATATTGCAAACCTAATTGTCAATAACCAGCTAGATTTCCTTGCTATAACTGAAACTTTGTTGCATGCCACAGCAGGCCAAACCTTGTCTCTACCACTACCTGACAATATACCATATTAAGACTAGACAGAGAAACCTTGCGAGGAGGAGGCATCGCTTTTATTACCAGAACTAAGTTAGGACTTAGAACACTCCCTCAATCCCCCTTCCCATCAGACGAACTCCTCTCAGTTAAACTACCATTGTCACCATCACGCACCATAACCTTGCACCTTATATATCGCCCACCAGGACCCATCCTATCCTTTGAGGAAGATATCACATCCCTACTTACCACAAACACAAAACCTTACTCCCAGATTATCCTACTAGGTGACATCAATTTAGGCCTTAATGACATCAAAGACCATAATGCCTCTACCATTGCTAATACCATTACAGAACTTGGCTTCACTACTGTATCAACTTACCAACTCATAACAAAGGAAGAACACTTGACTGGCTTGCTGATTTTAATTGTGATACTAAAATTATCGCTAATGATCAATGTGCCTGTACTGACCATCATGTGATTTCATTCCTACTACCAGTTAAATCCCAATGTAGTCTGAACCCCATGGCTCCACCTACATTGACCAGAAACAAGAGCAACATATCTGTGGATAGCCTACTACCACCAATCCATCCCATCACAAACCCGACAATCACTAGCCTCGACCCTACAGCTCTAGTTGATCTTTACAATAATACGATCAACCTAGCAATTGATAAGGTAGCACCATTAAAACTGCATAAAGAGAAACCTCAGGCGCACCTCAATTCTTGGTTTACCCCTAACCTTAAAGCCTAACATCATGAGAAAAGAACTGCAGAAACCCTCTGGAAGACTTACCTGACAGATGTCAACAAAAAAGAATTACATAAATTATCTACAAAATACAGGAAAGAGATAGTTCAAACCAACAGACACCTTCAATGATAGGATTAACAAAGCTAGCTGTATTACCAGAGAGCGATTCATCATATTGAAAGAGTTAGATTCACCAACACCCCCAACAGAAACGTGCACCAAGGATCAAACCTGGTGTACACTTATTCAAACTGAACTAGCCAACACAATCTCACTTCTACAAGAGAAAATGGAAAACAAAAAACGAAATCTATTCAAGGATCTGACACCACCAAAACTAGCCACTATCTACATAATGGCTGTCTAGAGCATGCTTCCAGTACAGGCATTGATGAATGCGTCATGTGATGAATCAGGAGTATTCATCCCATCTATCCAAAGGGGGGCACACCCTTTGAGGCTAGGCAGGTGAACCCGCTCCACAAGACCCTCTGTAGCGGTTTGGGCAAGTGGGACATCACAGAGAGGGACTCCTGCTTAGGGAACAAGGACTCCCATTGAGAAAGGGAACTGCCCATGCACTACACTTTATCTTCGTATATGGGACTGCCTTCCATCACTGCGTCCTGCTTCTGTTTGGCTGTAGGCAATGTTGAATCCAGCATGCTGTCTAAAAGAAAAGGGAATACCCCTTTAAGAAGAAAATTGTTTTGAAAGTGGGACAAGTAGACCAGAGAACGGGGCGCAGGAGAAACCCTCTGACGCCAGACCGCTGTGGGGAGGCGGAGCAGAGTAGAACAGCACAATCTGCAGAACTGTGAGAAGCCGCGAAGGCCAAGCTCAGTTGCCGAGGCCCAGAGAAGTAGACAATGGCAAAGCCACTACAGGCATGGAGTTCATAAAGCCATCCGCTGTGGTGGCTTCACCACAGAAACACTGTGGTGAACGCAGCCAGCGCCAGAGACGCCAAGACCGGTACATGTGTTAAGCCCGAAAGAAAGAAACGAGAAAGCAAACCAGCATAGCTGAGCAAGTACTGAGCCCTGTGAGGTCCCCTACAGCAATCAAATATACATGGGTGAAATGCAGTTGCGGGAGGCCGCCAGAAAAAGACAAAATAAAGAGAAGAGACTATGATTGTGATGAGGGCTATAACGGAACATTGAACCAGTTTAACCTAATTTCTAGGAACTATTCAAAATAACACAGAAAAATAATGACCAGGAATTATTAAGAAAGTGGAACGAAATATCTTTGGCAAGAGCGAGAGAAAGTCACAAGAGACAATTCCATGACAGATAATTATTGAAGAGTGGGGAGACAACTTAATGAGAAACTGTCAAAAGTCTTATGAGCTAAAAAGTACAAAGTGAAGCAAGCAAGGAGAGAAAGGGTGGATTTAAAAGACTCCAAGAGTGGGGGACTCTCAACCCTAATAAATCAAGGGAATGACTTAAGATTAAAGAGAATAGGCCACATTACAAGTGAGGTGGAATGGGTTAATGGGCTCCACTAATGGTGGCGGGCCCGTTAACACCATTCCACCTCATTACGAGGTCCCCTCGCGGGACCCGGTAAGGACGTCTGGTAAGACCAGGCATCCTTACTGGGTCCCGCGAGGAGAAGAGGGAGCTAACAACGGGCCGGTCGTAATCGGCCCATTGTTAGCTCCCTCTCCCATTCCCATTGACCCTATGGGGGCTCAGATGGGAATGGGGAAGGTACGGGCCCGGGTTCCCAGAGGGAGGAATTACCGGGCCCTCCGAACTCGGAATGGCCCGGTAATTCCCCATCCTGGGAACTTGGTAAAGGAGCCCGGTTTGACGGCAGCCATGGAGCTAACAGTGAATTGTTTGTAAATGTATCAAATGTGAATAAAAAAAAAAACAATAAAAAAAGAAGTTTGACTGAAGGAGATCCAGACATTAATCTCAATCTGGTCTGAAATATGATGAATTCTGAAAGTCCCCCCCACCCCCTTCCGTACCCCAACACAAAGATATACAAGGATCTGGTACAATGAAGGGTCCTTAGCAGTATTCGCGGATCAAGTGGCAAGCGTCTAGTCTTACCAGGCCAGCTCTTTGGAGGTGATATTCTGTGTTCATTTCAGCAACTCCCATGCAGGTACCTACTCCCCGCTGCCCCTTTTCAATAATATATACAGATGCGTGATTACCTTACCTGCAACACTATAGATAAGCTCATGCTGCAATCGTAAAGCTTCCCTTTGAATGGACAAGTATCTACAAAGCAGCAATCGCTCATTGCTGCCATTTTGCCCAGGAATTTATTTCAAATTTTAAGTAGTGTTGCAACACTATATTTTTCTTATGTGTGTGATTTAATGGTTTTGTTTTCCTTTGTACCTTGTTGTCATGTACTTCTTGTTGAACTTGGTCCAGGGCCGCAGCTTTAGACAGTAATACACCTATGACATGGATCAACGCTCCTTATTGAATGTAAATACATTTACATTGTCAGGTTTACTGATAGGACACTGGTATTATGAACACAGAACATAAGGCTTTTTACTAGATTATCTCCCAGTTATGGCTGGTGCTACATTGCATAGGAGGCTCACCTTTCTAGGTTTGGGATTGAGATCTAAACATTTTTTAACATGGTCAGATCTCGACTAAATAAGGGAATGCGCTTGCCAAAAATGTGGGGTAAGTTATTCATGGATACCCGCCAATTGTCAATCTTAACAACTTTTTCTACACCCACCTGGTGTCATTTGACTTATTTAGTTGGTTCCACGACATGACTGCTATTTAAAACCATATATTTTCAGAATACTTGGCTCAAACAGTTTATTCTGCCTTCACATTTCAGGTGGAAGTGCTTTTAAACCCACCATAACATCGTTGGCATTTTCTACACATGCCTCAACGCTGCACCCAGAAGGTTGTCCGAATATGTTGCAATAATGACCCATAATAAGGGTGAAAGGGGTATACAGTGAACTGCTGCCATGAGAGCTGTCTGTCTTGGGTTGAAGAAGCTGCGCATAAAATATGACTGCCCTGTAAGACAAAGACCCTTCTCTGGAGATAAAGCCCTGCAAGACAAAGACCCTTCTCTGGAGATAAAGCCCTGTATGACAAAGACCCTTCTCTGGAGATAAAGTCCTGTAAGACAAAGACCCTTCTCTGGAGATGCAGCCTTGCAAGACAAAGACCCTTCTCTGGAGATGCAGCCTTGTAAGACAAAGACCCTTCTCTGGAGATGCAGCCTTGCTAGACAAACACCCTTCTCTGGAGATAAAGCCTTGCAAGACAAAGACCCTTCTCTGGAGTTAAAGCTCTGTAAGACAAACAACCTTCTCTGGAGAGACAGCCCTGTAAGACAAAGACCCTTCTCTGGAGATGCAGCCTTGCAAGACAAACACCCATCTCTGGAGATAAAGCCTTGCAAGACAAAGATCCTTCTCTGGAGATAAAGCCCTGTAAGGTAAAGACTCTTATCTGGAGATAAAGCCTTACAAGACAAACACCCTTCTCTGTAGATAAAACCCTGCAAGGCAAAGACCCTTCTCTGGAGATAAGGCCTTGCATTTGGGCTAATGAGCATAGCCACAATGCTTTGTTCATGTGGCTCGGTACTGCAGGGGACCTTCCAGTGATGGCTACTGGACGGTGCTGGGGCATGTCTGACGTGGGTCATATTGCTTATTCTAATATCACAGCGTGAGTTCACGAAGTCTCCTGCCAGCTCATCTCGGGTTTACCTCTGGGATCTCGGTCTGGGTTCAATATCTTCACTCATCGTGTTAACAGCATTCCCTTGCCCTGATTTTTACGCTTCCTTTTTAATGGAAGCTGTTTACTGTTTGCTATGTAATTAGTCATCTTTAGAATTGACCTTATTGGACAAAAAGTCTATTTTCTATGTGGATTATGTTCTGCTAGGTAATGTATTTTGTCTCTGTTTATTCCAAGCAATTATGTCCTCCAGGGCCTCTATGGCACATTCATTAAGTCTGGCTGTGGAAGCTGGCTTTGACAGAATGAAAGAAAATGCTTGCAAAGGCATGTTAGGCATTAGGGAGACTGTGGACTGATGAGAAATGGCAGTGAAGTTCATGCTATTACACTTCCTGAAGGTAAACATAACAATGGGATCAGCAGGTATGTAATGTAATGTAAGGGGGTATTCTATAGCGCTTCTGGCATTATGTGTAGCCTTGCAGCGCTTGGCTCTGTCAGAAAGAAGTAAGGGTGGAGGGAAGGAGGAGGTCATTAGCAGGATGCAAAACCCGTGGTTTTGATGGGTACAGGTCAGAAGTAAAAGGTTCCTGTGTGCCAATCTGCTTTTTATGGGTTTGGCAAAGACACTTGGGAGTTTGTTGTTCGAAGGCAACAACCCAGGATCTATTGGACTCCAGTGCTTTGGGCTTGGTTGGTTGACCTCTGATGTGAGAGAGTTTAATAGGGCTGAGGAGGAGAGCTTACTCATAGATCAGATTACTGCTGATGTGCTAATGGCCAGTCCTTTAGTAGCTGTCGGTGGGGGAGTTGTGGGTGCTAGTTAGGGTGACCAGATGTTGCGGTTTTACCGGGACAGTCCCGGGAAATCATCCTCTGTCCCACGGTCCAGGGAGTTTTTTAATTTTACAAACCCTGTGTCGCGACTTGAATCAGAATCGTCCAACCCGCTTCCCACCTTGTCTCCTCACCTGACGAACTTGAATCCGTAGAATAGCTGGATGACTCCCGGTAAGTATGCGTGGCAGTTGAAGAGAACCTTCCGCTGTGGGAAGCCACAACAGTGCAGCCCCGTCACCGCAGAAAGGCGTTTGAGGAAAAAGCCACAGGCGTAAAAAAACCCTTGACGAAATCCGAAGGTTTCTTGGAAGGATGCATCCAGATGGAATAGTAGAGAAGTAAATGGAGATCCGTTACAGCAGAATACTGTGTCTTCGGTACAGGCAGCCATGGATGAAGCTGATGGAGGCACGGAAAGACAGGTAAGAAGTAGGAGAAAGGGAGACCAAGAGAAATGGCGGGGAAGGAAAAAACCCCACAGATCTGCGAAATGCGAAAAAAGAAGGCTGCCGAAGCGGCAGTAATAAGCAATAGAAAAAAATAGCAACAGAAACTGGGAAGATGGAAAATTACAGCGTACAGCAACAAGACAGCGAAAGTCGCTAAGACGTTGCAACGCGCCGAGAGTCCGGAAACCCGGAAGTAAATACTTTCCGGCTGTCAACAGTCACAACTAGAATGTGAAAAAGACTAGACCGATACCCAAGAATAGCACCCTGCGTGGTGGAACGTCTAATGGCCGCTCCATCAAAACCGCGGCCATAAACTCCATGCGTTCGGACGCATGACACCCTGTCCCGGGTTTGTAAGGGTGGGTGGCTACAGTCCCGGCTTTTGCCAGGACCGGATTTTGAAATCCCGATATCTGGTCCCGGCGTGACTCTTCCTAGGCGAATGGGGGCGTGAAATGCTTTACATGCCCCGATTTCCACCCCTTCCTCTCCCCAACGCTCTCCTCCAATGAGATCAGTGTGCATGTGAGCACACCCCATCCCCGCCCCCCGCAACAGGCCATAGACATAGAATTAGGACTACCGTTTTATTTGTATTTACGTCAGTCCTACTTCTATGTCTATGGCCTGTCCCTTTTTTAATTTTTTTTTATCTGGTCACCCTAGGGCTAGTAGATCTTAGTAGTGAGTCAGTTAGTCAAGAGAAGCGAGTAGGTAAGCCTTGCAAGGAAAAAAACCTGCAATACAGCACTCCTACCCCTGACCATTTGCAGACAGTTCCCATTTCTTTGGCTCACAATGTCTTGGGGTTTATGGTAGGAGATTGTTAGGATATGGGAATGTACATTGACATACCGTGTGTCCCTTGCCATGATACAAGGTCCTTTTAATCTTAATGGGTGTCCTTTGGGGGCATTTATTTCTCTTTTTCCTTCTCGCCAATAAACCTATAGAGACAGTAACAGCACCTCTCCACTCTCTGCATGGTCTGGTGGGAGGTGGACGATGCACTGCCCTTATGCAAGGGATTGGCTGAAAGCATAGAGACATGTGATGAAGTGACGTTCATCCCTTCTGCACCCATGTAAACACTTCAGGGTCACTGCATTTGCACTGTAGCCATGGGGTTAAGGCACTCATTTCTGAAATGGGAGCAGCCTACGACCCAAGCTTGCTTCTCACCTTGACTGGCCTCTTTTTTTTAATGGCCTACAACAATTAAATCAATTTTGAACAGGTGTGGGTTAAATCAAAAACCTGTCATCAATTGCACTGTGCATTTTATTTATTAGCGTCACGGCTTGGTAGCCCAAGGATTCTGTCTATGCGCTTTCCGTGTTTTGTCCTAGTAGGCATCGAAGCTTGGGATCTATGGGGCACCAATGGAAAGTTGTTCCCTCTTTACACTGTTGCACCTTTAATTACTAGAGAAGCTTAAAAAAAACACAGCTTTATTGAAATAAGAGCCACTGTTTGGGCCACATTTTTCAATATCTCAGTTGAGTTATTCAGGTCTAGATGCCCTGTAATCCATTGGGCAGAGAAAGGTTTTTCTGGAAGCAGTTAGCCTCACGGCTCACACTAGACTGTGCTCCAGCTAACTTGAATACAGCCCCTTGGTACAGGCTTCATGTTCAGCCATTAGGAACTACTGAGGTTCGAATGTGGGACTTGTCTTGGCAAAGGCAGCAAACCTCAGAACTCTTGATTTTCGATTGTCCCTCTTTCCTCTCTTTGCCTCACTGCTGCAGTCCTGAATGGCGCGCCCTGCATATATGGAATCATGTGTTAACCTCCTGCAGAGCACCCAGGACCGCCTGTGGCTTCTTGCATGGGTTTGCAACTTTGAAGATGAACGATTGCCACCTGCTTGGTACGCAAATGCCAGTAGGCACAGAATAAGGGTCTACGCATTGGTGTCGGTACTCAACATTTTACTGTAGTACACAATTAAATGCCTGAAAGTTGTGTGCCTTTTGTACCTCTCTCCTCTTTGTCCTAACCCCTTTAGAGGATCCCATTTTGTTGACTACTATGAATGCATTGCCCAGCTCAGTGGCAAGACCATCACAGGTTCCAATCCTGGTCCACGTTTAGAAACCTCTCCCCTATTAAGTGTGTTACAAAAACACAGTTATAATAATACATTGCGGCTTCACTTGCTGTACTCTCTGCTTTTCTGAAACTGCACAATGCCTAAAATCGACATTTGCCCTGGACTGTGGTGTTGGAGGGCATTGGGGGCTGCTGACATTTGACATTTAACTTTTGCTCATATTTTAAGAGTTTCTCTGCAGTAGAATAAGCAATGTCTTTCAATTCAACTTCAATTACAGGGTGTTACCCACCCTGAACTCAGTTCACCCTCGCTCTAAGTGCCACCCCCCTCATAGACTTAATCCGGCTTTTAAACACTGGAAAAACATTATCCTCATCCAAACAAATGTAGTAATTCCCACTGATTTTAGGGTCATTGTGCACTCTGGGAAGTTGCGCTGGAACCCGAGGGGGTAAAAAGCAATCTTTCTTTTTGCGCATTGGTAATATGCATTGTTTGTGTAGAGTACAGTAACATGCATATAGGTAATAACCCCCAACGAGGTACCGTCCAATCAAGCCACCACCCATCAGGCTGAAGATAATAGGACTTTCTCCGACTGAAAGCAGCCTGACCCTTTAGTCTGGGGAACGATCGTCAACTCTGGATCCTGACACTTGTTTTCTGAGGGTTCCTTGGTTTAGCCTAGAGAGGAATAGTGGAACTTGAAACTGCGTCGGCCTTTCAGATATGAACGGATGTTTAGAATGTTCATGCTGACAAGGAAATCGACCAGTAGCACCTTTCTGGGCCAACATTCCTTTTCTTCCATTTCCATCCTGATAGTTGCATGCATCTAGAAAGTCAATGATTGGATTTTTTCATGGCTTGAAGTGTCCACTAATGGCAGGGAACTCTTTGTCCATAAATTGCTACCTTAAGTGACTAATTCACAGTGTAATCTATGAGTGCTGTTCCAACTTCTCGAAGACCTCACCCTGGCTCTTCAGTGTCTACCTGGCCCCTTTAGTCCACCTGATCTCTACCTTCGGCTCCAACTCTCAGTGTTATGCGGATGCCACTCAGCTCTCCTCAGCCTCCTCTCCTCTCTCACTCATTCCTGACCTTCTAGGCGCTATTCAGGATTGGTGAGCCTCCAACTATCTCTGCCTTAATGCCAGTAAGACTGAGATCCTTTCTAGTGGGACCCCTGCTTTCCCTCTTTCAATATGACTGCCATACTTGGGCCCTCTTCCTTTCCCTTCCTGTGAGGCAAAAAACCTTGGTGTCATCTTCGACACCTCTCTCTCCTTCTCTCCTCACATCACAGACCTTGCCAAGAAGGTCCACTACCAGCTGCACCTCCTCAGAGTTATTCTCCCTTTTCTCACTTTCCCCCAGAAGCTCACTGTCTCCATAGCCCTGCTTCTCTCTAGGCTGGACTACTGCAATAGCCTCTTTCTCAATCTCACTTCCTCTACTCTCTGACCTCTGCAACCAATCCAGAACAGGACTGCAAGACTTGTCCTTGGCCTGAAGCCCAGGGACTCTATCTCTCCAGCCCTGAAATCCCTCCACTGGCTTCCGGTTGCTGCAAGGATCAAATTCAAGATACTCTGCATCGTCCACAAGGCTTTCTGGGTCCGGGCTGCACTACATCCAACTCTCTCTTCCAAAACACCTTCCTTCTTGAGTCCTTCATTCAGCCACTTCCAACTCTCTGAGGGTCAGGCGCTTGTTGAGGCAGAGAGTGGGGGGTAGATATCTCTCCTCTGCAAGTGCCTCCCTCTGGAATGGCCTCCCTGCCTCTCTCAAACTTGAGCCAGACCACCTGAAATTCCAGAAGCAGCTCAAGTCCTTCCTTTTCATCTCTGCTTTCTCTCTCTCTCCCCTGCTGACCCTCCTGTCCGCTGCACTGACTGGTTGCCTGGCTACCCCCAGAGTCCCCTGGGTACCAGGCTCCTCCATGACCAGTCTCCCCTGCCCTGCCTCCGGGCCTACCATGCACTTAGGGGCTGTGACTGGAACCCAACAGTCCCCTGCCTCCTTGCACTTACCCAGAGCAGCGCTTCCCTGGTTGCTCAACCTCAGTGCAATGCTGTCCTGATGGTACTCCCCCTTTCCCTCTACCTAACACTTCCCCCTTCTCCCTCCCCCTGCACTCTGCATTGTTTGAACTTGCACAATTTGAATGACAAAAGGCATAATAAGATTGTTTGTTTTGTCCTGCTTCTGCCTCCCCCCCTTGTCTTGTTGTGCCTAGAAACGCTTGTTTAGAGGCACGTTATAAATGACTTATCATATCATACCTATTTGACCCTTTATTAGGACAGTTTCTCTGCCGGACGCATGACTTAGCAATAGGGGTTCACCCAAGCCTTCCCAGGCTCATCCAGTGATAATGCGGCTGATCAGTCAAGGACAATTCTAAGCACTGTGGTGGTTAGGTATAGAAGAATACACAAGAAACACAATAAGAGGTTAATCACACACAGTGTTTTATAAAAAATAGATGTAATCTTTTCGGATGATAATTACTTTTGTGCAAGGTACAGTCAATAAAGCTTTGTTAGGGTGAGTCTTTCAATCTTCTTGAATCTCACTTGACCAGTGAAGGTTAAATAAATTGTTCAGGATCATGCTTATTACATGGGCCTGCAGTTCCAAGAGCACAAAACCCATCTTGGGTTTTCCCGCTGTGTTTTGGTGGTGACACTAAAGCTTTGCAAGCAGGGAAATCACTGGCCCAGGCATTAGTGTACACAACTTCCCACTGGACAATCTCTTGTAGCTAGAGTACAGGCAGCTATGCTGTTGACAAATGGTATGCTCCTAGTACCATGTAAGCACGACCGCCATCAAAATTCAAGTCCACAATGAACTTGTATCGTGGTCAACTCTTCATTTCTGTAATGATACAGCCGTGCTCGATAACAGGCTTTCCAGTGCTCCTCCCTTTGTGACAGATCCACGTAGGGAAAAGCAAGTTTTCAAGGGGAGCAGAGATCATATAGCACCTTTAAACCCATCTATGACTGCTGGGCTAAGAGAAGGAGAACCAAGTGCCGGTTTGCTCAAGTCTCTTTGCTTGTATTCTCAGACACTGGGAGGGCTTTGCCGTCAGATTGGTCTTGCCAGATTGCCACAGCAAAGCCTTCTAATGATTGTCTTTGGTAAGGCTTTCTTCTTAAGTATCTGAGCGTGTCAAAAGGTTAGACAAAGAAATGGAGTAAACTCCCCAGTAATAGTAGAATGTTTGAAACTGAGCGCATTATCTGCTCCCAGTCATGAGAACGCATACATTCAACCTGTTGGTGGACACCCAAAGGCCTATGGTGGTCACATAAAAACGCTCAGGGCTTCTGTCTGGGCAAACACTCAGCTGTGGATTCTTCTCAGCCATACCAGACATTATCCATGAATCCAACCAGTCCCGGTATTGGCCTCTCCCACCAAGACCATATATGGGGTCCATCAATTTCCTTTCACACACAGGGAAAAGAGTTTTGCAGTGCAGCTCACGCTGGACTTTTAAGAGAGGAGAAGCGCGTAGGGCTCTCCTGCGCATTCAGTGGTGGAATCCTCTTTACTCACAAATCGAGTAAACCACCACCATCCTGAGCTTATGGCCCTTTGGAACATACATATGTAAAGGATGGGATTACCTATTTAACATAACCGGACAAACTCAAGAGGATGTCAAGTGACTGTTTTATTGACAATGATCTAAAACTGGAAGGTTACAAACACATCAACGGACGTACGCTCAGTCGCTCAATGATCTCGACAAAAAATACAATTCTTATACTCAATTATGTGTCAGAGTGACGTCATACTACGTGGAAATAGTGGAAAACCTGTCCAGGGTCGGGATTAGTTAAAGAAACATCTAGATATACAATCATATAAGGGCTAGGATTGTTGTTGGCTGTCCTTTATCAGGTGGACAATTTATGCCTACCTCTTCAAACATGTCATTTAAGGAACATCAGATACACAGTTTCTCATTGGTCTTACAAGCTATAAGGTCCTTCGTCATACAGACTAATACAATTGGTTGGCACGCCTGTGCGATGTCTGGAAAATTCAGTTCATTTAGCAGCCTGTAAGCCAAAACCTGGGTGCAGGGAGATAGGACATGAAGCTACCTCACCACCCAATTAGCCCAGAATCTCTCATCACCCATGCCTTCTGCCATGAAAGTGTCTTTGTACTTGGTCTTGCAGAGTATTCTAATCTTGGGAATGCACAGGAGTGAGGGCACTCGCTATCATGTCTGGAACTTCAAGTTCAAGCTCTATTTCCATCTTTGTCTCACATGACAAGAGACCACGATTTGGTCCATTCTGCAGCTTTTAAATGCTTTAAATGAATTAAAACTTGGCATCCTTTGTGTTCCTCCTTGCACCTTAAGGTGAGAAGATTCATCCTCTGCACACTTGTCCCTTGAGAGTAGATAGCTGACCTCTATTTCTAGAATCTTGACTTCAGGCCAGACAACCTACCACGCAGCTCCACTAGCCTGCTTGTTCTGCTGCGACACAGCTTTTTATTTTCCTTTTATGGTTTTTTGGCTTCCTATTTCATGATATCAATGTCCAGTATCTCTAAAATGGAGGATTCTTCTGCATTCTATTCACTACTCATAGCTAGCCTATACAATGAGTTGATCTACCTTGCGTTTCAGCTTCTGTGCAGTTACTGAACTTCTGTTTCCTGCAGCACTTTCTTAAAGTGTAATCTTCTCCTTTCCCACGTTGATAGTTTACTAAATTTTTTACTTCATCAGGTGTCCTCCAGGATCCATACATTTTTTCCTTCAGTGTCTCGGGCGTCGTTCACACTTTCTTATAACATCATCAGTTAATTTTCTTAGCTCTTTCTCATATTCCTTCAGCGAGTTCTTCCTGCAGGTTGTCATCACTTCGGGGGTACATTCAATAGGGTTGTCTCAATGGGTAGCTCCTTCCAAATACTTGCTGCAGTATTGATACGATAGCTGGTGTCAGGCAAGGCACGGTCTCGTGTCTCCAATACCGGAGAAGCCGGGGGATGGGATCTCCTGCAGATGTATATAGTTGCTCCGCTACAATCCTGGTAAGCATGTGGCTACCCTTATGAAGCTTGCACAAGAGACGAGGAATCTTTGGAACATTCTAATCCTGAAATGCCAAGTGGCACAGAGCTGCATCCCTGACGAAACCTCAGATTAGGTTTTGGCATGGAGACAGGGTTTGTAAACAGAAACGTACAGGTCTTCTCACCAGAGATACAGCCTAGTCTAAGATTTCTGGCCGCACCCCCTCTATCTAGTACAGTGACAATTCATCAATATGGGATTGCTTGCCTAGGGAAGCAGAGTCTGACCTGACATGTAAACATAGTGGTTGTGTAATTCTGAGTTCCGAGATATGAGAACCTCATGCCCCTCCAGGAACTCTCACCCATTACGTTGCCTAGGGCAAGAGTCTGTAACATTTGTCTCTTCACATGTTTTGGACTACAACTCCCACTAGCCTTTGCCACTACAGTCAATGGTGAGGGATCATGGGAGTCATAGTCAAGAACATCTGGAGAGCCTCAGGTTGCAGACCCCTACCTGAGAGCTCTTGCTCCCAGATCTAACATGCAAAGCTGAGCTTGTAGGATTAGAAAAATGTGTGTTATGCTGTTTTTACGGCAGAGAATGCAGAATGAGAAAGCCCAGTTCATTGCTGTTATCCAACCCTTTTTGTCTTGTCATTCTACACTGTGGGAATAGCACCTAAGAGGACTCCTGTTTCCAACTCCGGTCTAGTATACTCAACACAATAATGATTGTGCAAAGTGTTGGTGTCCCGACTTCAGGAAGGCCATATAAACTTCTTAAACATGTTCTTTATACTGCACTCACATTGCACCCTTGCACACTGGAAATCAGGGCACCTACCCCTTTATCAGATATTATCTAATACACACTGGCAATGTGCATTCACCTCCTCAGTGTAAATCCTCATGCAGTAGGGGACAGGGGACACATGACCATATTTAGTTGCCTTTTATGCCCTAGGCCATCACGTCGCCCCTTGTGCCCCATGACTCGCTAGCTGCTGCCCACCCCTCTCCTACCCATGACCCGGTACAGCTGTATTTCTCCTCTGTCCCCCTCTGTACCCTACCCTTGGCTGTGTATCGGTTTTGTACCACTGCAAAGTGCTCTGTAATGCATCTGTTAATTTGTGCACCTCTGTAAAGCGCTGCCTTATGTATCTGTATTGGTGTATACCTCTGTAAAGCACTCTGTTATATATCTGTATTGGTGTACACCTCTTTAAAGCGTTCTGTTATGTTTCTCTATTGGTGTATACCTCTGTAAAGCACTCTGTTATGTATCTGTATTGGTGTATACCTCTGTAAAGCTCTCCGTTATGGATCTGTATTGGTGTATACCTCTGTAAAGCACTCTGTTATGTATCTGTATTGGTGTACACCTCTGTAAAGTGCACTGTTCTGTATCTGTATTGGCGTATATCTCTGTAAAGCGCTCTGTTGTGTATCTGTGTTGGTGTAGACCTCTGTAAAGCGCTCTGTTATGTATCTGTATTGGTGTATACCTCTGTAAAGCATTCTGTTATGTATCTGTATTGGTGTACACCTCTGTAAAGTGCACTGTTCTGTATCTGTATTGGCGTATACCTCTGTAAAGCACTTTGTTATGTAGCTGTATTGGTGTACACCTCTGTAAAGCACTCTATTATGTATCTGTATTGGTGTACACCTCTGTAAAGCACTCTGTTGTGTATTTGTATTGGTGTATACCTCTGTAAAGCACTCTATTATGTATCTGTATTGGTGTGCACCTCTGTAAAGAGCACTGTTCTGGATCTGCATTGGCGTATACCACTGTCAAGCGCTCTATTATTGTATCTGTATTGGTGTATACCTGTAAAGCACTCCGTTATGTATCTGTATTGGTGTATACCTCTGTAAAGTGCTCCGTTATGTATCTGTATTGGTGTATACCTCTGTCAAGCGCTCTATTATTGTTTCTGTATTGGTGTATACCTGTAAAGCACTCCGTTATGTATCTGTATTGGCGTATACCTCTGTAAAGCGCTCTCTTATTGTATCTGTATTGGTGTATACCTGTAAAGCGCTCCGTTAATTATCTGTATTGGTGTACACCTCTGTAAAGCACTCCATTGTGTATTTGTATTGGTGTATACCTCTGTAAAGCACTCTATTATGTATCTGTATTGGTGTACACCTCTGTAAAGCTCTCCATTGTGTATTTGTATTGGTGTATACCTCTGTAAAGCACTCTATTATGTATCTGTATTGGTGTACACCTCTGTAAAGAGCACTGTTCTGGATCTGTATTGGCGTATACCTCTGTCAAGCGCTCCGTTATGTATCTGTATTGTTGTATACCTCTGTAAAGCGCTTCGTTGCTTCTCGAAGCTAGGTCCACGCTCAATAAATTCAATAATAATAATAATGCCCCCCCACTAAAGCGAGTTGTTGACGCATTGCAGGGATAGGCAATCTTCAGTGTTGCACTTGTTTGTATTTGCATTTTAAAGCTGTGATTTCAGCTATTATCAATGTCAAACATATACAAAGCTTTCACACCAAGACAGTCTGGTTTGCGCTCTACGCGAATACATTGAAGGTCCTCTGGAAAAAAGCTATATTTTCTGTGCTTTTGCCTTTCCAACTAAATGCCGAGATCGTCATATAGTTTTCCCTTTAAACTACTTCCTGTAATCCCACCTCACATTATCCCTGAACATGTTCATTAAAGCATGCTATTTAGCGCTTGGGCCGAACACAGCCTAAGCTCCTGCCACGACTCTTCACAGCTCGCTGAGCCCTTTCAGAGCTATAACTGGCTCCTTTCAAGTGCACAAAGGCAGGCTGATTCCCTTCCATTGAAGCAACCTTTCCCGAAAATGAAAGATAACGGCCGTGCCACATTAAATCATGCTACGCCGTGACAGGGAAAATAACCTCCTTCGGGAGCTCTATTTATTTATATTCATATATAAATTCACCTTGAATATAGGGTTCACCTTGCTGACCATTGGCACATTAGTCGGATGACAATCGCCTAAAATGGCGGCACGACGTTCATAAAATGGGCCCTGCAAAGACTGCTGATTGAATAATGCTGTGTGGAATTTAGCAGAAATAGCTTGCTACAATTTTGAAAAGTGCCTTTCAATATGTTGCAAATATATTTCAGAATGCCAGACATTTTGAGTGGCTCTTGACAAATGAACTGTGGCATTCACAGCAGGTGGTTCCCAATTGTGCAGGTTGTGTTCTGTCCACTGCAGGAAACACTGCGCTAAGAAAGATGCTAAGAAAAGGTTATAAATGTGGCCATGAGGGACACAAAATTAAATGAAAATTATAACTTACAAAGCTGCAACAGTGTTATGGGCTAGCAAATTCCACTATTGAGCAGATTATCAGACATTTGCGTCAGTGCTAAAAATTGAGCAAACGCAGAAATTTGACACTTTTAATTTATTTTTTATTTATTTTTTTATGTTTTTGGCACAAAGCGCCTTTACAAATATTTCAAACAGTCACATATCCCAATTTGTAAACAACATATATATATATATATTACATACAATCAACTTATTCACATCCACAAATATATATTGACCTTAAAAACAAATAAAACCATCTATTAAAGACAAAAACAACATCTACTCTTCATTTTCGATGAATTCTTCCTATAAAATGTCCATGACTTTCTACAACTCATTCATAGGTTATCTCAAAATAAGCATCTTATCGCAGGTTTCAGGAGTATGCAAGTACCTTGAACCTAATCAAGCTCCTTGAACTTAAATTCATCAAGATGTTCTTGAATTACTGTGAGAAATCCGAGTATTATTACAGTCTGTCTGTTACCCCACATACATTGGGACCGCAGTAGGTCACTAGATGATAACAACTCAATATTATAGAAATTGCCCAAAAGGATATGACTCAAATTCTCAAAATGACCACAATGAATCACCAGATGTTTTAGTGTCTCAGAGCTTTTCTTATCACCACAGAATCTGCAGCTATGCGAGTCAGCCACACTTTGGCTATTGGTCCAGTGTTTCGTTCGATCTTTGGTATGAAATAGATTTAACTTAAATCTCATGTGCAAAGTTCTTGCTTTAGGGCAGGGAAACAGTACCAAGTATTGGAGGCGAGGGAATTGTTTGTGAAAAAACCTTGCTTGCTCTCCATAGGATTTATACTTTCCATTCAGATCAATCATAATGGCCCAATCCCATTGGAGATCAATCATAATGGCCCAATCCCATTGGAATTTTTTTTCTTTGCCACACCTGGCCTTTCATATAATTCATTTTGTTCCATTGCAATCAGGTGTAGTAGCATCTTACACTTCTTGACATAGTACTTAATCGACAATGGATATTCCTTTAACACCATTCCGCCGAAATCTTCATATAACGAATTCGGGGAGGATGTAACATTTTCCCATCATTCGTTAACATTCGCTACCAAAATTTAGCTGCCAAAGAGTGGAGACCTAGTTCATATAAAATCAATGAGTTTGGAAATGATTTCGGATAGCCCAATACTGCTTTCCAGATTTTACTGCATTTAACGCAGACATGTTACAGAACGGAGCAGGATTTGTCAAAATCAGAATTAAAAAATATATTTTCACTAGGGCAAAAAAGGACCACTGGGGCCGTCTTACAAAGCATTTGACAATGTCACAATCCTATTGAAAAATCAAGAACACTGGGTTTATTTCCCTATGCTTACTGCATACCGTATAGTTGTCTGCTGCTTGTTTTTTTCATGCGAGGAAGCAGATATAATAAATAAAAGGTATCCAGTGTTTATATCGAATATTTTATATAGAACTAATATTTTATAACGAAAAATGTTATAGAGAATGCATTTAGGGCTGGGGTAAAGGGTTAAATATTTTGGGGTACCGGTAGGAGTGGGTTTTTAGAGGTGGGAAACCGGGGTTTGGGGAAGGGACCCCCCCCATAAAAAGTGCATATTCTCTACAATTTTTCGTTATAAAATATTCAATATATGTTCATTCTTTATAAAATATTTCGGTATGAAGAAATGGAACCAAATAAAAGAGTCTGCATTAGTTTTTCCCTACTGAAATCATTTTGAGAGAATAAGGATTAGGGCTAAACATTTTGCTCCATTCCGTATTATCTAAGCAGATACATTGGTACTAAATTCATTTGCTCCAATTATTTTGCACAAGAGCACATATTTAGTAATACAGTTCATGTGCCTGCTTGCTCAGTGCTGCTAGCCTGGCTGTAATGCTGTCTATAGAAGTCTTGCAGCAATCCTTTGTTGAGTTCACATGACTTTTTGTTCAGGCCTATACAGTAATGGGGGGAGGGGGTAGATTAATACAAAGGGCCAGGGACTCTACCACACCATGGACATGTGGAACACTGGACAGAACATTGATTACATTGCTGGGATCACACTCTCAGTGACCTTCTCATCCTCTGACAGCTGATAGATGTCCTGATCACCTGATCATGGACTAATTTATGGATCAACAAGAGCATGTAGTTCAACACTAGACACTTTCGGCCTGATTTATAAAGCATTTTCCAATGGGTTTAAGCCATTGTAAAATGCATTTGAAAACCAGGCCCTTGTTATTTGCAATAATTGGAAGGCAGGGGGCACATGGATTTGATATCTAGGAGAAGGTGGTGGTACAGTAGCCAGACCTCACACAAACAATTGGTTATTGTTGCTTCTGACCATGGGTCTAAGAGCCTTGCTGCAATACATGTTGGCAAGCCATGCATGTTCCTTGATTTGTGCATGTCTTTTAACTTGTGGTGTAAGATTTCTTCAGAAATTGCCAACCTGCGACGTACATGATGGATGTGGTCCAGAAGATCAGCTCACATGTCAGCCAAGCCTATAGTGCAAGAAATGGGCTGCACCAATTGTGGGTGTGCCCCAACTTTACAACAGCACATCTTGAGGACCACAATGTCATCTGTTGAATTAAACATGATGTACTTGCTAAGTGAACAATGTATTGCCCTCACAGATTATTGCAGCGTTCATAACTGATATAACACAACATAGACAGTAGTTCTTTAATTTAAAAATCTATTCCTAAATCTCAGTCCCTATTGCTGGCTATTTAGCCCTGTGTTGAAGTACCTCGTACACCTGGAGTGTGGGCCAGCCATCCCTAGATCGCGAGGGTGAGCCGCCTACAAACAAGGTGTGCAGGTCCTTACCCTTTCCTCTCTTACTACTTTCCTAAATCTAAATGATTAAGTGCGCACCTAGTCCCGGGAGGATAGCTCAGCGGCAAGGTGCGCGTCTTGGAAGCAAGACGACACGAAGCAACAACAGGTTTGATGCCCGGGTCCGCGCTTAGAAACCTCTGGGTGTTTAAGCGCGTTATAAATACGTAACTAAGACAAAAAAAAAACCACAATTACGCAACTAAGAAAAACAAACAATTCCTGTAACAGCGCCTCGATGCCTGTGGGCTGTGTGAGCGCTTTATAAATAAATAAATTGGTGGTCGGTTCCCTTCTTTAACTTACCGCCTCCAAGGTGTGTCTTATGATTACAAGTGATTCGACCGCGTGGTCGGATCCTGATCAAAATCAATGTGTATCTGGCAGTGGATTTCTTTACTGTCAGATGCAGGTTAAAATGATGATTAATTAAACGAGCCCTTTCAGCAAGGTCTGGTGGGTCTTGGAGTTTGGGTAATCAACCCCCAAACTTCTTTTCTACGTCAACCGGTTTCAGCGGTACTGCTAGCTTGTCGCTTTCTTCAGGACAGAATGCTACTACTGCATTCTATGTTACAATAAAATAATGATTTCTTCTGTGGTCTCCAATTCTTGGGTACTTGGAGGTTATCTTCGGGTTTCCAACGGGCCCGGTCCCTATAGGGTTAAAAAAAATGGACAAAAGGAGAACATCACTTCTGGAGTGTGTACAAATGTGTACTTTGTGTAAGGGGTATGGCCTATAGGGCCAAGCGGGAGATGTTAGTTACTCCTTTACCTGTTGTTGACCACAGATCTCTATGGTTTTCGCGGTTGTGTTGCCGGTGGAACCGATCTGTGCGGTGTCTTACTTCGTGGCCCACCTACAAGAGCTACAAGAGAAACCTTTTGTTATCAAATTTCTATAAATGTACTTATCTCACCACTAAGGTGTTAGCTCTGGCGGGCAGGTCCATTACCTTCTATGCGCAAGTCCCATTTCCTCAGTAGTGTAGACTCTCTGTTAGGCACTGGTGACACTGCGAATTGTAATCCCCTTCATGCTTCGGTGTATAGTCTGCCTGTGGGAGAAACTGTTTATCATCAGTTCTCATGTTGTAGTGACATGGCGCACTGATGCTTTATGTTTACAGTCTGGCATCTGCTCTCCCCTTTCTTCTCTGTGGACAGTTAAATTGTTGGGTGATTTAGTGGGGTAAACAATACTAAATAGCTGGTCTCTTCCTGGGGTGTGTACCGTGCTACGGGTTAGGTATCTCTGGAGAATTTGGGAACTAGTATTGCGTGTGTATTAGCATCATGCTCTAATTTCAAGCGTACGCCTGGCGTGCCTTATCTAATGTTTTCCTCGCTCTGTTTCGTGATTCTTCTTTTCTGTTGTGGTCGCGGCATACACGGGCGCCATCTTGTGTTTCTCCCACTTTTACATACTGAACTCACGTGACTGTGACGTGTCGGGTCCTCTTGTAGTTATTTATTTCATTCATAATCGTTCACAGCAACTACTCTGTATCGGTTGCTATGACTGTGGGTGTTTTTGGAATTTGTGTTCCATTTACAGGCATGTATCATATTTATGAGAACTACAATACTGCCTCCTAAGTGATGGGAGATGTAGTTCCCTGAGGTTATCTGGTCTGGTCATCAGTTTACGATCATACTGTTTCTGTGTAAACAAGGCTAGGTCCCTTAATGGACATGTAGCTAACACAGGAAATTGTCTTAGTTGTTGCCAGCAATATACTCCAGATGTCTAATCATGAGTACGTTGTTTTGTCCATGTTTCTATACCGCGCATATGCTTATGAGAACTACCAAAAGCCCTGTGAATCATGGGTAATGTAGTTCATAATTGCAACTTCCATACGGCGCCTCTTGCTACGATTCACTTTGTCTGTCCTGGAGGTATTGAAGCAGACTGCTCTGCTCAGTGCTGAGTGCAGATCGTTAGTACCAGTATTAAAGCTGTTTTGTAGTTCTTATAACTACGATACATGCCTGTAAATGGAACACAAATTCCAAAAACACCCACAGTCATAGCAACCGATGCAGAGTAGTTGCTGTGAACAACGATTATGAATGAAATAAATAACTACAAGAGTAAAAGTGGGAGAAACACAAGATGGCGCCCGTGTACAACGCGACCACAACAGAAAAGAAGAATCACAAATCGGATCCTCCGGCAACACAACCGCGAAAACCATAGAGACCTGTGGTCAACAACAGGTAAAGGAGTAACATCTCCCGCTTGGCCCCATAGGCCATACCCCTTATACATAGTACACATTTGTACACACTCCAGAACCGATGTTCCCCTTTTGTCCATTTTTGGTAACCCTATAGCGACCGGGCCCGTAGGAAACCTGAAGATGACCTCCAAGTACCCAAGAAGTGGAGACCATTGAAGAAATCATTATTTTATAGTAACATAGAATGCAGTAGTGGCATTCTGTCCTGAAGAAAGTGGCAAGCTAGCAGAACCGCTGAAACCGGTTGATGTAGAAAAGAAGTTTGAGGGTTGATTACCCAAACTCCGAGACCCACCAGACTTTGCTGAAAGGGCTCATTTAATTAATCATCATTTTAACCTGCATCCGATAATAAAGAAATCCACTGTCAGATACACATTGATTTTTATCAAGATCCGACCACACGGTTGAATCAGTTGTAAGACACACCTAGTGGAGGCGGTAAGATTAAAGAAGGGAACCGACCACCAATAGGTGCGCACTTAATCATTTAGATTTAGGTAAGTAGTAAGAGAGGAAAGGGTAAGGACTTACACACCTTGTTTGTAGGCGGCTCACCCTCACGATCTAGGGATGGCTGGCCCACACTCCAGGTGTACGAGGTACTTCAACACAGGGCTAAATAGCCAGCAATAGGGACTGAGATTTAGGAATAACTTTTTAAATTAAAGAACTACTGTCTATGTTGTGTTGTACAAGTTAGGGCAGAGGTAGGTAGTGGAAGCCCACCGACTCCTTCTGTAATTACCAGTGTTCATAACTGAGCAAAAGATGCAGCATTCTTTAAGCCAACAGAGTGTCAGCTGCTGTGTTCGATATCTGTTGTATGCTACAGCCTTCTGTTAGCGTACACAGTGCATCACTAAGTGATGTAATGCCACCAGTGTACTTTCTAAAGCTCAAACTGACCAACATGATGTTTGCCCATCATTTGACTGGTGAGGTGGATAGGGCACGGCCGATGAAGGATGTCCTTAAAACCTTATGTAGGGCTCCAGGCATCGCCTCAATGAAAGGTAATACTAAACACCTACTGCCTTCACTTCTCAAACACATTTACAAAATTGAAGGGGCATTGTTAAGTTTGATGAAAGGATCACGAGAACACCGCGATGAAGGTAAATCCAGTTTATTACTATGAGGTAAGCATTTGGAGTAGGCAGTCTCTAGGGAGGAGACTGGTACCACCACTCAGGCAAGGCTGCCTCGGTATCCCCTCGACTAACTGTTTGGAACACAGGAGACTTACAAACCATTATATTCTATAGTGGAATTCATGACCTCACACTTATTGAGAGCTAGTGGGCTCTGACGGAGGCTTCTAAATTGTAGGGTCTATTAATTATGCACTTAAAGACTAAAAGTCCTTGCCACACATAGTGACACTGGGCCTGCAATTTCTGAAATATGTTAAACCCTAATAGTGTTAACTTAAGTTCACAAAACAAATGTCCTATTAAAAACCCTGCTGTTAACATTCTAAAACACACAGAATGGGCGTATGCCCATGTTAAACTCCTCAAAATTACCTTTTAGTGGCCCTGCTCTTAATATTCTGAAACAGAAATGAGCTTGTGCTCATAGAAACAATGGCCTAATGAAAGACTCACTTTTAAAATTCAAAAACACAAAACACATTTAAACTCTTGGAACTCTATGAAGGCACAATCGCTATGTTCATAAGCTGTACTTTCACACCGCACTGCATGTACTTAAAATGACCCCAAACCCACAATCAGTTGTTTGCATAACTCCAAGAGCTCGGGGTCAAGCTCTTGGAGTGCTGTAATATATTCTCTCCCTTTTGGAGGAAGAATGGCCCCACACACGAGGCAGCAGCTGTGTAGAACCACAAGTGGCTTTCTTCTTCTGAGCACATAAAATATTGGGACCATTCAAAGCATAGCCCTTCTTTCCTCGGGCGAAACTGTTCCACTTCCTCATCCAATTCATAACTAGTGTTCCGACAACAGTACCTCTCCAAGTTCTGTTGCTCTTCCAGTGGTGATCAGTGATCTGCATTATTCATTTCTTTAATGCTGGGAGATGCATCCCTCATTTTGGGATGCTTGCATTTGGGTGTGTGGTCTCTGGCATCCATTTCGGAGGCTGCCCTGTTTTCCTTCCCGTTCTCCGGATTGGTATCAAGACACGCTGGCAAACCTATGCAGCTTCTCTTCCTTGGTGCCAAGTGACTTGGTTGGTCATCACAGGATAGAGGTTTAGTTGCTGGGCCAGAGGAACAGCTCCTGTTTGCCTGTGGCAAAACATGCACAGCGGTTGGCTCCTTGAACGCTGACATCATCATTGTATCCCTGACACTGGAGAGGATTGGAGCTCCACACCATGGCCATGCAATGATGGCGTCCGACAAAGAACAGGGCAGCGGATTCTGTGCCGCTGCTTGCACCTGCTCCAGCAACTACACATGGCTATAGCCCTCTGTGTCGTTTCGTTCAGGCCTTTTTTACTGGGCTCCTCCCCTCTTTGGCTTGGTCGGCACATGCCAGCATGTTTCGCTCCTGCTCACTCTGCATGACTCAAAAGCAGCCACTTGCCTGAAGCAGAAAGCTCACGCCTCTCTGCTACATCAAACGGAGCAACAAGCTCCAAACAACACAAGCCCTGAGTGGTGGCACTCAGTGGGGGCAATCTCTCCTTGTCTCCTGCACCCCCCACAGCAGGTGTACTATGACTCTTATCCTGACTCATCGCCAGTGTATTGCCTGCCAAAAAGTGCACAGACAGATATATATCTTTTTATCACCAGTACACTGAAGGGCAAACCTTGGATGCACGTAGGCAACGCAATGATTCACACATACACACACAGTTAGAAGATAAGTTAGCTCTTGTATGGCTATTTATTTATAAAGAGCATACATAAGTGAATAAACGGCCACAGAACTAACCCACAGAAAATACAGTAATCTAAAGAGGATATATCACTGTTGGTGCAACTTCATTCCTCATCTTGCCAGAAGCCGCTGGAAAGCCCCGGAACACAGCCAGGCACAGAGCACAGCAACCAACACGCTTGGAGTTAAGCGTCCCACCTCCGACTGAGGCTTTGCTTTCTGCCTGACTTTTTCCAGATTGCTGCATTATAAGCACTCGGCAAAGGCGGGGTGGCATTGTCTCGAACCTTCTAGCCTGCGCATCTGCGCATTGGTGGTTAACCGTTTGTCCCCGGCCAGAGTGACCTATGGCTACCCCAAGGAGCAGAGCTCTTCCCTTTCTCAAAACAGCAAAGAAAACAACTCTGTATCTCACCCTCAACATTGACAGTGTCCATGGCAACCTTATCAGTTACCAGCCTGCATCTGCGGATGTCACACTCACCTGGGTCTCTGCGGGAGCGATGAAGCCTTCCGGACCCTTTCCCAGGAGTAGTGGAGTGGTACTATAGGTATCTGTTGAGAGAGATGTGAGCTGCTTAGTTTACCTAAATATAGGCCCCAATCCCACTTTCCCCCTCCTCCCCATGTGTGTACTGTGATGGAAGTGTAGGAGTATGGCTCACCTTTAAGATAGATTGGGTGAGCTCTCCATCCTGAACTAGGCAGGGGGCTGTATCTCTGAGACCCTTGGAACTTCCTTAGGTCCTGATTAAGTCTCTGTTCTGCCACTCACTGTGTTTCTTCACCCAGATATGAGTTCTAGTTCCAGTTGCTTCACTGGTTCGAATTAACTCGCAGGTATGTTCAAGTTCCAGATTGCAGCTAAGTTCTAGTTCCAGTTGCATCACTATTTCGGATTACTTGCAGGTGAGTTCTAGCTCTAGTTTGCAGGTAGGTTCTAGTTCCAGTTACTTCACCGGATCGCATATGTTGCATGTAACTTTCTAGTTCCCGTTTGCGGGGTGGTTCTGGGTGTTCTGCGCGTCATTAATGGACCTTGCTATGCGGCGAGTTCTGCGCGCGGTAAACAACAGTGATTACCAGTTCTAATCCTGTTCTTTCTTTCTTCACAGGTGATTCTCGAAGGGATCTGACGAAGAAGATGTGTGCAAGAAATCTGAATGCTACTTTAAGCCCTCCAAGAAGTTTCGGGGAAGTGATGTTGCTAATAGCGCACGCGCGCTTGCTGAAGAAGTTGGATTGCAGCGTAGGAGCTTACAGGTACTGCTTTTCTTACACCTTCTTTCTCTTCCAGATGCTGAGATCCAGGACTTGTGCGCAGATGAAGCCGAGGAAGGAACAAGTCGAGGATTGCGGTAAGTGTGTTGCTCAGAGCCACAGTTGCAACACGAAGCACGGGTCTGCCTTTGGCCGTGGCTTATATAGCCAACCACGCCCAAAGGCTACAACGTGCCCTGCATTCACAGGATACATGGGAAATCTGCCAGGGGCCATCTTGAGTGTATAGGAAGTGTGCCTGAGCCAATCAGATTCCCCAAAGGGGGCCAGGGCAAACTGTAAAATGCACCTGATTGCAAGAGTGTGGTAAATGGATGTTGGATGTCTGCAAGGCGTGTTTAGTCTGCCAGGCTTTAACCCATCTTGCCCCTGCCTGTTCTCCAGCATATATGACAGTCTTCCCCCTAAAAATCCCCCCTAACGGTGTGCCTCCTGCCCTGGGTTTGGTGTGATTCTCCCTGTGGAATTTGCGGAGTAAACGAGGGGCGTGAATGTTCTCCCTGGGTTCCCATGACCTATCCTGGGGTCCATACCCCTTCTAATCTATCAAATAGTATAGGGTCTTCTTGACGATGTTAGAGTCCAGGATACGTTTGACCTCGTATTCGGGTTCTTCTCCTTCGACCACCATTGGTGTCTGGGGAACTTGCACTTGAGTGCCTGGATGTACAGGTGTTAATAACGAGACGTGAAATACTGGGTGTATTTGCATATTAGATGGTAGGGTTAGTTTCAATGCTCCGGGATTGATTGCTTTGTAAATGGTAAACGGGCCGATGTATTTTGGCTGAAATTTCCTGGGCCCTTTCAGGGCCGTATATTTAGTCGCCAACGACACAGAATCCCCTGCTTGGTAATCTGGAAATTTCCTCCGATGTTGGTCTGCTCATGTAACTATTTTCCCCCAGGCATTTCAATTGCTTCCTGTGGGTCATACACTGGGGTTCGTGGATTTCGGCCATACAAAGTATAAAAGGGAGTCTGCTGTGTCGAAGCTTCGATTGAGTTGTTATAGGCATATTCAGCCATCCATAAGAGCTTGGTCCAAGCTTGATCGGTCTGATGTAAGAGGCAGCAAAGATACTGTTCGAGGGTCTTGTTAGTGCGTTCAGTCTGGCCATCGGTTTGGGGATGGGGACTGGTTGACAATTGGATTTCGGTACCTGCCAGAGCACAGCATTTTTTCCAGAAGGAAGACACAAATTGACTTTTCCTATCCGAAATAATCACTGAGGGGAATCATCTGCCCTTACAATGTTCTCAAGGAAAAGATGTGCTAAGGTTGATGCTGAAGGGATTCCTTTTAACGCTAGGAAATGGGCTATCTTAGAGAAGAGATCGACAACTACTAGTATTGTATTATATCCAGAGCTCGAAGGTAGATCCATAATGAAGTCCATTGAGATGGTATGCCAAGGTGCCGTGGTATTGCCATGGGTTGGAAAAGACCAGATGGTTTCTGTCTGGATGTTTTGTATTGAGCGCAGATCTCACAAGAGTTTACAAACTTAGTCACATCTTCCCGCCATGTCGGCCACCAGTACTGTTTCTTGACCTTCTCAAGGGTCTTTGTAATCCCTGGATGGGTTACCAGAGGTGAGTTATGGTAGTTGGTTATAATTTCCTCTCAAAGAGTACAAGTTGGGAGGAAAAGATGACCTTGGTAGTAAGGTAGACCATTGCATATAGTGAACTGTTCTCCTCTTTTGTCCCAGGCCTTCTTTTCGTCTTCTGGGAAGGTATCTCTAACGGTTTGTTGGAGGAGTTCTAACGACGTGGGAGATCCTCCACAAAGCCCCAGAATTCTATGACCGGGAATGATATCCACCAGATTGGGGGTGATGTAGGCGCCCTTGCCTATGCGAGATATGATATGATAGGTTATTTATAACGCGCTTAATACCCAGAGGTTTCTAAGCGCGGACCCGGGGATCGAATCTGTGTGGCTCCTATGTCGTCTTGCTTCCAAGGTGTGCACGTTCCCGCTGAGAGAGGGTATCAGCCTTGCCATTCTTAACTCTGGGTCCATACATAATCACAAAGTCGTACTCGGACAGGAATAGGGCCCATCGGAGCTGCTGGGAGGACTGTGCTTTTGCAGAGCGTAAATACTGTAGGTTTTGGTGATCCGTTATGATGGTAATAGTGTTCTTGGCCCCAAGTAAGTAGTGTCTCCATTCAGACAGGGCGTCTTTAATGGCCAGTAGTTCTTTGTCGGTAACTGCGTAATTAAGTTCTGCTGGAGTAAACCTCCGGGACCAGAAAGCTACGGGATGTAAGCACCCCATTTTCGGACTTTGTTGGGATAGGACAGCCCCCATAGCCACACTGGAGACATCTGTTTCCACGATGTAGGGAAGGTCTAGTTGTGGGTGTTGAAGCACCGGTGCCGAGATAAACTTGTCCTTCAATGCCCGGAAAGCTTCTTCTGCTTCTAGTGTCCACTCAAATTTTCAGTTTTTGCATAGCAGGGAGGTGATTGGATGAACAAGAGGCGAAAATTCAGGTATAAACCGTCGATAAAAATGTGCGAAACCAAGAAAGCTTTGTACTCCCTTTACTGATGTCGGTGACGGCCACGTGACAATTGCCTCCACTTTTCGATTGTCCATTTTAATTCGACCTGGTGATAATACAAAACTAAGGAAGTCTACTTCGGTGATATAAAACGCACATTTCTCGAGTTTGGCGTAGAGATGGTTTTCCCTTAAATTTTGAAGCACAGCTCTTACGTGTGTCACGTGTTCTTGCACATTGGTTGAATATATAAGGATGTCGTTGATGTATACAACTGCGCAAACGTCCAGCAGTTCTCTTAGAACATCGTTCATGAAATGTTGGAACGCTGCTGGAGCATTGCAAAGCCCAAAGGGCATCACTTGGTATTCGAATAGACCGTATCTGGTCCAGAAGGCGGTCTTGCATTCATAGCCCTCTTTAATGCGTACTAAATGGTAGGAACTGCGAAGATCTAATTTCGTGAAGATCTTGGCTCGTTGCACCTGGTCGAGTAGTACTGGGATCAATGGTAATGGGTACCTGTTCTTTATCGTTACTTGGTTCAAAGCCCTATAGTCGATGCATGTGCGTAGATTGCCCTCTTTCTTGGGAACTAAGAAAAGCAGCGAGGCTGCAGGGGACTTAGAGGGCCTGATGAAACCGTTTGCCAGATATTGGTCTAAATAGGTCTTTAGATGAGCGTTTTCCTTTTCGGTCAAGGCGTAAATCCGGCTACAGGGTATCTGTGCCCCAGGTATCAGATCAATTTGGCAATCATAAACCCTATGAGGGGGTAGGGTGTTGGCTTGCTCCTTAGCAAAAACATCCTGGAATTCTTGATACTCGGTAGGTAAGGTTCCAATCATACCTAAGCCTGATATTTCCTTAAAGGATGCTGGCAGTGGGCGTCTTGCTTCCCGGTCCTGGTGTTAACAGTGGTTACATTCCCTGGAGAAGGTTAAGGTTCTAGCGCGCCAATCTATAAATGGATTGTCCAGTTCCAACCAGGGGATGGCGAGTATCTACTGGAACTGGGGAGCAGCGATAAGATCAAATAAAATGCTTTCTCTATGACCATCTTGGCAAATTAATGTGATATCGGTGGTACATTGAGTTACTGGGCCTGAAAGCAATTGAGTTCCGTCCACTGCAGTCACGTTCACAGCGTTCCTCTTCATGCAAATGGGCAACCCTATCCTGTCTGCAGTCTCTAGATCCATGTGTTACCCAATAGGGCCGCTGTCAATAAACGCTTCGAGTGCATGCATCTTGTTTGTTTGTTGCTGGGATGCCAAGACCACTGGAATTGCAAAATGGGAGGTCAGATGGATCTTTCTTGTGCTCGACAAACCATCCTCTAAGTCTGCCGGGCACTGGCGTTTCCTGCCTCATCATCTTTCCCTTTGGTACTGTCCATAGCACCTACTGTCTCTCGTGGAGGCTTTGTGGGACATTTTCGAAGATAGTGACCTGATTGGCTACAATAAAAACATAGTTGTTCCCGGCGTCTTCGTTCGCGTTCAGCCTTAGTAAGAGGTCCGCGAAGAACCCCCAGTTGCATCGGTTTGGAATGTGATTCCGTGTGTTGCCGCAAGTTTTCTTTAGGCCGCATGTGAATTGTCAGACTTTCCCTACGGGACAGATCTGCCTTACGGTTCTGTAGGCGGTGGTCTAGTTGCATAGCCAAATCTATATACTCAGCACAGTCATCTGGAGGATTAACTACTTGGGCAAGGACGTCTTTGATTTCTCCTCGTAAACCCTGGTAAAACAACGTGATACACTTATCATCAGGCCAGTTCGATTCAGCAATCAGGCGATTGAAATTGGCAACATAAGCGATAAGTTCCTGGCTACCCTGCCGGAGGGACAATAATTCATCAAGTGCTTGACCCTGTGTGCGGTGGGCAAAGAGTTTCTCCAACTCTTGCTGGAAACCAGCATAGTCCTGTAGTAAGGGGTCATCTCTACTGACCAATGGAACCGACCAATCCGCTGCATGACCCCCTAAATACGAGAGCACAAAGGCTACCTTTGACTGATCCGTAGGAAAAAGTCTGGGCTTGCACAAAAAGTGTAGACAACACTGACTCATAAAAGCTCCAAACCACCTGGGATCCCCTGTGACCTCTCTGTGGGGGCCAAGGGTACATTCCCCGGGATGACTACTTGTACAGGTGTTGCCGATGATGGTATTGGGCTCGACCCTTGAGGAACCCCACCCGGAAGAGGGGGCAAACCTGCATGAGCCTGCAATAACTGCCTAGCCAAATTCTCAGTCTTATCTCTATTCACCACCAACTCTCGTTGCAAGGAGTTGGTCTCTGAACGAGCCGCATGCTCTTCGGCCCGCAATTCCCCTAACAATTGCACCAACTGGTCAACCTCGGAAGTCTCCATTGCTCAGGCAGAGTGTTTCAAAATAGCTTTGTGTTCTGTCACACTCACCTGGGTCTCTGCGGGAGCGATGAAGCCATCCCGACCCTTTCCCAGGAGTAGTGGATTGGTACTAGAGGTATCTGTTGAGAGAGATGTGAGCTGCTTAGTTTGCCTAAATATAGGCCCCAATCCCCCTTTCTCCCTCCTCCCCGTGTGTGTACTGTTTGTTTATTTATTTATTGTGCGCACAGGGCCCTGGGGTAGCAGGGTGCATGTGACAAGAGGGCTTACAACTTGGTTACAGAAGTTACAAATTTACAGAGCATGGTAAAAACAATTTTCTTGGCTCCACAAGGTTGAGGTAAGGCAGTAAAGTACATATACAAACGGTATGCAGACAGCAAATCATCATATAGCTGACGTTTACATAAAAGCAAGTCTATATCAGGTGCAATACATGTGGTAGGTGCGTGGGGAGAATGCGGGTTACATAGCATTCTCGGTGAGCCATTTTATCGTGTTGTTTCTGAATTTGTTGAACATGTGGTCAGATCTAAGGGCGTGCGGTAGGGAGTTCCACAATTGAGCTGCCCTAACTGGGAAGCTGAACCCTCCAAAAGTGGTCAGTTTAAATCTGGGCACTAGCAGGCAGTTGGGGCTGACTGTTCTAGTTGGTCTAGTGTTTTTTTTTTCTAGTAAAACGTTCTGTTAGGTACCGAGGGGCTTTGTTGTTTAAGCATTTGTGGATGAGGGAGGCAGATTTGAGGTTGATTTTGTTCCTGGGTGGAGAGCCATTTGTTTTTCCGTCTTATTTCAGAAATATGTACTCTTCTATGAATACTTAGGGCCGCTCTAAGTGTATTATTTTAGAGCACTTGTATTCTGTTGATGGTTTTTTTAGTTGACCCTATGTAGAGGGAATTACAATAATCTAATTTTGATAGGATAAGGGCTCTGGCTAGGATTAGGCAACTGTCGTCTGATAGGAATTGTTTACCGGCTCGTTTTAGTTTACATGTATAGGCCGTGGATGAGGCCAGTGAGTTTACCTGTTTGGTGAGGGATAGGGTCGAGTCGAGGTAGAAACCTAGAGTTTTTACTTCTCTGGCGACCTTGATAATGTTCCCATCGATGATAAATGCTGAGTAGTTTGGGTTGAGTTTAGAGATGCGAGTTGCAGTGCCCAGGATGATGAGCCCCGTTTTGTCATCGTTCAAGCATAAGCCATGGTTGGCCATCCATGCCTGAACGATGCTATAGACTCTGTTCACCAAAGCAAGATCTTCCCCATAATACCCGGTAAGTGGTAGGAGAATCTGGGTATCGTCTGCGTAATTGGTATAGGTGATACCCAGATTGTCAAGATCGTCAAAGAGTGGCTTGGTGAAGATATTGTAGAGTGTTGGAGAGACACAAGATCCCTGGGGCACTCCACAAGTAATTGGTCTGGGGTCTGCTGCCGCTAGAGGGGAGAACACCCTCATGGTCCTATCACTGAGGAATGGCTGTATCCAGACTATAGCCTCCCCTGAAAAGTGGGCCGCAGAGTCCAGGTGATTACACAGGACTCTATGGTCCACCAGTTCAAAGGCGGCTGAAGGGTCTAGTAGGAGGAGGAGTGCTAATTTACCCTAGTTTCTGAGTGAGTCTATTTGGGCCTATAAATCGATAAGGGCAATCTCTGTGCCATGTTGAGGTCGGAAGCCAGATTGGCGGGGGCCAAGCAGATGGTTCACCTCGAGGAAGTTCTGAATTTGGGTATATGCTACCTTATCTAGTATTTTTAGTAAGAATGGCACCATGGTGATGGGCCTGTAGTTTGTGGGAATGTTGGGGTCCAGTGTCTGTTTTTTCAGAAGGGGGAGCACCCAGGATTCCTTTAGGTTACGCGGGATGGTGCCAGTAGTAAAGGAGGCATTGATAAGTTTGGTGATGAAGGGAGCTAGGTCTATAGCAGCATCCTTGATCAGTTGTGCTGGGCATTGGTCACCTTTGCAATTGGATGGTTTAAGTGCAAGAATAGTTTTCTCTACCTCGATCACTGAGACCTTGACGAAGTTGAATTGGGTGAGTTCTTTGGGTTTAGGTATTGGTGTTTTGGTCAGGGGAATTTGGGTTTGGGCTGATAATGAGGCTTTCTTTAAAGCAATTTTTGTTTGGAGATTGACCACTTTGTTGGTTAGTGCCAACTGTATGTCTGTGCACCAAGTTTTATCTTTAATAGAATCATCCTGTACTGCAATAGGGGTTTCCAATTCTTTTAGAATAGAGAAGAGCTCCTTCATAGTGGAGTTAACTTGGGTAATCCTATTGTTATACATTTCTTGTTTAGCCAGGATGATATCCTTTTTGTATTGCGTTGAGATATTTATTAGATTAGTTTTATTTTCAGCGGTAGGATGTAGATTCCATTCCGTTTCGCATTTTGTTTTCTGTAATCTTAGGTTTTTTAGGTGGGGTGTAAACCAAGAGTTAAGATGCTTCTTTGGTTTACTATTCCTAAGTTTAAGCGGCGCAATGCTGTCGAAAGCCATGGTCATAGCATTATTGAATTCCTCCACTAGAAGGCCTGGATCAGTATGGTCTGGTAAGGAGCTAAGATTAGGTAGGATATGGGGCAAGATATTGTCTGCTGTGATCTTTTTCTTGTTTCTAGTTAATGTATGTACGGCGAGGGGGGGTGTTAGAGCAATGGGCCTTTTAGTATTGAGAGTAAAGGAGATTAAGTGGTGGTCAGTCCATATTTGGGGGGTGATGGATGTAATGGAGAGGTTACAGTTGTGACTGGCAATCCAGTCGAGAGTTCTCCCTTTGGTATGGGTGAACATATTCACTTTCTGCGTGAAACCTAATTCTGTCAGGATGGTGGCTACGGGGGTGACCTGGTGATCATTGATATCATTGTACCCTAGGTTAAAATCTCCTTGCACTAATGTTTGTGAGGAGTTTTTTAGCTTCTCAGAGATAACAGTGGTAATACCTTCATTGAAGGTACTGATTGGGCCTGGGGGTCTATAAAGGAGATGGATATTTCATGTTTGAGAGATGGCAGTGGGTAGTTTAATGGAGAGAGACTCGCAGGATTTAAGGTTGGGAGTAGGGGTGATTCTCATGGAGAGATTGGTTTTGGCGATGATCGCTATTCCTCCACCTCGTGCATCTAGTCTATCAGCTCTATAGATAGTGTAGTTGTCTGGGACTGCTAGTGTTAGTGCTGGACCTGCTGCCTCGTGGAGCCAGGATTCAGTAATGGCGATGAAGTCAAGGTCATTTTCCAGGATAGTGTCTGCTATGTCTGTAGCATGAGCGACTAAAGATCTAGCATTGATTAGTGCACCTTTCAGGTCGAGTTCTAGCTGTAGTGTAGGATGCGGGATGGTGGTGGCAAGTCGGTTAGTGGTGGTCTTATTTCTTTTAAGGTGGGGTTTGCGGCTAGGAAGAATTGTGGTTTCCAGAGGTGAAAGTAGTTTCGGTCGAAGGTGATCCAAGTTGATGTAATATTTGATAACAGGTTCGAATATTTTGGGTAGTCGTGCCCGGAGTCTATGGTTTCTCTGTACTGTGCTACAGGGGATTTAGAGTTAAATAAATTGCATATGAGAGGCTCCTATGCACTCTATGGCAGTATGGAGGGCATGGTGATATAGACATTAGTGATAAATAGAGCTATCAGGTTAGTGAATGATGCTCGATAGACTGGGGTTGGCAAGTAAGAGTACATAGTGTTATGGCTAGTTGAGCTAGAGCCTGCTATTACATGCATTGATCAAATATTAGACGGCATAGGGCTAGATATTAGGCAGAGTAGGCTGAGTATTGGACAGCATGGGCTAAGTGCAGCAATCAAGTATTGGGCAGCATATGCTAAATGCAGCATTCAAGTATTGGGCAGCATAGGGCTAGGTCCATCTATCTAACATTAGGCAAAAATAGGCTAGATGCAGAAATCAAATATTGGGCAACATAGGTTAAATGCAGCAATCAAATATTGGGCAACATAGGCTAAATGTAGCAATCAAATATTGGGAAACATAGGGCAAGTCCAGCTATCTAGCATTAGGCAAAAATAGGTTAAATGCAGCAATCAAATATTGGGCACCATAGGGAAGTCCAGCTATCTGCATTAGGCAAAAATAGGTTAAATGCAGCAATCAAATATTGGGCAACATAGGGCAAGTCCAGCTATCTAGCATTAGGCAAAAATAGGTTAAATGCAGCAATCAAGTATTGGGCAACATAGGTTAAATGCAGCAATCACTTGGACCTTATAACGCCATAGGACAATCAGCATAGGTAGTTAGAGGAAAGGTATATAGATGAAGCATGTTTGTGCCACCTAGTACAGGGTTGTAGTATGGGGAAATGCAGTTAGTAGTGCTTAAGAAGGCAATGTGCCAGCGTGCAGGCATGCGTAGGGGTAGGACGCTATTTGAGCAGGATAGAGTATGGCTGGCTGCTACAGTGTAAAAGCAAAGAGTAGGTCACAATAATGGGTTATGGTACAGTTAATGGAGTACTTACATCAGGTAGTACCTGTGACTAGATGAAGAGTTTGTGCAGCAGCGTTAGATTTGGTGTGGCACCTTGCGTCGAACCGCGGCGAACAGGGGCAAACAGGGCAAGCGGCCTGTGGATGGAAGTGTAGGAGTATGGCTCTCCTTTAAGATAGATTGGGTGAGCTCTTCATCCTGAACTAGGCAGGGGCACTGTATCTCTGAGACCCTTGGAACTTCCTTAGGCCCTGATTAAGTCTCTGTTCTGCCACTCACTGTGTTTCTTCACCCAGTGATGAGTTCTAGTTCCAGTTGGTTCACTGGTTTGAATTAACTCGCAGGTATGTTCAAGTTCCAGATTGCAGGTAAATTCTAGTTCCAGTTGCTTCACTGGTTCGGATTCCTAGCAGGTGAGTTCTAGCTCCAGTTTGCAGGTAGGTTCTAGTTCCAGTTACTTCACCGGATCGGATATGTTGCAGGTAAGTTTCTAGTTCCCGTTTGTGGGGTGGTTCTGGATGTTCTGCGCGTCACTAAGGGTCCTTGCTATGCGGTGAGTTCTGCGCATGGTAGACAACAGTGATTACCAGTCCTAATCCTGTTCTTTCTTTCTTCACAGGTGATTCTCGAAGGGACCCACCGGAGAAGACGTGTGCAAGAACTCTGAACGCAACTTTTAGACCTCCAAGAAGATTTGGGTAAGTGATGTTGCTAATAGCGCGCGCGTGCTTCCTGAAGAAGTTGGATTGCAGCGTAGGCGCTTACAGGCACTGCTTTTCTTATGCCTTCTTTCTCTTCCAAATGCTGAGATCCAGGATGTGAGCGCGGATCAAGCCGAGGAAGGAACAAGTCGAGGTTTGCGGTAAGCGTGTTGCTCAGAGCCACAGTTGCAACATGAAGCACGGATCTGCCTTTGGCCGTGGCTTTTATAGCCAACCACACCCAAAGGCTAGAACGTGCCCTGCATTCACAGGATTCACGGGAAGTCTACCAGGGGCCATCTTGAGTGTATAGGAAGTGTGCCTGAGCCAATCAGATTCACCAAAGGGGGCCGGGCTAACTGTAAAATGCACCTGATTGCAAGAGTGTGGTAAATGGCTGTTGGATGTCTGCAAGGCGTGTTTAGTCTGCCAGGCTTTAACCATCTTGCCCCTGCCTGTTCTCCAGCATATATGACAGCAGATCCCAGTCTTTGCAGGCACCGTATCCTTCGATGAGTCATGCAAACCAACTTAATTAACAAACAATGTTGAAAACATGTTTTTCCAGTAAAATAATACTAATGTTGCTGAAAATCTGTGTCCAGTTCATGGCAAGTGCTTTCACTGAGGCATGGAGAAAATATCCAAAATGGCTCCAAGTACCCCAGAACGCACTGCACACTAGCGCCATATGTTAGCTCAAGCATTACTGCCAGTTCTTAGGTTTGATGAAAAGATCACAAGGACATTGTGATATAGGTAAGTCCAGTTTATTACTATAAGGTAAGCAGCTGGAGTAGGCAGTCTCTAGGGAGGAGACCGGCACCACAACCCAGGCATGGCTTCCTCTGTATCCCCTCGACTAACTGTTTGGAACACAGGAGACATACAAACCCTTACGTCATATAGTAGAATTCATGACCTCACACTTATTGAATGCTACCGGGGTCTGACACTTAAGTGCACACAACACACTGCTTTTCTGACACCCATGGTGGATGTGAACTCTGACAACTTAAAATAATGAGACAATGTCAAAATGTAAAAGATACATTGATGCAGCTGGAAGAAATGAAAGTGCATCAAGAACAGGGGCAGAAAGAACAAGTGAGAAACTGTCTGTGCAACCCACTTCCAAAGATGAAAGGAACATTGTCTTGTTCATCAACAAGAATTCAATTCGCTTGTTGTCTCCACCACTAGAGGCATGACTGGTGAACATCGTTGATGATTCTAATTGGCAGAAGATGGCGAGTCTGTCGGTCAGTAATCCTCAAAGTGGATGTTCTACAGGAAGATATAGCCGGCTGTTATCAGCTTAAATTGGTAGATGTGTATCTACTCAAAGCATTTCACAGGGGCAGAGATAATGATTCACTAGACTTTTTCAGCCTCTCCCTGCCCAAACAGAGCCACCAAGGACCAAGGTGAGACTTTCTTTCAGTTGTTCCTTTTTACTTTAGAGTCTCCAACATGATCGTTTTTCAGGAGGTCTCTGCCACACAAGGGACAGTACCATTTTCAGGTTCCCCTCTGCTAAATGAGAGCTTCAAACATATGCATTTTTCAGTTTCCCCCTATTATGTGAGATACACCAGCTTGGTCATTTTCAGATTTCCCAGGTGTAATGTCACATATTTAACAACCATCTGGGGATGATTGAGTGAATCTAGCAGTCAGGTTGGTGATTTCTTTTCATTGAGGGTACATACATGAATGGCAGACTGCTGCAAGGGAGCTCCTGTAATCCAGGGTAGATCAGAGAATGTTCTCCCCCCAACAGATGCTAGCTCACAAAGAAAACATAGGAGTAGTTCATTATGCTTGTCCCCATAGTATATACAGTCTTCTGCCACTGTAAGAAAATATGCCCATTTCACCCAATAACACCAGTATGCCCACATAAAAACACACACGTTGGATTGCATACAATTGAAATAATAAAATGTAAGAAGACATACATGCTCAGGCTGGCTGCATCAATATATGCTTATATTCCCACATAATTATGTACTCTTGATGGATTTGCTCATAATGTATTGATGCTGCTGTAAGAAAACATGTCCATACGGCTGCGTCAATGTATGCCAGTATTGTCATGTATGAACACACTCATGTTGCCTTTGCCTAGAATGCTTTAATGCCACTGGAATAAAACATGCCTTTGCCGACTGTATCAATATATGCCAGTATCCCCACTTAATAGGAAACACATGTAGACTTTGCCTACATTATCAAGACTGCCACTATAAGAAGGCATGCCCATGCTTCCTGTTATAGTGACTGTCAAGGTACACCATGTGAGAGCACTCAAGTTGGCTTTACTGATAATGCTAGTAATATCAATGTTTGAAAACATGTCCATGTTGCCTGGATCAATATATGCCATTATGCTCACATACTTAAATATCCCAGAGGGTGTACGAGTGACAAGGCAGTTGCATTTAGGTCTGCACGATCAGGAATCCTAGTTGTAGACAGTAGGGGTTACCAATCTGTAGTGCCTGCCCTAGAGTTTAGGGCAGTCTGGACTAGAGTGGAGGCAGGCAAACGGAAGATGAGAGAGAGGCACTGCGCTTATTTGGACCCTATTCAAGTTCTTAATAAAAACACTCAAACAGTCTTTAGGTGTTGGTGAATTCTTGAGGCCATCTTTCACAATACACACAAAGTATTCTAACTTATTTGCTCTTCGCCTGAATTGTCTCAGCTCTTGACTCTTGCACTACTTGCTGACCAGGATGGCCTCTCACATACTTCCGCAGTACAACCAGACTGGCCCATGTCTTCAGTCATTTGTAGACCCAAAAACCTGATTGATAAAAACAAAGTTTTATTGCATGCAAAAATATCAGATGGTCCTGTGAAACCGAACAAACACGGAGCTCCCCACCTAAAAGAAGTTGTCTTTTATAGCGGAAAACCGCAAATTAACAGAAGTATGCATAAATAAGATTACAACATGATCCTGCATTCCCCATTGGCTAACCCCCATATACAATTCTAATTATCCCCTATAGTCATTAACCTATTGGGCAGACATTATCTAAAAACATTCTCCTAAACATGTGACCTACTACATCGTCACTATGAAACGTAGGAGTTGATTAACTACCAGGTACATTGTTACCATAATAAATTACGTAAACAAGTAAACATTCTTGACCATCACATGATGTGCACCCACCATCGGCACCTGATCAAATTTTCAATAGCAATGTCAACTCTGATTTGATAATGCAATGTCCCTCCTCATTTTACCAGACACTTTGCACGTACGAACAGCTTCCTGACCTTAGAGATAAATTCCTTGGCATCACCTCTGCTCTTGCCTTCCAAAATCATGGTACAGCCCTAGCACGTCTCCTCCCTTATCTCTCTGGGAACCCAGGTGCCCATGAAGAAAGTGGCCGGGGCACCACTCATATGTCTCAATTTAGTTTATTTATTTGTCCTTAAAGTGCAGTACATGCAGTTCAAATGGGATGATTGCTCTTCAAGTGAGGGCAGCAGTGCTCGAAATCTTCACCAAACTCTTGGCATCACAGAACCCCATGCCATGCTCACATAAATGTAACCTTCAAAGGGCGCATCCATACATTCCCGCCCTGGACCCAACATTCCTTTCCAGGCTCCTCCGAGCTTTGCAGCTTGGCTCAATTAACTGTTATTGGCACAGAGTGGATGCTTGAGGCCTTGGCACCATAACTTCTCTCTGGGGGAAGGAAGGTGGACGTGTCTCAGGGCTAACTGGAAAGAGCCACACTGCACGTTGACCCTTTTTCTCATACTTTAAAAAACGTATCCTGTATCATGCCCTAAAATCCAACATGGTGGAAGTCTTGCTACCACAGCCCCGGGACCTCGCCTTTACTGCGGCACTTCTCTGACTCCATCTCCTAGGGCTACCAAAGTCAGCTACCTACTTACACATCCCTTAAAACATAACACCCTACACTTCTGCTAAATGCAAGAATACATCACCCTATCTTCAACCTCTGCAACCGCAACGTGAATACATCTTTGCTCCTTCTGTATGGCTATATGGTGTTTCTAAAATGTGTCAAAGCGAACTACAAATGGGTGTATTCACATTTTGCTGCACCCAGCGCTATCACTAGGATGCCTGCTGATATATTTTTTGCAGTCTAAGGGCCTCATTCCGAGTGCCGCAGTAAGGGGTTAACGGCGCCGGTAAGGATGCCGGTGCCGTTAACCCCTTACCGCCGCATTACGAGGTCCCTTAGCGGGTCCCGCTAAGGATGGCTGGTTTTACCTGTCTAGGGGTGCATGTAACGGGCCTGTTAATTAGCTCCCTTCCCATTCCCATTGAGCCCTATGGGGGCTCGAATGGGAATGGGGATGGGTATTTTGAATGGGGACTTTCCGGGTCCTCCAAGGTTAGAATGACCCAGTAAGTTCCCATTCAAGGAACCCGGACACGAGTTTGGAGGCAGCCATGGCGCTAATAGCACCATGGCTGCCTCCAAACTCGTAATGACCCCCTAAATCTCTTCACCTGTCTAGGACATTGCACTTGCATCCACAACACACTGCCGTGCATAGTTGCTGTGCCTTTTGTGCATAGGCTAAGAGCGGTGACTATGATTTTTTATCATCCTCTAATGTAACAGGCATATGCCATCTGCATGAAGCTTATTGATTCGATGCAGAAAAAAAACAGGAGAGCATTCTAGGCACGGAAGTAATCCCTGCACAGGCCACAACAGCCACCCAGAAAAATGACAGCAGTTATGATTGAAACATGTCTGGGGGTGCTTATGGTAGTACAGAAGATATATAACCTAGTAGTTTGGGTTGAGCTGACCTTTTGTAGGGTGGGTCGAAGCTTGCATTGGGCATGTTCTACACTCATCTTTAATGGCATGGTGGTCTGAAAAACGTTAGTCTAGAGGGATAACCAGAGCAATGCCAGACGTTGTAACTCATTCAAAACCTTCCAATTATCAACCTTTAATTTTCCTGGAGGCAGTAGTACTGTGGTGGAAAAGTCTAGGGTTGGCATCGAGGATTCAAATGACTCACCTGTAATACCTGCTGTTAGCCAACAGAAGGGGAAGCCAAAACCCATGGGTTCTTAAAGGTGTTACATTGCCTAATGTCTGACCTCTGTTAAAACACCTAATGGAACTAGAGAGGGGTACTTGGTAGGAGAGTCCAGGTGGACGAACACCAATCCTGAAGGCATTGACAATAGCAAATCACTACGAGACCACAGAAAGAAAAGTCCCAACCAATGCCAAGGAAACCCCAAACACAGTCAAGAAAGAAGTGTAGGTCACGAGAAAGCCCATAGAATGTGGGTGTCCGCTTCCACCCAGGTGGCAGACTTAACGAAGGAGCTGAGAAAGGGAAGGACTGGGGTCCCTAGATCTAGCAAAAACTGGGGGATTGTTTGTGCATTTTAACACACTTTCCAGGGGAACCTCATAAGAAAAGAATCCCTGATTTGTTGTAGAAATAAAGGATCTATGTGATATTACCGCGGCTGCATTTCCCGTGACAGAAATGTTCGCATGGGAAATGCACGTACTCAAAATGTTCGTACATTTCCCATGCGAACATGCAGGGGTTTCCCCCACAAATCCCGCTCACTATACTGTGTGGTATAGTGAGTGGGATGTTGTTGGTAGTGCTCGGGGGTGTCCCGCTCGCAGCCTTTTAAAACAAAAATGTCACACCTAAACACATACCACAAAAAGTTCGAACTTTAGGTAGTTAGAACTTTTTGTGGTGTGTGTTTTAGGTCTTTTGGTGGTGTCGGTAATTTTTACACTGACATTTCGCCCTATTCTGAAATAAAGACTGGAGGCAAAGTTACATTTGAGTTTGAGTTTACTGTTCATCACTCAGCCCTGACAGATTTCCCTGCGGTCTCAGAAATGCCAAAATGAGAATTTCCCAGGTTCTCGGTGCGACTCGAGAGCCACCAACGTAAGATTTTGTGTTAGCTTTCCCCTCCCCCCGCTAAATACGAGCAGGCAACATGAGAATTTATTAGGTTCTGCCTGGTACACAAGATCCAACACGAGACAGATATCATGACTAGGGCATGGTCTTACTTATGACAATTTGTTGCAATAATATTGTCAATAACTCTCCCCAGAGTTCAGGATTCCCTTTCAAAGTAATATTTAGTAGCCCATCTGGGCTTGAAGCACCCAAGTCCTTCAATTTCTTAATTGCCCTAATTATTTCACTGGCATCGTAGGACTAGTTCCCTCCATTACTCAAAATACTCATGAGAATTATAGGCCCTGAGTGTGCAGAGAAATCCTTAAAGTATTGTACCCGGGACTCCACTTAGATGGGATTTTGTTGCAAATTGGCTTGACTATTATTTTCCTTATTAGCTACTGGCGAAAACAATATTGAGAGATCTTCCAAGCAATTATTTGAAGCAGGCGTTAGCCTTTTTTTTGCCAACACAGGTATTTAGAGTCGCCAATCAATTTTCGAAAGCCTTCCTCAGTTTCTTTCCTTGTGACTAAGTATACATTGTAGGAATATATTCAGGCACATTTCTTCAATTGCCTCGCAATTCTCTCTTTCTATTTTGTACTTCTTGATCATAGGTCTACTTCCTCTCTTTAGGTTTATGTGTTCATACCTTGTAAAGGGGTCCCATAGTTTTGTACCCTGGTAGAAAAAAATGGGAATAACTTGAAGAACCAAAGATTTCCTTCCTTTGATCACACGTGAGGCTTTCAATTTAAGTACATTGGCCTCTATTAACGGCTTTCACTGATGGAGTACAACTTTATTATCTTCCCTTCTCTATTTATTTTGAATCCAGAGAGGTCTTCCACTACTTGAGGTGTCACAAGTGACGTCTCCAGCTTTAAAACGAACACAGCATGATCATTCTGGTCGGTCTTTAACACGTTTAGCTGCTGACAACACTCAAAAAGGGACTTTGAGACATAAATATAATTGATAGTTGACTCCTCCAAGTCTCTCGAGCAGGTTGATTTACTTGAGCTATCCTCATTCAAATTCCAACTTACCTTAAGCAAATTCCAACCGTTCATGAATTCTGCCCACAGTGCCCCTTTCATTCTATTTCTCTCTCTTTTTGTTGGCCATGAATATGTTTTTTTTCATGTCATCATCTAGATCAGAACATACGCAATTCATGTCTTGTGCTACTAGAATCGAGTCTGATTCATTATTCATCTTCGACTTAGTAAAGACCTCTTCTACAGTATTTACTGGATTCCAGTACATATTTACCATTAGTACCTGGCACACTGCGTCCACGGGAAACTCTAGACGTGGATTGGCTCGTTTCCAAGCCATACCACAGTGTAATCCTGTGGACGCACAAACGTCGTTCGTGTGCCGGGTACACTG
This sequence comes from Ambystoma mexicanum, assembly GCF_040938575.1. Classification (NCBI taxonomy): domain Eukaryota; kingdom Metazoa; phylum Chordata; class Amphibia; order Caudata; family Ambystomatidae; genus Ambystoma; species Ambystoma mexicanum. Next base: position 127,980,917 of record NC_090936.1, on the reverse strand, counting down.
ATTCACTCACCTTCATACGCCGCCATTTCCCCCTCACCGCAATCCAACTCTGCGCACCGAAGCCAAAGCACCATATCAGGAAGCTCTTCATATTACTTTCCTTAGTAACGTGAAAATAAAACAATCTTCATAGTGGATGCTCTGTAACACACAGCCAAAATGTCCACAACAGAGAGAAACATAACGTTTTCCATAACAGGAAACAAATCCATCGAGGAGTGGCTTGCCGACGAGGATATAGAAGTAGGACCATCTCCTGAAACAACTACACTGAATGAGAAGACCAGCAATGCTTCCAATGCTTTCAACAAGTGCCATCATCATGAACTATTTGTGCTTTTATTAAACATATGTGAGCAGAATACTCAAAGTGCCACAAAATGGGCACTTGACACTTTCCAAGTTTGGCTCACTCAGAAAGGGTATTCAATTTCCTTTGAAATGGAATCACTACAAACCATTGCATCATACCTTCGGGCTTTTTATGCAGAAGTGTGCACAGTCCAAGGAACTGAATACCAGCAACAAAGTCGAATATCATTGCAATCTGGTATTAATCGCCACCTTAACAATCCAACCTATAGCACCAAAATAAACATCATGCATTCTGCTGAATTTATTGCTGTAAAATAATGTTTTCATTGCCATAATTAAACAAATACGATGAAATGGAAAGGCTCAGCACAACATAACGCCCCAATGAGCTCCACGGATCTCTCAAAGCTCCAGTCATGGGCATTTTCAATGTACACCATCCTCAAACTTTACAATACAAAGTTTGGTTTGACGCACCGTGGACGTGAAGGACTTCGGTTACTACCACGCAATGCGTTCCACATTGTCACCAATGAAAATGGCAAACAATATGCTACCCTAACATACAATGAACTAGCCAAAAACCATCACAAATCGTTTGATCAACAACACACACAACTTCACGGACAAATGTATTCCATTAGCACTGATCCCTGCTTTTCTGCATGTCAAAATTACCTGTGTATGCCTCATGTTTTTTTTGTAATGCCATGACACTTTCTGCGCAACCAAAACAAAGAAGAACAACTTTGGTACACAAATCGCCCTCTCGGAAAAAACACTCTTGGGTGTTTCATGCAACGTTTTAGCGAACGTGCACATCCAAGTAAGATTTACACCAACCACTGCATTTGTGCGAATGCAATTCAACTATTATCCAATGCCGGCCTAGACTGCAAAGAAATGATGTCAGTGACTGGACACAAAAATGCTTCATCACTTTCATCCTTCTGGAAACCACAAGACAAGCAATGCAAAACTTGGTCATCTATACTCCACCAACACCAATACACAGCAAATACGCACACCAATTTCCCTCAAAGCCTTCCAGCACAGAACGCAGCAAACGGCCCACCTCCTCCCGCCTCCTCCACTTCCATTAACACTGTCATTTCCAATATCTCCTCAAATAAAACCAACCCCCAGTTTTCCAATTGCACCTTCCCTTTTCACAGGAATGTCCACTTTAATAGTGAATGAGCTATATGGACTACACATTTACAGAAATACTTTTGTTGCCAGAAATTTTAAGTGGCACATTTGTACGCGCTCTGTTCCACCAGTTTAAGTGCACCCATAAGTTCAATTTTGGAATTGTTAATTTATGTAATGCACGTCCTGACTTTCAAATGTCAGATTCATTTTTTTTTTTTGTTACTGTTCTCGTTATTCTTAAAAATGCCTCCTTGCAACGTTTCCTTAAAAAGCATTAAAAAAAATAAAAGTTCTGTACACATCAATTAACTTCTCTTCTGTGATCCAAAAGTCATGTCTTTTATCATATTCAAAATACATGTTAATTCCAATGGCAACTTATTTTTTATCCTGTAAATGCTTTCATTCATGCATTCTGCAATTGTAACAAAATACACTTCACATATTGTGAAACACGTGCAGATTACAAGAGTGAAAACATTTCTCCCATTCATTAGCACGGAGCAACTAGGTTAAAAATGGCGCCCTCTTGCTCCGTGCTAATGAAGCAGTACACGTGGTCTAGTGTTCCTAGAACATGTGCGTACTGCAACAAAACCATGGCGCTTGAAAAGGTTTCGTAAGCTATTAGTGTTCTGGGGCTGCAAACTCGGGAAAACTACTTTCCCGAGCCTGCAGACCCCAGAATACTAATGGCTATAAGCCCTGAAATGGCGGGCCAATACCGCCCCCGGTATTGCCCCCGGGGCCTTCGTTAACTATGGGCCCCGGGGGCATTACCTCGGACGGTATTGGCCCGCCGTCTCTGGGTTTATTGCCACAGTAAGACATCACTTTTATCATCCCATGATAATCACTGCCAGGAAACCACAATATAAATGTTCAAATACACTCCACATTTGCCCCTATTAAATTGTTTTGCTGCACTTAGCAACCCTCCACGTGGTCTTCCAATCTGCCTTTTCTGTCCCTTTGTAGAATAACTGTAAACTTTTGAGAAATGGTGTGCCAGGGGGCCACACCTGTTTGAAAATGATGTTCACATTTTTTACATTTGGAAGAAAAGATAGCTACTCACTTAAGAAGTTGGTGTTGACACTTGTATTCCACGACAGGACAGTATAGCTGGATACTTTAATGGGTTTATCTCTTTTCTACTTTGTTGTAGTGATGGTGATAGTCATGACAAACATCCACCATTTTATTAATTTCAGTTTTATCCTTTGATAAAACCACTTGCCTGTGCCCCCACATATCAATGTCACATCTGATGTTCAAGTTGCCTTCTTTGAAGCCAATTGTCTTTCCAGTGTTTTGACTATCTGTTATACATGTTTTAGATAGTTTTGGGAAAACTATGGGTTGACCATAGGGGAATATAACATACCATGTACATAATGTACTGCTGTAAACAATGATAGAACATTCTGCCTGTTTAGAATGATAGGAACCGGGGAACGAAAGACAACTTCAAGACCTTGTAGTATGTGCCATAATTCACTTGCGAGCCACAACTCTTAGCCTGGAGCTGTTTTTGAGAATTGGAGGCCTGCAACATCATGCTATCTGCACTCTTACTTACTACCTCAACCGTGGCGGCTGTTTCACCTCAAACCCGCCTATCAGATATGGAATGGTCTAGATTCATACTGGTTATTTCGACGACTGAGATAGCTTCCTCCTGCTCGCCTAAATCCGATACCCAAGTACTCCTCCCGCTCACAGGACTCTACCACCAGGACGCAGCCACTCTCCAGAATATATACGCAACCATCCAAGCATGGATGGCCACAAACGGTCTATGTCTTAACGGAGACAAGACCGAAATCCTCATCCTCGGCCAAAAACCCACTCTCACAAACCTCGACCCCCTCTTCACCAACTTCTGCATTGACAATTGTGTCATCCCAGTTCTACCTTCGGTTAAAACACTAGGAGTCCACATTGACGCATCACTCTCCATGGAAAAGCAAGTCAACTCCATTGTCTCTGCTTCCGCCCTGAGTACCAAGCTCATCAATGCAATCAAACCATTCCTAACTAAAGATAACTGCCTATCCATTGCCAGAGCCACCATTGGAGCCAAACTAGATTACTGTAATGCGCTACTGGCGGGCACCTCCAACTCCAATCTCAATAAACTTCAAATAACACAAAATAATGCACTAAGAGCAGCCCTCAATATACCTAAAAGAGACCACATCGCGAAAGCCAGAAGGGAAGCACATTGGCTACCTGTTAAAGAGCGCATTACATTCAAAATACTTACCACCGCACACAAATGTATTAACCTGACTGCACCTTCATACCTGTCCGACACGCTAGTTAGATCTCACACCAATAGGCCAATGAGACAATGCCACACTAACCAACTTAGGGTCCCACGCATCAAGCGAGCTAAAGCAGGTGGAATAAGCTTCCCCTACATCGCACCTAAACTATGGAACGCATTACCTAGCACGCTCAGAGCAGAAACCTCTCTCACCACCTTCCGAAAAAAACTGAAAACCACCTTGTTCAACTAATTCCCCCAACATGTGTATGCTCACCCTCTCCTCTCTTCTCCTCCTCACCTATAGCTATACACCTATAGCTACTACTTTTCTCTTGCAACTAAGTTATGACCTCTATGTATGTATAACAAGTCATGTTCATATCTGTAAACTTTTCTATTGCAACTAAGTTATGACTTCTCGGTATGTATAACAAGTCATGTTCATATCTGTAACCAGCGCCACGATGCCCTATGGGCTGCCTGTGCGCTTAACAAATGCGAATAAATAAATAAATAAATAAATATGTCATTTATGTTTGCAGATGTTGCCATACCATGTCTTTCTTTTGCACTCTCTTTTGCTGCTTGCTCTTTGTCTTTGACTGTTTCTTATTCTGATCTCGCTGTATTTTCCCAGACACGTCATCCTTAGCCTGCACATTTCGGCCACTATTGGACTTCTTATTTGGCACCTGCGAGCAGACAGCACGCAAGAGTTATTCTAAGGACTTTCCCTTCTTCATTGCTCCTACCAACTTGGCCCATTCTCCTATTTCTATGATTTGAATGTGTACTTCCCACCGTACATGCAGAGCGAAGGTTTTCTTCCCCTTCATCTGCAAGTTTGAATTTTCACATAGATGTGCGATATTTAAATCGCCCGGAGGGGATTATGGGGATTTCTTATGTTCCGGAACCATACTGCCTGCTATTTCCCTCCATTACAATATTGTGGGGGATTTTGTCCATCTGTATCTGTATTTGAATTTTATCGCCCAACAGCACTGGAACCTGCTGTTTTATAGAGGTCAACGCTACTTAAATCAAATTAGTGTGCAGTACTTCCTCACAGATGTTATTATATAATCCCACAGGTGAGTTTAACACCAAACTAAGAGCTGAAATAGAGATAGGTCCTAGCGACTCTGGACTTCATACTTGCACTTGGGAGTCAATAATTAGGCTAGAAGAAAGAGCAGTGTTGTTTTTAAGTGGCTGTGATATGTGTTGGGAGAATATAACTGGTGAATTTAAAAAACAACCCATAGAATGGTTACCACGTATTCGTGATGTAACTATATCCTCAGTGGTCTATGTGGTGCATGTACCGAGTGGAGGGAGTGTCCCTAAATTGGTGACACTGCTATAATTAAGATAAGAACTAATGGTACTGGGAGGACCTCTGCATTCGTCTCATTAGTGCCTATTCCCACAGTATGTTGCTGTTCCTGATCAGTAATACCATCATTAGGCTTTGAGAAATAATCAGTTATTTTGCAGTTATGACTCTTGGCTCTCCCAATATCCTATAATGAGTTATCCTCCAACTGCTGGGGCTCTTAATGCAAAAGGTCCGGTTGCCAGTGAATTCGTCGAAAAAAATTGGTCGACCAGACAAATGGTCGAATCAAATTGGTCGAAAACCATTTCGTCGAATTTTTTTTTTTTTCTATTTTAACCCTTTTTTTTTTTTTGGGGGGGTCCCCCCCCAACTCCCTTTTTTTCTCTAAAAACCCATTTTTTTAACAAAACGAAAACCCAAAAATAAATATATAAATAAAAAAATTTTTTCGACGAAATGGTTTTCGACCAAATTGCGTCGACCAAATTGCAGTCGACCAGTTTTTTTTCGACGAGTTGACTGGACACCAAAAGGTCCAATACACGGTCCGTTTGATAATGATCACCGAAAGTTGAAACTGATGGAAGCGTCACCTCATCCGTCTTACTTCGCAAATTATACAATTTATTCCTTTCAAGAGGTATTGCAGCAAGGAAGTTAAAAACTAGTCACCCAACACAAAGGCACTTCTTTCACTCTGCTGCACTCAACTGCAGAAACTGCACTTGTCCATGCACTTCTCTGTGCAATCGCTCTGCACGGGGAGGGTCTTTTTAAAGTGGTACTCCCTTCACAGGTGAGTGCAATTGACTTTCAGTGTTCATAGTGTCAACAGACCGCTCCCTCTCCTCTCCACTCGAGACTACTGCAGTAACTGCACTTGTCCATGCACTTCTCTGTGCAATCGCTCTGCACAGGGAGGGTCTTTTTAAAGTGGTACTCCCTTCACAGGTGAGTGCAATTGACTTTCAGCGTTCATTGTGTCAACAGACCGCTCCCTCTCCTCTCCACTCGAGACTGCTGCAGTAACTGCACTTGTCCATGCACTTCTCTGTGCAATCGCTCTGCACAGGGAGGGTCTTTTTAAAGTGGTACTCCCTTCACAGGTGAGTGCAATTGACTTTCAGCGTTCATTGTGTCAACAGACCGCTCCCTCTCCTCTCCACTCGAGACTGCTGCAGCAATTGCACTTGTCCATGCACTTCTCTGTGCAATCGCTCTGCACAGGGAGGGTCTTTTTAAAGTGGTACTCCCTTCACAGGTGAGTGCAATTGACTTCCAGCGTTCATTGTGTCAACAGACCGCTCCCTCTCCTCTCCACTCGAGACTGCTGCAGTAACTGCACTTGTCCATGCACTTCTCTGTGCAATCGCTCTGCACAGGGAGGGTCTTTTTAAAGTGGTACTCCCTTCACAGGTGAGTGCAATTGACTTTCAGCGTTCATTGTGTCAACAGACCGCTCCCTCTCCTCTCCACTCGAGACTACTGCAGTAACTGCACTTGTCCATGCACTTCTCTGTGCAATCGCTCTGCACAGGGAGGGTCTTTTTAAAGTGGTACTCCCTTCACAGGTGAGTGCAATTGACTTTCAGCGTTCATTGTGTCAACAGACCGCTCCCTCTCCTCTCCACTCGAGACTACTGCAGTAACTGCACTTGTCCATGCACTTCTCTGTGCAATCGCTCTGCACAGGGAGGGTCTTTTTAAAGTGGTACTCCCTTCACAGGTGAGTGCAATTGACTTTCAGCGTTCATTGTGTCAACAGACCGCTCCCTCTCCTCTCCACTCGAGACTACTGCAGTAACTGCACTTGTCCATGCACTTCTCTGTGCAATCGCTCTGCACAGGGAGGGTCTTTTTAAAGTGGTACTCCCATCACAGGTGAGTGCAATTGACTTTCAGCGTTCATTGTGTCAACAGACCGCTCCCTCTCCTCTCCACTCGAGACTACTGCAGTAACTGCACTTGTCCATGCACTTCTCTGTGCAATCGCTCTGCACAGGGAGGGTCTTTTTAAAGTGGTACTCCCTTCACAGGTGAGTGCAATTGACTTTCAGCGTTCATTGTGTCAACAGACCGCTCCCTCTCCTCTCCACTCGAGACTACTGCAGCAATTGCACTTGACTGTGCACGTTTCCATGCATACTTTATTTCGTTCGAAAGAGGTAGGTTAAAGGGCTTAAAATAAAATCACAAAGAGGTTGTCATGCATAGGTTTTTTTTCTTCTCTTTTTTCAGTGGAAGGAAGAAGGCTAAAAAGGGAAAGTGTTTAAAATAAATCACAATGGGGTCTCACACAATTGTTTTCCCTAATGTTTCCAGCATTGGGTTTATTTTTTTTATTTTCTTTTAGTGGAAGGAGGAAGTTTAAGGTAGTAGAGTTTAAACAATCAAAAATCTTGCTAATAAGGTTTTACAAGAGGTTTACTATTCTTTTATTTTTCTTTTATTGCACGAAAGGAAGAAAGTTAAGGGAAAGGTATTCCAAAACGTAACAACCACAAAGGATTTTTAAAGGGAGAGGGAGACTTTAAGGAACTTCACATAAGAAGCACATTACATGTAACCTTTCCTAAACAGGGAATATTGGAAAAATACAGACTACAAACGATATTAATTGCTACGTCCCAAGGTCTCCCATGTGCTTATCATTTGGGTCAACTCGGCCCTTCCTCTAACAACCAAGCACAACTCACAGAGACCAAGGAAGTGAGCTGGGTCTTTTTATTGACACCAAACGTTCGGAGATATTCCAGGGCACTGATTGGATCATTCAATCTTTCAAATACGTTCTGCAGTTCTGGTTGGCCTGTTGAGCTTGACCCTGCCTGCCAAACTTGCACGTGATGTCACGTGAGATCTGGCCTCTCCACACATCTTGTGGATTCAGTTCCGTGCGACGAAAGCTCTCACATCCACTTTGGACTTAATGCTTCACCATTGGTTTTCCATCAAAGGCTGGCTCCAACTGTACCCCAATTCGGTTCCATTGCTCCGTGATCAGCATGTTTCCATGTTTCGTCAGAAATGCAATGCCCCCTTCTTCTGTCTGATCCATCTATCCTTGTTTTGTGTACAAGGGACTCATTCCTAATGATCGTCAGTTTTTGATCACTAGATAATCTGGTGATAAAACTCGGATCCCCATTGCAGACTGCTCGATGTAAGCATTTAACATGTGAAATGCCCTTATGCCCGTAACCAATTGTTTGACATGCACACTGCTTGGCATGCTCACGTCACACTAGGGTGTTTCACTAATTACTGCTTGATCCTAAGTGCTTTTCACCCGAGGGCCTTTTTTTTCTGTTCCGTTGCTCTACTTCTGCCAACACATGCCCAGTTCACTAAGCACATATTTTTTTTAAATTTCTTTTTCATTATTAACCCTTCCTGCTCCATTTGATTCTGCAGTCTATTTTGGAGACCCCATGAACCTACCTTCTTGGCATCCCTCCTTCCGGGTCACCACCACACATCGGAATCACCAGTCCTATTTTCCCTCTTGCTCCAATCACCACCACCTCTTTCTGGTCTGCTCTATTCCATGATGTTTGTTAGGGGTGCTCACTGATCTCCCTCACCTACCCTCTGCATGCCGACCAGATTGTCCTTATTTGTTGCTTTTTTTTTATAGAAAGATCACCCACCCGTGTCCTTCTCTCCCAGCATGTCCCACCCACCAATCCCTCAATCCCACTGAAGAGGCCCGCTAACTCTGAGTCCCATTTTGTGTACTCTGATCGAGCTGCCGAGGGAGAGTTGACTTTTCTTCAGTATTGGGCTGCCGCCAAAATAAACTGCCCAGGCGAAGCAAGGGTCCCTTAGCTCGAGAGGTGGTGGGGTTACCGTCAGGGTTGTTCTAACGCAGAGTTTAATACCGCCACTAGAACCCGAAAAACTGTAGTGCAGGTTCTAAAGGCTAAAATAAAAGATAAGAAAACAAAACTCACTCACCTTTTGTCCGGTGAAGCCGGTGTTGTGCTAGGAGGTTTGTTTTCAATGTTGATGACGTTGACGTAATCAACAGTTAAAGCAGACTTCTTATTAAAAACTTTTAAAAAACTGTTGTTTTGCAAAACGAAGGCAAGTGTATTTTAAAAAAAAAATGTGTTTTAGCCTTTTGCACCTGCATGTCCTTTTTTACTGGTGCTTTCAGCAGGAAACAAGAGCCAGCGGTGTACATGTCGAGGGGCCCTGTACTGGGAAAGCTCAGAACGTGGGTTTGTACCAGTGAATAAAATGTGCGTTCCGAGCCACCAGTTTGGCCAGTGGTATTCTGGGAACCAAAAGAGGCCCTGGAAATAATTTTCTAAGTGGCCCCATTTTACACATTTTCACCAGGCCCAACTCTTTTCCTATGGGAACATTTGCAAATGCAACACAAAAGAGGCCCAGAGTGCAGAGGCCTAGCAGGAAATCTCCAGAGCTCCCTATAGGCCAGTCCAGCCCTGGGGGCTAATCTACATTAAGCAGCAAAAAAAGCAAAACTCCATTCACACGTCCGCCAGCATGAGAATGACACATGGCGAGCAGGCGAAGGAGGGAATAATTATTTTCCGACACACATGTCGACCAACATGACGACCAATGACACATGGCAAGCAGGTGAAGGAGGGGATAATTATTTTCCGACACACCTGTCGACCAACATGACGACCAATGACACATGGCAAGCAGGCTAAGGAGTGGAACATTATTTTCCAACACACATGTCGACCAACATGACGATCAATGACCCATGGCGAGCAGGCTAATGAAGGGAACATTATTTTCCAACACACATGTCGACCAACGTGACAACCAAAATGACACATGGCGAGCAGGCTAAGGAGGGGATCATTATTTTCCGACACACATGTCGACCAACATGACGACCAATGACACATGGCGGGCAGGCTAAGGAGGGGATCATTATTTTCCGACACACATGTCGACCAACATGATGACCAAAATGACACATGGCAAGCAGGCTAAGGAGGGGATAATTATTTTCCGATACACATGTCGACCAACATGATGACCAATGACACATGGCAAGCAGGCTAAGGAGGGGATCATTATTTTCCCAGACACACGTCGATCAACATGACGACCAATGACACATGGCGGGCAGGCTGAGGATTGGAATATTATTTGACGACCAAAATGACACATGGCGAGCAGGCTAAGGAGGGGATAATTATTTTCCGACACACATGTCGACCAACATGACGACCAATGACACATGGCAAGCAGGCTAAGGAGGGGAGCATTATTTTCCGACACACATGTCGACCAACATGAAGACCAATGACACATGGCAAGCAGGCTAAGGAGGGGAACGTTATTTTTTGACACACATGTCGACCAACATGACCACCAATGACACATGGCAAGCAGGCTAAGAAGGGGATAATTATTTTCCGACACACATGTCGACCAACGTGACGACCAAAATGACACATGGCGAGCAGGCTAAGGAGGGGATCATTTTTTTCCGACACACATGTCGACCAACATGATGACCAATGACACATGGCGGGCAGGCTAAAGATGGGATTATTATTTGTCGACCAAAATGACACATGGCGAGCAGGCTAAGGAGGGGATAATTATTTTCCGACACACATGTCGACCAACATGAAGACCAATGACACATGGCGAGCAGGCTAAGGAGGGGATCATTATTTTCCGACACACATGACGACCAAAATGACACATGGCGAGCAGGCTAAGGAGGGGATCATTATTTTCCGACACACATGACGACCAAAATGACACATGGCGAGCAGGCTAAGGAGGGGATCATTATTTTCCCACACACACGTCGACCAACATGACGACCAATGACACATGTCGAGCAGGCTAAGGATGGGATCATTATTTGCAGACAAGTAAAGAGATGTCAAGCAGTTGCTAGTGAAAAAGTCGAGCCACTGCTGTAAGTGTGTACGATTGAAATCATCCTGGGTTACTCGCTAGCACATCCTCCCGGCCCAGTCTAAACAATATGTTATTTCTAGGAATATTCAGTACATTAGCCACACATGATTATTACGGTCTTTCTGCTCGCTAGGGCCTGGCCCACACTAGATAAAAACCTCACAATACATACAAAATAAAATAGAGGGAGATGACGTTAGAGTCAGAAACTGTGACGGACTTGGGTAACAGTAAGTTTGCAGTGACGCTGTTAAGGTTGATACTGGATGGCACAAACTAAATTCTCTGATCTTGAACTCCCCATTTTAAAACGATCCTGGTTCACTTAAAGTGAACATGTTTACTTTGATTTGAAAGTATAATACAGCCGGTAAAATGGGAAGCAGGATGTCATAAGGGGAGACAGATGCCATATACTGTATTAATTTACAAAGAAACAAGGAGTGTATTTATGCAGCATTGCGCTGGCAAAACCCACACCAAGCTGCGGGGTTTGATTAAACGGCTTTCTGACGTGTCGCGTGCACAGAGTGTTCTAGAAGTCTACCTCCCAATGCTGCCTGACAAATCATATACCGCCGACTGCTGGAGCAGCAAATATGCAGCACGCGTTGCGAGTCTGTCTTTTTCTGATACCTCTCGGAGCTTGTCGCACAGATAAACATATACAGGGTAATTCATAGAATTTCGCTGAAAAGTGTCGCAAGCGGCTGGCGCAGAGTGTCCGCGTGCGATTGACTGCGCCAGGCACGTGCGCTAAAACCGATTTCCGCGCACAGCGTATTCATGGATTTCATGCTCCCAAACCAGCCGTGGCGCAGAGTATCGCAGCGACCCTGCAGCAGCGCCAGTAACGCCCCCAAGAACGCCCTTGCGCAAGGAAAAGCCATCAAAATCGCTAAATCATCGCAAAGGGCTGCGCTAACCCTGGACCAGTTACAGGGCTGCCAAACAAGGAACGCAAAGCGGGAAACGTGCATATCAGGGGTACACGTGAAGTCATACACGCGATTAGCCAGGGTACGTGTATTACAGGGGTACGCGGGAAGTTTAACACGCGATTAGCCAGGGTAAGTGTATGACAGGGGTACGCGGGAAGTTCAACACGCGATTAGCCAGGGTACGTGTATCACAGGGGTACGCGGGAAGTTCAACACGCGATTAGCCAGGGTAAGTGTATTACAGGGGTACGCGGGAAGTTTAACACGCGATTAGCCAGGGTAAGTGCATTACAGGGGTACGCGGGAAGTTTAACACGCGATTAGCCAGGGTAAGTGTATTACAGGGGTACGCGGGAAGTTCAACACGCGATTAGCCAGGGTACGTGTATTACAGGGGTACGCTGGAAGTTTAACACGCGATTGACCAGGGTAAGTGTATTACAGGGGTACGCGGGAAGTTCAACACGCGATTAGCCAGGGTACGTGTATTACAGGGGTACGCGGGAAGTTCAACACGCGATTAGCCAGGGTACGTGTATTACAGGGGTACGCGGGAAGTTTAACACGCGATTGGCCAGGGTAAGTGTATTACAGGGGTACGCGGGAAGTTCAACACGCGATTAGCCAGGGTACGTGTATTACAGGGGTACGCGGGAAGTTCAACACGCGATTGGCCAGGGTACGTGTATTACAGGGGTACGCGGGAAGTTTAACACGCGATTAGCCAGGGTAAGTGTATTACAGGGGTACGCGGGAAGTTTAACACGCGATTAGCCAGGGTAAGTGTATTACAGGGGTACGCGGGAAGTTTAACACGCGATTAGCCAGGGTAAGTGTATTACAGGGGTACGCGGGAAGTTCAACACGCGATTAGCCAGGGTACGTGTATTACAGGGGTACGCTGGAAGTTTAACACGCGATTGACCAGGGTAAGTGTATTACAGGGGTACGCGGGAAGTTCAACACGCGATTAGCCAGGGTACGTGTATTACAGGGGTACGCGGGAAGTTCAACACGCGATTGGCCAGGGTACGTGTATTACAGGGGTACGCGGGAAGTTTAACACGCGATTGGCCAGGGTAAGTGTATTACAGGGGTACGCGGGAAGTTCAACACGCGATTAGCCAGGGTACGTGTATTACAGGGGTACGCGGGAAGTTCAACACGCGATTGGCCAGGGTACGTGTATTACAGGGGTACGCGGGAAGTTTAACACGCGATTAGCCAGGGTAAGTGTATTACAGGGGTACGCGGGAAGTTCAACACGCGATTAGCCAGGGTACGTGTATTACAGGGGTACGCTGGAAGTTCAACACGCGATTGACCAGGGTAAGTGTATTACAGGGGTACGCGGGAAGTTCAACACGCGATTGGCCAGGGTACGTGTATTACAGGGGTACGCGGGAAGTTTAACACGCGATTAGCCAGGGTACGTGTATTACAGGGGTACGCGGGAAGTTTAACACGCGATTGGCCAGGGTAAGTGTATTACAGGGGTACGCGGGAAGTTATACACGCGATTAGCCAGGGTACGTGTATTACAGGGGTGCGTGGGAATCATCACACGCGATTAGGCTGGGTGGGTCCTCACAGGTGTTCCCTGTACACCCTCCACGGCCCCTGCAGGCAGTCTACAAAACAGGGGACTACCCTGCACACCTGCTCATGTCCCCCTGCACCCCCACCCCCCCAGCAGTGCAGGGGCAGCCTCCACCAGGCCCCCACTCATGTCTCCCACCACCCCCACCCTCCCGCCACCAGGGGCAGCCTCCACCAGGCCCCCACCCATGTCTCCCACCACCCCCCGCCACCAGGGGCACTCTCCACCAAGCCCCCACCCATGTCTCCCACCACCCCCACCAGTGCAGGGGCACCCTCCACCAGGCCCCCACCCATGTCTCCCAACACCCCCACCCACCAGCACTGTGGGGCACGTGGCCAGCAGGCAGTCAGGCAGCAGCAGATGGCAGGTGGGAGCGTGCTCAGGGCTCTGGGGGGCAGTAATTTCGCCTCCTGGCCAGGAGCGTAGTCTCTCGTGTGTGAACGCGTGGACAGCCTGATAGGTAGTGAAATCCCACACGTCAGCAAAGGGCCTTAGCGCGTAAACCCGTCAACAGCATATGCGCGCCTATAGTCACCTGCACGTGCAGGAAATAGTTGCGTGACACGTCCCAGTGTCAAAGCGTGTGATTGGTGAAAATGGATGTACACGTAGAAGTGACAAAGCGTGTGATTGGTGAAAATGGATCTACACGCAGGACTGACAAAGCGTGTGATTGGTGAACGTACACGCCGCGTAAGTGACGCTGTACGTGTGGGCCTGTATATAAGGTACATGTAGAACACCATTTCCTTGTACGTGCTTTTCGTGGAGAGCGAGTGGGTGAAATCTGTACTTCTTGTCGTTTCACACGCGATTTACTTCACGGCGTTTCCAGTTCGTATTCCCTGTTACCTCTGACAGCTTTTTCTCTTTTTTCTCTTTTACTGGTTTACCTGGGCCTGTTCCCTCAAACAGTGTCCCCTTCTACTGTTGTCCTGTCTTCTCAGACAGCGCACACATCTTCTTTTGGCGGGGGTTTAGCCAGACAAACGCGCTCATTCTTCACGCTCTTTTACCTGGCAGACGGTGAGTCACGCACGTATCCAACTTCTGTGCTTGCCCCGTGTGTTGCCTACCCCTTCAGAGGTCATTCTAGGCTGCGTGTGACACGCATACGTTCATTCTTGTGTTACTGGGTGCCACAGCGTAGTGCAGGTTTTTCTTTCTGCACACGTGGTCTAGGAGGGGTTGCGTGCACGTCATCTCCCTTTTTTGGGCCTCCTGTGCGTTGCGTGACCCGTCATCTTTCCCCAGGGGTTACAATCAGCCGTGCTAGAGCACTAGGGTACAATTACCATCTGGTACCCAACCCCTTTGACCCCCAATTGCCCAGGACAATTGTCTACAGCCACTCCCATACGCACATTAACATCAGTGCCATGGCTGGGAGGCGAGGATTCCGTAAGGGTGGCAAAGGTGGAAGAGCCACAAGTGGTGGCCGTGGTGGATCCGGTAGGGGACGTGGTCGTAACTTGCAGGGTGAGCCTGACCCCCCATGTGTGGAGGACCAGTCAAGGGCACCCATCATCCCCCCCCCCTCCCCCCCCCTCCCCCCCCTCCCCCCCTCCCGTTGAGGCTGAAGTGGCTGACACCATCCATGCTCAGCCCTTGTTGGACCAGCCCATTGTGGCACCAGACCTGGCTGACTCCATGGCTGACTTCCAGGTCAGCAGGGCTACGACACGTGCGCTGGTGCACGTTGATGCCATCATGCCACGTGGATCTGGGGCTGCAAGGTCATCTACTGCACCAAGGAGGCAGGGCGGAGTGGCTGCAGGGGCAGCTGCGGCTCCATCCACCCCAGCCCTCACACACCCAGCCAGGACAGTGTCGGTCCTAGTCCATGCTGCTGACATTCCCCCTGACACCATCACACTAGAGCCAATGCCTGCACCAACTCCCATGCTGAGTGTGCAATCCCACACTCCTGATACAGAGTCCACCAGGGCTCCTGCCCCTAGTGTCCAGAGCGGCGCAGGACACTCAGGATCACCACCACCTTCCAAGCGGAAGAGGAAGAGTGCTCGTCCGGCACAGGCTGATGCCCCAGACACGGCTACACAGTCCGGCCCGTCCAGGAAGCCCAGCTTCACGGATGACGAACTGAATGCACTTGTCGAGTATGTGTCCGGACATGACAACGAGATGGTCATTGTTGCAGGATCCAAGACCACACCTGCACAACGCCAGGCACACTGGCAGACCGTTGCGGACATCGTAAGTGCCCTTGGAATCGTGAGGCGCACAGCCAATGATTGCTATAAGCGCTGGAATGACCTAAAGCGCAGGGCAAAGAGTAAGCTGGCCTCAAGTCATGCCGCAACTCTAGTGACTGGAGGTGGGTCTCCAGTAGTAGACATGGAACTCACTCCACATGAGTCAGTCGCTGGGACCTACGTCACGGAGGAACAGATCCAAGGCGTGGGAGATCTGGCTGATTACGAGGCATTGTCCGGTGAGTGCACATGCATGTGTGTGTCATACATGTGCATGGTGTGTGTGTGAGGGCTTCTGTTTGGGTGCCAGGAGAGAGTGTGTGCGCCTCAGTCGTATGGGTCAGCCATGTGCTTCATGCAATACTTCCTGCGCAGCTGCATTTGGCCATAGCAGTATCCCTTCTGCCAACAGTAGACATCTAGCACAACTGCACGCCAGTTGCCCTTGAAGTGTCACCTTGACACAACAGATTTGCTTATTTTTCACTGTTCATTCAGTCAGTTTGTTTGCATTCCACCACTTTCACTAGGCATGTCGCTGTCCACTAGTCACATGTCTGACATGGGTATGGCAAAGGGGAGTGACTTTGTTACCTGGATATCTTTTGTACACACATGTCCCTGTGCAATTTGACCATTACAGACTGGCAGCTCCAGGTGAAAAATCTGACCTGTCAGAATCAGAAAAGCTATTACATGCGGGAACTGGACTGAATGAATAGGTGCTGCCCTCCTCTCCATCTTCACTCAATAGCAATGGTACATGCCATCTGTGTGATGGCATGTGTGTTTCACCTGCCAATCACAGGCCAATGTGTGATGCCACTGCCAGGCAGCATGCAGAAAATTTGTTCATCTTCCATCTTGGTGTCATCAGTGTGTGCCGTTTGCCTGCACTTCATACGCAGTGAGGGTGCATGCATGGGAGGGTTTTAGTCATGTGGGACATGTCAATCAAGTACTGGTTCTCTTGCTTCTCAGCCCTCAATGTGTGCCATGGTGCTAATGCCTGTTTCCATTACTTTGTTTTCATGTCTTTGCAGGGGAAGACGCACCTGATACTGCTGGGGTTGTGGAGATGGCGCAGACCCAGGAGGTGTCCCAGGGCCGACCAACCACCAGTGAGGGACGTGGTGTGGTGGTGGGGGAGAACCCACAAGTGCTGCAGGTCGTGCTCTCAAGGGGTGTCTCTGGCTGCACCTCCCCCGAGCTGTACTCAGGTGTTGATTCGGATGAGACCTACGTGCCGTCGCTGGTGAGTGTTCCAGGGAGGGATTCTGTTCTGTCTCACCCACCTGCACCAGGGTCAGTACCCTCCATGGGGATGTCAGTGTTGGCAGCTACGCCTTTGGTGGTTACGGATGCAGGGTCACACTCCGCGACATCTGATCCTGTTCCTGGGCCAGCAGATCAGAGGGGGAATGCAGTCCTGCAGCCTCAGGCAGTGCCGGCACAGCAAGGCGCAGTTCGCCTTGCCCCAGACAGGTGTGGTGCCCGCCGACGTGGTGGCCGTACGCCACCTGGCAATACCGCATGGGAGCAATCCATTTACGGTATGGCTACCCAACAGGCTGCATCATCCGAGATGATGGCTCAGGCCATGGATAGGGTGGCCACTTCCATTGTCCCCCCAGAAAGGCTGATGGAGCGACTAGAGCAGGCAACTGACTCCATCTGCCAGTCACACAGGGAGGACATGTTGGGGTCCAACAGGGACAGGCGGGCGGCACTTGCGACTCTGCAGGAGGCCATCTCCATTGAGTCCCAGGGCCACAGGGAAGCCCTGAGGCAGGAGCTCCTACACCTCAGGACGACTCTTGTTGAGCTTGAGGCTTCCACACACCAAAGGACAGAACAGCAGCTGGAGCGTCTCACCCGTACGCTCTCAGCTGAGATGCAGGCAACGAGGGCGGAGGTCCGGGCATCCCGTGAGTTGTTGCATGGGGACCTCCGCACACTCATCCTCCAGAACCAGACCTACCACACCCGCATGCTTGCAGCCATGGAGGAGCAGACTAGGGCCTTGCGTGGGCTGCCTCCCATAGTGCAACCACCTCCGGATGCAGCTGCACAGGGTGATAATAGCGACAGCAGTGACACTACCACAATAGGGTAGCCGTGTGGGCCATGAGCCCATGGAGGTGTTTTATTTTCCCAGGATCCACGCAGGTGGGTTCTGGTGTGCATCCTGTCCTCGGACCTCCTGGGTGGCCTCCCCAACCCCCCCGGGCCCATCAATGGCCATTTTTGATTTTTTCTTATTTTCATTTTTATTTTGATTTCTTTTATTCCCAATTTTTTTGGGAGGATCTGTTGGCTCCGATCTGTTGGCTCCGATCTGTTGGCTCCGATCTGTTGGCTCCGATCTGTTGGCTCCGATCTGTTGGCTCCGATCTGTTGGCTCCGATCTGTTGGCTCCGATCTGTTGGCTCCGATCTGTTGGCTCCGATCTGTTGGCTCCGATCTGTTGGCTCCGATCTGTTGGCTCCCGTGGTTCCTGTGGGCATACGCTGCATTGTGGCTGGGCACATGCAGGCTTGTAATGTATTTGGTTCAGATGCTTGGGTTTGAGTCACACACACCCCTCCTGCTTCCCGTTTCCATGGGCTTGCAAAGGGTGTGCCCAAGTGACAGTGAATTACACAGTGACGTTGGACTCCCATTAACTGTGTGGCCAGTCTGTAGTCAATACTGTGTATACATTCCTAGTGCATATTGCTGTTGTGTTGTACACTGCATGTTGCATTGATGTGTAACTCTTCTTCTGTGTCTACCTCCCAATTTGCAGGTCCCTTCCTCAAGTCCACACAAGGACCTCTAGTCTGGCGATGGGGACCATGTTGGCAGCAGTGCACCTACAACTCTACATGGCGCCAACACTGCACAGTTGGTAGTGGTGGGAGTGCAGGCATTTCCAGGTGGTGAGACTACTAATATGTTACATTTTTGATGTCATGTTAATGGTACTACGTGCTCAAGTATGTTGTTGGTCCGGCATTGCTGTGAGCATTTCAGGTGTTGCAGGTTTCCAATAGTGCCACTGTACATAGTGAGAGTGATGTCATGTTGTGTGGATTACTTTGTTTACCTGCAATTAGCATGTCATGGCACGGTGTGTCGTGTGGCAGTGCTGGGGTTGGGTTGGCTGACATGGCACTGTCCTCTTGTTGCATTTTGCAAGTGGGTATTCATTTTAGCTGCTTCAATGTGTAACTTCACAAAACTGCATTGGTGGTGTCTGTGTGGGTAGGGATGCACACATTGTGACACTTCCAGGTGAACAATCTCAGGCTGACATGGAATTCCCGGTTCATTCTCCACACATTCAGGATCAGTGTCAGGTTGAGTCATCATTGATTGTCAGATGGAATGTGCCAGGGCAGTGTGCACTCCACAGGGGTGTGATTTCTATGTGAAGTAATTAGCCACTAGCTGTGTACGGGCTGCCTCCCCCCGTGCCCTTTCCCCTCCCATGCGCAGCGGCTGTGCATGTGGTTGGGGATGTGGGGCCACCACCATGTCCACGGCCAGGCCCCGGCGTGTTGCAACGTTGTGCAGGACACATGCTGCCACTATGATCCTGCACACTACTGGGGGAGCGTATAACAGCTGCCCGCCAGAACGGTCAAGGGAGCGAAAGCGTGACTTCAGCACTCCGAATGTGCGCTCCACTATGCCCCTGGTTGTGATGTGGGCTGTGTTAAATCTTACCTGGGGTGGCGTGGTGGGGTTCCGAATTGGCGTCATCATGTGGGGGCTGAGAGGGTAGGCACTGTCCCCTGTGGAGGTGGGGATTGGTATCATTGGTGAGGTTGTGACCTTGCTCAGTATCCAACATGCATGCATGTGCAGTGGCATACATACTCACCAAGCAGCCATGTATCGCCATGCCGCCCAGCTTCTAGGTCCCGGCTTAGGGTGGACATTCGGTAAATGAAGCTGTCGTGGGTGGAGCCGGGATAGTTGGCATATACTGAGGTGATGATTCCCTTGGCATTACATGCTACCTGCACGTTGATGGAATGCCAGTGCTTGCGGTTCCTATAGATGTGCTCAGATGCCCTGGGGGGACGTAGAGCCACATGGGTGCAGTCGATGGCACCTAGCACTTTGGGGAATCGTGCCACTGCGTAAAAATCCAGGGCGGCAGCATGCCTTTCTGCAGGTGTTCTGGGCAGGTATATGTGCCTGCGGACTGATGGGCGTGCAGTCATGATGTTCAAGACCTGGTGTAGGCAGCGTGACTGGGTGGCCTGTGACACCCCACCCACTATGGCACTTGTCCGCTGAAATGATCCAGTGGCTAAGAAGTGCAGTACATTGAGGACCTTCTCCAGGGGGCTGAGTGCTTGGGAGCACAGGGTGGGTGATGTGAGGTCATCCTCCCACTCAGTCACCAGGTCCAGTATGATGTGTGGTGGAAACCTGTACCTCCCATACACCTGGTCATCAGGCATCCCGAAAAGGCTGGTTCTGGGTGTGAATATTCTGGCCCTGACTATCCTCCTCCTCCTTTGGTAGCCCACTGCCACTGCTGCTAGGAACGGTATGTTCATCCTGGCGTCTGAGCTTGTTATTGTTAAAGTCCGCGATTTATGCTTAGCGCGTGTTCTAGGCGAGCGTGTGACCCGCGCAGCCCTGGAATCCTGTTGCCAGTCCAATAGCGTGTGGAAATTCACACGCACCACGGGATACAGCGTGTGACCCGCGCAGCCCTGGAATCCTGTTGCCAGTCCAATAGCGTGTGGAAATTCACACGCACCACGGGATACCGGTTCGCTGACGTACTTGCGTGTGTAAGTGGCCGCGCACCCATTAAATACACGTACATAGGCCAATCGCGTGTACGCGCACTTTTGTCCAATTACACGCGATGACACTCTGACGTGCAGTATCTCCACGTGTGCCCCGTCATCACGTCCTGAGTGGGGAACACCCGTGCGGGTCACGTCACAGACGCGCTTACGCGCTGAGGGACTCTGGTCCAATAGAATCGCGTATGCGTGCTGACGCGCTTACGCGCTAAGGGCCTTTCCTCGGATTTCACGCTGACGTGCAGGATTTTCACGTGCCAAATCACTCCGTATCAAGCTGGCCACGCGAAAACACACGGAAGCCCACGCTCCTGCCCAGAAGGCCGAGTTACTGCCCCCCAGTGCCCCGAGCAGCCTCCCACGTGCCATCTGCTGCTGCCTGCCTGCCTGCCTGCCTGCTGCCACCGTGCCCTGCCATTTGGTGCCTGCACATCAGCCATCTGCAGGGGTCCAGTTGCTGTGTCCACCCCTGCTGGAACTGAAGACTCCCGACTGGTATTACATCGCTCCACAGCCCAGCCCCAGGACCCAGTTGCCCACCCACACCTGCCTCTGGGGTTGCCATGTCGGGCACTTCCACATCTGGCACCAGTGGCAACCCCAGGCCAGAGGGGCAGAGGGGCACCAGCTTCACTGTCACCGAAGTTGGTGTCCTGGTGGAGCATGTCCTGGGGCAGTATGATGCCCTCTTTGGATCGTCCCGCGCCAGCAAGGAAGGACGGCAGAGGATCTGGGCCGACTGTGTGGTTGCCATCAACGCGGAGGGGGTGGCAACCCGCGACGTCCTGAAGATCAAGAAGCGCTGGGAGGACTTGAGGTCCAGGACCCTTGTGAAGGCCCGGCGCCTCGTGGAGGGGGGCCGGGGCCGCATGAGTACCATCCAGATGAGGGTCCTGGAACGCGTACGCCCAGCGCTCCACGCCCAGATCCTTGAGAGGGAGGCCCGTCTGGAGTTGAGCGGTAAGTGTCCATGCATTACTGTGTGTGACAGGGCATGTTGCGGTGTGCTGGTTCTATGATACTTGCCTGTATGTGTGCCATAGCCCATGTATGCATGTATGTGTGCAGGGACATCATGGTAATGCATGTGCGACCAGTGATGTGTGATGCACATGGTTGTTGCATGTGTTGAAATGCCGCATGGGGAGCCCTAATCAGATTATGAACATGAGAGCATGCCAGTCTCTGTACCTGAACATGGGTGGGGGTGAGGGATGGGTGCTGATGCCAGGTACATATATGGTAGCCATGTCTGTGTGCCTGACCTGCGTGTCTGTGACTTGTGCATGCCATGGATGCATGACACATGTGTGTGACAATGCAGAGATTCAGTAAAGCAGCAAAATTACCCTTGTATCCGCTGTGTTTGGTGTGTTTGGGGCCAGATGGATGTGACTGAGGTGATGTGTGTGCATGTGATGGGCATGAGCCATGATGCATGTGAGTTACATATCATTGAATGTTTCAAGAGTCCATTGGACATGCATGGAAATGTCCATGGCATGCACCATGCCTGTTACTGTGTGTGTTTTGCCTGGACTGGCCCATGTGTTGTGGAGGGACATGATGGACGTGTACTTTGACAGTGGTGCTCATCTGCTATTGCTTCCTGTCTAGGGGACCATTGTACAGTGCCCTGATGCTTGTGTTCTTTGTCTCCCTCTACGCAGCGGCTAGTGAAGAAGAGGGCGGAGACGGCGCTGTGGAGCAAGGCGGCGGGGATGCCCCCACGGCTGCAGCGGAAGGGGTGGGTGAGCCCCCACAGGGGCCTGCTACGGTGGGAGACGGTGAGGAGCCATCCAGGTTGGTGGTTTGCACAGAGGAGGAGGAGGCCGCCACTGGGGCACACATGGGGCCTGGTGGGGGCATCCCTGCTGGTGCAAGTGGTGCAGTCCAGGGCCAGGGGCAGGAGGCAGCACAGGTCACCGTGGAGGGGCCTGTGCATGTCGCTGTCCCTGACCCTGTGAGTGCACCACCATGCACCAGCAGGGATGCCCCGTCCCAGGCCTGTCCGCAGGTAGAGGGGATGTCCATGTCACCTGACTCCCCTCCACCTGCGGACGTGGGAACCCCTGGCCGTGCGGAGAAGGTCCTGATTGGGGTCGCGTTGCGCACGGCTGCGATTCGTGATGCCGTGCGTGCTTCCCGGGAGGAGCACGCACGTCATCACGAAGTGCACCGTGCCGACGTGGCCCAATTGGGATCGGCCATGTTCGGGGGTTTCCTGCATGTGTTGGCCAATGTGGCGGCCCTCTCCTCCTCTGTGCAGGCTATCCACCAGTCGTTCTCCTTGCCGTCTTCCAGCCCAGATGCCACCAGGGCCCCCTGTGGACCTGCCCCGACCAATGCAGCCAGCTCGGTGGGGATCCCATCCCTGCCACAGTCGGGAGTCAGAGATCCAGCAGGGGTGGACACCAGAGCAACTGGACCCCAGCAGATGGAGGATGTGACGGCATCATCGGGCAGGGCACGTGCACGACGGCGTCGGTGGTTTCCATCAGCCTGGATGCCGTCGTGCTGGCACAGGCAGTTGCGTCGGAGGCAGCAGCAGGCTCAACGTGGGAGGCATCATGGCTCGGGGCCATCAACATCAGGGGTGCAGGCATCGGCCGGAGGGCAGGAGAACCCTGGAATGGGAGTGGCTTCCGTGTGGGAGAGGTTGTGCCAGCGGATAGGTGCGGAGCGGCAGCGGGCAGAGGAGGAACGGCTCACGATGGTCAGGGCGGAGGACTCCATGCGGAGGGCGCTGAGGCGGGCTGAGTGCCTCGAGGGTCTTCGCAGGGAGTTTGAGCTTGACACTGCGTTATCCCTGCGGGACCTCGGGGCCAGGGAACATGCCCGCCTCCAAGCCATTGAGCAGGAGTTCGAGGATGCCCTGGCCCATGACAACAACCAGTGAGCCGTCCGAATAGCCCGCTGCCTTTGTATATAGTTGTATAGTTAGGGTTAGGTTTCCTTTGTTTTTTTGAATTTTTTTTGGGTTGCGATTGGACAATGCACCACTTTTTTGTATATAGTTCCCTTTTTAGTTAGTAGTCAGTTAGGTTTAATTTGGTAGGGCTCATGGACCCAGGATTATCTTCTTGATTGGCTTATTTTATTTTTTCAAAATTTTTTCATGGACATTCATCTTGTTTTGTTTGATTTGCTTTGTGTTTTTTCTTATTTGCTGTTCAATACATATTATTTTTTTAATCTTCAATGTGTGGTATCATCTCATTGCTTTCAGGCATGTCATGTTGGGTGTTTTGACATTCACTTGCAGCCATTGTGTGTGACAGACATGTGTTAAATTGCATTATTTGCATTGGGGGTGTAACATGTAATTGCCTTTGATATGTGGGTGGGTGTGATAGTTGGTTGGGCCTTTTGGCAGGGGAGGATGGGCATTACGGACATGATTGGGGAATGTTCGGACCCAGGTGCAGGGGGGCATGAATTGGACATGGGTGGGGGCCTGCTGGCAGGTGCCCCACAGTGCTGGGGTGTGTGGGTGGTGGGAGACATGAGTTGGACATGGGTGGGGGCCTGCTGGCAGGTGCCCCACAGTGCTGGGGGGTGGGGGTGGTGGGAGACATGAGTTGGACATGGGTGGGGGCCTGCTGGCAGGTGCCCCACAGTGCTGGGGGGTGGGGGTGGTGGGAGACATGAGTTGGACATGGGTGGGGGCCTGCTGGCAGGTGCCCCACAGTGCTGGGGGGTGGGGGTGGTGGGAGACATGAGTTGGACATGGGTGGGGGCCTGCTGGCAGGTGCCCCACAGTGCTGGGGGGTGGGGGTGGTGGGAGACATGAGTTGGACATGGGTGGGGGCCTGCTGGCAGGTGCCCCACAGTGCTGGGGGGTGGGGGTGGTGGGAGACATGAGTTGGACATGGGTGGGGGCCTGCTGGCAGGTGCCCCACAGTGCTGGGGGGTGGGGGTGGTGGGAGACATGAGTTGGACATGGGTGGGGGACTGCTGGCATGTGCCCCACAGTGCTGGGGGGTGGGGGTGCAAGGGGACATGTGTTGGTGTTCATTAGTTCAAGGAGACATGTGCCTTTGCTGGGGGGCATGCCCATGTTGGGTGGGCTGCCTGCGGGACATGACCAGGGATGCAGGGTAGTCCCCTGTGGTGTGGGCTGCCTGCAGGGGCCGTGGAGGGTGTACAGGGTACACCTGGGAGGACCCACACTGTCAAATCACATGTGGGACTCCCCGGCACCCCTGAAATACACGTACCGTGCAGAAATCGCGTGTAAAACTTCCCGCGCACCCCTGAAATACACGCGCCCAGGCTATTCGCGTGTAAAACTTCCCGCGCACCCCTGAAATACACGCGCCCAGGCTATTCGCGTGTAAAACTTCCCGCGCACCCCTGAAATACACGCGCCCAGGCTATTCGCGTGTGGGACTTCCCGCGCACCCCTGAAATACACGGGCCCAGGCTATTCGCGTGTGGAACTCCCCGCGCACCCCTGAAATACACGCGCCCAGGCTATTCGCGTGTGGAACTCCCCGCGCACCCCTCAAATTCACGCGCCCAGGCTATTCGCGTGTGGTACTTCCCGCGCACCCCTCAAATTCACGCGCCCAGGCTATTCGCGTGTGGAACTTCCCGCGAACCCCTGAAATACACGCGCCCAGCCTATTCGCGTGTGGAACTTCCCGCGCACCCCTGAAATACACGCGCCCAGCCTATTCGCGTGTGGAACTTCACGCGAACCCCTGAAATACACGTA
The DNA here is from genome assembly GCF_040938575.1 of Ambystoma mexicanum. Lineage (NCBI taxonomy): Eukaryota > Metazoa > Chordata > Amphibia > Caudata > Ambystomatidae > Ambystoma > Ambystoma mexicanum. Next base: position 127,955,611 of record NC_090936.1, on the reverse strand, counting down.
GCCCGCTCCCCCAGGCCCGATCGCGTGTGGAACTTCACGCGAACCCCTGTAATACACGTAGCCCGCTCCCCCAGGCCCGATCGCGTGTGGAACTTCACGCGAACCCCTGAAATACACGTAGCCCGCTCCCCCAGGCCCGATCGCGTGTGGAAATTCCCGCGCACCCCTCAAATTCACGCGCCCAGGCTATTCGCGTGTGAAACTTCACGCGAACCCCTGAAATACACGTAGCACGCTCCCCCAGGCCCGATCGCGTGTGGAACTTCACGCGAACCCCTGAAATACACGTAGCCCGCTCCCCCAGGCCCGATCGCGTGAGGAACTTCACGCGAACCCCTGTAATACACGTAGCCCGCTCCCCCAGGCCCGATCGTGTGAATAACTTCACGCGAACCCCTGTGATGCACGTACCCTGCAAATCGCGTGTGACACTTCCCGCGCATCCCGGTATACATGCACACGTATTTTTTGTCAGCGGGTGTCCGTGTTTGTGGGTACCCCTTTGCACGTCATTTTTCCTGGAGGGCCACAGTATGGGACATTCATCATGGCAGTATATAGGTGCTATTTGTTGGCGCACCTTTTGGCGCACATTTCTTACAGCCGCAGAGACGCTACCGCCTCCTTTCTTGTGGCGGTCGTGTTTGTGCCTGTGCGCTGGTTTGAGCGTGCGCTTTTTTCCCCTATTCTATTCCATGAATACGTGTTGTAGGCGAGCGTGTGGGCGTTCCGCGCACTTGTGCCCTGTACTTCCCCCGTGACGCCCACGTTTTGGCAAGTTGTTCCCCATTCCGAGTGTTACGCCCGTGTTCCGCCTACTTTTATTGCGTGCGCCGCGCTATGTGCGAATTTCGCTGTGGCCTGTGCGATTTTCGCTGTGACCTGGCGCACGCTGTTAGATGGCCTGTGCGCCAACGTGCGCCAACGTGCGCCGCGCACTTTTTTTTCGCACATCCGCTGGTTTTCTCGCGCACGGCCTTCCATGAATCGACGTGCGCTGCTTTTCGTGCGATTTTCGCACGTTCACTGCGATTTTCGCTATTCCACTGCGAATCGCACGTTTTTGCCCACTTGCGCCGCGCTAATTATTCCATGAATCGGCTCGATAATTGGGAACAGCTGCTAGGCTGAGGGACGGCCACGCCTGCGCATGGGTCCTCATTCTCTGTGCCTGGTGACTGGCACCAATGCCAACAAGTTAATCGCGCAGTACAATTGTACTAAGCGTAAACGATGGATCAACATTTTAAGTTTTCCCACACGCCTTCAAATGAATAAAATATATTAAAGGTTTTGTGGCAAGGGAATGACTGCTTCCAAAAAATGCATAGCCACTCTCCAGTTACTTTTAAAACTTAGTTCCAGGTTAGGGTTCATCAGGTAAGTACAGTGCTTTAAGTGGGCAGGGGCTAGGCGGGGCCGAGCCACGGCAGTCTCCAGAACAGGCTCCTGAGCCAGGGCCCTGCTGGGGGCCACCCCAACTAGCCCCAGCCATGCTGACACCTGAGACAGCCCATATAGCGGCTGCACGGTTACACGAGCTGCCTGCAGGTGTCAGCTCTTCAGATTAGAAGAAAAGATAAGACATCGCCTTTTCTCTTTTTCGAAACCCAAGTGTGGACACCTGCAAGCAGCAGGTGCAACCGTGCAGTGTGGGCTGCCTGATGGCTCTGTACTCTGAAACAGTAGGAGGACTGGACTGCCCAGCCCTCCTTTTATTCCTGAGTAAATAGCCATCACCCAGCATGAAGCCCATGGGCTCCTCACGCTGGCGGATGGCTATTTATTCGGAAACCAAAGGAGAGCAGGGCAGTCCAGCCCCCATCCTGTTTCAGCGTACAGAGCCATCAGCAGCGGGCAGCACTTTCTTTCAAGGAGCCTGTGGTTAAATCGTTGCACCACAGGGCTCCTTGAATGAAAAGGCTGCCTGCTAGGGCACACTGGTGTCACACCTTTGGTGCGCCCAGCCCCTTCTTTTGTTTAAAAGGAGGGGCTGGGCACATCGAAGGTAATAATGCCAGTGTGCCCCAGCTCTGCTTCTTTAAGCAGCCTCCACCGCTTAGGCGGTGTGGCCTAAGCATACCTGTACTTAGGCCACATATCCTAACAAGAGCCCCCCCTCAATATCTAATCCCACTTAAAGCACGGGGTAAGTACTTTACCTCTAGACACCCACCGGACCATCCATTCACTCTGTTAGCTACATTCCAACTGATATACCTGCGCCACGAAACACATTGTGTATAGGCGCATTATAAATACCCAATAAATAAATAAATATATATATGTGTGGAACACTCATTTCAGTCACTTGTATTACTGTCCAGCGCATCCAAAAACACAGAAGCAAGAATACTGCGCAAACTACCGCGAAGAGAACACATTACCCTGGCACAGCACTGAAACTGCTACACTGGCTACCAATAAAACTGCGAATTAAGTTCAAAACGATGTGCATGACACACAGGGCAATCCACGGCCAAGGAGCAGAGTTCCTAACGGAGAAAATAACCATCTACCATCCGGCAAGAGCTCTTAGATCAAGCAATGACATACGACTAGAACCAAAACCTTAAAACAAGAGAACATTCGGGGGATCTTCGTTCTCTCATCTGGCAGCAATATGCTGGAATCACCTACCTAAAAAGATACGCAACACAAAGGATCATCTGAAATTCAGAAAAATGCTCAAAACTTGGCTTTTTGCTCCGGAAATGGGATGAAACGACTACAAAGGGTTAGAACCCTTTGGAAAAAAGGTACCCAGTGAGGAAACCAGACCCTTGAATCAATTCCTCACCTAACCATAAGGCAGAGGGACCGCTGACCACCCCATCCCACATAACGCTAACCCACAGAAATATCTAGGTAGGTTAAATCCCTGCACAGAATGGGCTGGGAGGGACCAGAGTCCTCTAACTTAAACTTAAACTTCTCCGACCCAGGATGAGGGAGCACAAAAATGCAAGGATATAGATTAAAAGAGGAAGAGCGAGGAGGAGAGGAAAGAAAAGAAGAAACCTAGGTAGGTAAAGATCCCCACATGGGACGGATAGGGAGGGACCACAGTCGTCTAATCTAAACATCACCGACCCGGGATGAGGGAGCGCAGAAAAGCAAAGACAAAGTGGTAAGAGAGGGAGAGACACAGAAAAATAAAATAAAATATAACAAAAAATGTGCTAACCCAACTCTCAACTTTCCTCATACAACTCTCATACAGAAAACCAGACAGCCACCTCTCTGTACAACAATCCACACAGACTTCACCACACTGCAACAACAGACTAATAACGCATAACCCGACACAACAGCACATGGGAGTTTGCACAAACCTGTTAACCACGCTTAAGCTCAGCGAACGGCTCAAACGGAACTAAAGCTGCCAACACAACAGCACAAATCTCACTTTCCTATTCTCAACTACACCCTACTAACCCTTCACCGAACCCCCTTTTCCACACTCTCCTTTACAGATCCGCCAGAGCACCAGGAGACCACTTCGGTGGTGACAGTGCACGGTACAAATAACTTCAATATTAACATTTACTTGTCCCACCATTCCACACTCACCCATTGATAATATTTTACCAGTATTCTAAATAAAAGCCTTTGTGCAGATGCATACAGGCAAATAGCTCAATAGTAAGTGTGCTCGAACTTCAAAAATTTACCCTCTGGGGAAGTCAGGCTTTTCTGGGTAGGTTAGACACAGAGGTGTCGCTATGGTGTGGGGTGTTGGGGCTAAAGCCCCAGATCTTTTGGTTGTAGCCCTAGAGAGAAGTTTAGAGCCTACAACCGACAGCCCCGATATTAACATATTTTTTGTATTTATTTATTTGCATTTATAAAGCGCTCACACAGCCCGTGGGCATCGAGGCACTGTTACAAGAACATATTTTTCTTAGTTGCATATTTATGACGTGCTTAATAACCAGAGGTTTCTAAGCGCAGACTAGGGATTCAAACCTGTGTTGCTTGTGTCGTCTTGTTTCCAAGGCGAGCACGTTGCCGCAGAGCTATCCTACCAGGACATAGCCCCAGATCTTTTATAAAACTAGCTACACCCCTGGTTAGATCCACCCCACGGGATTCTCATGGGATTAGACCAACCCCACAGCATTCTCACTGGATTTCCCGAGGGCCGAATGTCACTGCACATCTCACAGCAGGTTTAGAGGCCTACTGTCTTATTGGCAGGTCCAAGACTCGAGAAGGGAGTTCAACTAGCCAATCAGAGGCACTGAGCCATTCTAAAACGAGTATGAGTGCTTTAAAATGTGCATATTTCCTGCTTCCTTTGTGGAATTTGTTTGGCTATCAAGTTAAAAGTGGGTAGGAGTGCCTCACACATGTATGGTTCCGGAGCACTTTTGGGGTGTTTTTGGTAAGTTTAGGAGTGTTTTCTAGTTGTTTGGAGATGTTTGTTAGTAGTTTGTGGTGTTTCGTGTTATCTGATCCCTGCTTTACCATTTCTGACAGTATCATTCGTTAGACTCCCTCTCTAATCTTCCTTTTTTACTCCCACTCCTGTTCAAGAAAATAAAAACAATACAATCTTTTTGTGCTTTTAGCTGTGCCCTTTGTGCCACGCCAAAATACATATATAAATAAATATATATATATATCCAACCACCTTTTCTTTACTGTGTTTGTAGAGAGACCTTCTTTTGTGAAAGCAAGAAGTCTGGCTGTGCCATGCTCAGTCACCTTCCCCACTGTTCGTGAGTTTCGAGAACTCTTTCTCCATCAGCGGACTCTCGCGAGAACCCCCACAGTTTGTGTTTGCCGCTTGTTTTGTATTTTGTACATTGACACCATCGACACATCAGGCACCTTAGGAATATTTGTATTTTACACATTGGGTCCACAGGCAACATGTCCTTTTTATTCGAGAACACCAGGAATGGCAAGCCTACCATTGATGCAATGAATGGGCAGTCCATCCCCTAAGGCTGTTGGAAGCTTTCTGAGGAGTATGGGTGTAGCCTAAAGGGAGGAGTTGTGGCGGGACACCCTTTTCTGTGACTTGGGTATGTAACAGACTGACAGACAGCAACACATCAGCTTTGCAGATGTTTGATGCCTGGCTACTGGACACTTCATGATCCATACTGCCTGGCCAGTGGCACTTGTGTAAGTTGTAATTGTAGTGCCCCCACACATGTATGCATTCTGAGAGAGTATCTAATGTGGGCCGTGCTTGTGTTGTGTGACTGTTGTCGATAGAAGTAATGCCGGATGACAGATGTGAAAACCCTGACTTCCACAAGGAGCTCTCTAGCAGAGGGTGGGTATGTCTTATGAGGAGCTACTGCATGGAAGGCAAGGGTCAAGATGGGAGAAATTTCTCAGAGGCTCTAAAAGAGAAAGGTCATAGGTGCATGATGAATGCGAAGCAACACTAACCCCCACACTCATCCTCTCTGTTCCTAGTAGCAATTCCTGAGTGGCAGCAAGAAAGGAACAGACGCTCAGAGCTTCTCATGTGGGGAATGAGGCAGCAGAAAAAAGCAGTTGTGGAGGCAGTTCACAGGAATCTGGGAAAAGGAGAAGGACCCCCAAAAGGCTGGGTGGCAGAACTGAGCACGGGCAGAGAAGTTCTGTTCAACACGCACGATGCCTGGTGACATGTCGCAGACTGTCTTCAGTTTTTATTGTTCCTTCTTCTCAAAGCTTGGATTGGAGAATTCCCAATGTTGTTCAAGTTGGTACTAGAGAGCTACTGTTTCTAGCCACAGGTGAAGGCTCACTTCTAGCCACATGTTGAACAATTGACAATCATAAAATGGGGTCACTTCTTTGTCGGAAACTATAGAACACAATGTACCCTAGCCAACGCCCTAGCTTGGATGATGTCATTGGCTTGTCACCTGCACACATCAGACACCAAAAAGTAGAGCAGGGTTGTTGTTGGGGCATCTGGTTGTGAAACAGATATTTGTAATAGTCACTGAGAGGCCTTAGCCAGTTGCTAACCTGCTGGTGAAACCATGTGATTGCCTTCTGTTTTTACATCCTGCTACTGCCCTGAAGTCACAAACCCCACTTGTAAATTGTTTTATGGCCCTCCGGCAGAGTGCGTCCCCCCTTTAAGCTTCATAAGCTCCCCTTCAGACCTCGGCCACCCCATAATATATTTCCCTGAGCCTCTCAAAGACAAAGAGTGTAGCCACTACCACAATGATAGCAGGCTGTCCCTCTGAGCATTGCCACACCCTAAAGTTAATGGCTATTCGATGTAGTCCTGCAGCTCTCGTGTGAAGGGAGTCTCTGTGAGATGACAGCCACTCCCCTTAAGTGCCTCATTCTTTTTTTTTTATTCTTTATTTAAAATTTTGCAATTAGATCAAGAATGGGCAATAAATCACAACGTCTCAGAACATTGCATAAAGGATGAAAAAAAAATGCAGAAACAGAAAACAAAAAAAAACAAAAAAAAGAAGACATCAATATACAATCTTCAAGGTGAACTAGTACCTACTCAAAAATGCTCCCCAGACCTTTGCATGTAAACTCAATTTTCCCATTTTTCTGTAAATACATTTCTCAATATTCGCTAAGCAGTTCATTTCTGTAATCCAATCCTCCAAAATTGGTGAGTCACGAGATTTCCAGCTCCTCAAAATCATTTTTCTGCAAATAGAAGCAGCTCTGAACAAAAATGTCTTTTCTGACAGAGAAAGGTCTCCAAGCAAATCATCGCAGCCCAGCACCATTGTTTGAAAATTCAAGTCAATATTTTGGTTCAAAACCCCGAGACAAAGAATACAAACCTCATGCCAAAACCCACGGACCCTCACACAGTCCCTCAGAAGATGTTCCATACTGCCTTTCTCACTCCAGAAACACCAACCCTTAAGTGCCTCATTCTTTCTCCTGTGCACAAAAACCTACATGATGGATGATTCTGTAGAAAATGCCTCCCGACAGCATCCGCAGTTGCTACAGAGTCCTGTTCTCCACATCCGAGAAGCAACAGGCAATGGAAGAAATAGATGTCAACATGTCTCATCACCCAGTCATACAGTGTTACTAGTGGAATGCGGCCTACACTTGATAGTAGAGCGCGGCCAGCAACAGATGCCTGCTGGCACTGACACTGGTTGGGCAGTCTCAGCAGGTGTGGGGATCCTTACTGGATGGTATGGTGAGCCCGACAATGTCCTGCTGCACATTAGCCCTGGAAGAAACTAGAGCCCTCATTTTCAATACAACTGGAGACAGCAGTGGCAGCAGCTGGTTCACTTATGAGGTCAGTGGTGGTAGAGAAGTAACTTGTCCAGTTAATCTCCTGGTGCCGCATGTCAATGTTGGTGGCTGTGGCGGCCGTCACCAGATCCAGGCCCCTGTATCACACTTATCACCCTTCACTGTCTTCACAGTAGGCAGGTCAAAATACTGACACACTCAAGACCACAGGAGGTGTGTGAAGGAGAGTGGTTTTCTCCCTAGGACCCCTCTGCCTACATTCCCCCCTCTGCAACAGTATGTGCAGGGAAAGAATCCTACTCCACCAGTGCCTAATTTCTTTGCTTTAAGACCCCCTGCCCCCTTTCAGCTGGGTTCTCTTCTTCCTGCAGCACAACCACCATAGGCTGTTTATCCACCAGAGACTCCTCCCTAATAACCTTCCCCTTCCCTGAGCCTTGGTCCTACTGGGTGAAGACCAATTCCTCCTCAGCAATGGTTCTCACCCAAAAAGGAACAGTTTTACTGCTTTTTTGGGGTGTTTGAAAATACTGCCCTGCCCTGCCACATGAGGAGCATGTCTCTTGTGAAAGAGCGCAATCCTGGCTTACTCAGTAAATAAATTAAAAAATCTTGTGGTGAACGAATCGAATGAAAGAACGAGTGGGGTTTCTTTGCAGGGAAAATATATAAATGTTGCCACCCAGTGACATCATCTTATGTTCCCCAATCCTTAGTGTTTATTATTTTCCTTTTTCTCTAGCAGAGAACTCAATCTCTAGTTATTAGGTAAACCCTCTTTCCCCAGTTGGCACTGGGCAAAATTTGTCAATCATGAACTGGACTGCATGTGCGCCAACACCTCCGACTGTGAGCTTTCTGTCTGCTTAAGGACACTGAGACAATGGACGTTCAAATGAGGCCAATACATCATGGTAGCCTGATTTGGATAACACAATGAGTCCTTCATTGGGACAGGAAGTTGTCAGGGTGGGGGGATTAGGACCTATGCTCTTCTTCTGAGGAGGATGGGATCAGAGGTACCCCTGGAAGGCTATGATAACCTGGAAGGACATCAACATGCGGTATCTATCTGCAGTGACACTGTCAACACAATATACATCAGAATGAATGGGCTTCTTTGTTTTAGGCAGGAGGGGGAATAGCGTACCAGAAGACCTGGTATAAGAGTTCCGGAATGATCGACAGTCATGTGGCAGTTGCATCCATTGTGTTATTATAGTGGCAGATCTGTTCAGGAGGGGCCTGGTTATAAGCTAGGATGGTGTCTGTTCGTCATGCAAGCAAACTAATAAAACTTGTTTGGCTTAGCCATCACCAGAATTGAGAAGATTAGTCTGATTGACTTTCACAGTTGGCGTCACTACTTGGACCCGTCGCACAATGCTGTGTGGCGCTGGGCTTGCAGACAACCCAGCTCTCGAAGACCCACATGCACAACCGGAGACGGTAAGGAGTCTTAATTGAAAAGCTCCACGGAGGTTATCAAGAGGAGCATGCCCATAAGTGTTGCACACATGTAAGCCACTCAGGGGAGCTGAGGGTCTATTCATAATGGTTAAGCAACGGAAAGTTGTTATGGTATGTTATGTTATGTTGAAGGATAGTTATACCATGCACTATCACCACCGGAGTGGTCCCCTGGTACTCTGGGGATCTGAAAAGCAAGAGGGTAGGGTAAGTTAGTAGCAATGAGCGGGAAAAGCGCAAGAGAGCTGTGATGTGCTGTTGGCAGCTTCCGTTCAGTTTACATCGTTCGTCGAGCGTAGGTGTGATTTTTCAGTCAGTATTTGTCATGTGCTGTTGTGCAAGGCTATGTGTATTTTTATTTCATTGTCACGTGTAGTGAAGAGCATTTGGTTTTTTAGGCAATATAGGCATGGTTGTGTTTTGTTTAGAGTTTGAGAGGTATAAGCAGAGGGATGAGTTTTTTAGTGGGTTGGTAGGTAGTGGTTCTCCTTCATACCTCTTCTGCTTGGTCACCTGTGGTACGCTTCGCTGCAAGTGTCGCGTATTGTGGTGTGCTAGGGGGGTCTCCCTCGTATATTCTGTGCAGGGTTGTGGGTTGTCTGCAGGGCTATTTAGTGGTGGTGCCTCCTCCACCGCCACTGTTCAGACTAAAGGATGTCTACACTGCTTTGTCCTCTGTCATATCCTGGTGTGCAGCACCACCATCGCCTCTCTAGGCCGCTTAAGGGAGAGGGCCTCTTCCCTGTGCCCCTGAGCTACATGGGCCTTGTGGTTTATCTGTTCGGTCCCCACTCTTTCCCCTTCAAATCTTATGCCCTCTGTATGTGATTCAACCTAGGATGCTGCCATCTCTATTGTTAGCCTACAGTAGGGCCCTCCATGGGAACGGGGGTCTCCCTCCCACTCAGAAGTATCTCCACCTCACTGCACTTGTTGTGGTATGGTCTAGTCCTCTGTCTTGCAATGTGTGTGTTCATTCCGAGGAGTCTGGGTGTTGCTCATTTGTGTTCGTCATGGTTCTGAGTGGAAGAGCCAGGTGTTTAGGAGTTTTCAGAATTTCAGATGGTACTTGATGTTTTGTATTTCTCTCACGAGGGAGTTCCACATTTTTGTGGCTGGGCAGGAGAATGCTGATCCACCACACTTTTTCCTTATTCTACGGTTTGGGTTCCAGACGGATGTCATTGCTGGATCTGAGTGTTCTGGTCGGTTGGTAAACAGTGATTTTCTTTTGTAGGAATTCTACTCCTTGGTTGTGGATCACTTTGTGAGTTATGCACATTGTTTTTAATGTGGTTCCTTTTTTTTACTGGCAGCCAATGTAACATATTTAGTGCAGGAGTGACGTGGTCCCTTCGTGAGAGTTTGAGGAGAAGTCTGGCCGCGGTGTTCTGTATAACTTGAAGTTTCTTCAGTAGAACATCCGGCATTCTGAAGGAATAGGCTGTTGGCGTAGTCTATCCTGGGCAAGATGAGGGAGATGATGGCTAATAATTTTGTGCATAAAGGAGGGGAATGGTAGGATGTTTTTGATAGTGTGTTCGTGGATGAAGCATTTCTTGATTATTGCATTTACTTGTCGTTCTAGGGTAAACTCGTTGTCCATTCGGATGTCAAGGTTTTTGACTATTTTTGAAGGCATGGGAGCTGTTACCAATTCTGTGGGCCATGGGATGTATTGGTTGTTTTCTTGGTTTTTCAATATGATCATTATAATCATGATTTCTGTCTTGCCCGGGTTGAGTTTGAGGCTGTTTGTGTTCATCCATTTGTACGGATCTTTCAGACAGTCTACCAACTTTGTGTGCTACTCTTGTACATCTTTGATTTTGTAGATGATTTGGCTGTCATCTGCAGAGTTGTAGCAGGTGAGGCCATGCCTTTTGATGAGGTTGATTAGTGGAGTCAAGTAGATGTTGGAGAGAAGTGTGGATAGGGAGGATCCTTGCGCTACTCCACAGATGGTGTCTTGCGGCGTGGATAGTTAGTCTTTGTGGTATGATACGTGAACAAGATAGATATGTCCAGGCTCAGAACGTGTTGTCTTGAACACCAATTTAGCAACAAGGATTTTCACCATACTATTATCTACATTTGTGGTCAAAACACAGATACCCGACTGCACAGAGGGTGCCTCAATAGGCTTGTGGCAACAATCTGATGAATTGCGCAGAGAACATATGAAAAAGGAAGCAGCCAATCAGGTCTGGGATGGGGCTGAGACTGCCCTGGCAGTTTGGGATATTTATCATGGGCAAATGCTAGATGGATGTTTGGGCCAATTAGATCTAGCAAAACATGGCTTATCTCTCAAGGCACAGCTTACCAAAAAATACAAATCTAGGCGAGCTCCACATAATTTGGGCTCTCTGTGTGCTTACAAGAAACACAAATGTACGGCTGATACATGGAGTGATTTCCTCTAGGCAGAAAACCCAATGGAACATTACCCGTGAGGAAGTACAAGACTACCTGAACAATTCCTGAGCATCCGTAAAGTTGTGAAGCATAACAGCTGGCTAAGAATTCTAGCAAGCAAATCTGGAATACCAAATTCTTTGGTCCTGAAGCGACTTCTAGCAGTACAGTGAATGGATCTTTGGACCAGTGAAAATCAGTTGGGTTCTTCCAGTAGAATTGTAGAAGGCCAGTTTGCTAGGTGCAATTGGGAATGAGTTGCACACTGAGAGGTCTGGGATGTGCGATTGCCCGGTGATTCCCCCAGATACCTGAAAACTGCCACAGCGATAACCCCTGACTTTTGGCTGGAACATAAACCCTCTGTAATCACCTCAGCTACAATGTCTCAATAAGTTAGGGAAGGGTCAGTTGTTATTAGGGGGCAACAGGATTTTCTGGATGGAAGGGCAACAGGGATATTGCTAACAGGTAGACTCTTGTTTTGGGGAGACGATATGCGTGTCAGGATAGGAAGATTACAACGCAGAAGAATTGGTCGAATTCGAATTAGCTGATTTCTTTTTAATGAATCTGGCCGCAAATATATGTGGGGGGGGTTGGGTAATCATGATAATAAATATGGGGGTGATCAATGGAGTTGCGGGGGGGTCTCCAGCCCACATTTATCTCTGGCCAAATTGAATTAGAGAAAAAATCATTAGATGAAATCATATTCAACAAATTATTTTTTATGTAATGATATAGAACCATGTGTGTTGAGTTGCTTTCTGTTCGTACAACCATCTTTGGTGCAGACAGGTAGTCAATAGTTAAATGTGTTCTGGCCAGTGTTAGAAAGAAAATCAGTAAGTTTGCATTTACAGTTTTTGAAGGGTTGGCCCAAGATTGTCCTTAGGAGATTTGAGGATTTAGAGAAATAGATCTCAGAGGTAAAAAGGATAACAGAAGTATAGGACAAGTCTGTAAGTGCTAGCCGTAATCATTAATGAACAGAAAAACGCATTTAATGTTGCTCACCATGAAGCCACTCTTTGTATCCCTGATGGTGTTGAATGTTCAATTAGCAGTAAAGTCTCTGAACACTATCTCACCACAACCGTATGTGTAATACTGTTCCTTATTTTATTGGCAGGTATCATCGAATGCTGCCATAGATTGTGCAGAAGAGGCGAAAAGGGTCGAATTGATACAGTGCCCACCAGAACCGTCCAACACTTTTCTCCAGATGAGTTATACCTGTCCTTTGTATAATGAGAGATGAGTAAAGAATCTCACACACACTACAAAAAGAATAACAGCGATTAATGAAAGTTTAAATTTGAATGAATGCAGCAAATCCTTGTTTAGATTGTAATTTAGAGTAGCGGTAAAGCCTGAAAGATGATGGCCCAGTTCCTAATAATGTCATACTCTGTACAGTTAGAGAAAAACTATGTTGTTGCTAGATTAGGAGCCTTTCATCGGGACCGGAAGTCATCAGCGGCATATAGGCACTATGCCCCTGTCCTGAGGAGGTTGGGACCGTCAAGTAAACCTGGATGGCCATGATATTTCAGAAGGAAATCACCACGTCATATCATTCTGCATCAACATTGTCAACAGACTATCCATCAGAATGAAATGGTTCTTTGATTTTAGGTAGGAGGCAGGAACAGCATGCTGGAAAGGCGTCATGTAAGAGTTCTGGAACAATTGACTTTTTTGTGGCTGTGATGGCTGTTATATTATTAAAGTGTTGGGTATGGATGGCTGGTTGGATTAGTCAGGAGGGAACACGTTGAAGGCTTGACTGCGTTCTGTTTGTCTTGTAAGCAGAATAATACATCTCTTTATGATTAACCATCACCAGAATTGAGAAGACTAGTCTGATTGACTTTCACACCCTGTCCCTTTACTGCCCCACCTGGATGACCACATGTTGCAGCCCGGCCTCCACGAATGACCATGCCAGATGTTATGCCTCACCTGCCTCTGTCAGATCCTCCAATGGAAGATATATCCCCCTGTCTCAGTGCTCAAGTGGGCCTCCTCTGATGGATTGCCCCTCTTCCAATCCTTTTTCTCCTGAGGTCACCCCAATGCCACAGCCTCATTGCCATCTTAGAAGGCCAGTAATGCGGCATGACCCGTGCCCATTAACTGGTGCCAACAATTAACACAAGGTTTACACCATCCTGCTTTTCCTCTCCTACTAGCTCCTTCCCTCCCTAGTGCTTCAAGCATGCCATTCTCCACCTAGGGGAACTGGATTTTTTTTTTTTATTGAATTTTTTCGGTTTTGTGTTCACAGTCAAACATCCAATAACATAAGTCAGCCTGAGGGACAACCCCTCATAACAACAATTCTGATACTGTAACCTATCCTTGCAACCCCAACCCCCCCTTTCCAACCCACCCACCCTGTGAACAGGTCTCATTGAGTCCAGTTCTTAGATTCACCATCAAATAGATCAATGCCCGAGTGGTTCCTAGGGTGCGGGTCCCAATTTATCCTCCTTCAGATTGCCCATAGAGCTGCTAATAAAAGGTGGCAAATTCCTGGGCCACATCTCCAACAAGGGAACTCAACCATCCATCTAAACCCCGTACCCCACATACCCACCTCTCGGCCCACTGGCCCCTCAGTCTGGCCGCCAGCAGAGCGTCAGCCTTATCCCCGTTCTCATAGTACCTTTGCTTAAAAAATTGCAAGCCGGCGATCACCTTCCCCACGTCCAGGTCCCGAAGCTCCTGACCCTTATCCCTCGCTACCTCCCGGTCTACTCCTATCTCCTCCTCTCCTTTACCCTTCATCATCTCTAACTTTCAGATCTCGTCTCTAAGTTTCTCCACATGTAGGGTTCTGATTCTCTTTTTAGCTGAGCCTTCCCGAATGGTGAGGCCTCCCCATGTCACCTTAGCTGCGTCCCAAGTCATGCCCAGCTCCACCTCCCCCGTATCATTCAGGCTAAAGAACTCTTCTATCGCCTCCTGCATTTCTTTCGCAAAGACCACATCTTTCAACAGGTTATCATTACAACACCACAAAGATTCCCAGGGTCTCAATCCTGTCAATGTAATTCCCATGACCACCATGTCATGATCTGACCAACTAAAAGGTGAATGCTTGCTAGAGGTGACCCTACTGACGTATCTCTGTTTGAAAAACCAATAATCGATCCGGTTTTGTGATCCATGGACTGGGGAGAAAAAGGTATAGTCCCTCTGCGCGGGATGACCCTCCCTCCATACATCCACCAGCTCCTGATCCTGCATGTACCCCAGGAGCCCCCCATCTTGTCACCCCGCCTCGGCCCCTACTGTTTCCTGCCCCCACTGTAATCCATAGCCCAATCCACCCACATGTTGAAGTCTCCCCCCAATAACAGTAGGCCTTCTGTCCGACTGGGTATCTATCCCATGGCTTCCTGCAAAAACTGCATCTGCCCTGTGTTAGGGCCATACACCGCAGCGATAGTTAGCTGTGCCCCATCCAGGGACCCATTGACCAGCAAAGCTCTCCCGTCAGCCCTTTTCCAAACCAGTAGGCTAACCAACCGCACCCTATGATTAAGTAAGATGCCTACACCCCCCTCTTGGTGGGTCCGGAGGTCCAGAAAGCTTGTCCAACCTGTGCCCTCGGGATACGTCTCTCTTACCCTTGAAGCAACCTCGTCTCTTGCACCAGCAGCACGTCAAGATCTCTATTTCGAATCTCCCTCCCCAGCAGTGAGCGCTTGGTGGGAGAATTCAGGCCCTTGATGTTCAGAGTTCCCATTTTAAGAGCCTCAGCCTGGCCCTCACGTTCAAATCACGCCATTTGGACGCGCAAGACCCTGGCCCCACCACTCCATCGCTTGCAATGCAGTGTTTCCCAAAGTTGTCTTCACCTTGACCGCCTTCCTGATACTTCCTGCCTCTGCCCCGCCCCACCTCCATTCCCCTAAACAGAAACTAATCTCCCCTCCAAGACGCCCACCATGTGATGGGCCACCAGGGATGAGTGTTTGCACAGCCCGTCATTCCATATACCACCACACCTCGCTCCAATATCATAGCCTTATATTCTATTAGGACTGTGCCATCCCTTTCTCCTTCTCAGGAGTCCCCAGAGTTCTTCTGTGGAGGGGTTTTGAGCTTTTTGAACTACCTTCCATCCAGCATTTTCTTCTTTACGCTCTATGGACCCTCTGGTCTACGCTGTTCTGCTGGTGCGACTGTCAATTCAATTTGAGATCTGAGGCTCCAGTTTGGAGCTGAATCACTACATGAGACCAATAAATCCATTGTGAATTGGGATTCATTGGCACAAAAAGCCTGTCATAAACTTGTGAGATAGCATGAATTGCATCAAAAATATTCAAGGGGCAAGTGGGTTGTATTTTGCAAGGTTCATCCAGACCTTCTGAGAAACATTTGTCTGACAACAAGGCTGGTGTAGTAGTTGGGGTGGTCAGGAATGGTCCCCACGAGCACAAGGGGTTCATGTTGCATGCTCCATATCGATGACTGGGGGTGAGGCGAACTGGGCGCGATGTTGCAATTTCATATGCATCAACTGAAGTTAATAATGGATGGGATATGTCACTTTCGTGTTACTTGTTTTATTAGAACTAATACATATTAGATTCGAATGTGCGCAGAAAAATAAAATGTTAAAATCACCAAATGAAATATAAACTTGATTCAGACATGTACTATGGAGTACACAGAAGCAGGCAATGAGGAGTTTTTATAATGCACACATGAGAAAGGGGATCTGTCCTCCACGAATCCACTGTAAAGGAAAGATGGTATTTACCAAACATGAATACACTCTGATAAAACATGTAAATGGGATTTATGAATCTACCTGTAGTGGGATTTGTATAAACAGATTAAAGCACAGCAGTCAGGGGTTGACTTTCAGAAACTGGTTCTGCAGAACTTCAAAGGCCAGAGGATTGGTGAATCAGTAACTGTGACCTTACAGATGGGCAACTCAGCTGAAGGAGCCGGCCATAGTTTTTATGGTCTGATAAGTATCACAGATAGCAGATGTAATCTCCTGAATCCATTGGAGCTTGACAGATGGTTTTCACTATTTGTTTTTGACCAGCAGTGAAACATGGGGCAGGTCAATGCTCAGGGCTAAAGTAATTGAAACCCAGGAATTTCAATTGCAATTTCTGATGTGCTGTATGGAATGGAATGCCATATTTGTTTAAGGTACAGCTGTGCAGGGCGACTTGACATAGCATCACATCGAAGTGCCTCTAGTTCACGTGAGTGCACTTTTGGGAGGTAAAGCAAGGAGAGACAGGGGGTTGTTTTCTCTTCATTATAGGGGGTTGGTAAAGGTAGAGTCGGAATATGGGATTTACGGAATTAATCAAGGTTGCAGGGATCGGAAACATGAATGCTCTAGTGGAGTGATTGAACTGTTCTATGCTGTCAGTCATTTTTATGTATATTTTTTACCTAGTTTGTTATTTTAGAGGTGTGAGGTGGTATCCTACTTGGCACACCCACTGTGGGGTTTGTCTTGATACCCTTTAGTTTGCTTGTATAGTTGGCTGGAGCCCTCACCTGGGTGATGGCATTTTACGGTAAGCACAATGGTAGATACCTTTCTGGATACTTGGCAGTCTTCTTGGTGTATCGGCTGTTCAGGCGGAGCCTTCGCCTTGAATTTATCAGTTAGTTGAAGTCATAACAGGAGAAACTTTGTGTAGTAAGGGAAAGAGAGTTTAATAGCAGAGAGGGCTATACTAGTAAAAGAAGGAAGCGAGAGCAGCACTAAAGTAGTGAAAAGCATTGCGTCCTCCTATTCTCAAGTGCGGGCGATATCTCAGAGATGTTGGCCGGCAAATGTTTTTGATAAGATGTTGTCTTTTGTGTGAGAGTGGTGAAGAAGAATTAAAGCATTAAAGCGACTAGCTGAGTGAGGTAATTGCGGTATAAACGAGTATGGTGAGTGAGTGTGGGGAATGATTAAGCAACTGGATAGGGGTAAAAAGGGGAATTCTTTGGGTGGAAATTGTTTGTGCCGTGGGTTCGTCTCAGTATTGTTTTTTGTGACTTATTTGATAAATTGGCGTGGAGTATGGAGACTCCATTGAATCCTTTGTGTCAGGCACTTCCTGCTATAAGGCGAAAATTCAAAAGTAGTATAGGGAATGGCTGCGGGAAACTAAGGGGAAAATGCTCAATTCTTCGCCTATTGAGGGAACCTCTGACAGGAGTTTTCTTTTCTTGCACACTGTCTTGACTACAAGGCACAAGGGCTCGAAACTAGAGAAGTGGTTTAATATCTTAGAGCTATAGAGAATGTATGAGAAAAGCGGGAAGGGCAATTCTGTTAAATTAGAAGATGGGCAAAAAAAACAGAGGGTGCAGGAATTTCTTCTGCACCACCCCATATGGGTGCTATCCTTTTTTCGCGCTCTGAAACACTTGTGTACGAGCGCGATATAAATAAAATATCATTTCATTTCATTTCATCATTTATCGCCCCTAGAATGGTAGACAGACCCTGAGTTCAAACCTCCTTTTTTCCCAGCAGCCACTCAGTGGTTGCGAGATGGACATAGATGATGCAGCCATCAGTTGCAATGCCTATGAGGTGGGATAGCGAGGAGAGTGGAAGGTTAACTCCTTCAATGGTTAAGGCTGCAGAGAGGTTGTGAACAGAGAGCGGGAAAGGAATAACTCCCCTGACTGCTAGATCAGCAGACAGATTAAGGGTGGAAGAACGAGAGACAGTGAGGCCAGTGGCTAGAAAAGCAGATGAAGGATTGACAATGAGGGAGAAGGAGGAGGTTAGGCCATTTCCTGCTAGGATAGAGGATAGGCTGCAAAGAGTGATAGAGACACAAGAGTGCGAAAAATGAAAGAAGCGCTGAGGCTAGGAGAGGAAGAGGGAGTGCTGCTACTGCAGCAAAGAGATGACGAGCGGAAAGAAGGGAGAATGCAGGTAAGAGATGCATAAGAAGGAAGGTGGAGGAATACGCAGGTTCTTGTAAGATTGGATAAATCAGTTAACAAAACAGTAATGTGGATATTGAGGACAGGATGCTGCCACAGGCAAATGGGTTGAGCAGGGAGGAGGGAAGGTGGCACCCTATGGTAGTGATTAGTATACTTCCGTGCTTGGAGAAGGGTCAGAGGACTGGTATGCCGAGCTTGGAGAGCAGGGCATAGTCACCTTACCTCCTGCTCCTGTAGCAACAATATAAAGCAAACCCTAGAGTCATAGGATGCACAGGGGTACTCTCATGGCCATAACAAGTAGTAGGAGAGAGAAGGGGGAAGCCCCAGTAAAACTGGGTGTTGCTCAGTTGCCATTACTTCAGAAGGGCACACATAGACTGGAATAACCTGATGAAGCCATCCCCTCGCTCACTGCAGGGGCGGGAAGTGGATTAATGCATTGGATAAACATACTGCCAGTGTCACGTTGGCCATAGGGGACATGAAAAGCCTATTTGTGGCTCTGATGGGGGAGCGATTAGATGAGCTTTGGAAATGAGTGTTTTATCTGGGAGTACAGTTAGATACACACACCCACGATGGAGCAGGTTTTAATAATTATAGGGAGCAGGTTTGGGGGCACTGAGAATTATGCATCTGGATATGGCAGATATAAATTCGATTTTAACGAAACCATCAAATTGAAGGATGATCCTGGAGCACACATCCAGTTAATCCAGGAGATGTGGAGGGCAGAGACAGGCGTGGGATAGGACCAAAGCGTGGAAATTGTTTACCACCTGCTAAAAAAAGGGACTCCCTAAGGAAGTCCAACATGATCTAGATAAGGCGGTAGGAATGGCGGCCAAGAGTTGGCCAGAGATTCAAGCACACATTGTGAGTTTTTGTAAAAGAAGACAAGAAAAGGAGAAGTAGAGTATAGAGCAGGCTCAAAAAACAGAGGCTAAGCTCGTTCAAAAGAAATTGGTGAAGATTTATTTGGAAGATGTGGTCATTACAAACTCTATGGAGGGACCGCAGGGGCAAATGGGAAAACAGGGGCAGGGTAAATCGTGTATGACACAGGGGTGGATGGACGAGTATGCTACTGGTCCAATGCAAATGAGAGGGATTTCGAGGGGCAGGAGTGGATTTGGAGGAATGGGTCATTGGTTTAATGGGCCAATGGGAAATAATTATGCAGGGTTCTATGGAATTTAGTGTTGGTCGTGTGGAAGGTTGGGGCACGTTTATGTATGTATGTATTTATATTTATAAAGTGCAATAAAACCAAGCCCCGAAGGTATCTGGGTGCAAACAGGGAGACCAGACAGGATGGCAAGGATTAGACCCTATACAGAGAGGCCTTCAAGACCTGAGAGATGTCACAAGATTGTCTTGAACAACCACAGTATTTCAACATGGGAGCACAGCAGATGCACTCCCCGGCACTCCCCTGTGCAAACACAGCAGACATGGGTTGAACAGAACCCAGCGACCATGCCACACAAGCATCAGTGCAGACATGGGACAAGAATCCTTTACCCCAAGGAGCAGTTACTTGCTATACTGGAGCAAGTGTTTTTGGAGCCACTCCTTTTTCATTCCATGGTGCTCATATGTACCAGGAGAAGGACAGCCCACAGGGGTCTATGATGTGTTTAATACTGTACTTTACCACTGAACGCAGGGGGAACCCCAGATAGGTGTGCAGGTAGGTATTCAAACGTTCTCATTCATGCTCGATACTGGGGCAACACAATCTTGCATTAAGGAAGGTGAGTTCTCCTTGTCAGGCAAATCGATGGACACACAGGGATTCTCCGGGTCTATCTTTTTGGTTCCTTATTCTGAAGATCTTCATAATAAGGTATATACTCAAAATCTATCTACCCCTTTGTTGGATTGTACAGATACCCCAGCAGATCTTTTGGGAAGAGGGCTGCTGAGTAAATTACAGATGTTTATTGCTTTCACAGAGGATTGTATAGTATGCTCGACTACAGGTTTGTTTCTGGTAGGAGAAGCAGCTTGTTTACATGCATATTGTATTGACAGCGTGAATAGGGGATTCCTGTACATTCAGTATTGTTTCTTTATGCATTTGAGTTGGGTGCCAGGGATCAGAAATCAGACATGGCGGGTACCGATGGAGTTTTTATTGTGGCCTGATGTGCCACTGTAAGTTACACCAGGCACTTTAGGTTTGATGATTCTTTTAGAGGCAATAGTGATCAAGAAGAACAGAGTGGTTATCTTATTCACAGATGAGGAAGGTGGAGAGTGGCACACAGTTGTGTGCATCGATCCAGCCTTATCGCTAAGGGACGTGTCTTGTGAGCAATTGTTCAAAGACACCAAAGACCACAGACCATGCCCATCATTCAAAATACATTGCCATATTGGAAGGAGGAAATGGGAAAGGTGCCGGACCATTTGTGGGTGGGCGATCCTCATGATGTGGGGCTGCTAAACAGTGTTTGAGCAGTGAGGAACAAATTTAAACCTGGTGTGATATTATTGCGGATTAAACAGTACCCCATGCCTATGCAGATGGGTGAAGGGATTTGTGAGACCATTATTGGCATTGTTGAAGCAAGGCATAACACAACCTTCTGTGTCCCCATGCAATACGGCCATCTACCCTGTGAAGAAAGCGAAAGGGTCCAGTTGGAGGATGATTCAAGATTTGCGCCCCCCCAATAATATTGTTTAGTCGGAACTTCGGGTGGTACTGAATCCTGCCACCATTCTCTCTAAAATCCCTACTGGGTCGACCCACTTCATTGTGATTGATTTAAAAATGTGTTTTTCTCTGTTCCCTTACACCCCGATTCTCAGTACCTCACAGTGTTTACCTTTTGTGGTCAGAGATTAGAGCACACAAGCTTTTGCCAGGGCTTCTTTAAATCTATGAGTGTCTTTAACAGGGTGGTTCAATGGATTCGGGGAATTTACATGTGCCCAGTACCTTATTTCAATATGGGGACATTCTGTTGGTTGGTAGCACTTCAGAGGAGCAGTGTGGAGGAGACTCCATTACCCTCCTCACCATGCTTACAGAGGAGGGGTACGAAGTGGACAAAATAAATTGCAATAGTGCCAGACAGCGGTGGTATATTTGGAGCAAGTATGTTATATCCTCGGTTTATGACAGTGGAACATAAAGGATACAGATAGGTGATGCCTCAGATTTATGACAATGAAACACTTATCAAAGGATATAGACTGGTAGCCAAAAAGGATACACTCGTAGTCTTTCCTGAAGTAACTGGTAACCTGAAGGAGAACGACGTCCTGTCAAGATTAGACCTTTCAATTATGTCACTCTCTGACTAGAATGAATTCTACAGCCAAAGAGAGCTATTAGTGGATAGGGCATGAGTGGACCAAGATTCACCAGGCTGTTGGTGGAAAGGAACCATATTAGAACAGGGCTATAATCAAGAGGACAGAAGGGCCTATCTAGGTTACACTAACCTGAAATCAGCACAGCCACAGGTAAGTCCAAGAATGTCCGATGGCAATCCAAGGAAACAACAACAAGGAAGGGAGTTAGTAGAGGAGTCTGACCCGGACGGAACAATGGCTGCACTAGAGTCGGGTTGGTGCATGCAGGATAGCGTCCAATCAAGTTCAGTGCACTTATTCAGTGTAGGTGAGAAGAAGAAATGGAGAACCTTGATCCAGGTAGGTAAGCCCTTTTGCAGTAGAATGTCCAATTAGGATTTCATGACAAAAAATTGGGACTGAGCTCACGATAACAACAGCACAAGACACTCCTATTGAAATAAGGGTGGTAAATAAACAGGAGTTGTATACCCGCAATAGAACTGGAGCAGAGATAAAGGCAGGAAGGGAATTGGAGCTCTACTGGATGGAATTTCAGAATGGATGCTGACCATGGAAGTAATCTGGCGACTCCGAGTGACACCAGAGCCGGGAGTAGCCGAACGCTGCGTAGGAACATGGGAAATAGCAACTGCTATGAGCGGAACCTGGAGTGACAAATAGGGAGCAGGAAAATGCTGACTGCAAAACACTGAGTCTGCGAGGAAAATGGCAAACTCTAAGCTCCAGAACGCCTTGGAGTAAGAACAACGATCAGAAGCGCCGTTGATTTGAATTGGCCGTGTTAAATACAGTCACCTGACATTCACATAATCATGTGACCACCGTAATGTTGAATACGGCACACAGTTCCGAGAATGACCACGTGATTAGGACTTGCAAATGTTTCGTAAACAAGAAAAAGACTGTAGTATCAAGGTGACACCATTAGTAAGAGCATTAATAGCGGCGCTTCCCAAACAATCTCCAAAGTGTATAGAATGGCCTGGCCGTTCTGAAAGCTGCATGTACAGGTAATAAGGAGCGTTTAGGAGGAGATAGAGATGTGCCGGGTGTACCCTGAGCGACAGGCATGACAAGTAATATCACCTGCAGGAAAGAAGGTAATGATGGAGAGAGACCCTGCAGTTCAGAATACGCCTCTGCCAGTCACAGTGAAACAGATTCAGCAGTTTTCCGGACTCTGTAACTATTGTAGATCATTGATCTTTGATTACTCTAGTTATTCGAGGCCTTTTCTGTAGGGGATTAAAGAAGTGCAGATGGTGAAGGGGCTGATAGAATGCTCTGGGGAAATGGTGACTTGCTTTTCAGGAACTCAAGACTGTGATCAGCAATGCTCTGGTCTTGGCGACAACCAAATTACAATATGCCCTTTTATTTGTTTGTGCATTAGAATGGGCAGGTGATGACAGTGTTCCTGACCCAGCAGACATTGTTAGGCCACAAACCTTTAGCATCCTAGACCCAGTGATGCAGGGAACGTTCCATTGTGGGTAAACTTTAACAGCAACAGCTTTTGCGATTCAAAAGTCTTCAATCAGTACTATGGGTTGCCCGGTGACATTGTACATGGAGCATGCAGACTTTGCGATCTTAGAGAAGTCTAAGTTAACGTTAACAACTCAGAGAGTGTCAGGGTATGAGGTCATTTCATCAAATTCATTGAAACATCCTGTGCAGTGTCACCTAGTAAATCTTGCAACATTTGTAGCCGAACCAGTGAAACCTGATGCCATGGTCCATGATTGTGCCACTTGCGAGGAAGAAGAGGAATGTAATCTCCTGAATGCCTGGGAGCTTGACAGAGGGTTTTCGCTATTTGTTTTAGACCAGAAATAAAACATGGGGCAAGTCAATGCTCAGGGCTAAATTAAATGAAACCTAAGAGATTCAATTGTATTTTCAGATGTGTTCTGTGTGAAGAAATGATGGTTATTTAGATT
This sequence comes from Ambystoma mexicanum, assembly GCF_040938575.1. Lineage (NCBI taxonomy): Eukaryota > Metazoa > Chordata > Amphibia > Caudata > Ambystomatidae > Ambystoma > Ambystoma mexicanum. The sequence goes on along the minus strand of NC_090936.1, from coordinate 127,932,281 downwards.
AGAATGTTCCAATGGAGACAGAGAACCGGGGGGTGAGATAGTTATCAATAGTTCAAAGAATAACTGGTTTACTCAGCCTTCTTTATATCGCTTGAAGACTTTATGCAAACCATGTGCAATTAAGAGTTAAGGTTAAAAAGGATTAGGCTACTTATTACTAGTAATGAATTATGTTTCCATACAAATGTTTGACTAACTGATGATGGCATGACCTACCACAAACAAATCCTAGATGAGGTGTGTTCTTCACATGAGATGAAGATGGTAGTTAAGATAATGGCTACCAATGAGATTGTAAACATTGGAGAAAGATGGGATTTCTTTGAAGAGGTTTTGTCCAATCACATGTGAGGTGTGGATTGTAATAAAGTATATTGGAGTGTTTTAACTGTTGCAAAACTGTATAAAATGTATCAACTGATGTGGTTAATTGAGACTTGGGTTAGTTTGGATTTGGTTTGTCACCGAAAATTATATTTGTAAGATAATCATAGAAAAACGTGCAGTTTATGTATTTGAAATGCCCTCAGGTTAACACATGTTTCGGCTACACACAAGGCTTTCTCAAAACCAAACAGATGGGCAACTTGCTCATATTCATGTTCTGTTCACATGTCAAATATACATTCAAAAGCACATGATGATTTCGGTCAATTTTGAATTTCACATCAGGGATTTGGGGGAGAGGGTTGAGATAATATAATTTGAACATTTGAACATAAAGGCAAAACAATCAAGAAAGAAACCAAAAAGAAATATACAAAGAGATAAAAAAAAACAATGTGAAAGAGAAAGAGACAAAGAAAAAGAAAATACATACAATGTTAAATGAGCGAGTTCATTGTCATACATATTAAACATTGCATGCCCATCATCCTCCTGTAATATTTTAACTTTCACTAAAGCTATTACTGAACATGCCAGCTAGTAGAGAATTACTGGTACAATTCCAATAAAAATATATTAATATATAATTTCTCAAGGGTTTTGGCTAGGACAAGAGCATGTCACATCTGGCATAAACTAGACCATAAAAAGGCATAACCAGTCATCCAGTCCCAAGAATGTAATTTATATAAACCTTGCCGAGATAAGTTCCATTAGGTTTCAAGCTATTAGTTTTAGCATGTGCCAATAAGTGTTTTACAACATTCAAAGAGGAATAAATGCTCCTTACCAAGTATCCTTGTCAGAGTGAGTCCCGGGAAAATCCCTAAGAAAAAAGGATGTTTCATTCATTTAATTTCTCCACACAGGCATGCTCATATCTCATTTTAAATCCAAACAGATTCCCTTTTGTAACCTTGGTTCCCTTCTTTTTTTAGGGACTGTCAAACCGATAAACGTAATTAGCAATTACTTACAATCCCCCCTAATTTCAAGGAGACTAATTCCAAAAGTTACGTACTTAATGAGCTATTGACACGTGAATGGGGCATCCCAGTACGATCCCATACAAGCACTGTTATAAGTGTGCAACATCACAAACAGTGAATATTTATCATACGTTACACTATGTAAGCGATCTCTCCACCCCAAAGTCTCGGGCAGATAAACACGGACATGCAATTCTGTCTCCTTTTCCCTCTCCCATTCTCATACGCACGTTAATGGCTTATCTCCTTAACATCACACAATGTTTCTCGTGTCAGCAAAGCACCGTAGTATGCCGCGGCGCTGAGCCCAGTTGTTACTATAGTGTTTCCAGGCAATGTGGTTAGTCCCTTGTCTCTTGCTGTACATTCCTGATGGCCGCCATATTAGAGCAAGAATACATACAGTATACTTACAAGCCCAATGTTCACAAATGTTCGATTGTATTCAAATATATATCACCTACATAAATGAGTGAGATTCATAATCAGTTGCATCATCCGAAAAATGAAATTGTTTTGGACAAAACATGGAAAAAGAAAATATTTTGAAAATACAATGGAAAGTAAACCGCGTGTCATATAGTGACTCGCGCTTCAATACCTTCAGCCCAATGTTTATTTTCTTGAATTAGGGTGCGCATGCCTGATAGGTTTATGTACCCTTGAGTCGAGTATTCAGGACAATCAGCATGCCAATCATAACCAATCTTTGCACTGTTCCACCTTTTAGTGACATATCCCCTTCCTTCCAGGGATTGAACTCATAGAAAATGCACCATCTCATTATCCTGGTTCAGACCAAATTCTATTGATCTAAATTTACAAATGAGTCCTGCTTCCGTCTGTCTGAGCTTCTCTTCAAGGTATCCCCCTCTTCTTCCTAGTTTCACTTTTTGCAATCCAATAAGTTTCAGCTCTTTTTTGTCATCCATCTGATTTTGTAGCACCTTACATCTGGCATCTTAACCTAATGTTTTCATCATTTGATCAACAGGAGAGTGTGCATTGAACTGATTGCAGTCTCCAAGTTAATCGTGGGATTGGTTATGATTGGCATGCTGATTGTCCTGAGTACTTGACTCAAGGGTACATAAACCTATGAGGCATGCGCACCCTAATTCATGAAAATAAACATTGGGCTGAAGGAATTGAAGCGCGAGTCACTATATGACACGCGGTTTACTTTCCATTGTATTTTCAAAATATTTTCTTTTTTTCGGATGGTGCAAACGGATTATGAATCTCAGTCATTTATGTAGGTGATATATATTTGAATACAATAGAACACAAACCTAAGCGGCTTGAGAAGTCTTTGATAAACACCTGTCAAAGAAAGCCCAGAGGAATTGGTTTTATCTCTGGAAAATCCTTTTCTGGCGAAGCCACACAGCCAGGGAAGAATATAAGGAAAATGCTGTCAAGGATAAGCAAAGAGGCTGGTTGAACTCTCTAAGGAATATTTTCTAGAAAAAGCTAAGAGCATGCTGAAAGCCTGCGAGGAGACTACACGTTGTATGCCCTAGTTGTATGAGGATCACAAAGGGTTGTCAGGAAACCGATATAAGACAACTGCAAAACACAGTCACAGGGTCAGTGTGAGAGTTTTACAAACCTTGATGAATGGTTATCAGGAGGTTAATGCGCCTGTACACATTGTTGATAAAGAAAGGAAACATTTCTTTTTTTGTTTGTACTTGTTTTACCAACTACAATTTGCTACATTTTTCATACTGCATTAAATGCGCACTTTCTTTATTTCACTTACAGGGGGTGTTGGGGGGGGGGGCTAAGACCTAACCCTCCCAACGCCTAAGCACCCCTGGGCATTATCCTTTGGATGACCCAGAAATACGGGTCCTGGAGTAGGACTGGTCCTTCCAAATGTTAAAGGGCAAAGGTGCTTTGGGAACATATAATTGTTACCCTTTGGAAAAAATGCGGAATTACAGAATGTGAGCGATTGGTCCCCCTATCTCATCCAATGGGCGGATGTACCTGTGTACGTGAAGGTTGCTCTCAGTTTTCAAACCATAGACAGTGCACAATTGACGGTACTTAACTTATAGAATACAAAACAGTCCTACATTCTCCTGTCCCTATCAGCACTGGGAGACCGATAGCAATGCTGTACTACTTCAGTGCCAGACCACTTGATATGGAGTCTGCGATTACTCACGGCTCAAAGCTGGTCTCTAGGGTTCTGACGGAGTTGCAATGATGTATACATTTAGGTGACAGACATTGCTGTTCTTCAAATAAATGCAGACACTTCCTGTGTTAGGAAAACACTCCTCATATCCAAGCCAAAGCCAAAATATTTCGCTGCAACTTTTCAAGAGTCATCAGACCCTCAGTCTTCAAGACACGTAGCTCATTCACGCCACTGATATCCAAGTTTGGTCCACATTCCAAACAATTATACATGAATGGAATGCCAGGCTGCACAGCTTTGTAGTCACAGCCTGGCCTTACCACAATAGGGGGGTCCCCTGCTGAATCCTCGCCCTACATCCTTATGTGCTGTGCCCTTGGATGCCAGGTGCAGTCTTTGCATCCCATCACGCCTCCGGATTCATTTTTCGCTACAGCATGAGTCAGAACAGCTCATCTTAAAAAAGGGAGTATTATGTTAAATGTCCTCAAACTACTGTGCTATTTAACATCATTTCAGCTTTTCCAATTCAATGCAGCCTAAATATGTTGACACCTCATTTTCAGAGCTGTCCTTTTCGGTCAGTGGCTGTCAGTGATGAAGCATCTTGGGGCCAATCACCGTTTGCACCTGTGACCCACATCAGAACGCGTGACCATTTCGAGGCTATTCAATTAACCCTGCTGTGCCGCCAAATTTATTTTAGATCCAGAAGATAGAATGATGACAGAACAGCCCTTCTCAGAAGACATATGTTTGGAAGGCAGCTGAGCAGCTCTCAGGGCCTACGTGGAATACAGTGTACCTGCAACCAGATGAGGCTATTTTAATGCTCTGATCTCTTTGGTGTGCCTTCTCATTTTACAATGGCGTCCATCATATGCGTGTTATTATTATGCGTAATGCATAAAATATTTCGCAAAAGCATGAATATACATTTGTGCAATTTGAAGAAAAGCTTATGGTCCTGAATCTTTCTGCAAATGTATAAATATGCTTGTGTACATTAGATCCACATATCCTCTGCACTTCAATGTGACCCAAAGATTTTGTATGCTAGATGTCTTTTGTTTAAGCTAGAAAACTGTGCTCCGAGACCAAACACCAGAGCAGCATTTCCATGTGAATGTAATCTGCAACTAGCATTATCCTGTGCACCGCATATATAACAGAGGATGAGTGTGAGTTTTAGAGAAGAAAAGAGCAAAAGAGAGAGTAAGTAAAGTGTAATTGAAAGCGAAATAAAGATTGAGAAGAGAGAGTGAAACTGTGAAAGAAAGACCAAAATAGAAAGGGGAAAGGAATAGAGAGTGAAAGCACAAAAAAGAAGACAAATGTTTAAGAAAAAGAGCAAAACAGTGACAAGTATGAGAAAGAGCATCTGAAAAGAGTGAACGATAATGAATGCAAAGGAGTGAAAGATAATGAAATAAGAGATAAAACCAAAGAGGGGCAGTGAAAGAGTCAACAAAAGAAAGCGTGAAACAGAAAGTGAAAGGGTTCGCGAAAGAGCACATAAAAGATTGAGAGAAATCGGAAAAGTGGAAGAAAGCAAAAGGAAAAGAAAAGCGAGAGAATAAAAAAACATGTAGAAAAATGTGAAAGAGACATTTTGAAGAAATGAGCAGAAGAAAATGCAAAATACATACATTACACGGTAGGCGGTAAGGGTTTACCGGTACCAGTATTTTACCGGTACCGGTAAATCCTTACCGCCTTACTACGAGGTCCCTTTGCGGGTTGGGGAATTTAACGCCTGCTTTTTGCAGGCGTTAAAAACCAACCCGCAAAGGGACCAGGGAGCTAATTACGGTACCTTTTTGCAGGCGTTAAAAACCAACCAGCAAAGGGACCAGGGAGCTAATTACGGTACCACAATTTGCGGTACCGTAATTAGCGCCTTCCCCATTCCCATAGAGCCCTATGGGGCAAAAATGAGAATGGGGAAGGGCAATGGTGGAAGGGGGAATTACCGCCCGCCAACCTTGGAATAGGGCGGTAATTCCCCTTTCCACCAAGGCGGTGCCGGTATTTTACCGGCATGAACCATAGCGCTAATAGCGCCATGGTTCACCGCCATCCGTGTAATGAGGCCAAAACGCCTAAGAGGTACCAAAGCAAAGAGCATGCTAAAGATTGAAAGAGCAAGTGAAAGACCACACAAAGCAAGAAATGGCAAAAAATGCAGCAAATAAAATAGAGAGTGCGCGAAAGAGAAACAGCTAAAGAGTCCAAGAGTGAAAAATGAAAGAGAAAAAGACGGAGGACAAAAAGATGAATGTGTTAAAGAGGGACAGAAGGAGAAAGTTCAGTGTAAATGGCATTGTCTATGTGAGCATTATTTTAGCTATAGTGTATATATAGGAGAAAGAACACAGAGCTTTCTCTTTCTGACATGATGTTCCTAGAAACAACATTTCTCTCGGAGGCATTACATTTATTATTCGCGCTGTGGAAGGTTTTGGGATTTTGCGAAACTTAGCAAAGTCCAATGAACAAACTGTTCTCTCCTGCAGTCAATTTTCACACCATATTCGGGGGATGCATACGTGTGTTTTTTACATTTGTTGCTGTTCTGTAAGGTGACTCCAGCTATAATTTTATTGTTTAAATAATGAAATATGGTCGAGGTTTATGGTGGACGTTGAACAATAATAATAGACTTCGATCTCCACTACAGACTTCGGGTGTGGCAGAGGAAGCATGGGTGAAATTCTTTCAGGGCAAGTTCAGTGGGGGCGGGGAAATCCCCACCTGCGACATACAGCTAGTGGGCCAAGGTCCTGTATGGAAGGTCAAATTTGAAAGGCAAGACCTAGAACTCATCACACCCAACCTCAATAGTTCACAGGCTAGCTTACCAGATGGGTTGATAAATGGGGTCTTGAAAAACAACCCTCGTCTTTGGGCTGACATTTTAGGAAACGTATTCGAACAAATCGCTAAATTCGTCAAATTCCCTGATTCTTGGCACCAATCCATATTGATCCCAATCTTCAAAAAGGGAGCTGTCGCCCTATTTCACTCATCAGTATGTCTTCCAAAGTCTTTGCCACTATGGTGTTACGAGAATTGAGGTCATGGGCAGAGGCTACCCATCTCCTGCACCCGGTTACAAACTCGATTCAGGAGGGGAGTGGGCACCGCACAGAGCGGTTTTGTGTTATATGCATGTCTCTCGGAGGTTGAAGGCAGTGGGCCTACACATTTGTATGTGTAAGCAATAGACCTCTCAGCAGCTTTTGACACTGTGGACCTTCCACGACCTTGGAAGAAGCTGGCAAAGTGAGGCATTGATCTTGGTCTTCTGGTTATGATTCAGATGCTTTACTCGCATAACACCTGCAAAGTGAGGGTTAACAGTAGAGGTGCTCTCTCAAGACCCATTTCAGTGGTTAAGGGTGTCCAACAGGGGTGTATGGTTGCTCCCACTCTTTTTAATCTGTATCTAGCAGATTTGTTGGAGGAAGCAAAGGCATGGGGGGATTTGTCCCAAGGTAGGAGGAATTGCAAGTGGGCTGTATCGCGTAGGCAGATGATGTAGTCCAGATTGATTACACTCCTGCAGGACTGCAGCACTGCCTTATGGGACATAGGAAATACCTGGCCAAGAACAACCTCACTGTAAACCCAGCCAAATCGCATGTGATGACTTGTATCAAGAGGAAAAAACTGATTATCTACAAGTGGAAAATCAACAATTCTTGGGTTAGCAAAGTGAAGTGTATCCAATACTTGGGATTCTCCATCTCCCACAAACCACGACGCATAATCGACGAAGGGAAAATGGAAGAGAAAGTGGGGGCCTGTCTGTCCTTGGCCAAAGCAGCTAAAAGCAGGCTGCACACATGTTTCCTATTACCCCCAATTGACTTTTACAGTGCTAAGGTATCAGCGACTGTCCTCTATGGAGTCGAATTGACTCAAAGTAAAAGTAGAAAGTTCCTTCGACATCCTGGAAGGGAGGATTCTGAAGAGGGTGCTGGGGCTTCCCACCTCAGTCCCAGTCACCCTCAAAAGATTGGAACTGGGACTAGTGTCTTGGTGGTCTCAGCTGATGAAGCGTAGCCTCACCCTGTTCTTTAAGATAGCTAGAGCAGAACAACCACAGATTGACTTCTACTTGAACTCCATCATGGGTAAGGGAGTTAACCCCTTCTTGCGCAAATTTAGGAAAAGGTACAAGGAATTCATGGAACAACTTGATCTCCAGGGACCAGTCTCCGATGACCTACTGAAATCAAAGTTTACAAGATGGGATATTATAGCAGATCTTCGAGATCTAGAACGTCTAAAAAGGTACGGAGGGCAGGAAGTTTGGTACCAGCATCTGAGTGAGCCCAGACTGTGTATCAAAACATTTCCATCAGCAAAGCTGAGGGATTGGTATTTCAAATTTAGACTCAATTGCCTTCCAACCTTAGAAGTGATGGGGCCTAACATGGCTATTCCGGCAGAGCTCAAACTCTGCAGATTGGGTGGATGGAAAATAGAGTTGCTGCAACACCTGGTGATGCACTGCCCCAAGGTATTGGACGAGAGGATTACAATGTTCTCACCCTTCATTAACCCTCTGTCACCCCTCATATCAGTTGACCTATGGCATAGACTCGTGACTACTTCCCACCTGTCACTTACGCAGGCCTTGGTAAAGTTCTTGATAGTATTCATTGGCAGATTGGACGAGGTGATGAAAACAGCTCAGCTTGAAGTAGAGGAACTGGTGGGAACCGTGTAGGGTAATCACACACATTTTACTAATATTTCATGCTTTGAGAGGAAATGAAGTTGTGGGGTAGGCTGTAGTGAAATCGGGGATGGTTTCTGTGAGGGCAGTAACTCTGAGCTATTTGTAGTGGGAATAGGAACAACTGATTCCTGGGAACTATGTGGAGTATTTACTTAATACTTGTAAGGAAAATGAAATGTGTTTTATTTGGATATTGTGAAGTGTGCTTGACAGATTTTTCTTCTTTTTGTAATGCTATGTAAAAGTATGTCCTTGTGCATCAATTTCCATCTTGTTAATGATGGTCAATATTTGACTGAATGATAGGATCCGCAACCTCTCATGTATTTATTGTTTCTGTCAAACACTGCTAAATAAGCTGCTTTCACATTTGTGAAATATAATCGTTACTGATTACAAAGTTGACCATTGCATAGAGGTAGTCTAAACTCATCAGATGATGTTAAATTCAACTCAAAGGCAATCCATGATTGCTATCAGCTTTTGCTACAAAACGATGCAAGAATAATATCTTTGAATTCATCCTATGCGAAGAGATCATCCACTCGCCCAACCATGGACTAAGCCCTTAGATAGTTTGGGGTACGGAACTGTGGCAAGAATTTCATATCTCGTTTTTTATTACTTTCACAGCGTTATAGAATCTGTGTGGAACTGTACCGGAAAGTGGTCTTTTATAGCACACCGCTGCCGTCTTGATGACCTCAGTGTGCCTGGCGCGGCAGGAACAGAGGGCGTGGATTTTAACGGGTTAATGGAAAGGAACATGTGACTCCTGAGGCGTTGATGCATGTAGGCCTGAAGCGACAGAGTCCTTAGTGTCGGTAAGAGGCTAGATTGACTAGTGGAGGAGACACTGTGCAGACATGAGAGCCCAAGATCAATTAACTGGAATTCAACGCTATGAGCCGGGTTAGCCACTGGCATGAGGGAGGGCAAGGAGATCTATGAGCCGGGTTAGCCACTGGCATGAAGGAGGGCAAGGAGATACGACCAGAGAACTGGGCAGTGGTGTTGACCTGTGAATGTAGTATGCATGTAGGTAGCTAGCAGCCCATGTGTAAGTGTTGATTGTGTGCGTAGTGTAATGTGGTAAGAGTTGATTGCACGAGTCGGTTAGTTTGTAAGAGGAGAGGGAGGTTGGAATAGAGAACCTCTTGGTTCCGACTTACTTTGACAAAATGTGAGTTGTCGTCTCAGGATGAAGAGTTCTTATCATTTTGATTATATTTAAAGGAATGCAAAGAGACTGATATGAAGGAGTCTGTTCACCTCCTTCCTTGGCTGAGATGTTGCATCAAGCACTGGGGTGCAGGAAGACTGATCCCAAGGAGTCTGATATCCCGAATTCCTTGATTGAGGCATTGTGTATAGACATGTACCCTATTTATGGCCGTTTGCAGAAAAGGTTCTGTCTAGGAATGGGAAGGCTTCTTGTCGATGTTTGTTCAAGGCACTTGGATGTGGCCTGGTGTGTAACAGAGCCATGCTAGTGTGAAGTGTTGAAGTGCCAGGTGTACAGAGATTATCTGAACGCAGGTTGGTTGGCCTCTATGCACCTTTGGAGATTGAGTTCTAGAATTACACTGAGAGAAAAGAGAAGGACGAGCGGCTCAATTAATACTCAAATAATGGCTTTAATATGTCTAAGTTTGCAGGCAATCAAGTTGTTTTATTACTTTTAGAAATACTACCTTTTTGTCTCAAGCTTCCAAAATCCTTCAAAAAATGCTATATAGCTGATTTCTGCGCATTCAATTGTCTTACTTTTAGCCGCCTGTCACTAGGGAGGAGGAACAAAACACCCCAAGGCATTAATCGAAATTTTATAGAAAGCTTTATTTTTATAATAAACTGTGACAAAAAGAAAGGAAGAAAGGAATTTCACATTAAATCAATTTAAGCCTTTTACAAAGTACTATAAAACATGTCCCCCAAAACAGTTCCACTTCTTATCTGAAGTAGGAACCCCTCTTCATGGCGAAGACTCATTCTGGTTCAGTAGTTTCTTGTTTGCCAAAATAAGGGTAAGGGTAAGTAACTGTGAGGGTTTGTGGGGCAGTATGTGGCCACAGTCATGGGGGATTGCCTTATAAACCATGGCGATGCTGGTCCCTGGGGCCACAGATTGCGTGGAACTTGTCAGAGCGTGCCATGCGCACGTGCCGCTGGCAGTCTTAATTGGCCGCACCTGCCTGTTCCGAGTTGCCGATTGCTGTTGGAACTAGGTGGCACGGGCATGGTGTGGTGTGAAAGAGGTTGCCGGTGCGGCAGTGAACTTCATGAATCCACGAGGCAGGCAGCGTCAAGTGACCAGCGTCTGTTCAGAGAGGGTGATCATTCCGCCCGCTTCTACCACGCTTGGGAATGCCATAGATGGCTCCCCGAGCCTGAATTAAGTACATTGTGATACAGAAATGTTTGCTATTCCAGCGCGACCTCGAAACACGCTGTGAGGTTAACAGTGTGTTAATGTTTGTTCATGATTACAGCATGACTTTCCGAGAATGCTGTGAGGTTGACAGTGTTTTGAAGAACCTCGCTGAGCACCATTGATGGCCATTATGGTGCGGGCAGCATTTCAGCATTATTTAAAGACAGCATTGTGGAAAGACATTACAAGTTAGCAGGCTTGCCCAGTATCAGAATTACGAGCCTTCATTTGATTCTGTGTTTTATTACAATCCGTTCTTGTCTATGCCATATTTATGTTTCCATGTCATGGCTTCATATGTGCCACTATGACTTTCATGTAACATCATGTTCATTTCATCATGTTTGTTGAGTGACCATTGGGTATGAGTGAGCAGGGAACAGAGGTAAAGTATTCATGCACATGTGGGAGTTCAGGTGTTTGATCAGGGGAGTAGTCAAGGACTGAGAGTGGCTTAGTCACCAACCACGACGTTGGTCCAAGTGTTGTCAGGGAGGACGTTATGTTAAGTATATTGCATGTTTTTCCCCAAACTCCCCTGTATCCAGTACTGTACCCTAACACTCTTTCTGGTGTTCCTCTATCCCCCTACCCATCAACAACCTCTCCCTAACTCTCGTCCCCCCATTGGCTGATTTGTGGTAACCTGTTCTTCGAGAAATCAGGGACCCATGCCAACCAAGGTGGCCAAGTCGTACTCCCTTCGGCTTCCATAGTTAGGGAGCGGGTGTGGATATTTCCAACCCCCTCCTTGTGCCTGACAGTAATGTTTGTGTGCTCTGAGAGAGCAACACAAAAGGGAGTTTTTAAAGAGCACAGTGAGAGGGGAATGGGACAAACCAACCCTCAATGTAAAGCTGAGCTTTAAGGACATTATGTCCTGAGTCCACTACCTAAACTATCAAACGTTATTATAAGGGTCCAGTAAGAGCAGAGTTCAATCAATCAGCCATTCACAGTCAAAGGGAGGTTTGGAGAGCTCCAGTGCATGTTCTGATCCGGGTTTATGTATTCCTCCTTGTTGAGGCTTTGGTGTGTTGTGTGGATCATGACCTTGGTCTTTGGAAATGGTCTCTGACTTTATGGTGAGGGACCACACTGTGTTCTCCCCTGGAAGGAAAGGTGATCATAAGGCAAGAACCACAACATTACCTCAAGCATACCAAACCCAGACCTCAGTGATCTGTAATCTGCTCTTGATAGGTCTCCCCTACTGAGTGTTTGTGGGCATTATCTTTAAGCACACTAACTGGGTCCTGTAATCAGCACTTCAAATGATTTTGGATGTGATATTGCAAGTTCCACTTCAATCGAGGCAATACCCAAAACTGGCAGTTCTCTCACTTTCTATTAAGGATTGGCTCCTGCAAGTTTCTGATCACAGGTTTGAATAAAGTTTCTAGCACTCACCTCTCCCTCTAAACCTAACCTCCCTCCCTGTGTGGCACAATTGGCTTGGCCAACTTTGGTTATATCTATCTCCAACTACGTAGCATGTTCTACTTGGTAAATGCAAGTTTGTACTGGATCCCTCACACTTTCTCCCTTTTCTCTTGGAATCACAAACCCCTATATAGAGCACTTTATTATCATTATTACTATTGTTGGCCTTCTATAATGCACCAGTCCACCACCCTAGTAGTCTTAAAATGTGTGAACCTTGGCCGAGATAAGGTGCATTAAGTGGACAGCAGCACCTTAGTCTGCTTAGGATGCAATGACGAAAAAAAAGGTATCATAAAAGATAAAAAAGCTGTCTTAAAGTAAAATTCTGATATGAGCATGCAACGGTGTGTAAGCGGATGATGGGTGGAGCTGCTGCATTGTAAACATATTTGAAAAGTCTGGGTGCATGAGGGGCTCAAGATGTGCTCGGGGGGGGCGCTGTTGCGTGAAATCTAAGATGGAGGCATCTGTCCTAGTACTCCGGCAACCCAGTGCCACCATCAGTTTATAACTTCTCCTACAACTGGTGCGCCTGCGTTCTACACGGTCAGAGGCACCCGTTAATACACCAGCAGCTTTCCGGTCTGGAAATTAACTCCTTCATGAGCCCCTGAGTGGGGCACCTAGCAGCTGCACTGCAACACGTCACAGGAGAGAGAACAAAAATAGATAAAAAGTTTCTGGGGGTCTGGAAATGATATCCCTTTATGCTGATGATGGGATATTATACATCAGGAACCCTCATGTTCACCTGGGGCCCATTATGGGCTATGGCTATCCCCCATATTAATTGCAATAAGACAGAGGTCTTCCCCCTGATGGAGACCACTGTTAAACATCACAACCTTCATGGCTTCACATGGCATCACATGCCCCCCTCCACTACTATTTGCTACTTGGGTATTTTGGTCAACAGACAAAAACGTACAATATACGAGCGTAACTATACTGAGTATATGACGCATCTTCTGCCTAAGCTCAAAGTCTGGGCGCAATTACCTATGACGATGGCCGGCAGAGGCAGCCTCACCCCATGTGGCCAGGGAACGGCAGCGACAACCTAATCCTGACCCTGGGGGTGACTATATGAGGAAGGATCACATGAAAGGAGGTGACCCTTAGGGCGAGGGGCAGGCATTATCAGATGAGACATGGTATCCCCCTTTCCCTTTTACGGATATGCCCTCCATTCCTCATGCCTTGATGGCATACTGTGATAACCCTTTCTACAACATTTAAAGCCTGCTGACAGTATCCTTCAATATTCCATAGCAAAACAAATGGCAAAGACTGAGACGAGAAAGTGGACTACCCAAATTAATATTACTTGGCTTATCGAGGAGGAGCAGCCTAGTGTTTGGAGGAAGCTGACTGGCTCAGAGTAACTCTCTTCCTTGCAGCAGGAGTTCAAAGATGGAACAGCTGAGAGAAACGGGGCAATCCGACTAACTAGCAACTGCCGGAGAAGCAAATCTGTCAGGTGGACCGGCGAGAAAGGAGACATGGGAGAACCGTGGAGAAGATTTGCCCGGACTGGGAATCCAGGAAATGGCGAGCGAGGCAGAGAAGCGGCACGGAGGGAGACGGCAGTGACTTCTGGACCGTAGATGCTTTCCTGCAGGCAAGAGAGATGCCAAAGTGGGACGGGAGACAAATAAGGAGCTTCGCCCAGACAGGGGAAACAGGAGTGGCATGCAGACTGCCGCCAGCAGCACAGACGTGCTGGCCGAAGCGGAGAGAAAGAGTTGCGATCCGTGACCTGGGCTAACGATATGGAGGAGCAATGGGCCCTTACGCTACCCACCAAAGCATGCCCAAAAGACACATGGGTTCATTTAAAATATATTTTATGCACTCACCACCATTACAAGATGCCAATGTAGACTCACGAGTGGGCGTAAACCGAATGGTACCACGGTCTATGGCTGCGCTACTTCAGAAACAGTGTATCCTGCTTATATCGTATTATTCCTCCCTGGATGTTTACTTCAATTTGCCTCATGCTGCTAGGGTTCCTAGCATTTTATTAATTTGTGAGATGTACTGCCAAGTGCGTTAATAAAGAAAGTTTGAAGAAAAAAAAAAGATGCGAGCAGGCTATCCTAAGTATATTGTGGGCACTGTTGACCAAACAGATGGGCCTTGTCTTTTAAAAAGTCTAGATTCATTGGCTGCACAGGCCGAGAACAAACGCCCTAAGCATATGTGTTCCTCTTGAGGAAAATAGGAAGCCATGTTATGGGTATATTTACGTGTAACACATCTTAAATCCTCCAGTGGTCAGAGATTTGTGTCTCCTTTTATGAGGGATGTAATGACTACCGTGATTTAAAAAGCCCATTATTTGTGGGTTCATTTGCCTATTGTAACCGTGGTGCAGGACATGTTTTCACCTTCTCCCCATGTGCCCTTACCTCTTTACTATGTCGGAAAAGGTGGGAAGGATAGTCAAATGTAGAAAATTAGCCCATGCCATAAGCCCCATCGTCTGACCTTACAAAGGTTTGTTCCACCCTTTTGGTACTAGGCATCCTGATCTTGGCAGCCATGTGTTCATCTGAGGCTAGCCTGAAGGCAAGTAAGTCTTCCCAAGCTTGGCAGAGCATTCTTGGCCTACTTGTGAGTCATCTAGGTTCATGCTGTGTCATGTTTTCCCTTAAGTTCCAGTCGGCAATCCACTTTGAAACTCACTGAGCCAGTTTTTGCCTTTTGCTGGTTTCAATTCCCAATGCAGAACAATGGGTAGCGCTGTCTCACAAGTAAAATGCCCCACCGATGGTCACTGTGTGAGGACTTGACTGAAGATGTTTTCCCTTGAAGTATTGAGCATCTCTGGTCCAGACTTTGACTATCAACGATGAGTAAACACTTCCCTTAACTTGTCAGCCCACTTTAACCAACTCTTGGAGATTGCAGGGTCATTTGTTAAAGCAGCAGACGGGTTGTCCGTGGTAATTAAGAGTCCTAAAAACTTGAAACCTGCCTGGACGGCTAGTGTAGGAGAGGGTAGCCAATGGTCTCACTCATAAAATGTTATTTCAGCGGACCATTCCACAGTCAATTCATATAAGACATTTCACCCTTCGGTTCAACATAAAGGACACATTATATAAAACCTTGACAACAAAAAATCTTTCACATTAAAACACGTATGATAAAAAAACAATCTAAAGTGCAATGTGTTCAAATATCACCATGTTGCATACTGACAAATGTGAACCCAAAATTACCAATTGTGCAGAATTGCAAACTTTTTAAAGACCCTTGTGGATTTATCTGCCCATCAATAAATAACATTTTATGAGTGAAATCAGTGGCTACCCTCTCCTATACTAGCAGTCCAGGCAGGTATCAAGTTACTTGTCAGTCCACACCTATCACTTTCGGCCATATGGGTGCTCCCAAAAATGTGTGGGCCTGGGATTCACCATAAAGAGCTCTGAGGGATTGATTGATTTTTTATTTTTTATTTTTATTTCTTATACTGTGCCAACACACCCATAGGCCTCAGCATGCAACATTCAGTAAACCAAGCACACAAAACAAATAAAAGTACAGAGAAAGTCCATTATTCCCAGGCATCAGTATTATAGAACAGGGAAGTCAACAACTAGCTTCAGGCCCGATGGGACTCTCGACCGGTCATTACAAATGGACAGATAGGATGGCAGGGTACTCAAACCAGTATGCAGTCCCTGCCACCTTGAGTACATCACAGATCTATCTTGACCCTTCAAAGGATTTTTCAGATATTCTTACAACACCTAGGCCAGTCTTTTGACATAACCATACCAAGACCTTATTCTTCAGGGCGTCTCTGGGTTCATGTCCCACTGGGGTCTCTACATTGGTGATTATAAAATTCCTCTGATCCATGACGGTCCACTTCATGAAATCATCAGCAATTGGAGGCATAAAAGTTTAACCAATACCTCTGATCCATGACGGGCCTCTTCATGAAATCATCAGCAATTGGAGGCATAAAGGTTTTACCAATACCTCTGATCCATGACGGGCCTCTTCATGAAATCATCAGCAATTGGAGGCATAAAGGTTTTACCAATACCTCTGATCCATGACGGGCCTCTTCATGAAATCATCAGCAATTAGAGGCATAAAGGTTTTACCAATACCTCTGATCCATGACGGGCCTCTTCATGAAATCATCAGCAATTGGAGGCATAAAGGTTTTACCAATACGCAGGTTCTCGGTAGACAGTATTTGGGGCTAGAGATATTATGTTGAACCAATAATACAGGGACTTGGACAACCTCTCATTCTTTCGTCAACAATGCTGGCAAATGTGGTTGGACTTGCTTCTCAACAATACTGGGAACAGCAGTGGCTGGAGCTTGTTGATTCAGTAAGAATGTTCAATGTTTCCAAAACATTTTTTCTCCAACTACACTTTCATAAGCTCCAACTATACAGTTGTCTATCAAAAATTGTCCACAGTATCCGTAGCAATTTTAACCTTCCAGTCCACGAGTTGACTTTTCCATGCAGGAGCCGCGCAATTCAGATTACGTTGAGTTGATTGGGAGTTTTGATTTATATAGTCTTGAAATGTCTGATCTTTCTTATCTACTGACTGAACCCATTGACAAAACTTATCTTCTTTTGTTGACCGAAAATGTACTGCCACTTTGTCCATTACATCTCCCATTATATTGCACTTAATAGGCAGCCATTGTGTGGGATTACTTTGATCAAACTGACAGGTTTGTATATCTCCTCCATCAGACAATTCAGGGGAGGTTTGCACAAGAAATTCCATGTTACCAATCTCCATTATTGCCAATATGGGTTGGGTCGGGAACTAGTTCGCCCGACGACATGCCATCAACAGACAATGGCGACATCATATTATGAGACCCTTGAGTACGACATTCAATAGGATCCTTCTTATTTTATTTTTTTATTTTGCATTTTTAAAGCGCTCACACAGCACACGAGCATCGAGGCGCTTTTATAGGAATTGTTTCTTTTAGTTGCGTAGTTGTTTGTCTTAGTTGCATATTTATAACGCGCTTAAATACACAGAGGTTTCTAAGCACGGACCCG
The DNA here is from genome assembly GCF_040938575.1 of Ambystoma mexicanum. Taxonomy (NCBI): domain Eukaryota; kingdom Metazoa; phylum Chordata; class Amphibia; order Caudata; family Ambystomatidae; genus Ambystoma; species Ambystoma mexicanum. The sequence continues at coordinate 127,915,058 of NC_090936.1, read as the reverse complement.
GGGATCGAACCTGTGTTGCTTCGTGTCGTCTTGCTTACAAGGCGAGCATGTTGCTGCTGAGCTATCCTCCATCTTAGGAAGGCATTCCCTCTCTTCAGTATCAGTGTTCACCTTAATGGGAGTACCTGGTGAGAGGGCCCTTAAACAGCCAGAAGCATCCTAATCTACGGAGAGATGTGATCTCATATCCTGTAGTCTTCATGTCCTTTGGGCATTCAATGCCATAACCTCCATTATCCGCCAATTCCTGGGCGGGCGGGGGGGTCATAGGGTGGGTACTGCACAGACTTTACTTGCTTTGCTAGCTTTAACTCTAGTTTTAGACATACTCAGGGCAATAAGAAATAAAGAGCAGTTAAAGTGTGATATGTACCTGAAACCAGAAACAATCCACTCTGGCAGGAAGTATATGTTCTTCAACAGCCCAAAGCCCATTCCCAGAATACTACTTAGTCCCTGCATACTCACCAGAGTAAATGTGTACTCTACCAGCAAAACCAAAACAGCCAGGCCGCCAGGACACTCCAGCGAGAACCCGGCTGAGAAGCTCTGGTTCACCACAGTGCATGCTGCTCCCTCTGACATTAGCAAAACTGAATGTTGATGGAGGGAATATTTTGAATTAACCATAACCCTTGTCCTTGAAGTGGGCCACACTCAAGACCATCCCGCAATGTCTGTCTGCAATCCAGGAGTGGTGTGTCGCCAATGATCTCTTCCTTAATGCCAGCCCTTCCTTTCCTGTCTCTCTCTGGCCGCCCATGCTGGGCCCTCTTCTTACTCCCACTTGTGAGGCTAAGAAACTCGGTCATCTTTGACTCTTCACTCTCCTTCTTTCCTCACATCTCTGATGTCTCTAAGAAGTCAAACTACCAGCTTAACCTCCTCAGAATTCTTACTTTCCTCACCTTCCACCAGAAGCTCACTGTCTCCAGAGCTCTGGGACTGTCTAGGCTGAACTACTGCAACAGCCTCTTTCTAAATTTTCCTGCCTCTACTCCTCGTCCTCTACAACTCATCCAGAACAGGACTGTGAGACTTGTCCTTGGTGTCAAGCCCAGGGATCATATGTCTCCAGCCCTGAAATCTCTCCAGTGGCTCCCAGTGGCAGCAAGGACCAAGTTCAAGACCCTCTGCATTGTCCACGAGACATTCTGGGGCCTGGGACCAAAATAACTCCAACTCTCTCTCCATAAATATCTTCTTACTCAAGCTCTTCGCTCCTCCACCTCCAACTCCTTGAGGCTCAGTCACTTCTCCAAGCAACGAGTTGGGGGAAGATCTCTTTCTATGGCTGGCTCTTCCCTCTGGAACAGCCTCCCTGACTCTCTGAAACTTGAGCAGAACCATCTTCGGTTCCGGGAGCACCTCAAGACCTTCCTCTTTGCTTCTGCCTTCTCTCGTCCTTTCCCATGCTAATCTCCTATCTGATACTGCACTGGTCACCTGGCCACCCTCTGAATTTGGGCCCAGTTCCCTGCCGTCCAGTTGCACACCTGACTGCCTCCTAGCATCCCTTGCACTTGTGGTCTGTATCTATAACCCTACAGTCCCCTTTCCTGCGCTTATTAGATGCTTGCTGTCTGCAATTTTGTCACTCACAGTTGCCACCTGTGGGCTGTACTACTTGTTGATTCCATGCCCTGCACTTGCCCATCCTCTACCCCCCCAGCACTTTTCCACTCACATCACAGTTCAACACAAACTTGCTGGGGCTCCCTTCCGCAAGCTTATTGTACTTTGGGTCTCCCTCAATCAGGCTCAGATGTTTTTCAGATGTCAAAGACTTTCTAATATGCATGGGTCTCTTTACAGACCACTGCAGGACCACTGCAACTCCCAAGTTCAGGTTTACTTTTGCTTAATTCACTTTTGCTGTTTGTTCGCTTTATAACTTCAAACAATGTACCTTCACAGAGACTTTCAAATGGGCTACTTACTTTTGCCGGACCACTCCGTTACTTAGTATCGCTGATCTCTCATCTGTCTTTTACTTCAAAGTTCATTCGCAGGTGTGCCTTTCTTCACATCTCATTCACACATGTGAAGCTTTCTCATGTGATATAATGTTGCTACTTCATTCGCTTTAACACACGCTAGTCTCTCAGGTCGCTTGCCAATATATATATATATATATATAAGTATATATATATATATTTTTTATTTTTTTTATTTTTTACAAATTGAAGCTCCTGGGCTCTGGCCAATGCTATGTGACTGTTTGAGCTATTCGTCTTTCTGGAATTCCATACATTAATTGCTAGACTCGTTAAAGGTTTATTTCAGGCACACTTCAGAGTGAGTCACTGATTTACAGGCCGATTCATGGAATTAATGTGCGCCGAAAAAAAGGCGCACGCGTGCAAAAACGTGCGATTCGCAGTGAAATAGCAAAAATCGTAGTGCAAGTGCGATTATCGCACAGAAAACATCGCACATCAATTAATGGAAGTCCGTGCACGCGCAAAATGTGGGATGTGCGCTGAAACAGTGCGCGGCGCATGCTGGCGCACAGGTCATCGAACGCCGTGCGATAAGGCCACAGCGAATTCGCACATAGCGCGGCGCACATAACAAAAGTAGGCGTAACACGGGGCGTCACACGCAGAATGGGGAACAACTCGTGAAAATGTGGGCGTCACGGGGGAAGTACAGGAGGCAAGTGCGCAGAATGCCCACACGCTCGCCTGCAACACGTATTCATGGAATCGAATAGGGAAAAACAGCGCATGGCCAAAGACGCGCACAGGCCCATACATGTCCGCCACACGAAAGCAGGCGGTAGCGTCCCTGCGCAGGAAAAAAATGTGCGCCAAAGTTCTACACACGCGAGAAGGCCCACACGCGATCGGGCCTGGGGGAGCGTGTGTGTGTATTTCAGAGGTGCGCGAGAAGTTCCACACGCGATCGGGCCTGGGGGAGCGTGTGCGTGTATTTCAGAGGTGCGCGAGAAGTTTCACACGCGATTGGGCCTGGGGGAGCGTGTGCGTGTATTTCAGAGGTGCGCAAGAAGTTTCACACGCGATCGGGCCTGGTGGAGCGTGTGCGTGTATTCCAGAGGTGCGCGAGAAGTTTCTCACACGCGATTGGCCTGGGCGTGTGTAATACAGGGGTGCGCGAGAAGTTCCACACGCGATTGGCCTGGGCGCGTGTATTTCAGAGGTGCGCGAGAAGTTCCACACGCGATTGGCCTGGACGCGTGTATTTCAGGAGTGCGCGAGAAGTTTCACACGCGATTGGCCTGGGCGCTTGATTTCAGAGGTGCGCGAGAAGTTTCACACGTGATTGGCCTGGGCGCGTGTATTTCAGGGGCTCGCGGGTGTTTTTACACGCGATCGTGCCTGGGGGAGCGGGGTATGTGTATTTTAGGGGCTTGTGGGTGTTTTTACACGCGATCGGGCCTGGGGGAGCGGGGTACATGTATTTCAGGGGCTCGCGGGTGTTTTTACATGCAATCGGGCCTGGGGGAGAGGGGTACGTGTATTTCAGGGGCTCGCGGGTGGTTTTACACGCGATCGGGCCTGGGGGAGCAGGCTACCACTCACCGTCTGCCTTGCGTGTAGAAGAACACGTAGCCAACACCCACCCGCTGTGAAGTAATAGCGTGTGAACCCCAACGCCTGCAAAACACACGCACCGCACCCCACGAAAAGCAACGCCCGTGCGCGATACGTCACAGACACGCATACGCGCTAAGGGCCTTTGGTCCAATGGAATCGCGTATGCGTGCTGACGCGCTTACGCGCTAAGGGCCTTTCCTCGATTCACACGCTGACATGCAGAATTTTCACGTGCCAAATCACTCCGTATCAAGCTGGCCACGCGTAAGCACACGGAAGACCACGCTCCTGCCCAAAAGGCCGAATTACTGCCCCCCAGAGCCCCGAGCAGCCTCCCACGAGCCATCTGCTGCTGCCTGCCTGCCTGCTGCCACCGTGCCCTGCCATTTGGTGCCTGCACATCAGCCATCTGCAGGGGGGCAGTTGCTGTGTCCACCCCTGCTGGAACAGAACACTCCCGACTGGGATACCATCGCTCCACAGCCCAGCCCCAGGACCCAGTTGCCCACCCACGCCTGCCTCTGGGGTCGCCATGTCGGGGCAAACACCATCCGAGACCACTGGTGACCCCCAGCCAGAGGGGAGGAGGGCCACCAGCTTCAGTCAGAAGGAAGTTGGTGTCCTGGTGGAGCTTGTCCTGGGGCATTATGATGCCCTCTTCGGATCACCATGCGCCGACAAGGAAGGACGGGACAGGATCTGGGACGACTTTGTGGTTGCCATCAACGCGGAGTGGGTGGCAACCCGCAACATCAAGCAAGTCAAGAAGCGCTGGGAGGACTTCAGGTCCAGGACCCTCATAAAGGCCCGGAGCCTCATGGAGGGGGGCCGGGGCAGCATGAGTACCGTCCAGCTGAGGGTCCTGGAACGTGTACGCCCAGCGCTCCATGCCCTGATCCTTGTGAGGCAGACCCGTCTGGAGTCGAGCGGTAAGTGGCCAAGCATTGCTGTGTGAGACAGGGCATGTTGCAGCGTGCTGGTTGTCTGATACTTGCCTGTATGTGTGACATAGGCCATGTACGCGTGTGTGTGTGCAGGGACATCATGGTCATGCATGTGAGACCAGTAATGTGTGAAGCACACGGTTGGTGTATGTGTTTAAATGGGGAGCCCTATGCGGAATGGACACATGAGAGCATGCCAGTCTCCTGGACATGGGTGTGGGTGAGGGATGGGTGCTGATGCCATGTACATGTATGGTGTCCATGTCTGTGTTTCTGACCTGCGTGTCTGTGACTTGTGAATGCCATGGATGCATGACACATGTCTGTGACAATGTTCAGATTCACTGATGCAGCCTAGTTATCCTTGCATCCACTGTGTCTGGGGTGTACGAGTCCAGATGGATGAAAGTACGTTGAAGTGTGTGCATGTGATAGGCATGACCCATGATGCATGTGAGTCCAAAAACAACATTGTATGCTTCAAGAGTCCCTTGGACATGTTTGCTTATGTCCATAGCATGCACCATGCCTGTTACTGCATGTGTTTTGCCTGCACTCACCCATGTGTTGTGGAGGGACATGATGGAAGTGATCTTTGACAGTGCCACTCATCTGCTATTGCTTCCTGTCTAGGGGACCATTGTACAGTACCCTGATGCTTGTGTTCTATGTCTCCCTCTACACAGCGCAAAGTGAAGAAGAGGGCGGAGACGGCGCTGTGGAGCTAAGCGGCGGGGATGCCCCCACGGCTGCAGCGGAAGGGGTGGGTGAGCCCCCACAGGGGCTTGCAATGGCGGAAGACGGTGTGGAGCCATCCAGGTTGGTGGTTTCCACAGAGGAGGAGGAGGCCGCTACTGAGCCGCACATGGGGCCTGGTGGGGGCATCCCTGCTGGTGCAAGTGGTGCAGTCCAGGGGCAGGGGCAGGAGGCAGCACAGGTCGCCGTGGAGGTGCCTGTGCATGTCACTGTCCCTGACACTGTGACTGCACCACCATGCACCAGCAGGGATGCCCCATCCCAGGCCCGTCCGCAGGTAGGGGGGATGTCCATGTCATCTGACTCCCCTCCACCTGCGGACGAGGGGACCCCTGGCCGTATGGAGAAGGTCCTGATTGGTGTTGCGTTGCGCACAGCTGTCATTCGTGATGAGGTGCGTGCTTCCCGGGGGGAGCACGCACGTCATCACGAAGAGCACCATGCCAACGTGGCCCAGTTGGGAGCGGTCATGGTCGGGGGTCTCGTACATGTGTCGGGCACTCTGGCGACCCTCTCCTCCTCTGTGGACGCTATGCGCCAGTCGTACTCCATGCTGTCTTCCGGCCCAGATGCCACCAGGGCCCCCTGTGGACCTGCCCCGACCAATGCAGCCACCTCAGTGGGGATCCCATCCCTGCCACAGTCAGGAGTCGGAGGTCCAGCAGGGGTGGACACACCAGCAACTGGACCCCAGCAGATGGAGGATGTGACAGCATCATCGGGCAGGGCACGTGCACAACGGCGTCGGTGGTTTCCATCAGCCTGGATGCCGTCGTGCTGGCACAGGCAGTTGCGTCGGAGGCAGTGGCAGGCTCGACGTGGGAGGCATCATGGCTCGGGGCCATCAACATCAGGGGTGCAGGCATCGGCCGGAGGGCAGGAGAACCCTGGAATGGGAGTGGCTTCCGTGTGGGAGCGGTTGGGCCAGCAGATAGGTGCGGAGCGGCAGCGGGCAGAGGAGGAACGGCTCACAATGGTCAGGGCGAAGAACTCCATGCGGAGGGTGCTGAGGCGGGCTAAGTGCCTCGAGGGCCTTCGCAGGGAGTTGGAGCTGGACACTGCATTATCCCTGCGGGACCTCGGGGCCAGGGAACATGCCCGTCTCCAAGCCATTGAACAGGAGTTCGATGATGCCCTGGCCCATGACAACAACCAGTGAGCCGTCGGACTAGCCCGCTGCCCTTGTAAATAGTTATGTAGTTAGTGTTAGGTTTCCTTTGCTTTTTTATTTATTTTGGACCTTTTGGACAATGGGCCACATTTTTGTATATAGTTTTATTTTATTAGGTAGTATTTTTATGTAGGTTTCATTTCTTCAGTTGGGATCATGGACCCTGGTTTGTTTATCTGTATATAGTTGACCGTTGGATTTTTTTTTTTTTTGGATTTACCCATGGAGCAATGGTTTTCGGTTTTGTTTTTACCTTGGATTTACTTTCTTGAACTGTGACTTTGGACACCTTTCCTTTGGATTATGATTTGTCGTTTTTCATTATTTTACGGACATGCTGCTTTTGGTTTTTGATTCTCGTTGTCATTTGTTTATTTTTAATTCCATTTATGCTGTTTTTAATACATTTTTATCATCAAACTTCAATGTGTAGTCTCATCTCATTGGTATCATGCATATCATGATATGGGTTTTGAGATTCACTGACACCCATTGGGTGTATGTGAGGGCCATGTGTTCATTTCCAAACTTGCTATTGGGGTTCTATCATGTCATTGCCATTTCTAAGTGGGTGGATGCAATACTCGAGTGTTTTGCATTTGGAGGCTGACCATAAGGGCCAGGGATCTAGATTGTGATGACATGTTGGCTGGGGGACATGTGTGGGGGCCTGCTGGCAGGTGCCCCGCAATGCTGGGGGGTGGGGGTGCAGGGGGACATGAGAGGGACATGAGTGGGACATGAGTGGGGGCCTGCTGGCAGGTGCCCCGCAATGCTGGGGTGTGGGGGTACAGGGGGACATGAGTGGGACATGAGTGGGGGCCTGCTGGCAGGTGCCCCGCAATGCTGGGGGGTGGGGGTGCAGGGGGACATGAGTGGGACATGAGTGGGGCCTGCTGGCAGGTGCCCCGCAATGCTGGGGGGTGGGGGTGCAGGGGGACATGAGTGGGACATGAGTGGGGGCCTGCTGGCATGTGCCCCGCAATGCTGGGGTGTGTGGGTGCAGGGGGACATGAGTGGGACATGAGTGGGGGCCTGCTGGCAGGTGCCCCGCAATGCTGGGGGGTGGGGGTACAGGGGGACATGAGTGGGACATGAGTGGGGGCCTGCTGGCAGGTGCCCCGCAATGCTGGGGGGTGGGGGTGCAGGGGGACATGAGTGGGACATGAGTGGGGGCCTGCTGGTAGGTGCCCCGCAATGCTGGGGGTGGGGGTTCAAGGGGACATGAGTGGGACATGAGTGGGGGCCTGCTGGCAGGTGCCCCGCAATGCTGGGGGTGGGGGTGCAAGGGGACATGAGTTGGTGATCAGTAGTGCAAGGAGACATGTGCCTTTGCTGGGGGGCATGCCCATGTTGGGTGGGCTGCCTGCGGGACATGACCAGGGATGCAGGGTAGTCCCCTGTGGTGTGGGCTGCCTGCAGGGGCCATGGAGGATGTACAGGGGACACCTGGGAGGACCCACACTGCCAAATCACATGTAGGACTCCCTGGCACCCCTGAAATACACGTACCCTGCTGAAATCGCGTGTGAAAATTCTCGCGCACCCCTGAAATACACGTACCCTGCTGAAATTGCGTGTGAAAATTCTCGCGCACCCCTGAAATACACGTACCCTGCTGAAATCGCGTGTGGAACTTCTCGCGCACCTCTGGAATACACGCGCCCAGGCCAATCGCGTGTGGAACTTCTCGCGCACCTCTGAAATACACGCGCCCAGGCCAATCGCGTGTGGAACTTCTCGCGCACCTCTGAAATACACACGCCCAGGCCAATCGCGATTGGAACTTCTCGCGCACCTCTGAAATAGACACGCCCAGGCCAATCGCGTGTGAAAATTCTCGCGCACCCCTGAAATACACGTACCCTGCTGAAATCACGTGTGGAACTTCTCACGCACCTCTGGAATACACGCGCCCAGGCCAATCGCGTGTGGAACTTCTCGCGCACCTCTGAAATACACGCGCCCAGGCCAATCGCGTGTGGAACTACTCGCGCACCTCTGAAATACACGCGCCCAGGCCAATCGCGTGTGGAACTTCTCGCACACCTCTGAAATACACGCACACGCTCCACCAGGCCCGATCGCGTGTGGAACTTCTCGCGCACCTCTGAAATACACGCGCACAGGCCAATCACATGTGAAACTTCTCGCGCACCTCTGGAATACACGCGCCCAGGCCAATCGCGTGTGGAACTTCTCGCGCACCTCTGAAATACACGCGCCCAGGCCAATCGTGTGTGGAACTTCTCGCACACCTCTGAAATACACGCGCCCAGGCCAATCGCGTGTGGAACTTCTCGCGCACCTCTGAAATACACGCGCCCAGGCCACTCGCGTGTGGAACTTCTCGCGCACCCCTGAAATACACGCACACGCTCCCCCAGGCCCAATCGCGTGTGGGACTTCTCGCGCACCTCTGAAATACACGCGCCCAGGCCAATCGCATGTGGAACTTCTCGCGCACCCCTGAAATACATGCACACGCTCCCCCAGGCCTGATCGCGTGTGGAGCTTCTCGCGCACCTCTGGAATACACGCGCCCAGGCCAATCGCGTGTGGAACTTCTCGCGCACCCCTGAAATACACGCACACGCTCCCCCAGGCCCGATCGCGTGTGGAACTTCTCGCGCACCTCTGGAATACACGCGCCCAGGCCAATCGCGTGTGGAACTTCTCGCGCACCCCTGAAATACATGCACCCAGCCCGTTCGCGTGTGAAACTTCTCGCGCACCTCTGAAATACACGCACACGCTCCCCCAGGCCAGATCGCGTGTGAGACGTCTCGCGCACGCGTGTTCCCGATACCCGTAATACACGTTCCCCACTTTGCGTTTGCTGTTTGCCAGTCCGGTAAACTGGTACAGGGTTGGCGCAGCCCTTTGCGATGGTTTTGCGATCTTGATGGCTTTTCCTTGTGCAAGGGCGTTCTTGGGAGCGTAACTGGCGCTGCTGCAGGGCCGCTGCGCCACTCTTTGCCACGTCTGCTTTTGGAGGCGAGAATCCATGAATACGCTGTGCGCGGAAATTGATTTTATCGCACTCGGCTGGCGCAGACATTCGCACGGGCACGCTGTGCGCCAGCCGCGTGCGACACTTTTGTGAGGAATTCCATGAATCGGCCTGTTAGTCTGTTCTTAAACACCTCAAATTCACAATGCAGACAAAATCCTCCAAAAAAGCCTTTAGAGTAGAATAAGCATCAATTTCGGACTATGGGCCTGATCACGACCTCGGCGGTAACGCTAACGCTATTAGCGCGGGGGCTATTAGCGTGACCGCCATAGCCCCCGGAGCTAATAGCGCGGGATCACGAGTTGGGCGGACTTGGAAGTCCCCATTCCACATTGAGCCCATTCGGGAATGCCCCATTCCCCATTGGGCTCAATGGGGAAAATTTGCGCTCTTACCGCCGGCGGATTTCCCGCCGGTGGTTATAGCGCAAATTTTCGGCGGATTTCCCCCCAGCCAAGAGCTGGGGCGAAATCCGCCGAAGCCCTGATTCGGCGGATCCTTAAATCCGGCGGTAATAGCGCTACCGCCGGATTTAAGGGTTACCGCCGAGGTCGTGATGTATTTTGCTTTTCGCAAGTTGCAGTTAGAGCATGTTTTTTTCTGCCGATACATATGGTGATCCATTTTTGTACGAAATGTATATCACGTTACAGTAATATTGTAACCATATTTTTCATAGTGTAGTTAGAAAGAATGCCATGTGATGCCACATCCTTTTTTGTCAAGGCGTAAACGGCCATGTCCCATTGCTTCGCGTGATGTCACTCTGGGGTGGGGTCAAATGACATCATGTCCTGTGATGTCATCAGAGGTCAAGGGTCATGTGTCAAGTGTCACATCCGCTACACCTGGCATTTTGGTGAAATGACATCCCTGCATTTGTGGCATAACAATTTCCTTAGGGGCCTACGCAGCTCGGAACTACATCTCAACAAACATTATGATGTTTTAAGAGACCATGTTCTCAAATCGCTTTGAAATGGATGGCTACAAAACGTTTACAAAAACTGCTCTGAAGGCATTACTTTGGCATTCATCTGGGGGTTTAGCAATAGCAATTGATCTAAACATCAAAGCACCCTATTAAGAAGTCGAAACACAGCATGATGGCTTACAGGCGATCGATGGGTCTGCACATAGAAACTTCTGTCATAAGGATCGCCTAATTATGAACATATAATGGAATCCCAGAAACAGCTCCTATTGTAATATACAACTGGCAGGTAATGAGGTGATTACAAATTGTTTGGATTCAGGACATCCGCACCACGTCATCATTGGGGGAAACTTCCATTCAGATTGCGCCAACCAGGTACCACCACAACGAAGAACAAACTGCTCTGCTGCATGGTTCTTCCAGTCGCATTACTAGCGGATGCAATGGGACTCTTCTATGGGTAACGGGGGGCTTCTATTCTGTGTTCCAGAGAGAGCTTCCCAGGGGAAGCCAATCTCCACCTGGAATCGAAGCGGGGCTTCTTCATGGCTGGACTACAAATGTGCCTCTCATGCTCTTCACTCTGTGATTAGCCCCACAGTTATTACCACCACTGATCTGAGCGACCATGCAATACTGTTGTATGAATTAAGGCGGTCAGTTGAGACATTTGCTTGCTACCCTACTACGGCTTTAATTATGCCAACCAGGAACGGTCTCACTGTACAATGGAACAATGTCACCAGTAGGGGCTTTCTTAAGGTCTTAAGATAAACTAAGGTCAGCCACACACTAAGAGACAAAAGAGCATCAAATCAAATTCCTTCACAGTTAACAACTTTAATTTGACGTGCAACATTGTTTAAAGACCTTTATGACTAGGGGAAGATCATCCATGTTACGATCGCATAGGCATGTATATAACGACAAAATAACTGAAGTAAAAAGCACAAAAGGAATGCGTTTAGAAAACTGGGTCTCTTGCAACTTGTGCCTGTAAGGTACAAGCAACACAAGAAGCATACACTGAAGAGCTACAAAAATTACATCGAGATGCTTAAAATCCAGATGTTTAATAATGACAACCAGAATATGTTGGACAAACTTCCCCTCAGTAATACTGCTGACTTTTGGTCCCATAGCCAACGCCAAAGTGGGGGGGAGTGGGAATTCGCTTCTATGATGTGTCTGGTTACTGAACAAAGTTGGAAAGATCACCATAAAATATGCTATACATGCTAAGGTTTCACTGATAAACTCAAAGATCACTGGGCCTATCGCTGAGGCTGACTACACCTGCAGCAAAGATGATCTCCTTTGGGCCATTGGAAAAGCTAATACATCTAGTGCAGGGGTGCACAACTGATTTTGACAGAGGGCCGAAAGTACCTTACATGAGGGCTATAGTGGGCCGAAAAGTAAACGTGGGCGGGGCGGTAGGCGGGACATGTCAGGAGGCTTTTTCAACCCCCAATTTGTATTAAACACATGGAAAAAGAATATGTTTTTGAGGGGTAACAATTTTTATTGCATTTTAAACTTACATTTTGTACTATACATTTTCCATTGTTATCATTTATTTCGATTTAGTTATTGTATATCGTCTGTTTAATTAAATTATATATATTTTATTGACCCTTGATTGGACATTCTGTTATTTTGGACTGCTATAGTTTGCTGTTTGGGTTTCCCAAGAGGAATATGGCCTTCGTTGAGTCAGGTTTCCTCAAAAAAGCAAAGGATGTACATCTCCTAACTGTGCCTGTTTTAGCTTTATTATTGAATTCACTCTGGAGTGCAACACTATGCCCCATGGCTCCCACCCCCAACCAAACACTATGCCCCATGGCCCCTTCACCCCCAACCAAACACTATGCCCCATGCCCCCCTCAACCAAACACTATTCCCCATGGCTCCCACCCACAACCAAACACTATGCCCCCTGTCCCTCACCCCCCAAGCAAACACTATGCCCCTGTCCCTCACCCCCAACCAAAGACTATGCCCCATGGCCCCCTAACCCCCAACCAAACACTATGCCATATGGCCCGCTTACCCCCAACCAAACACTATGCCCCATGGCTCCCACTCCCAACCAAACACTATGCCACATGGCCCCCTCACCCCCAACTAAACACTATGCCCCATGGCCCCCTCACCCCCAACCAAACACTATGCCCCATGGCTCCCACCCCCAACCAAACACTATGCCCTTGTCCCTCACCCCCAACCAAACACTATGCCCCATGGCACCCTCTCCCCCAACCAAACACTATGCCCCATGGCTCCCACCCCCAACCAAACACTATGCCCCATGGCTCCCTAACCCCCAACTAAACACTATGCCCCATGGCCCCCTCACCCAACCAAACACTATGCCCCATGGCTCCCACCCCCAACCAAACACTATGCCCCCTGCCCCTCACCCCCAAGCAAACACTATGCCCCCTGTCCCTCACCCCCAACCAAACACTATGCCCCATGCCCCCCTCAACCAAACACTATTCCCCATGGCTCCCACCCACAACCAAACACTATGCCCCCTGTCCCTCACCCCCCAAGCAAACACTATGCCCCCTGTCCCTCACCCCCAACCAAAGACTATGCCCCATGGCCCCCTAACCCCCAACCAAACACTATGCCATATGGCCCGCTTACCCCCAACCAAACACTATGCCCCATGGCTCCCACTCCCAACCAAACACTATGCCCCATGGCCCCCTCACCCCCAACTAAACACTATGCCCCATGGCCCCCTCACCCCCAACCAAACACTATGCCCCATGGCTCCCACCCCCAACCAAACACTATGCCCTTGTCCCTCACCCCCAACCAAACACTATGCCCCATGGCACCCTCTCCCCCAACCAAACACTATGCCCCATGGCTCCCACCCCCAACCAAACACTATGCCCCATGGCTCCCTAACCCCCAACTAAACACTATGCCCCATGGCCCCCTCACCAAACCAAACAATATGCCCCATGGCTCCCACCCCCAACCAAACACTATGCCCCCTGCCCCTCACCCCCAAGCAAACACTATGCCCCCTGTCCCTCACCCCCAACCAAACACTATGCCCCCTGTCCCTCACCCCCAACCAAACACTATGCCCCCTGGCCCCCTCACCCCAAACCAAACACTATTCCCCATGGCTCGCACCCCCAACCAAACACTATGCCCCATAGCCCCCACGCCTCAAGCAAACATTATGCCCCCTGTCCCTCACCCCCAACCAAACACTATGCCCCATGGCCCCCTCACCCCCAACCAAACACCCATACAGACCCGAACTCCCCGCCCCCCAATGCAGCACACACATTCTCAAGTATGCACCCATACAGACCCGAACCCCCCCACCCCCCAACTCAGCACACACTCTCAAGCATGCACCCATACAGACCCGAACCCCCCACCCCCCAACTCAGCACCCACTCTCAAGCATACACCATGCACCCATACAGACCCGAACCCCCCACCCCCCAACTCAGCACACACACTCTCAAGCATGCACCCATACAGACCCAAACCCCCCACCCCCCAAATCAGCACACTCTCAAACATGCACCCATACAGACCCGAACCCCCCACCCCCCAACTCAGCACACACACTCTCAAACGTGCACCCATACAGACCCGAGCCCCCACCCCCACAACTCAGCACACACTTTCAGTATACACCATGCACCCATACAGACCCGAACCCCCCACCCCCCAACTCAGCACACACACTCTCAAGCATGCACCCATACAGACCCAAACCCCCCATCCCCCAAATCAGCACACTCTCAAACATGCACCCATACAGACCCGAACCCCCCACTCCCCAACTCAGCATACACACTCTCAAACATGCACCCATACATACCCGAACCCCCCACCCCCCAAATCAGCACACACACCCTCAAGCAAGCACCCATACAAACCTGATCCCCCCACCCCCCAACTCAGCACACACACTCTCAAGCATGCACCCATACAGACCCGAACCCCCATCCCCCAACTCAGCACACACACTCTCAAACATGTACCCATACAGACCCGAACCCCCCACCCCCCAACTCAGCACACACTCTCAAGCATACAACATGCACCCATACAGACCCGAACCCCCCACTCCCCAAATCAGCACACACATTCTCAAACATGCACCCATACAGACCCGAACCCCCCACTCCCCAACTCAGCATACACACTCTCAAACATGCACCCATACATACCCGAACCCCCCACCCCCCAAATCAGCACACACACCCTCAAGCAAGCACCCATACAAACCTGATCCCCCCACCCCCCAAATCAGCACACTCTCAAACATGAACCCATACAGACCCGAACCCCCACCCCCCAACTCAGCACACACACTCTCAAACATGCACCCATACAGACCCGAACCCCCACCCCCAACTCAGCACACACACTCTGAAGCATTCACCCATACATGCATCTCAACATACACAACACAAACACTCAAAAACAAACATTCATGCACATCCGACACGCCCCCCACCCCCCATCTCAACATACACAACACAAACACTCAAAAACAAACATTCATACACATCCGACACGCCCCCCACCCCCCATCTTAACATACACAACACAAACACTCAAAAACAAACATTCATACACATCCAACAGGCCCCCCAGCCCCCGATCTCAACATACACAACACAAACACTCAAAAACAAACATTCATACACATCCGACACGCCCCCCACCCTCCCATCTCAACATACACAACACAAACACTCAAAAACACACATTCATACACGTCCGACACACCCCCCCACCCCCCATCTCAACATACACAAAACAAACACTCAAAAACAAACATTCATACACATCCAACAGGCCCCCCAGCCCCCGATTTCAACATACACAACACAAACACTCAAAAACAAACATTCATACACATCCGATACCCCCCCACCCCATCTCAACATACACAACACAAACACTCAAAAACAAACATTCATACACATCCGACACCTCCCTACCCCCCATCTCAACATACACAACACAAACACTCAAAAACAAACATTCATACACATCCGACACGCCCCCCACCCTCCCATCTCAACATACACAACACAAACACTCAAAAACACACATTCATACACGTCCGACACACCCCCCCACCCCCCATCTCAACATACACAAAACAAACACTCAAAAACAAACATTCATACACATCCAACAGGCCCCCCAGCCCCCGATCTCAACATACACAACACAAACACTCAAAAACACACATTCATACACGTCCGACACACCCCCCCACCCCCCATCTCAACATACACAACACAAACACTCAAAAACAAACATTCATACACATCCGACACCTCCCGACCCCCCATCTCAACATACACAAAACAAACACTCAAAAACAAACATTCATACACATCCAACAGGCCCTCCAGCCCCCGATCTCAACATACACAACACAAACACTCAAAAACACACATTCATACACGTCCGACACCCCCCCACCCCCCATCTCAACATACACAACACAAACACTCAAAAACAAACATTCATACACGTCCGACACACACCCCCACCCCCATCTCAACATACACAAAACAAACACTCAAAAACAAATATTCATACACATCCAACAGGCCCCCCAGCCCCCGATCTCAACATACACAACACAAACACTCAAAAACAAACATTCATACACATCCGATACCCCCCCACCCCCATCTCAACATACACAACACAAACACTCAAAAACAAACATTCATACACATCCGACACCTCCCTACCCCCCATCTCAACATACACAACACAAACACTCAAAAACAAACATTCATACACATCCGACACCCCCCGACATCCCATCTCAACATACACAACACAAACACTCAAAAACAAACATTCATACACATCCGACACGCCCCCCACCCCCAATCTCAACATACACATCTGTAACGCTCACCTGATTCCCACGGAGGCGCTGGTCTTGGCAGGAAGGTGTCTGTGACTCGAAAAGTGATGTGCAGGACTCGATTGGCTTCTGGGGTCGAACCTCTTCGCACTGTGTGTCGAACTCGAAGGGTGAGGTTTCTGCAGGTGAAAGAATATGTGGGTTAATGGTCTGGGTTGTTGAATGTCCCTCTCTCTCTCTCTCTCTTCCTAGCTTCTCCGTAGAGCCCCCAGGTCAACGTGCTCACCTTAGATAGGTGAATGCTGGACTCTCCATCTGCGTCTGGTGCAGGGTGCCGTTGCCAGTTCTTTCACTGGTGAAACATAGGCCTCTTGAACTCAGAGGATCGTTACCGTCGTTAACTGCACGAGCGGTGAGTTTCCGGACACCTTTTAGTCTTTATAGTCTTTAGGTGGTGGCACGTTAATATTGAACAGGACTCTGTATAATGCTTTTCCCTTTTTGTCTTGCAGGACTCTTGAGATGGAAGATGGAGTGAAGCGCCTGGAAATGCGTAAGTAAATGCAAGCGCTCTAACTGTCTTTTTCCCTTGCAGCTTAGTTCGTGCTGAAGAGACGCCGGAGTACTTGCAGGCGTTCTATTGCGACGAGCGCGATGGGCGTAAGTAAATACCTGTCTAATGTCTCTTCTTTTGTCTTTCAGATGTTGGGTTGCAGCGCCGGAGTCCGCGGAATGCCCGTAAGTAATAACAATGCTTTTGTCTTCACAGGCGGCGATGCAGCATGAAGAAATCCGGAACTCGCGGAGTGCCGGTAAGTAATAACAATGCTTTTGTCTTCACAGGCGGAGGTGCAGCGTGAAGAGATGGCCGCAGCCGATGGATCAGGTGAGTAAGCACTGCGTGTAAAGGTTGCCTTGCTAACCTGTTGTTTCTTGTCTTTGCAGGAGCTGCTGTTGACTGGATACAGGAATGGTAAGTATAATTCTTGCAGGTTCAGGATCGAAAGAAGAAAGGCTGGAACAGACTCGGTGAGCGTTCTGCTGCAGATGCAGAATAACGCGAAGCACGTTTCATCTATCGGGTGTGGTTTAAATAGCCTTGGAGTGATGAGGCGTCTTCCTCCACGGCCCCGCCTAGGTAAGAAAAGAGTTCCAGTTCCAGAAGAGTTCCAGTGCTGTATCCAGGGAGTGGAGCTTGCCCCACCCAGGTAAGAAAGTAGTTCCTGTTCACAGAGGACTTCTAAGTGGCTGGTAAGTAAGCAGCATGGTCTGCTGCAGGTAAGTCCACCCAAACATCTTCACACATATTATGAGCCCGGCGCTTCCAGTGCCGGGACCGATGGTTTTGATGAGCCTGGTGCCACCGGCGCCAGGACAAGGTCCAAAAGGTCCCAGTGGGGACCGGCTGGTGCCTAGGATTAGGGTTAGGGGCCTGCTTCCAAGGACGCTGGGCTGGTCCTGGCTCCTTGGAAGCAGTGATCATGACAACAACACAAACATACAGCAGAACAGACCCGACACACAAACACAAACACACAGGCCACTTACCGGAGACGTACTGGAAGGCTGGTAAGCTGGAACGCTGGCGAGGTAAGTGGAATCGTACTACGGCTGGCATGGAAAGCAAGCCTGACATGCCTTCCGGCATCAAGCCTTACTGGCCACACCAGCCGTAGTGCTGGCACTCCATTGGTGCAGCACACACGCACTACGTGGCTCGTAGGAGTGACGTGGTGCGTGTGTGCTGAGCCAATGACGGCCAGTGTTTTGTTCGGCCCGGAAGACAACAAAGACTTTCCTAATGGAGGGCGGCTGATGCTGCTTGCGGGCCGCCCTCCATTAGGAAAGTCTTTGTGCCTCGTGGGCCGGAAAAAACAGCACGGCGGGCCGCAACTGGCCCACGGGCCGTATGTTGTGCACCCATGATCTAGGGCCTCGGCCCGATGGCCTTGCCCCCATAATCATCAAGTGTAATCCTGAAGCTTGGTTAGATCCTTTGACGATACTATTTAAATCTGTATTTGCAACAAATGATCTCCCCACTAAGTGGCATGAATCCGTCATACTCCCCAATCACAAAAAGGGCGACATAAATATACCGCAAATGGAAGAAGAAGTATTAGAATCAGGATAATAACTCAACTTTCAAACCTCTGCATACCCAACCAACCCAAAAAATTCACACAATCATCTCTCGCCCAGCAAACTGCACGCACTTTACCACATTGCATAAACAACTAACAAACAACACATAAACAGCACCTAAGCACACAAGGTGTTGCCCGGTCCGATACTCGCACCAAAGCTCAGCGCACGGTGTATACCAAACTGAAGCTGCCAACAGCACACCACTTCACCCACTCTCCTACTCCACCTCCACCCAACTAACCTAGCCACCTCCTTCTTATTTACAGATAGGCCAGAGTGCATGGGGAGCAACTTCGTTGGTGAGGGTGCGCTATATAAATAACTTTAACATAACATAAAATAAATGATCTAACGAACTATAGGTCTAATTCCTTATTAGATGCCTCTAGTCAAATGTTTGCATCGGTCCTGTTGCGAGAGCTCAATACTTGGTCGTCACATCTTGGTATCCTCTCAAAATTCCGGGTGGGCAAATGGTCACGACACTGACTGCTACTATTATGACGCCTCTCTCTCTTGCCATAAAGAAAGCCTCAATTGGCACTATCTACATGGCATCTGTAGATATGAGTAGTGCATTTGATAGGATAAACAGAGAATTGCTCTGAAAAAAAAGGCTAACTGGGGGTGTGTCTCTGAAGCTGATTCAACTGCTGGCAGCCCTGCACATTCATACCATTCTTAGAATAAGTCTGACGAAGGAGGGCACTGTGTCTGATCCAGCCAAAACATGTGTTGGTCTTAAACAGGGCTGCATTTTGGTGCCCATCCTTTTTAACATCTATCTTTCAGATATTCACAAACTTTGGTCTTCTGAGAGACACTACGCAGCTAAACTTGGACATCTCAGACTACATTGGTTGGCCTTTGCTGACAACCTTATTTTTGTTGACTAAACACTGTTGAGTCTTCAGAGAAAGTTGGAGACTTGTTTTGAATACACGGTTAATAATAACCATATGATAAATGGGGAGAAATCTAAAATTGTTATATATACCAGCAAGAAAAAACGAAAACCACGTTCTGGAGAGGGGGCGAGCAGAGATTGGAATGGGTCACGGCCATTACATACCTGGCCTACACTATGTTTAACTGAAGTTCTAAGATCAAGTAGAAGAATATTCTGAGAGAGAAATCACAGTCTTTGATTAATCAACTCAAACGACTTTATAGTCAACTGTGCACATTTTTACTGCTTCCTCTCATCAGATATTACCAGGTGAAAGTGGAAACTACTTAATTTCACAGAATGGATATTACACAGTTCTATTTAGGCTCCTATATAAACACCCTATAAGGTTTGATCTGGAAAGAGACCCTTCACTTATCTTACTCGATTGTTCGACATGAGTTAGGTCTCCTTTCATTACGAAAGAGAGCGCTTTGGAGACAGTTGTCTTGCTATGCGAAAATGCTCAGGCATCCTTTGAACTCTCTTTACATCGATTTTGGGGCAGATCATAGCCGTCAATTTGTCAGAATCACTCACTGTTTACAAGATCTGGATGGCCGACCTTTAACATAAAATCCAATTCTCAGAAAAAGAATTGAAAAACAGACAAGGCACAACAAAAAATAAATTGTTCTCCATGGATTGGGTAGAGAGAATCTGGTAACCTATAACACGTAAAATAACTATGCTATGTTTACTGGGAAGAGAAATATGTTGCCTCAGTATGTTGACTTGTTTCCATGTAACAAGCTTTGCACTGCCTACCTGCATTTTTGTTTAATCCAATTTCCAACTTTAGAAGGATGATTAAACGTCAGACTCCTGCTGGAACTTTGTATGAAGGGATAGTGCTTATTGTTGAGAAAGAAGAGGATGTCATAATGGAGCTATCAGGACACATCCTTAAATTGTGAGCAGGGCATCAAGCCAGTCCAATGCTTCCTAGGCTTTGGCAATTACTATTGGTGTTTCATTTCCAACCATGCTTGCTTGACTCAGGAATTAACACAGCTCCTGAGTAGCAAGGTCAACTTACTTTGGGATCATCAGGTAGAAGCAGTGTTTCAGTCTTTGAAACAGGTGTATCACTCTTGCCTTATTCTACAGCACCCAGATAACACATTGCCATTCATCCTGGAATCTTATGCCTCTGATAAAGAGGTCTGAGAGGGTCCTTTTACAGGTTCACCTTACCATGGAGCAAGAATATCCGGTGGACTGTTATTCAGAAAAATCAACCGTAGTGACCAAAAATATTACGTAATTGAAAAGGAGTTACTGACACCATTATTGAAAGTCTGTCTTTGATTAATGGTGCCAACATCTGTAAAGAGGATGCATTTGGTGGAGGAAACCCTCAATATTTATGGTCCGTACAATGTCGAAATAGCATGCAGGCTAGATGATCTTACTTCTTTAGGCAATCTGACTTCTTAATTACCTATATACTGGCGACCCAGAAAAAGAGAGCTGATGCCCTGTCCCACTTCTTGCAGGGGACTGATGACAAAGAAACACTGGGTTACATTTTATCCCCACCACAAATTTCCTGACAACAGTGCTAAGCTTTTTTTAGAACAGATGAAGTCGGAAACAAGGGAAACAAGGGTGGATAACATGGTCCATCAGTTGCTATGAACACCAGATAATAAACTCGAAGAAGGTCTTTTATTTCATCAGAAGAATCTGTACATGCCCACTCCGGAATTGCATGACTCCAGGATTACCAGTCATCATGGTGTTTTGGCCACCTCTGAGTTAACCTACACACCCAAAGGGGGGGAGGGCAGTTGCTCATTATAAACCTAAAACGGTTATGCCCAAGCTCTATTTTTTATAACATGAAGGAGGGGCAGGCAAACCTAATATTTAGCTCGCTGAGTTAATACAACGTCAGTTCTGGTGGTCTGATATATCTTGTGTCATCAAGCAGTATGTGCTTGCTTGCCCTGTCTGTGGCAAAACTAAAGTGGGGAGAAAGAGATCTGTTGGACTAGTACAACCTCTTGAAGTCCCTCCCTGAACCTAGCATACCATTGCCACTGATTCCATTGTTCAACTGCTCCAGTGCTCATGTCCAATGATTATTCCGGTTTAATCGTGGTAGTCCACTTTCACTCTGAAGTGGCACATTTCATTCCTTTGACAGGACTACCCACGGCCGAAGAGATGGCAGATGTTTTTCTTCAATAATTCAGGCTACATGGACTTTCCAAGATGATAGTATTAGACTGTGGATCCAAGTACACTTCTTGTTTTTTGATATCATTGTGCAAACACCTTGGCACCTGTATTGCATTTAGCTCTGTTACCATCCACAGTCTAATGGCTTGACAGAATGTACAATCTGATTGGAGTATTTACTTGGTTACAGCGAAAGTCGCATGTAACAAGGATGCATTCAGCCACTGGTATCACCCCGTATTAGTGTACCTATTGCTATCACCCTAAGCTTCTTCACATGTCACCCATAGGACCCAGTTGGTCTTGCTGATGATGTTCTTTTTATCCGTCTACAGGATATCCCGTTTGGAACATCAGAACAATTACACCTTAGGCAGGATCGGATGAAGAGGGCAGCTGACAAGATGCAATCTCTGGAACTGGCCTTTCAGGTGAGGGACAAAGTGTGGCTTCACATCTGCCTGCTCAGAATCTCTCATGTAAGCAGGCACCGAAGTTTACAGGGCCATTTCATATCACCCGTGTCTGCAGTGGCTTTTATTCTCCAGCTGCCCTCCACTTGGCAGAATGATCCTGTTTTCTATGTGCACCATCTGCTAAAGCCATGTCATCTGGACCATTTTGATTGACCGCTTCCTTGTTTTGGTCCTGTCCTGGTCTTGCAAGTACCTGAATATAGGATGGAAGCCATCTGTGATGCTCAGCTATGGATGGGACATTGTTTCCTTTGACTGGCCTGGAAGGGCTATGATGCTTGTAATAGTAGGTGGGATCCTGTGCCCCATATCCATGCTCTTTACATGCACCAATGCTTATACCACAATTTCCCTGAAGACCTGGTACTCCATCTGGTCTTGGGCTGGGCTGAATGTCGTGGTGCACTCCCGGTGTACTTACCAGCATCAGCTTTTTCCCTTGTAGTACCTGGGAAGCCCTGCATGTAGACAGGTGCTGCTTCTGAACAGTGCTACTATTTGCCTGCACACCTGCATGACAGCCTCCATGTTGGTGACTACTCACAGGCAAGGGGAGCTGTAACTAGGTTCCCCGGATGGGAAGTGCACTTAGCCAAGCCTCTTTTTCATGCAAGTGTGAATAAAGGCACTGGTGCCACCAAGGACAGCGCTTAGCAATTTCTTTCTGTTACCGTGAAAGGAGACATTGCAGGTTCCTAGTCCTCCAGTTTCCCATATCCTCCAGTCTGTCTCTCCCTGTGTCCCAGCTCCTCGCTCCTCCCTTCCTCTCTGTCCCAGCTCTGTTTCTTTCCTGTCGTTTTCTGCTCCTCCTGCTGTCAGTCCTCATGTGCGCAGTTGCTTGTTTCCTCCACTCTCTTTGTAGGAATTCTCCTCATCCAGTCATCTTTGCCTCTGGCTTTCAGTGTTCACACTATTCTGCCATTATCTGCCATAGGTTGCAGCCTAATACTTGGCGTTGGAAGGTTTACCGACCATCCTGTTTGGAGTACTCACCTCCACCAGAGTTGTGGGTGATTCATCCATGCTGCTTGTCCTCAGGATCATACCGGGCTACCGCCAACATGGCAACATCATAACGTCTCTAGCTTAGATTCACAGGTACGAAAACAATGCATGGGGCGCATCTTCACACAAATTCTCTTGGTTCATTCACTTAATGAAAAACGATGTATGCTCATTTCTTCAATCACATCTTTCATGTATCCAAAACAAATTATCCAACTAAATTTCATTTGATATGAAATTCATTGGTCACTTTCTTAGGGAAAAGAAGCATAGTGATGTGTGCCAATTATGAAGTAACAGAAGATGCCTCCTTTTTGAGGCCAGAATGTAAGTGAGACATTAATAGATCTAGGCATTCATAACATACACAGACAATTGTACTAAGTGTCTCTTAATGCATTGAGTAATAGGAACACATCTTATTTATGCAGGGCTTTTGAATCAATTTGAAATGGTCCACAGGAATAGGTTTTGTTAATTGCCAGAATGATTAAACGTTGATAATGCATATGTTGAAAATGTGATACAGTCCTGAAGAGGGCTTATCATTGGTTGTTGGAATGGCAAAATGTAGTGATAAACATGTCTACATTGACCATAATGTAGTTATGATTGATGAAAAGCCAGACAATAACATCAATACATTTCTTTTGAAGGCCTATAGGATTGGATATATTTTTGTTTGATGTGAAGTGTCAATTTCTGTCCATTGTGTGCTATTAACTAATGTCAGGCACTACCATCACTTTGGAATTATTCTTTCTTATTGGTATTGTTCTTATTAGTATTTGTAATACCGACTAGCGGCCAAGATTTTACCCAATGTATATGCTGTGTAAAATCTTTGTATACAGCTTTTTCTCCATAGATGAATTTTTGATAATTTACAAATTAATATTCATTTTGTAAGAAGTTCAGTTGATTTCAGTGAATGACTGCTTTTATTTAAGTGAAATGTCTTAATGACTCCCCCATGTCATATTTGATTGCCAAATAAATGCTATTAATTGATGTAGGTCAAACATTTTTAAAGAATTCAAAATAGTATTATATTCACTATATGAATAATTTTTTCAAACCAGGACTTTTTTTTATGTAAGTTGTGCTTAGTTCTGGTGTCTGTGGTTGCAGTGTGGGTATCCTTATTACATGACTAATGCTAATCCTGCAGATTCTGCTTTTATATACTTGCTCATTGAAACATTGTTTATTTTATTTATTTAATTGTTCATTTATAACACGCTTAATACCAGCCAGTGGTTTCTAAATGCGGGATCGGGATTCAAACCTGTGTTGCCCCACTTATTTTACCTCCAAGACAAATGCATTGCCCCTGAGCTATCCTTCCTCCTGTTCTATCCCATCCTATCCTTCCTTCACACATTCACAACTATAGGTTTTGAATGCATCACAATTCACGTCTGACTTGATGGAGTTTAATTTCTGTACAAAGGACTTTCCTGACTTATTCATAATGAATCACAGGTAAATGTGACTGCTTAACAATGTATTGTCTAGAGTCCATATCATGTAATACATATAATGTGCCCACCACATGCTCAGAAGAAATGTATTCTTTAATTTATTTTTGTCACATCGGAGCTGATATTTTAGTTTCTTAAAACATCTTTATTTTAAAATGCCTATATTTTGATGAGAGAACAATGTATTGCTTCTAAAATTCCTATACCAAGCTCTCCAAATTTCACAAAGCTTTAAGTTATGAATCAAGACCCTTAGATATTTCTTCACACCATTCATTCTATTGTATCATGCCTTGCGAGTTTTGTCATGAATTGTCTGTATTCAGAGAAAATGTCTATGTCACCTCCAAGAATGTAGGGCATCCTCATATTTTCTAGGATAAGAAACTTGCCAAAACAGTTTAGATAGCAAATATTATTGTTTTCATTACTTGCTTTATGTTTATTTTGGTGGAGGTTTTCCAGTGGTTTAAAACAAATTGGAATCTGTGTTTATCAGTGTTTTCCCATCAATGCACATTGAAGACATGTGTATTCGATATCTGATAGCATTGAATCATTGAATCACTTCCTGTTTTATTGCCCCTTGTACCAAAAATGAAGATAGAAATTACTTATTTGCTACATTGTCTAGAACAATACTAATAGTGCAAGACAAGGAATTGTGTTTTATAAAACTCTGTAGACCCTGCTATAATCTTGGCCTTTCCAAATTATCTTGCTGCTGCTTGATCTACACATGATTGCCAAATGAAATTGAGCTGTATTTAAATGTTTTAAATTATTTTACTTGTTTTTACTGTTTTTTATGTACCTTTGAGACGGTAGCTGCTAGGAAAAAATATGCTGTTTTCTAATAATGTCTTTGATTGTGTTATTTCTGCTTTGCTTTTATGGATGTTATTTTATCCGAATAAAGCTTTGCTGTTGTTGTTGAATTTTTCCAGTGCAAATAAAAAAAATAGCTTTTATTATATATGACATGTTGGAGCAGTGAAGTCACATTGTATAAAGAGGTATTCGAAATAAAAAATACTTTCTGCACAAGAAAAAGTTTGCTTTCATTATAACTTATCATTTGGATGGTAGCTTTACAAACATATTGGTTTGGGATCTCCTTGTCTTTAGAAAGCATACAGATCTGCTTCATTGCAAATTTAAGGAAAAGCAGGTCTCCAATTGTGTTTTCCTGTGGATTTGCTGAAACTCTGAAATCATTTAAAAGACAGCCTTCCCTAAAGCTTATGGTATAGTCACCCGTTGACTGGGTGACTTTAAAAAAGCTGTGCAAAGCATGGGTTGTGGAGCAGAGGAATAATGGACTTGAGGAGGGTTGGCGACAGACTTGGGGGATCAGTTGGAAAAGGTGCACTGCTTTGCCACTTCCACCTTCCAGCATCCAGTGGCCCTGGTGCATGGCATTATCAAAGGCTGTTTTCCCAGCATCATCTCCCATGTGTTAACCAACCTGATGGGATGCCTGCTCCTCTGAAATATCTTCTCAACCAAAACAATGTTTTATACCATTACCTATTCTCCAATGTGGCAGACATTCTGAGTTGCAAAGATGTGACTCTTGTACCAAAGAAGACAAGAGACATGGTCTTCAGTAACAGGCAAATGAAGAAATGAATGTTCTGAAATTCTGACTTGCTCTTCACACGTGTGTGCAAGATTCCAGGCTTTACTCATAATCGGCCCAGAGCCAGTGCATGTATAGAATGGAGGGCCAACAACAAAAGTCAGACTGATTGTGGTATGTGTATATCATACCACATTACCACAAAAGTACATGTGATCAGAAACCCACTACTCATGCTGGTTTACCGCATTGTACACTGTGCATACATCTTGATGAGACCACAGAAAGGTAAAAGGCACATGCCTAATTACATATAAATGGATACATATGACCACACAAGGTTCCTGTGACACAATACCAAACAAAATGTATGGGCTTCCCAAAGAGCCACAAACACACTTCACCGGCCATCACAATACCCATCAAAATGAACATGCAAACTATCGCCCAATTTCCATTACCCCCTTTCTGGGCAAACTCCTGGAAAAGCTGGCCATCTCTCAGCTTAACCTTCATTCAGATTGTGTTGGTTGTCTCCATGACCACCAGTCTGGCTTCAGAGGGCCAGAAGCACGGAAACTGCTCTCCTCAATATCCGTGAAGATCTGCTCTCCAACCTTGATTCTAACATTCCGTCTGTCCTCATCCTTCTTGATCTCTCTTCTGTCTTCGACACGGTCAACCACACCATCCTGCTCAACCGACTCCGTGATAATCTGGGTATCACTGATCAGGCTCTGGCCTGGCTGACCTCTTTCCTCTCTGATCGACCCTCCCAGGTCCAACTGGGGTCTTTCCTATCATCTATCTTCCTCTCCACCTGTGGGGTTCCCCAGGGGTCTAACCTCTCACCCTGGCTTTTCAACCAATACCTGGCAACTCTCGCTCACTGCATTGCCATTTTCTGCTCAAATTTCCAGTGCTACCCTGATGGCACTCAACTCATTTTCCGGCTGCCCTCGGCCACCTCCTCTCCCTCTCTCATCTCTGACTGCCTAATTGCCATTCAAAATTGGTGTGCCGCCAATGATCTTTGTCTGAATGCCAGCAAGACGGAGATCCTCCTCATCGGCACACCATCTCCATCCTTTTCCCTCACTCTCTGGCCGGCCTCCCTTGGCCCTCCTCCTACCTCTACCTGCGAGGCTAAGAACCTTGGCATCATCTTTGACTCCACACTTTCCTTCTCGGCCCATAGATGTCTCTAAAAAGTCAAACTTCCGACTCACCGCCTCAGAGGCATTCTGCCTTTCCTCTCCTTCCCCCAGAAGCTCATGGTATCCCAAGCTTTGGTTCTCTCTAGCTTGGACTATTGTAACAGCCTCTTTCTAAATCTACCTGCCTCTACTCTCCGCCCTCTTCAACTTATCCAGAACAGGACTGCGAGACTTGTCCTTGGCCTCAAGCCCTGCGATCGTATCTCTCCAGCTTTGAAATCTCTCCATTGGCTCCCAGTGGATGCAAGGATTAAATTCAAACCCCTCTGCATTGTCCACAAGGCTTTCTGGGGCCTGGGTCCAAAATACCTTCAGCTATCCCTCCGCAAATACCTCCCCTCTCGAGCTCTTCGCTCCTCTACCTCTAACTCACTCAGGGTCAGTCATTTTTCAAAGAAATGAGCTGGGGGTAGATCTCTATCTTCGGCTGGGGCCTCCCTCTGGAACAGCCTCCCTGCCACTCTAATACTTGAGGAGAACCATCTCCAGTTCCGGAAGCACCTCAAAACCTTCCTCTTTGCTTCTGCCTTCGCTCCCCTTCTCCCCTGCTGATCTGCTCACTTGGCACTGTGCACCTGGCCACCCTCTGTCCCCTGGGCCCAGGTACCTGCTCACCCTGCCACCTTCCTGCACTGTCTCCTGGCCACCCCTTGCACTGGGGACTGTATCTGTACCCATACAGCCCCCCCCCCCCCATTTTTCTTCTTTTCTGCACTTATTCAGACTTACCCAGTCTGCTGCCTTAAACACAGCACTTGCCACTTGCTGGCTGCACTACCACAGTTTGCCTCAATTTTCTATTTATTTGATTTATCTGCGCTCCTCGGCTTCTGCACTTTCCACTCTCCCCCTTCCACGCATTTTTTCCGTTTTCCCTTTCCCATGCACTTGCGCGTTCTCAATGTCACTGGGCCTAGTAAGATGGTTTTTATGTTGTACGGTGTTCTCCCTTGTTCCCCTCCCTTGCCTAGTCACGCTCTGAAACACTTGTGTACGAGCGCGATACAAATAAAATATCATATCATATCATATCAGTTGTCTGGCTGACGGGTACAGGGCAAAGGCTATACCTCAGAGTATGTACTGTAGATTAGGAGATATGCACTAGGTAATGCTAGCATATAACATAAACAAGGTACATACCTAGCTGATCTGAGTTGTAACAGGTATTCACAGGAACTGCAGGAGCTGGATGTAAGCAAAGAGACACAGAGAAAGCAAAGGAAAGCAAATATACTGGGCAACACAGATTGGTCAGAATAACGGGTGTACTGGAATATGATAAGGGGTTTCCAGGGAGAAGGGAAAGCCCTTGGGATCGGTACCATCAGATTACTCTTAACAACTGTCATACAGCAGCGTCATGAGTTAGGCGAGGCACAGAGGCTGTTGTACTCAGTGAAAGGGTGAAACTGTAGACATACACTCAGTCAGGTAACATTGCAACGGACAGAAGATTTTCCCTTATCTGATCTGAATGAAGACCAACCCAGGGGTCACATTGTAAATGGATGCAGAGCGGAGGCACAACAGTGATCCAAGATGTAATAGAAGCGGAAAGCAGTGTAGAAAAAAGTAACCAGGTACAGGACAGGTAGAGAAACAAAGTGAAGCAGAGACTGTAATATTAGGACACAAAAGGCAAATGACTCAGAGAAGGTAGGTTGCTGCCAACACAGGGAATGCAAGGGGGTCAGAAAACTCAGAGTACTTAAGAACAGGCACTAAAACTATGTACTGAAGTCTGGTAATATTGCAGGCAAGGACCAAACAGGAAGACTGGAGTAGCAGAGAGAAATAAAAAAAGCTAGGCAGAAACTGACAAGTCTGTGAAGCAGAAATGCTTACAGAAAACAGGGTGTTTGCAGAATGTTAGAAAGGCAGCAGAGAAATCAGAACAGAACTAGATGGCCTTAATAGCAAAAAGGGACAGGTGCTGTAACACAACAGCAAAGGGTATAAGCACGGTTTCAGAAGTCAAAAGCTGGAAATTCAAGGAAAGGTTAAAAAACAGGCAGACTGCAAACAGACTGGGAAGGGTGCTGCAACAACAAACAGGATTCAAAAGCCAAAATCAGGATATTCATGAAAGGTTCAATAACTGGTCACAAGAGCACAGAACAAACTCCCAGCAGAAGCAGTTGATTGAACAATTGCTTATGTTCAAAGTGAGCTTATAAAGGCTGTCCCAGCCAACAGCCCAACAGAGTGGAGCTGATTGCAGTCTCAGGCAGCTGTGTTCAATCATGCCCAGCCCCGGCTTCAGTAGCCTGCAGCAGTGGAATATAATTAAAGTCTCTTGAGCTCTCAGCAGCCTAGCTTGCAGTAGCTTGGAACAGTTGAATGCAATCAGGGCCTTTTCAGCTCGTACTAGCTTGCTCTAAACAAAGGTACTTTGCATGCCTCCTCCAGCCCTATGCCTCTTGGACAGCATACATGTGCCAGAATGCATCTGCTGGTTTAACCCAAACCCTGGAAAGGAACATGAAATTAGATTGGTCCAAACCTGCAGTGATAAAACAAGTAAATGAATGTAGGGCCCCATCTAGATCCAGAGATGGTGGAAAATGATCGTCCTATATCACTTCTTCCTGCTCTGTCTAAACTGTTGGAAGCCATTGTCACTCCTCAGCTTTCTACTCATTTTGAGGTTAGAGACATTCTTCACCCCTTCCAGGCGGGCTTCCATCCTGGGATGGGTACAGAATCTGTAATGGTGGCTCTCCATGACGACATTGCACTGGCATCAGACTGCAGAGAGATGAGTGCTCTCATCTTACTTGATTTCTCTGCGGCCTTCAACACTGTTGCCTGTCCGAGACTGCTGCAGTGTCTCCTGGATGCCGGTGTTTCAGGAATGCCTTTGAAATAGTTTTCGTCTTTTCTATAAGAGCGCACCCAGTTGGTGTCTCTCCCTCCTTTTATTTCTTCTTGCACAGTGGTTGAATGTGGAGTCCCCCAGGGATCAGCGCTTTCTCCTCTGCTTTTTAATTTATACATGGCTGCCCTGGCCTGACTTATTGCCAGTTTTGCTGTTCATTTCTACATGTATACAGATGACACACACATTTTCTCTCATCATAATGCCCCGACTGACTGTCCCCCGATCCTTCTGAGAGAATGTCTCTCTGCTGTTTGCCAGTGGATGTCTGACAACTAGATAAAACTAAACAGTGACAAGTCAGAAATACTTATTATCGGAAAGTGACTACTGGCTGGACTCCTGATTACTGGCATATTTGCCTTGGGCTTTGTCCTCAACCTGCCAGCGTAGTGAAAAGCCTGGGCTTTATGATGATGTCGTCTGGCTCCAGAGAGGCACAGATCTCCACGGTATGCCGCAGCGGCTTTGCTAAACTCAGGGTACTGAAGAAGGTCCTCCCATTCCTTCCTAGTAATGCTAGGAGTACAATTGCCACTGCCGCCATTATGGGTGCCATTGACTACTGCAATGGCATCTACCTGGGTCAACCGGCGGCTCTACTCCAGCGACTCAAAATTCTACAAAATGGGGCAGCCAGGTTGGCCTTGAGTGCCCCTAGATTTGCTCACTCTCGTGACCTTCTGCAGCGCCTTCATTGGCTCCCGGTCAAGTCTCGGGTAGAGTTTAAAATGTTATGTATTGTCCATCGGGCTATCCATGCCACAGGGGCCTTGTTCCTTCAGTCAAGGTTGGCTCTCTATCAACCTAAGAGAAACTTTTGCTCGGCTGATCAGCTTCTCTGACTGTTCCCTGCTTTCGGCACACCCGGATGGGTGGCAGATCCTTTTCAGTGCTGGCACACACGTTGTGGCATGCGCGTCCGCTGCATTTTAGGATGATTTAGGCATTATCCGCCTTTCGTAGGCATCTGAAACATGTTTGTTTTATTTAATTTTATTATTAATGTGTTACAGTTTATAGATACACTTTTCACATAATTACATATTATATATACATAATCCAATAGTAAGAAAAGAAAAAAAAAACAGATTACATATCCATAATTAATTCTCATAAAAACATAGTAAGAACCATATCCAAATACCTAAAATTCAATACAACCAATAAAATCTATTCTAAAACACTCTCATATGTACATCCATAAATAAGTATCCAATCTGCATTTCATTCCCTCTACCTCTAGGTATACACACAGGTAGTTCCATTACATTGCATTACACTTAACTCAGATAGAGATACCCAGTCTTCTCTCAATCTCTAACCACACATTGTACATTGCTATTAAACCTTTCAGTTTTGTAGAATTCACGATACGCCACCAGAAGATTTCCTCCTTTATCTGTTCAATCTTATGCACAAAATTCCCATAATGTCTGTAGTAGATATTTACCATTCTCTGCAGCAAGTCAGATCATGTAGCCCTGTCTCAATAGTTACTTTATCCTCACATAGTCTACAGCATTGCTCCTCCTTCCTAACTTTATTTATTACCCCAGTATTTTCAAGTACTGGTAAATAATTAATCCTGACACGTAATATAAATCTTCGGAGTCTGATGCTTGGACATAAGTTTAAATATTGTTGAGGTTTTTTATATGTATAGAGAATATACTTCACAAACTGGTATTTTTTCAGATGTTTAAGTGAGTATAATTATCTATCCAGTCAGCCAAGTCACTTTACCTTGACAAAGCAGATTTAGCTGCTGAGGAGAATGTCTCCTGGCTACAGTTCCAGTTTATAATGTGCATAACATTTTCAATACTGTTTTTTAAGGTCGATCTCTTCGATTCCATACGCAGTTCTTGCTACAAAGAAATCATCAATTGATTACTAGAGGTGCTATTGAGCTTCAGATAAAATTCAGTCCTTTTCTTAAGTACCATTGATTTCAGGGATAACAACCCCAGCTCCAGTCTGTAGATGACCATAGGGATACAGGTTAGGAGGCCCAGCACTTTTCTCCAAAATTTACCCTCCACAACCTAAGCCACTTTAGATCAATTTTATGAAGGGCCTCAAGGCCATAAATCATCATAGGGGTAAGTAAGCACCTGCTGGAACAAAAGCAGCACAGCCCAAATGCTAAATCCCCCATGGGTGAAAGTGAAACGATAGACTAAGGCTGTGATTTGAGCTGCCCTAATTTTACGTACTTGAATACAGTGCAGATAATCATTAGTCATCTCAAAATCAATGCCTAAATATCTATAGGAAGGGGTGTATTAAATGACCGATTCCAGGACTTCGAGTTAATGTCCAGCTCATTCTTTTTACTATATACCCAGAGTGCTTCCGCAGATCGTCGCAGTCCACATGTTTGTTCTGAGTCTGTTCTCCGTGCCTCCCTCTCTGGCAGCTCACTGCCTCAGCACCTTGGTGCCTTCTGGTCTTTGCCCCACTTTATAAATTAGCATACAATACAAAACTGTACAATAGGGGCAGTTTGTAGGCTTTAACTTTGCAATTGTGGCATAAACATAATCTCTGAATGTGCGCATGTAGCAATGCTGGATGGCAGGTGGGTAGGATGGTGACACCATGTTGATGTGGGCAAAAGTGTCATGGAAAGAACAAATAAGTCTATCCACTCCCAAAAATCAAGTGCACACTCACAGAGCATGTTCTGAATATCTGAAAAGTATGAACATGCAGAATTCCAGAAAAAGTTGGTATAAGCAATGACTTTCTCGTAAGTAAAATATTGATTTTCACCACCCTCTCCTGACTCTGGATACCGAATCTTGTATAATGACCTTACTGCAGCTAGTCCCCCCTTATACAAGAAAGGTATAATGTGGCAGACATGTGTACATGGAATAACATTGATTGAGCTTTTGTTATATTGGAAAATTGCTTCTGATGTCTATAAAGGACTGTGAAGTATGGTGGTGCAGGGAAAAATTGCTGGTAACGGAATTCCTGCCACTTTTCCCGCACTGTCATACTACGAGCCTGGACTGGGGGATTTACCTCCAGAAAAAAATGCTGGAGGTAAATCCTCCCACTTTCTGCCGAAAGTCGGCAAAATCGGTGCAATTATCACAGTGGTAATTCCACCAGCGGTAATTGTGCCAAAAATGCCCTGTACAGTTCAATGGACTCAATAAAATGGGGATTAACTCTGCCACCACCACTTGTAATTTGGCTGTAGTTCTGCCAGACGAGGTGGCGGTAACAGTCATTTGCAATGAGACCGCGTGTGCCTATACGGACCAATGAAGGTGTGTCTCAGCATGTCCATGTGTTGCCTGATGTGGCACGGGAGTATGATTAGCCAGATAATGGTGTACTGGGCATGGGCATGGGCAGTCATGAAAGTGCAGTCAACAGCAACAGCAGCAGCATGGTCTCAAGCTGCCAGAAGAAGTAATTGAACATTTCCTCCAATCTAGGAGTGTGCTATTACAGATAACATATGGGGCCACTTATAAAAATGGTACTTGCAAGAAGGGGACCACCAATGCTTACACTTATGAGTTGCAGGTCCCCTGCATGCAATTGTAAACACTCCCAAAGCAGAGTGTAAAAGTAAAGAGTAAATGAAGATGAAATTATTATCTCAGATTTAACAGATATTTATTGTAACTATGAAGGATGGATATACATATTAAGGATGCCCCATATAAAGTAGCACAAACAAAAAGTGGTGTCCAAAAGAAGTCCAGGATAAAAGCGATGCCCAATGAAAATCCAGTATCTATGGGGATCTAAAACAGATTCAGGGTCAAAGTACTAACTAAAAGCCGGTGCTCCGGGGGTCCAAAGAAATCCAGGGTATAGACAGGGGAAGGAAAATGTAATATAAATACAAGTTCTTGCTTTGAGGGAACAAGTAAAAAAATTGAACGTAACAAAAATTAGGAAAAGCAGGTTGGAGGATCATTTTCCCCACTGTGTCCACTTGAACCAGGTGACCTCGATGATGGTAAAGGCGGTAAAGCAGCATTTGGAAGGAACAGTGTTGGGGATGATGGATGGGGAACTGCTGTACTGAGGAGGCAGTGGTGGTGGAGGTGGGGTTGGTGGCAACAGTGGAGATGGGGTGGGGTAATATCCTCTCACACAAATTCCTTCAAATGGGCAATGGCTGCTGCTGGCGGAGCAGCAACCCAGTCAAGGTTGCTAGTGACTGGATGCCTGATGGCCGAATGAGCTGTGGGCATGGGCCATGTCAGGCACTGCTGCAGAGAAGAAATTGTAGGTATGCAGAGAGACAACATTATCTCTGGGGGCATACAGTTGGGCCAGGCATGCAACATCTGCCCTCAGGGCAGGCCTCAGCTGCCTCCCTGTGAGCCTCCTTTGCCTTCTGAACCAACTCCTGCCTCAGCTGATTGGCAGTCCACAACTCCTGCATGGTGCACCAGGATATGCCGCATGGCAAAACAAGCACCATTGAATACGGAAAGATGATCTGCAGCACAGCACATACACTGCTGCAGCTTGTCAGTTATCGCTTTATGTTAGGCCCTGATTGGCTGTAGGGATGAGAGGATGGGCAGGGCAGCAGTCCCACCGGCACATGATCACAACTGGTGCAGCCATTTACAGACATGTGCATCAAATCTGTTCATTTGCAATGAGACCAGGGATGATGAACGATCTTGACATTTGAGGGTGACCGTGCTGGGTATTATGTGATTGTGAGACCACCCTTGTGCATTCCCACATCATGGGTCATAGCAGTTCTGTCACAGGAGACTGAAGACCTTGTTTCAGAATATTGAATGCATATTGATATATGATTCATAGCAACAACTACACACAATGAGACACAATGAGACCTGCAATGATGAGCAATCTTGAGAAATAGGGGCCACTTGGCCATGTCACTTTGAACCTCTTATATGATCATGAAAAGCAATTATATCATTGAATATTAGCAAGAATTCATTTGTTATTGACTTCATGCATTATCTAGTGCAAAATCAATTATGATGCTGCCTATTAAGAGCAAAGTACAGAGAGATTCTAGCTCTTTTTCCATCTGAGGAGCAGGTGAGTGCGCCCCCATCCGTGACCCCATTCCGCGTGTTTTTGTGTTAAATTTGCTCCCCCAGACCCCGCGTTGCCCCGTGTTTCCCTGCCTCCCCCTTCCGGCATCCCTCGCCCGCCCGCCCCCCACCCCTGATTGGTCACCTAGTTCGAGTCGTTGGGTCTAGTGACCCGCGCCGCTGCACCTACTCCTCTTTTTCCATCTGAGGAGCAGGTGAGTGCGCCCCCATCCGCGACCCCATTCCGCGTGTTTTTGTGTTAAATTTGCTCCCCCAGGCCCCGCATTGCCCCATGTTTCCCTGCCTCCGCCTTCCGGCATCCCTCGCCCACCTGCCTCCCAGCCCGCCCCCCACCCCTGATTGGTCACCTAGTTCGAGTTGTTGGGTCTAGTGACCCGCGCCGCTCCACCTACTCCTCTTTTTCCATCTGAGGAGCAGGTGAGTGCGCCCCATCCGCTACCCCATTCTGTGTGTTTTTGTGTTAAATTTGCTCCCCCAGGCCCCGCGTTGCCCTGTGTTTCCCTGCCTCCCCCTTCCGGCATCCCTCGCCCGCCCGCCTCCCAGCCCGCCCCACCACCCCACCCTAGTCCAGCTCCCTCCCCCCGACCCGCCCATCCCTCCCTTCATCACTGCTCCTTCCAGGGCAGCCCCCAGCGGCTAAGGGCCCCAAGGCCAAGGGCGGCTCCAACAGAGGCGGCTCCAGGAAGTGTCAGCAGGTGTCCGCACGGGAAGCCAAGGAAGCCACCTAACACCGACAAAACCGTAAGTGTTGGCTTGGGTGGGGGGTAGAGCAACTACTCTACTCCAAAAGCTCCTGCCACTCTAACCTACATTTCAATGGCCCGCAGTATAACGTCAACTAATGATTGCTAGCATACGCCACACTTAGATGGAATCTCTAATAACCTCTCTATGAAAATTGAATCTAGAACTGTTCCCAATCGCATTTAGAAGTACGCCGGATAGCCCCTCTGAGAAAGATACATTAGAATTGTTCCCACTCACATCACATCTGAAGTGTGTCCCCACTTGCATTCAGAAATGTACCCAACGCCATTATAGAAGTGTACCCAATTGCATTTAGAAGTGTACCCAATTGCATTTAGAAGCCTCTCTGTGAAAGTTGAATTTAGAATTGTTCCCACCTGCATTAGAATTGTACCCAATTGCATTAGGATTGTACCCAATTGCATTCAGAAGCCTCTCTGCGAAAGTTGAATTTAGAAGTGTACCCAATTGCATTTAGAAGCCTCTCTGTGAAAGTTGAATTTAGAATTGTTCCCACCTGCATTAGAATTGTTCCCACCTGCATTTAGAAATGTACCCAATTACATTTAGAAGTTGCGCCAAATAGCCTCTCTGAGAAAGTTGAATTAGAATTGTTCCCACTCACATTCTGAAGCGTACCCAATAGCCTCTCTGAGAAAGTTGAATTTAGAATTGTCCCCACCTGCATTAGAAGTGTACACAATTACATTTAGAAGCTGCGCCCAATTAGCCTCTCTGTGAAAGTTGAATTTAGAATTGTCCCCACCTGCATTAGAATTGTTCCCACCTGCATTTAGAAGTGTACCCAATTGCATTTAGAAGTGCACTCAGTTGCATTTAGAGGCTGTGCCCGATAGCTTCTCTGTGAAAGTTGAATTTAGATCTGTTACCACCCGCATTAGAACTGTTCCCACCTCCATTTAGAAGTGTACCCAATTGCAGTTGGAAGTTGCACCGGATAGCCTCTCTTAGAAAGTTGAATTAGAATTGTTCCCTCTTGCACGTAGAAGTGTACCCAACGGCATTTAGAAGTGTACCCAATTGCATTTAGAAGTTGCACCCAATAGCCTCTCTGAGAAAGCTGAATTTAGAACTGTTCCCACTTGCATTTAGAAGTGTACCCAGGTGCACCTGAAAGTTGCACCCAATAGCCTCTCTGTGAAAGTTGATTTTAGAATTGTTCCCACCTGCATTAGAATTGTTCCCACCTGCATTAGAAGTATACCCAATTGCATTTAGAAATTGCACCCAATAGCCTCTCTGAGAAAGTTGAATTTAGGACTGTTCCCACCTGCATTTAGAAGTATACCCAACTACATTTGAAGTTGCGCCCATTAGCCTCTCTGAAAAGTTGCTCAACTCAGTAGTATACCCAACTGCATTTAGAAAGTGTACCCAATTGCATTTAGAACCGTACCAAGTTGCACTTAGAAGTATACCCAATTGCTTAGAAGCACCAATTAGTCCTTGACTAGTTGAGCCCAGAAGTGTACCTATAAGTGTGAGTCACCGACCCTAGAACCACAATCAGAAAACCCTCCTAAATCAACCCAAAGCTCACACCAATCATGCGCGCACCAACTCCACTAGTGCCCGTCAGAAACGACTCCCATGGACCCCCTCCACTCTACGATCTGCCCTCCTTCCCCCCCTCCCAACACAACCCACCATCCTCCGCAATCCCTGCCAGCACCCTCACCAAACACCAAGCCAGGGGGGCACGATGGCGTGCCACCCACCCCAAGACCACTCATCTCCTGAACCCCACTGCCGACCCGCCAGCACTGCCCATGCCCGCTCCCCCCACTACCACACCCCACCCTGCAATCACCCACCCCCCGCCTTGCCATCATACCCCTGCCACCTTCCCCCCCGACTGCACCCTTTCCCCTCCCTAAACACTGCGCGCCTAGCCCTAGCGAGAACTGAAGCTGCCTCCGTCTCCCCCTCTAAACCCCTCTACCCTCTCTCTCACACCAATCGCAGCAAAGAAACTAAAGAGGAAGCGTTCCTGGTCCCCCTCAACCTCTCTGCTCTCCTCGCCTCCCTTGTCTCGACCCACCACCTCTCTCCCACAATCTCCCCCCTCCCCCGTGACCTATCCCTTCCTGAAACCCCTCTCCCTCGATTTCTCCTCAACCGCAACCGAAACTCCCAACCGCCCTCCCCATCCTCAAATCCCCCTCCCCAAACCCGATCATCCCACAACACACATCCACCCAACCCCGCCGGAAGCCAGCAAAACTCCCGGCTCGCCCTCTTTTCCCTAGCATCACCAACCCTACCCCTCTCCCTCCACCCTCTCCCCCTCCGCCCAATCCCGCTCCAGCACCAAAACCAACCTTCCCTGCCGATGTGAACTGTATCCTATTTAACGCCCGCTCTGTAGCAAAAAACAGACATTGCATCTTTGACCTCCTCACCTCCGTCAAACCAGACCTAGTTTTCATCACCGAAACCTGGTTCTCTGATGACTTCAGCCCAATCGCAAATGAAGCCTTTCCGCCCAACTACTGCCTCATCCCACTGAACCGTCCGTCCAGAGGAGGGGGGGGTAGCATTTGTCTTCAAATCTCTCTTCCACGCCTCAATCATGGACAACCAACCCGCCATTCCATCCTGCGAATCCCTCCTCGTTAAACTATCCCTCTCCCCGTCGCTCTCACACACCTTCCTAATAATCTACAGGCCCCCTGGCTACAATAGACATTTCGCAAAAACAACCTTTGCGACTCTATTGCCACCATCCAAATAAACCATTCCAACCTCACCCTTCTCGGAGACTTCAACATATGGCTCGACATCCCCACCAATCCTATGACACACGCCCTGATCGACGGTCTAGATGCAATTAATCTCCAACCCCACATAAACGGACCGACTCATTTTAAAGGACACACTCTCGACGCCATCTTTAGCTCCAACAACCAGATTCGGTTAAAGCCCCCCACTCCTATCATCTGGTCCGACCACTGCATTCTCTCGTTTGCCATCCCCGCACCCGGCCCCCTACCCGTACCCGCATCTGAACCTCCTAACCTACGAAAATGCTGGAAAAAACTAATAATCACCCCGGACCTAGCCGAGGCACTCCTGCAGTCTCCACCACCTACCTGCCACCCTAACAACCAACTAACACCTGAGGCCTTTGACTCATGGCTCAACACATCTCTGATGCGACTCACCCCTCCATGCAAACCATCAACCCGCCGTGGCCCGTTCCCCAGATGGTTCACTCCTGAGCTGAAGAGCAGTAAACGACACTACAAATACCTAGAACGCAATTGGCAAAAAGAGAAAACCCTCGAGAGCAGGACCACCTTGGCCCGACACTTGTACCGTTACAAGGCCGAAATCCGGAAAGCTCAAAAAGCCCACTACAACACCCGAATCCTAAACTGCAAAAACCCAAGCAAAGAACTGCACAAAATCATCTCCGAATTCACCAACCCAACTTACAACCGTCCCGACCCCGTCAAAATCACTGTGTGACTCACTCTCCCTCCACTTTTACACCACAGCTATTGAAAGGACAAAAACTCTAAACACCAAACTGGCTTTCATACAACCAATTAACAATCCCCCTCCCATACCGGCCAGCCCGTCAACTGCAACCTCTACTCAACCAACGTTCGAATCCTTTAGTCCAATATCACCAGAACAATTTCTCAAACTTCTATCTGCCCGCAAACCATCTGGATCCCCTCTGGACCCCTGCCCAGCCACAACCCTTAAAGAAATATTTGCTTCCACCAGCGCAGGAGAACACGCAAGATCTATCATAAATGCCTCCCTTTCCTCCGGTATTTTTCCCGAAGCATTCAAAATGGTACACGTCAAACCTCTAATTAAAAAACCCTCGCTCGACCCTCTCGAGCCCAAAAACTACTGCCCAATCTCAAACACCAGATTCCTTGCCAAACTCATTGACCGAACCGCCTACTCCCAACTAAACGCCTTTGTCGAAGCCAACAATCTCCTTGACCCCGCCCAATCAGGTTTCAGAACTCGGCACAGAACCGAAACAACCATAACCTCGATCTGGGACGACCTTAAAATGACACCAGACTCCGCAGGATGTGCCGCTCTAATCCTTCTCGACCTATCCACTGCCTTTGACACGATCAATCACTCAATCCTCCTAGACCTAGGAATTCGTGGAACCGATCTTAAATGGATAGCTTCATTCCTCAAAGACAGGCACCAAATAACAAGACTCTCCAGCTTTACCTCCAGTCGACACGGGAGTCCCTCAAGGAGCATGTCTATCCGCACTCCTGTTCAATCTCTACCTGACCACCCTCCCACCAATAATTTGTTCACACAACATCCTATGTTACAACTATGCCGACGACACTCAACTAATTCTAA
Source organism: Ambystoma mexicanum (assembly GCF_040938575.1). Taxonomy (NCBI): domain Eukaryota; kingdom Metazoa; phylum Chordata; class Amphibia; order Caudata; family Ambystomatidae; genus Ambystoma; species Ambystoma mexicanum. The sequence goes on along the minus strand of NC_090936.1, from coordinate 127,874,653 downwards.
AATTCCTGAACTCGAAACCCAACTCCCAACCCGACCTGGCATCCTGCCTTGTAAACATAGAGCGCTGGATGACCCAAAGCCACCTCTTGTTAAACCCCTCCAAAACAGAAATCATGGTTTGCGGCAACTCTGACCTTCTTCCGCACCCACTACCCTGGCAACCCGCCATGGGCAACTCACCTACACCCTGCAAAACAGTAAAAAATCTCGGATGCACCCTAGACTCCGACCTAACACTCTCGCGCCAAGTCAACAATGTCTCAAAGTCCTGCCACTACCACCTTAAAAATCTTAGGCGCGGCTTTCCATACCTCTCATTTCCCAACAGAGTCTCCGCTGTCCAATCAATCGTTATATCCAGACTGGACTACGGAAACCCCCTATACCTCGGAATCCATGCCTACCAACTGAATAAACTCCAAAGAGCACAAAACGCGGCGGCCAAAATGCTACTTGCGCTCAATCCAAGAGACCACATATCCCCAGCCCTTAAAAAACTGCACTGGGTTCCAGTAGCCCGTAGGGTAGCTTTCAAAACCTTATGCCTCTCCCATCGAGCATTGCATAAAAACTGTACCGCAATATCTTCAAGACAAATTAATACCTTATCATCCCACTCGCACACTAAGATCAAGCTCAGCCGGCCTCCTAGTAATTCCCAAGACAAACTCAGTCAGGCTAGGCGGATCATCATTCTCTGCCCTGGCACCAACCCTGTGGAACTCACTCCCACCCCACATCCGCCTAACTGAGGACATAACGTCCTTCCGCAAACTACTGAAAACCTGGCTCTTCCCATAAAACCAATCTAGCATCATCACAATAATACCGACCCATCAAACTACATGAAGCGAGAAATGACAGCTAAATAAATTCGAATGTAAACTAGAAAGACAAAACAGGCCTAAACGAGTAAAGTAGATCAAAACAGTGAAACAGAAAATAGGAACAAATCATTGAGAAACTTGGAGATCTCAACCGATGAAAGGGACATAATGAATGAGAAGGGAATACAGTGAATGACATAAATGAAATAGTTAGAATGGATGAAGCGTTCAGAACAGACAAATACACTAAACGGAAGCGTGTTAAGACTGGAGAGCAGATGAGTTGTGGAAAGCGGATGAGTGTGCAGAGCGGATGAGTGTGGAGAGCGGATGAGTGTCGAAAGCGGATGAGTGTGGAGAGCGGATGAGTGTGGAGAGCGGTTAGGTGTGGAGAGCGGATGAGTAGCGAATGCGGATGAGTGTGAAGAGTGAATGAGTGTGGAGAGCGGATGAGTGTGGAGAGCGGATGAATGTGGAGAGAGGATGAGTGTGGAGAGTGGATGAGTGTGTAGAGCGGATGAGTGTGGAGAGCGGATGAGTGTGGAGAGCGGATGAGTGGGGAGAGCGGATGAGTGTGGAGAGCGGATGAGTGTGGAGAGTGGATGAGTGTGGAGAGCGCTAAGAGTGGAGAGCGGATGAGTGTGACGATCGGTAAGAGTGGAGAGCGGATGAGAGTGGAGAGCGGATGAGTGCGGAGAGCGGATGAGTGCGGAGAGCGGATGAGAGTGGAGAGCGAATGAGAGTGGAGAGCGGATGAGAGCGGAGAGAGGACGAGAGCGGAGAGAGGACAAGAGCGGAGAGAGGACGAGAGCGGAGAGAGGACGAGAGCGGAGAGAGGATGAGAATGGAGAGAGGATGAGAGTGGAGAGAGGATGAGAGTGGAGAGCGGACGAGTGTGGAGAGCGGATGGCGGATGAGAATGGAGAGCGGATGAGTGTGGAGAGCGGATGGCGGATGAGAATGGAGAGCGGATGAGTGTGGGGAGCGGATGAGTGTGGAGAGCGGGTGAGTGTGGAGAGTGGATGGCGGATGAGAATAGAGAGCGGATGAGAGTGGAGAGCGGATGGCAGATGAGAATGGAGAGTGGATGAGAGTGGAGAGCGGATGGCGGATGAGTGTGGAGAGCGGATAAGTGTGGAGAGCGGATGAGTGTGGAGAGCGGATGAGTGGGGAGAGCAGATGAGTGTGGAGAGCGGATGTGTGTGGAGAGCGGATGAGTGTAGAGAACGGGTGAGTGTGGAGAGCGGATGAGTGTGGAGAGCGGATGAATGTGGAGAGCAGATGAGTGTGGATGAGTGTGGAGAGCAGATGAATGTGGAGAGCGGATGAGTGTGGAAAGCGGATGAGTGTGGAGAGCCGATGAGTGTGGAGAGCTGATGAGTGTGGAGAGCGGATGAGTGTGGAGAGCGGATGACGGTGGAGAGCGGATGGCGGATGAGAGTGGAGAGCGGATGGCGGATGAGAGTGGAGAGCGGATGGCAGATGAGAGTGGAGAGCGGATGAATGTGGAGAGCGGATGAGTGTGGATGAGTGTGGAGAGCGGATGAATGTGGAGAGCGGATGAGTGTGGAGAGCGGATTAGTGTGGAGAGCCGATGTGTGTGGAGAGCGGGTGAGTGTGGAGAGCGGATGAGTGTGGAGAGCGGACGACGGTGGAGAGCGGATGGTGGATGAGAGTGGAGAGCGGATGGCGGATGAGAGTGGAGAGCGGATGGCAGATGAGAGTGGAGAGCGGATGGCGGATGAGGGTGGAGAGCGGATGGCGGATGAGAGTGAAGAGCGGATGGCGGATGAGGGTGAGAGCGGATGGCGGATGAGAGTGGAGAGCGGATGGCGGATGAGAGTGGAGAGCGGATGGGAGTGGGGAGCGGATGAGTGTGGAGAGCGGATGAGTGTGGAGAGCGGATGAGTGTGGGGAGCGGATGAGTGTGGGGAGCAGATGAGTGCGGAGAGCGGTTGAGTGCGGAGAGCGGTTGAGTGCGGAGAGTGGTTGAGCGTGTAAGGGTTTTACGGCGGCGTAAACAGCGCCGACCCTTACCGCCTGAGTACGAGGTCCCTTAGCGCCATGGAGGTTTTAACACCTCAGGTGTTAAAATCCATGGCGCTAAGGGACCATGGAGTTAATTACGCCACCGTAATTTACGGTGGCGTAATTAACGCCTTCCCCACTCCCATTATGCCCTATGGGGCAAAAATGGGAATGGGGAAGGGTAAATGGGGATTGGGGACTTACCACCCCGCCAACCTCGGAATGGGGCGGTAAGTCCGCCAACCACCATGGCGTAAACGTAGTTTACGCCATGGTGGTAAAGTCACAGCCCAGGCGGTAATTTACCGCCTGGGTCGTAATGAGGCCCATGGAGCGGACAAAAAACTTAGAGCAGATGAGTGTATGGAATGGATGAACAGACAGAGCAGACGAGCAGTTGGCTTTTCCGATGAGTGGATGGACCGGACGACCATTGTGGACTGAACGAGTGCCCTATCTGGAGCCGGTATGTAGACTAGACGAGTATAAACTACAAGAGTGTGCGGACTGGACGAGTGTGCGGACTGGACGAGGGTGTGAACTAGACGATGATAATGACTGGACGAATGTGTGGAGCGGATGAGTATGAGGAACAGACGAATATGTGCAACAGACGATACTTAATATGCTTTGGAATGAAGGAAACACTTGAAAACATACATCATACCACACCCAACGCTTACTCTCCCCCTTACACCACCACTCATCTAGAACACAGAGATACTATGACACCATTCGGTATAACTTTTCTCATGTCTATATCTCCTGCTTACTCCACATCACTCTAAGTAATCATTGCTGGTTTCACACACCCCAGCCAGGCGTTCTCCTCAGGCCTAACGCAGCCACACTCGTTCTGGGTAAAACCGACCAGAGCGAACACATACTCCTGACCTCTCAACCACCACACCTACAGCTAAGAAGCAGCTACCACTCGATTTCCGCACCAGCTGCACACATACCTGGTGCGCACACGCACTTTTGAACTCCCTCTACTCTCTCTACTGACCCGAACTTCGGTTCCCAAGGTCGTTCAACCTACCAGCGCCTTCAGACCACACCAATGGTATATAAGGCGCTATATAAATGCAAAATAACATAACATAACATAACATTAGGAGCATATATCTGACTTTCTGTTTTACAAAGACTAAAGCCACAAATAAATATAGACTGTCCATTCTCATATTTTGTTTTACATCAGTGAGATTCATATTTGATTGTGATTCTCTACGTAGAGCATCACAGCCCCACTCCCTGTGAGGTTATCTATAAATGAAGGCAATGCAGTAGCTTACTGAAGGTACACCTCATAAAAACAGAAACTAAGGGGACGATTGGGGAGTAAAGACTTGTTTCAGCAAAAATATTGCAATGGATTCAAGGAAATAAAAAATGCATGTGATGTTCCAAGAAATTGATTCGGCAGAAATTGGAGTTACTGAATACTGTGCGATCAAAGGAGATATGCAGTAAATAAATGATGAGATGTAACCCAATTGTACATCAGTGGTTCCTGGAAAGGAAATCGGTTAAGCTAACCATATCAATTCTGAGAATACATATATGATTGGATGCAACGCAATAAAGAATATTGTTGAAGAAAAGCCAGGGTGGGGAAAGGATGCATATTGTATTAACATATTAATTTAGGATTGTTTGATCAAAATAAGTGGAAACCTTATCTTTGGTATCATGAAAAACATGGAGTAAGCATTAATTCATGTGAGGAACAATGGTCTTCATTGCAATTGTGAGATTCATCAGCTGCACATAGAGTAATGTGTGGTGACATTTCAATTTTAAGATGTCAGAATCTGGGAGGAGGGAGTAATGCATTGCAAAAACGTCACTCTTTTAAGAGAACAGCATATTTCTTATGATATCTTGCGCTATCAGAGACATTAACGAATTACATTGCAATGACATTACCCATAGTAACACAGACACGTGATGGCAAGTATCTCAAGTGCCCTGGAATGAATGGAGAAACAAGTCATATATGTCCACTTGTAGGTATGCACCAGAATCAGCACAGGTCCAATCAGAAGAGCTATTACCCACATTTAAGATGTGGGAATTTGATCTACATCTATCCAATCATTGTGCCCAAGAAAATGTGTCCCATGGGTCTCCAGCTGCCATTTTCGTACCACGATATTGCCAACCCTGAAAATATATATTTTCCTACTCAAGGCTTGAGAAGTCAAAGGACAGGAAATAAAGTAGTGTGCTGAGATGTGACAGATATCATATTAACACTGGATCAGAAGGGATGGCAGGGGCTAAATTACTGTGCCCCTTAAAACGTCTGTCCAAGTTGATGTTTTTGTTAAAGTCACTCTCAAAACTCATGATTAATCTTCCAAAATGCCCTCTGGAATTGGGTGAATCGGAAGTCATTCTGGGAGCGCTTAATTCTTCCATTTCGGCAATCACAATTATTCCCCATTGTTTAAAGTTTATTTATCAAAGAAAAAATAATCTGGAATATTATTACCATGGAAAGTGGCACTGCCCAATACAGAGGCGTGAAAAGTGGGTTATATCTGCTTTCCATTCCTTCATTTTACACCACTCACCCACATTGCAATGTATATGTTTATTGGCCACCTGTCTCAAATAGATAAGTGGGCACCACAAATTGAATTTTCTTTTATCTGGTATTCCATAAGGTGGGTATTGGATGACAAAAGGTAAACAGGAATCTTACAGGAGCTGGCTGTGATGAGTCTGGAGACACCCTGACTCAAGAACATGTGAAGCAGGAGACTAAGTAGCAAACTTAATCACACAGCTGCTCTCCGTTGTACCCAATCTGGGTAGTGTTTTTTTAAACAAAGTATTCTTCCTATATATGTATATGCAGCTTGTGTATACTTTCAAAATAATTCTCAAAATAGATCAGAGTTTGATGAGGTAAGTATTGTTTTATCAACAAAAAGTTTCAAAGGTCCAACACTAATACATGCTTAGTGAGGATGCGGCTAACACATCTCAAGATAAGTGTAGACTTTAAGCGCCAATGCATTTCGGAGTGCTGTACTCCTTCATCAGGGCAAGTATATACAATTGTGCTTTAAGAATCAACATTAACACATCAAAATTCCAACCATTTGGAATTGCAACCAATTGCAAACATAGTCATGAGTATGGTTGATTGATTGGAAAGGACATACTGTAACCAAAGCACAATTGTAAAGGAAAATATAGGGTATTTGCAGGCAAAAAATAAAAATATAAAATAAATACCGAAAACATCAAAAAGATATTGTGCATATCAATCCAATCACGCATTGCAGAAAAAAAGTAAATAAAATAAAACCGCACTGTTATGTGTATTACAAACAGCAATGTTGTTGATACATATTTAAGTAATTCCAAACCAATTCCCAAATTGAGAAACCCTGTCGCGGGTGGTGGCACTCTAATAAATGTCACCTTGGGTCCCAGACTGGAATGTCCGGGAGTTGCGACAAGGGGGATCAGAAAAATTCAAATACAACATATGGGATAATTCACAGGTGAAAACATAGTACACAAGTATGATAAATCCACTGCTAAACAGCAATGAAAAATTGCACAACTACAGAAATGAAATTTAGTAGTGGCACCCATTGCATGCCACCTTTTTCATCGGCAATACCATTATTGCCAAACAACTTGTTAAATGCAAAACAAATACACCAGAAACATGTTCACCCAATGTTGGATAGACACATATGGTGTCTTAAATGTGAATGGAACGCAGAAGTCCTCAAAGGTATATACAAAGAATTCCAAGCAATATCTCATTATAATATAGTACCCCATAATGGGATCCATATGTGGAGTCAATCTGGTACTATATATAGCAGTGATAGTTAATCTCTTTGTTGAACCCATGGGGGTGAAGGCTCCCCTGTTTGTCGATCCAAAATGTTTCTTTTCTGTTGAGTCGCAGACCCAAGTCTTCGTGTGGATTGACTTTGTTCAGTACCTCCACAATGAGGAACCTGATTTGGGTTAAATTATGGCCTTTCCATTTCCAGTGGCGAGCTTCTGCTGAGTTGGGATTAGAGTTCCGGATTCAGGACCGGTGCTCGTTCCAGCGTACTTTTGCTGCTCTTGTGGATTGGCCTACATAATATTTTCCACAGAGGCACTTGATGCCATATATAATGTTCGCACTATCACAAGTTCCAAAAGTTTTGAGGAAAATGTTCCGGCCTGTACGTGGATGGTATATGGTGTTCCCCTTGATAACCATATTGCAGTTAGCATATTGCAAGCAGGGATACGTCCCAGTCCGTTCGGTGATCGCTTCCTTCCTAGGGGGTCGTGTCCGAACCAATTCGTCACGCAAATTTCTGCTCCTTTGGTATGCGAACACTGGTAACTGGTCAAACAACTTCTGCACTCTTACATCATTTTTAAAAATATTCCAATGCTTCTTGATGGAATTCTTAATCTTGTTGCTTTGGATCAAGAACTTAGAGACGTATACAGGAGATTTTAGTTCTCTTTGAGGTTTGGCAGTGTTGGATAACAGAATATTGCGGTCAAGGGCATCCACTCTCTGGGATGCTAAGTCAAGTTCTGTTTTTTTGTATCCACGTGCTGCAAATTTCTCTTTCATTATGGATTGTTGAGCTATGCAATCTTCGGGATCACTCACAATCTTCTTGACACGCAGTAGTTGACTATACAGCAAGTTTCTAAGTAGGATGGGTTGGTGGAAACTTAACGGGTGTAATAGATTATTACGATCCGTGGGTTTACGAAACAGCGTGGTGCTGTAGCCTGTCTCGCTCTTCAATATTTCTACATCAAGAAACGTGATTTTGTCACTGGATATTTCTTTGGTAAATTGGATGCGTTGGTCAATATTGTTCAAGTATTCAAAAAATTGTTTGAATGTTGCCTCAGTACCCTTCCAAATACAGAATATTTCATCGATATAGCATGACCATAGATGTATACTCTGACTCCATTCTTGTTTGTTGAGTATATGATCCATTTCAAATTTGTGCATAAAACAATTCGCATAGGATGGTGCCATGGTGGCCCCCATAGATGTCCCAGAAATTTGCAGAAAGAACTTGTTGTGATATTGGAAATAGGAATTCTCCGCAATGAATTGGAGAAGAGCCATTATGAATTCTTTTTGTGCACGGACTTCAGGTGTTTCCAATAATAACCATTCTACAGATTCGATGCCCAAGTCGTGGGGTATGGAAGTGTAAAGGCTTCTGACATCAATGGTGAACAACAGGTGATCAGGTTGGAAACTGATGGTGTTGAGCTTCTGTAGGAAGTGGGTGGTATCTCTGATGTAAGTGGAAGTATTCTGGATAAGTGGTTACCCCAAACGTAACACATGACCTCACTTGCAGAGGTGTATTTTTATCTGCCTCATCGTGCCATTATCGAGACGCGATGCAGTCACGTGGGGATATCTATATCCATCTCTATGACAAAGCCCCTACCCGGCGATGCTTAGCAGCGTCCAGACGATGGTCGGAGCTGCGGTGTTACACACAAGGTATAGGCAGATTCTGTTACCTTTACGTTTTGATCCAATATTGTTACTAGGGGCCCTGACACATGCTTTTCCATTTAGATCTCCACCGGATCTTTGGCTACTGTGGACCACGTGTGCTCCCAGCACTCACGGCAGCGATCTTTGCAGTTCTTTTAACCCCTTGGCTACACCCCACTCAAGAGGTGCATTCTGTTCACATTTTGACTGTGTTTTATTTTTCTCCCATTACTCCCTACCGCTCATATTTATTGTTCTATTTCCCATTATCTTTTTTTCACTATGCTTTTCAACGCCATTTGAGCTCACAAATCTGCCAGTATGTGCATTTCCAAATTATCTACATTTATGTTTTGTTATTATGTTTGTATGGTTGGAATTTTGATGTGTTAATGTTGATTCTTAAAGCACAATTGTATATACTTGCCCTGATGAAGGAGTACAGCACTCCGAAATGCATTGGCGCTTAAAGTCTACACTTATCTTGAGATGTGTTAGCCGCATCCTCACTAAGCATGTATTAGTGTTGGACCTTTGAAACTTTTGTTGATAAAACATTACTTACCTCATCAAACTCTGATCTGTTTTGAGAATTATTTTGAAAGTATACACAAGCTGCATATACATATATAGGAAGAATACTTTGTTTAAAAAAACACGATCCAGATTGGGTACAACGGAGAGCGGCTGTGTGACTAAGTTTGCTACTTAGTCTCCTGCTTCACACGTTCTTGAGTCAGGGTGTCTCCAGACTCATCACAGCCAGCTCCTGTAAGATTCCTGTTTACCTTTTTTCATCCATTAACCACCTTATGGAATACAAGATAAAAGAAAATTCAATTTGTGGTGCCCACTTATCTCTTTGAGACTTCTGTTCCCCCCTTTGTGAAGACACACACAAGTGGAGCCACACACTTTCTTGACTTTATTTTTGATTATCTATTTACTGTTTTGTAAACAAAATGTCCTTCGAGGACATCGAAGGACTTTCGACCACATGCGCAGAAACCCTAGGGTTTTCCACTGAGTAAGCGACTGACATTCTCGAATTAATCAGTGAGACAACCATTGGTACACATGCAACTACGACAAAAGACCCGGCAAAACGGATTAAACAACTCGAATATCTAATACGCAAAGAGATAAACCGGAAACTTCACGCAATAACATTGGAACGGTACTTCAAAAACCAACGTATCGCAAGAGGCCTGCGAATCCAACTACGTCCTATCCTTTGCAAGGAAAGCAAAGAATCGTACGCAGGTGGGAAGCCATTTTAAATAAATGCAGCCTTGACCTCATTCTGTTAACCATCCAAAAGTTATCTAAGAACTTAATTTCCCTTAACACTGAGATTCAAGACATTGAGAAAGAACTTGTTAGTTCATTGGGAAGGGGGAGTATGATATCATTCTGGCGGATATCAACACTAAATTTGAAGACTATAGGAGTGAATTAGAGCAGAAGAAAGTCAAAAAGTTTAAGTGTGATACCTACGATTATATCAACGAGGAGGTATACACATGGATGGAGAAATACGGACCGGTACCTCCCAAGAAACTCTTTGAATACCCATCGGATAACACATCTAGCTCTGATTCAGAAGCACAAAAAGACTCTGATGCCCAAGAGGAACAAGCATCTGGTGATCCTCATTGTACAACTGGTCCATCTACACAAACACCCACCACTCTGGCTTTTTTAGGTGCCCGCCCAGAAGAACCCACAGGGGGAGGAGGAAATCCCAGAAACAAGCCACAAACACGACTGCAACTGAGGAAAACTTAGTTATTAACAAGTCCCACAAACTCGAAGCAAGATGGAAGAAGATACTCTCCAGAAGGGTCTAAGTTTTGTGCCCACGCACAGCACAACATTGTTCAACACTAAAATCGAACTATATAAGTTTGTAAGAAAACTCAAACTTAAAGAGTTTTTTGAAGAAATTGAAATCCACAAGAGTGAATCGAAGGCCCCTGAGTTCCAAGAATTTAGGGCTAAGAGCGGTTTCATACCGCCCATCTCAGTACCATTCATTGATATTTTGCAAAAACCTGTGACCAGGGACTTAGAGCGGATCAGCTACAAAACCCTGGCTCATAAGAACCTTAAAACCCATGAGATGAAAACAATCAAGGACCCTTACTGTGACAAGGATATAACAATACGACCAGCTGACAAAGGGGGTGCGCTAGTCATAATGATTACCGTAGACTATGATGCTGAATGCACTAGGCAATTACAAGATCAAACCATCTACGCACCTTTGGACCACGATCCCACCATGTCTATCAAACAAAACCTTGAAACACTACTTGACAGGGCAATGGAACTTGACTTGATTAATGAACACACTCGCAAATTTCTGAACAACAATCACCCGAGAATTCCAAACTTTTACACATTACCTAAAATCCATAAGGACGCAACCAAACCACCAGGGAGACCGATTGTCGCAGGCATGGACAGTATAAATCAACCACTGGGAGTGTATATTGACTTCTTTCTCCAACCACTTATCCAGAATACTTCCACTTACACGAGAGATACCACCCACTTCCTACAGAAGCTCAACAACATCACTTTCCAACCTGATCACCTGTTGTTCACCATTGATGTCAGAAGCCTTTACACTTCCATACCTCACGACTTGGGCATCGAATCTGTAGAATGGTTATTATTATTTCTCCATCCATGTGTACACCTCCTCGTTGATATAATCGTAGGTATCACGCTTAAAGTTTTTGACTTTCTTCTGCTCTAATTCACTCTTATAGTCTTCAAGTTTAGTGTTGATATCCGCCAGAATGATATCCTACTCCTCCCTTCCCAATGAACCAACAAGTTCTGTCTCAATGTCTTGAATCTCAGTGTTAAGGGAAATTAAGTTCTTAGATAACTCTTGGATGGTTAACAGAATGAGGTCAAGGCTGCATTTATTTAAAATGGCTTCCCACCTGCGTACAAATTCTTTGCTTTCCTTGCAAAGGGTAGGACGTAGTTGGATTTGCAGGCCTCTTGGGATATGTTGGTTTTTGAAGTACCGTCCCAATGTTATTGCGTGAAGTTTCCGGTTTATCTCTTTGCGTATTAGATATTCGAGTTGTTTAATCCGTTTTGCAGGGTCTTTTGTCGTAGTTGCATGTGTACCAATGGTTGTCTCAATGATTAATTTGAGAATGGCAGCCGCTTCATCGGTGGAAAACCGTAGGGTTTTAGTGCATTTGGTCGAAAGTCTTTCGATGTCCTCGAAGGACATTTTGTTTACAAAACAGTAAATAGATAATCAAAAATAAAGTCAAGAAAGTGTGTGCCTCCACTTGTGTGTGTCTTCACGAAGGGGGGAACAGAAGTCTCAAAGAGATAAGTGGACACCACAAATTGAATTTTCTTTTATCTGGTATTCCATAAGGTGGGTATTGGATGAAAAAGATAAACAGGAATCTTACAGGAGCTGGCTGTGATGAGTCTGGAGACACCCTGACTCAAGAACATGTGAAGCAGGAGACTAAGTAGCAAACTTAGTCACACAGCCGCTCTCCGTTGTACCCAATCTGGGTAGTGTTTTTTTAAACAAAGTATTCTTCCTATATATGTATATGCAGCTTGTGCATACTTTCAAAATAATTCTCAAAAGAGATCACAGTTTGATGAGGTAAGTAATGTTTTATCAACAAAAAGTTTCAAAGGTCCAACACTAATACATGCTTAGTGAGGATGCGGCTAACACATCTCAAGATAAGTGTAGACTTTAAGCGCCAATGCATTTCGGAGTGCTGTACTCCTTCATCAGGGCAAGTATATACAATTGTGCTTTAAGAATCAACATTAACACATCAAAATTCCAACCATACAAACATCATAACAAAACAAAAATGTTGATAATTTAGAAATGCACATACTGGCAGATTCGTGAGTTCAAATGGCGTTGAAAAGCATAGTGAAAAAAAGATAATGGGAAATAGCACAATAAATATGAGCGGTAGGGAGTAATGGGAGAAAAATAAAACATAGTCAAAATGTGAACAGAATGTACCTCTTGAGTGAGGTGTAGCCAAGAGGTTAAAAGAACTGCAAAGATCGCTGCCGTGAGTGCCGGGAGCACACGCGGTCCACAGTAGCCAAAAATCCAGTGGAGATCTAAATGGAAAAGCATGTGTAAGGGCCCCTAGTAACAATATTGGATCAAAACGTAAAGGGAACAGAATCTGCCTATACCTTGTGTGTAACGCCGCAGCTCCGACCGTCGTCTGGACGCTGCTAAGCATCGCCGGGTAGAGGCATTGGCATGGAGATGGATATAGATATCCCCACGTGACTGCATCGCGTCTCGATAATGGCACGATGCGGCAGATAAAAATATACCTCTGCAAGTGAGGTCATGTGTTAAGTTTGGGGTAACCACTTATCCAGAATACTTCCACTTACATCAGAGATACCACCCACTTCCTACAGAAGCTCAACACCATCACTTTCCAACCTGATCACCTGTTGTTCACCATTGATGTCAGAAGCCTTTACACTTCCATACCCCACGACCTGGGCATCGAATCTGTAGAATGGTTATTATTGGAAACACCTGAAGTCCGTGCACAAAAAGAATTCATAATGGCTCTTCTCCAATTCATTGCAGAGAATTCCTATTTCCAATATCACAACAAGTTCTTTCTGCAAATTTCTGGGACATCTATGGGGGCCACCATGGCACCATCCTATGCGAATTGTTTTATGCACAAATTTGAAATGGATCATATACTCAACAAACAAGAATGGAATCAGAGTATACATCTATGGTCACGCTATATCGATGACATTTTCGGTATTTGGAAGGGTACTGAGGCAACATTCAACCAATTTTTTGAATATTTGAACAATATTGAACAACGCATCCAATTTACCAAAGAAATATCCAGAGACAAAATCACGTTTCTTGATGTAGAAATAATGAAGAGCGAGTCAGGCTACAGCACCACGCTGTTTCGTAAACCCACGGATCGTAATAATCCATTACACCGGTTAAGTTTCCACCAACCCAGCCTACTTAGAAACTTGCCGTACAGTCAACTACTGCGTGTCAAGGAGATTGTGAGTGATCCCGAAGATTGCATAGCTCAACAATCCATAATGAAAGAGAAATTTGCAGCACGTGGATACAAAAAAACAGAACTTGACTTGCGGTCAAGGGCATCCACCAGAGAGTGGATGCTCTTGACCGCAATACTCTGTTATCCAACACTGCCAAACCTCAAAGAGAACTCAAATCTCCTGTATACGTCTCTAAGTTCTCGATCCAAAGCAACAAGATTAAGAATTCCATCAAGAAGCATTGGAATATTTTTAAAAATGATGTAAGAGTACAGAAGTTGTTTGACCAGTTACCAGTGTTCGCATACCAAAGGAGCAGAAATGTACGTGACAAATTGGTTCGGACACGACCCCCTAGGAAGGAACCGATCACCAAACGGACTGGGATGTATCCCTGCTTGCATTGTGCTAACTGCAATATGGTTATCAAGGGGAACACCATATACGATCCATGTACAGGCAGGAAAATGTTCCTCAAAACTTTTGGAACTTTTGATAGTGCGAACATTATATATGAAATCAAGTGCCCCTGTTGAAAATGTTATGTAGGCCAATCCACAAGAGCAGCAAAAGTACGCTGGAACGAGCACCGGTCCTGAATCCGGAACTCTAATCCCAACTCTGCAGTAGCTCGCCACTGGAAAGAGAAAGGCCATAATTTAACACAAATCAGGTTCCTCATTCTGGAGGTACTGAACAAAGTCAATCCACATGAAGACTTGGGTCTGCGACTCAACAGAAAAGAAACATTTTGGATCGACAAACTGGGGAGCCTTCACCCCCATGGGCTCAACGAAGAAATTAACTATCACTGCTATATATAGTACCAGATTGACTCCACATATGGACCCCATGATGGGGTACTATATTATAAAGAGATATTGCTTGGTATTTTTTGTATATACCTTTGAGGACTTCTGCGTTCCATTCACATTTAAGACACCATATGTGTCTATCCAACATTGGGTGAACATGTTTCTGGTGTATTTGTTTTGCGTTTAACAAGTTGTTTGGCAATAATGGTATTGCCGATGAAAAAGGTGGCATGTAATGGGTGCCACTACTAAATTTCATTTCTGTAGTTGTGCAATTTTTCATTGCTGTTTAGCAGTGGATTTATCATACTTGTGTACTATGTTTTCACCTATGAATTATCCCATATGTTGTATTTGAATTTTTCTGATCCCCCTTGTCGCAACTCCCGAACATTCCAGTCTGGGACCTAAGGTGACATTCATTAGAGTGCCTCCACCCGCGACAGGGTTTCTCAATTTGGGATTTGGTTTGGAATTACTTAAATATGTATCAACAACATTGCTGTTTGTAACACACATAAAAGTGCGGTTTTATTTTATTTACTTTTTTTCTGCAATGCGCGATTGGATTGATATGCACAATATCTTTTTGATGTTTTTGGTATTTATTTTATATTTTTATTTTTTGCCTGCAAGTACCCTTTATTTTCCTTTACAATGGTGCTTTGGTTACAGTATGTCCTTTCCAATCAATCAACCGTACTCATGACCATGTTTGCAATTGCTATATGTGATTGGTACTCTTAGTATTTCTTCAATGTTCATGATTTTCTGATTTTCAATTTTGGCACAGAATTACCTCTATAATTCCTGAATGACCGCGCTTTGGCCATATAATTGCTTATTTTACACCAAACTTAACACATGACCTCACTTGCAGATGTATATTTTTATCTGCCGCATCGTGCCATTATCGAGACGCGATGCAGTCACGTGGGGATATCTATATCCATCGCCATGACAACGCCTCTACCCGGCGATGCTTAGCAGCGTCCAGACGACGGTCGGAGCTGCGGCGTTACACACAAGGTATAGGCAGATTCTGTTCCCTTCACGCTTTGATCCAATATTGTTACTAGGGGCCCTGCCACATGCTTTTACATTTAGATCTCCACCGGTCTATGGCTACTGTGGACCGCGTGTGCTCCCGGCACTCATGGCAGCGATCTTTGCAGTTCTTTTAACCCCTTGGCTACACCTCACTCAAGAGGTACATTCTGTTCACATTTTGACTGTGTTATATTTTTCTCCCATTACTCCCTAGCGCTCATATTTATTGTTCTATTTCCCATTAACTTTTTTTCACTATGCTTTTCAACGCCATTTGAACTCACGAATCTGCCGGTATGTGCATTTTCAAATTATCAACATTTTTGTTTTGTTATTATGTTTGTATGGTTGGAATTTTGATGTGTTAATGTTGATTCTTAAAGCACAATTGTATATACTTGCCCTGATGAAGGAGTACAGCACTCCGAAATGCATTGGCGCTTAAAGTCTACACTTATCTTGAGATGTGTTAGCCGCATCCTCACTAAGCATGTATTAGTGTTGGACCTTTGAAACTTTTTGTTGATAAAACATTACTTACCTCACCAAACTCTGATCTATTTTGAGAAAAATGTTGAAAGTATACACAAGCTGCATATACATATATAGGAAGAATACTTTGTTGAAAAAACACGACCCAGATTGGGTACAGCGGAGAGCGGCTGTGTGACTAAGTTTGCTACTTAGTCTCCTGCTTCATATGTTTATTGCCCACCACCATCTTACCTTTCAAATCTATCACTGCCACCTACCACCTTGTTCCCGCTTGCCCACTACCCACACCCACGCTCCCAAACATCCACACTGATCTGTCCACTGCCTTCTCCTTTCGCCGCATCCCGGGTGCATCTCTTGACATTAGAAATGGGAAATGAACTTCCATCTTTCTCCTATTTCTAAAACTGCCCTTTTGTGTTTGTGTTTTTTTGAGGAAATTAGGCACATGTAAAAAGGGGATATGGAGAGCACATTTAAAAATAAAAAAATATTTGTACGCCAGTTGAAGGCCCTGGGGTTCTAATAGTGATAATACTCTTCCAGGCAGGCGATGCCATCTGGTAATGAGTGAACCTCGGGAGGGCGAGCTATTACCACACAGGACATCTCACCTGGAACAGCATTATCATTCAATTACGCCCACCATTATCACTCAATTGCACCCCCACAGCCCCCCCTCCCCCAATGCATTCAAAATTCAAAATAAAGTTGGAAAGGGTTAATCATCAGGGATTACTTTCCATTTTCTCCAGAATGTCCAAACATTTTATAACCAATAGCCACGAAAGTGAGTTTGCTCTTGCACAGCTATAGTGGACATACATTGATTTTCTGACCTATTGGCTGTTGTGAATGATTTAGATGCATCCTTAACTACCCAGGCACACCTTTGCATGCAGTATTCAGCCCACACTCCAGCCTTCCGGAAGAGGATCATATGATTGTGGCAGGAGCGATCTCCGAGGTGATTTGTTTATTGCTACCTGCCTCTGGCATCGCCAGCCCTACAGTTGGACTATCGCAGTTTCCAGTAGAATGGGGACACTATTGAAGCAGGGGAGAAAGCGTAAAAGCAGACACTACTCAATATGTTTTAGTAATGCCTTTTCTAGACCATTTAAGTACAGCATGGTTCATTGCCAGTTCTGCGGTACTCGCCTCATAGGTCAAAAGTAAATTGGTTGAATTTTGTTTACTGAATTTTTTAATAAATGTTTTGCCGCAGGTAAGTAGAATGTGAATAGGAGGTCAGGTATATAGAAGGACTGGCCGAGGAGGGGAGGGGATGTGAGGGGTCTTCCCCCGCATTTTGCAGTAAAGAATTTGGTCAAAATATATCAACCGTTTTACTTTCAACCAACAATATTTGTTGTTTCAACACAAATCCATTTCCACAATGTGATGCATCTTCATGTGCCTTGTGGGGTATCTCCCCACATCCGAGTAACATTTACCATGTGTGTGTGGTCCATGTATGGGTGTTCCCTTGGGCGAGGGAGGCCAATTGCTGAGCCACCAGCCCCATCATGGTGGCAGATGGTGGTGATGCTGTCTAACTACATCTTCAAGAAGTGGATCTAGAGCTTCCGGAGGTTTTTCTAGAGACCTTATACATGTAGTGAGTCAAAATAGTTTTATTTCGAATAGCCATAAAAGCAGCTACTGCAAATAGCAAACATATTAGAGCTCTCGCTGATAAAAATTCAGATCTCTCATAATATCAACTATGTTAGGGATTAAAGGTGCAAAGGTTTAAAAAGCCAAAATAAATCTAGCAATTAAAAACATGAAAAATACAAAGACGAATGACAAATCAGGGCTCAAAAATATGTTATGAAATTCTGTGATGGGCTAATAATGTGAACATTTGTAACTTGTAAACATACTCACCAGTTTCATGTGATCTTGCTCGGCTTATCTAGCAGTCTATCTCGTAATGCTCTGTGTCTTGCCATCAGAGCTCTTTTTAAAAAGGTCAATAATGCCATGGTGGCCCCGGGCACCTTTGCAAATAAGAGATAAATAAATGCATGACGACATTGCCCTACATTTATATTTCTTAATAACTGAAGCAAAATAGTATTTCTTAAATATGTATATTGCAGACAAACAGGGGAGTTGCTAGGTCTGGAAAAGACCCGGGGCTGAGCTGATGTCGGAACTGTTGGGACTGGGGGCTAGCTAGTCTTTTGACTGTAGCTCCTGAGTTTCTATCCGGGGCTACAACCAAAAGATCAGGGGCTATAGCCCCCTTAGCCCCCCCTAGCAACGCCCCTGCAGACAAAAAAAAAGAATATGTGCAAGGCACTTTCTATGGTGTTAACACAGAACGTGCATACTGACATGTATTTTACATAAGGCCGGCTTTTTGCAGTGCTGTCCGGAACTATGTTATTTATAAAATGCCAGCTCCCACCTAATGGGTTGGATAATATTGCCGTACCTGCGGCAAGCATTCAATAAATATTAGGAATTGTCATTTATTGTCTTGATTAATATCTTGTTGTGCATGTTCGATCTTCTTTTGCTAGGCACTGTATACACTCTCTTTTGTCTGATGTGTTTTATCTTTTGTATGGAATGTTATATTCTGAATTAAACTTGAATTGAATTAGCATGTATTTTCGGAATAATCAATTGGGAACCATAATGCCAGTGTACGACTAATACATACATACTTAAAGTGTATCCAAGATATTAACCATCTGTCCCTTATATATGGGTTCCATGTTAAATAGAGCTGAGGGGTACATTCCAGTGAGAATGCAGACACCACCCTATTGCTTTGTTTCCCCAGCTTGTGATCCATTCTGGTACCCCATATTTCTCCTCCAGATTCAGGATTATATTCCTATGTAATAGTTTTGCCAAGTGCAGGATGTTACCTTCAGGAAGATTCAAGTTAGCTAGTTCACCAAGAATAGCTTCTATCCATGAACTAGTGGGAGCTCCATCTCTTGTTAATAAATGAATCAGCAGTAATGTATTTAAAATTCAAGGAAATGCTTAAAACAGAGAATCCATTGGCATCTTTGTTTCATCTGTGGGTAGGGCAAGACATGTTCCATATGGGCAAAGTATGACGGGGACAACACATTTTCTAAAGAATGTCCACCTTTTGCATACCCGGCATGTGCAAAATGTAATATAAAGCAACCAATTTGTCTTTGGCATTATAGGCTTGTGACAAAAGAAGAGCAGACTGCAACATTTTAATAGGCTGTTTGTCCACATGCTCCCTGTTGGTAATGTCTGACATGAATTACGTGCCTGAATTGTCATACTTATCTAACTGTTCAATCAGTACCCCACATGTGTGTAAAATAGAAGTATCTGTTTGTTACAGAATACTTTAAATGTCATTGCTTTTCTAGCAGTAAAAGTGAAGATTAAAGTGTTCATGTAATTGTTTTGGGATATCATTCTGTAAGGGTACAGAAGTACGAGTCTTACACGATGGTGGCATAGTGATTGGCAAAGACTTTTATTCAGGCAAAAAAAATAGGAAACCCATCTCTCTCTAACTCTAAGAGGGGTTCCCTGCCTCTGCTAAGGAACTAAAGAATCAGCCAGAATATCCATGTAAATAAAGAGTCCACTGTGTCAAAATGCTTACTTCTAGGGTAGTGGATCTTCTTGGTCCAAAAGAATGACTCGCTTCTTCTGCACAATGAGCCTCGGTTCCAATCGTAGGAGGAATTTTGCCTATGAGAATGATTCCCTTTCCCAGGTCCCAGTTCCTTTCTGATGGAAACAAGCAGATCTTGCGGTGCTGTAAGGTTTCAGTTCCAATTTAAAAGAAAAAGGTTCCAACTGAAACATCATTCCTAATTAACCATAGTTTTGCTTCACTATTGGGTTCCTGGAGAATGCCTCCTTTATCTGGGTATTTGGTTCTCAATGTCTCCACAGTGCCAGGGGAATGACTCCCTTACCAGGGCCTACCTTCTGATTGGCTTCACAATACATCATCTTCGAAGAAAACACCAGGGGGTATTGCTTCCTTCTCCGGAGGTCTCTTGGCTTTACAGTTCACAAGGGCTGGGCAGAATGACTCCCTTCCACCAGCTCTTTCTTATGTCTTAGTATGCAGTTCACAATTCCAGCAGGAATGCCTCTCTTCCCCTGCTTCTTTGCCCTTTTTGCTTTCACAATTCACAGTTCAATATTACCAGGGGGAAGGCCTATTCTGCCCAGCAACTGATTATGCGCAGGCCTCTCTGCATTCCACCCAGCAATTGTGACATGCAATAATGGAAACTGAGCGCTCAGCATTGCCTATACTGCCCAGTGTTGTAACCTAGTGCCACTGTTTGGTATTCCATCTGCTATGTAAGCTGTGTGTCTGTGTGAGTGGGCAGTGGAGCTTGAAGTGTTCGTGTGAGGCATGGAATGGGGTGAGTGAGAGGGTTCCAGGATTGACGGGTGAGGACTTGCAGGGAGAGAGTTAAGGGTAGCAGCAGAACATCATCTGATCTCCTGTCCCACCTTTTCTACTGATGCCATAACTAAAAAAGAAGACTTACTTTTGGATAACCCTGGCTCTGTGGTGGTTCCTGAGTATCCTGCATGAGTTATGAACCACTAGAAGTTACAACATTTGGCGACGAGGATCAAAAGAACCTTGAGGAAGGAGGAGACTGATGAGTATATGAGATGATCAAAAGAAGGAGGAGTGAATCCTTGGATTTGATGGAGATTAATGAAATTGCAGTCTGATTGCCATTTACGAGTATTGAGCAGCTCCACCATGTGGGCTGGTGATCTGAGAATTGGAGAAGGCGGTGGCTGATGATCCTTCTATGGGGCTAGGTAGGCCATAGCCCTGGTGAAAGGTGAGGACCGAGGTGGGAGGACTGCCCAAGAGGATTGCCAGAGGCAGTGCTTAATTTGTAAAAAAATGCGTGCCAGGGCCCAAAAGAAATCTTGGCTCACTAAGGCCAACCCCGGCAGCACCGATGGCCCAGCTCAGTGCTTGATTGGCCCATCACACTGTTGCTCCTCCATTTCACATGTTTGGCTCTGCAGCAACTGCTGGCACGGGCTAGTAGTGGGATGGATGCGGAAGGAGCACACATATCTAACTTTGTTTATTAAACAACTTCTTTTATTACATATCTTCTTAAAGTACCGTGGGGTTAACTAGATTGTTCGGATTGGCATTATCTTGCATTCTGGGACTTATAGTTTACCATTAAAGCCCCAATGATATTCTTTTGGATTAACATGTTGCTATAATGATTTACATGCTGTCGCGTGGCTTTATTATGCAATCTGTGATTTTTGTGAGTAAATGCTATAAGACGTTATTACTGTAGAGTTTAGTCCTTGAAATCCAACTATTTAAGCCAAAGTATGTGATCCTGGTCAGCAGACACGCTGCACCCTCCCCACCGTCCCCTGCTCACCCAAACCACCATCTGTCCGACCATCCCACTCCCTTCTTTTTGGATGCAATTGCAGCCATAGTACCATTAGTTCCTTTCTTTCCACTTCCACCCCTGGGTTAGGCACAGTCACTGCAGCCGTGACATAATTCGCTTGTAACCAAATCACATATGAGCAACTGACTTTAAACAGACATGTACATTGCTATCCCACTTCAAATGGGCTAAAAGTAAACAGGTTGGAATACATCATGTAGCTTCCCTCGTGGCTGTCCCGCACTGTGGCACGTTTCCCTCCCTATCAGGCTGCGTCCCTTCTCTAATGAGAGGGTTCAGATACTGATCAGCCCAGCAGCGCTCCCAGGCCGCCGGTTTTGGAAACTGACTGGTTTAGTGTTGGCCTTGACAATAGATGCAAGTGTGCTAACATACAAAGATGTCTGGAGCAAAAAGATTACATTGTTCTAACAACAACATTCCAGGCCTTAAAGTCATTCATTGGAAGTAGGTGATTAAACATGCTATGCAAATGTTGGACAACAGAGAAGAGCACCATATTCCGGAATTTAAAACAAATCGAAAGCATGCAGTCCCGGGCATATTCATGTTGCACTCATTGTTTGTCACAGCATTACCGAGCATGCCTAGCATGGATATGGCGCAGTACCGAACATGACTAGCATGGCTACAGGGCAGTACCGCCCATGAATAGCATGGCTTTGGGGCAGTTTCTGGATGTCATTCTATATCAGAAATTATGGGAATGGGCAGAGTGTAGAGAATGGTATTCTATACATGTGATGAGCCGCACGCAGTGTCACGCGATACCTTGTCTCTGAGTTACCAAGGGAGACGGGTGTTCGCGAGGCGAGAGCGACGGTTGACCGAGAGGAATGAAGGCTGGTGCAATGCCACAAGTACATAAAGTAAGGCCTGTACCCCATGACCTAAGAGGGAAATTGAAGGCGGAAATTGAAACTCTGTTACAGAAGGGTATCATAGAACAGAGTGAGAGTTCAGAGTGGTTGTCTCCTATTGTGGTGGCTATGAAGCCCAATGGACAATTGAGACTTTGTGTAGACATGAGAGATATCAATAGGAACATTTTAATCGACAGACATCCTTTACCAATAATTGGAGATGCCTTATCCACACTCAAGGGTGCTAAAGTTTTTTCAGTGTTCGACCTATCTCAGGCATATCATCAAATTCCTTTGAAAGAAGACTGCCACCATCTCACAGCGTTCATTACACCCTTTGGATCATTCAAATATTGCAGAATGCCATTTGGGCTAGCTTCCGCAGCCTCTGTGTTTCAAAGAGTGATGGATATCATATTGGAAGGGATAGAGAATATTGTAAAATTTCAGGATGACGTACTTATATATGCAAATTCTGTAACTGAGCATGATGAGGTGCTGTCGAGAGTGTTAAGCAGAATGTCTGAAGTGGGTTTGACTGTAAAAAGAGAGAAATGTAAAATAGGAGTTGACAGAGTGGAGTACCTGGGATACAAAATCGATAAAAGTGGTGTGAAACCTAAAAAGAGTTTGGTTGAAGTGGTAAAGAACGCACCAGAACCTTCCAACAAGGATCAAGTGAGGTCCTTTTTGGGCCTTGCGGAATATTATCATAAATTTGTTAAAGATTTCACGATAACCTCTAACCCATTAAGAATGTTGTTGAAGAAAGGTGCCAGATTTGAATGGTCATCGGAGTGTTATGCCAAACGAGTGACAAGACCAAAGTAGTACGAGAGACCCCATTAGTTCCCAATTCTGTTCCCAGTCAACCTTGGTCAAAGGTTGCAGTGGATATCATGGGGCCTATAAGAGGGTTAGGAGAGGTCTAAGATTTTTGTTTGTACTTGTGGATTACCATTCAAAAAGGGTTGAGTGGGAAGTGGTCAGAGAAGTCACTGCAAGAGAGTTAATAGCATTTCTAGAAAGGATATTTCTTAAAGAAGGAGTTCCAACCAAACTAGTATCGGACAATGGTGTTCAATTTGTGTCAGAAGCTATGAAAACATTTCTTAGCAGTTACAGTATAAAACACATCAAAACAGCATTGTATCATCCCAGAGCGAATGGGCTGTTTGAGAGAGTGAACGTTGGCTGAAGGATGGTTTACAATTGGCTATGAGAGGAAATCAACCATGGAGAGAGGTTTTGGATGCAATGACATGGAGTTATGTAACAACGCCACATTCGGTGACAGGAGTGTCACCGTTTGTATCCCTCAAAGGGAGGGAACCAGGAACGAGATTGTGTCCGGGTTGGTTAGGGGTGGCCAAGGTGGTTCATGTAGACAGAGCACAAATAATGAGACTCATAAAGGTCAACCAAGAAAGAAATATAGCAAGTTTCAATGATCGGGAGAAAGTGAAAGAACGTGAGTGGAAAGTAGGGGAGAGAGTATATGTGAAGAACCCAAGGGTGGTGAACAAATGCGTAGAGAGTAAATATTTTGGGCCCAAGAAAATTTCTGCAGTAAAGAAGTCTGTTGTAATTTTGGAAGGAGGAGAGGTATGGTCTAAAGGAAGGATTGCGAAAGTGAGAGGAAGGATTGCAAAACTGAAAGGAGTGAATGAAAGTGAAGGGAGAGTAGAGAATAGTAGTAGAGAGGACTGTGGCAAGAAAGATGAGAGGAAGGAGGACGAAGTCAAGAATACAGGCAGGTCGAGGTCAAAACCCATCTGGTTAAGAGACTATGTCAAATAAAGCAATGAACATTGGTATTTATTAAATACATTTTCTTAAGTTTTTGTATACTTTACAGAACAGTTATGTATTGATGGTTTCCTATTTGGAAAATTAATGTAACATGTTCTTTTTAAAGTTTGATGTGTGAAATGTTTATTTTCTTCCAAAAGGGGAAGAAATGTAGAGAATGGTATTCTATACATGTGATGAGCCGCGCGCAGCGTCACGCGATACCTTGTCTCTGAGTTACCAAGGGAGACGGGTGACCGCGAGGCGAGAGCGATGGTTGACCGAGAGGTAGAAGGAATGGTTGTGCCGGCGGGCTCTGTTACAATAAACAAACAAAACCTTACTTCCAACTGTGTCCTCCTCATCACTACACAGAGCTAATGCGGTCACATGAATAGAAATCCTGCAGTTTGCATGTTACTACTGAAAAGGGTTTTGGCTTTACATGCACACCAGAGTCTAATCAAGCAGCATGCAAAGTGCATTAAAGCAAAAGAGAACATACACGTGTTAAAGCAATTAAAGGAAGCATCCGCCCTACATAGACCTTATGTATGGTGATTGGCCCTTTCTGAGGTAATGATATTTAAAATTACAGACTTGAAAATAAGTACAATCATCCTCCATTATGAGCAGGAGAGTAACACCTTAGCGGTAAACAAGATAAGCACCTCAAACTACAGCAACACATTTTAATTGCAATTTCCAAGTTCCACTTCGCCTCTTTTCGGGGTCAAGCTGTACCTCTTAGCCATGTGGACTTCAAGCACAATGACAAAACAAAATGCCCAAACAGTGTATGTATTATTCAATTGGGGGATGAGAAAGATAAAAGAACAGATTTCGAAATCGCTGCTGCACGTTTTGGCTCGATTTCAAAATGCTGTAGTGTGTGACCAGCATGAATTAGGCGACACAGGCCCCAGGGGCGACACCAAGGACGGCATTATAAGAGTGTATGGAGGGTTAGGTGTAGGGTGGGGGCAGAGAAGAGGCTCACACAGTGGGAGGGCATCCGCAATGCCTCCACAGTAAATCGCCATTGCAACATGGCAAAACTAAACAAGCAGGTGAGAGGGAAAACATCAGGAGGCCCAGGGAGGGCCCAGTCCCCCAATAGAATAACAAAGGAGAATGGGGGATATAAGGAGCCTCTAAGAAAGGAGAGGCACCACAAAAAGAAAGCACACCCACCTCGGGTAAAGCTTTTAGAAGGAGAAGGACCCTTTTATTTTTCCTATATAGACACAATGTAGTCCGAGGGGAGGCCTGTGAGCATGAATGCTCTGCCGGCCTGCCTTGGGGCTGCAGTGGATTTTGGAGGACGAACAGAAGCGTTTCCCCATCTGCTAAAATGGGAAGAGTTGCGGCGGGGGGACGCAAGCTGAAGGCAGACAGGAATTTTGAAACGGACACTGGAGCCCGGCCATGTGAGCACACGCTCTGCAGGCATGCCAGCCTCTGCCGGTTTAAGAATCAATTCGGAGCACTCCAGACAACAGTGCGGGCCTTGCTGCTCGGTGCATCGGCCCAGAAGAACTTCAAGCTGCAGCAAAAGAAAGGCTCCCGGCTCCCAGCTACCACGGGCCCGCTTTTACAAACTCAATCGCGGTAGGGATAGCTCAGTGTGTGTATGCATCAGCAGAGTAAATAGCTTTAAAAGTCAGCAGGCATTTATCATTTTTTTATATAACGTAAGCAAATGTCAAGAATGCCTTATGAAAAAGCCTGCCTTTCTCACATAATAAATAATTAGACTAGATCGCAAACCACAAAAGAGTCTTTTGGATATGTTCATAAACTTTACAATATATTAAACGGTCTCAAATAAATTCCACAGGGCAGGCATCCGTTGCTCAGTGAGTAGAAGCAGGGGGGTTCATGACGTGAGTACGAGCCGGCATGTCCTTTCAATTAGCTGCATTTTCCCAATCCCACTGCCAGACTGAGAGGGGGAAGTGGAGGGGGCTAGCCCTGCACCCAGCAACCGCTCACTGATGTCTGCACACAATGTTGGGACGCATGCCCCATCTGCACAAAAAGCCCACCCTTTCAGCCCTGAAGGTGTTTCTTGGAAGCGTGACATCATGGCAGCCTGGGTGAGGGAATAAGGCTTGCTAGTGTTGGGTACCGCTTGCCCTGGGAATAAACACAGCTCCGGTTGGAAAACTAGTGTAGGACAGTCAAAGCTCATCTCGACTTGGTCTGGGGCATATCATACTCTGAGTACTGGGGATAGCTGGGCAGAAAGTGGCATGGCGCAGATTTCATGGTACTTTCAATTTTAGAACCTTAAAACGCCATTTGAAAGGCAGGCGGTGCTTAGTAGGCACGCAGAAACAGGATTTCTTTTAAGTTGGTATTCAGAGCATTTTTTTAAACAGATCATGACATGTTTTGCTTCTGCACGCGCCCACATTACGGCAAAGTACTGGCCGGTAAGCTCGGAAAATCGATGAGCAAGTGCAACACTGGTGGATTGCGGGTCGAGTGCAGGAGACTTCAGATTGGAGGGATGACAGATAGCCCTGGCGTTCTGGAGTCATTCTTTTACGAGTTCCTCCAGGGTGTGTCCGCAGATGTGTGCGCAGCGCTCACGAAGCATGCAGAAGCACCACTACACAACACAACCCTTTGACCCAAGGCTCACTGGCCAAAGTAGCCATGGCCCCATGAGCTGCTTTACAACATTTGCGCCCTGCAGCAATGAGGCCCAGCAGAGTCCTGCCCCCAGTGCTTCCAGCAGCTTCCCGACTTTGGCTTTCCTCCCTTCTCTCCCTGCCCCCTCCTCTTCTCACTCCTCACCTCTGACTGACAGCCCCCGCACCTGTGCCATTGGACGGCCCGGCTGGGAAAGTGTTGACTTTTCAGCCGTGTGCAGCTACTGGAGGACAGGGGCCTTGTTAACCCATTTGCATTCCAGGCCATTAGGGCCGAACGTGAGCAAGGGCAGCTCAACAGCTGTAGAAAGAGTTCCGGTGCCGGAAAAACTGTGCCGGTGTTGGCCACCGCCTAACACCATCACAAATGAAGCACTGTAGATGGGGCCTGGACTTTTCTCAGATTTCATAGCTGTAATGTCTTTCGTGACTTCTTCTGGGGTTATCAGAGTTCGAGGTAAGGCTGCACTGCCTGTTTTATATTGTAATGCACACACTTCAGTCCTTGAAAGAATGAAAGAAATGTAACCCAGGTGGATAGTTCCAGATTTCCCCTAGAGCTGATATTCAGAAGGACGCTGAAGCAGACTCCAGGGGCAAGGTAAAATGTTAATTTTGCATCTTGAGGAAAAGACCTATCTAGGCAGTCTTCATAGATTTTAGACGGCATTCGATACAGTCCCAAGAAGAAGGTTATGGATGACCCTGACTGAACTAGGCATCCCGAAAGAGTTACTGAATGCCATTAGGTCGCCACATTTGGGCAATGGCGCTAGGATCCGCTGGGGTATTGATGAGGCAATGTCAACAATTGTTAAAATAGAGATAGGGGTGAGTCAGCTCTGCGTCCTGGCCCCCCTATTCTTTTGTTAGTTTATAAATGGAGTAATCACTGATCTCTTGAAAGCCTCTTCGGATGCCCCATCATTAGCATCAGATAGAATCCCGGTGCTGATGTTAGTGGATGACGCAGTCCTACTGTCTTTGACTCCCGTGGGACTTTGTCGCCAGCTGGACATCTTGACAAACTTCTGCTGGGAAAATGTTCTGACAATTAATACACAGAAGACCGAGCCTATGGCACTTAGAGGAAACAGGGTGGAAGCATCAATTGGAACAGGTCCACACACATGACTAGCTGGGCTTTAGAATAAAACAGGACTGCACCTGGAAGGAACAGTCAGGGAAAGATGGACTGACCCTACCCAGGTATAGTGGTGCCATAACTAAATTTGCCAGTGAACACAGGGCGGGGCTGTGAGCGTGGCCCCAGGGTCATACAATGCCCAGGTGTGGCAGGCAGCCCTCCACTGTGCTGAGCTGTGGGGCTGTACTAAATGCCTACATTTGTTAGCCACAGAACATAATTTCTTGAAGAACCTCTTGGGCTTACCTACCCCAGCACCACATTTTCAGATTTGCCTTGAATTAGATCTAGTGCCCATTGAAAAAGTGTGTAGGGCAAAACTTGTGTTCTATTGGATAAGGTTGTGGAACCTACTTAAGTACCAAGGGGCAGTGGGGGACCTACTGTCACAGGGTGGAGCCATGACTTTGTCATGCCTCTCATTTTTAAAGAATGAACTACAAGCTCTTGGGCTTATTGGCTATTGGCCGGACCCGTGTACCATTGGTGGGGATTCTATGACTAGTGTCCGGTGAGCCCTTATGGCCACAAGGAAAGCTGAAATCGGAAGGCGATTGTCGACTTTGACCCATTTTCATAGATACTGGTCCATGAAGCAGAATGAAGGCTATGAAAACTATTTGGATCAAATGTGTCCGAAGCAGATGAGATCCCTTTTCATTAAAGCCTTGGGTATACTCCGCCTGACTGACATGATGTCAAGGTGGAGTCTTAATGTTATCCGACCTTCCCTTTTTGCCCAGACACTGCCATGGTCCACTTTCTATTGCTTTGCCCCAAATATGGTGATCCGAGAATAGGGTCTGTAAAGCCACTTTTCCTCTTACACTCAGTATTTACCACTGCCGAGGACATAACATTGTGCCTAGGAGCCAGGATCAACCTGCAAACTTTTCCATAGGGTGGCATTCACTCAGGGTCTGGCAAAGAAGATCCAAATACTTGAAATAGTTTCTAGGCACTAGGATGAGCGATAGGAGCAGTTTTGTATCTATAGGAACAATATTTACAATACAAGGTAAAGTGGAGGGGTGTATCGACCAAAGGTGTCGTGCTTTTTTTGCATGAATTTGTTTGTCAAATAGATTTAGCCTGGTCTCTGTAACATAGGTTGCACTTTTAAGCACACTGGCACTTTTTGTAATTTTTACTGATCACTATTTTCAACCATAATCAAAATGCCCTAACCAATTGGGTGATACATATTGTTGCACATTTCTGTCATTCATCTGATTTTATAATGATTCCAATGTTGAGTTTTTGATGTGTTTTTTTTTTGTGATGGCTTTTACGGCAGAATTACCGAACTAAAGCATGAACGAACGAACAAACAAACGAACGAACGGACGAACGAACGAACGAACGAACGAACGATCGAACAAACGAACAAATGAACGAGCGTACAAACAATATTTTTCCATATTTCAGCAGCTTGTACCCAACTATTTATGCTAGATCCAGCTAGATTTTAAGTGACTTATTTTCTGTATTTCTAGACTTTTAACAAACAGGTTGTACGGAAACGTAAGTGAAAGAGAGGGGAGCTAACAGTGCCACAACCATGCAACTCGACCTCAATGCAGAACCCTCTATGGATTAGCTGGTGTTCAGAAAAAGTCTAAATCTGTCCTTCTTGCCTATATTTGACTCGGCCTCCCCTTCTGAAAGGGCGGGTTTCCTGTATTGTGCTGCACATAAAGTTCCCACAAAGATTCTGTTACTGACACTGGCCACCTGGACCCGTCTCTTGCTTGGCTCTTTTATATCTGAGTGTCGCAATCCCCAGAGGTCCAAGAGATATAATATGATATGGCATTTATTAGAAAACCAAAAAAGAGAAACAGCACACCCTTATTTGAATAAGATGTTTCACGTAAGTTTGGGTAATTCCGAGAACCTATTTGTTCATAAGATTGTATCAAGTCTTTTCGGGTCGCTGGGGAGAAAGAAAATGACTCTGGTATCAATAAGTCAACCATATAACGAACAAAATAGAGTTCCTATTGATGATAGGAACTTCCGTCCCCTACACACCTTTAAATATTGGAATATATCCAAACAATTTTATATCAATTTACTTGGTTTGTCACCATTAAGGAATTTAAGAATTGGTGTTTGCACCATGATCATTTATACACTAGAAGTTCAATTTCCCAGATCCCTTCCAAGAATAAAGGAAATGTTAATTTCACTCAAGAATGAATTCAAAGAAGGTTTTTTTGCATAAGTATTTATATGTTTTCAAAATTTAAGGAGAAGTATTTAAAAGAAAAGTTTTTCATATATATATATATATATATACACACACACACAACAGTTCAATTCACTTCTTGTTCAAAAGATAAACAAATTAAACAAATGTTCAAGAGCTCTTGTGATCAAGCATTCCGTTGTGGAATTATGGAAACATCATCTTACGACGTATTTGTTAATTCTTTGATGTTTTGTAAATAGTATTGATATATCTGTTAGTGCTATGTCTAATAAGATGGTTTTGATAATTCATTTATTTCTAGCATAAATCAGGTTCCTACCTGTACACTGACATAGAGTATGTCATAGGATTCCAGGTGTGTGGAAGCTTGGAGGTTCAAAACAATGTTTTCCTAAAAAGGTGACCATAGTGCGTATAGTTAATCCCATTTGCTACGATTCTATGGACAGTACAAATTATGTTTACGTGTTTAATTATGGTGAAGCAGAACTCACCATTCAGTTACATACTAGAGAACCCGATATGGTCAAACCAATTGGCCATATGGCGGCGTTACATAGACAACATTTTTGAAATCTGGAAAGGTACCAAACAAGAACTAGAAGGCTTTCTAGAATACTTGAATCAATGCAACAATCGGATCCAATTCACTCTGGAAATAGGTTCCCCATCGGTAAACTTGCTAGATATGAAGATTTATCCAGAAAATGGTAAATTACAAACAACGATTTTTAGGAAACCCACAGACGTCAATAACAGTCTATTTTTTACCAGCCATCATCCACAACACATCAAAAAGAATTTACCTCTAAGTCAACTTCAAAGAATCAAACACATTGTGTCTAAGGAGGAGACATACAAAGAAGCAGAGAATGAAAAAATCTCACGATTTGAAAAGAGAGGATTTCCCCAATCAATCCTAACAGAAGCAAAAGAGAAATGTTTATTGAAAAAAAGATCTGAACTTCTCATTCAACAGCATAAACAAGAGAAAGACAACCCTCCGTTGATTTATTTATCAAAGTATTCCACAAACAGTGCACACATCAAAAGGATATTGCAAAAGAATTGGAAAATCACAAGGTTGGATTCACAACTCTGTACCTTATTTCCAAAACCACCACTAATGGTTTACAACAGAGGATGAAACCTACGGGATTCCTTAGTGAAAGCTGAACTAACAAATACAACACAGCAACGTTTTTTGTCAAAACCAAAGAAAGGAACTTTCCCTTGTTTAAACTGCAGTCAATGCAACAATGTACAGAAAGGCTCATCAATAAGACATCCATATATGGGCCAGAAAATTAATCTACAACATTATTCAACCTGTGAAAACAAATGCTCAATACACGGACTAATTTGCCCATGTGGCAAATATTATGTTGGCCAAACACTAAGACGAGTAAAAGATCGGATTTCTGAACATAAATCAAACATTAGACCCAGAAATCTAAAATCCCCAGTCACCAGACACTTTAGAGACCAACACCACACCATTTCACAACTGAAATTTGTGGTCTTGGAAATAATAACTCGACCAGCAAGGTGAGGGAATTTACAGCAAATACTCTCCCGTAGAGATATGTTCGGGGTTCATAAGCTTGATGCCTTAGAACCAAGAGGAATGAATGAGGAGTTCTCCCTGAGTGTGTTTTTATAATTAGTGGGGAAAGAACTTTGCATTACCTGATCATACGAAAATGGTATGTTTACAAAAAATACATATGTGTAACTGACTTGAGTAAGGGGTACAACCTTGAAAGCTGTGAAATAATTGTAAATCATCACGGACATGAGATAATAACAACTGTCCGTATACAAATGTAAATGGCGTTGTGAAATAATGGGAAAATAATCTGCGAACACTAATTAATTGTGCAACAATAATTGCTGGTTACCATATTTGGCAATTAATACATCCAGAACTATACACATATTTGGCAATTAATACACCCAGTACTATACACATATTAAATAGATTCCGATGATAATATGGTAAGATTTTTACTATGGTTTCAATAAGAAACAATATCTTTATCAATGAAGACAAACTGGGTACTACAACTCCCAGCATCCCATAGTGTCACGTGAATGATATCACATGACAGCATAAGGCATGGTTGCCATGCAACCGCCTTCACTTCGTGAATGCAGGAAGAGAAAGGACATTGATCAGCACGTCTCCATGCACACGAATAAGTGAGTACTCTTCAAACTTCCTCACATTGTAGAACACTACATAGAATGAAAAGAGTAAGATTAAATACTGACACATATTATTACTCATTTGCCTAGATTTACTGCAACTTGCGGCGCACCGCCAAGTCAAGGAAAGAAAGACTCGCGGTCAACGTGTTTACATTCACAGAGCGCATTCACAGACAGCACGATAGTGCCGTATGATGCACAACTGAATGGCGAGTTCTGCTTCACTATAATTAAACACGTAAACATAATTTGTACTGTCCATAGGATCGTAGCCAATGGGATTAACTATACCCACTATACGCACCTTTTTTGGAAAACATTGTTTTGAACCTCCAAGCTTCCACACACCTGGAATCCTACGAGATACTATATGTAGGTGTACAGGTAGGAATCTGATTTATTCTAGATATAAATGAATTATCAAAACCATCTAATTAGACATAGCACTAACACATATATCAATACTATTTACAGAACATCAAAGAATGAACAAATACGCCGTAAATTGATGTTTCCATAATTCCACAACGGAATGCTTGATCACAAGAGACACAGAAAGACTTTTGAATATTGCTGTTGTTTGTGTAACAAAGTCCTACAAAAAGTATTACTTTATGTAAATTGTTCCGAATTGTTTACTCATCAATCATTGCTCCTGAAGAAGAGAGTTAAACTCTCGAAACGCGTAGAGCTTTTGAACATTTGTTTAATTTGTTTATCTTTTGAACAAGAAGTGAATTGAACTCTTGTGTGTGTGTATATATATGAAAATACTTTTCTTTTAAATACTTCTCCTTAAATTTTGAAAACATATAAATACTTATGCAAACAATCTTCTTTGAATTAATTCTTGAGTGAAATTGAAATTTCCTTTATTCTTGGAAGGGATCTGGGAAATTGAACTTCTAGTGTATAAATTATCATGGTGCAAACACCAATTGTTAAAATCCTTAATGGTGATAAACCAAGTAAATTGATATAAAATTGTTTGGATATATTCCAATATTTAAAGGTGTGCAAGGGATGGGAGTTCCTATCATCAATAAGAACTCTATTTTGTTCATGATATGGCATTTATTACACGCCTATTTTTCAAGGCGCGACGAGGCAATGGAAGGGAAACAGAGGGAGGACAATAGACAAAGATCTTACTAGGCCTAGTGACATTGAGATTGCGTATGTGCGGGGGAGAGGGGAGGGGAAAGTGCCAGGGGAAGGGGAAGATGGGCGAGTGACGTACAAAGGATCCAATGTAGTGCAGCCAACAGGTGGCAACAGGTGGCAAGTGCGAGGGTTAAGTAGAGTTAAGATACTCTCCACTTCCAATATCTACACTTCCAATATCCTAGGCCCAGAGTCACTGAAGGAAGATTATCATTCAGTGTGCAGCCTATGTCAGCGCAGGCCTTTCCAATATTTAACCCCAGACCTTTGTTCTTGCTTTGGGGGTGCATCCAGAACGTATTGCTCTGAACTGTGCTACCCCACTCAGATCTGCTGCTGCTTGCATTTGCCAGTACTTGCTCAAGTTCCAGTAACCTATGGCCCTGGAGTTCCTTTGCTCTCTGCCCACAGTCCCTTTGCTTCAGTTCTCGTTCCCTTGTGCAACATCCATAGTTTCTCGTTGCATGTTCTTTGAATCCAGTCCACAGTTTCAATGCGTATTTCCCTTTGTGCTAGTCTGCAGGGTCTGTCTATAGAATCCCGATTCCAGGCTGCTGTTCTTAATTCCAACCCATAGCTTGCGGTCCCAGCCAACAGTACCCTTGTTCGCAGTGAGCAGTGCTCTTGTTTATGCTCTTGCTTCCCAATTTCTATGCAGTCTCCCATTTCTCTAATCAGCCCCCTCTTTTGTCTGTTGTTCCTTCCCTCTCACAGCCTAGTCTTTCCTTCGTCTTCAGTTTTGTATTTGGAAACCTTTGTAATGTATTCTTTCTGTTCTTGTTATGATCATTTCTGAGAAGGGCTGTGTCATGGCTCTCGTGCTTATGTGAATTTATGAGTCCCTTGGGTCTCATTAACAAACGCAATGGGATGTGACGTAGACAGAAGTTAGCATATCAAGGTGAAATATGCACATTTCATTAAATTGGCTTTGCATAACCACCCAAACTGCACAAGACGAGCGACTAGCATTTGCATTTTTCATAATCTACAGACACCCAAACTAAGAGAGAATATTTCCTTCTATTAGTGTTTTTGAAAACGTTAAAAGGTGTTCATGTTTTAAACTGCAACAACCAATACCAATGTTGGAGCATGCAGTGACCGAAATGGGACATTTCACCTTTAGTTGTTTGCTATTTTTCCTCAAGTTACATAATGCAGTGGTGAAGTGTCCAGCCTGCGAACCGTGGTTCAAGGCCCAAGGTCGGCATTCATTCACAAATTCAAAGAAGACATTCAATGTTTCTCATTTTATGGGGGGACCGGAGGGGGGTGGACTCCTTCCATCTGGGTGTACCCTCGACTTGATCCCTGCCCCTCACCTAGTGCTGCTGCTGGAGGGGCTACATGGCAGTATGATGGTCTATCTTCTGAGGGTTTAGGAAGCTGGCTGATGAGTGGCCTGTAGGTGGGTCTGCAGGGTGGGCTATTCGACTAAGAGCTGGGGAACTGCAAGGCAGGAAGCTGCAGGCCAGATGAATGGGCTGCCTGGGAGCATGACACGAAGATGCTCCACATGATGACAGGACCCCACCCAACTCTCTACACCCAGCGACCCTGCCCCCACCCTCTCTACAACCACCGACCCTACCACCACTCTCTCTACTCCCATCCACCCTACCGCCAACAACCTACCGTACCCCCACCCTCTCTACCATCACCCACCTCTCTACCCACCCACCCTTGCCCCACCCTCTCTACATACCAACCACCCACCCTACACCACTCTCTCTACTCCCACCCACCCTACCGCCAACAGCCCACCGTACCCCCACCCTCTCTACATCCACCCACCCTACCTCTATTCCCACCCACCCTGACCCCACCCTCTCTACCATCACCCACCTCTCTACCCACCCACCCTTGCCCTACCCTCTCTACATCCACCCACCCTACCTCCACCCTCTCTATTCCCACCCACCCTGACCCCACCCTCTCTACCATCACCCACCTCTCTACCCACCCACCCTTGCCCCACCCTCTCTACATCCACCCACCCTACCTCCACCCTCTCTATTCCCACCCACCCTGACCCCACCCTCTCTACCATCACCCACCTCTCTACCCACCCACCCTTGCCCCACCCTCTCTACATCCACCCACCCTACCTCCACCCTCTCTATTCCCACCCACCCTGACCCCACCCTCTCTACCATCACCCACCTCTCTACCCACCTACCCTTGCCCCACCCTCTCTACATCCACCCACCCTACCTCCACCCTCTCTATTCCCACCCACCCTCTCTACCATCACCCACCTCTCTACCCCACCCACCCTTGCCCCACCCTCTCTACGTACCAACCACCCACCCTACCCCACTCTCTCTACCGATTCCCCCACTCTATCTATCCCCACACCCAACCACTCTCTCTACTACCACCCACCCATGCCACCCCAGTCTTTCTACCCAAACCCACACACCTTAGCCCCACTCACTCTACCTCCACCCACTCTCTCTACCCCCACCCACCATAACCCCACACTCTCCTTCTTGCACCCTGGTGCCTATAAATGCATAATCCAAAGGAATCTATGTGATCACTGCGCCGCCCGTAATTCCGCCGATGGAAATGTCGACTGCAATTACGGCGCAGCACAGTGGTCACATAGATCACTTCTGCACACTTGCCCCAGCCCGCAAAACCCCGAAAACCGCACCCCCCCACTTAACTTTACTGTGTGCGCTGCTGACATCCTTGTACCTCTGCGGCATCAGCTCCTCCCACTTACATGGTGCAGTGATGACGCTGCAGGGTCCTTTAAAAAAATATCTTATCCACAGCTTACCATAATGGTAAGAGGGGACCCCCCCGCCCCTGCGCACCCCGACCCCAGTTACTGGGTCCAAGGTGAGCGGGGGAAACCCCTGAACCGCCTGTTGGGCGTGGTAATGGGGGCTCAGGATGTTTGTACCACGCTCAGGCGCAGTTTTAGTAATGTCGCCACGATCGTGGCGACATTATGGTACGATTCCATCCAAAGAACAACAGTAAACACTAAAACTATTGGCATTGCCAAAGCTTGTTATTTTTATATTGAGAAATAGCATTATTGTGAAACACTGGACAGATACACAACCCCACAATATATTCTGAGTAGATAGAGTAATTTACCATCAAATTTAAAAACATATAAATAGAGGTATGGCAACTAGTTATGCAAAATTTGGTAAAGATTGATGCATTAAGGTAGATAAGTTGCAGAGTTGTCCTTCTTCTCCACTAATAAACAGGAACGTTCCTTTTGTCTTAATGTAAAAAGCATAAAGAGTGGTGAAATACAGAACGATCCCTTAAGCAGTGATTTCCCATGAGGACACGATAGTCGACTGGACAGATATGGGTTCAAAGGGTATTTATGTAACAATACAAACCTAGACAATACCGTGTGTAAGCCATAAACTATAGGAACATGGGTTAAATATATGTCTTAAATATATAACAAAATATTGCCATATGGTATTTGAGATATTAATGAGTAATCTACAGTAAACCTAAAATACAGGTTAAAAAATGTTCTCTTTGTTTCTCTTTGTAATAAGTACTCTTTGAATGCTGCTGGACCCAGAGGAAGGATCCATGGATAGAACATTGGGTATTTTCATGCACAAGATGATTTGCGTGTCTTGCTCCAGATATTGGCCAGATCTGATGGCAGGGGAATCTGTGAGGATGGCAGAGGGAATCTGTAAGGATGGCAGGGAAATCTGTGAGGATGGCAGAGGGAATCTGTGCGGATGGAAGAGGGAATCTGTGTAAGTGACAGGTGGATAGATTGGAAGAGGGAATCTGTGTAAGTGACAGGTGGATAGATGGTGATCTGCAGTTGTGATGGCATTCATGCCCAGGATCTCAATGCCACTGATGCCACTGATGGATGCCCACTGAAGTATTTTGGCTCTGGAAACATTTCCTCACACGTTCATGTTGAAGGTACCCGACAAGAGCTGCTGTAGGCACTACGACACAAGCTATACCCATATACCACCCCCCCACCACCAGTTAGGTTACAATAACCAATAAGAATTGTCACAGATAGCCCAATGATTTGCAGAGATGCTGGGAAAGCTTCACAGGTTTTCATTATTTTGTGTAGAGTTTACAATAGGAAAAGAGCAGACGCTTTGGTGCAATCATAGTTCAGAGTTGGAATGTTCTTTATGGGGGGTGATGGTGCTAGGGTCGTCCCTCTCCCTCTCATCTGCTGTGGGATGCCCACTGTAGCTCAGTGTCCATAACCCCAGTATTACTACAGATCGGTCACCCCTACTGTCTAATCCTGGTCTTATGCTGAGGTGGTTTCCCTGATTGCAGGATGACTGACTCCCTCTAGCTGTCCCTACTCTAGCCCCCAGCTGTCTCTACTCTAGCATAATGTTCCACAGCGACTTAGGAATGGTGCCAGCAATTTCCCAGTTGGATCAGGCTAAGACCAGTAATGCACACTCTTATCGTTCCCTTCTACATTGCCCCTCGGCCTCCTCTTCCTCTGTGTGACTCTTCCCCACCAACCCTCTGTCGCTCTAATATTCCTGTCCACCTCCCTCCTGTATTCATCCTTTGATGTTAACTCTTCTCCTTCTCCTCCTAATTCTGGGCTTACTTCTCGTGCCCGTGTTGTAGATTTGTTCATGGGGACCTCTCCCTCACTCTACCACTGCCTTCTGTGGTCCTGGCAATCACCACAGAACATCCCTGGTTGTACAGTGTCTCTCCCCTCCAGCTGTGGTCCCTGCGAATGTCACCTTCGGGACCACACTTGATCTGAGGGTGCTGTTCCGAACTGCGGCAGCACTGCCTTGTTCACTGGGCGAGTTGATGCTGTTTCCTGCTTCCACTACAAAGCACTGGGAGGTCTCCACCAGCTGCTCTGTCTCCCAGTGAGGACTGGAGATGCACAGTGTGGGTGTTGCCTCTTTTGCTGGGCGCCTTCCGCCCCTGGAGCCTGAAACAAAAGAGAAACACTGGTGAACATCGGGAGGTGCAGGTACAGCTGAAGGCAAAGGTCTGTGATCAACTTTTCTGTCACCAGGGTAGGGGTTAGGAGGGAATTTGGATTCTTTCCAGTGCTCCATTAATCTGTACGGTCCGAAGCGGTGCTAGGATGCTTTGTGTTAAGACTCCACCTACCTCTCTTGACAAGGCCAGAATACTGGCCTTGTCATAGCATATTCAAACATTCCTAGACTGGGCAAACCTCTGTCCCAGTTCTTGGACAGAATATTTCCTGCAAGAGGTGAGAACCCCCCCTTGAGCCTCCCTCACTCTCAGGTTACATAATCTCTGAGCAGGAAATACCAGAGTATCTGTGTCTTGGACCCTCTTCAGCCATACTTTCTTCTCGAATGGCTTGATTTACCCCACAGTGCAGAAAAACAGAACAGTCATACCTGTTCTTGCTGCAGCAGGATGAAGAGGTCACTGGTTAGAGTGTGCCCAAGTACTTCCCTTGCAGAGAGACAAGTGTCCCCTTCCAGACCCCTCAATTGGTGGACCATGTACAGCATAGTCACGGAGCATATGGAGAGCAGCCACTCGAAAGTAGAAAGGTCCTCACTTCTTGAAGGACCCCTCAAATCCCTCATATTCTATTTTTGAAATGTCTACTTCCCATCACTGGGTGGTCTCAACAACCTGAAGGGAAAAGTAATCAAACACATGTCAAGCTTACTTCAGAAGGCTCCTACTGTAACAGTACCAGTCTACTTTCCCTGTCTAGTATCTCTTTCGTCCCAATTTACCAGGCAACCTGACCTAGTCGAGATCAGAATAGCAGGTGCCCACCCTGGCACTGGTGTGGATTACTTGTCCTAGTAGCAGGGTGAAAGACCCAGGAAGGTCCTGATGGCTACCACTGCATGCCCTAGGCATGGGAAGAATGTTCTCTATGTGAGGGTTGTATGTAGTATGAGGGGGCAGATATGGTGGCAAATTGGCACCAGAAGGCTTTTGTATTCAAATTAGCCCAAATGGAAACCTTTTGCTCCAGGAAATTGCCTTTGTCTTAGAGGGCAGTGCTACTGTATACATAGTGTTATGAACACAAGACAGACATTTCTCAAGGCTGCTAGACAACTAATGACCTTGTTTCACCCTTATTTGGGGTAATTTGCATACCCACAATGCCTTGCTGATGTGGCTCTGAACTGGAGGTGAACTTCCAGTGGTGTTTGTGGTCTGTATGACTTGGCTCAAATGGATTATCCTACTGTCACATTTCAGGTGAAAGTTTTTCCCCAAGATTTTTTTAATCCACCATAACTGTATTGCTGTTTTATAAACATGCCCCAATGCTCAACCCATGAGGCTGTCAAGACTATACTGCATTGATGATATCTAATAAGGGTGAAATCAGGTCTGTTCTTGCCAGGCAACCTTCAGAGATGTCTTTCTTGGGTTGATAA
This sequence comes from Ambystoma mexicanum, assembly GCF_040938575.1. Lineage (NCBI taxonomy): Eukaryota > Metazoa > Chordata > Amphibia > Caudata > Ambystomatidae > Ambystoma > Ambystoma mexicanum. The sequence goes on along the minus strand of NC_090936.1, from coordinate 127,834,927 downwards.
AGTTATGTAAAAAGTAGCACTGTCCTGTAAAACCCAGACAATGTCCTGGAGCAAAAGGATTCCATGTGGGCCAATGTGCATACCCACAATCCCTAGCTTATGTGGCTCTGAAATGGAGATGAATTTCCAGTGAACAAAGGGGCCGAATCATGGAACAAACGTGCGCCGAAAATCTTCGCGCAAGCAGGCGCAAGCAGGCGCAAGTGGAAAAAAACAGGCGCACGCGCACGCGTGCGATTCATGGAAGTCCCTGCGCGTGTTTACCTCGGGATGTGCGCCAAACCCGTGCATGGCGGTCACTGCAACATCCCGAAAGACGTGCGCGACGCGCACAGTGAAAGCGCACAACCTCGGCGCATACACTAGAAAGTGGGCGGAACACGGGGCGTAACGCGCGGAATGGGGAACAACTCGCGAAAACAAGGGCGTAACTGGGGATGTACTGCAGGGAAGCAGACGGAACGCCCACACGCACCCGAACCACACGTATTCATGGAATCGAATAGGGCAAAGCCACGCACAGCGAAAGACACGCACAAGCCGAAACACGTCCGCCACACGAAGGCAGGCGGTAGCGTCCCTGCGCATTACAAAAGTGGCAACATACAGCAATTGGGCCTGTGCGAGCGGGGCACGTGTATATCGGGGGTTCGCGTGAAGTTTTTCACGCGATCGGGCCTGGGGGAGCGGGCTACGTGTATTTAAGGGGTTCGTGTGAAGTTTCTCACGCGATCGGGCCTGGGGGACCGGGCTACGTGTACTTCAGGGGTTCGCGTGAAGTTTCTCACGCGATCGGGCCTGGGGGAGCGGGCTACGTGTATATCAGGGGTTCGCGTGAACTTTTTCACGCGATCGGGCCTGGGGGAGCGGGCTATGTGTATATCAGGGGTTCGCGTGAACTTTTTCACGCGATCGGGCCTGGGGAAGCGGGCTACGTGTATATCAGGGGTTCGCGTGAAGTTTTTCACGCGATCGGGCCTGGGGGAGCGGGCTACGTGTATTTCAGGGGTTCGCGTGAAGTTTTTCACGCGATCGGGCCTGGGGGAGCGGGCTACGTGTATTTCAGGGGTTCGCGTGAAGTTTTTCACGCGATCGGGCCTGGGGGAGCGGGCTACGTGTATTTCAGGGGTTCGCGTGAACTTTTTCACGCGATCGGGCCTGGGGAAGCGGGCTACGTGTATATCAGGGGTTCGCGTGAAGTTTTTCACGCGATCGGGCCTGGGGGAGCGGGCTACGTGTATTTCAGGGGTTCGCGTGAAGTTTTTCACGCGATCGGGCCTGGGGGAGCGGGCTACGTGTATTTCAGGGGTTCGCGTGAAGTTTCTCACCCGAGCAGGGTTCGCGTGAAGTTTTTCACGCGATCGGGCCTGGGGGAGCGGGCTACGTGTATTTCAGGGGTTCGCGTGAAGTTTTTCACGCGATCGGGCCTGGGGGAGCAGGCTACGTGTATTTCAGGGGTTCGCATGAAGTTTCTCACCCGATCGGGCCTGGGGGAGCGGGGTACCACTCACCGTCTGCCTTGCGTGTAGAAGAACGCGTAGCCAACACCCGCTGTGAAGTAATAGCGTGTGAACCCCAACGGATGGAAAACACACGCACCGCACGAAAAGCACGTACAGAACATAAAGGCACGCGGGATCTCCAAGCCCTGCCAGGGCAACGCCCGTGCGCAAAACGTCACAGACGCGCTTACGCTGTAAGGGCCTTTGGTCCAATGAAATCGCGTACGCGTGCTGACGCGCTTACGCGCTAAGGGCCTTTCCTCGATTTTCACGCTGACGTGCAGGATTTTCATGTGCCAAATCACTCCGTATCAAGCTGGCCACGCGTATGCACACGGAAGACCACGCTCCTGCCCAGAAGGCCGAACTACTGCCCCCCAGAGCCCCGAGCACGCTCCCACCTGCCATCTGCTGCTGCCTGACTGCCTGCTGCCCACGTGCACTGCCATTTGCTGCCTGCACATCAGCCAGGGGTGCTGTTGCTGTGACCACCCCTGCTGGAACCGAAGACTCCCGACTGGGATTCCATCGCTCCACAGCCCAGCCCCAGGACCCAGTTGCCCACCCACTCCTGCCTCTGGGGTTGTCATGTCGGGGCAAACACCATCTGTGACCACTGACAACCCCCGGCCAGAGAGGCAGAGGGGCACCAGCTTCAGTGCCACCGAAGTTGGAGTCCTGGTGGAGCAAGTCCTGGGGCAGTATGATGCCCTCTTCGGAAGTTCCCGCGCCGACAAGGAAGGACGGACTCGGATCTGGACTGACATCGTGACTGCCATCAACGCGGAGGGGGTGGCAGTCCGCGACTTACAACATGTCAGGAAGCGCTGGGAGGACTTCAGGTCCAGGACCCTGAACAAGGCCCGGCGCCTCTTGAAGGCAGCGGATGCCAAGGGGCGCCGGGGCCACTTGTCGGAAGAACAGATGAGGGTCCTGGAACGCATATCCCCAGCGCTCCACGTCCAGGTCCTAGAGAAGCAGACCCGTCTGGAGTCGAGCGGTGAGTGTACATGCATCCTGATTGTGAGCAGTGCGTGTGGTGATTGTTCGGTAGTGTGCAGGTTGCACATCTGTTTGTATGGGGTCGAGTATGGGTGGGGGTGTACAGGGCCGTGGGGCTGACACATGCGAGGGCTGTAATGTGTGAGACATGGATGGTGCTTGTGTGTGTAGGCTTGCATGCCAAATGCAGTTGTGTGGGCACACATGTTTGGATGAATGTGTATGTAAGTAGACATGTCCGTGATGTCACGCATGTATGTTGTTTTCGGCTGCATGTATCAGCACTGTGTACATGTGCATGTGTGTGTATTTGACAAGGGTGCAACAGTGATGCAACATGGATGCATGTGACAGCGGTATGTGGAAGCCTGATTGGCAGATGTGACATGGATGCCCGTCTGAACAGTGCGACACTTGGCAGACGTGTACACATGCATGCAAGTGTGGTGGTGTGTGTACATGTGTGGTGCACTTCCTGTGTTGCATGTGATGTCTGGCTCACCTTTGGCTGCTCATGCTGTTGTATGTGTATGGATGGTGGTGGCAGTTGCGATATGGCTGTGGTATGGCTCATGTGTGCGAGTTGTAATGACATGTGTGTTGGGGATTGTGATGACATGTCTGAGGTTTGCCAATGCCACTCATGTGCAACTGTCATGTGTGTATGTGTCCATTGTACAGTGCCCTGATGCCTGTGTTTTGTTTCTCCCTGTCTGCAGCGTCAACTGATGAAGAGGGCGGAGAAGGTGCTGTGGAGCACAGCGGCGGGGATCCCACCGCCAGCCGGAGACGCAAGGCCCGGCTCCCCTCCCGTGTTGTCATCTCGTCGGGGAGTGAGGAGTCCGGTGCCGCGTCCCAGGGCGCAGCTGCCGGGGGGAGGTCCAAGAGGCGGAGGTTGGAGTTGGACTCCTCGGCAGCAGAAGGGGCAGCTGGGACCCCACAGGGCCCAACAGGGGAAGATGGCACAGAGTCATCCAGGTTGGTGGGGGGTTTGGTGGAGGAGGAGGCCGTGCAAGCACCAGAGACGGGGTCTGGAGGTGGGGATCCCACTGGTGCTAGTGGTGCAGTGCAGGACCAGGGACAGGAGGCAGCACAGGCCGCCGCGGAGGTGCCTGTGTGCAATCCTGTCCCCGATCCTGTCCCTGCATCATCTTGCACCAGCAGGGATGCCTACGTCCAGACCCGTTTTCAGGTAGGGGATGAGCTGACGTCAACTGGCCTTCCTCTGCCTGCGGACGTGGCTATCCAGGTCCGGGTTGAGCCTGTCCTGGCTGGTGTGGCGTTGCGTCAACGGGCCATGCGAGGTGACCTGCAGTCTTTTCATGGAGAGACTGCACGATATCTCGAATGGCTCGTTGACCACGTCAGCCTGCTGGGACAGGTCACCCAGGCCGGATTCCTCCGTCTGATGGGGCTTGCTCCGACCCCCTCCTCAACTGGACCCCCTACGCGCCAGTCGTCCTCTGTGCCATCTTCCCACCCATCAGTCACCTGGGTGCCCTGTGGAGCTGCCTCTGACGGTGCGGCCAGGCTGGTGGAGGAGGCATCCCTGCCACAGTCGGGAGTCGGACGTCCAGCAGGGGTGGCCACATCTACGACTGCACCCAAGCCGGCGGAGGATGTGCAGGCAGCAGGAGGCAGTGCACGGGCAGAGGCAGAGCAGCAGCAGCAACATGGTGGGAGCCATGAAGGCTCGGGGCCTTCGACATCGGAGGGGCAGGCATCGGCCGGAGGGCAGGAGGACCCAGGACAGAGAGTGTCTTCCGTGTGGCAGCGGTTGGGCCACGCCATAGATGCGGAGCGGCGGCGGGCGGAAGAGGCGCGGCTCACAATGGTCAGGGCGGAGAACTCCATGCGGAGGGCCCTGAGGCGGGCCGAGTGCCTCGAGGCAATCCGCAGGGGGTTGGAGGAGGACACGGCGTCGTCTCTGCGGACCCTCGGGGCCATGGAACAGGACCGCCTCCGGGACATCGAACAGGAGTTCGATGATGCCCTGGCCCGGAACACCACGGAGTGAGCCGCTGGACTTGCCCGCCGCCTTTGTATATAGTTCTTTAGTTTTAGGTTTCCTTTGTTTGTTCTTATGATTTGGAGTCGACGGACACTGCTCCACTTTTTGTATATAGTTGCCTTTTAGTTAGGGTTTTTTGTAGGTTTCCTTTGTTCAGTTGGGCTCATGGACCCTTGGAAGTTTTGTACATAGTTCTTCATTGGATTGATTTTATTTTTCATTTGACTTTGGACAACATTTTTTTGGATTAGGATTTGGTGTTTTTATTTTTTTAAATGGACATGCAGCTTATCTTTTTTTCATTGCCATTGTAGTTTGTTTAATTTCTTTTGCATTCTTTTTTTTTAATACAATTTTGTTTTCATACTTCACTGTGTGGTATCATCTCATTGGTTTCATGCATGTCATGTTGGGTGTTTTCCCATTCAATTGCAACCATTGTGTGTGACGGACATGGGTTCATTTGCTTTATGAACATTGGGGGTGTAACATGTAATTTCCATTTCCATGTGGGTGAATGGGTTACTTGGTAGGGCTTTTTCTGGCTGTGGAGTCTGACCATAACGCACATGATTGGGGATTGTGAGGACCTGGTGGAGGCTGCCCATGGTGGCTGGGGGGTGGGGGTGATAGGGGACATGAGTGGGGGCCTGGTGGGGGCTGGCCATGGTGGCTGGGGGGTGGGGGTGGTGGGAGACATGGATGGGGGCCTGGTGGAGGCTGGCCCTGCACTGCTGGGGGGTGGGGGTGGTGGGAGACATGGGTGGGGCCTGCTGGCAGGTGCCCCACAGTGCTGGGGGGTGGGGGTGGTGGGGAACATGAGTTGGACATAGGTGGGGGCCTGCTGGCAGGTGCCCCACAGTGCGGGGGGGTGGGGGGTGGTGGGGAACATGAGTTGGACATGGGTGGGGCCTGCTGGCAGGTTCCCCACAGTGCTGGGGGGTGGGGGTGCAGGGGTACATGAGTTGCACATGGGTGGGGGCCTGCTGGCAGGTGCCCCACAGTGCTGGGGGGTGGGGGTGCTGATAGACATGGGTGGGGGCCTGGTGGAGGCTGCCCCTGGTGGCTGGGGGGTGGGGGTGCTGGGAGACATGGCTGGGGGCCTGGTGGTGGGTGCCCCTGCACTGCTGGGGGGTGGGGGTGGTGGGAGACATGGGTGGGGCCTGCTGGCAGGTGCCCCACAGTGCTGGGGGGTGGGGGTGGTGGGGAACATGAGTTGGACATGGGTGGGGGCCTGCTGGCAGGTGCCCCACAGTGCTGGGGGGTGGGGGTGGTGGGAAACATAAGTTTGACATGGGTGGGGGCCTGCTGGCAGGTGCCCCACAGTGCTGGGGGGTGGGGGTGGTGGGGAACATGAGTTGGACATGGGTGGGGGCCTGCTGGCAGGTGCCCCACAGTGCTGGGGGGTGGGGGTGGTGGGGAACATGAGTTGGACATGGGTGGGGGCCTGCTGGCAGGTGCCCCACAGTGCTGGGGGGTGGGGGTGCTGATAGACATGGGTGGGGGCCTGGTGGAGGCTGCCCCTGGTGGCTGGGGGGTGGGGGCGCTGGGAGACATGGGTGGGGGCCTGGTGGTGGGTGCCCCTGCACTGCTGGGGGGTGTGGGTGCTGGGAGACATGGGTGGGGGCCTGGTGGAGGCTGCCCCTGGTGGCTGGGGGGTGGGGGTGCTGGGAGACATGGGTGGGGGCCTGGTGGTGGGTGCCCCTGCACTGCTGGGGGGTGTGGGTGCTGGGAGACATGGGTGGGGGCCTGGTGGAGGCTGACCCTGGTAGGCTGGGGGGTGGGGGTGGTGGGAGACATGGGTGGGGGCCTGGTGGAGGCTGCCCCTGGTGACTGGGGGGGTGGGGGTGGTGGGAGACATGGGTGGGGGCCTGGTGGTTGGTGCCCCTGGTGGCTGGGGGTGCAGGGGGACATGCGTTGGTGGGCAGTAGTGCAAGTTGACATGTGGGTTGGCTGGGGGGCATGGCCATGGTGGATGGGGTGCCTGCAGGACATGTGCAGGGTAGGCCCCTGTGGTGTGAGCCACCTGCAGGTGCCGTGGAGGGAGTAGAGGGAACACCTGGGAGGGCCCACACGTGCAATTCACGTGTGGTGCTCCCCGCGCACCCCTGTAATACACGTACCCTGATGGAATCACATGTCGAACTTCCCCCACACCCCGAAATACATGTACCCTGATGGAATCGCGTGTGGAACTTCCCGCGCACCCCTGGAATACACGTACCCTGCTGATTTTGCGTGTGTAACTTCCCCTGCACCCTGAAATACACGTACCCTGCTGAAATCGCGTGTGGAACTTCCCCTGCACCCTGAAATACACGTACCCTGCTGATATCGCGTGTGTAACTTCACGTGCACCCCTGAAATACACGTACCCTGCTGAAATTGCGTGTGGAACTTCCCCTGCCCCCTGAAATACACGTACCCTGATGGAATCACGTGTGGAACTTCCCGCGCACCCCTGTAATACACGTACCCTGCTAAAATCGCGTGTGGAACTCCACCTGCACCCTGAAATACACATACCCTGATGGAATCGCGTGTGGTACTTCCCGCGCACCCCTGGAATAAACGTACCCTGCTGATATCGCGTGTGGAACTTCACGCGCACCCCGAAATACACGTACCCTGATGGAATCGCGTGTGGAACTTCACGCGCACCACGAAATACACGTACCATGATGAAATCGCGTGTGTAACTCCACCTGCACCCTGAAATACACGTGCCGTGATGGAATCGCGTGTGGTACTTCCCGCGCACCCCTGGAATACACGTACCCTGCTGATATCGCGTGTGGAACTTCACGCGCACCCCGAAATACACGTACCCTGATGGAATCGCGTGTGGAACTTCACGCGCACCCCGAAATACACGTACCCTGAAGGAATCGCGTGTGGAACTTCCCGCGCACCCCTGAGATACGCGTACCCTGCTCGCACGGGCCCAATCGTGTGTGGAAATTCCCGCGCACCCCTGAAATACACGTACCCTGCTGGAATCGCGTGTGTAACTTCCCCAGCACCCTGTAATACACGTACTCTGCTGATATCGCGTGTGGAACTTCACGCGCACCCCGAAATACACGTACCCTGATGGAATCGCGTGTGGAACTTCCCGCGCACCCCTGGAATAAACGTACCCTGCTGATATCGCGTGTGGAACTTCACGCGCACCCCGAAATACACGTACCCTGATGGAATCGCGTGTGGAACTTCACGCGCACCACGAAATACACATACCATGATGAAATCGCGTGTGTAACTCCACCTGCACCCTGAAATACACGTGCCCTGATGGAATCGCGTGTGGTACTTCCCGCGCACCCCTGGAATACACGTACCCTGCTGATATCGCGTGTGGAACTTCACGCGCACCCCGAAATACACGTACCCTGATGGAATCGCGTGTGGAACTTCACGCGCACCCCGAAATACACGTACCCTGAAGGAATCGCGTGTGGAACTTCCCGCGCACCCCTGAGATACGCGTACCCTGCTCGCACGGGCCCAATCGTGTGTGGAAATTCCCGCGCACCCCTGAAATACACGTACCCTGCTGGAATCGCGTGTGTAACTTCCCCAGCACCCTGTAATACACGTACTCTGCTGATATCGCGTGTGGAACTTCACGCGCACCCCGAAATACACGTACCCTGATGGAATCGCGTGTGGAACTTCACGCGCACCCCGAAATACACGTACCCTGATGGAATCGCGTGTGGAAATTCCCGCGCACCCCTGAAATACACGTACCATGATGAAATCGCGTGTGGAACTTCCCGCGCACCCCTGAAATACGCGTACCCTGCTCGCACGGGGCCAATCGCGTGAGGTACTTCCCGCGCACCCCAGTGATACACGTAGCCCGCTTGCTGTGCTGGTACAGGGTTAGCGCAGCCCTTTGCGCTGGATTGGGTATATTGATGGCTTTTCCCTGCGCGAGGGGCGTTCTTGGGGGCGTAACTGGCGCTGCTGTAGGGTCGCTGCGCCACTGTGCGCCACGGCTGGTTTTGGTGGCTGGAATCCATGAATACGCTGTGCGCGGAAATGGATTCTTGCGCACGCGGCTGGCGCAGGGATTCGCACGCGCACACTGTGCGCCAGCCGCGTGCGCCACTTGTGCGCTGAATTCTATGAATTACCCCCTAAGTGTTTATTGTTGACTGTGTGACTTGGCTCAAATGGATTATACTACTTTCACAATATATAAATGTATACATGACCTAAGATATGCCCCTTTACACTAACCATACAACATTCCCTCCCCCCATGACTCCTATACTTGACTCTGCCATATTTTTTCAATATGGCTATCACTTCCGCCTCACGGATGCATTTAACGATTACCCGACATTCTTGTGTTTGACTGCCCAGGCCCGGCAAAGGTTTACCTCGCTTCCTCCTCGATCCACTTGTTGTTTGTTGTCACACAAGTAACCTGCAAGCGGTAGAATCTCTGTAACCCGTGGTGCCTTAGCAAAACCATCCCCCAGCACAATCTAACCCAACTGTCAGCTCCAATCTTGGATGCTGACTGTAATTAGGATAACTACTTGGCTGCGTAACCTCATCTGATGCTTGGTATACACATCTCTCCTCTGTGCTGTATTTTATGTCCTCTTAGTTCTTTCTGTGAAGCAGGAGACTAGATGACAAACCTAGTCACACAGCCGCTCTCCGTTTAAACCCAACATGGGTAATGCGATTCAAAAAGAGTGTTTCCAAATAATAATTATTCACTTCTTAAGCAGTATACATTTCGCATAAATTCAAATAAAGTCCAAGTCTTGAGTGATATTTGTTTATCAAAAAAACAGTTTCACAAAATGATCACTAATACAATCTTAGTTCTTTCTCCCATGCGCTTTGAAGCAGCACCCCCACAAGTTAGCGTATTCTAAAACTCAAAAATAAATACTGAAAAATGGAAGCAAAATTCAATTTAATAAAGAAAGATCCTCCCACATAATGAAAAAGCAAGAGTTCCTCGCATCTGACATTTTGTGTAAAGTTAAAGCGCTAGATCACTGTCCATTACTTTACTTTACTGTATTTCTTCTTATCACGCCACAGGCCCGGAGGCCTCCGGGCACACATAAAGCATACTACAGACAAACAACAACAAGGATTACATAATAGGCTACCTGGATATAACGCGTCTGCTCTTTTATCGAAGAGGTCGCTCTTGCCAGTATTTTTGAAACGTTCCAAGCAAGGAATGGTCCTTAGTGACAATGGAAGCTGAATCCAGGCATGTGGGCCCGGGAGCCAAAATGGACACCTCCAAATGTCCACAGTTTAGGCCGTGGCAAGGCTAACAATTGGGCATCATTGGATCGGAGTCGACTCCTGGATGGAGCCATCGCGATACGACACGAGAGGTGTCTAGGCGAGACGCCATTGATACATTTGTGTGTTGAACTCAGAGTTTTATGGAGATGTCGGTTCTTGACTGGCAGCAGATGTAAAGTGTTAGAAGTGTTCCTAGGTTCTATTGATCACACAGAGCAGATAGTAAAGGACTACCGATGTAAGAATCCCAAAAAAAGCCCCCTTAAAGATACATGCCTCATTGATTTCCACCAAGGATGCCTGCCAACATGGTCACATTCGAACCAATACATTTCGTAGGATGTTCCTTCACCAATCTCGGCTGGATAGCTCAGGGGCAACGTGCTCGCCTTGGAAGCAAGACGACATGGAGCACCAAAGGTTCGATCACCGGGTCCACGCTTAGAAACCTCTGGGTATTAAGTGCGTTATAAATACTGGATCATATCAAATAATGTGCAACATGACAATCACTCACTGTAGCTTTCCATGCATAACTATGCAAAATGTTGCTAATGTGATGACGCCCCAGCGTCCGAAAACTCACAAGTTCTCGCTCGAGAAAACCTCAATAAAATCCAGCCTCGGCACAGGAGCTATCAAAGTCCCTTGCATTCTGGCTTTCTCTGCCCCCACACCCCGCGTTCACCAGACAGCAAGGACATTTTGAAGCTAGACCCTATGAGATGAATGGCTGCTCCATGACTGTCAGTTCCCCTTTACTAAACTCCAGAAGAGACTATGAGGCGACTATTATAGTGCCATATAAAATTCCTAAATCGTTAACCAGAACATGCATTCTGGAACCCATAAACTATTTTATTAGCAGTTAGGGGCCCTATTGCATAAACCTTTCATTATTGCAAGTGCAGTAAGAAAAAGTGTCCTACCGCCAAAATAAAAGTATTATTTCAATGCATTTCAACACCAGGACAAAGTCGGGCCTAGTGCTAGGGCTAAGGCAAAGATTGCCCCTTGAAAGAATATGGGCTCTATTCATGGAATAAATTTTGCGGCAAAAAGGGGACTTGCGTGTGAAATCGTGCGCAAATCCCTGTTCATCGATTCATGGAATCGAATGCGCGGTACTTGTGTGGACACGGCACGCCTGTGTGACCATCAAGGGCCTTGCGTGAGACTCCGTGCAGGTCGTTGGTGAGCCCTGCACAGAGGGCGGATACTTGTGCGGAACACAGTAGATGGGGAACAACTTGCTCAAAAGTGGGCGCGCAGAGCGATGGCCTGCAGGCAGTCCCTCGCACGGTGACCACAGCGCACGTAATAGCGAATTAATGGATTTGACCACGCATCCTCCCGCCTGCGAAAAACACATGCACAACCCTTGGACTCTACACCAGCTGAAAGCAGGCCTAAGTACTCGCACAGTGGATGCCCAAATTTGGAGGTGCGTTGTCATGTTGGATTGAGGGGTGCGTGCGAGCAGACAGGGTTCCGATCGTACTCTGGGGGTGCGTACACAACATAGCGGGGTTCAGGGATGGTTTACAGGGTTTGCATGAGTTATGATAAATGCTGCTCATGCTGTTGGTGTGCCGGTGACAGTCAAGGGGGGCCCTGCTCAGGGTCCCCAAGGTGCAGGCCTGCTTGCGAGGGACCACAGGCACTGATTTCAGGGAGCATGTATTTGCGTCTGTAGTGTGCGCAAATGTGTCAGTTTCTGGCTGTTTTGTCTCTACATGTGGGCGTGTCGAGGGCGTTCCGGCCGCGACTTGAACATAGGGTTCTAATGCACATCGCACGCAGATGTTTTTCTGTGCCGGCTTGCGCGGTTTCGTGCTTGGCGTGCAGGACGTGCGGGTAAAATGCATACGATTCCATGAATCGGTCCCTATGTTTTTAACACAGAGGCAATATTTGCCCTATTGCTTCTTGCACGGGTGCAAAGACTCTATAATATGGTCCCGCACCGCTAAACACAGTTTTATGATATACACTTCATTTTCTCGTACGCAATCTTTTTTCTTCTTGTGTTACTGCCAATGGCTTAAAACACTGTTAAAGAAAGACAAGGGTCGGACTGGGGCATAAAATTGTCTCGGGCACCAATGAAAAAGTAGCCCACCGTTGCAAATGGCAATTCATTCCTTTTGTGACAGACTGTTTGAATAGTACCCAAAAGGGAGTTTTGTTGACAAAATGTAATGCAAATTGTGTATTTTAAAGAATATTTATTCAGCAACAATGGTCAAAACTACTAGCCGCATTGGGAAGTAACTCATCAAAGTGGCCACACGTTGGGCAAAAAACTGGCCCACACCAGTATTTGGCGTTTTTGGTTGGGGCATGGCCCTATTGGCCAGTCCGAGCATGGCAGAGAGAGACACACACACACACACACGCACGCACGCACGCACGCACGCACGCACGCGCGCGCGCGCACAAACACAACACACACACACACACACACACACCCACCCACCCCTTGAGAATATATTACGATTGCAGCCCCCTTTCCCTGAATGATTGACAGAAACAATTCTTGAGGTCACGAGAAGCCATCAGCCTGCTTGTCACCGCCAACCCTTGATAGTCTGTCAGTAGGCTTCCGAGGGGCGATCTGAAAGATGCCGCAGGGCGTGATGCATGATGGGATGCGAACAGGAGGCAGTTCGGTTTCCCTCAGCTCCCTGGGGCAGCCCCGAGGGGCTGAGCGCTGCACGGTCCTTGCTTCGATAAGTAAATTGCACAAGCGTGAACTGGAAAGCATGAAATAATATGTAACCGCCCCAGAGGAGCTTTCCAAGAGCCATGCTTTCAACCAAAATAATACACTCTATGATATATGATATGGCATTTGTAACGCGCTTATAGACAAGTGTTTCAAGGCGCGATGAGGCAAGGAAGGGGGAACAAAGGGAGGACAGAGACAAGGATCTTACTTGGCCAGGTAACATTGAGAATGCGCAAGTGCAGGGGAGGGGGGAGGAGAAAAGTGCAGGGGACAAGGGGGAGGGGGCGGTGCTGTACATGGGATCAAAACAATAACAAGAAGTGCGGCCAGCAGTTGCCAGGTGCAAGGGTAAGTGCAGACAGCAGGTGTCCAAAAGCACAGTGTGCTTTGCTTCCCTACGTTGCAATTCACTTCATTAGACAAATGGGATTTGAATCACCTTTGCTTTATCATTTACAGCTCCAACCTGTCTGGAGAGCAGCGGAGTGCTTTACAGCACGTGCAAGCCCGCGCTGGGCATGGTATTATGGACAGTAGCGCAATACTGTTGGCGAAAGGATGATAAAACTTGGATTTCATCATGCCGGAGGTATTAACGGAAGAGCCAAATGTTTAGTGTTTCCTGTAAATGGAGGATGCCGGGGGCATTCAGAACCTACAGTGGGATAGATTTCCAGAGGGTCGGGCGTGGCAGCAAAAGAACTGTTGTCGTATGAGGAGCAAAACGTCAAAATGGTTACTAGGTGTAGTGTTAAATTCCGTGGGCTTCCTCACGAGTTTGGCCTGGGCCCTTAAATGCGGAGCTAACGGTATTACTGCCACATTTAAGGGCTGGCCAGATCATGAGTTGGGCAGAAAATAGTATTTTTACCTCCAGATTTTTGCCATTTTCACCTTCGTTTTCGGACCCAATGGGGAATGGCGATTTACCAACCCCCCTGATCCCCTCCTGCAAATCGTGATCTGGCAAAAATTGCACTGGACCAATGTGCAGTAGCACTATTCACATTGGCCGGTATCCCAGTGGTATTAACACCGGGATACCGCCCATCTCATGATGAGGCCAGTATCTAAATCAACGCAGTGTGATCATTCTAGAGGAGAGTAAAAATTGAGCAAACAACAGCACGCACAATTTACAACTGCAGCCAAATGGAAAATGTGCATATTTGCTTTTTCACGAAATCTGCGTGCACGTGGGACCTGATTACAGAAACTGGTGCTAGTGCAGAGTTGCATGGTATTAGCACCAGGGCAAAGTTTGTCCTTGTGCAAAATGCATTGGGGTCACATTAGAAAGCATTTCAACCATGACAATTGCAATTTATCATGGTTTAAGCACCAGGGCACAAATTGCCCTAATGCAAAAAACATGCGCTTTGAATGCGTTCTGCACTCGGGTAAACTTTGCCCTAGTGCCAGTGCTTAATATGTGGGGGGTCTTGAAAGGGCTCAGCCCCGGTACTTATATCTGAGCCTCAGCACTTATTTTGAAGCCCAGCTTGGTTATGTTGTGATGTTTTGGCAATTTTATTATTTTAACTTTCAGTCAGTCATGGTAAAATAAGCAACAACAGTGTGTACTGTCCAGGGTCTCTGCGTCCTGGGGTCGCTTATTGTTATTCACAAACCTGATGACCCATGTTGGCAGGGCAGTACTATCTATCCATTTTCATGAAAAACAATGAGATGCAAGGTGGCGGTCCTGGGCACTGATGCGTACTATGTCCACACACTGCTCCACTCAGCGTGCATGACATTGCTGCAAAATCTCTAGTTTAATAACCAGCAGGGTGGGTTGACAACAACAGGACAGACAACAGAGGGGCAAAATCAATGAAAAGACCCATATCAAACAGGAGAGCCAGTCATGAGTGCCAACCTATGCAGGCCACTCTTTCTGCAGTTTTTGAGAGGAAACATCAGTTCAGTAATGATTGTGCCTACATTTGTCCATCAATTTAACATAGGAGTAATGTTTTTCCTGTGGTTAGGTGGTTAACATGCTTCCCTTGACACTGATAGGATTAGAGCATAATGTTAACGATGATGTATTTTAAAGAAACACTTAAACATTTATTTAATCTCAAGACATAACTAATATGTTGATTTTACCCCAACAAACTAGTAGGAGCTTTAACCCCAAACATGTTGACACTGTATGAAGAAGTCATGTGACACTGTATGGAGCAACAATAATCCCATGCAACTTTACACTTGCACCAGTGCAAAGTTTCTGTAATCTGGTCCCAGATATCCAATTTGCACACTGCACAAATTGCGTGCATCAATGTTTTCATGTTTATGTTTAATATTTGTAGCGCGCACCAGGTATCCTAGGGCTGACGGGCGCGGACTCACATACATCAAAACTGACAACAGAGAAGCATCCAGAGCAGTAAGAGCTCCCAGGGGTAGAGAGAAGACGTTTGACTTGATGAACTTTAAGAAAAAAGCAAAGTCTTAAGCTTCTTCTTAAAAACCTCTGTAGAGTATATAATTCTTAACGTGGGCATTAGGGCATTCCAGGTGAAGGGCTTTGTTGGTATTGCACCAAGGGGTGTTAAGAAGATTAGTATTGTCAGATCTTAAAGACCTAATACTATGTTTAATTACAATGGCTTCCGTAAGGTATGCAGGCATTTGGGCCAGCAGGCATTTATGGGTAATTAGTAGAAGCCTACAAGATACCTTAGCCCGAATCAGGAGCCAATGAAGACTTTTTCTCGTCTGATACGTGGTCTCTCCTCTGAAAGCATTTAACAACCCTCACCGCCCCATTTTGGATTACCTGGAGTCGTTGAAAGTCAGATTGAAGGATACCAACCAACAGGCTGCAACAATAGTCCAATTTAGATCCTATTATGGCCCTAGCTAGAGTCTCTGAATTTTTTTTCAGAACTAAGGGAACTAAGGGGTCGCAGATGGGCAAAATGTTTGATGAAATGAGAAGAGGCGATAATCAAGCTATTCACCTGGGCCTTCATGTTCAGATTTTTGTCTAGGTAGATATCCAGGGTCTTCACCCTGCTCATAACCTCAATGATACAATTATCTATATTGAAATTGTTGTAAATGGAACCCAATTTCTCAAGTTTTACTTCTGACCCTACAAGCAAGAGTTCGGTTTTCGGGCTATCAATGGCCAGGCCGTTTGACACCATCCAATTTTGTATCCTTAGGTTTACTTAATTGATATAGATTTCATCCTCGTGATGAGAGCACAGATGGGGATGACGCATTACGTATCATCTGCGTAGTTTGCAAATATGATCCCTTCTTGTTCAAGCATTTGAAAGAAGGGAATCATACAAAGCACAGAGAAATGCATGCTCCCTGCGGAACCCCGTATAAGAGTGTGGTGGGGTTTGCTTCTGCCAAGTCACTTGCGTCTCTCACTTGCCTATTCTTCAAAAAGGATGAGATCCATTGTGTTGCTTCAATGGAGAAATTGGCATTGTACCTTAACCTGGTGGACAGGACGGAGTGGTCCACCAGGCCAAAGGCTGCCGAAAGGTTGAGGATCATAAGTAGGGAGATTTGTCCTTTAACCATGACTTGTAAAAGAGGAGATTTTAGGGCTAGGAGAGCCGTCTCGGTTCCATGATTAATTTGAAAGCCTGATTGGTAGTTATGAAGAATTTGATTTTGCTCAAGAAATATGGAGATTTGTTTATAAGGAACTCTGTCCAAAGTTTATAACAGAACGGTGGTATTAGTAATAGGTCTGTAGTTGGACGATGTTAATGGACAGAGGTTAGGTATCTTCAAAAGTCGGGTAATCCAGGCATTGTTTATGTTATCATGAACACTGTTTTGAGCAAAAGAGGCATTAACACATTTAGAAAGTGCCAGGATCAAAATAGGGGAGCACTCCTTGATCATGATAGAGGAGCAGGGGTCTCCTTTACAACTTTACGTACTTTTGAGTTGAGCAATAGTTTTAGCCAGTTCTTCTTCGGAGATGGACATAAAATTGAAGGGAGGCTGCTCCTTATCCTTATGGCTGGTGTGTAAATTTTGTCTTCCAACTCTTGTTTACTCAGAGTGAGATTTTTCTCCTCTGTTGCCTCTCTAATTTTTTCAAGTTTATTAAACAGGGCACGTTGAATTTCTGTGCACCAAGACTTGTTTTTGAGAATAGGGTCTTGTGTTGAGCCAGGGGTATGCAATTACTCCTTTAATATTTTAAAGAGTTCTTTTTGTCAGATTTGGCATTAACTATTCTAGCGTTAAGTTACTCCTTTTTGGCTGTGAATACGGCTCGTTTATACTCAGCCGCTGCGATTTTATATGCTGCTAGGCTAAGTGGTTCTCTAAGTTGACAGCAAGCATAAAAAAGCTTGATTTTCTTAGATTTAAGTTCCTTAAAATCGTTGTGGAATCAGGCATTTCTCTGCACTATCGATTGAGTTTTTATCTTGACTGGGGCGAACTTCTCTGTGGCTGAGCCAAGAGAGTTCACCAAGGTGGCTGAAATGTCTTCCAAGTTGTCTATATTTTCAATTTTACTATTCAGGGCAGAGGCCCAAGCACTCGAATCTCTTTGTTTGAGTGTTTCCGACTTCTAATGGCCAGGGACAATTTAGGCTGAGTAACTTTTTTATTAAACTATGCAAAATGTGAATGAAAGCATATACAAAAATGGTCCAACCATAGACAAGGCTTCACCTCTATGTTGATCATATTCATGTTCAGGGACAAAACCCAGTCCAGGGTATGTCCTTTAATATGAGTAGGGTCTCTAATACAATAGGAGAAGGCCAGTGAGTCGAGTGTGTTCTCCATTACTTTAGCGATGGAGTCCGTATTGCAACCAACCAAATATTAAAATCTCCAAGGATAACTAATTTGGTATTGGGTTTCAAGAAAGATAATAGAAGACTATTCATTAGAGCTGGGAAAGTTGGGTCTGAAGTGGGGCTCTATAGAGTAAGAGGATGTTAAGTGTGGTTTCAGCACTGATAGCTACCTTGACCAATAATAGTTCAGTTCTTGGGATGGTATCAATCTTACTTTCCCACGTTTTAAGCTTGTATCTAATAATAAGAGCTGCACCCCCCGCCCCTCTATTCTGCACTCTATCGTACCTAATCATGTGGTAGCCCTCTGGGATAGCTAGTGCCAGAGCAGGGTCAGCCGCTTCATGACTCCATGGGGTCGATTCATGGAACCAACGTGCGCCGAAAAAAGTAGCGCAAGCAGGCGAAGCGTGAAAAAACAGGCGCACCTGCACGCGTGTGATTCATGGAAGTCCCTGCGCGTGTTTTCCTCGGGATGTGCGCCAAACCCGTGCATGGCACACACGTCACTGAAACATCCCGAACGGCGTGCGCGATGCGCACAGTGAAAGCGCACAACCTCGGCGCACACACCAAAAAGGGGGAGGAACACGGGGCGTAACGCGCGGAATGGGGAACAACGCGCGAAAATAAGGGCGTAACTGGGATGTACTGCTGGGAAGCAGACGGAACGCCCACACGCACGCGAACTACACGTATTCATGGAATCGAATAGGGCAAAGCCACACACGGCCAAAGACACGCACAGGCCTAAACACGTCCGCCACACGAAGGCAGGTGGTAGCGTCCCTGCGCATCACAAAAGCGCCAATATACAGCAATGATGAATGTCCCATACTGCTATTGTGCCTGTGCGAGCGGGCTACGTGTATTTCAGGGGTTCGCGTGAAGTTTTTCACGCGATCGAGCGGGCTACGTGTATTTCAGGGGTTCACATGAAGTTTTTCACGCGATCGGGCCTGGGGGAGCGGGCTATGTGTATTTCAGGGGTTCGCGTGAAGTTTTTCACGCAATCGGGCCTGGGGGAGCGGGCTACGTGTATTTCAGGGGTTCGCGGGAAGTTTCACACGCGATCGGCCTGGGGGAGCGGGCTACCACTCACCGTCTGCCTTGCGTGTAGAAGAACGCGTAGCCAACACCCGCTGTGAAGTAATAACGTGTGAACCCCAATGGCTGGAAAACACACGCACCGCACCCCACGAAAAGCACGTACAGAGCAATGTAAAGGCATGTGGGATCTACAAGCCCTGCCAGGGAAACGCCCGTGCGCGAAATGTCACAGATGCGCTTACGCGCTAAGGGCCTTTGGTCCAATGAAATCGCGTATGCGTGCTGACGCACTTATGCGCTAAGGGCCTTTGGTCCAATGAAATCGCGTATGCGTGCTGACGTGCTTATGCGCTAAGGGCCTTTCCTCGAATTACACGCAGACGTACAAGATTTTCATGTGCCAAATCACTCCGTATCAAGCTGGCCACGCGTAAGCACACAGAAGACCACTGTAACGCTCACCTGATTCTCGCAGAGGCGCCGGTCTTGACTGGGCGACTACCGTATCTTCAAAGGTGATGTGTAGCACCCGGTTGGCTCTTTGGGCTGGACCTCTGTGCACTGTATGCCTGACGTGTAGAGTAAGATGTCTTAGGTAAGTGAATGCCGAGCTCTCCATCTGCCTCGGGGCAGGGTGCTGTAACCAGTTTCTTCACTGGATAGGTAGCGCAGGCCTCTTGACTTCAGAGGACTGCTGTCCGTCGTTTACTGCACGAACGGTAAGTTTCGAGTCATTCAAATGTCTTTAAAGTCTTTAGTAATGATGTCTCTTGTTTTGCAGGGTTCCGGCGATGGCGGATGACGGGCTGAAGTGAGTTGAAGATGGAGCCCGTGTGATGAATAGAAGCGCCTGGAAGCACGTAAGTAAGCGCTTGTTGCCTGCTTCACTATGCGCTCTAACTGTCTTTTTATTTTGCAGGTACGAGTTCGGAGCGGCTGCAGGGTGCCGGAATACCCACTGGATTAGATGTGGAAAGGAGTAATGGCACGTGAGTATTAAAGTTCCCCAATGTCTTTAAACGCACCTTGTTTTGTCTTTCAGATGCGGGATGCAGCGCCGAAGGCCTCCGGAGCGTGCGAAGAGTTGGTAAACTTTTGTCTTTCAGATGCCGGAATGCAGTGTGAAGACCTCCGGAGCGCACGAAGAGTAGGTAAGCCTTTGCCTTTCAGATGCCGGAATGCTAACCTGTTCTTTCTTGTCTTTATAGGTGTTGCTGAAGACTGGATTCAGGATGGTAAGCCTTTGCCTTTCAGATGCCGGAATGCTAACCTGTTCTTTCTTGTCTTTATAGGTGTTGCTGAAGACTGGATTCAGGATGGTAAGCCTTTTTCCTTAGGCCCAGGACCGGATGCAGAAGACACGATGAGCGTTCTGCTGCAGAGGTTGCAGAATAACGCAAAGCAAGATTCATCCACCGGGTGTGGTTTAAATAGCCTCCTGTAGTGCTTAGGTCTCTCCTTCCACAGCCACGCCTAAGTAAGAAAAGAGTTCCTGGTAAGAAAAGAGTTCCTGCCTTCCAGAAGAGTTCCAGTGTTCTGAATCTAGGGAGTGGCTCCAGCCCCACCCAACAGGAAAAGTAGTTCCAAACAGAAGAGGATCAGAGGCTCAACTGGCAGGCAAGTAAGCAGCATGGTCTGCTGAAGGTAAGTCCACCCAAGCATTATGAGCCCGGCGCTTCCAGCGCTGGGACTGGGCATATTTATGAGCCTGGTGCCACTGGCGCCAGGACTGGGTCCAAAAGGTCCCAATTGGGACTGGTTGGCACTCGGAACCTGGGTTATGGATCTGCTTCCAAGGGAGTTGGGAAAACCCTGACCTTTTGGAAGCAGAGATCATGACAGTACCCCCCCTCAAGGCCCCTCCCAAACCGGGCTTCTCCGGGGGTTTTGGCTTGTCAGGAAATGTTCGGTGAAATCTTTTGATTAGGCGAGGAGCGTGGACATATTCAGCAGGTTCCCAGGATCTCTCTTGGGGGCCGTAGCCTTTCCAGTCAATTAGGTAGAATAGTTTAGATTTGGAGATCTTGGAGTCCAGAATGCTTTTGACTTCAAACTCGAGTTCTCTATCCACTAGAATAGGTTTTGGAGATTTGGTTAGTCGGGTTTGAGGTTGCACGGGTTTTAATAGAGAGACGTGGAAGACCGGATGTATCTTCATGTGCGGGTGCAAGTCCAACTTGACCGCTACTGGGTTTACTATGGTAGTGATGGAATAGGGACCAAGGTATCTTGGGTTGAATGTGCGTGGCCCTTTTAGAGATAGATATTTGGTGGATAACCAGACTTGATCCCCTACTTGATAGTGAGGGGCTTCCTTCCGATGTTGATCTGCTCCTTTCTTGTATTGTTCTTTAGCCCTTTGAAGGTGAGAAACAGCTTCCTTAAAGGCTTGGGTGATTGTAGAATG
Source organism: Ambystoma mexicanum (assembly GCF_040938575.1). NCBI lineage: Eukaryota > Metazoa > Chordata > Amphibia > Caudata > Ambystomatidae > Ambystoma > Ambystoma mexicanum. The sequence continues at coordinate 127,814,130 of NC_090936.1, read as the reverse complement.
CAGGTAGTCTACTGCTGGTGTTTCAAGATCTTGGAGGGGATCCAACTCCGAGGTTCGAGGGTGACTGCCGTACAAAAGAAAAAACGGGGTTTTCCCAGTTCCCGAATGGACAGAGTTATTGTAGGCATACTCGGCTATCCAAAGGATATCTTTCCAAGTTTTTTCAGTTTGTTGCAGCATGCAGCGTAAATACTGTTCCAGAGTTTGATTGGTCCTCTCGGTTTGTCCGTCGGTCTGAGGGTGGTGACTGGTCGATAGTCTCACATCAATTTGAGCCGACCGACAGCAACTTCGCCAAAAATGAGAAATAAATTGACTACCTCGATCCGAAATTAGAACCGAAGGAAAACCGTGCAGTCGGACGATGTTTTCGAGAAATTCTCGGGCCAGAGTTGCTGCTGTTGGCAAGCCTTTGAGCGGAATGAAATGCGCCATCTTGGAGAATAAGTCCACGATTACTAGAATCGTATTGTATCCGGAGCATGGAGGTAGATCGGTGATGAAGTCCATAGAAAGCGTATGCCAAGGGCGAGGTGGGATGTCAATAGGGCGCAAGAGGCCTGCTGGTCTTTCCTTTTGACTCTTGTTTTGGGCGCATACTCCACAGGACATTATAAAGTCTCTGATATCTTTTTTCCAAGACGGCCACCAGAAGTAGCGCTTGATCTTTTCTGAGGTCTTGGCTATACCGGGATGACCTTCCATTAAAGAGTCGTGATAACAAGAGATTACTTTTTTCTGTAAATCTGTGCTGGGTAGGTATAATCGTTCTTGGAAATACAATAAGTTGTCCTTTACTGCAAAGTCCTTTCCCTGCAGATGCCAATTCTGTATGTCTGCTGGAGTTACAAGTTGCCTGGCTTTATCCTTAACTTCCTCTATGGATTCTGTGGCGATTACACCCAGAATTCTTTGTTCGGGAATGATTGGTACAGGTTTAGGGTTGACCAAGTGTTCTTCCACTCCCATCCGAGAAAGGGCATCGGCTTTACCGTTCTTTGTACCAGGTCGATAGGTAATTATGAAGTCAAACTCGGCAAAGAATAATGCCCAACGGAGTTGTCTAGAGGATTGGGCTTTTGCGGTCTTCAAATATTGCAGGTTTCGGTGATCCGTAATCACAGTAACGGTGTGTCGGGCCCCCAGCAGATAATGCCGCCAAGCCTTAAAGGCAGACTTGATAGCCAGAAGTTCCTTGTCAGTAATCGTGTAATTGATTTCAGGAGGGGAGAATTTGCGGGACCAAAATGCCACGGGATGCAACTGATTGGTTACCGGGTCCTTTTGTGATAGAACTGCCCCCATGGCAAGGCTTGAAGCATCAGTTTCCACGATGTAGGGGAGTTCGGGGCGAGGGTGTTTTAAGATTGGTGCAGAGATAAATTTAGTCTTCAAATCCTGGAAAGCTTGTTCCGCCTCGGTAGACCATTCAAAACGTTTGTTTTTCTTTAACAAGGCAGTGATGGGCTGGACTATTCGAGAGAATTCGGGGATAAACCTGCGGTAAAAGTTAGCGAAGCCTAAAATGCTTTGCACACCTTTTACGGAGGATGGTGATGGCCATTTGAGAACTGCATCGACCTTCTTTGAATCCATACGCACTCCGCCAGGTGATAATATGAATCCCAAGAATTCAACTTCAGTCACGTTGAAAACACATTTTTCCAACTTAGCGAAAAGTTTGTGTTGACGCAATCTTTCGAGGACCATTTTCACGTGTTTCCGATGTTCAGATTCCGATGAAGAATAAACGAGGATGTCGTCAATGTAAACAACAACACATACATCTATGAGCTCTCTGAGGACATCGTTCATAAAATATTGAAAGGCGGCCGGGGCATTGCAAAGTCCGAAGGGCATGACCTGATATTCAAATAGCCCATACTTGGTGCGGAAGGCCGTCTTCCATTCATCGCCCTCTTTTACTCGTACCAAGTGGTAAGCTCCTCTAAGATCCAGCTTTGTATATATGCATGCTTTTCTGACTTGGTCCAGGAGTTCAGGGATCAAAGGTAACGGATATCTATTCTTAACAGTGATCTGGTTCAGGGAGCGATAATCGATACAAGTTCTAAGGTCTCCATCCTTTTTTGGAACGAAGAACAAAGCTGAAGAAGCAGGGGACTTGGAAGGACGAATAAACCCATTTGCCAGGTATTGATCCAGGTATTGTCGAAGGTGAAGGTTCTCAGGCTCGGTGAGGGCATAAATTCTACTACAAGGAGGAGTAGATCCAGGTATCAGGTCTATCTGGCAGTCATAAGACCTATGAGGAGGTAGAGAGTTAGCCTGATCCTTCCGGAAAACATCTTGGTATTCTAGGTATTCGGGAGGTAACTGGGGAGTCTCTGAAGAAATTGCGGCCAGTGCAACACCAGGTGGAGGGTGACAAGTAGAGACACATTCTGGAAACTGGACCGTTCTTGCTCGCCAATCGATCAGAGGATTGTGTTTCTCTAACCAAGGTATTCCTAGAATAATCTGAAACTGAGGGGCCTTGATCACATCGAACACGATCTTCTCATGGTGTCCATCTTGACTTACTAGCGTAACCTCTTGAGTGGTATGCGTTACTGGCCCGGAGGCTATCTCCGTACCATCCACCGTAGTAATGACGTCCTTTACAGCCTTGGGACAAAGAGTTAGATTCATCCTCAAAACCATTTCATGATCCACATAATTGCCGATGGCACCGCTGTCGACGTAAGCTTCAATTGCATGTAATCGATCCGGATTATCAGGGCTAATGAGGACCATAGGTATCACGAAATGCGAGGTCACGGAACTGGTTTTCACGCTCGGCAAGAGGACCTCTATTCTTGTCGGGCGAGGTCGTTTCCCTGCTCAGAGTTTGTAACTTTGGTAACTGCAGCTCCTACTGCCTTCTTGGCAGGTTTCACCGGACAGTCTCGAAGAAAGTGCCCTGAGTTTCCGCAATATAGGCATAATTGCAACTGTTTCCTCCTTTCCCGCTCCCTTTGTGTTAGAGGACCTTTCAGACCCCCTATTTGCATGGGTTCCCCGAGTCTACTCCTTTGGAAGGAGTTGGCGGTTTGGAAAATACTCGAGCATCAAACTTGGAACGATCGGCCTTCCTGTTCTGCAGCCTGTGATCTATTTGAACGACCAAGTCTATATAATCCGAACAGTCTTGTGGGGGATTCACTACTTGGGCTAAAACGTCTTTGAGCTCTCCACGTAGACCTCTATAAAACAGCGTAATCCTTTTGTCCTCAGGCCATTGAGTTTCCACTATTAGTCTATTGAAAGATGCAATATAAGCCAAAAGGTCTTGATTACCCTGTCGCAACGAAAGAAGCTCATTGTCCAAGGCCTGCCCCTGTGAATGTCTTGCGAACAGTTTTTCCATACTAAGCTGAAAGGCTTGAAAATCATGGAGAACCGGATCATCTTGATTAACTAGAGGGATCGACCAGTCTGCTGCATTGCCACTAAGGTACGAAAGTACAAAAGCTACTTTTGCTTGATCAGTTGGAAAGGCTGCTGGCCGGCATAAGAAGTGCAACCGGCACTGATTGATAAATACTGCAAACCTCTTTGGGTCACCAGAAAATCGTTCGGGCGGAGCCAGAGGTACATTCCCAGGTAGGTTGATCTGCACTGGATTCATAGAGGATGTTGAAGGAAGATTTGCCCCTGATGCGGGTAACGGGGTCTGTCCGGCTTGTGACTGTAGCACTTGTCTAGCAAGATTGTCTGTTCTCTCCTTGGAAATAATTAGTTCCCTTCTTAGAGCATTCGTTTCCTGACGAGCTGCATGCACTTCTGCCCTTAGTTCCCCAAGTAACCGGGCTAGGGGGTCAGTATCCGAGGTTTCCATAGCGCCTGGGCGAGCGTTTTGCGGTAGGCTTTGCGTTCTGTAACGCTCACCTGATTCTCGCAGAGGCGCCGGTCTTGACTGGGCGACTACCGTATCTTCAAAGGTGATGTGTAGCACCCGGTTGGCTCTTTGGGCTGGACCTCTGTGCACTGTATGCCTGACGTGTAGAGTAAGATGTCTTAGGTAAGTGAATGCCGAGCTCTCCATCTGCCTCGGGGCAGGGTGCTGTAACCAGTTTCTTCACTGGATAGGTAGCGCAGGCCTCTTGACTTCAGAGGACTGCTGTCCGTCGTTTACTGCACGAACGGTAAGTTTCGAGTCATTCAAATGTCTTTAAAGTCTTTAGTAATGATGTCTCTTGTTTTGCAGGGTTCCGGCGATGGCGGATGACGGGCTGAAGTGAGTTGAAGATGGAGCCCGTGTGATGAATAGAAGCGCCTGGAAGCACGTAAGTAAGCGCTTGTTGCCTGCTTCACTATGCGCTCTAACTGTCTTTTTATTTTGCAGGTACGAGTTCGGAGCGGCTGCAGGGTGCCGGAATACCCACTGGATTAGATGTGGAAAGGAGTAATGGCACGTGAGTATTAAAGTTCCCCAATGTCTTTAAACGCACCTTGTTTTGTCTTTCAGATGCGGGATGCAGCGCCGAAGGCCTCCGGAGCGTGCGAAGAGTTGGTAAACTTTTGTCTTTCAGATGCCGGAATGCAGTGTGAAGACCTCCGGAGCGCACGAAGAGTAGGTAAGCCTTTGCCTTTCAGATGCCGGAATGCTAACCTGTTCTTTCTTGTCTTTATAGGTGTTGCTGAAGACTGGATTCAGGATGGTAAGCCTTTGCCTTTCAGATGCCGGAATGCTAACCTGTTCTTTCTTGTCTTTATAGGTGTTGCTGAAGACTGGATTCAGGATGGTAAGCCTTTTTCCTTAGGCCCAGGACCGGATGCAGAAGACACGATGAGCGTTCTGCTGCAGAGGTTGCAGAATAACGCAAAGCAAGATTCATCCACCGGGTGTGGTTTAAATAGCCTCCTGTAGTGCTTAGGTGTCTCCTTCCACAGCCACGCCTAAGTAAGAAAAGAGTTCCTGGTAAGAAAAGAGTTCCTGCCTTCCAGAAGAGTTCCAGTGTTCTGAATCTAGGGAGTGGCTCCAGCCCCACCCAACAGGAAAAGTAGTTCCAAACAGAAGAGGATCAGAGGCTCAACTGGCAGGCAAGTAAGCAGCATGGTCTGCTGAAGGTAAGTCCACCCAAGCATTATGAGCCCGGCGCTTCCAGCGCTGGGACTGGGCATATTTATGAGCCTGGTGCCACTGGCGCCAGGACTGGGTCCAAAAGGTCCCAATTGGGACTGGTTGGCACTCGGAACCTGGGTTATGGATCTGCTTCCAAGGGAGTTGGGAAAACCCTGACCTTTTGGAAGCAGAGATCATGACAACCACTACTCCTGCCCAAAAGACCGAATTACTGCCCCCCAGAGCCCCGAGCAGCCTCCCACGATCCATCTGCTGCTGCCTGCCTGCCTGCCTGCCGCCACCGTGCCCTGCCATTTGGTGCCTGCACATCAGCCATCTGCAGGGGTCCATTTGCTGTGTCCACCCCTGCTGGAACAGAAGACTCCCGACTGGGATACCATCGCTCCACAGCCCAGCCCCAGGACCCAGTTGCCCACTCCTGCCTCTGGGGTTGCCATGTCGGGCACTGCAACATCTGGCACCACTGGCAACCCCCGGCCAGAGAGGCAGAGGGGCACCAGCTTCACTGCCACCGAAGTTGGTGTCCTGGTGGAGCAAGTCCTGGGGCAGTATGATGCCCTCTTCGAAAGTAAGCGCGCCAACAAGGAAGGACGGACTCTGATCTGGACGGACATCGTGACTGCCATCAATGCGGAGGGGGTGGCAGTCCGCGACTACCAACATGTCAAGAAGCGCTGGGATGACTGCAGGTCCAGGACCCTCTTGAAAGCCCGGCGCCTCGTGGAGGGGGGCCGGGGCCGCATGAGTACCATCCAGATGAGGGTCCTGGAACACGTAGGCCCAGCGCTCCACGCCCAGATTCTTGAGAGGCAGACCCGTCTGGAGTTGAGCGGTAAGTGGCCAAGCATTGCTGTGTGAGACAGGGCATGTCGCAGTGTGCCGGTTGTCTGATACTTGCCTGTATGTGTGACATAGGCCATGTATGCATGTGTGTGTGCAGGGACGTCATGCATGTGAGACCAGTAATGTGTGAACCACACGGTTGGTGCATGTGTTCAAATGCAACATGGGGTGCCCCATGCGGAATGGCCACATGAGAGCATGCCAGTCTCTGTTCCTGGACATGGGTGGGGGTGAGGGATGGGTGCTGATGCCATGTACATGTATGCTGTTCATGTCTGTGTGTCTGACCAGCGTGTCTGTGACTTGTGACTGTCGCAATGTTCAGGTTCACTGATGCAGCCTAGTCATCCTTATATCCACTGTGTCTGTGGTGTACGAGGCCAGATGGATGAAACTAGGGTGAAGTGTGTGCATGTGATAGGCATGGCCCATTATGCATGTGAGTTCCAAAACAACATTGTATGTTTCAAGAATCCCTTAGACATGTATGCTAATGTCCATAGCATGCCCCATGCCTGTTACTGCATGTGTTTTACCTGCACTGACCCATGTGTTGTGGAGGGACATGATGGAAGTGATCTTTGACAGTGCCACTCATCTGCTATTGCTTCCTGTCTAGGCGACCATTGTACAGTACCCTGATGCTTGTGTTCTATGTCTCCCTCTACACAGCGCCAAGTGAAGAAGAGGGCGGAGACGGCGCTGTGGAGCAAAGCGGTGGGGATGCCCCCACGGCTGCAGCGGAAGGGGTGGGTGAGCCCCCACAGGGGCTTGCAACGGCGGAAAACGGTGTGGAGCCATCCAGGTTGGTGGTTTCCACAGAGGAGGAGGAGGCCGCTACTGAGGCGCACATGGGGCTTGGTGGGGGCATCCCTGCTGGTGCAAGTGTTGCAGTCCAGGGGCAGGGGCAGGAGGCAGCACAGGTCGCCGTGGAGGGGCCTGTGCATGTCACTGTTCCTGACACTGTGACTGCACCACCATGCACCAGCAGGGATGCCCCATCCCAGGCCCGTCCGCAGGTAGGGGGGATGTCCATGTCATCTGTCTCCCCTCCACCTGCGGACGAGGGGACCCCTGGCCGTATGGAGAAGGTCCGGATTGGTGTCGCGTTGCGCACAGGTGCAATTCGTGATGAGGTGCGTGCTTCCCGGGAGGAGCATGCACGTCATCACGGAGAGCACCGTGCCGACGTGGCCCAGTTGGGATCGGCCATGGTCTGTGGTTTCCTACATGTGTCGGCCAATCTGGTGACCCTCTCCTCCTCTGTGGAGACTATGCACCAGTCGTTCTCCATGCCGTCTTCCGGCCCAGATGCCACCAGGGCCCCCTGTGGACCTGCCCCGACCAATGCAGTCAGCTCGGTGGGGATCCCATCCCTGCCACAGTCGGGAGTCGGAGGTCCAGCAGGGGTGGACACACCAGCAACTGGACCCCAGCAGATGGAGGATGTGACGGCATCATCGGGCAGGGCACGTGCACGACGGCGTCGGTGGATTCCATCAGCCTGGATGCCGTCGTGCTGGCACAGGCAGTTGCGTCGGAGGCAGCAGCAGGCTCGACGTGGGAGGCATCATGGCTCGGGGCCATCAACATCAGGGGTGCAGGCATCGGCCGGAGGGCAGGAGAACCCTGGAATGGGAGTGGCTTCCGTGTGGGAGCGGTTGGGCCAGCAGATAGGTGCGGAGCGGCAGCGGGCAGAGGAGGAACGGCTCACAATGGTCAGGGCGGAGAACTCCATGCGGATGGCGCTGAGGCGGGCTGAATGCCTCGAGGGTCTTCACAGGGAGTTGGAGCTGGACACTGCTTTATCCCTGCGAGACCTCGGGGCCAGGGAACATGCCCGCCTCCAAGCCATTGAACAGGAGTTCGATGATGCCCTGGCCCATGACAACATCCAGTGAGCCGTTGGACTAGCCCGCTGCCCTTGTAAATAGTTATGTAGTTAGTGTTAGGTTTCCTTTGCTTTTTTCTTGATTTTGGACCTTTTGGACAATGGCCAACATTTTTGTATATAGTTTTTTTATTACGTAGTATTTTTAGATAGGTTTCATTTCTTCAGTTGGGATTATGGACCCTGGATTGTTTATCTGTATATAGTTGACTGTTGGATTATGTTTTTTTTTTTATTTACCCATGGAGCAATGGTTTTTGGTTTTGTTTTTCCCTTGGATGTACTTTTTTGAACTGTGACTTTGGACACCTTTCCTTTGGATTATGATTTGTGGTTTTTCATTATTTTACAGACATGCTGCTTTTTTTATTTTAATTCCCATTGTCGTTTGTTTATTTTGAATGCCATTTATGTTACTTTTAATACATTTTTTTCATCAAACTTCAATGTGTAGTATCATATCATTGGTCATGCATGTCATGATATGGGTTATGACATTCACTTACACCCATTGTGTGTATGTGAGGGACATGTGTTCATTTGCATACTTGCCATTGGGGTTGTATCATGTAATTGGCAATTCTGAGTGGGTGGATGCAATACTTGATTGGGTGTTTGGCTTGTGGAGGCTGACCATAAGGGCCAGGGATTGGATTGTGATGACATGTTGGCTGGGGGACATGTGTGGGGGCCTGGTGGAGGGTGCCCCACAGTGCTGGGGGGTGGGAGTGCAGGGGGACATGAGTTGGACATGAATGGGGGCCTGCTGGCAGGTGCCCCACAGTGCTGGGGGGTGCGGGTGCAGGGGGACATGTGTGGGGGCCTGGTGGAGGGTGCCCCACAGTGCTGGGGGGTGGGAGTGCAGGGGGACATGAGTTGGACATGAGTGGGGGACTGCTGGCAGGTGCCCCAGAGTGCTGGGGGGTGCGGGTGCAGGGGACATGTGTGGGGGCCTGGTGGAGGGTGCCCCACAGTGCTGGGGGTTGGGGGTGCAGGGGGACATGAGTTGGACATGAGTGGGGGCCTGCTGGCAGGTGCCACCCACATTGCTGGGGGGTGTGGGCGCAGGGGGACATGTGTGGGGGCCTGGTGGAGGGTGCCCCACAGTGCTGGGGGGTGAGGGTGCAGGGGGGCATGAGTTGGACATGAGTGGGGGCCTGCTGGCAGGTGTCCCACAGTGCTGGGGGGTGCGGGTGCAGGGGGACATGTGTGGGGGCCTGGTGGAGGGTGCCCCACAGTGCTAGGGGGTGGGGGTGCAGGGGGACATGAGTTGGGGTCCTGGTGGAGGGTGCCCTGCACTGCTGGGGGGTGGGGTGCAGGGGGACATGTGTGGGGGCCTGGTGGAGGGTGCCCCACAGTGCTGGGGGGTGGGGGTGCAGGGGGACATGAGTTGGGGGCCTGGTGGAGGGTGCCCTGCACTGCTGGGGGGTGGGGGTGAAGGGGGACATGAGTTGGGGGCCTGGTGGAGGGTGCCCTGCACTGCTGGGGGGTGGGGGTGCAGGGGGACATGAGTTGGACATGAGTGGAGGCCTGCTGGCAGGTTCCCCACAGTGCTGGGGGGTGGGGGTGCTGAGGGACATGAGTGGGGGTGCAGAGTAGTCCCCCGTGGTGTGGGAAGCCTGCAGGGGCCGTGGAGGTTGTGGAGCGAACACCTGGGAGGACACACTCGGCCAATTCACGTGTAGTACTCCACGGAACCCCTGAAATACACGTACCCTGATGATATCACGTGTGAAACTTCCCGCGCACCCCAAAATACACGTACCCAGGACATTCGCGTGTGGAACTTCCAGCGCACCCCTGGAATACACGTACCCTGCTGAATTCACATGTGTAACTTTCCGCGAACCCCGAAATACACGTACCCAGGACATTCGCGTGTAGAACTTCCAGCGCACCCCTGATATACACGTACCCTGATGGAATCGCGTGTAGGACTTTCCGCGCACCCCTGAAATACACGTACCCTGCTGAATTCACGTGTGTAACTTCCCGCGCACCCCGAAATACAAGTACCCAGGACATTCGCGTGTGGAACTTCCAGCGCACCCCTGATATACACGTACCCAGCTGAAATCGCGTGTGAAACTTCACGCGCACCCCTGAAATACACGTACCCTGCTGAATTCGCGTGTGAAACTTCCTGCGCACCCCAGTAATACACGTACCACGCTTGCACAAGCTAATCGCGTGTGAAACTTCCCGCGCACCCCAGTAATACACGTACTCTGCTGAATTCACGTGTGAAACTTCCCGCGCACCCCTGATGTACACGTACCCTGATGGAATCGCGTGTGGAACTTCCCGCGCACCCCTGAAATACACGTACCCAGCTGAAATAACGTGAGGAACTTCCCGCGCACCCCAGTGATACACGTACCCCGCTTGCCATGCTGGTACAGGGTTAGCGCAGCCCTTTGCGCTGGATTGGGGATTTTGATGGCTTTTCCCTGCGCAAGGGGCGTTTTTGGGGGCGTAACTGGAGCTGCTGCAGGGTCGCTGCGCCACTGTGCGCCACGGCTGGTTTTGGTGGCTGGAATCCATGAATACACTGTGCGCGGAAATGTATTTTGGTGCACGCGGCTGGCGCAGGGATTCGCACGCGCACACTGTGCGCCAGCCGCGTGCGCCACTTGTGCGCTGAATTCTATGAATTACCCCCCATGTCTCTGTCAAGGCGCAGATATCTAGACCATACTCTTAAATAAGGGCAGCCACTTCTGTGGCATGTTTGAGGAGTGACCTTGTGTTAAGTAACATGTATTTTAAAGTGCACTGGGGCCAAGAAATCTTTAAGGGGTCTTCACATTGCACTAAAAGGTGCTTGGACTGCTGAGAGATATCATGTGTTGTGTGATCTTTATGAGGAAATAATCTAGTGACTGGCGAGGCTATAGTTTCAAGTGCCTGGCATAGCCTTAGATTGTCCCTCTGTAGCAACTCAAGCACCGTCCCACCCATGTGGGCCTTAAAAGCAACCTCACATGAGGGCACGGCAGTAAGAGGCGATAGAGTGTCACATATGTCAACTGAGGTATCCGTATTACAGCGCAACCCAGACTCATCATCTGTGAAGAGTTTGGGTGCACTGATGCACTGGTGCAAAGATACCTTTAAGGGGTCTACATCTGGCACTAGGATGGGCATGGACTATATATAACTATTGTATGTTATGTGGTTTTTATGAGGATATGATATAGTGACTGGAGAAGCTATGGTTTCAGGTGCTTGGCATAGCATTATATTGTCCCTCTGTAGCAACTCAAGCGCCGTCCCACCCACGTGTGCCTTAATAGCAACCTCACGCAGGGGCGCGGTGGTAAGAGGAGATAGAGCGTAACATGTATCAGTTCAGGTATCCGTATTGAAGTGCGGCCTGGACTCATCTTTGAAAGGTCCAGGGGGCACTAGGGCCTGTGAGGATAGCAATTGGGCAGGTCTCAGTTTGCGTATATTTCATTTTCACAAGGTCTAGAGTAGCCTGGTGTGTGCGTCTAATTTGTCTCTGGCGGTCTTTATGACATTCAAAACTTCAGTAATTCCCATTTTAAACACTTACTGCAATGTTGTGAGTGGGGTGGCCTGACTCCTGACTCACGTAACGATCCGGAACAAACCGGCTCCTACACGCCGGCACTTACGCGCCTGATGTGACAGTAAATACTCATGCGAACTACAATAAAGCAGGGATTTGTAGTTTGTGATGAGCAGTGTCTTTCAGAAGTACAAAGTTAGTAAAACGAGGCCATTGCAAGCAGGAAAGTAATGTGAGCACTGCCCAACCAAGTCTAATAATGAACTAGTTTTCAAATATAGGTATATTTTATCACAATTAAAATCAGAGCTTTCTCTCTACACAACTGCTAAATAAATCAAACTGGAAGGTCGAATCTTTGTGTTTTTCATTTGCTGTTGTGTTTAAAAATTAGGCTTTTTCATCTATTTAGGATTTTCCTTCTATCCTGATAGCTCGCTCAAGGTGTCTTGCATTTCTGCTGTATGATGTAACCTAAGCTTTTTTTCCCTTCCTGGACACGTGATTTGAGATTGTTGCTTTGCTGGTTGGTGCAGTTCTGCTTCTTGCACTTCAGTTCTCCCTCTCTCTCCCCTTCCTTCTCTCCATGCTCTCCCTCAATGCTGCTCCCTATCTCCCCTATCTTCCCTAGCTGCTATTCTATCACCTATCCTATACCCCCGGTCAACGTCTGGAAGGAAAAAGTTCAAGAAGGATCTCCTGGTCTCCAATCCAGGCCTGCCCATCACTGACACCAATGTCAACGCTTCTTCCAAGCAGACTGCTACCGATATATCCCCTTGGTCGTTCCGACTGCGGACCTATGGATTCCCCATATGCTCTCAGTGCTTCCCCCTTTCTCTTCCTCTCCCATTAATGGTGGCATCCATTGGGAAGTGCTCTTGGCCTCCTTCCAGTCCTCTAGGGCCATCATTAATGTTTACCTAAATGGCACTGTTATGGTCCAGGGCTCTTAGCCCAAACTCCTCTTTCTTGATAGGCATCTTCCGTCTCTCATCAACGTTCTTCCCTCCGCTGACACTCCTCTTCCTGCCACTCATCTGTCACCTCTGATGGGTGTAACACACTCCTGTATCCCTCCTTGGAAGACCTTCAAAAGTGGCAACCTGTTCCATTTGGCTACCCTCAACTCTCGCTGTGCAGTCAAACACTCTACTGACATCCGCCGCCCCCTTAAAGATCTTGAGAGGTGGTTCACTGCCAGCTCTGTCATGAGTTTTGACATGAGTCTCCTTCCTGAAGGTTACAAGATCTTCTCTAAGCCCAGACCTAACCAGTCTGGGGCAGTGTGACCCTGATCTTCCCACAGCGGGTCCCTGCTACTTTCATACCCATTCAGGCCTACTCCTCTTTGCCTCGTCTGCAGGCTTGGTGTCTCTCCTGTCCTCTCTCTGATGCTCGCCACCACATACAGGCTCCTTGACCTCACTTATTCTCTCCTGATCTCCACCTGCAAGCTTTTCCTCCTCAGAGACGTCAATATTCACTTTGACTCCTCTGATGCAGCCTATGTACTCTTCCACAACCTCTTGGATTTTCAACATTTACCTTGTGCCCCTAGCCCATTTGATCTCTGCCTTCTCTCCTATCTTCCAGTGTTATGCGGATGGTGCGCAACTCTCCTTCAAGCTCCCACCTCTGCCTCCTCCTCATCCTCTCTCATTCCTGATGGTCTGGCTGCTATTCAGGCATGGTGCACTGCTTAGGATCTCTGCCTTAATTCCTGTAAGACTGAGATCGTTCTCATTGGGACTTCAGCTCCATCCTTCCCTCCTACACCCTGGCCGCCCTCCATGGCCCTCCTACCCGCACCTTCCTGTGAGGCAAAACCCCTTGGTGCCATCTTCGACTCCTCTCTCTCCTCCTTTACTCACATCACAGACTTTGCCAAGAAGGCCTACTTTCAGCTGTACCTCCTCAGAGGCATTCTTCCTTTCCTCATCTTATCCCAGAAACCCAATGTCTCCAGAGCTCCGGTCCTCTCCAGGCTGGACTACTGCAACAGCCTCTTCCTCAACCTACCTAACTCCTTCCTCCCTTTGCTCCCTTCAACTAATCCAGAATAGGACGGCGAGACCTATCATTTGCCTCAAGCCCAGGGACCACATCTCTTCAGCCTTAAAATCTCTCCACTGCTCATGGTTGCTGCAAGGATCAAGTTCAAAACCCTCTGCATCATCCACAAAGCTTTCTGGGCCTGGGATTCCACTACAAAAAGCTCTCTATCTCTAAATACCTGCCTGCTAGAGCCCTTTGGTCTTCTAGCTCCTACTCTCTGCAGATCAGACGCGTCTTCAAGCTGAGAGTGGGGGGTAGATGCCTCTCCTCCGCAGGCGCCTCCCTCTGGAACGTCCTTCCGGGCGCTCTGAGACTTGAGGCAGATCTCCTTAAGTTCCAGAAGTTTCTCAAGACCCTCATTTTCTCGTCCTCCTTCCCGCTCCCTTCCCCTGCTTATGGTCCCCCTCTGCCTGTCGTTTGGCTGCCGGGTTCCTTCTGATTCTTACAAGGCACCAGGCCCTCTCCTTACCAGTCTACCCTGCACTTGGTCTCCTCTGACCCCCCCCCAACCCGCACTTCCTTTCTATGCTCCCTCCCCCTTCACTAGCCTGGCTGGGCCTGCACCCCCTGAGCCCTTCCAGACCTATTTCCCTACACACTGCACGTGGACCTTCTGCCCCTGCACTTTCTTCTCCCTGGGCTCTGTCCACCTGGCTTCCTCTGGCACTCGCTTAACCCTGCGGCTCTCCCCCCCCCCCTCTCTGCTGCACTTCTTTTACTGCACTTGCATGATCCAAATGTCACAAGACCTAGTAAGACCGTTTTTGTTTTTTCATCCATGTGCCCCCTCCCCCTGTCTTGTTGCACCTTGAAACACATTGGCCCTCATTACGACCCAGGCGTTGGACCATGGTGCTAATAGCACCATGGTGCATGCCGGTAACATACCGACTCCGCCATGGCGGAATGGGGAATTACCGCCCCATTCCGAGGTTGGCAGGGCGGTAATTCCCCATGCCGCCATGACCCTTCCCCATTCCCATTTTTGCCCCATAGGGCTCAATGGGACTGGGGAAGGCGCTAATTACGGCACCGTGAAATTACGGTGCCGTAATTAGCTCCCAGGTCCCTTTGCGGGTTGGTTTCTTAACGCCTGCTAAAAGCAGGCGTTAAAGTACCACCCGCAAAGGGACCTCGTAATCAGGCGTTAAGGGTTTAACGGCGCCGCCACCTTTTACGGCGCCGTTAACCCCTTAACGCCTGGGTGTTAATGAGGGCCATAGTGTACAGGCCCATTATAAAAACCCGATACATAAAAAACAATTCAAAAAAGGTTTTGCTCTTAGTCCCAGTGGCCAGTCCCTTGCATGGAAGCTGATTATCCTACAATGTCATGGCTAAAGAAAGTGGACTCGAAGAGGTGCTGAAGGGTTAAACTGGTAGAATACATGGATAATCATACATGTTCCAGCACATTCGCCCCAGTTCCATAAAGGATTTATACCAGGATGGAACAGCGGCAAGTTAAGATGAGGGATATTATGTTTTGTTTACTCGTCCTAGTTTCCACGGCCTCGTGTTCCAATGTAAACATGATCCACATTTGCATTTTGTCATTGCCCACCCCACTGCCACTTGCATTTTCCATATGAAAAGATATATAATCAGTGCTCACCCCCTTCACGCCTATTTCTTTACACCAACTTGAATATTTGCACCTATGCCGATTGCATTTCCTACATGCCAACATGCATTTCCGGACAAAGTCATATTCCTTTCGAGAGATAACTGTCCAGTCGGTTTATTACATGCATTCTGGGACTTGCAGTCCTTAATTCAGAATATGGAACTCCAGGGCCACACGCCTCAGAATGCAACAAAACAAAACCACAAAACTGGACTCCTGTCCCCCGAATGCAATGGGGCATGTTGGCCTGTATGCATGCACACTGTGCTATGTATACATTCACAGCAAACATATTTTCATGGAGTTTGTATTTTTTTTGTTAAAGCTTTTGCGATCAGCATTTTGCATATGTGTACCAGGCATGTTTTAGGGATGTGAGTGGCTTTACAGCGGGGCACAGTTTCGCTTTGTGATTCAGTCTCTGCAGCATCATCGCGCCATGAGTAATGCACAACAACTGTACCCCCCCAAGGAGTCCTGTAGTGAAATGATGTCAAAGCAAGAACATGTCCTGCCTGATATAATACCATAAACAAAAACATCACATGTCCCTTATCACCCAAGACTACTTGGCTGAAAGATATCTCGCTCCAGAAAACCATGCCCCTTTAAAACAGGGGCACCGGTGTATGTTTGCTGAGCATACAACACCCCAGGGAGGCAATTATTGAATGCATGACCAGGCATGCAGTACATTATTTTCTGAGCAGAGGTTTAATGTGTTTTCCCGGTTGCTTCTGAAGCGTCTGCGTTTGAAGAAACTCCTTGCTACAAAACATAAGGTGTATTATTGCACTCCCACAATATCCGCAGAAGCACTGTCACAAGTTCCATGACGATGCTTAAGATTGCCAATAACTCCAGCATGGTGCAGTGAATGACATACAACTCTAAATATGCGAGTAGTTAATATATCGAGCTGTGTCCCTGGAGATGTGCACACCTGCTTTAGTCAATCCTGGAGATGATTGCGCTTCCCTCCCTCTGCGCATGTTCAGTAGCCGGGGGCTCGTGAGGAAAGTCTTGGATGCTTCCTCAGTACACTACCGAAGCTCCTGTACATTCATTTCATCTGGTCGCTCCAGTGGCCTATAGTGCTTGAACATTCCTCTTCCAATCCACTCTATAATGATGTATTATTTATATAGCGCCTTTATCCAATATTTACATACAATATCACCCAAACGAAATCGGTACTCATTTGTCAACCTCGGAAGGATGAAAGGCTGAGTTGCCCTTGTCGAAGCTGCGACCTGCAGATCACGCTCAGATCACAGCAGCGAACGCTCAACCCGCTGAGCTATCTTATCAGCTTATGCAGTACCAGCTTTCATTTCAGACTTTTCCACATCACCACTCCAGTGGGGTTACATCGCTTTTGCTAAATTCCCAATTAGCAACATTTACAGATTACGGTAAAAGATAATCTGAAAAAAGAAACAAAATCTTGTTACCTTTGTTTTGTTCTGGTGTCACATGACAAGCTTAATCATGCTACGCAGTCACGAGAGAAGTTTGTCATGGGCATAAAACCAACCTTTTCAATCAGTGCCCTACAGTAGCTATAATATTTACATGAGCAATTGCATTTACTTGCCTTATGACCATAAGCGCTTGACAAGCATACAAAGGCCGTCATTACGAGGTTGCCGGTTGGCCACCAGAAGTGCCGGCGGCCTGCCGGCAACCTCAGATTACTGTTTCCACCACCCGATATCCGGGTAATACCGGCGGAAGGGTAAGTTCCCATTCTCGTGGAGTCCCATAAGACTAGATGAGAATGGAAACACTGAAGCACTGGCACCGTTGTTAACAGTGCCGGTGCTCCAGTGATTTCTCTGCCGGTAGGGGGCATGAACTACCAGCAGGTCAGGCCTGCCAGTAGTTCACAGCCCCTACCAGCAGACTCAGAGAGAGCTGGCCCGGAAAAGGTGTCAGTTACATTGTTACCGGGAACCTTATTTCTCGACAGGTTCACTTGTAAGGAGGGCCATAGATAGATAAATAGATACAATAAAACTGGTGTTGATGCGCATGGCCATCAGAGTAGCCAGAGATACGAACACAGTGGGCCTCATTACGATTTTGGCGGTAGCCATGCCGCTATTGGCTACCTCCAATCTCAGAATGAGGCCCATTGACTCGCACGTATAGGTCATACCAGGCTGCAAAAATGGCACTGAATGAGTATTTCAGCCCAGGCTTAAAGCCGATTATGAATGGTTCATGTTGCGGGACACAAAACAAACTGGATCTGAAACTCTGAATGCTTTTCATGTGAAGTTACGCCAGCTGACCTTTACATGCACTCTAAGTAATGAAGAGGATGAAGTTAGGTGCAGATAATTCAGGGTTGCCATTCAGTAAAGCCATGTACGCACATTCTACATGATCCCAGATCCCTTTGACAGGGATATTGCAACTTCGCAGGATGCATAACTGGCTGAAGAAAGAGCTTTACACATAGACAAAACACTAAAGGCAGTAAAGATAGAAGAGGTATTTGGCACTGTCAAGTCAAAAGGAGGCCATCCGGTGGAAAACCAAACCTAGCAATACAATGGTGCAACCTGAAGGGACCATCAACATTACCTCATTCAGGGAACTGTCCTGCCAAGGGACATACATCTGGAAGGTCTGGCTGAGTGAACAATTTTGCGCGGGTGTGTCGTTTACAGTTCCTACCACAACGCTCCAAAATGCAACCAACTTAAAATATAGAGAAGAATATGTTATCTCCACATCAAGTGTTTTGGGAGCTGGGCAAAATCACAAAGGGCAACACCGATGCACTGTTAAGATACACAGAAAAGAAACCCCAGTAATAATAGACACAAGGGCATCAGTCAATGTGATGGCTTAGTCCCATTTTAGCGGGTTCCAAATTCAAAGCTGTTATCACTCACTAAAGTGAGACTATATACATTCAGAGGATCAAAACCTATCCCTTTGGAAGGCAGGTTTAGATGGAATTATTAACATTAGCCGGCGTCGCATCTAGATAGAAATATGAATGTTAGCATACGCCACACTTAGACGGAATTCTTAACTCTGGCTGGTGTCGCATCTAGATAGAAATGTGAATGTTAGCATACGCCACACTTAGACGGAATGCTTAACTCTGGCTGGCGTCGCATCTAGATAGAAATGTGAATGTTAGCATACGCCACACTTAGGGCCTCATTAGACGGAAGGCGGTAATGGTTAACGGCCACCGTTAATGGTAACGGTGACCGTTAACCATTACCGCCTTACTACGAGGTCCCTTAGCGGGTTGGTGCTTTAACGCCTGCTTTTTGCAGGCGTTAAAAACCAACCCGCTAAGGGACCTCGGAGCTAATTACGGCACCGCAAAATTGCGGTGCCGTAATTAGCGCCTTCCCCATTCCCATAGAGCCCTATGGGGCAGAAATGGGAATGGGGAAGGGCAATGGCGGAAGGGGGATTTACCGCCCCTCCAACCTTGGAATGGGGCGGTAAATCCCCTTTCCGCCAAGGCAGTGCCGGTATTTTACCGGCATGAGCCATGGCGCTAATAGCGCCATGGCTCACCGCCTTCCGTGTAATGAGGCCCTTAGACGGAATTTTTAACTCTGGCTGGCGTCGCATCTAGATAGAAATGTGAATGTTAGCATACGCCACACTTAGATGGAATTCTTAACTCTGGCCGGCGTAGCATCTAGATAGAAATGTGAATGTTAGCATGTGCCACACTTAGATGGAATTCTTAACTCTGGCCGGCGTCGCATCTAGTTAGAAATGTGAATGTTAGCATGTGCCACACTTAGATGGAATTCCTAACTCTGGCCGGCGTTGCATCTAGATAGAAATGTGAATGTGAATGTTAGCATACGCCACACCTAAATGAACTGTGAATGATGACAAGTGCAACACTTGAATAAAATCATGATCACTAGCCTACCTCACATCTAGACAGAATATTGAAATTTAGCAACCGCCACACTCCGATGGAGCAGTGAATGATAGCAAGCATCACACCTAGACATAATTGCAAGGACAGCAATGCCAACTAACCAATCCACTAACAATTTCACCCCTCTGCATACACCTCTCAAACTCTAACCAAACACAACCACAACCCTAAAATGCAGCAATCCGCACGAACTTCACTACACTGCAACAACAAAACAAACCGCACATTGACATGCACAACAACACACGACGACTACCGACTGTAAAACACCCCACGCCCAGCCAACGGACCCACCGGGCTGCGGCTGCCAACAGCAGATCATTCCTCCCTTGAACTGTTCCAGCTTATTCCCACTAACCCCCCCCCTCTCCTCCTCTCCCTCTTTCAGAGCCGCCAGAGCGCCAGGGGAGCACTCCGGTGGTGATAGTGCGCGGAACAAATATCCTTTAACATTAACATTAACACAGTAAATCAAGACAAGATTTTATATCAACAAAGTGAGCGAGGACACTACTGGGAAGCGATGCAGCTGAAGCACTGTAGGTAGTGAGTTTCACTTTTGGAGTGTATTTGGAGGATGTCACAAGCCTGCAGGAGAGGTATGAAACACTGTTGAAAGATGTGGGTTGCTTAAAAAGGATTATCAAAATGACGACACAGTCCAGCCAATAGCTTTGAAACATAGGAGAGTTCCGTTCCACATAAGAGAAAAACTTACAGAGGAATTAAAAAAGCTTGCAAAGGCGGAATAATAGAAATTGTTACTGCACCTGCACGTTCCGAATGTCTCAAGACCTTGTAGGATCATTGTGGTTTGTCTTCTTCCCTCCACCGTCACCTCCGCTCCTCCCCCACCTCCCCTGCATTCTTAGACCTAATACGATCGTTATGGTTTGTCTTCTTCCCTGCACCCCCCTCCACAGTCACCTCTGCTCCTCCCTACCTCCCCTGTATTCTTGTTACGGTACGACGTCCTTTCATCGCGGGATGTTTTTTTGCTTTTTTTTTTTCTGTGATTATTTTCGAAAAAACCCATCGCATTTTTTAGGGGGGGTTAGTTAATTATATATATGGGGTGTGGGTGTTTGTGAATAAATACAAATTAAATAAAATTAGTTGGTTGGAGAGGTTTTGGGGGGGTTAAACCCCACAAATAATGTAAACAAAATTCAATGGGTTTTTCCGTAAAAATAAATTGCGGTAAAAGACCCCGCAAAATAACACCCCGCGATGAAATGACATGGAACCTTTGTTACTGCACCTGCACGTTCCGAATGTCTCAAGACCTAGTCGGATCCTAATGGTTTTATTTGTTTCTCCCCTTCTCCCCTCTCTTGTCTTGATGCTCCTTGAAACACCTTGTGATGTACATGCACATTATAATTACCCAATAAATACATACATAAATAAAATGATTCTGAAAACAAATGTGAATTATATCTTTTGTGTCAAATCAACCTCTCTGTTCTCTTTATAAAACCCGTATCTACGAATGGGCACATTCAGAATACACACTATGCCTCGTGTGCTTGAAGCCATAAACCAGAAATATCTCAATATTCTTCTGTTTTTCGATGGCATAGTGCGGCTTGCACATACAGATCCAATTTTCTAGCTCAACAACAACCTAGAGGAGGCCTGCTGCTTGGAAGAGGAGCCTGCTGGGGAGAGCAATTTCCAGAGAATATATCCTTTTGCGCTGGTGGCAGGCATTGTTACTTCCTGTTGAGTGAGAGAAAGGACAATGTACATCCTGCCTGGCTGCGCCGGGGACTCCTACTGTTCCAGCATTGCTGATTGAGAATGTATGTGCGGCTTTTGTATTGCTGTTCTGTTCCCACATACGATGGATTCCAGCAACAAAGAGTGTTATTTAGATGAATTCTGTAGTTTTTCATTTTTATGGCATAATGACTGGGTTACTTTTAGTGGGGTTTGATGGCAGACACGGAGGCGGCTTCGTATTATGCCATCTCTTCTATAAGCAAAATGATAAGGTTATTTATTTGGGATTATCTTACAGCAATATTAGCAATCGAAACAACTCAATCTACATGGGAATTCCTATTCTGCAATGACCTTAATCCAATACCTGAGTTTTCTTACCAAAATACCTTAAGCTTCCCAAAACTCCAAGATATGACTCAACTCGCTGGCATTCACGTCCACATAAAATTGCTGTGCTGGGTAGATGAGCTAACGCATGAAGGTTCAAAGGGGTCTAGTAACATCTGTGGACCAACTTCAACTCAACTTCCTTAATTCATGGGCCAATTCGAAGACGTGTGCAACCTCTGATAATATCACCTGGCACTTCTCCTCTTCCTTCTCCTCCTTTTGTAACTCATCATGGCAACCATGTGCAAACTCCCATGCCAAGTCCCCCCTCCCCCCTTTGACACCATAACGATATGTATGGTAGAGATCAAGCCCTTGATGGAAGTTGTATCTTCCTTGGGTGTAAGCCCCAATTAGACAGCTGAACATCGTGAAACCTCTGCTTGACACTGGTCAAATGCTTTAAACACCCCTTTAATAAATAAATGGCCTAGTTTGATGCACTGCCCATAACCCAAATGTCAACTCATGAGTCATTTGCAGATGCCAACAATGTACTGTTGCCTTGAATGGGTCTAAAAGGGAGCATATTAGGTACCCCCAAACCCCACCCACGTGTGTCCCATGATTACCTCTAACGTTGCCGACACAATCCTGTTTGCATACAATTCCAGAGAGTAGTATTGTCTTTAGGGAGCCATGATTGTGCCAATTTGCGAGTTCTGGTTTTGGATTGCTCAATGTCTACCCAAAGCTTCTCCAATCTAGTCTGGATCCATTCCATTATGGTTTCGATTTGTGAGGCCACATAATATTTGTTCAGATCTAGGCATGCCAGCTCATGACCCTGCCCCCCCCCCCAGGGCCCTTGTTGCACACATAGGCTTCCCCTGTAGGCAGGCAGGGTGTAGGACTGACTCAAAAATTGGAGGTATAACAGGCGTTAAAGAAGTGGGGAGTAAACCTGATACGAAGATATCTTTACAAGACAATAGACTCCGTGTCTCATTAAGGTCCGGAAGGTAATTCACCAGACTCCTAGGGGATAAGTCACTTGCATTCACTAAACATCATATATCCTTACATCGGTGTGCATGGAGAATTCAACCAGGGCACACTTTAATTGATCACACATAGCAATGTCTTTAATACACAATTTATAAAAAACAATTTCATAAAACTTAATAAAAAAAAGTGTAAAATCTCCCAAAGTGACATGTGCATAAACAACCATATAATGGTAGAAACCTCCACGGGGTCTACCTTTCCAAAGTGCAAGGTGTAAAAGTAATGTAAATAAGGAAGTGCCTATTTACAACACTCACAAGGAACACATCATTATAAACAGCAATATTGTTTGTCATGTCAAAATCCTAGTAGCCATATTTACAAACCACAAATCGAAAAGAAGAGAGGTGAAGGAAACTGAATTATAGAGTTCTAACAAATGAAGTGTCTCTATGGTTGATACTTTTGTTTTATACTACCCTGTTGTCAACATATAAGGGTATTAGTCCCATTCAAAACACTTAGTATTAGTGTTGATATGAACCCTACATGTTTCGTTCCTATAGTTATTATAATAAATTAAGGAACTTCTTCAGGGGTAAGATGTTTCCAAGATGTGGACCTAACAAGGGTCACCGGATTAGTGGTTACAAATACACCCAATTACAAGTCTGGGGGTGTCTGATGTTTCAAAGGCGAGTGACTCAGAAGGTATGTCTCCCCACCAGAACGGTTGCAAAGTGACTCGTTCCGAGTGCTCTTCTCTGGTAAGTAGAGTGTGAGCGTCTAGACCAAACCTATGTATAAAAAACACAAGAAAGGGACCTAATTAGTAATGGTCACCGATCTAGTTAACCACAAAATTAAATAGTCATGGTGTAACCTACACGCTTACCGTAACTCTGTTTAGGTGAAGCGTCATTAGTGGCTGGTACGGATCGTTACATAACAGTCACTGTGGTCCCTGTGGACAAAAGAAATAAGGCATAAAAAGGTCCTGTCTTCAAAGGTAGCGAAAACCTGGCAGTTATAGGTGATTCAATTAAAGCTGAAGGTGACATAAATCCACTTTCTGGTAAAACATATATTCCACTTACTGCAATTCAAAATGACATCATGTCCAAGAGTAGATTGAGTAAGCTGGAAGACTGTAAATGTACCTGTAGAGAACAGGCACACACTACATAGTCCAATTGGTGCTGAATATCCTCAGATCGACATATTAATCATAAGGTGACCCCACAGGTCGTTAGGGACGTGTATTAAGTGTGTCACCAATGCACCAATAGGAATGATTACATCACTTCTTTATCGTGAGTAGGTACAAGTAGGGAGAAGGGAGAGTAAGAGGAAGAGGTCTACAGCATCCAGTGCATTAGAGAGTGTATAGCTTATCATGCCATTGAAACCCGTCGGTGTAAACTCAGTGTAGAATACCCAGGATCAGTGAGGTAAAAGTGGAGAATGCGACCCCAGAAATAATTAGTCGTTTGGCGGACAATTGCGTTACGGGAAGTGATAATAAATCCAACGCGATAATCCACCGTTCGCTAGTGTAACTAATTATAAACAAGATACGGGATGCTATATCGATGATTAGAACATCAGCGCATTAACCACTGGCAAATAGTAAGCTGCATATCAACCAGATACTATATAGGGAAGCGCACGTAGTCGCGTAAGTCAGGAATCAAACTAGTAAAGTGCATAAATCAATATATTATAGTCCACGCACACTTACCGAGTTCACATGATATTGAGGGGAGCAGCGCGGGTTTAGGAGTCAAGGAACCACTTCCCAACGGGAGTCCAAAGGCTAGAGGGAAAGGATAAACACTCAGGTACGTCATATGCATCTGCCTCTGTACGCTCGATGCGTCATGCGCATCAAAATAGAAGAGGGACTCAGAACGTAAACAAACTCCGTATGGAAGTAGATCGCCATATAAAAGTGGTCTAATTCTAATGACAATCTGACAAATCATAAATATTCGGGCAAACGGAGGAGTAGACAATGTCTACGTCATATAACGTTAAAATGTATGACACGGCGAACAAGCACTAACGTACCTCATTTTGTGATGCAACAAGCATCTGTCGGGACATAAGTAAAATGACCTCATCCCCTCGTACTTAATATTCACGGAGAAGGCGACATAAGGGTAAGTGATGTCGTCAATCAAGATTAACGCAGGGGAACGTGATAGAAAGGAAAGGCTGCCTGGTTTTATGTCATTAGGCTAGGATGGCGATTGAAATTAATAGGTGTCTCTATAGATAAAGTACTAGTCTAGAAAATTACTAGACTGGAAGATTAAATAATGTCCAACACTTGTGGACTAAGACATTATCTTACCTCATCAAGTTAAGAACACGCTCCAATCGATCCCTTCATTTAGGCCCGTAAGGTGGCTTTTTGTGAGGAACATAATTTTTAGCTCTTGTATACTAAGCATGTTTTTACTATTGTACGTATTGTCAGAATGTCCAATCTTCATAACAACAGTCCATTTTAGCTCTTCAGGCTTATGACTCACACTATTAAAGTGCCCTGTCAAGAGTGCAATTGGAGTATTCTTTCTTATACAACTTTTGTGTTCTCCAATTCTGATCTTTATTTTTCTTTCTGTTTTACCTATATACAATCTACCGCAAGGACACCAAATTGCATAAACAACCATTGTGGAGTTGCAATTACAGAAGGATCTTTGTTCCCACAATTTTGGTAAACCTAGGTCAATCTGCTTAGTTCTTTTGGTTTGAGCACAGCAACTACATGATCCACACGGACTGTGTCTGGTTGGTTTAGGAAGACCCCACTGTTCCATAAGTGTAGTTTGATTTGATTTAGTCAGGATATCATTTCTTGTTGTCATTTCCTTCAGGTTCTTACTCCTCTTAAATGCACATTTAGGTTGTGCAAGTGGATAATCACCTTCTTCTAGGATGCGCCAATTTCGTTTTATAATTTTGGTGATTTCATTGGTTAAGGGGCTATATGTGCTCACAAAAACTAAATTATCTTCAGGTATATTTTTTTGTTTGTACTCCAACAAAGACTCTCTGTTGTTATTTTTGGCTCTTTTAAAAGACTGTTTTACCACTTTCTTCGGGTAGCCTCTTTTTAATAAGTTCACTTGCAGTTTGTTGGCCTCATGTACAAAATCATTCTTGTACTACTATTCCTCTTTAATCAGAGGAATTGTCCGAACGGTAAATTTTGTCTGGTATGTTTGGGGTGAAAACTTGAGAACAACAGTAGTGAATTTTTATCGGTGTCTTTATGGTATGGTTTAACTTCTAACACCGCTTCATCTGTGTTTACATAAATAGTAAAATCAAGAAAGTGAATTTCATCATGGCTTTTGGTGTGTGTGAACTTTAAGAATGGATTTTGTACATTCAACCATGAGATAAACAATTCATATACAATATCATCGCCAGACCACACCATGAGGATATCATCGATATACCTCTTCCATAGCTTTATGTGTTGAAGAAAGGGATTAGTCTGATTCAGTATCACATTGGTTTCAATAGTTTCAACATAAAGGTTTGCAAGGGTCAGGGCCACAGCTGACCCCATTGCTGTCCTGTGTATCTGTTTGAAAAATTGACCAATAAAGACAAAGTAATTTTCACTAAGAACCATTTCGGTGCACCACAAAATAAATGAATTGGGTGTTCTACCGGTTTGTCTAGTCTCTAGTAATCTCTCTTCAATCATGTTTAAAGTTTCTGTCTGTGGAATTTTAGTGTATAATGAGACCACGTCTAAGCTCACTAGTGCATCATTAGTTTCCATCTTAAAGTCTTCTACTATTCTAATGACTTCCGTAGTGTCCTGTATATAAGAAGTCATTTGTTTTACATATGGGCTTAAGTAGCGGTCAGCAAATTTAGATAAAGGTTCCAGGAGGGAGCCTGTGCCTGAAACTATTGGTCTGCCTGGAGGCTTAATTAAAGTTTTATGTATTTTAGGCAGAGTGTAAAATTTTGGCACGTTCGGTTGAGGAGGCATCAGATAGTCTGCTTCTTGTTTCGAGATCCAATTCCTGTCGAGGGCTTTCTTAACTTTGGTATTGATCAAAGTTTGTAATTTGTCAGTTGGATCTCCCGGTAAAAGTTCATAAAAGCAGGTATCGCTCAATTGGCAATCACATTCAACAATGTAGTGCAGGACTGAGCCAGCAAGGTAAGGCTTTAAGATTTGGAGTAAGGAAGTTTAGTTTAGTTTAGTTTGTTTATTTGTACAGCGCAGCCGCCCCCTTCGGTAACTGGGAACTTTATCATTCGGATCAACAGTGGTTACAGAAGGTTGCACATACAATGTGAAGGCAGAAGAAACAATACAACGGATAGTGTGAGGGATCGGGTTACAAGTTGGTCCTTGATGGGGCATAAATTAGTTACAGAATACATGCGTCACATCTTTTGACACACAGGCAGCATAAGTTGCAAATAAGACAGGTGCCGTGCTAGGTGTAGATGACAATCTACTGCTGGGATGTGAGTAGTTCCTTTACCTTGGATTGGAAAGACCAGAACGAAATGTCCGCTCTGATGGTCATCGGTGGGGCATTCCAGGCTTTGGCTGCTAGCACAGGAAAGCTAGCTCCCCCTGCTGATTTTAGGTTGAACCTAGGGATGTTGAGTTGGTGTAGGTAAGGAGATCTGGTGGGTCTAGTAGCGTTCTGTCTCGTACATTTGTCTGATAGATAGCGTGGGGCTGTCAGATAAAGGCATTTGTGTGTGATGACTAATGCTCGAAGTTTAATTCTGTCATGGATGGGGAGCCAGTGATGTTCTTTCCTGGGAGCAGAGATTTGGGCCTTGTGCGGGAGATTCAGGGCGCATCTAAGGGCGTTGTTTTGGAGTATCTGTAGTCTGTTCAGGTTGTGGTTGGTGGAGCCGAGGAAAAGGGTGTTAAAATAGTCCAATTTAGATAATATGAGGGCCCTGACCAATGTGAGGCTGCTGTTTGTAGATAAGAAGGGTTTTCAGGCATTGATGAGTTTGTTGGTGTATGCTGTGGATGAGATGGTGGCATTGATTTGTTTTTTGAGGGAGAGTGTAGAATCAAGACATACGCCCAAAGTTTTGACTTCTTTTGAAACTTTTTATAATGTTGCTGTCAATAATGAAGGATTGGTATCTGGTGTCAAGTTTATTAAGACGGGCCTGTGAACTGACAATCAGCAGTTAAACCTTGTCATTTAAGCAGAGGCTATGGGTGGTCATCCATGCTTGGATTTGAAGGTAGATCTCATTCAGTTTTGCAACGTCTTCATCATAGTTCCCTGTGAGTGTGATGAGGGCCTGGGTATCGTCAGCATAGTTAGTGTATGTGACTCCCAGGTCGTCAAGGCGGTCAAAGAGGAGCTTGGTAAAGACATTGTAAAGTGTGGGGAAGATGCAGGAACCTTGGGGGACTCCACATTGAATGGGGACAGGGTCCGCTGCAGCGCCGCCTGGCGGGGCAAAGACCCTGGTTGTTCTGTCCGAGAGCAAGGACTGGATCCAATTGGTGGCATCCTGGGAAAATGCAGCAGCCAGTGAAAGATGTTCAGTAAGTATTTGGTGGTCGACTAAATCAAAGGCCGCAGACAGATCTAACAGGAGCAGGATGACCAAGTTGCCCTTGTCTTTAGCTTCATCCATTTGGATCTTTAGGTCCAGGAGGGCTGTTTCTGTCCCATGCCTGTGTCTAAAGCCAGATTGTTGCAGACCAAGAAGGTTATTGGGCCTCATTACACGGTAGGCGCTAAAAAATGTGATTTACCGTCATGGCGCTATTAGCGTGTCCGCCATCGCAGGAGACCGCTAATAGCGTTCCATTACGAGTTAGCGGACACGCGCATAGGGCCATGCCGGTAAATGACCCTACCGCCATGGCGGAAAAGCACCTTACCGGCTCCGACCAAAGTGCTGATAGCACCTCCGCCCTCATGCTGCACGCTATTAGCGGTCACCGCTGTTAGCGGTCACTGCTATTAGCGGTCACCGTAAAACACCGGAACCGGAAATAGCGTCATCGCACCGGAACGGGAAAGAGCCCGGCGGCCATCCTTAAAAACACAATCCATTGCCATCCCCTGCACTCAGGACCTGCAGCAACACCACGACTGGCAAAACCACATCCCAGAAGAACAAACAATGCCCAAGGCCCTAAAGAAAGCCGATGCGCGCCAGCGCAAAGAACGCTTCTCAAACGAGGAATTGAAAATGCTGGCAGACACCCTGGCTGCAAATGCAGACGTAGTGTTCGCTAGCGACATGCGGCGCCCGGCACTCCTGAGAAAAAAGGAAATCTGGGCTGAGGTGGCGCAGAAAGTCAGTGCGGTGGGCTCCACCCCCCGCACCGTAAAGGACGTGCGCAAGCGGTGGGATGATCTGCGCCTCCGTGTACGCAGCATTTTATCGGCCAACAGGAATCTGGCCATGGGCACAGGAGGCGGAGGTGGATCCCCGATGAAGATGCAGGAGTGGGAGGAGACATGTGCCAGCACCATTGGCATAGAATCCATCGAGGGAGTGGGCCGAATGGAGTGTGGTGTGGCAACAACGTCAGACGGAGGTGAGTGACCACGCAAGACACAGCAATGCCAAGCATGAGTCCCTCCCCCAAATGTGAATTGGGAATCAGCTAATGGATGGGGTCATCACACACACATGTACACAACCCTGCATATATGCCCTGCACATCCCCACACAACCACATGCATGCAGCACCTCACACACGTGTCACCCTGACACATGTCCGGATGACCCACCCATCTGGCCAACAACCTGCAGGCCCAAAGTAGATGTCCAAATCCAAAGAACTGCAGCAACAACAACATATGCATGATGCACGTTGACCCATCACTGATGTTATCCCTGTCTTGCTCCCCCACAGGGTCACAATCTGACAGTGAGGAGCTGGACTCTGCAACGCAGGCCCCACCACCCAAAAAGCAGGCCAAGGGAAAGGATGCAGGCACCAGGCCCAGTACATCGAGGGGCACTGGGATATCTGGAGTGGGCCAGCGTTCAAAAGCCACCCACGCAATGACCACACCAAGGGTCGAAATGCCATCCGACACTGTGGCAGCACCCCCAACACCCACCCCCACCACTCAGGAGCCAGTGCCAGAAGGCACGCCGTCCGCAGCCAATAGCTCCGTTGGGGAAGCAGCAGCCACGGCACCTATGAGTGATGTGGACGACCCATGTCCGGCACCGGAAGGGCAGCGTACACCCAGCCCCCAGCTGTCCCCACTCCACAGCCCATGCAACACATCCAATGGCAGCATCCATGAGGTGCATGCCGGAGATGCAATGGATGGGTCATTCAGTCCCGTGGCGAGCTCACCTGATGTCGGCCACATGCAGCAAGCTGCGCCGAGGAGTAACAGGGGCAGGGCCGCAGACGACACCATGAGCCTGATACGCCAGCGCCAGGAGGAGCTCAATGCCCTGGTTGCCCGGCAAGTGAGCGAGGCTGCCTCGACCAGGGAGGAGATCCGGGTGTTGTCAAGGGACATGAAAGCTACCATGGACAGCAACACGACGCGCCTATGTGACGAGATGGCCGCTGTGAGGCAGGTCCTAACGCGCATTGCTGAGGCGATGGAGAGCATGCGTCACTCACAGGGAGCAGATCAACCAGCCACGCCCTCGTCTACTAGCTCCGACCAGACAACCATCCTGCGCAGGTCCAGCCGGTCCTTGCGGCTGTCAGACTCACAACCCCCCAATGGTGGTAGTGGAGGAGGGAAGTAGGGCCAGCCTGTCCCTGTTGACACTTGGGAACTAATGCAGCACTGATGTGCACACCATGTTCGGTGGAGTTGTGGGGGGAGGGGGGTGAGGGTGTTCGGTGGAGTTGTGGGGGGAGGGGGGTGAGGGTGTTCGGCGGAGTTGTGGGGGGAGGGGGGTGAGGGTGTTTGGGGGAGTTGTGGGGGGAGGGGGGTGAGGGTTGTTGGGGTGGAGGGTACATGCACGTTTGAATGTCATAATGCTCAATACACACGTAATGGCATGGATAATCACATGACTGGACATTGATAATTGTGTATGTGTGCTTTATTGTTGAAGGGTGCACTGTGATTATGTCCTCCATACACCCCGTGCCCTGAGCTGAACACCAATTGCACCCTCCTAATCCATGTGCATCAGAAACAATGGTCTATCAGGTGCTGTCGCACAGCACGTCCCTCATGGGCATCGCCACCTGCATGACCTGCAGCCCCCTCTCCTCCATCCTCATCCCCGTCATCATCCTCAGACGGTGGTCGCAGTTCTATGTCAGGGGGCATTGGCACATTCCATCTGATACACATATTGTGAAGCATGACACATGCCATGGTGATCTTGGCCACCTTCTCATGCCCGTACAGGAGTGCCCCGCCCGACCTGCTGAGGCACCGGAAGCGTTCCTTCAATAGGCCGAATGTCTGCTCGATCACCATGCGGGTACGGGTATGTGCATGATTGTAGTCCTCTTCGTGCCTGTTCTGTGGGTTCCGCACAGGGGTAAGGAGCCACCTCTTCAGGGGATAACCTGCATCACCTGCATGGGTGCAACAATGGGTATGTGTAAGTGTCTACATAATGTGGAGCGTGCACATATCACACAAACAAACATTGCATATTCAACGACATCCACTGATCCAAGCACGCATGGCAATAAGGGTAACTGCAATGTGGGAAGGTGAGGTGGTCCTTGCAAGTGGACATGCACCATGCATGCATACAGCAGGGATTGCCATGTCCCGCCAGAGTTTAAGTGATTTGTGTTTCCTGGCCCTGGCAACGTTAGTGCCACACTGCTAGTACACTGCCATTCCTTAGTTGATGTCCCCATTCTGTTTGATGGCAATTCTGTGGTGGGGTACGGGTGTGCCTCACCACAATGGCTACAGGGGATCCATTTGTATGCACTCATGTGCGCGGACCATTTCTGATGTTGTTCAGCGTACATTTCAGTTGTGATTTTGATATGCATGTTGCTGATTTGTGTAATGGGGGAATGGTGTGTTGTGCGGTGTGCATGTTGTTTGGAATGGCCTGTTTGGCATAATGGATTGATATGTTTGCCGTGGCACTCACTTCCGGCATGTGGTCTTGTCTCTGGTCCATTGTGGGCTGCCTCACTGTACAGTGATGCAAATATGTATGTCCATTCTTCTCATGACACAAGTTCACGCCCAGTTGGAGTATGCATCTCCCCCCCCCCCATTCACGGCCAGTTGGAGTATGCATCTCCCCCCCCCATTCACGGCCAGTTGGAGTATGCATCTCCCCCCCCCATTCACGCACAGTTGGAGTATGCATCACCCCCCCCCACTCACAATCCACATCACACTGACATGTGGTCGGCCTGCTACTCACCAAGTAGCCACGAACGTTGTCCAGCATGTCGCTCCATGTATCGTGGTATTGTCGAGTTCCGCAGGACCATTGCATCATGGGTTGAACCGGGATATCGGGCACAGCAATGTGTGATGATCTTATTGGAGTCACATACCATTTGGACGTTGATGGAGTGGTATTGCTTTTTGTTACGGTACACTACCTCATTGGCATGTGGGACCAGCAGTTCTACATGGGTACAGTCGATGGCCCCGATGCAACTTGGGATGCCTGCCAGTGAATGGAAGCCAACTTTGGTGTTGGAGATCTCCTGGGCAGTCCGTGGCATGTATATGTGTTGACTTGTGTGCTGCAGGAGGGCATCGAGCACCTGGTTCAGTGTGCGTGAGAATACTGGTTGTGATATGCCATGCATCTGACCTACCGTATGCTGGTAGGTGCCTGTGGCCAAGAAGTGGAGCACTGTTACTACCTTCAGTAGAGGGGGGATGGCAGTACGGATGTCAATGAGACTCACAATGTCGTTGTATATCATGTCTACTATGGTGGTGATGGTATCCCAGTCCAGACGGTACAGGGTGTGTATCTGCTCAGGGGTTAGGTTGACTGGACTGGCTCTGATCCTGGGTATTGGTGGCTGCCTCTGTGGTATCACTAGGTGCACTGGTGGTGCTTGCTGCGCCTGTCTTGCCCTCCTCCTCCTCCTCCTGCGTCTCCTCTGTGCTGCCTGTTGTTGTAGCTGCTGCACAGCAATCATGTCCTCTAGCCCATGTAATGCTGCTAGTATTGCATCCATCTTGGTGTGGGAATGGGTGTGGGGAGGGGTGTGGTGTGCTCTTTTGTGCTGCCAGTCTCCATTGCCTCCACCTGTGCTGATTTTGTCCACCTGTGGCAGGTGGGAACTCTGCTGTGCTCTTTTAACGTGTGGTTCGCGATGCCGGTATTAGCGCCTTGCCGGTAAGGGTTCTTTGGGTCTACTATATGCCGGTATTGCCATGTACGCATGGCTCGTGATGCCGTGATATTAGCGCTATGCCGCTATTTCCGGTCTGAGGGGCCGCGCGCTCACGGACTTGCCGCTAATAGTGCCACCGTACTTTGCGGTGCCGCTAATGGCGGTATGTCCGGTTCGTGATTGGGGAGGTAACGGTATGTCCCTACCGCCTACCGTGTAATGAGGCCCATTGTCTTCCAAATGGTGTTGTATTTGGAGGTATGCTACTCTGTCTATTATTTTTAGTAAAAGGGGGATGGTTGTAATGGGCCTATAGTTCATAGGTATATTGGGGTCGAGGTTGTTTTTTTTGAGTAGTGGTAGGACCCAGGCCTCTTTGAGGTTGTTAGGGACTGCCAAGTTTTTAAAAGCAGAGGGGCAGTGAAGAGTCACAGTGAAAGCACAAGGCAGACTACTCAGCAAGGCAGAGAGAGATTCTAAATGGGCCCCAGCTGAGCAAGGTTCAGAATGCAAAGCAAGAACAAGGACGCATGAGGGCGTGGCAGCTTATATGCAGTGCTAGGAGTGTGGGAAGCCAGGGTGGAGCTGCATGATTGGGCTGCACATAAGCAGTCACAGGTGTGGTTAATGGAAATCTCTGGCATGGACTTTGGGAGAGGATCCATTGCTGACAAACACCAGGAGTTTTTGTATGGAAACAAAAGCACAATAATTGCTGTGGCATTTTGAATGTTGCAGTCCATTGATATTGATATTGATATTTAATTCTATTGCGCTCGTATACAAGTGTTTCAGAGTGCGACAAGGCAAGGGAGGGGAACAGGGGAGAACAAAACAACGATCTTACTAGGCCCAGTGACATTGAGAACGCGCAGGTGCATGGGAGAGGGGGAGGTGGAAAAGTGCATGGAAGGGCGGAGAAGTGGAAAGCGCGACGCAAAGGAGAAACAGATAAATAATAATAAATAAATAAATAATAAAGGCAACAAACAGTGGTAGTGCAGCCAGCAATTTGCAAGTACCAGGTTTAAGGCAGCAGGCAGAATAGGTCTGATAAGTGCAGGAAGAAAAAGGGCGTCTGTATGGGTACAGATACAGACCCCAGTGCAAGGGGTGGCCTGGAGGCAGTGTGGGAGGGTGGCAGGGTGAGCAGGTACCTGGGCCCGTAGGACAGAGGGTGGCCAGGTGCACAGTGACAAGAGAGAACAGATCAGCAGTGGAGAGGGGGCGCAAAGGCAGAAGAAAAGAGGAAGGTCTTGAGGTGCTTCCGGAATTAGAGATGGTTCTCCTCAAGTTTTAGAGTGGCAGGGAGGCTATTCCAGAGGGAGGCCCCAGTCGAAGACAGAGATCTACCCCCAGCTTGTTTCATTCAAAAGAGACTGACCCTGAGGGAGTTAGAGGAAGAGGAGCGAAGAGCTCGAGATGAGAGGTATTTGCAGAGGTATAGCTGAAGGTATTTTGGACCCAACCCCCAGAAAGCCTTATGGACAATGCAGAGGGTTTTGAATGTAATCCTTGCATCCACTGGGAGCCAATGGAGAGATTTCAGAGCTGGAGATAAACAATCCCAGGGCTCGAAAAGGAGCATGTTTCCTTCGAGTCACACTGAAACCATTGTTCATGAAACTCAGATTCCAAATGAGTTTTTGGATTGGGCTACTGGGTTTTCCAGGTATCTTGCAGTACATTATAGGAATTGAAGTCCATGTTTTCAGAAATACAGATGAAAGGAAACATTAAAGAATGATTATGCGGCTTCGCTGGTGATGTTTAACAATTCCCCATGGATTTGTAGATAGCACCCCCCTGAGGCAACGATGCACATTTGTGACACCCTTAGTGGGGAGATGGAAAATGTGCCTATGAGTGACTTGTCCCAACTTGAGTTCCAGATATTTTCAGCGGAAGTGGCCATGTTCTCAAGTCACAGCTCTGGCTTTGCGAGCTGATGGTGTTGGGTACTTTCCTCCGCCGTAGAACATACACCAATCACCACGGCTTATGGCTTATGGCTCATGGTGTGCAACCTGCAGAGGCTGGATTTTGGTCTGGTTGTTGGTGTGAAGGCTGGTGTCAGGGCAAGTTGGGCCAAATGATAGAGCTGAGGAGCTCTGACCCGCTTGGCTGGAACACTGGTCCGCAGTTCTTGTCAGATGGTGGACGGTTGGTGGATGAGATTATCTTGAGACCTTAGGAGATCCTGTTGTGACACATGCAGTGAGACACGCTTATGAGAGGCAGTGAGAGGCAGACGTTGGTGAGGTATTTTTTCTGTCACTGCCGGGTGTAATAGCCTCTGATAGAAGGTGGTGAGTTTCATTGCATAAAATACATAACATGAACATTTATACATCTTATTCTTGACTGCACAAGCTTCCTAGAATTGATTGACAAATCTGATGTTGCCTTTCTGTAAGGAACTTGGGCAATGTTTCTTCTTATAACAGAACGCTTGTATACTTTATCAAGAGCGAGAAAGACATAATACATATATCAGAAATGTGTGTGGGCTCTGTGGCTTAATAGTTCTTTATTTACATCTTCAGATTACAGGACATCTTAATTGTGAGACAATACTACTCTGCAAATTAACACACAAAGCAACTCCTTCATCTTGATTGGTGAATTGCTCTGGACCCTATGGAAAGAGGAAAAAGTTGGGATTTTTAGAGATCCTTGATGAAGTCAGAATAATACCCTCATTTTATTAGGTGGAGATTTTAATTTTAAATCAGAGATGGGTCTTACCAAAGATCACTTTGAGGATAGCTTGGACAGAGCTTTCAACAAACAATAGTAACTGATCCTACAATAGGCACAATGGGATTTTCTATGTATAAGTTGCTATGGAAAATGGCATAATGTTTGTTAAAGGAGAGTTCCGGGACTTTTTTTTTATTGTCCCTACGGTTCGGCCATGTGTTTTTAAGCATAACTCGGTAGATCGTAGAAAACTTTCCTATGGACCTTACCCCCCCATCGACCTGGCTCACCTGCTTTTGCGGCACTAAATCAAATCCCCCGCCCCTGAGCCTGACATCAGCAGACACGTACCGCCCATTTCCCAACGCCAAAGCACGTTTCGTGTCAACAATCGCTGCGCCTCAGCTAATGAAGTGTCGCCATGGAAATGGCAGGACGCCTCTTTCCTCAATAAGTATAAACACACCGTTTCACAACACACAGCAGCAGATTTTCGATTCCATTCCTCTCTCTGTGTTACTTTGAGTATTCTGTGACTCGTTTCTGTGCTCTGGTCAGCTACCTTCGCCGCTTCTAGGCCTTGTGAACACCTGTACCATCTCTGTAAATTATTTTACTTTCTTTACCACACAATGGCTACAATAATGCCGTATATGTACGAGCCCGAGTACACCGAGGAAGAACTACTGGAAAGGCAAGCACGCGAAAACGATGGGATTCGGACGGCAGCTGGGAGGACCAGTCAACGGATGAAGAGCCTGGACCATGTCGCATGGACGGCGTCTCCACCTGGTGCACGTGCAATCGGTGCGAGCTAATGCCAACTGAGGAGGAGAACTGCTGCTGCCGTGAAAATTCCGGGTGCTTGGCCTACATTTCAGAAGGCGAGCCAAGTCCGCAATGCATCACCGAGCTGCCAGAGTTCAGGGAAGCCTGCCTCTCACGGACCGTGTTGAGGATGATGATGGTGCTTATGCACGAACTTCGCGGCACTGTTCGTCCGCGTAATCCGAGTAACGAGTAAGTATACTCTGGTTTTGATGTCAGTGATGCCACTACTATGTCATGGTCGTCTCCCACATATAAAATTACATCTACATATCATTCGAATGCATGTAAACTGGTTCCATATTGTGCATTTTCTAGATAGAATTTTTTTCAAAGCAGAATGACATTTTTTACCTGAATCGACAGTGATAAGAAAGTTTTGTCATTTTAATACAGTTTGCATCTTTCATTTTCACAGGTGGTACAGGCTGGTGGCCTATCGTTGCTTCACTTGGTGGCTTCACGGGAGGCTCGGACACCGCGTTCGGAGAGTAATACCTGCCTGTGCGGTACTTGCCATTAGACAACATTTCCCCAGCGACAGTGGACAATACCGCGGATTTTCCCTGGATGTGCTGCAACCGGAACTTTACAATGTGTAATGTTTATTATTTATGTTCAATTGAAATTAAGATCTAAAATAAAACCCAACATATATTTTAACAATGGTTGTTTGGATTTTTTAAATGAATCTAGTGTGTCTCCATTGAATAGTCTTCCTGTGCTTTGTCTTGTCACACCACATGTCTCCGGCCAGCATCCTGCAGCCTGCCTCTTACATGCAGTTAGATGGCCTCTCCTTGGTGAGGCCCTGCGGCAAACGAGTCTTGTCTGCACGACCACCGCCCCAATCCACCCCCCCGCCCTATCAAAGGCAGTTCGCACCGGGGTACTTGCGCTGGCAAGTGGAGCTGTCAGGGAGCGATAAAGGCCAAGAGGTGCCAAAGACCATGTACACTTCAAAGTGGTCTATAGAGCATGGGTTGTTGTTCCCATGTCTACCTCCAGACCCCGTGTCTCCTGCCAAGCATCCCCCCTCACGCTGGACGGCCCCCTGCAATCCACATAAGTGTGTCTCCATTCACGAGTCTTCCTGTGTCTTGTCTGCACGACCACCGCCCCAATCCACCCCCCCGCCCTATCAAAGGCAGTTCGCACCGGGGTACTTGTGCTGGCAAGTGGAGCTGTCAGGGAGCGATAAAGGCCAAGAGGTGCCAAAGACCATGTACACTTCAAAGTGGTCTATAGAGCATGGGTTGTTGTTCCCATGTCTACCTCCAGACCCCGTGTCTCCTGCCAAGCATCCCCCCTCACGCTGGACGGCCCCCTGCAAACCGCATAATGCCACGACATATACACGTCATTCATTCACAAACACACCCCTGTTTCGAATTCTTTATAACCCACTTCATATTTCTAATGAGAACTACTTTGCGCTTTGCTAGTCAACCCGTAAAGGTGCTGGTTATCTGCTCTTCGTCTCTGTGAACTTCCGTGACCACTTCGAGGAAACTCGTCAGTTTGCAACCTGTGAACTGCTCCCTGTTCTACGACAAGAAACTACTCTGATCCCTGCATCTAACTGTTTGTTCGTCAAGGTAAGGCCATGTACCATAATCATTTTGCGTGCAATTTCTTTTCGTTCAAGACAGTACATGCAAGTAACTAGTCACATGTTCTGAGTTTAGTCAAATTATTTTTCTATTTTTTTAAAGTTATTCAAATACTTATCCGCATGTGAATAACGTGTATAGTTCCAAGAACCAAAACGAACCTTGCATTGAACCTTTTATGTGTCATTTAATTTTTTAACACATTGGTATTCATAGAGAATTGTTGATCTTTACTTTTCAGAACTTTCCACAATGCCTGCCTGTTCCATTGGCGGTTGCCCTTCGAAGACCCATAATAAATCTGAAGGTATTATAATGCATGTTTTCCCTAAGACAATAGATCAGATAAGAGAATGGGTCCGATATTGCGGATATCCACCGTCTGAGCTTGAAAGTAGAGTCCTAGAAGTCTTTGCGGACAAGAGGGGTGATCGATACCGCATCTGCAGCAGGCACTTTAGCTCAGACATGTACTCCACATCATTGCTAATAAAGAAGAACACACCGCGAGCGAGGCGAAAATTGCTCTCAACCGCTATTCCCACTCTATTCGTCCACATCCCTCCACTGGTGAGTCAAGTTTATGTATTTATCTCTCGGCCTTGCGGTAGTGTGTAGCATTAGCTAACAATAATTTCCCCATTTATGTATCCACTCAATATGAAGGCGGAAGATTCTCCATCCGTGTCGTTATTGCAGTTATCAGCCACTTCAAGCGCCTATCGGGTAATCTTATTTGGCTATTCTGCCACTGACTTGTTTTAGGCATGTAAATCAATAGTTTTAATTTATCGTGTAATTATTTTACCTAATGGTACACCCTTGTACTCGTCCTCTAGTCTTTGTTTTCAGTTATAATTATTGTTATCCAAAATAATGCAAGTACTGTCTTTCAGGGAGATGCTGAGGAGTCCAACGTATTGACGACTACCGTTGATGTCACTCAGATGCTCGAGGTACGTTTCAGGACAGTTCCATCGATGGAGATCATCAGATCTTGCATTCTTGTAGCGTGATTGTTACACACAATGTTTCTTTCGTTTTTAGCCATTGATATGTCCTTCTGTCGTCGCCCTCCTATGTGTCTTCTTTTTTCAATATTGTGTTCATTACTAATGAAAGTCCTATGTTTCAGGGAGTCGATGGAGCATTAGTCCAAGAAGAAGGGGGAGCGTGCAGTTACGGGTCGGCGCAACAGCTTGCAGAAGTGTGCACCACAGTTACATCGTCCCTTGATGTTCTTATGCATTTCGAGGTATGGATACTGACAGTTCGATCAAGCGAAATCATATGACGTGATTACATCCGCTATACTTCCTTCTTTATTAACGCAAGTACTATGTTTCAGGGAGATGACGGAGCTTCTTCTACAAGAACATCACCACTAGTAGTTGATGCAGATCTCTGGGTGGTGACACTTCCAACGATCGAGCAAATCGAATCATATTTACATATCCATTATTTATTTTAGACAACTGATCATTTGTGCAGGTCTATTTAGATGAGCCGTTCACGCCTGCACAAAGTTTCTGTTCTTTTTATCAAAATAGAAAACCATACTAATGCAATTACTGTGTTTCAGGGAGTCACTGAAGCATCATCTTCAATAATATCATCAATGGAAGTCTATGAGGAGCCCGAGGTATGGATCTTGACAGTTCCATCTAACTAGATCAACAATGCGTGAATAATTGTCGTTTGAATGTTCTACACAAAGCGTTCATTCGTGTTTTGCTATTGAGATGTACATGGGTATTGGTCCCCAAGTACATTTTGTGTTTTCGATATTATTATACATACTAATGAAAGTTCTATGTTTCAGGGAGTCGATGGAGCGTAAGTGCGTGATGGATGTGCTTATCAGGAAAATATAGTCGTTGCAGCGCAAGAGGAAGTGGAGACATGCACACACGAGTCGGAGCAACAGCGTCCTGATGTTGAAGTTCGAGGCAAGAAAGTTTCAGAGAAAAGAAAGCAAAAGAAGGTTAGTGTCCTGGTCACTATATTATGTTGTTTTTCACTGTTAATAGTTCAATACTGTAAGTTGTGTTTAAACTGAACATCCCTTTTCCAATCTGTCCTCTAGTTGCGAGTGGGTGTACGAACTAGATCTACACAGACAGTGAAGCGAACGAGAGATGTTGCTTGTCAAACCTTTTGGCAGGGACTTGAGACTGGAGATGCATCGTGCCAATGGGAAGAATATGAAGTGATTGACAACGGAGCTATACCACCACCAGCCATTGATAGTGAATGTCCTCCTGGTAGTTCGGATGCAGTCGGAGATCAATTCACAGAATCCACACCCGCGAAAACTAAGACCGCGAGAAAGTTGAAGAAATTGTTTTATTCACCCATCGCCGGAGAAGGAACAGATGTTGCAATGGAAGAGAATGAAGTGGACGACAATGAAACACCATCAATATCACTGAACATAGTGGAAGACGATATCAGAGATTCTACCTTTCATGTGAGTGACATGTCCTCAACGTTACAGGCCGAACCAGCTGGGATGCAGAGTGACAGTATAAGGAAAGAGGCCAAATTCATTGTATTCGATAGTTGTTTGATTGATATTATTATTCGGATGAAATGTGGGCATTCGGTTGGTGGGGAAGTATGTGGGGAGCCATTGATTAATGTGACTCGTGCAATTCGAGGCACTAACCTTAAAATACATGCCACCTGTACAAAATATCATCCTTTCTCATGGTCTGCACAACCTATGCTGGGACAACTGCCAGCAGGCAATCTACTTTGTGCAGCGGCTGCACTTTTTAGTGGTTCAAGTTTTAAAAAATTAGAGTCTTTCTTTCAGTTTGTGGGAATCCATTTCATTGCGAAAACTCAGTTCTACAAATACCAAACCGATTATCTATTTCCAGCCATTAGCGAAGCTTGGAGAATGGAAAAAATGTCTATTGATAGTACATTCGCGGGCAAACGGTTCAGGTTAGCCGGTGATGGACAGTGCGACAGCCCAGGATTTTCAGCCAAGTACTGCACCTACCACTTTCAGGACATGGAAAGTAAGAAAATTGTGAGTTCGGTGGTCGTGCAGGTGTCACAAAGTACATCCTCAGTGGCCATGGAGAAAGTTGGCTTTGTAGCATCATTGCAAGAACTACAATCGCGGGGAATGGTGATCGACCTGATAGCCACGGACCGACACATTTCAATTGCCAAGACAATGAGAGAAGAGTACAAAAATATAAATCACCAATTTGACGTTTGGCATCTTGCAAAAACAATCAATAAAAAATTGTCGGCTGCAGGTAAAAAAAAAGATATGCAAGGTATTTCACAGTGGTCCAAGTCAATCAGCAACCATCTTTGGTGGAGCTCAAAAACATGTGGAGGGTCGTTGGAAATTCTACTGGAAAAATGGCGGTCAGTAATGCTACACTGTACAAACGTTCACCGATGGAACACGAACCAACATTTCCACAATTGTGAACATGGCCATTTGTCCACAGAGGAGGCACGGAAGAAGAAGTGGTTGATTCCTTCATCACCCACTCACAAAGCCATTGAAAAGATTGTATTTGATAAAACTATAACAAAAGCTTTGAGGGGACTCACGGAATTCTGCCACACAGGAGATTTGGAGGTGTTCCACAATATGTGCCTAAAGTACAGGCCAAAAAGATTGCATTTTGGCATGGAGGGCATGATAAATCGGACTCTTTTAGCGGTCTTGGCACATAACCATAATGTTGGCCGTCAACAAAGTAGGACGACCGGAACTTTAGGGACGCTTCGCTACAATAAGGCCTTCACTAAAAGAAGTAAACAATGGGTGATCAAACCAGTGTTTGAGGATATGCAATATGAGTTTATTGAGAGACTTATTGTTGACGTCCTAGATAGGCACATAAATGGAGTTGTGAACGAACCTGTGCAGGGGACAACTGCATTGCCACCCAACATTGCCTCTGTTCCATGTCCACCTAAAGAAGAGCTCATTGAGAAATACACATCACGGTTTAAATGATTGTAATTTGATTGTCTGTTCTCTCGAGTCTCCTCATGTCGCAGGCCCATTGAATATGTGTATCTATCCAACCTTGTTCATTTGCGCATTAAATTAAACCAAACAGTAATATAAATCATTTTTCAAAAAATATAGAATGTCTCCGTATTTATGGTTCTGTGGGGCTGCAAAGCACGCAGACAAAATGCAAAGATGGAGTGTAAATTTCAAGTCCTGTGAGATGGCCTTACACTGAATGTAGCTAACTAGGAATGTGCGCTCGTTCAAAGTGAAGGTCAGCTGCTTTGATTTTTTCTCGGGTGCCAGAATGGCCCACGACTCAGTATAAGGTTCTATTGTTATTTGACCTTGACAGGCCGGGACCACGTAAGAAACGATAATGAATATAATTTCAGAAACGAAAGCCATTTCATGTTCGTTCATTAGAAGAAATAACGTCGGCATAGAAGGAGTGGTATTTCGGGGCTGCCCTACGCACAGACACAATGGAAAATGCAAATATAATGTAAGTAACTCTTTAGATGAGTTTATACCGCAATTTAATTACTATACAGTAGCTTACCGCGCACTAGAACCGTCTCCTTTTACGGAAGCACCTCAAAACCTTCCTCTTTGCTTCTGCTTTCTCTCTCCCTCTCCCCTGCTACAACTGGTCCACTGTCTGCGATCTCGGTCCTGGGCCCTTCCACTCTCCACCTGCACTCCATGTCAACCCCTGCACTGGGGGACTGTCTCAGTATCCTACAGCCCCCCCTTAACGTATAAAACCCAGTTGCACTGTCCTAGCTATGAAATAATTTCCCGACCTAATATATAAAATGAATAATTTTAATAAAGATCTGATGGTGAGACTAATTTCATTTTTTATGTTTTTCAAACAGGTACTTCATCCATTATTGTCTGTGTCACGAGTACCAGACACCGGCGGATGGCTTCTATAATCGCCAATTGCTTCTCCGCGTGAACAACGTTAGCACCCTGACCATTTTGTGGGACGATCGCCAAGTACAAGTATGCCCTTACGCGGTACTAACGGCTAGATGCAACATACAGACCGTTGTGGTGGCCTAGTGCCTCGTTGTTGGAACAGCCATGCGATTATCAGTGCGACCGAAGAGCTTATTTTATCGTAAACCAACACCCTGTGTACTGCACACGAACATCGCTTGCCTCAAGACGAACTATTTTGGATCGAGAGCAAAGAAAAATGCAAATCGCTGAATATTCTCTAAAAATTTGATGTCCAATAAATGTACTTTGCCAAATGTACAATCTTGCAGTTTGCTTTTAAACCACAGTTTCATATTCCGAATTGTGGCGCTGTATTGTGAGCTGATCTGTGTTGATTTCCGGGTTCTGTGTGGAGTCGCGTAGAAGACGCCTGGGCGCGTTTGCCTACGCAGCACAGTCACGTCACGGATAGAGGCGGGGAATATTAATGTTTTGATAAAGTCTGTTTCAGGGGCGGGGGATTTGATTTAGTGCCGCAAAAGCAGGTGAGCCAGGTCGATGGGGGGAAATGATAGGATTATCAGAAAATGGCGGCTGATTTCGAGTGCGTTAATGGACGAAAAGTCGGGTAAGGTCCATAGGAAAGTTTTCTACGATCTACCGAGTTATGCTTAAAAACACATGGCCGAACCGTAGGGACAATAAAAAAAAAGTCCCGGAACTCTCCTTTAATGGCCGGGTGCCTTCTGACACCGTAGGCAAAATCCAATTTATTGGTTCTCTGTGCAGTTTAATAATTGGCTCTTTTATCACATGAGCGCCACATTGCCACCTGGAATGTGAACTTGAAATCACTGCGAGGACCAATAGGGAGCCCTCTTCATTGCATCTACTAATAACAAACTCCTTTTGTAAAGGAAGGGTGGCTGTTAACACTTCCGCCATTATAGAAAGAGATTTAACCTCCAATCTTTGCAAGATAATATAGAAGGATACATCAGGCATACAAAAGATGGAGCATCCCATCACAAAATATTTGCCATGTACTGAGGCCTGCTTAGC
Source organism: Ambystoma mexicanum (assembly GCF_040938575.1). Taxonomy (NCBI): domain Eukaryota; kingdom Metazoa; phylum Chordata; class Amphibia; order Caudata; family Ambystomatidae; genus Ambystoma; species Ambystoma mexicanum. Next base: position 127,770,624 of record NC_090936.1, on the reverse strand, counting down.
CGAAAAGTCTTCTTCTGAAGAAAGATTGATCAATTTTGATTTCCTCATGAACTGACTTGGTAAACCCTTCTCTGTGACTAAAACTCCCAATAAAATGCATAGACGGCAAAGGTAAGGACAGTAAGAAGGACTTGTTTGAGGCCGTGAAAGCACAAAAAATAGGAGAGTTCATATTTCTTTGTTCAGGGGGTTATATACAACCTCATTAAAGCGTTGTAGAGATCTATTGCAATTAGCATGTGACCACCTGATTGAAGCTGCAGCTGATACGAATCCCAGAGTATTCTGAGTAATGGTTGCTTCCGGTCGACATTTTTTGAATAAACAACAGAGATTGCAGTTCCCCTCGAAGAGTTATCCAGGCACTTTGGTGCAATACGTGCCTGATCACTTTAAAAAAAAAAAGAATATTGTACATTGTAATGGAAGGTGCAGTATTCTTGCAGAAAAGTTTACTAAACCATTAAGCCGGACACAGCGGCCACGGTAGGCAAACTGTCACGGAAGCACCAGTTAATAACAGTGCCGGTGCTTCCGAGGTCTCCATTCCCATGGAGTGCTATTGGACTCCATGGGAATGGGGACTTACAATTTACCGGCGCCTGACTTTCCGGAATGCTGAGTTTCCGGCAAGTCTGGCACCGGTAAATATTTCCGGGTCTGGTGACAACCTGCCGGTAGTACCGGTACAGTTACCTCCAGACTCAGAGACCTGTTTTGAGAGCGAGGCAACGTCTGCTCCAAGTGCGCTGACCGCATCTTCAGTAGTACCCACTCTGGTTTCTACCTCCGCAATACTAGCAGCTGATTTATCCATGCAAGATTTAATTGAACTGATTGTTCCATTCATATCGTCCAACTTTACCGTGCAGGGCAGTGAACCCCTTGCACATGCATTTCGTCATGCCATGTAGTTTGCTGGGTTCATGTTGTGCAGACATGCCACCTGATGCCTCGGCAGCATTGGTGCTATCCTCCAGAGTCTTAGGTGCAGACTTAGCTAACATATTGATAGAGTTCTGCTTTCTGCCAGCTCCTTTTGTCATGGCGCCGTCTGCTGCTGTTAATGCGTGGTACGACAATTAGTGCTGAAGGGAGTTTTCTGTCCTCTGAACCCCTTCCGTCAACATTCACAGCCCAAGCACCGCGTATGAAGGATGTCCCAGAGATGCTCCACTAGTTGTCTGATCCCTCTCACCCCACCACAAACAGCAGAACATCTTGTGCACATGTGCAGAACTATGCCTCCAATGTAGAGGAGCACGGGTGCCGGAGTTGACAAGGTGCTTCAGTGGACGCCCCGGTCACAAGCAGCGGAGGGGCGCTTCACAAGGCCACCGTCTGGTGTCACAGTGCGTAGCAGTGGATTGTGTCCAGGGGTGAAGGGGGAATTCCGAGGTGTACGGGTAGCCCCAAACAGCAGCAGGTCCTGGAGAGTGGCATACAGTCAGAGGGACAATGGTGTCCGAGTGAGAGAAAACTTGTGTCCCCAGCGCATCCACTCCTGATCTGCCATTTCTCCTGAAAGCCATTCCATTGCAGCCATTTTTTTGTTTACTTTTTTTTTAAATGGCCGCTACAGAAAGAGAGAAGGGACTGGGTGTAATTCCTTCTCCCGTTTCCATGGCAGCCATTTATTTGTTTATTTTTTTCAATGGCCGCCATGGAAAGGGATAATGGACTTTGTTTCCCTTTTCCTGGTGGGCATTTCCTTTACTTTCCCTTCCTTGGCGGGCATTTCCTTTACTTTCCCTTCCCTGGCGGGCATTTCCTTTACTTTCCCTTCCTTGGCGGGCATTTCCTTTACTTTCCCTTCCCTGGCGGGCATTTCCTTTACTTTCCGGTGTTTCAGAACAGAAACAAAAAATGCTTTTAGTACCCCGGTCTTAAGGGTTGGTGTACTAACAGCAATAGGCCCCTTGAACGATGGCCATTACCTCTTCAGGGAAAGCCCCGGGGCCTTTGTTCGGGCCTGTAACTATGAGTCCCGGGGCATTACCTGAAGTGGTAATGCCCCCCCCTGCTTGGGGCCTATTGCCTAATTCAAATTCTAGTTCTGTTTATTGAAAAATACATATGATAGTAAAAGTGAGTGCTCGTCACTATTTTGTTATTGTGTTATATATATTATAACTCACTTTCAAACTGACTAGGTATTTCACTGTAGCAGAGACTCCAAGAGCATTCAATTCCCTTTTGATCTCAAAGAGTGTCTCCTTACTCGCTAGGATATCTAGCTTCAAATTCCAGAATGGGAGAAGATACGATTCCCAAAACAGTCTTTCTCTGTTCAATCGCCTCATGGATCAACCTCTCGTGTAACACCAGTTGAAGTGACATCTGCGCCTCCTTCTCACCCTGATATAGTTCTCCATGTAACTAATGGTGTCTCAGACCACAGAAATGAGTTACCTGAGCCATTCAAGGTCACATTTGTGAAAACATATACAACCAAACTCACTCTAATGTGGTACGAGGACATTGTACACTTTATTTGGAATTTACTGTCTTTCAATTTTATTTATAATTACTAATGAGTGTTGTGTTATAGCCCTTCAAACATCAAAATGTTCACTAGTATTTACTTACAATTTGTGACTTGATAAATTAACATTCTGCTGAGGCACCAAACTTACAGATGATTAAACCAGCAATCTACAGAGATGCCAACAAATTCATATTTCTACAAAAATATAGCAAATGAAACCTCCAAAATACTCAGAAGATTTTCCTAACAAATAACATAGGCCTAAGAAGAGCTATTAAATAAAACATCTCCCACAAATTTGACTTAAATGAGAATTACCCATTTTCGTTTTTAACAATAAAATAGCTGACAGGCAAAGTAATAGATGAATTGTGATTGAAGGACTGATCTTCAAGCAACGAGCTTGACGATTGCAGTGCAAAGTAGACAACGAAAGGAGACTTGCTAAAACATATGGATTCATTGCAAACTGATTAAAATTATAAGATTGTAAATTCATATAAAATTGTACCTCTGTATTCTATTCATACCAAAATTGAGTGAGTTTAGGTTTTATATCTCTTGTAACTCTGTTGACCATAGCACAAACATTACTGTACTGCCCACTTCCCCCTTTGTTCTGGACTCGCCATAGAGAATATATTGGCAAGGCACATAATTCGTCTGTCTTCCCCTTTCTGGGGTACAAAAACAATTCTGTCAACACTCCTTCCATTGTTTTTATCAGCCACAGCATCCGGGGAACCACACACGCGTACTACTGTGTACCTCTTCCACTTTTCCTAGAGCTTAGAAGCCATTTTCAGAACACTCTCAATCGCACAGTGGTTACATTTGCTCTCATCAAACATGGGAACTAGTTCAGTAGTTTTATGTTCCAGTCCTAGGGGATGTGTTTCTACCTTAGTAAGTCTTTTCTCAGTCAGCAGTACTCTGCCCATCAAGACTTCCAATTTGTTGCCATGTTTTTGACTTCAAATTCAGTTTATTTCATATTTAACATTAGATCAGCCTGAAATGCATTAACTGGCCTGAAGATGGTTCTCCACTCTACTCTTTATTTGGGAAGTGTGACCAATACAAAACAAATAGGGCTTCACCTCCTTCTGTCATCACTCAAACATCCTGAAATTGTACTGTACCATGCCAGGATGGCTGCTAAGAATTCCACTAAAACAGTGGTCGGCATCCTTGGATTTCCAGAGGTATTGGACTACAGCCCCCATAGGCATGCCAGCATAGTAAATGGCAAGGAATCAAGGGTGCTGTAGTGTCAGGATTGAGAACCAGGGAACCAGACAACATGTCGGAAACAACCTCTAGGGCATTCCTGTCAGTTACCAGCATTACATGGCATGTTTCATAGCGGTTCTAGGCATTCCTACATGTCTTTTCACAAAAATCCTAATCCTCTTGCTCCAAGACTCTCTCTCTCACAGAAGCACTACACCTGGTGGTTGCCGTGGCGACTCTGGCGTCCATGGCATGCACGGGAGATGTTCCACTCGAGGGGCGGACGTAAGGTGAACACGTGAGTTATGGCATTTAAACTCTGATTTCCTGCTGTTCACCGCTTCTGATTTTGTAATGAATTGTGGCTTGCAACCTTTCATACCTTGAATTTACCTTATTACCAGACCTTGTTTCACGTTGCTTGGCTTTGCCTTTGGCTGCCCCTCTTGTACTTCGAGTGATCTTGAACTCGTTACGAACCTCGGCATTCTTACGGACTACGCACCTTGTTACTGAGTTTATTTCCACTGCTGCCCGCTCAACGCTGACCTGGACCATCCCCCGATCATTCTTCCCGCTACACTTCTGGACATTGGATTGATCTTGCACCGCCCTGACCCAGAAAGGATAAGGACTGAATTCGGAAATCTGATCCCTACCGCGATTGTCAACTTGCACTCTAGTGTACCTCCACCAAACCCTGCGCCCAGACTAGAGACTTCCACAACTGGCGCAAGTCGTTAGGCGTCCTCGTGCCATCGTGACAGGTGGAACAGAAGAAACTGGAGACTTTACTCTCACCGCTTAGGCGTCCTTGTGCCGTCATGGTTAGAACAGTTTTGGTGGAGTACACTGTTTGCTTTCTCTGGATTTTCGTGCCAACCACTCATCGTCATTGTCCTAGTCCAGACGGTAAGTCGAATCTCCTTTTATCTAACCTTGCCTCTCTATTCTGTAAACCTTCTTGTACTTATACTTCCCTTATCTGTGTTCTTAGACAGTATAGTACAATGGTACTTTCCATTGTACTAACAACTCAGAAGACGGTTTACTTTCTCCAACCTGGATTACCGTTTACCTCATTAAGGTTAGACATATGAATATTGTCCATATTCCAGTCACTGAATGTTCTCAACCTCATCTTTGCTGATTACAGTGTTCTATTTTTGTAGTAGTTCCTGGGTTTTCAGGCAGTGTACATCTTCCGATTAATAGACACCTCTACATGTTTATCACATGTAGAGGGGTACATTGGTAGGAAGAACTCTATGGCTACACTTCGAGTTCAACTACCCGGAATCTGACATGTAGTTCAAAACATCCTAAAACCCTCAATATGCAAGTATCTCAACTGTGGGCCCTGTTTCCCATGAATCCATGCTCTTTCTGCCAGTGTTGCCCCCACTAGTGCATCTTCACATCCTGATCCTACCACTAGCTTGCTAAATGCCAAGAAGCGTAAGTGGGGAGTAGCCACTTGCATTTTTACCCAAATAGGAATGTCTTCTCACTGCTTTCAAAATGTTTCTTTTACATTTTTATGGGCTGTCATCTTCAACCACGGTATCCAGTTATAATATCGAAAAAAAGTTGAATGCAAAAATGTCGCAAAAAATAATGTGGAAAAAAATTTGAATCTGTATTTTTTTATTTGTTTGTTGTTTTTGGGTTTAGCTAGTAAAAATAAACGGGGGATTGGTGGGGGAGCCCCCACATAATTTATTTTTTTTAAAAAACACATTTGAAATTTTTCTTTTCTACATTCTTTTTTTGACATTTTTGCAGTCGGCATTTTCACTATAAACCTAAAGACCTTAAACCACATATACCAGCTTCCTACAAGATGTTTTTCTCTTTGTTTTAATTCTCTTTATGTTTCAACCTTTATATTAGAGGCACTCCAACACTGGGTTGAGGAATCTAAAATCTTACATTACTCACAAACGGGTTTTTGTGCCGCTTCTGGCACGTGCCATAATCCTAGAGTTCTGAACTCACTAATTCGTGACACCTGGGAGACTGGTAAAAAGACACTGTACATCCTTTTTGTGGACTTTAAAGACGCGTTTGATACAGTGGACCGGCCCAGACTGTGGGATAAACTCATCAAATTTGGTTGCCCCTCTTGGCTTATCAGCATATTGCAGGGTCTGTATCAAGCTACAAAGGCTCAAGTCAGACTTACGGAAGATGGGGCTGTCACGGATATGGTAGAGATATGGAAAGGAGTCAAGCAGGGTTGTACCCTGGCCCGACTCTGTATAATCGCTAGATGTCTTATATGCCGGATGTGTTCACCACAGAGGTTGGGCGCTGTCCAAAGGTAGGGGGCTGCTCCCTGCCGTGTTTGATATATGCGGATGACCTTATACTCTTAAATTACACCTTTTCAGGTGTGAAATCTATGTTCATGGCACTTTGTAATTATGTGTCTCTTAATAAGTTAACCATAAATATGGAAAAGACTAAAGTCCTGGCCGTGTCGACAAAGAATGTGAAAAGACCAGTACTTAATTGTACACTCGGAACAATTGAGTATGTGGGCTCTTATCCTTATTTAGGGTTAGAGATTGATAGTACTAAAACATACAGGCAGATTGTGGAAACAAAAAAGTCTAAAGCCTGTAGCGTGACACATTCTATCTCGATTTGCTAGGGATACGGCGTGGTATTCCCTGGAAGGAATAATAACTTTGTATAGACAAAGTTTCTGCCCAACAGTGCTCTATGGGTTAGAGGCACTAGCAGTGGCCGATTTAACTTGGTTTGATATTTACCGGGCAACTTTTGGAAACAAATGTTGAGGCTCAAGCCTTCTGCTTCAATACAGTATATTAGACTGGAATTTGGCCTGACCTCAATTAAAGGTGAACTTTTGAGAAGACGAGGTCTGCTATATATTAAAACTCAAACTAACCCTAGATGTAAACTACTTAGTCTATTGGCGGGCCCTGGACAAGGAAAAGATCGTTTTGGCAGTCTGGTACATGGTTTCTTTAACGATTTGGGATGTTATCCCGACTATACAAGGGGCACATCCTATGAAACCCTGAATAGGGTTTTCTCAAATAAAGTTAGACAGTGGGACTGGGCTGCCAACTATAGACATGAGGAGTCCTTACATAGCTATATATATATTTGGCAGGGGTGATGCATAGTTACCTTCGGCCCCAAGTATACCTTAGGCAATGTCCGAATATAGGGGTGCGGGCATTTAGATTGCGGCTGAGGACAAATCAGCTTCAAATCCTTTCCTTAACTGGTCCACAGCTGGGACTCCCACAAAAAGATAGACATGGGGCCTCATTACGACCCTGGCGCTAAGTGGTTAGCGGCGCCGTAAAAGGCTGCGGCGCCGTTAAACACTTAGCGCCTTACTACGAGGTCCCTTTGCGGGACCCGACCTGAACGGCTGGTCTAGATCAGCCGTTAAAGTAGGGACCCTGAACGGCTGGTCTAGATCAGCCGTTAAAGTAGGGACCCGCAAAGGGACCTTGGCGCTAAGTACGGTACCGCACTTTGCGGTACCCTACTTAGCGCCTTCCCCAGTCCCATTGAGCCCTATGGGCGAAAATCGGAATGGGGAAGGGCCAATGTTTAATGGGGAATTACCGCAGCCAACCTTGGAATGGGGTGGTAATTCCCCATTGAACCATGGCGGATCCGTTACAACACGGCACCAACCATGGTGCTAATAGCGCCATGGTTTAGCGCCAGTGTTGTAATGAGGGCCATTGTCGCATGTGTCAGAACCCCGAATGCCTTGAGAATGCTAAACACATCTGTACAGAGTGCAGAATAAGGGGCCCTGAATATATGACTCCCTTAGGGTCTTTTGAGTACGGGACTATCAAAAGCGATGATTTCTGGGCCTACTCTCTTAATACGGATAGTCCAAAGGTGCACATTGCTATGTACCAGCTGTGGGCTATTACTAAAAAAAGGTTCGAATCGGTTGCAAGAATGAAGTGAATAGTAATGCGACTCTGCCTTTGGTTGTTTGTTTGCTAACAAGTGCTTTCTTTCAGCTACAAAACCATTATATTAAAAAATGCATTATACCATACATGTGTATGTGTCTTAATGAAATGATGTGTAGGTGCTTTGTATAGAGTTTGCTTTTAATAATGTGGTGTTTTTAATAACATGTTTTGAAATGTAATGCTTATCCATTTATGTTTTGTAAAGTTTCTTTGAAACTAAACAAATAAAGAATAATGATAATAATGTATGTTTAAGCTGGCACTTAAAAGGACATCGACCTTTGGGCATTCCTTGGATTGGAGGACCAGCGGGCAAGAGAGACAGGTAAAAGGTGGGGCAAGGACAACAGCAGTATGTTCAGAGTGGGAACAGAGTCTTGCCTTGCCACACCCCCCTTTCATTAGCAGAGAGCCCCACAGACCACCCCCCAATACAGGAAGATGGAATCCATTCATGTTCTGGAAGGTGGAAGTGAGAGGGGTGCAGGTGCCGGTCAGTGTGAGGGATGAGGGCGCGAGTAGCCGACATTATGCTCAGAATGTGGCCTATACTAGTTTGTAATGCACAGGGTGCAGGCGTCCTGATTAATTGTTTGCTCTCACCAGGGCTCTAATGATCAATAATAGAGTTTCAGCAATCGGGCCATTTGCTGAACATTTGTCTGCATGGCCCCTTCTACTTTCATTCTCCCAATCATTGTTTGCTGCCTTCACAATACGGTTTTCTGTCTGTACTGTTGAATGTCTTTTTCGTTTTGCTTCTGGGTTCACCACTCTGTCTAGCTGTGATGAATTGACTTCTGCCCTGAAGCAGTACAAAGGTGAGTAGAGGCTAAAGCGCCAACTCCGCCCTCACACCTCTACAAACCAAGAGTGAACCCAATGATAAAGGTCAAACAGGCACAGTAAAGAGAGATACCGCCTTCACCTTTTGGCCTTTGCACCGCCTTGTGTGTGCTGAGGGAAGGTTGTACTCTTAAGAGGGGCATGAATGTGAAACAGTAGCTACCCAAGTAGTGAAGTATAACAGTCAAAAATAAAGGAATGTCTCATGAACATTGTACATAAATATATATATATATATATTAATTAAACACACCATATGAAATAATAACTAAATAGGAAACACTACAAGAACCCACCCCTGACCCCTGGAGATAGAAAACAGAATATGCACAATAGCGATTTGCAGCACTCTGGGTAATGAGACAGAGGGAGAAAGGGCAATAAAAACCACAATGTTCAAAAAGAATATATTCTTGATTTCCAAGGGGGATTAATGTGACCTAGGCATTCTCTAGGACCCAAAGTGGAACAGGGGTGGGGGAGGGGGAGCAGAGTTGGCAGTTATCAGGGAATAATAACTTTGAAGTGTCTTGGTGGTTCAACAACGACCAACCAGGTTCTCTGTGTTGTTTGCTGCATTTTTAACTGAATCAAACCGCTAGTCGTGGTAGCCCAGCAGCAAGCAAATGTTGAGGTAGGGCCGGACTGAAGAAGGCTGTTTTTCGAAGTGATACTTAAGAGATGAGGGTCCTGGATGTCACCAGAGCTGGTTCGTCTGCCGAGGCTCAATGGCAGATGGACTGTCAGGATGCAGAGTGGGTTTGATTAGCTGTATTGGCTGATGAAGAGGCTGGTGGTTCAAGTGATGCAGATGCAGGAATGCTTCTTTGTTTGAGCAGGAGTAATTAAGGGCTTCAACTACTGTGGTGTTGCAGCATACTTGTTTAGAATGGCTGTGACTGTGGTTTGAAGGTCTGTGAGTGACAAAGGCAGCCCCAGAGGGTCCATTTGGTTCGAACAGTGTTGAACATGCTCAAATCACAGCTCATAGTGGTTTGGCAGAGAAAGTACATGAATCCTGGCTCTCAGGAGCTGTCAGTCTCCCTCCAGGATCTCAGGGACAAGAGTAGTCCTTTTCTCAGGTTCCCAAACACGGGAGAGGCAGGCGCACACCGGCAGGGGTCTTTCAGCACTTTGAGGTCCTGGCTACCAGTATGGCTAGCAGAGCGGCAGGGCTTGGTCCAGCAGCAGGTAACCCCCATTGTACTCTGGGAATGGCTGTGGGACTCATCTCCATTCTACCTTGGAGCACCTGTTTTCACCTCAAAACTATACTACTTTGAAAAAGACAGTTCTTCCAAAAGTGTCCAAAATATCGCCTTGAAAGTTTGAAGTCCAAAGAAGGAGTGGGAGACCCCTTCTTTTAAATGGAAAAGTCTAAAGGTGATTGCACAAAAATCAAGCCTGCTTTAAGGGTCCAATCCCTGTTCTTGGAACACATGGACTTTGCCTTCTGCCATCACACTCAAAGTGCTTTGCGTTAAAGAAAGTGGACGGTAGTGGAAGGATGAGAGGAAAAAAGAGAAAACAAGATGGTGGAACACTTGTGTATAGGTGTGCTATAAATGCCATATCATATCATATCATGTCATAACCTTCCTCCAGCTGGTCTATCCTCCATCTGTCTATGCTAACCTCATGCCCTTCCCTTGTCAATAGCATCAAAGGCCCTTTTGGCATGCAGCACCCTGGCGTGATGCTAGTCCTTTTGTGAAGGGTGTTCCCTTTGATTCCTGTTCCCAGGACAACTTCCTATGGAGTGGCTGACTCAATGGGGAGGGTATTACCTGCTTTCACAAAGGAACAAACAGAGACAATACCCAGGGCTACAGTATTGCTGAGGGCAGCAGATACATCCTGGCTGGGGGTAAAACACATAACCCCTCCACAGCTGATCTGGGCTCACAGGCCTTACACATATGTGTTATCAAATTGATGTGGCTTGTATAAGCATGAGAGGTGCTAGCCACTAAACATCAAACTCATGTATGGTTTAACATGACACCAGGATAACATTCTCATAGTTATGTGTTTTTTGGAGCAGGAGTGCATGCCTTAAATGCAGCCCCTGAGCTGTAGTGACTTTGGCTACCACTACATCTGTCAGAGGGCATCTTTGACCTGAACATACTCTGTGCCACTGGAGAGCAGGCTCTGCAATGAGGCTACTGGTGCGGTACACTATGCTTTTGGTATGTAGCATATGAAAGGGGGACTTGGTTAGCAGGTCACCCTTTCTGAGAGGGAATTACCTACAACATTTTAATAGGTCATAAAAATGAAAGAAACGCCAGGACTTCTACACCCTTGCCAGATGGCAATTCTTCACACTATCCTACAGTTAGTGGTATTGTCATTATCTGCCCACAGTAGGGCATTACTGCTAGTGGTAAATGATGCTAGTGGTAATTACCACCAATGCTGAATACAGCATCAGCAGCAAACATATTTTTATGTACGGAAGCTATATTAATACCTCCAGTTGTAAATATTCACCACCAGTGGTAATAATTACAGTTGGCCATCAAAATATAAAATTCAGAGAGAGAAATAGTGCCACCATTTACAGTTTATAAGACCAGCCAAGAGCGCATAATTGTATTGACGACTCCTACCAATGTTCCATGAGCCACTTCTTTTTATAATTGGGTTCTCTGATGATAATGTTGTTGCCATTGGTGGTAATGCATTTACACCCGGTGGTAAATACGAAGCACATGTTTCACAGTCATGCAGTATTTACCCCTGGTTGTAAATGGGAAGAGTATATTTTACAGTGAGGCAGTCTTTTCACCTCCAAAAGGTGGTGGGGTAGAAATGTGTTTTTCCTGTACCTGTATTTATCTTTCCTACCCTGCTAAGACTAGATAACGGCCACTTCAAATGGTCAAACTCTCGTCTTACCATTGGAGCAATTGCCTCAATATGTTCTGTATATGGTATCTAGGTACGTGTACAGAGCAGCCCTGTGGTTTGCAATCATTTCATTATGCTAACACCCAAAATGTTGGTCTAATGTTGAAATAATGATAATGATGTGTTATTTATATGGTGCCTTAATCCAAAGCGCTTTACAGAGCACATACTTACATATAATATCACCCAACTGAAATTGGTACTCATTTATCGACCTCGGAAGGATGAAAGGCTGAGTTGGCCTTGCCGGGATTCGAACCTGCGACCTGCAGATCACGCTAACATTGCAGCAGCAGTTAGCCTATTGGCCATTAATATAGGCTCTCTGGGAATGTACAATGTATCAGAGACTCCAATATGCAAAAATAAAAGAAGCACGAGCTGGGACTATTGTTGTCGGAAAATGAACATTTAAATCTCATAATCAAGTATTAATTGCACCCTATTTGGGAAGTGGACACATATCGGGCCTCATTACACGGTATGCGGTAACCATGGCGCTGTTAGCGCCATGGTTGCTGCCGGTATTTTACTGTGTCCGCCTTGGTGGATGGAGGAATTACCGCCCTACTCCAAGGTGAGCGGGGGCGGTAATTCCCCATTCACCAAGGCCCTTCCCCATTCCCATTTTTGCCCCCATAGGGCTCAATGGGAATGGGGAAGGAGCTAATTACGGTACCGCAAATTGCGGTACCGTAATTAGCACCAAGGTCCCTTGTAAAACCAGCCGTTAAAGTCGGGTCCCGCAAAGGGAACTCGTAGTAAGGCGGTAAGGGTTAACGGTCACCGGTAGCATTACCGGTGACCGTTAACCCTTACCGCCTTCCGTGTAATGAGGCCCATCATGTTTCCAACCACGGCAGAAAGTAATTCATGATCACTGCAAAAAAAATATAAAATTCATTACAGAAATGCTTGTGAACCAGTGGGCATAAGAAAGCAGAGAAAATGGTGTAAACTATAATGCTACTTCCTCCAATGAGCTCGAGAGAGAGAAATGTCAATAAGAAACTCCAAGAAACGAAGTGACCATTTCACTCTTACATTTGATGGGTGAAGTGGGCAGATAGCCTTCCACACACCAATTTAATGCACCAAACACACGAAGTTCCTAACACCTGAGAGCACAGGTAGATGCACCACATCTGTGTCTGGACAATAAAAAAGGGGACAGCGTGTCAAAACAAAAGTCATTAGAAAAAGCAATATAGCCGAGAGGGTGATAAAGCAAACAGATTAACCTGAAGCATGGATTACTTCAACATGACTTGAGAAAGCAATATCGACGGAGCCCGCAGGAAGGGACTGATTAATAACACAACCGAAAAAGAGAAAGGACAAGTCAAAAGATCCAATGAGCTGAAAATAGAACTAAGCAAATGTCAAGAGAGTCTTGATGAGTTGGAAAATAGGTCAAGGGGAAATAACATTTAATTAATGAGTTGGGTGAGAAAATGCTCCGAATATTTCGTAGACTGTGCTTGCACGGAAAGATGATCCCAAATGGCAAATGCAATCTCACCACGAAAGATTGCAAATCGTGACTAACACTGACTTCAAAGGCGTGGCCCCATACGGCATCAGTGAATGAAAATATAGTTCAACACAATGGCCCTCATTAGGACCTTGGCGGAGGACCATGGTGCAATTTGCACCATGGTCCATGGCGCAAAGCTGCCAACTCCGCCAAGGTGGTTGGCGGACTTACCGCCCCATGCCGACCTTGGCGGGGCGGTAAGTCCCCAATCCCCATTTTACCCTTCCCCATTCCCATTCTTGCCCCATAGGGTATAATGGCAGTGGGGAAGGCGTTAATTACGCCACCGTAAATTACGGTGGCGTAATTAACATCAAGGTCCCGTAGCGCCATGGATTTCTCCGCCTGCAAAAAGCAGGCGTAAAAATCATCCATGGCGCTACGGGAACTCGTAGTCTGGCGGAGAGGTACGCCATGCACTACGCCGGCGTAAAACCCTCTCCGCCAGGGTCCTAATGAGGGCCAATATCTTAATTGGGGTTCGAAGCTTCGGTCAAATTTTACTGATCAATTATATATTTTTGGAAAAAAAGGCAAATGGATATTGTGGATTGCTGGATTTAGAAACACACTGGGCCTCATCACGAGTTGGGCGGTAACGCTGGTGCTAATAGCGCTGGCGCTATCTGCCCTACCGCCAAACCCCCGGTGCTATTAGCGCCGGATCACGGGTTTGGCGCTAACGGAAGTCCCCATTCCCCACTGAGCTCATTCGGGAATGCCCCATTCCCCATTGGGCTCAATGGGGAATTTTCACGCTCGGGAAAAGCGCCGGCGGTATGAGCGCAAATTTTCGGCGGATTTCCCCCAGCTCAGAGCTGGGGAGAAAACCGCCGAAGCCCTGATTTGGCAGACCCTTAAATCCGGTGGTAATATCGATACCGCCGGATTTAAGGGTTACCGCCAAACTCGTGATGAGGCCCACTGATTGTTCCTTAAGTGGGGATAATGGGTGTATAGACTGCATTAATAAGGTGAGTGTGTTGTGGGGAAAGCAGAAAGAAGGAGGAGGCACGCACACACTTGAGGATGTACCAGAAGGTAAGAAATGGTGGTTTGAATGCTTAAGGGATTTTTTGGCTGGCTTCTAGATACAGATAGATAAAAAAAAGATGATAACAGCTGGTCAAATGGATTTAGAAAATTGGAAAAATGCATAAGGTAGATACAACAAGGTTATGGAAATCTTTAATTGTATATATGCAAGTGATGCTATTCTTGTCTATGGAGATGAGTTTTCATTATATATGAAAAGCTTTTTCTACCGTTTTATTTGTATTTATTTTAAGAATAGGGATGTTCATTTAAATCTGAAATTACTTACAATACCACATTTGCTGATGGTGAGTCATTCCCATGAAGGATGCCTCTACTTTAGTCTTGGGAGAATAGCTCAGGGGCAACGTGCTCGCCTTGGAAACAAGACAACACCGAGCACCACAGGTTCACTCCCTGGGTCTGCATTTAGAAACCTCTGGTTATTAGGCGCGTTATAAATAACCTATCATACCTATCAGATGTATACCAACCTCTGGGTATTAAGCGCATTATAAATGTATACTAATTGACCTTTTCACAATTGACCTAATTTAAAAGGTCAATTAGGACATATATGCGGGGGAAAAACCGCTGCAACCCCCCAATCAATCCAAAACTCCCTGCAACCCCCCATCCAATCCCCTTATATCATTTATAATCCAAAACCAACCCAATACATATATAAAATAACTAAAATAATATAAAGTTCAATTGTGCAGAAGGTCAATTAGGACCACTATAATTAGGTCAATTAGGACAAAAGGTCAATTGTAAAAGGTCAATTAATGTAATACCTACCTATCATATAAAATAGCACAACAATGAGAACAAGTGGAGAGCCTGTTTAAGAAAGTGTACAAAGGTGGGAAATATGCCAGGGCCAACAAAAAAATAGAAACAAGTGTCCAAGTGCTTCAAACTAAAGAGTACTATATAGATACACACAATAGCACGATTACACATCAGGAGGGAGTGCTGGGGTCAGGTAGGGAGGATGGTGGCAAGGGTAGGGGGATTTCCCTGTCTAGCAAGTAAGTAAAGTTTAAGCTGAGCTTTGAAGAAATCCTCAGTTGGGCTGGCTTTGATTGTGATGGGCAGAGGTTTCCAGTGGAGTAAGGTGAATTTGGAGAAAGAGAGGAGGCACAGGCAGGGCATGGGTCAGTGAGGTTCAGTGCAGGGTAGGGTTGGAGGGAACAAGATGGCGAGGAAATTGAGATACAATCAGACATCTACTGAGGAGCAAGACTATGGAAAGCTTTGCATACCAGGAGAAGGAATTTGAAAAAAGAGTGAATGTGCATAGACAGCCAAATAGCATGTTGTTGGTAGGCTGAAGATGAGTAGTATCTGGGTAGGTTGTAGAGAGCACTGGTAGCAAAGTGGAGGACTTTATCCAGAGGGAGGAAGGAGTAGAGAGAAAGGCTTGAGGAGTAATCAAGTTTGCTGGGCAGGAGGGTGGAGATTAGAGTTTTTATAGAGTGGTTAGTGAGAAAAGGACACAAAGAGCCAAGCATTCCGGAATGATGGGAGTGGCCAAGGGAACAAACATTGGGTGCACATGCAGGAGAAAATTGCTTTATGTTGTCAGAGACCTCCCTTTGCCAGAAGCATCTAGCAGGAGTATTAACTCTGACTGCTTTTTTTTAGGTATAATTAGTGGGATTCAAAAGCCTTCATGAAGCCCAGCACCATCAGTTGATGTATACCAGTTCCTTTACACTAAAGCCATTACACTTTTTTGATCATGTCCTTTTTTTCTCCTTTGAGAAGCTGTTCACGTCTTGCCTCAACCTTCAAAATGCTTTGAAGAGCATTGGTAGCCCTTTATGAATTCCAACACTGCCATGATGAATAATTCCCTTAGCTAGGAACCTGCGACAAGAGCCTTCAAGCAAGCTGAAGTCATTTTTCTGCTTTGACTAGTCTCTGGAGGTAAGTTCTCAATCCAATATTCAGCCAATGTCCCTCATGCCATTGTGCCAGAAACTATGGAGCATGTTGCCACCAGCTCTCTGACGGAATTTGTGGAATGTTCTAATGTTCCTGATTGACAACAGGTGTGCTATTGACTGGCTAAAGTCAATGTCAGTGCTGCTGTTGGTGCTATGTGACTTCTGAATGGTTGCAAGTGGCAATGGTATCTCTTCCTTGATTCTATTGGATCTATCTAATGCCTTTCTTATACCCAACCATATAACTATATTATATGGACTGTATTAGGTGGGAATGACTGCCCTTGAATGTTTCTACTCTTTTTTGTGAATTGCTGCCAACCAGTCACTATCTTATTTTTATATGAATCACATCTCCGTGTATGTTGTTTACATCATGGCTCCTCAATCTCTCATATTGTATTCAATTTTACATCTTCTGATTACCAGCTCTCATCGGATAATATAGCCTGCATTCCTATTCTTTTGCGAGATAACCGGACCCCGCTGTATATGAATGGGAGAAGAGTACAGAATCAAATCCCTGGAGTTTGTCCCTTCTTCCCAAGGGGGAGCCGCCCCATTTGGGACTGTGGAGGTGAGCCTGCTACTTGATACACTCTCTAGGGGACAGGGCAAGTGGGATCTCACTGGGGCCCCACATACAGGGTCGCTTTAAAGTGGATTGCTTGCTTTCTGACTTTCGTTTGTCACTGCCTCTTTATGCAACGCAGGGCCGATGTAGTCCTCCCTTCAATTCGAGTGAGGGACTCAAATACAGTGGTACACCAAGCCAGAGTTAGAGAATCCGCCAGAGAGCAGGAAGGTCTTGCCTGTGCTGATGCGCAACTATAGGGAATGCTACCAGTCACGAGATGACAGCCATGCAGTCGGCATGTCAGGTGGGGCCCCACAGCAGCCGGCAGGATGGTGGGCTCCAGGGAAACCAAGACTCCCGGAAAGGGGGGCACCTCGGAAGGACACAAGAGCGACCAGTCACACCAGGCAGATCCTCTGCTGATGCCGAAACCCAGCAATGGAAGAGGTGCCGTGGGACAACAGCCCAGCCTGTGTGAACTGAAACAAGATGAAGAACGCAGACCTGCAGCAGCAATACCGACCATCTGGAGCTCAGAGCAGCGCTTCTGGCTCACAACTATATGGCAGTACCGGATCAGTAGTTGGAGGGCAGTGGGGCAGCACCAAAGCCTCCTACGGGCTACCGATCTGACTACACCAGAAGGGGGTGGAAGTAGCGACTGACCACTGTTAGGGAGCATTTCTCTAAAGGCAACTTTCCCTCTATATTTGTTGACCGGCAAAACGTTTTGCTTTTTTTCAGCATCCTGACCTGACTTTTGCCAGTGGAGCACAGCCCTCAGCTGGGCTCCCCTGGGCTTTCACTCATTGTTACAGGGAACCTGACACGTCCTTCAGGCTGTCAGTACTGAGAAATATTTTTCTATTAGTCTTATGACTTTGTTGCCGCTTTTGTTAACATTTTATCATTGCGCAAACTAACTTACATTACGTCGCAATGGGGTCCTTGTGTTTTTTGGGCCCACATCCATTACTCAACTTTTGATGGCTGGACAATGTGTCTAGGAGTGAAATATTAGTATCAGAAGTTTTTTCATTTATTTTTGTAACTTTTTACAGAGCTATGCCGTGCTTACCGCGTGGGGCTCATGGCTGTGGCTAGGGTCCATCATGGCGTGCCACAAGGTATTTTGTCTACTCCTTTGGCCATTTTGGCTGTTGGCCTTCCTCCTGATCTTCATGACCCAGGACTTCCTTATTTGGGCATGCAGTTGCCCGCGAAAGAACATAAGGAACCGACAACCCAAATACCCCAGGAAGGGGTGACAAGAGTGCCACGCACATCAGTCGGAGTGGGCACAAAGTACATACGGGACTGACAACCTGAATACTCCAGCAAGGGTTGCAAAGAGTGACCGAGCAAACCAGGCTCAGCAAGCCTGAAGCCCACGCAGGGCTAATGATTTGACTACCCCAATAGGGGATAAGAGAAGCATCCAACAAAACCAGGGTGAGCAAGCATGTAGCCCACACAGTGCTAACGACCTGACTATCCCAGGAGGGTATAAGAGAAGCAACCAAGCAAACCAGGTTGAGCAAGCCCGAGGTCGACATGGGGCTAAGGATTTGGATACCAGAGGAGGGGATAAGAGAAGCAAACCAACAAAACCATGCTCATCAAGCCCGAAGCCCACCCGGGGCTATCTAGTTGAATAGCCCAGAACGAGCTTTGTTTTTGTTGGACACATCAGTATCCCCCCATAGGGAGAATCCATTCCAGGAGAAGGGATAAACTAGGAACTCTACGGACTACCTGACGAGGACATTGTTCTGACCTCGAGTAGAAGCTGAGAGGGATTTATTTTGTTTTGAACTGTCATACAGAGTCAAGGAGGGAAATGAAACTGTAAGAACTCCTTGGGCGGGGTCAGAAAACCAGCCACCCCTTAAGAAGTTAACCAACAAGGAGTAACTGTGTCCTAAACTGGTGCTTAGAATCTTTTGGTCTTTCTTTGTATAGTGGTAGGATAGTTGGTATGTTAATTTAGTTTTGGACAGAGGAATGCATTTTTTTGTATGACATCCTGACGAGTACCTGTTTTTGTTGTTTTCTAGCCTAGGGAATCCATCCTAAGAGTAGGGTTTAAAGCAGGATTCACTTATTTATTTAAAAAGGATACTGTTCAAACACGTCCTTTTGTCTGTCTCCTATCTCAGACATACCACAGTACCTAAAGCGAGTACTTGTCATGCCTGCCTCATTTTAACTGATGGGCGAATCTGTTAACGCTGGCTAAAAGTCAATTCAGACACAACTGAAATCCGACTAGTTGTAGGTATCCACAACCTCTGGGGTCCTAGTTTTTGGTTCCCCAACATGGTCCTGTTCTTCTCTCCAGCCTTCTTCTTAAACCTATGTGCTTTAATCCAGATGTCAACCTTTTATTAGCCTGTCAGGTTGCTGCTGCTTCTAGCTCCTGCTTTCCATTTTCTTCTCAAGCACATAAACAATTAATCAGACAATACATGATTCAAACAGATAAGAACATTCTTGTTCATGTAACATCAAAAGGAAACTTTCCCCCTTCTACAAAACCCGAGGTGACTTAAAACAGTGAGAATGCATTTAGAGTGATCATACAATTTCATAATCATGGAGAGGTGCATAAAAAGAGAAGTCACTCTTAAAACTATAGCATTTTGCGCAATATCTCTCTGTATATGTGAAATGCAGCAGCTTTATATAAAATAGATACTGCACCATATTTATAGCTCAAGAATTGATCTGTTGCTATGCTATCCATGCTTGAGGCTAGGGTAGCATAGCCTTTTACATACTGGTCCCTCAACCTGGGATAGCTGGTAGGTAAATGGCGCGTGCCTCAACCTCATCCACACAAAATCGTCAGAGCCTTTTCTCGTGCGAGACCCAGGTCTAGCGTCCCACAACCTCTCTCGTGGGGAGAATAATGAACCACCGATGGTTTAATTAAATAGGTGCAAGGGGTATAATGGATAAAACCCTCTCTTGAAAATGCAGCAAGGCTTGTCTTATTGTGTAGCCTGCCGAAATTATTATTCACATCCCAGACATCAGTATTGTTCATCAATTCCTTCACGTCTGCGGGAGAAACAATTAAGTCATCAATGTTTACATGGATTTCATCCAAGAATTTCAAGTTGGATACACGGAGAACCTGGAGATAGAAATTAGAGGTGGCCCGAAGATAATGCCCCACATTAAGGCCTTTCAGGGAATTTGAATTGAGGTTTTTGGAAAGGAGGGGGACCACAAATGTACTGCGTTGGAGTGACCAATTACTCTCAGGAATGCAAGACCAACTCCAATCGTAATGATTCGACGGGGACCAACATAGGGACTCCCAAGATGGTGCGTAGGATCGTTCCCTCCAAGGTTTCCAGCCACTTAATTTTAGGCTCTGTGATAGCCACAGTGCCATACAGAATTCCCAGGACAATACTGGTTCTATACACCAAAATCAAGCCCTCAATGTTACATCCAAGCTTGCTACTTACAAACTTCTTAAGGGTCCACCATTTTTTCAAGACCCTAGACATAATAAAGTCTCGATAATAAGCGTTATTAGGCCAGTCTTTCATAGGGACACCAAGATATAGGTAGATCTCTAACACGTCAAGGGCCACTTCACCCAACTTCTACGAATAGCATTTATTTTTTCTTGCACTGATACCAAAAATGACAATCTTGGTTTCGCTGATGTTAATGGCTAGGTTATTTTGCTGCGTGTAAGATGCAAGAGCATTAATTGAGCGTTTGAGGTCTATAGTGGTGCGATCCAGCAGCACTGTGTCATCTGCGTAACCAAACCATGATACTGGATCACACCCCAACGCCAGAAGGAAGTTTCCCACTGTGCCAACCGCCATGACCATGTCAGAGGTATGCAGATTATAAAACAAGGGCGAGAGAATGCATCCCTGCTTCAGTCCGTGGTTGGTAGACATAGATTTGGACACTAGCCCACCCTGATTCATAAGCACCACAACGGTATTATTGGAATAGAGCTCCCATGAACACATTTAAACTCACAGAAGGGGGCTACATTGGCTTCCCATCCAAGACCGCATTAACTTTAAGGCAGGTACCATCATCCACAAATGTGTGTACGGAGAAGCCCCTTCTTAACTGAAGACGCTGGTCCCACAGTATTGCCGACCAGAGTACTACGCTCCGCTAACAAAACACAGATTGTTTGTCCCAGGTTCAAACAGGAGATGGTCCTCAGCAGATATTTTCAGGTCAAAGTGGCTACATTTTGGAATTCACTTCCCGCCGCTATGACTCTTGTCCATAACCCCCAGACCTTCAGAAAAGCCCTAAAAAACCCTGCTATTTGCGCAGACCTATCTTCCAGCTAGTAATCTTGTCCTGTTTTTTGTGTTGGTTCTGCTTGTGTTTTTGTCGCGCCCCGCTTCCCGCGGGCTGTTTGGCGCATAATAAATAAATAAATAATTTGGTATACCAATCTAGAGTCCATGCTCCAGCCAGTTAGCTTGGTCCGCAGACAGTCATGCAGCAGTGTGCCAAATGCTTTGGTGAAATCCACAAAGCAGGTAAGTCACTTTTTCACCTCCCCTGTCAGGCATCAGCAATAAGTATTTGGAGGGCACAGATGTTAATAGCAGTAGCATGATCCTTGCAAAAGCCAGTTTGAAAAGTATTTATCAATCCCCTCTCCTCAGCCCAAGCATTCATCTTTTTCAGTAGGAGGGTGTTGTAATGTAATCTGAGTGTGTAATGGTTAATGTTTGCATATAATTATTCTGAGCTCTGTGTTCTGTGGGCTCAGATCATTCTTATTTACTTTTGTACATTCTGAAAATTGTCAGTTGAAGTTGGTGTTGCTGAGAAGGACACTCTGGCACTCTGATGGGGGTCACTATATTGAATATCTTAATAAATCCTTTAGTACGAGTTCCGTTGAGTGTCATCTGTCCTTTGTAACAATGGCAACGAGGATGGGATGGTGGTAAACAGACCCCCAGCTGTAAAAAGGACACTGATCCCGCTCCACTTTAGTTTAGTGTAGAAGCGGGCGACGTGGGACGGTGAAAGGGATCGATGCCGCTCCACTTTGGGCAAGTGTAGAAGCGGCCGACGTGGGACGCTCATTCCAGTTCGCCTCTTTCATCAAGTAAGTGCCCCTGGCGTTTCCGCGGCCATCCTGTACCTCAGTGTGTCCCTCGAAAGACCGCTGTGAGCAATGCGGCTCACGTCGGTTTTGTTGTGTCCACAGCCAAGCCTGGGCCTTATCGTATATAGCTGTGTAGAGACGCGGCCACTTTTGACGATTAAACAGCTGTGCCAGAGCGTTTTGTTCGTCTGCATGGGCCATCGGTAATTTTTATCAAAGGTGATGTCAATGCTGGATACAAGAAGCAGCATAAACATGTCAAGTTGATTCTCCCAAACTGGTCGTGACACCAGGGGCAGGGACATTTTCAGATTCAACATGTTTTAAAACTGCAGCAAACAGTGTTGAATAAATATCACAGACGTCTATTTTCCTTAGTGTGCGCCAACGTGCAGGTTCAAGGCCTGCGTTTTCAGTAATTAAAGACACAGGTTACCCAGGAACGGCATTAAACACTACGGAGCCTCATTGTGTCACGTCAGTGAGCTTCAGTGAAGATTTCCATATTAATGGACAGTAATATTATTTCCTTAGAAAGCTACAGAGTGTGTAATATATTTTCTCTGCCATTGTCTGGAAAGACAAATAATAATACATGGCTTTGCCGGGCATAGCTGGCCCTCCAATATTCATGCCCTCACCTGGACCAGTCAAGATTTTGTGGGCCCAATGGCACAAGGGTTTTATGCATTATCTCAAGGCAGCAGGTGGTAATTCATAATCAAATGATAGGAAGCTCGCACTATTGCTGCACTTTTTAGGTTACGAGGGGCAAAGGATTTATGAGACACTGCGCCAGCCACCTGCAAATAGGAGTGGAGATGCGGTGAATGAGTTTGAAATTGCTTCGATTAAATTGGATATCCATTTCAATCAAAAGGCAAGCACAATATTGGAAATATTCAATTTTCGCACCCAGGTTCAAGAGCAAGGAGAATCCTTGGAAGAGTACGTAACTGCTTCATGACATTTGGCTTTAACATGCAAATTTCAAGAATCGTTTCATGAGCACATTCGAGACCAGTTTATGATTCACTGCAAAGCCAATATAATTCGTGAGGAATTGTGGCCGAGAGATGAGCCCAGTCTTGATGAGGTGTTGAACATAGCAAGACGGGTAGAACATTCTCTCGCTTGTGTAGCAAAGTTATCTAAGGGAGAATCAACTCACTTCAAGGATTATAAAGTGGAGATTTTAAATGTGGTACAAACAGTAGAAGAAGAGGAAAGGACAAGCAGGTGACTCGTGCTGTTCCAGAGGATAAAAGAAGATTAAATAATGCCCAAAAGGGAGAGAAGAAAGATGAAAGACTATGAGCCTCATTACGAGTCACCCGGTATGGCAAAGGATTTATGAGACACTGCCCCAGCCACCTGCAGATAGGAGTGGAGATGCGAGTCACCCAGTATGGAAATAACGGTGGCGGCAAACCCGCCGCCACCGTTGTTTCCATACAAGGTGATCTCGAGTCCTGCAGGAGGAGGTGTCAGTCCCGCCAGGTCTGACCCGGCGGGTTTACCACCGCCCGCCTACAGGCGGACGTGGAAACATTGGCACCATCACGAGATGGTGCCGGTGTTTCCATGGTCCCTATTCCCATTGATTCCTATTGGACTTAATGGGAATGGTCCTATTGGACTCAATGGGAATGGGGATTTACCGAATTCCGCCTCCGGAATTCCCTGGTCACTGGGGTTGTTTTGCCCTGGTAATTCTGGGAATCACGGAGGCGGAATGGTAATACGAGTCCGGCAGTAACCGAGCTGGAAAAACTGGCAGGTTACCGCCGGACTCGTAATGAGGCCCAATGTTTTCGTTGCGCGAGTTGTTCACATTTTGCTTCTTCAATAGTATGTCCTGGCAGAAGAGCTATATGTGAAAAGTGCAAAAGAAAAGGGCATTTCGCCAACTGCTGTAAGAATTACTTGTCTGGCCCGTTTAACCAAAAAAAGGTTTTATATGTTAACGATGAAGATGAAGCAAGGTCATCGGAGGAAGAGATTACACTTCCAACCCCTAATGTTATTATTAACACAGTGAATGTTGTGTCCAATGGTGAAAACGAAGATGAATGTGAACTCCCAGTTCCTACGGTGTGTGTGAATGGACACATGATATGCATGATGGCTGATTCTGGATCGAAAGTTACCCTAGTTTCAAGGATGGTGTTTGAAAAAGATTTAGAAGGTGATATTACAAAGTTCTTGGAACCAGACATAAAACCGGGGGTTATAACAAGGACAAGATTGATTTGTTAGGTTACGCCATGGGAAAATTTGATTTCAAGGGTCGTTCCTGTAACGGGAAGATATATGTTACGAAGAAAGGCTAAACCTTGTTGGGTTGGAGAGAGCAAAAGAACTTACAAATTAAACTGGATCCCAACGAGTTAGAGCAGGTGTTACAGGTGTCAAGTGCACCCATATCAAGTTATCCGAAAGTTTTTAGCAAAACATTGGGAAAGATAAAAGGGGTGCAGCACCAGATAATAGTAAATAGAGGAAAAACACCTGTTGTTGCCAAATTAAGGCCAGTTCCGTTAGCTTTACGTGATGGAGTCAAAAAGGAACTACAGAAATTGTTGAGGATGGGTGTGATAGAGAAGGCTGGAGGTGTGGAATGGATATCACCTGTGGTTGTTGTCAAGAAAGGGTCTGGTGATTTAAGACTGTGTATTGATATGCGTGAATTAAACAAATGTGTTTTGGTGGACAGACACCCGTTGCCAAACATGTGTGAGATGCTGACGAGTGTTGGGTCTGGAAAAGTGTTCAACAAACTTGACATGGCTTCTGCGTATCACCAAATTGAACTAGAGGAGAGCAGTAGAAAACGTACTGCTTTTGTTACCCATGAAGGAGTTTATCAATTTAAAAGAATGCTGTTCGGGCTGGCATTGGCCTCGTCAGTCTTTCAAAAAGTGATGCACCGTTGATTAGAAGTATAATTACTCTGGATGCCAGTGAGAGCGGGTTAGGTGCTGTACTTTCGCAAAAGAGTGATGACGGATGGAATTGGTAATTGCCCATGCATCCCGTGGTTTGAAAGGGGCTGAGTTGCGATATTCTCTTTTAGAGAAGGAAGTGTTAGCTTGCTATTGGGCGGTTGAACGCTTTAAGAGTTTTGTATGGGGAACTGATTTTGTCATTAGGACGGACCACAAACCTTTGAAAGTGATATTTGAAAATAACGGCCTGGATAAAGTTTCTCGCAGGGTGGCTGGATGGGTCACCAGACTACAATGCCATAGATTTTAGATGCAAGTGATCCCAGGTAGGGAGAATATTTTGGCGGACAGTTTATCAAGAGTGAAAGTAAACAATTGTGACTCATTGGATGATGTCGAGATGGAGATGGTGTTCGTGAACTCCGATGGTATTGTTTCTAAGCAGGAATGGCTGGAAGAAGTGAAGAGAGACGATGTTTTGAGTAAAGTGATTTTGTATGGGATGTCTTCGGTATGGCCTAACAAAACGGATTTGGTGGACGGGGTGAAACCATTCTGGGAAGTGAGAGATGAATCGTCTGTGTCAGATGGCATTTTGTTTAGCTGGGAACGAGCAGTAGTTCCTGAGGCTATTTGTTCCAAAGTAATTGATCTAGCTCATGTAGGTCATATCGGTGTGTCCAAGACAAAAGGAGTTTTGAGATCGGATTACTGGTGGCCGGGTTTTAACAGAGATATGGAGAGGTGACTGAGTGAGTGCCATATGTGCATCAAATCCGGCAAAGGTTTAGAAGCAAGAAAGCAGCCATTAGTAGATGTGGGAGTGCCATCGAAGTGCGGAGTGATTTGGCCATGGACATTTTGGGGCCAGTTGATTTAGGTTATGGTAGGGGCAAATTTGTGGTGTTGATTGTTGATCTGTTTTCTAGGTGGTGTGACTTCAGAGTTGTAAGGGAAATTTCAGGGGAGAGCATGGAGAATGTTTTGCAAGGGATATTTGCCAATGAAGGTCTCCTGGAAAGTATTCTTACTGATAATGGCACTCAATTCACAGGAGGGTGTTTCCCTAAATATTTTAGCAAATGTGGGATAAAACACAAAAAGTCTGCCTTATACCATCCTGAGACCAATGGGGTTGTTGAGAGAATGAACCGTTGTGTTTTGGAAAGTATACGTATGGGGCAGGAGTGTGGGTTCAACAAGATGGTGACTATTCAAAATAGAATCTGGGCAATGCGGATGGCACCCCACGCATCTACTAGGTTATGTCCTTTTGAATTAATGAGGGGACGCAAACAGTACTCCAAAGTAAGTGCTCCATGATTGGGGAGGGGCAGGGAGACTGATTTGGTTGTGGTTGAAGTGAGGAGCATGCTAAAGGAGAAGAAGAAGAATTGGGAAATGTGCCAGAATGAAAGGTGAGGCAAGAAGGAGTTGCGTGTAGAATGCGGGGATTGGGTGAGAATCAGGAAGGGCGTTGTTAAGAAAAAGGGAGATCTCTTGTATTCAGAGCCTGTCAACGTAGTGGCTGTGCTGAAAGGAGCTGTGCAAGTTGTGGGAGGCCAAGTCTGGAATAAGAACAGAATTGCAGTAGTTAAGAGGAGTGGGGTGTGAAGAATTGATCTCGGTTGTCGGAATGTTCAGATGTTTCTATTTGTTGCGTTATATAAAAAGGGGAAGATGTGTTGTAATGTAATCTGAGTGTGTAATGGTTAATGCTTGCATATAATTATTCTGAGCTCTGTGTTCTGTGGGCTCAGATCATTCTTATTTACTTTTGTACGTTCTGAAAATTGTCAGTTGAAGTTGGTGTTGCTGAGAAGGACACTCTGGCTCTCTGCTGGGGGTCATTATATTGAATATCTTAATAAATCCTTTAATACGAGTTCCGCTGAGTGTCATCCATCCTTTGTAACAGAGGGTTACAAAGATTTCTGACTACTGTCTAGCATGGCCAATAGTCGATAATTTGGGGTCCATCTTATCCCCTTTCTTAAAGACAGTGTCCTAGACAGACTGCCTCCAGCTGCCAGGTATTTCTCCCTAATCAATAATACTATGATAAAGACACAACAAGGTGTTTGCCCAGGAGATTGTATTTGCTTTAATTAGCGTGTTAGCAATTCCAACAGGACCTGGGGCCCTGGAGTTCTTCAAACCCTTAATGATGTGAGAATGTCCTCTACATAAAAATGTATAAGGCCTTCCAGTAATGGGCGAGGAATGCATATGGAGTTATTATATCGTTCATTGTAGTATAGAGTTTTTATAGCAGCTATCCAGCATGACTCAGAGATGCAGTTATCCTCCAAAGGCGTTGTGCCTGCTGAGTATGTCCTAATCATGGACCAAAACCTCTTATTGTCGTTGGTATGCAACAGATTAAAAGAGCTGCATCCAGTTGGCACTGTGCAGAGTAGCCTTGTGAGCCTTTACACAGTTTTTGGAGCGAGTTTGTATGTTCCTTTTCAGTCTGTCCTTCTCCATAATGGAAAGCACATCATTCTTTTTAATCTGGGTGCAGGTCAGTTGACGCTCCCTTTTCCTGTTGTGTATCAACATGTCAAAGGAAGGCCGCGCACGCCTAGCGCTTCCTCGCTTCCCACTAGTGCATTGAAACGCATCCTTCACAGAGTCTAACATTAATTTGAAATCCCATTTGTTATTAGGTAACCATGTTGATATAATCTGCTCATTATTTAGAATAATGCTGGTCATAGTGTCAATATTTCTCTCTGTCCAAATGAGACCGTTTCCCTGCTAATTTATTGTGGCTCTCGAGTTGGCATAATGCAAATTCTGAGGGGAATCTAGCATCCGCGATCACTTCAATATGGCATGATCACTAAGGCTAGTATTTTTCAAAATAAGGTCCCCACACTTCGTTTTAGTCCCTAAATCCATGAAAACATAATCCAAATGAGAAGAAGAAACTCCATTGGACCAGGTGGGCTCAACTAGTTCACTATCCGGAGTTCCTACGTTCAAACATTGGCGATCGTAGGTATCTATCAACACTCTCCATTTTGAACTTCTAGGAGTATGCTTGTAATTTGCACTAGTAGCCACTGAATTATACTAAATTTCACTAGCCAGTGCTAGGTGGTCCATCAGCGTCAGTGAATTAAGGTTACCAGTCAGGATTACTTTTCCACAGGGGTTTGATTCCAACCATAGTCAATATCTTCTCAATTACACTCTGCAAATCATGTAAACTAGAACCTTCTGGGGGATGGTAAACATTCATTGTTAAAATCAGGGCTCGAAGGCACTTTGGGTCACTAACAAATGGTCGGGAGTACATGGGAGGAAACAGAGCCAATGGCATAGGGAGTGAGATTAAATTGCACCCGTGCACCAGTAGCAAGGCCCCCGATTGGCCTATCTCTCAACCTACTGATTGCATGACGGCATAATATTTGATAGCCGTCAATGTGAAAATCTTCCTTCAGCCAGGTTTCCTGTAACTTAAACATGTCACTGTCCCTGATGTGTGAGAAACCTAAGGGCTGAGCAAGAAATGAGCAGTAGCCCCTGGTGTTCTAACACAGCTAGGACAGATCTGACTGAGCATGTACTGGTCACTTATTCCTGTTTACACTTAGAGTTTCTGACACCCAATTCACCATTTGTCTCTGCCCCCTAGTCATGGGCTTATTACCATCTATCACTGTTCGCAGGATTGCTCTATCAGATGCAGATTTGCCCATAAGAGTGCCTTATGCATCCGTCAATACTCTGGTTTTGGTCTTGTTTCCAGTAGTAAAGGCTGTCACATGCTTTCTACAGCCCGTGAGCACAAAACCCAATGCAAATGGCTCTGAAGTGCATGTACTAAGGAGTGCCATACCAGCTGGAAAAATAAATTCAATAAGAGCCCAGGTTGTGCGGCTATCAACCGTGGGTATGTGGATCATATCTTCTGAGCACAGATTATTCAGACTAGATATTCTGGACCACCGTTCAAGTAATAGAGTTTGATTCAAAAAGGGCATGTTTCATCCCGGGTTGAGTTCCTCTAATTTGGCCCACTTCCCAAATGGGAGCAACCCTTCTTCCTCACTATGATGCTGATTATTTAAGCGAGGGGTCATAAAAGCATTTGATGCTATGTTACTAGGAAGTTGAGCAAACAATTTCCAACAGTACCGGGGCACATTTGTATCCCCTCAAAACGTCAGGAGCCATATTCGACTTACAAAAATTCCTTTGAGTGGTCTGTGGTTCGTAGAAGGGTCCGGATGCCCACTGGGAAAAACTTAAGGGCTCCTTTAATACATTTGGCACTATCCAAATAAGTGCCAAGACCTCATGTTGCACTTGAGGAACTTTCCATACATGATCAAGATAATTTGATGCAAAACACATGGAAGAGGGGTCTATCCGAGAGTCAACCCAGCAAGAGACAGTGGGTCCGGATATGCCTGAATTTGACAAATAGGATGTAACCGCATGAAGGTTTTGCAAATGGGGGGCCGGAACCACAATGGCCACTCCATCATCACAATGATGTACATGTCGCCCATTTACATCAATGTCGACCTGCAAGTGCCCAGGGTGCTCAGCAGAGTGTACCTCCGCGCTCACGGTAATCTGAGCACCCGGATGGACCCAGGCATCAAGGGGACATCGTAAGTGCACCCTTCTAACAGTACCATCTCCCTGTTCTCTAAAGGCACTCCTAGGAGCCTCAGCAGTGGAATTAGATGTAAACAGTATGCAATCCTGATGTTCAACAACATGAGTGTTGTTGTTTCCAGAAATGTGTACCACCTATTTGAGAAGATTCTTCTGTGGGTGTTTGATTTGCTTATGCCTAATAGGTCTAGGGGGACATGTGTATACCACCAATGGATTTCCACGCCTAGTTTCACAAGACAGAAACCCTACCAAGGCAGAGAGGGAATCAGGTGAAGAAGAAAGGGGTGGGCTAATCGCCAGTGGACCCTGTGGCTCCGAAGCCATGGGAGACAAGACAGGGAGGGCCAAGGGGGGAGAAACAATTTCGAAGTGTTTAGTGGTCGTTGGTAAAACATTACTATCAGACTCTATACTATTCTTCAAGATCACATGAACAACTTTTGTCAGTATGAACTCGAGTTCCCGCTGCTCTTCTGCAATACTAGAACATAAAGACATCAGCGACTCAATATTTCTGAAAATAGTGTTCAATGAGATAGATGGAGTGTAGATCTCGAGTTCTTCTGCGAAGGAGAAAGCCTGGGATATAGTTATACTCCCAGTTTCACTGGTTGAGTCACAGTAAGATGAGTCCGAAGAAGATAGAAGTCTTTGAAGGTCAGGCGTGGCAGAGAGTTGAGTGCCAATCATGTTATCCAGTCCCCCAAGGCTGCTGAGATGTGTTGCTGGGTGCCACCCAGAGAATGTCTCTGCAGTCCAATACACATTGTAAGCAAATAGGTATCATTATCAATAGAAGGCAGTCCAGTCAATGATTTCTCATTAGGAGATACCTGTGTGGGAGACTTATTCACCTTCTCATACACATAGCTACATCACACATCACAACTCTCCTAGTTCCAGTGCCCTCATACCATATACTAAAAGAGAAGGAAGGTGGGCAGCATTTCCTGTTGTAACCCCCAACTTTTAAATTCTCCCGCCTTCACCTAGGGACATCCAGGATCATGAACCTTTCAGGAAGACCCTGAAAACGTGACTTTTTTTCACGTTTTTGCTTCTCTTTATCTTCAGTGTCATTAGAGGGTACGAGAATTTTATAAACCACAAACATAAACTTAAGGTACTGATAGACTTTAGTGAGGAGCTTAGTGAGGTAATGTGTTTATCTAAAATATTTTTCATCCTAAGCGGTAGAGTGAACCTATCACAAAATTAATAACGAAGAAAATCAAGAAAGGAAAGTCAGATTTGTATATGAAATCAGGCCTATAGCGCAATGTATGCCAACTGGCTGCAATATTTTCTGATGCCAGTGCCCTGAAGGGTGCAGAAGAGAATCTGAGTTTATGTACAGTTAGTTGTGGCACCAGAGTCATTGGGGGATGGCATGGATACACTGTGGTTCACCCTGCATGTGGGAAATTGTTTATGATAGTTACTGCCACGTACGTGCATGAATAGGTAGCCTTGCTATATGGCCTATGCAGGTCCAAGTTATTGGTTGATCACACTTAATGTTTACTTATATATACTTTTTTGTAGAGTGATATTTGTCCCCTGACGAAGACGTGGTGACACTACACCAACATGTCGAACCAATCAGTGCTGAAACGGTTTTGGATATGTGGACATGTTCTTTTAAACAGCTACTAAAATCTGCTCCAAAAAAGACACAAAACCCACTTTTTCTTTATATTGTTTATTAGTTGGTGTTGATATGAAATGTTGTTCTGTGATTTGTATAAATGTGAATAGATAGTTGTTGATCAATGGATGATTTTGGATAGATTATCTAATTGTTGTGTCGGAATGATTTGTGTCACCTGTATTTTATAGTTGTGATTTTACCTGCATCTAATTGTTGTTCCATTTTTGATTCATTCATGATTTATTTCATTAATAATTATGAATCATCTTAATAAATATTTTTGATACTGATTTATAATATGATGTTCTCTGGATCTCCTTTCTGCCAAAGTAATTATTCTCTATGTACCATTACCACGTTCAATATGACCTGTACAGTGAACAAGGTTGGTTGTCAAGGAACAGCAACGTTGGTTATGTGATATCATACTGGTATTGCTATCCGATAAGTGCTGTTCTACCAACATAATTGCGAGACCAGTACATATGCAATGTTGTGAGGTTACTGTTATTTCAGTCGTCCCACTTCCTCGTCACAGTCCTTACACAATAAGGCAAGGTCATGTTCACAAAACAGGCCGACCACTAGTCCCATAAAAGCAATACAAATTGGCAGGAACCCACCAGCAGTAAATAGTTTCCATTAGCAGGACCATCACCCATAAGTATTCTTATTTTGCCTATCAGACATTCGATGGGGGGGAGGGGTCAGGTGATGGGCACGCGCACCATGGTTCCCATTTTTGCTGTCTTATCTTGTGGGGAAAAGGATAGTTTGGGGCAGCGTTTTTCTGTTTGACTCCCTTAGGTGTACAGCATAGGTATGACAGACTTTGGGACGTTCACTATTTACCAGTAAGTATTCGTTTTACATCATGGGTGGTCGAGCATGGCTTGTCCAGTGTCCCAATAGAGTCTAGGCTAGGGTACGTCAGCATTTTTGCCACTCTAAACATGATGTTGCAGGTGGCCGAATAATCAGAGACAGGCAGTGATTCTGTGCATGTGACATGAAATCTGTGATCTTTAAATCAGGACCTGGACCCTGATGGCTTGAATCGGTCAGGTAGGCTTTTCTTTTATTTATTGAATCTACTTGAGCGATAGGTGTCAGGTGTTCATGGGTCTCCTTCAGGTGGCTGTATTGGCCCCTCAAGGACAGGATGAAAGGTTTTCAGGTTTCACTAAATACTATTTTCTGTCTCAAACGATGTGACTTAGAGGGGGGGGGGTGTTATATGCCTTAGCATCCATCCCCTTTCCAACTCCCAATAAGGAGTATATAGCGAAGGGGCCACAGTAGCTCTGCTGGCTCACTTCACACTAATCTGTTGCTTTTTGGGGTTTAGCTAGTGAGAGCTTTTGCCCTGTCCTTGAGCTCTTGCAGCAGTATCTAGAGGGGCCCTCCTGTTAAACGCCCGCTACATGATGCATACAGTGTGCATTGTTGTGGAAGCTCTTTTATAGTGTCAACATGTAGTACAACTGTGCAAGTTCGGCAGACAAGTGTGGAATGTTTCTTTTAAGAGCTTGTTTTGTTTTCATGCTTCTTAATGCACTGACGTTTTTCCACTTATGCTCTGCAATTATGCTGCATTTCATTGTGATTACATCATACAATTACAAGGCTCCCAGTTCTTTGATGCACAGGTTAGGCAATAGAAGGCAGGTGTAATGGGATGATGCTGTGTCAAAAAAGCTTTTTCATCAGCGTCTATCCACCCTAATAACATCAGTGGTGGTCAAGATAGATAAGCACCCTAGAGGGTTTGAAGTGTTAGCATTTTTTCCAGGCAGACAACATATATATATACACAGAGATGTTTTTCCGAATGTGTTCTGATTATAATGTCGAGCCTTTTTTGAGAAATATATTGTGATGTGTAATGTGTTTTTTTGATGAAAATTAAAATATGTATATTTTTGATAATTACATGGTTATTCACCCTTTTTTGGTTAGGGGGTGAACATGAGAAAGTGCATATGCATCTAGAATTACGCACTCTGAGCAGAAAAGGAAGGAAGCTGTTTTGTGGGACTCCGTAGGTTATTGTACATTATATAAGAACATTTTCACTTTGAGATTATTTTCACACACATCCTAGCTCAATCCCACTCACCATGCATACATGCCCACAGAGACAGCATAGCTTGCTCAACATTCTTGGACACCCACCATGGCTCACCTCTGCTCACAGGCTCATCACTGCTCATCTACACCATCCTTTGCCTGATCCTGCTCACACTAGCTTGACCCTTCTCACCGCAACCCACCCAACCTAGGTAGTCACTGCATATCCACTCTCATGCTCCCACTATTTGCCCTAACTCACTCCTTCTCATTCCTTCTCCTTCTCATTCCAAGCCCGTCATGCTCAAACACTGGGTCACCATGTTCATCTTAACCAAACCTGCCTCTGCTCGCCCCACTCCTCGCCCAATGGTGCTCCTGCTCACACACAACCCACCCAACTGAGTATGCCCATGCCCACCAACCACTGTTTGCCACTGTTCACAAATAAAAAGATCCAAGCTCACTGGCATCCGTCCAGCCTAGCGCACCCCGGAAAGCCCCCACCCACCACAGCTCATCCCTGCAAGCATTGGTTTGCCCATGCTAAACCAAAGGCTTAATCCTGCTACTCACAAGACAAGAAAGACGATCCAATGGTAGAATCCTCCCGTCCCCTGCACACTAGGCGGTGAGCCATGGCGCTATTAGCGCCATGGCTCATGCCGGTAAAATACCGGCACCGCCTTGGCGGAAAGGGGATTTACCGCCCCATTCCAAGGTTGGAGGGGCGGTAAATCCCCTTTCCGCCATTGCCCTTCCCCATTCCCATTTCTGCCCCATAGGGCTCAATGGGACTGGGGAAGGCACTAATAATGGCACCGCAATTTTGCGGTGCCGTAATTAGCTCCGAGGTCCCTTAGCGGGTTGGATTTTAACACCTGCAAGAAGCAGGCGTTAAATCCTCCAACCCGCAAAGGGACCTCGTAGTACGGCGGTAAGGGTTAACGGTCACCGTTGCCATTAACGGTGACCGTTAACCCTTACCGCCGTCCGTGTAATGAGGCCCTATATCTTACCGTCAAAGACAGTTAAGGATTCAATTCAAAGATTATTGCATATTACAGCTTCAATCATTAGGTCCAACAAAGTGTATTAAGGCAAGTCATCTAAAACATTGTTTTGCAATTTAATGATAGAAAAGTTATTTAGGCAAAGCTATCGGTATGTCCAGTGTCATCGGCCGATGCGTTTCGATGATAAGTCCTCTTCATGAGCCTGATTAGACTGCGGAAAAATATCATGTAAAAAGACACTTTCAGTATATTAAAGACATTGCTCAACAAATAAGACATTAGGTTTCAATGCAACATTTCCTGATATTGTATTCCTGGTATATAAAGTTAGCATCCATGTGAGGAATGTATATATCAACAAATAATACATCAGGTTCCAATGCAACAATCCCCAATGTCATATTCCAGGTATATAGCGTTAACATCCATGTAAAGAGATGTATCTATCAAACAGCTTTTCTCACATTCATTTGTACAGGAAACCAATTGGATGTGTCCCCAACCAATATGGAACATGGCCACTCGGGTATCACAAAGGATACACGGCTCAACAGCGTGAGGCTTCAACAAATGCATATTAGCCTAAGTGAGTGAAAAGTAATGAGGAGACTCAATCTTCAACCATGTGCAAGAGATCATGAAAAAATATGCTGCAAAGAGTACCTTTCTTAGGGGTCGAGAAGTTCCTCTCGTTATCTTAGATTGCAAAGGTGTTTTTCATATAAATCCTGCTGACATGTATCACCATCTAAAGGAAAGGAAAGAGGATCCCTCCGTCATCTGACCCTGAAATACATGCATGTTCTTCCGCGTATACCAGTCTAAAGTCGATAACGTTGTATCAATGATTGAACCTGTAATATGTAATAATCTTTTAATTGAATCCTTAACTGTCTTTGTTGGTAACATATAGTGTGCAGGGGACGGGAGGATTCTACCATTGGATCCTCTTTCTTGTCTTGCATTTAGTGTTGGTTGTGTGCCAAAACCTCAGTTCCACCCCTGCACCTTGAATCTTCTTACAGTGGATTACCAGATTGCATATAAGAATCTGATCTAAAAATTTGGTGTGTACCAATAATCTCTGTTCACATATTAATCCTGCTAACTGCCAGATACTCTACCAAGCTTGCCCCTGCTGAGGCCTTTCACTTACCCTAATAAACTCCCACCCTATACCATTCCTTGTAACCTTCAACTATCTACCCCAGCTGTCCCCACTGAAGTATCTTTGGCCACCCCTGCTAACTCCCACCCACTCCAACTCATACCCGCCAGCCTTCATCATCACACTAGCTCGCAACTGCTAATCTACCCGCACCCTTGCTTTTCCTCTCTAACCCAAACTTAGCAACATACCTGCCCTAGTTCATTCCTGCTCACAGTTTGTCTCTTCTGACTACTACACAACCACTTTAACTTGCTCACACCCATGCTATCATTCTAAAGGTCAACTATGATAAACAGCAACCATTTACCATTATTGACCATTGCTAACTCCCAAAAACCCACCCACAATAGTTTGTCCCTTCACATCACTATAGGACACACCTGCCCAAAAAGCAAAAGCTTGCCCTGCACACAAAGCAAAATCTAATCCTGCTTTCCCTACACACAACTCTACCTCACCCTGTGCTACTCCCCAAACTAGCTTTCGCCAACAACTGCCACCCACACACCTTAGCTCTCCCCTACCACTCACCATACTAGCTTGTTCACTAACCACCACCCACCCGATCAAGCTTGCCTCTGCAAATTCCCTCCCATCTTCTTTTGCTCAATCCTACCAAGCCTCGCCGAACCATCCTTGTTCGCCCCTGTAAACCCCATCCAACCAATGTTGCTTATTTATGTGTTATTTATTTATTTAGCATTTGTAGAGCGCTCGAAGCCCGTGGGCATCTGTGCGCTAGTCACATTCAAGTCAAAGAACACAGGCAAAACACTGAGGGTAAAAGTACATGAGAAATTAGTTTGGTTGCTGGTTACAGTGGTGCACATACCAGTAAAGTCAGCAGAGATAACAGAGCGCAGGTCATGCCTAGTGATGCAGAGTGGTCCATAGGGTGTTGGGGTCTTGCAAAAAAAAAGCCATGTTTTGAGACTTTTGTTGAAGGTCAGAGGGACATTTCATATCAGAGAGAAAGTGGGAGAAAGTTCCAATGCTTGGCAGCCACCACCGGGAAGCCGCGGCCTCCTGCCTTTGACTGCTTGCATCTAAGGATGGAGAGTAGGTGGCTTGGGTGGGTCTGTTGGACAGTGATTTGTTAATTTTGCTCAATAGGTATAAGGGAGAGGTGTTCGAGGGGCATTTTTTAGTGAGAGAATGTGTTTTGAACAGAATGCCGTCTTGGACCGGGAGCCAATGCACGTTTCATCTTGCAGACGAAATGTGCTCTCTTTTGGGTCTGTTCAGGGCAGCTCTTAAGGCAGTGTTTTGTATCACTTGGAGTTTTTTTTATATTAAAAGCAGTTGAGCCTGTGCAAAAAGCATTGCAATAGTCGATTCTTGAAAGAATGAACACTCTAGCTGGTGTGATGCAGCTCTGTGGGGATCAGAAGGGTCCGCAGGCATTGATGAGCCTGGTCGTGTATGCTGCCGCAGAGGCTATTGCATTCACATGTCTTGTGAGGGAAGTGAGGAGTCTAGATAAACCCCTAGCGTTTTTACTGATTTAGAGACTAGGCTAGGGTTTCCGTCTATGATTAAGGATTTGTAGTCGTCTTTTAGTTTGTTAAGATGTAACTGAGTTCCAATAAAGAGTATCTCTGTTTTTTCGTCATTAAGATATAGGGCCTCATTACGACCCTGGCGCTAATGGGTTAACGGCACCGTAAAAGGCTGCGGCGCCGTTAACCCATTAGTGC
This sequence comes from Ambystoma mexicanum, assembly GCF_040938575.1. Classification (NCBI taxonomy): domain Eukaryota; kingdom Metazoa; phylum Chordata; class Amphibia; order Caudata; family Ambystomatidae; genus Ambystoma; species Ambystoma mexicanum. The sequence goes on along the minus strand of NC_090936.1, from coordinate 127,733,741 downwards.
CTGATTAAGAGGTCCCTTTGCGGGACCCGACCTTAACAGCTGGTCTACACCAGCCATTAAAGTAGGGACCCGCAAAAGGACCTTGCTGCTAAGTACAGTACCGCAATTTGCGGCACCGTACTTAGCGCCTTCCCCATTCCCATTGAACGCTATGGGGCAAAAATGGGAATGGGGAAGGGCCATGGAGGAAGGGGGAATTACCGCCCGCCAACCTTGTAATGGGGTGGTAATTCCCCCTTTCCCCCTTTCTCCATGGCGGAGTCGGTAAGTTACCGGCATGGACAATGGTGCTATTAGCACCATGGTTTTCCGCCTGGGTCGTAATGAGGCCCATAGACCATGATGCGCCATCCAGATTTGGATGGTTTGGTAAATTTGGTTTAGTGCAATGGAGTCAGAGTTGTGGTTACCCGTGATGGGAACCAGAATTTGGGTGCTGTCCGTATAGTTTGTATAGGATACACCCAAGTTGTCCAGTAGGTCGAAGAGTGGCTTAGTGAAAATATAATACAGAGTTGATGAGACACAGGAGCCTTGGTCTACCCCACAAAAGACAAGGAGGGGAGGTGCTGCAGTGTTAGAGAAGACCCTCATTGTGCGATTTGAGAGGAAGGACTCTATCCAGGTTATGGCTTTGTGAGAGAAGTAGGCAGCTCATGAGAGGTGTTGGCATGGTGTTTTGTGGTCGACTAAATTGAAAGCAGCTGAGAGATCTAGCAGGAGCAGGATTGCCAGATTCCGGCTGTCTACGATTTCATCCATTTGGATTTTTAGGTCCAGGAGTGCTGTTTCGGTTCCATGACCGGGGCAGAAACCAAATTGGTGCAGGCCAAGCAGATTGTGCATTTCCAGGTATGTCTGGATTTGTAGATATGCTGCTCTGTCCAGTATTTTGAGAAGGAAGGGCACTGTCATAATAGGACAGTAGTTAGTTGGATTGTTCGGGTCTAGTGTAGGTTTCTTTAGGAGCGGAGGTGCCCAGGCACCTTTAAGGTTGGTGGGGATGTCGCCTGATGAGGAGGACTTGTTAATGAGTGATACCCCACACATATATGTAAAAGTAAAATAAAGGTAAAGGTAAATTGTGCAGAAGGTCAATTAGGACCACTATTATGAGGTCAATTAGGACAAAAGGTCAATTGTAAAAGGTCCATTTGGGTAATACCGGGCAAGTTCAGTGACACAGTCTTTGATAAGGGAAGCCAGGCAGATGTCACCTTGGCATCTTGAAGGCTTCACACATGCCATCATACAAATCCCCTTCCAACCTCCCTACTTCAACCATGAACTACTTAGGCTTGCCCTGCTTATGCCATGTTTACCAGCCTAGCTCGCCCTGCCAAATGTTCGCCCTGTCTTACTACGACACACAGGCACTTGGTTACCCCATATAATCGCAACCTTCCGTAGCTCACCTCTAACCCCAACCCACTTGCCCTAATCTGTCACTGCTAACCCAGCTACCTATCTATCCTATGTCACCCCTGCTCACTCCTGATAACCTCCACCCACCTCTGCATCTTCAGCCTCTTCATCTCCAGACACACTGTCTCCCTCAGGGTATCTGTTTAAGCAAATCACCTGTATGTGCCCCAGGGACCCTCATTGGATCAAACGGCTTAACCACTGTGGAAGGGCACTTTGCACTTTCACTAACTACAAAATATAACCAATGGAATGTGGGCCCACACCCCATTTATAGGTGAAATGTAGCAGGGCATTGGATGCTTCCAAGACTCCTGATAATATCCATAGAGTGTGTCCTACTTTTCCTTTATCATCCCGTGATGAACAGGTCCCAAGGGTTTGTCCTGGGTCCAGCCCAATCTACAGAAATGTTCTTTTGCATATACTCGTAGGCTGTGAAACTGTTATTTGGGGATCACAAATTAACAACTTAAGTTACATTTAGCATGAGGAGTAATGAGTTTGACTTTCAAACAACAGTTGTTATGATGAAAACAATGACCTGCCTGTTGGAAGTGTTCATGTATAGTACTACTAGCAGAAGTACCCGTTCTCCCAATGGGATCTGTAGACAGACATGATAACACTGATCGTGTAGGTCACTGTTCTGATTTGCTTATTGCTTGATGTGGTTTGCATCCTGAAGAAAACTGCACTGAGAATGGGTGCATGTGGCTGGCTGACATACCCCGGTGCAGACGTTGGGGGAGGCGAGAGTTGGGGTGCTGCTGCCTAATGAGACCTTTTGTGCTCTCTCCCCACCTGTCGCCTCACCCTGGCGTCGTGCAGTTCGTTGTGGTATATTGCAGTGCAAACATTTTGGAAAATGTGCATCCTAGGGCCTGGACCTCGAGTTTTGTTCTTCATGTTGGGACCAGTCCTGGCATGCCCACATTGATGTTTGGTCGATTTCAGGCAACCATCACATGTGTGAAGGTGTGGAAATCCAGGGAAAGGGGTGGGGTGTCCAAATGTCTGTCATAGCAGGTAACTATGCAGAATTTGGTGCAGATTGGTGAAACGGTGTGGAATTGTAAAGGAACCATGCTTTGCCAAGCCACAAGCCCACAACATTATTTTGACTTGTGCTGAAATCTGGGGATCCGGGTGGGGTATGCAAATGCCAGTAATGTCCGGACGGTTACAAAAGATGACTATGCAAAATGTGGTGCCGATTTGTGATATGGTGTGGGACTGTATAAGGAACAACGCTTCACCACAAACCCACAGAAACCCACAGACACATTTTGACTTGGGCTTAAATCCAGGGAACGGGGTGGGGTGTGCAAATATCATGTAGCCAGTAATGTCCGGAGGGTCACAAAAGATAACTATGCAGAATTTGGTGCAGATTGGTGAAACGGTGTGGAATTTTATTAGGAACAGCGCTTTGCCACAAATCCTGCCACAAACAAACACATTTTGACTTTTATATATATAAGACAGATAGATATAAGGATTCAAACTAGTGAAGAGGTTTACGGACACATAGGTGATTGGTTCTGGGCTACACCCGTAAACTCTTTCATCTTGTCACAATGTGTGCAGGGCAAATGGATTTGGTAATCATAATCATACAATCATATTTTAATTAGACAGAATGTTGTTGTAGCTTTAGTTTTATCGTGTTTGCAATTTAAAGTGCGCTTGAACATGGCTACCAGATATTAGTGAACATTTTAGAAATGCCATTGAGTTTTTACATTATGTTTTATGAATTGAAAAGTAACACTCATTCTTGGAAAAAAATATTACACCTTATTTTTTTTTTTATTTTTTTTTTTTATACGGTTTGTTCAACCTTTAAAAACACAGGACAGGAAAATCACACCCGATCAACAGTATCTCCTAGACCTTTTTTAAAGTCCATTGCCCTCGCCACCCTTCTACACCCAATTTCACAAGTTATATGAATCTTGGTGTCCAAGCCGTGTTCACTGCAGAGGTTCATTCGACTCTGGGCACTTGAGTTGGATCCTTCATGTCTAATCTTGTTTTTAAGACCTGTAGCAGCGTTATCAGATTAAACAATATAGTTCGGTTTGAGCCTTCGAAGAACATTTCCCACCATTTTTCCGAGCTCCTTGGGCTAATATTATGAATGATTGGCGAAAAAATCCGTCCTCTTTCTTTCTCAAAACTCGAGCATGACATGATCAAGTGCTTTAGAGATTCTATATCAAGATTGCAGAAGCGGCACCTTTGATCAATATTTGCATACTTAGGCCAAGAGCTTAAACGTTCTTTTGTATTTAGTACGTTTAGTCTGAATCTCATGTACAATGCTCTTGCGTGCTGATTTGGCAGATGCGTTAGGTAAGAGTGGCGTTGGTTGAAAGCTTTCGCCTCGCCTGGGACTTCGTGCATTAACTTGCACTTTGTTCTTTGATCACAAGTCTTAATCCAATCTAGCCGCCAAATCTTCATCTTTGCTGCATCCGGATTTTCCACTAGCAAAGCAGGAATGATGTCGTACTCACCTAACAGATCTTGGCACAGCTGATTCCACTTGGCGAGTATTGTATAGTTCTTTGCACTGTCAGGCATATGTACAATTAGAAATTGGGGTGCCGGAGTCCTTAGCACCGTTTTACGATAAAGGCTTAGCAGGTTCCACAGAACTCTTGCATGTATTGAAATTAAGCCAAGCTCGTATCGTATACAAACAGTTGCGACCCCCCTCGGAAGGTGAAGTACACGAGACCAAAAGATGTTTTCTAGTGAGTTCCATAAGTCATTAGAGCAGCCGAAGGCATTTTCCCCTCCGTATATCAGACTCGGGACCACTTTCTGCTGATAAAATAAAATTGCCGGCTTCAGCGAAAATTTGCCATATTTGTTATTAATTAAACATGCTTGGCTTGCTAATTGCCGACATTTACTTTTTACCACTTCTGTCCAAGGTGCATCGTTTCTGTTTGCGCTGATGGTCATACCTAGATATTTCGTACATTTTACTGTCTTGATGCGTTCGTTGTCAATATACCAATGATCTTTCGACCCCTTACCGAGGCCTCCTTGAAGGTTACCCAATATCAAATTTTCAGTTTTTAGTCTATTAATTTGCAATCCGTTTGATGTTATGTAGGTATTTATCAGATTCATTTTACGCTGAAGACCTATCGGCGTCTGGTCTATTAAGACAAGATCGTCAGCGTATAACAGGTAGTTGATGGGTACTCCGTGGATTTTTGGGGGGAACAGATTGTTACCACTAAAAATCTCGTTCACATCCGATATAAACAAGTTGAATAATGTTGCTGCAAGGGGGCAGCCCTGCTTCACACCCTTAAGTGTTTTGATTTTTGCAGACAGAGTGCCCTTCAAGTCCAACCGAATTCTAATAGTCGTCTCCGAGTGCAGTTCCTGAATTGCACTCAATAAACTGGGCGGACAGTCCCATTTACTCAGTTTTTCCCACATCCTCTCTCTGTTGATACTATCAAACGCCTGTGAGAGGTCAATCAGAGCCAAATAAATTTTTGTATTAGTTCTGAGTGCTTCCATCTTTAGGAGATTTTATAGCAACAGGTTGAGGCCACAACCTACTCCTCTTACGAATCCAGCTTGTCTCTGATCTATGTGCTTAGATTCTTTTGCCCACCTCACAAGTTTGCGTTGAAGCAGCGTTGCATATATCTTCCCCACAACATCAAGAAGTGCTATTGGGCGATAGTTTTTAGGGTTGGTTCTATCACCTTTTTTAAAGATGGGCACCACAATAGCACTTTTCCATGAGTTGGGGGTAGATCCACTCATTGCAATGCGATTGAACAGTGTGACACAGAAGTCTGCCCACAGTTCTGGATTACGTTTGATTGTTTAATTAGTTAGTCCATCAGGACCTGGCGCTCTGGATTCACTCAATCCCTTGATTATTAAGAGAATTTCATCTCTTTCAAATTGCAAGACCCATTTGGATTCGGGCAGGAATGTACTGGCGCTTGTTGGATCGTCTTTGCTGAATAATGTAGAGTAGAATTCGACCCAGGCTTGCTCACTAACAGCGTTAGCCTGTAGAGCATATTGTGATGTTGCACTGTTGTTTATTAGACTCTAGAATTCAGCTGAATTGCGCCCCTCCATTTTTTCCATCATCTTCTCAGAGTCATTTTGTAATATAATGGCCGCGTGTGACTTGAGCCAATGTTTGTATTTCTGTTTGATCATTCTTCGAATTTGTCTTACGTTTATATTGGAGATGTTTTTGGTTTTCCTTAATTCTTGTCTCATCAGACGTTTATGCTGTAGCACACAAAGATCAAATTTGTGTTTACGGTGTAATTGAGCATGATTCATTTTAAATCTTCTTTCTTCGAATTGAACTAGTATATGTTGATATTCGAGAGCCTCAGTAGTTCCTTTAAATTTTGATGTAATTGCCTCTACTTCAGTATCTAAAAGATTAAGTCGAATCCTGCTTGGGCCTGTTTTTACTATATAAGGCCATACTTGCAGCGGACAGGCACATTTTTTGTGAAGAGTCAGTTGTACCATTTCATGATCACTATGAGCCATTTTTTGAACGTTGAGGTGCAGAACTCTTTTAAGAAGATTTTCGGTTACGAAAATGTAATCAAGTACTGATGTTGATTCATCTCTTCTCCAAGTTGACTGTGCCGGAATATCGCCTATGGTGTTGCCGTTTAGCATGTGTATTGCACGAAGGTCCATTTCATCGCACCATTGAGCTGCTTTAGGTTCAAGTTGGAATTTCTCTTTCAAGCAGTCCAGGTTCAAATCACCACAAACAATCAGATTCAGCGAGGCTTCTGTCTCAAGGAGGTCGTCTATCGCAGTTGTCACAGTGTCAAGAAAAGAAGATGCAAGTTTGTTTCGATGGTTCCAATATACATTAAGAATATGTAGGCGGTCAATGTTCTTTTCATTAGGTTGGGATCCGCCAATTGTTGAAAGTTGAATAAATGGAGACAGGTTTTGAGAGTCTAAAATCCTGAAACCCGCCGCCTTTCTCACTGCTGTCATCAATCCCGACATAGGTCTTCCTTTGGCTTGGCGAATCGCCGGGTTACAAACAATTTCAAAGCCTTCTAAAAGAGGACTGGTGCTTAGCCAAGTTTCTTGAAGGCACAGCAAGCCCAAATTAGATGCCCATGATGTTTGAAACAAGTGGCTAAAGCCTCTAGTATTCCAGGAAGCCAGTCGACAGACATTTTGCGTCTCCGACATCTGGCGTAATTTATTATCACTCTTGTTTAACGAGCCTGCAAGCCAAGACCAATCAGATTCTACTTGAGTTAAAGCGGGCTCACTTGCACTTTCCGCAAATGTCTTAGAACTGCATATGGGTCTATTCACAGTGATTCGTATACACTCTCCTGTCAGCATGTGTTTAGTTGATTTTGCCACAGAGATAGGCTTCAGTGCTGGGCTTTTTGACAATATAGCGGTTGATCGTGTTTCAGGCTGCTGTGTGTAGGCTCGACTCTTCCCATCTACTGTGCCACAAGGATCTCTTTTGTGAATTGGCAATTGCAAGCAGCCATCTGCTCTTGATATATCGAACCCCAAGGACATTAGGACAGGCCCAGCATCAAGCAAAGCTTCAGCGATCAATTTTGATTGGAGATGTAAAATGACAGCATCATTTTTCTTCTCGTCATAGAATTCTACAATTCTAAGATCATCAGATTCAATTGCTCTTAGGCTAGGGATCAGGTGACACAACCAGAGTACGTTGTGCCCATTTAAGATTAGATCATCCGAAGATTCAATACGCTCGAGTAGCAAGCGTTGCAGACTATGAGAATCTTGTTTCGCTGAGTACGATTCTCTTTCGTTATTGGGATTTTGTTTCATCTTCGGTAATTTCTGCTTCTCTTGTTGTAACTTAACCCGAGGGCTGAGTACCGGACCCCTAGGAAACCTTCCAGGGTCACAAGATACACTTGCGGGATCGGGGAGCACTGTCTTGCTAGCTGTCTGGATCTTCACCTGACCGTTACATCCTATATTGACATCCTTATTAAACGGTAAGGCACTAGACGCTCTCGCCCTCACTTCGAGCATCTTTCTTTTGTCCTCTAGCGTTGTAAATTTCAAATTTACCGCTTCTTTTTCAGGTGATGGACTGAATAATACTGGAATCAATTGACATGTTCTGGATAAAGTCTGTGTTTCGTCTAAGATTATCGTTCCGTTATTATGTGCATTAGAGGACATCATGGATAGCCGCTTACCATCACCTACAGCCTGGTTAGCCGTCGACTGTTGTACCGGGATAACAGATTGGGCCGTTTTTGTGGCCAGAGGTGACAGATTCTCTTTTGCTGTTGGTACTTTAAGAACAAACGTTGACCGTTCATGATCGACTTTTATTTCACTGTTGCACAGGACTTCTTCCTCGTAGGTTGAAACATTTATCAAAGTGTTGGATATATCACTGATGTGGGTATAAGAGACATTTGAATCCTTATCGGCTTTTGAACTGCTTTTTTCAGTTTGGTTACGAGCTGTTTGAGCTAAATTTGTGGACGCACCGTTCACCCTTATGTCCAAATTTTTAAGGTTCCTCAGGAACTTGAGCGAGTTATTATTGCGTCTCTTAGCTTTCTTTTTCGGTTGTTTTTTAGTCTTCATTCCTAAGGCCCCATTTTCGGAGCTGTTTGAATTACTCGTCTTCTGTGAATCCCCAGCAGGTTTAACTATAGAAAATAGCCCAGTGGGTTCCACCTCAATGTTCTTAGCCGCCTGGGATAGGACGGAGAAGTGCGGCTCCTGAATGATATTACACCTTAATGCCAATGAGCGCATAAAGAAGGATAACATGACAAATGGCTGCACGGTTTCTCACGTGCACACTTCAAGCCGCATGGAACCTTTGATTCAAAGCTATTGCAATTTCATGCATCTTGGGAATGTGTGCAGAAAATGAATGCACATATCCCCGGTTCCATGTTATGTTATGTTGACTTATACCGTGAACCGCTACCACCCAGGGGTAGGCTCCAGGCGCTCACGTGGCTCTGCAAGAAAGAGGATGGTGTTGGTTATTGAGGCTAGAGGGATAGGATAGGTCCCAAACCTGGAGAAACTGGGGTCTGTGTATGTTGGATTGCAGATGAGTTGTTTGCGTGCACTGGCTTGTTGTATCTGTAAGGGAGAGGCCCAATGCCTGGGATTGTTGTTGTATGCGAGTGTTAGTTATGTTGGGTGTGTGTTTGTGTGTAGTTTGGCTAGCCCATGGGCTTGTATAGAACAAGGGATGTGTGTAGGAGGGAGGTTAGTACATTGGGTACTCTCAAAGTTTTTCTCTGTTGCTAATCTTCACGATTCTATCTAAGTGTGACTAATGGGTAATCGTCACAGTTTTATGTAAATGTGATGCAAGGCTAATCTTCACAAATCTATCTAAATGTAACACATTGGCTAATCTTTACACATCTATCTAAATGTGAGGCAAGGGCAATCTTTACAAATCTATTGTGAGACAGGCATTGTATCAAAAGAGACACAGGGCCTCATTACACAGACGGCGGTGGACCAAGGTGCTATTAGAATCGTGCTATTAGCACCTTGGTCCATGCCGGTAAAATACCGGCACCGCCTTGGTGGAAAGGGGAATTACCGCCCTATTCCAAGGTTGGTGGGACGGTAATTCCCCCTTCCCCCATTGCCCTTCCCCATTCCCATTTTTGCCCCATAGGGCATAATGGGAATGGGGAAGGTGCTAATTACGGCACCGCAAATTGCGGTACCGTAATTAGCTCCCTGGTCCCTTTGCGGGTTGGTTTTTAACGCCTGCAAAGAGCAGGCGTTAAATTCTCCAACCCGCAAAGGGACCTCATAGTAAGGCAGTAAGGATTTACCGGTACCAGTAAAATACCGGTACTGGTAAATCCTTACCGCCTACCGTGTAATGAGGCCCACAGACTCAAAAGTAACAGTTTAAAAACCTTTATTATAAACCTTTTCTAGGGTTGGTGTAATGCCTAACTAGCCCTAACTCTAATGGGGTTGTTCCCTCAACCGATGCTTCTAAGGGCCGTCGATGTCCATAAGTTCAAAATCAAAGTCTGTGTCAAAACCTATGCTTGCCGTCACTCTTAAAACAAATGTGATGTTAGGTCTTCTTAAAGAAAAATGGTGGTTCAAAACGAAATACAAACCAGGGCTGGTTTTAGGTAGCCTTACCGTCAGGTTTAGTTCTGTCAGTAAAAAAATAGTTCAACGCAAAAGGGGTGCCTTTGGGATCTTTCAAGTAGGGCTATTACAGCAATATCAATAAAGTTCACACTGTCTCTGGGTCTCTTGTGTTTCCCTTCCCCAAGCTCTGCCACCTCTGGTTTCAAAAGGAAAATCACAGTTCCTTGTAGGCCTCTCACGGTTCCCTTCCCCAAGTCCAGGCCTCTCTGGCTCAAAAAGATTCACACTTTCTTGCTTCATAATTCCTTTGGGCTCTGTAGGGTTCTCTTCCCCCAAACCTTGGCCCCTTCTTGTCTTAAATGAAGATTCACAGTTCCATTCAGGCATCCCAGGGTTCCCTTCCCCAAGCCTCAGCCTTTCTCCCTACAACAATGTCTCTCACAGTTTCCCCTGTGCCTCTCAGGGTTCACTTCCTCAAGCATAGGGCCCTCTTGTATCAAAATGTTAACTTAAAAGTTCACAAATACAAAAACACTAAAAGGTTCACAGTGTCAGAATGCACCTTTCATAGAATAGTTCCTTCTAGGAAGGCTGCAACAACCTTTACTTCACTTTGGAGGTTTTCGCACCCACTTCACTCTCAGTGTAGCTCGCCCTTTTTCCACCTTCTATCAAGTGGCGCTGTACACCTCCTTTGGTGAACACTGGGCAGTATCACAGACATTCGAGAACACAGGGCTTTTGCTCCTGCCCATGCGTGGCCACTCTGATACCTGGCTCCTCTCCTTTCACTCTTTATCTTCCTTCATACTCCTTTTGCCCCTCTGTGCCTCTTGCACACTTTTTTTATGCTTTGCTGTGCTTCTTGCACACTTTTCTGCTTTGCCATGCCTCTTGCACACTTTCTGTGTGTTTGCTTTGTGCTACCTGCACCATTCTAACTTTTCCTTCTTTCTTTCAGGTTGCTCGCACCCTCTCTTTTATTTATGTTTTTCACAACTCACTGTTTCTGCTTTTTCTGCTTTCATGCCGCTCATGCACCTTTTTCTCGTGCTTTCTCTCGCTTTCTAATTATCGTGCTGCTTGCACCTTCCGCTGCTACTGCTCCTACTCCAGCCACCTGCACGCTACTGAGTTTCCTCTCTCCCTCATAAAACTCACTCAGGAGCGCAGCACTGGTGGGCAGTTTCCTTGGGATTGGTGTGTCAAGGTTAGGGTCTCCCCACCTGTCCCTCAGGCAACCCTGGGACCTGCACATGTCCCAGGGGAACGAGCACTGGCCTAGATATGGCCAACAGGTTACAGCTTTCCCCAATCCGGCTCCATGAAGACACGGCTCCCTCGCCATGCTGCAACCCCTCTGGCACACCTGGTCACGGGTCCTACGGGCTCCTCCAGCTGTAGCCTCCTGTTCCCTCGCTTCTACAATCCATCCAGGAACCCCAGCTCGCTCATTTACTCTGATAGAACTCCACCTTTATTACCTTAACTGTGGGTCAATTGGAGTCAGGTATGTATGGTTAGTGTCAAGTGCCTGATCCTACCTGACTGTATTAAGGGGACATGTTAGTGGTAGAATGAAGGCCTCTCCATTCATCTTCCTCTTCACAGTACTTTTCACAAGGGTAATGTCTCTAACTCTCAGATGCCTCTTCCTCGTCCTAGTTCATGTTGGAAATGGGGAGGGGGAAAAAGGACAAGGCAGAAACTGATATTTATAGGTTGAATAGTCATAGGATGATTGAAAGAGGAGAGAGGGGAATCCCCTGGCCCTGTTTTTATTCAAATGGGGTGATTCCCCTTTTGTTAGGTTTCTCCCTATCCTGGTACCCTGCCATGAAAGTTCTGGTCTTGTCAACACACCCTATGGTCTGAAATAAGGAGAGATAAATAGGTATTGAGGTCAAATCCATGCTTTTGTTTCATTTGACCCTCCTCCCTGCCTGCTTCTGTTCTGGTATGATATTTCCTCCTCACTCTTGGATTGGGGACAATGGGACCTGCATATTCCATGAAGGTTTCAGGGACTTGTTCTTTTTCTCTATCATCCCGTTGTGATACTGTATCTCAGCTGGGGTTTTCCCATGGTAGCACCCCTGGACTCCCCTATCCAGGTGATACTTCCTCGCTCGTCCAGCCCCAGGTTCGGGATCCAAGCATGATGGCCCTTCCCTGGCCACCTGAGCAAAGGATCCAGAGGGGGGAAATGTGAGGACGCCCTTCGGTTTCTCACACTATCTAAATGTAACTCATGGCTAATCTTCACAATTTTATGTAAATGTGAGGCAAGGCTAATCTTCACAATTCTATCTAAATATGGCACATTTCTATTCTTCACAAATCTATCCAGATGTGGTAATGTCGCCAGGAAAAAGTTGGCAGGTGGGCTCATTTTTTTCCAGACCCCTAAAATACTCTCCCCAAATATTCTAGAAGGAGTATGATTTTATATTAGAAACTCCCATCCTGGAATATTTGGGAAAATGTTGGATTTTAACGAGTGTACATTTTCTGGGAAATGACGCCCCCTGGTGGCCATCACTGTACACCATATCCACTATATAGATGACGGACTGTCATTACTTCATCCCCTCTCTGAGCCAGAGGTCATCTCAAGTCTAACCACTTACAACAACATTTAATCTTGGGGCATATGCAAAAGGTAGGTCTGTTTAGCAGCGAACACATTCTTGCAGAAGAACCCTGGCACTTTTTTGGTTCCAGAAATGAAAGATGGCAATCTTCCAGTTCATGCCCCCTAGGAGACCTCTTATTTAAGCTCACAGTAGCACAGCTACACCCAAAGGGTTCCTGGCACACTTCCTTACAGCCCCTGCAGTGCCACTGTGCTATAATACAGTGCTACTCTCCTGTTTTTCATATGCATTTACTGTGACTGTAACTGGTTGAATGGCGTTCTCTTTTTCGCTCGTATACAAGAGAGCGCGGCTGTGTGTGTGTGTACTCTTGTAATCTGGCCTGTTACTTTTACACAGACGACACAGTAGCTCACTTTTAAGGGAAATAAGCAGCGGTCGAAGGGAGCGGAAACGGTCGGGAGCAGTGTTCCACTACTTTTTACTGTTAACGACTCCACTACTTTTTGCAACCATTTTCCCCATTCCGGAACTGTTCTAGCACACTTTTCCACTTTACCACCGGATATTAGTTACAGCTAAAGTGAAATCTGTTTCAACTCAATTGGCTGTCAACCAGCATGAGTGCAACCCTTGAAAAATGTGTTGCACGTTGCTTCCTTCCTTCCTAATCTCTCCACCGACGGAGTCACAGTTCCACTACTTTTGTGGTACACTTCTACCACTGAATAAGAGTGAGCTTGTACAGAATTATATCACTGTGATGTTGCCATTTCCTTAGATGCACTTTCCAAAGTCTTTTGGAGCTGTGTTTCTGCAAATGCTTCACCCTCCTTCTGCCCTTGCCTTGTTTTCTCTGTCCCCCCTCCCACCTTGCAGCCTCTGATCCTCCACCCCCTTAGCTCCAGCCTCCCCCCATCACATGCATTTCTCAATTCTCGGTGCTACACGTGGTTTTATTGGCAGAAGAAATAGCCAGCTGCTAAACCATCTATCATTCTTGATGTGCTTAGTTCCTTTAAGGTTCGCTAGTAGGTGCATGCCACTGCATAGTCTGGGCATGACTGCAGCAAGAGAATCTGGCATGCCCACGGATGTAAACGATGGCACTGTGTTCTTACACTTTTCACAACTTGCCACAATACGTACACTTTTCCTCTTCTGCGGAGCCAGAGCTGGCTCGGGTTGGCATGCGCTAATCACTGGAACATGATTCCGCTGATTATGTGTAATTATATATGTGTCTAACATATTTTCTTCATTTTACACCGAACAGACTGTGCTTGCTTTTAAATTAAATAAACATGTGCCCAGCATTCAGTGAAGGGTGCAGGAAGGAATTTAGGAACACCAGTGGCACCTGCTCGCGAAATCTTCGCATACCACACTTATGTGTGTTGTTCCTGCATGCATTTGTGTACTTGCTGCATATCCATAGACATTGGGCCTCATTACAAATCAGGTGGTCCGGAAATAATGGTGGCGGTAAACCCGCCACCACCGTGGTTTCCGGACCGCCTGATCCCGACTCCTGCAAGCGGGAGGTGATGTTCCCGCCAGGTTTGACCTGGCGGGTTTAACACCGCCCGCCTGCAGGCGGACGTGGAAACACCGGCAGCATTACGAGATGGTGCCGGTGTTTCCATGATCCCCATTCCCAATGAGTCCCATAGGACTAAATGGGAATGGGGATTAACACCATTCCGCCTCCGTGATTCCCGGGAAACCGGGGTTGTAATGCCCCGGTAATTCCGGGAATCACGGAGGCGGAATGGTAATATGAGTCCGGCGGTAACCAGGCGGTTTTACCGCCTCAGTTACCGCCGGACTCGTAATGAGGCCCATTGTATTAAAGGTGTTCTTCAAAACTGAGCATGAAGCACCTATAGATGTTTCATTAGTTCCTGATCTTGCAGAGTTGTGTATATGTAGGTACATTGTGAGAGGTGGGTACGTTACATTTGATTGGCTTGAAAAATAGTGATGCATGCACAATTGAGCTACACAAAATCCCATCTGTGGGGAGAACAAAATGCGCAGGTAGCCTGATTTTGGGCTTTTTGGGATAAATTTTGGGGGGCCTAATATGTGTATTGATTCCACTGGTCCTTGCACTGGATTCCTGCTATCAAAACAAGCATTCACAGAGCCAACAGAATTGTCTCTTATCACAATTAGATACGTTTTTGCAAGACACTGCCATTATATGCCCGGGTGCTCACACCTTTTGAATGCTGTTGTCATCTTATGGTCAAATTGTAACATTATAACATCACCAGGCAAATTCCTATCCGATGCCTTACACATAAACAAAAACTGTTGGCTTGGCGAATGACTGTGTTTTTGCATGGGGCATTTTATATGTTCCTTCTCTCTTATACCCCATTGTTGTCGTTCTTTGGGGTGGAGCATGATGTTGCATCTGTTTGGGAGCATCGTTTCTCTTTCCATTCTTTCCAGCTTGTTTTCTAGGGAAATGGTGCTTGTTGTTGTTCTCAGACCTGGAAGCAGTCCATTACAAAGTCCAGGGACCGCCCAATTAAATTGCTATATTGACTGGCTAGGCCTCCCTCTCCTGCCATATTTCAGGACCCACTACATCTCCCCTCACTATTAATAAAAGCAACCTATCAGACACTTTATGTGTAACCTGTGGCATGTCTACCACTTCCTGCATAATCCTGCCATCCCCATCCACATTTCCCTCTTGAGGTTCCTTGTGCACATACTCCCCTTCCACTTGCTCCATCCCTCCACGTCCCTCCATCATCCAGGACACCTGGGGCAACTGTTGTAACATACATTGTTTTAGGAAAACATGTTCATCAATAATGTATTGTAATGTGTGTGCATCGATGGGGGACTGTGTTTGTAAGTGCAGGCTTACTTACATTGGTAAGAAACTGTGTGTGTGCCTCTGTATCTATATCAGTGTAGTGCATTCCATTGAGTAGCTGTGCGTGTTTGTGTATACCTATGTTCCTTTGAGTGCACGAGTAGAAGTGCATGCGCCTGTATTCGTCCTAGTGCCTGCATGTGTTTGTGTGTGTCAATGGGTATGGATGTGAGTTCAGGTGGGCATTAGCTTGTGGGTGTGTATGGGAGTAGGAGTGCATGTGGGAGGACAGGGGCACAGCTAGCTGATAAAACAACATGAGTCCTGCAGGCAATCCGATCTCGACCCTGCTCAAGGAACTCTGTGCTACATGAAGATGACTGATTACCACAGCCAACCTCAACTAGTACAAGAACACCATAGCCAAGTCCAACAACAGAAGCAGAGCCCTCTTCAAAACCAACAAGCATTGCATAAACTCTCTGTCGACCCACCCATTACACACTCAATCGAAACAGCCACAGTCATCCAATCTTTCTTCATCAACAAGATTAGCATGATCCGCCAGCACATTGACACCAACACCACAACTGGCAGCACACCACACACGTTCCATCTCACAAAACCACCACTAGCTGGAAAACTTTGAAGATAATCATCATGGATTACCTGACTGCCACCCTAGCATCCCTCAAGGCCATTTCATATGAGGACAACATCCTTGATGCCTCCGTATTCAGACCGTTCACGACTGAAGCACACCTCCTTTACATGGCAATCAACAAAAGCTCTCTTATTCAAGGTACCTTTCCCTCAACCCTCAAGACCAGACAACTCCTGTCACTTCTCAAAAGTCCACCACTGGACCCCGATGATCTCAGCAACTACCACCCCATTACCCAACGTTCCATCCTAGGCAAAATCCTTTAGAAAGAAGTAGCCACTCAACTCCTCCAACACATTGATGCCACCAAGCTCCTCCAGTCCTACAAATCTGGCTTCAAACCAAGGTGCATCAGGGAACATCTAACAACACATTGATTGATGATACTCTTAACATCCTTGATGATGGTGATCCTTGCTCCCTGGTTTTTCTTGACCTCTCATCAGCATTTCCCAGAGTAGAACTACAGTAGACCACTAGACACTCACCGACATTCTATATTGCTGCATGGGGATTAGTGAGACAATCCACAGCTGTTTCAAATCATAACTTGATAATTAGCCCAAATGGATTACTCAAGAGCACCAACTCTACCTATAACCTAAGGAGTCCTGCAAACACCTATCCACTCCGACTTGATCTTCAAACTAAACATTTGAACCGCGCAGAATCCTCCTGCTTGACACAACATCTACATCCACCAATAAGTGGATGACATGCAGCTCTACCTCAAAATATCAACCATCAAAGGTATCCACAGGCTCATGGTCTGTCTCACATTGATGCAGTCCTGTATGTCCAGTGCTTATCTGAAGAACAGCGAACACCCTGACGTCCATACCTAGCTCTCTGCTATGAACCTTGAGGGCTTGACACTCCAGCTGACAACCAGCACTAAGTACATTGGGTTCTACATCAACAGACACCTCTCTTTCAAGGAGCACATAGCAAGGAAAACACAGATTGGTACCATCTTTCCCACTGCTGAAGATCAAGCCTTTCATCCCAACACACATTTTCAGATCTGCTGTCCAAGCCTTGATCCTCCCCCACTGGGAAGGCAGCGTAGCCCTCCTGGAACGCCTTCTGGCATCGCCCTGGGACCCTGACACATGCCTACATGCTGCAGCATGACTCATCAAAGGACACAGCAAATTCAACCATATCAATCAGACCCTCAGCGATCTGCATGGGCTCCATATGCAAACATTTATCACCTTTAAATCCTTCTGCATCATCTACAAGACCATCACACTTAAGTCCCCAAGCTACCTCACTTGATCACATTTTCACTATTGCAGACAGTGGGTCATACCTCCCTTGCATCCAGATTTTAGTGACTTTTGCTCAGCACAATCATTCTAGTGCAATGCATTGCTTACTTACCATATGGGGTCAATGTCCCCATTGGCAAAAGCCACTATTTCTACATACTCTTCATGATTTCTTAATTCACTTATTGGAGATCCCTCTGTTTTATATTTAAATATATATTTGTATTGTTTATATTTTTTATTTCTACTTTTATCACAATACACCTTCATGCACTTGAGATCAAACTGAAAATCTGGCGGGTTATAATTCCGGCCACTGAACGTATCCACCACACATATGATACAATTCACCCATAAGCATAAACTGATCACCCTTGCACCAATATGGCTGCCTCGTTTGTCGCACCTTTGTGTAATATGCGATGCGCATGCGCGAGAATTCAGTTCCACATCAGCTACACCTGAGACCATCCTGATGGTAGACGCGGAACGCCAAAAGGCACATGAACCCACCATGAAACGAGGGAGCCAGACATCATTGGGTGAGTTTAGTACCTCATCTCATGCTAGGAGCAGACGGCTCATTAACAACCATCCCCTTTTATTCTTTGCAATGAATCACACACAGCTTTACCTTATGTCTGGCAAGAGCCACTTTCTCTTACTCAGACATTATTATACAATAATAGACTGTTTTGACCTGCTTGTGAACATGGTTTTGTGCGTTGTTTTCTGTATCAATTTTAATTTACTGGCAAACAGGGATCTAACCCTTCTACAATTCGACACACCCATCCAGAGCTAACATTCTATGCTGTGTGAGCGCTTGAATACAAACCCAATTCGAGTCCAGGTATCTCACTACACATGAATGCAGCATGGCCTATCCATTTGACCCACTTACTCACTAATACCCACAGGTACTTATAATTTAAGCATGACTCACTTGGCGATGTTTTAGATGCTGCAATTGACAGTTGCTGTGATGTTATTGATATTGACATATATTGTTTGTCTCTCTTCTCTTTCTCTATCCTATCTCCTTTTGTGTTTTCTTGGTAATTGATCATCCTATCCTTTGCATTTTTGAAACTACTGCTTTCTTTTGTATTTGATTATTTGGTGCAATGATTCGCCTGTTGACTTCTTTGATATTTGTTTGATCGCAGCATGCAGATGTAAGACACGCAGATGATTGTTTTTGCACTAGACAGTTTGGATTGCTAACTCTGTCTATGTGAACAGTCCTTATAAGTGCCCCATTTGAAAAAGACGAGAGTTTCAGTCGAAACACCTGTTACACTAAGGGGCACATCTACAATAAAAGCACTTTTTGGATTCACTCTGTCTGAAATTATATCTTTTTTGCCCTGGCGCTCCAACCGGGGTAACTTCTCAAACTACCCCACTGAGAGGCTCAGCATCTCTGGAAGCCTGCGACTTGTGTCATCCTGAACTCAGCTGGTGGAAGAAGGAAAGAACCAGAAGACAGGCCTTCTCTGCCTATGCCCCCAGACTCTGCACCCTCCTCCCCATCAACTCCAGCCTCCCACCTCGTTTCTGCCTTTCAGGAAGGAGCTCATGGCCGTCCCCTTCAAGGAATGGCTGCTCTCTAACACCTGGGTCCACACACCCTCCACTCTCCACGTAGCCTGAGATTGGTCAATGTGTTCCCCCCGTTACATCCCCTGGTTGTTCATGCCTTAATGGCTAACCTCCTCTTCACCCGTTGTTCGTTTCCCACTTTCTGCTATCTCTACTTGCTCCACTGTGTACTTCCCCTTATGACTTACAAAGTGTTGTGTTGTTTCACAAGATAAGTCTGCACTCAATAAATACCATAATATTTTTTTTAATAAATAATAACGAGTATTCTGTGGTAATGTTGCACGTTGTTGGCGATATATGATGTATATTGTATATGTGGGCTGCAGTCACTAGGTCACTCTGACACCAGATGAATTGCTCTGACTGCTCTAAGAACAAACACAAACCGAGCACAGCAAACACGATTTTAGTTTAGGAGTTGATTTGAACACTAGTCTCTCAATCACAGAGGCTGTCAAGCTCACGCTAGAAACGTACGTCCCCTGGGGTAGGATTTAACCTCCGCGCCAGTGACAACGATCCGAGAATGAGCTCGAGGCGATGGCAGAATTCAAATCAATCCTGTCAGTACTCCTATAACGCCACACACGCAGTTAAGTTGGGAGCTCAAAGTCACCTTCGTTCCAAGGTCCCAGCTTAGTTTTGTGCTCAAAAATTGACATCAATGCTGATTACACATTCAGCGTAACAAGGTTTTTTTTTTCAAATGTTTTCATAAACCCTTGTTATTAGGTGTATAAGAAATAATTCATGTGACTCACTACTCGCGGAACTGTCCGTGCCACCAGACTGTACAAATATAGTGCGCAGTAAAACACAGTGGGCCTCATTACGACCCTGGCGGAAATCGTGGCGCCAAATGCACCATGGAGCACGGCGGAAAGCTGCCGATAGCGCCATGGGGGTTGGCGGATTTACCGCCCCATTCCGACCTTGGCGGGGCGGTAAATCCCCATTCCCCATTTTACCCTTCCCCATTCCCATTTTTGCCCCATAGGGTATAATGGGAGTGGGGAAGGCGTTAATTACGCCACCGTAAAATACGGTGGCGTAATTAACAACAAGGTCCCGTAGCGCCATGGATTTCTCTGCCCGGAAAAACCAGGCGGAAAACGCTCCATGGCGCTACGGGAACTCGTAGTGGGGCGGACGGGTCCGCCGCGAATACCGCTGGCGTAAACCCACTCCGCCAGGGTCGTAATGAGGCCCAGTGACTGGCAGGAGGTACACTATTACTATGTAAAGAGCAGAATTTACAGCCAGCACCTGGGACGGAGATTCTGTCACCAAAAGCAGTAAAATTTAATTTTCCCATTGGGTTCAATTGAGGTTAACATTAGAGGTAGAAAGTAAAAAAACAGTAACTTTTTCATTTAAAAAATCGTGAGTCTCCCACTTAAAACGGAGGGTTGGGATGTATGTCCTAGGCTTGCATCTGTAGGCAGAAGGGAGTTGCCTGATCTCTGACCCGGAAGTTAGCAAGTATTGAAAGCTGATTGTCATTCAGAGGTTGGGTGTTTAAGTAATGATGAAAGTCATTCTCTTTTCCTTAAAAAGAGGGCACTGCGGTCCCGAGGCGCCAGGGAACTATTTGTGCCATGTAAAATTTGGTGAAGTTGCATAGACATTTAAGTGTAAAAAAAAATGCTTATGGCAGTATATTTTGAAATGTCTCTGATTTATTGCAGACGCATAGCCCTTACAAGGGAATGGTGCACACCAGCACTCACCCTTCCACAACATGTGGTGTTCCCCAGGGCTCTAACCTCTCGCCCTGGCTTTTCAATTTTAATTGGCACCTCTGGCCCATCTCATCTCTACCTGATCTCCCAAATTTCAGTGTTATGTTCAGCTCTCCTTCAGGCTCCCCCAGCCTCGTCTCCGCTCTCACTTATTCCTAACTGTATATCCATGATTGAGGAATGGTGTGCCTCTAACCATCTCTGCCTGAATGCCAGTAAGAATGAGATGCTTCTTATTGGGTTCCTGCTCCTGCTTTCACTCTGGCCGCCCTCATTGGGCCCTCTACCTGCACCTTCCAGCGAAAAAACTTGGTGTCATCTTCAACTCCACCCTCTCCTTCTCTCCTCACATCACAGACGTCTCTAAGAAGTCCCACTACCAGCTGCATCTCCTCTGAGGTATTCTTTCTTTTCTCACTTCCCCCCAGAAGCTCACTGTCTCCAGAGCCCTTGTTCTCTCTAGGCTGGACTACTACAACAACCTTTTCTAAATCTGCCTGCCTCTACCCTTTGCCCTCTATAACTAATCCAGAACAGGACTGCAAGACTTGTCCTTGGTATCAAGCCCATTGATCATATCTCTCCAGCCCTGAAATCTCTCCACTGGCTCCCGCTGTCTGCAAGGATCAAGTTCAAGACCCTCTGCATTGTCCACAAGACTTTCTGTTGCTGGGGACCACACTACATCCAACTCTCTCTTCCTAAGCACTTTTCTTCTCGAGCCCTTCGCTCAGGTACCTCTAACTTTCTGAGGGTGAGACGCTTCTCCAGGCAGAGCGTGGGGGGTAGATTTCTCTCGTCAGCTGGTGCCTCCATCTGAAGCAGCATCCCTGCCCCTCTCAAACTCGAGCAGGACCACCTCAGGTTCGAGAGGCAACTCAAGACCTTCCTTTTCACTTCGGCCTTCTCTCTCTCTATCCCCTGCTGACGTTCTTGTCTGCTACACTAGATGGATACCTGGCCTCCTCTGAACCTTATGGGGACCAGGCTCCTTCACAGCCAGTAGCCCCATGCACTGCCTACGGGCCTAGCGTGCACTAGGAACTGTATCTGCAACCCTACAGACCCCTGCCTCCTTGAACTTACCTAGAACCAGCCACCAAGGCGGCACTTACTCAGCTTTGTTTATTGCACTCTCCCTTGTCCTCCCCTGGCACTTCTCCTCTCATCCCCTGGCACTTGCACGATCTGAATGACACAAGGCCTAGTAAGATTGATTGTTTTGTTCCTCTTTGTCTTCCCCCTCCTTGTCTTGTCATGCCTAGAAACACTTGTGTACAGGTGCGTTATAAATGACGTATATCATATCATTGTACAATACACTAAGTAGGATTGTTTCATCTTATTAGCTTTGGAAACATTGATGACAAATTCGTCTATAGCATAGTGCCATATTTGTGGATAAATTTGCTGAAAGAAAAGGAATAATTACAGGAAAATCCCTTTGTGATAATGATCTGGAAATGTATATTGCAGTTTGTGCAGATCTGCTTATAAGCGCTGTAATACTCAGTGTCATGATTACCAAAATGCAGTACTCAATGTATTGATTTCAGAAACATGAAGGGCTTAGTTGGCCTGACCAAGCTCGTGAACTTGTGTCACTTGGCATTGTATTGTTCTAATGGGTTGATCATTGCATGTGAACTATCCATCCGGCTGCACAACTGTTGCATTCAGACACATTAGCAACTGTGCACTGCTCAAATATCAATAAATGGACTGTGTATTTCTCCACTAGTAGGGGTGTTATGCAGAGAGGCCCACTAGCACTGCTATTATTTATTATTTTGCTATCTGACTTTACTCCTCATAGTTCATCAGTTAGGCTTATCCCGCCATTTTTAAATTGTACAAACATCAGCACGTTGCTCTACACTGGCGACGTTGTCTTAATGGATCTTACCTCAGGCGGTATTAAACAGGGTTTAGTGCAAGCGGACACATTTTTGATCAATCGTAGCATGAAATTAAATACAGCGAAGACAAAGATCATGATTTTTGGCCAATGGGGGGCCTAAGTATAACTGGGCTTTTAAAAATAACAAAATATAGGTAGTCAGACAATGTAATTGTGTGGGGCTAGTTTTTTCATGCAGTGGTAGCTGGCCCCTCATATAACGAGCTTATCAAAGCATGCAGTCCGAGGTACTGTGGGCTGCTAGGTTCTACCGATTATACAAGGATGAAGACTTGATAATGATGTGTTATTTATATAGCGCCTTAATCCAAAGCGCTTTACAGAGCACATATTTACATACAATATCACCCAACCGAAATTGGTACTCATTTATCGACCTCGGAAGGATGAAAGGCTGAGTTAGCCTTGCCGGGATTCGAACCAGCGACCTGCAGATCATGCTCAGATCGCAGCAGCGAGCACTCCACCCGCTGAGCTATCTTACATGGAAGTGAGATATGGGGGTTGGCAAACAGTAAGTGACAGGTTTGTCCCCTAGCACACCTGTAGATGCTTTAAGGCACGAGCTGGCACAGTATAAAGATACAGGCACTGAAGAGGTTTCATGAATTTTTCCTGAAGCTTCACCTTGATGTTTGCTTCAACTATAATTTATGCGGCAAACTCATAGAGATGATGACCAACCACCGTCAAGTATAAATATAGTTTGTATCAAAATGGAAGTCTTACTAAAAATGTGAGGTTTTGAAAATATCTTAGCTTGTAATAATATATCCAAAGGTCAACGTAAGGCCTTGCTTAAAAGCAAGTCTGTAGAAATTGAGTTCAGCGAGACCTGGAGTCATATTAAAAATCCTCCTTCACTGAAACTGTATGTAGATCATATGATTTTTGGGGCCCAAACATGTTATCAGTAGACTCATGCCTTCGGAATATAGGAGATTCATTTTAATGATCCAGTTACATGTACTTCTCTCGGACGCGCTTATGGCCTGGTTGGACACTAACAAGAAATGTATATGCAGATCAGGGAATGTTGAAGAAATTGAACAACTGTCAATATGCAAGCATTTATTAGACCTAAGAAGAACATGGATTTGACCTAATTTGTTTTACAAATACTATTACTGTATGCTCCGAAGCTATGTCTATGATTATTTATTTATTTATTTGCATTTATAAAGCGTGCAGAGCTGCCCTGAGGCATCGTGGCGCTGTTACAGCAGGCTTAAGCTTAGACATACATAGTTATAGAGTAACAGTCGGTTGCAATAGTACATTGGTAGGTGGTACGAGACTGGAGGGTCAGAGAGTTATGCTTTGATATGGTTACAGTGCAAGCACAGCTGTGCATGCTGGTTAACATTTAGCGGAATAGAAACGTTTTTAGGTTTTTGCGAAAGGTGGTGTATGATTTTTCATTCCTTAATGACGTTGGTAGGGAGTTCCAGTTTGTGGGTGCGAGGTGTTGGAAGCTGGATCCTCCAGCTCTTGTTCTTTTGAACGTGGGAACATAGACCTGGTTGGCACGGTGGGCTCTAATGGGTCTGTTAGAGGCATTGAGAGTGATTCTTTCTGCGAGATAGGGTGGTGCATCTAGTGTAAGGCATCTTTGTGTGATGGCCATGGCTTTAAAGAGTATGCGTTCCTTTACCGGTAGCCAGTGGGCATCTTTCCTTGCTTGAGAGATGTGTTCCCTTTTGGGAATGGTCAATGCTGCTCGGAGCGCGTTGTTTTGCATGATTTGGAGTTTTTTTTTTTATGTTGTTGACAGAGGTGCCTAAAAAAAGGGCATTGCGGGGGGGCGCTGTTGAGCATCCGTCAAGATGGCTGCCTAGCTCATGAGCTCCGTGCACAGCCGCTCTTCATCCGAGGACATCTGCGGGCTAATGCAGCTCTGCGCCTACCCGACCGACCCACTGGCATCCCTATAACTGTGGCTACGTGTTGCTGTGATCCTGGCTCGGATCGGACCTTGGGAGCCGGAGATCTACTTTGCAGGATCCTCGAAGCCCTCCTTTCCCGGCTCCCGCCACCACACTACGTCCTCCCCTGCCGCATCCCTCCACTGGCCCGCCTGCTGAGACGCACATCGCGGTGCCCTACGATCTGCGCCGGGGGCGCCGCGGACTGGGTCGCGCCCCTCGCCGGACCAGCGGCCGCTGCTTGGGCCGTGCCTTGCGCCGGCCATCCTGGACTTTCTCCCAGTTCTGGGGCCTGGGCCCTTGGGCCTTGCTGAGCCCGGTCTGCCCGGCCGGGGGGCCCGGTGCTGGGGGGCCCTGGGCCGTCCCTCCTCCGCGCTGCTCGACACTTGGGCGGTGCGCCCCTCCTGGAGGAGCTGCGCCCGCCGCCGGGCTTGGCTGCGGCGCTCGACTGGGGCCCCGCTGATCTGACATTTGCGGCCTGGTTGCGGCCTACGGCCTCCGCTCTGCGCTGCTGCCGAGACCGGATCTGCCTCCGGCGGCACCTGAGGACCTGAGGAGCTGCACCTACTCCCTGACTGGACACTTGCGGGCTGCATACCAGGTGAGGAGCTGCTGGGGCTGCTGCGCGCCGGAGCCCCCGTATCCGCTACAGGCCATTCTCGACCTGGGCCTCTGTCCCCGCGCCGCGCGGCCCCGGCTAGCTCCTGCGCCACCTTGGTTGGTCTCTGGGCCCATGTCCCTGCATCCCGGCGGACCCGGATCGGCCCGCTGCCGCCTCCCTCCGGGCACAACGGCCCCCGGATTAATACTGAGGCCCACACTTTGGCACAGCCTAGCTTCCCTGCTGGTCATCACCTTCACGGCCCTATGCAATACCCGCTTAAGCACTAAGGCCCACACTCCTTCGGCTGGTACTCTCTGTGGTGCTCACTCGGGGTCTGTTCTGGACACCATCATCACCCTCTAAGGCGGTTGGATCGCGCTCTCCCTGCTGCTACTCTATACTTCCCTGATGCCACAGCCCCTGCCGCCTCTTTCAGGATTTGTTTGAATCGGCGGGCTGGACCACTGTCACTTGCCTCGAACCTCTCCTACATCTCCTCACTCGAGTCTTCACTCTGGCCACTCAGGGCCCTGCCACATTATTCACGATGTCTAACAGATCGAGGAATAACAATAAAACCGGGGCCATGGACAAATTCGCTAAAGCCGCCCCGAGGCCCGACTCGGCCCACGCACCAAGCGACCCAGCTGACGACCCGCCATGCGCCGAGGCACCCACCAGTGATCTCACAACGATAATGGAATCCATGGCTAGAAACTTTGCAGCTTTCCATGAAAAGCTCGATGACATTAATGCCAATGTAGCCTCACTCAGAGCCAAACTGGATCAGCAGGGGGTTCGAATCACGGAGACCGAAAACAGGATTGGAACCAATGAAGATAATATATCTACACTCCAGGGCACGGTGTCCACTCTGGTTTCGGATATGAAGGCGGTTAAAGCCAAATGTGATGACCTCGAATCTAGGTCGCGCAGAAACAATATACGCATCGTTGGTGTCCCTGAAAATGCGCTGAAGGGTCGACTGGAATTGGCGGTCGAGGATCTCTTGAAGGAACTACTGGGTAACCCAGACATGTCTCCCTTCTTTACCATTGAGAGGGCCCATAGGGCGCTGTCACCCCGGCCTAAACCCGGTGACTTTCCGAGACCCATCATTGCCAAGGTTCTGAGCTTCAAAGACCGCAACCTAATTCTCCGCCTCGCACGGGAAAAAGGCGAGTTACGATTCGACTCGCAGGTGATCAGGATTTTCCCTGACTTTTCCACCGGAGTTCAGCAGGAACGTCGCCAGTTCCTTGGAGTGAAGAAACTCCTCAGGGAAAGGAACATCCCCTATGCCATCCTCTTCCCTGCACGCTTGCAGTTTACGTTCAACGACAAACTATACTTTTTTACAGTGCCATCTGAGGCGGTTAAATTCATCGAGGCACATGTTCCGCTCCACCCTCCGGCTGATGACAATATGAATAATGAGTGAATTCTACGATTGCTTTGCGATGCCTTGATACTATGCTTATATGTGGATCGTGTCCTGCCACTCTCTGTTCATATCCATGAGTGACCACACCTCTGCATTCACTTGTATACAATGCTTTCCTATGTGGGCTTAATTATTGCTCTTTGAGGAGCAACTGTCATCCCGTCCAAGTTATTCTCCCACACTTACTCCTGCTGCTCTCTGACATGCACAGCTCCCTTGGTCTGGTTGCAACCGTTGCCCTCTATTCACGAGCACGAGGGCATGTTTCTTCTCATGGCTCCGCCTGGGCTGGGTTGCTGGATCTCCGTGATATGTGTGTTGCTCCCTGTGCTCCATTTGGTGGGACTGGTGTATTCACGTTTTGTCCGCTAACAATGTTCGTTTTGTAACGGAACCAGCTGGTTCCTAGCGTGCTCCCGCACGGCAACGGCGCACCCCACTGCGATTGCACTGTTTTTGGATATGCCCTTGTTGTGGGTTAGCCCCTGTTTGGCTTTTGGGCAGTCTGGGCCATGTTGGGGCCGGCCCGGCTCTGCACAGCTGAGGGTGGGTGTTGTTCACACTGCTGAAGTTGGGTCGGCGGTGAGGGTGGCGGGTGGGATTGGGGTATTTGGAAAAAACGGCATACTAGGGCTCACGGCACGCACACTGGCAAAACATGAGCGCACTCCCGACCTCAACCCCGGTAATGCGCACTGCTGCTATACCTGGGATGTTCATTGATGCGGGTATACCGGGATTAGAGATCCGCCACTGTCATGTCTACCGTCATAATGTCCTGGAACATTCGCGGATTAAGCAATCACACCAAGGCCCGCAAGATCATGGCCTTTGCTAATAGACATGGCTGTAAGATACTACTCCTACAAGAGACACACTCCAATGCCCACATTCCGGGCACCATGGCCCCGTCGTGGGGTCCCACTAGATTCTTTACTTCCTACTCCTCACAATCCAGGGGAGTCCTCACAATGATCCATAAATCGATCAGATTCATCCTGCACAAAAGCTACGTATGCCCCGAGGGTCGCTATGTCATACTACACTGCACGATGGTGAATAGAGAATACCTACTTGTTAACACTTACTGCCCCAACGTTGACTCTCCTGAGTTCTTCGATGCGGTAACTGCCATACTGTTGGGCTACGTGGGGGTCCAGATTGTATGGGGGGGTGACCTAAACCTTATTCTTGACACTGTCCTGGACAGGACTGGCACATCCTCTCGAGCCCTAACCAGTGCCGCACGCAGGTTGCGTGGCCATATGCAGACGCTCAATGTTTGCGACGCCTGGAGGACAGTACAGCCCTTGTGCCGGGAGTATACTTATTACTCATCTGTCCACGACAGTTCGTCTCGTATAGACCTGTTCTTAGTGTCCAGTGAAACCATGGGAGGGGTGGAGGGGTCCTGGATTCTCCCCCGCACTCTGTCTGACCACGCTCCAATCACACTTTCTGTGAGGCTGGGTATACCCACCCCGACACTGAGCACTTGGCGTTTCAAATCTGAGGCCCTCAGGGACATTGTCTTTAGGGCTGATATCCTCGCAGACATTATATCCTTCTTTGACCACAACTCTCTCCAAGACACCTCAGCCGCAGTTCGGTGGGAGGCCTTTAAGGTATACATCAGGGGGATGTCCATCTCACGGGAGGCCGGGGTACTGAAAGCTATCCGAGCCAGCCTTGATCGCTCTGAAGCTAAATTGAAACAGTTGGAGCAGCAATGCTCCACTGGCGCCGATCCCGCCTTACTTCTCGAAATCAGCGAGGAATTGCAGGCGTACAATGCGCCCGCTACCAACGAAGTCCAGTACTTCAGCCGCCCACAGGCTGCCAGGAAATATGGCGAGGGTGACAGACCGGGGAAGACGTTGGCAGGAGTGGTGAGGGGGGAATTTGGCCGAGCTCACATCACCTCCATCAAAGACGCATCTGGCAACGCACAGTGGGCTGACCAACAGATTTTGGAGATATTTACCGAGTTCTACAGGTCCCTCTACTCCCAGCCTCCCGAACACTCCGAACGACACATGCGCGAGCTGCTTGCTCAGATCCCCACCACCGAAATTTCCCCTGCTGCCCGCGACCAGCTGGACTCCCCGTTAACGCTGGATGAGATAGTAACCTCCATCTCTAACCTGCCCAAAGGCAAGGCGCCGGGACCTGACGGCCTCACGGCTGAGTTTTATCAAGAACACGTGGCCATACTGGCTCCCAAGTTACTCGAGGTCTGGGTCGAAGCGCTCCGCTCCTCTATTCTCCCCCCGTCTATGCGTGAGGCTATCATCACGGTACTACTCAAGCCTGGCAAACCAGACGACGAGTGTGGGTCTTACAGGCCCCTTTCCCTCATGAACCTAGATACGAAAATCATTGCTAAGACCATAGCTAACCGCTTTCTCCCCATTATGCCATATCTGGTCCATGAGGACCAAGCGGGCTTCGTCCCCGGCAGGTCCACCTCTCATAATATAAGGAGACTGTTTAATGTTATGTCCCGTATAAATCAAGATGCCCAGGCCGTGGCGGTCACTCTGGATGCTCAGAAGGCCTTTGACATGGTCTCTTGGAACTACACGTGGCTGGTGCTGGAGACGATGGGAGTTGGCCCAAACATGATCGGGTTCATTAAGCTACTATACGCCTTCCCTGTGGCCCGGGTCAGGGCTAACTCCTTGACATCCGACCCCTTCACACTCTTCAGGGGTACCCGGCAGGGCTGCCCCTTCTCCCCGATCCTCTTTGCCCTCGCAATTGAGCCAATGGCGGATTATGTCCGTGCTCGTCATGCCCGCAAGGGGATACGGTTGAGGGATGACCCCGAAATCATATCTCTATATGCAGATGACGTGCTATTATACATTAGAGAGCCCGCGACCCACATTGATCCCATACTGAGGGACATCACCCGTATTGGCACCTACTCTGGCTTCACGATCAATTACTCAAAGTCAGATATCTTCCAGCTCACGAAATCTACCCAACAACCCACCACTGAGTACCCCCTTCGCTGGTCCCCGGACGGTGTCAGATACCTGGGGGTGCAGATATCCTTGACTAAATCTACTCTGCTAGCCGACAATTACTCCACCGCGGCGCAAACCGCCGAGGCCAAGATGTCAAGATGGCGATCGCTCCCACTATCCATGGCTGGTCGTCTCTCCCTAATTAAAATGATCCTGCTCCCCAAGCTTCTTTACACTTTTAGCAACGTTCCCGTGTGGCCTGGGAAGGCCTACTTCACTAAATTGCATACACTATGCGCTCAGTTCCTATGGCACTCCGGTGCAGTGCGTAAGAAGTGGACTGACATGGCGCTCCCCTATAAACAAGGGGGGTTCACTGCCCCGAATCTGCTACTCTACTGGACTGCGGCCCAGGCTCAACATGCCACCCACTGGTACCCAGGCTCCCCAACGCGCCCACATGTCAAGTTAGAGCGACTAGCGGCCGCCGGCACCAACATGATGTCCCTTATACTACATCGCCATTACACACCTGATTCACCCATTGACCCTGTCGCTACGACCATCCACGCATGGGAACGCTTGCTATGTCCGACGGACGGGTACCCCCCTACTACAAATGGCTCCCGGTGTGGCGCCTGCCTGACTTGGAACCCACACACGATAATGCCTTGGCCCAACACTGGGGAACGCTGGGGTATCAAGAACTGTCCGATTTCTACCCAGAAGGCAAGTTCATTGACCCCCAAACATGGAAGCAGGGCCACACCAGATCCGCCTTGGAGCCCCTCCAATACTATAGGCTACGGGCAGCGTTCCGTACTGCATGGCCCTCATTTCCCGATGAGCCCCCGGATAACCCGGCGATCGCATACATTGCCAACTCAGGCGGCGCCCGCAGTGTCGCCTCTTCACTATATAGGATCCTTCAGGAGTCCATCACAATCCCAGCGCATAGGGCGCGCGACGGCTGGGCGAATGAGTTGGGCCTGGAATTGTCTGATGGCGACTGGGGCGCAATGTGCTTACACACGAAAAAAGTCTCCTTCAATTTCCGCTACCGCGCCATGCAGTACAAACTCCTCAATAGGCTCTACTATACTCCACACAGGACCTCGGCGTTCGCCCGTGCCGCCGCGGCCCGCTGCCCTCGCTGTGGAGCTGAGGAGGCTGATCACCTGCACATGTTTCTGTTCTGCAGGGAGCTATCTGGGTTCTGGGAATGCATCTTGAAAACACTCTCTGACATAGCTGAAACTGTGGTTGATCCTGACCCCTTGTCGATTCTTTTCGGGGTCTGGAAAACCGATGGAACCAGACGCCTAGCTAAGTTCCTAAACATAGGCTGTATGATTGCCAAAAAGTGTATACTCCAGAGCTGGAAAAGCCCCGCTCCCCCGGTCTTTTACTCACCTGGTCACGCAATTGCGAGGAAGAATACTTGTCTATGCTCCCCGCCCAGTCTCGCCCCAGGAGCATTTGGGCTGAATTTAACACTTACCTTGGCATCCGCGGCGGGGGCACCCCCGAATCTGGTTTGTCCCCTGCCCCGTCGGGCTCTGATCCCACTGGGTGAGCCCCTACTTTGTTCCTTTGTTTTCGGATTGGTATGCTCCCTCTCAGATACCGCCCGGCGGTCCATGTTGTGATTGCTGTATCCTTTATGATGTGCTGCTCCATGATGTAACTGCTATGCACCTATTGCCTTGTGTGTGCCTTGTGTACTTCTGCCGTCCAAAAATAAAAGTTTTAAAAAAAAAAAGGGCATTGCAATAGTCCAGTTTGGTACCTATGAATTATAACGATTCTTTTTTTATGCGAGGTGTTGTAGAATCTGTTAAAACTGATTTTAGAAGATGTTGAAGAGAATTCTGAGGTTTTATGTAATGTTTGTGCAATTTGGTTTTATTGATTTTTTTTTAAACCATCCGGCTGCAGTTTGTTTCGCATACTGCAGAAACCATAGTGTACACAGCATAAATACTCAATTGTAGAATCCATGACTATAGTGTTTATTACAAACAATTGTACAATTGTGTGATATTCCACAGTGCACAACCATGTGATGCAGAACATATTGCAGTGAACGTGAAAAAACATTAATGTTCTACTGTTTCTGTTGGAAATTGCTGCAGTCCAGCTGTGGCTGATGTAGAACACTGTAATATACACTATACATCTGTACACATACTGCAGTGTGAAAACAATGTAGTGCAGTATTTACTGCAAGCAATTGTGCAGTTCTCTAATTGTCTACAGTACACTACTATGTACTGCGGAATATGCTGCAGAATACTCGGGCAGTTACAAACAATTATAACTAATGAAATAATAACTAATGAAATAAATACGAATACAAAATAACTAATGAAAAACTAACTAATTCATTTGTCGTTTTTGGGCGGTTCTCCTCAGGCTTTATAATGGTGGTGGTCATTATCCTCCAATAATGATCCCTCCTCGGGTCCATAAGGGTATAATAACTCACATTGGCCCTCATTACGACCCTGGCGGAGATCGTGGTGCAATATGCACCATGGAGCACGGCGGAAAGCTGCCGATACCGCCATGGGGGTTGGCGGATTTACCGCCCCATTCCGACCTTGGCGGGGCGGTAAATCCCCATTCCCCATTTTACCCTTCCCCATTCCCATTTTTGCCCCATAGGGTATAATGGGAGTGGGGAAGGCGTTAATTACGCCACCGTAAAATACGGTGGCGTAATTAACAACAAGGTCCCGTAGCGCCATGGATTTCTCCGCCCGGAAAAACCAGGCGGAAAACGGCTCCATGGCGCTACGGGAACTCGTAGTAGGGCGGAAGGGTCCGCCGCGAATACCGCTGGCGTAAACCCACTCCGCCAGGGTCGTAATGAGGCCCATTGTCTTCTTCAGAGAATGTATCACAGTTAATTTATTTATTTCTGCACCCAAATTGTGAGCATACCGCTTATTATTGCTGCTCAGTTCATTGTAAATTTCACCCCAGAGATGAACCAACAAAATAAACATGCTTTACATGTCCAAACGTTTGCTAATTGGTGTCAGAGGATTGCATCACAGTGAAAGCTATACATATATATAGCTAGCTACAGCATGCACAATGTGGCATAATTCACAGAGACCTGCTCTCTTATCGAACGTGGACAGCGCTCTCACAAGGGGGATTTCCTGTACAGTTTTAAATTAATGGAGTGTCATTCTTTGCTCAAGCTGTAAGGTGAAATTGTAGCACAATTTCGTCCTCTGTGTGAGTTCGTAGAGTTTGGATTGGATGGACATATTTTGCACATCCACTTTAAGAGTGACAGTTTGACATGAAGACTTCAGACCGGCACCGTGATGCATCCTTCTCTCTCCGTGAGCAGACCGGCTGGCCAGGCGGGAAGCCACAGTTATCCAGCTGTCAGAGGAAAATAATAATGGCCAACTCTAAGGGCCTAATTACAAGTTTAGTGGAATTCCGTTGATAAATCCACCAGAATACAGGCTAACAGAATTACCGATACATCCACTTAGACAGCAAGATTACAAGTGGTGGTATGGCAGTGTTAGTCCCCATTTATGGAGTCCATAGGATTCCATTGGGTTTTCTGCAGAATTACCGCCAGCGTTAATCCCACCGATTTCTGATGGTAAGGCGGCAGAATATTTTTCCTCTACTCCACCACCAAAGTTATAATACAGCATTGCAGTAATGCAGCGGTAATGCAGTGGTAAAAGAGCTACCACTGCATTACTGCCATTTTTTATTGTACCGCCGTACTTATAATGAAGCCGCAAATTAGTCTTACCAAGAAGTTCCTATAGATCAGCGTGCGAAGTTACAAAGAACAGGGGCTATTATAAAACTGCTCACCATTTTAGTCCACCAAACCCCACTTTTGCCAACTTGGAAACCCGTTATCAAGCAGTCTACCATATGCTGTTGTAAACTCTAAGCAAAAACAAGATGCAACCACTTGGTGCCAGCACCTAAGACAATGTGGGTTCAACAGAACACTTGTGACCGAGGTGTGGGGTAAAAAGACAGCCCCAGAGTGACAGAGATGGAGAGGCCATACTAGGCCCCATTGTGAGAGTGAAGCTGGCTAAGTGTGGATTCCATTGAAATATAAAAGCCAGTACAAAACAGTGACTGAGACATAAGGCCTAGTGAATGAGTGAGAATGGGCCTCCCTCCATTTTGTTAGAATGTACAGGCACTCAGCCGAATAAAAGTGAGACTTAGAACTGGAATATTGTTAGCTGTGTCCAATGGATTCCAAAAGACATGTGGCATTGCAGATGCTGATGTTGTGTAAAGACACATGGAAGGAAATAAATGCATTTGAAATACGGAAAGCTAAAAAGTAGGAATGATGCCTTACATTTGAAAAATAAAGTCAAATGACAGACTGGGCCTCATTATGACCCTGGCGGTGCGGGCTAAACAGCACCGTAAAAGGTGCCGGCGGCGTTTACCCCATACTGCCTCATTACGAGGTCCCCTTGCGGGACCCAGGAAGCAACGCCTGGTCAAACCAGGCGTGCTTACCGGGTCCCGCGAGGGGAAGAGGGAGCAAACAACGGGCCCACTCGCAATGACCCGTTGTTTGCTCCCTCTCCCATTCCCATTCAGCCCTATGGGGGCTGCAATGGGAATTGGGAAGGACCGGGTCCTTGGAGGGAGGAATTACCGGGCCTTCCGAACTCGGAATGGCCCGGTAATTCCTCATTCTGAGGACCCGGACACGATTTTGGCAGCAGCCATGCTGCCAATAGTGGCATGGCTACTGCTGAGGTCGTAATAAGGCCCACTGTGTTTTCAGGAATAAAGAGACTTAATTTCAGCACAGAAATTGACAACATTTAAGGGGAAAAGGCCTATTTCGTTTTTGTAGCACTCTATGTAACTGTGTGCATTAGATCAATAGTGAATCTACCTCTATTCTAATGTAGTAGAAAAGAATGATTGTATTTATAAACAGCAGGCCTAGATATAATGCTAACATGTTACATGTAACCACATCCTGTCGATTTAAAGCTGTATTTTCTGAAGGATGGGTGCAGCTGGTGTTTTCCCACTAGATTTAAAGGTTTGTGCCTTTGAAAATGTGAACTCAAGTCCTTTGGCTGAGGACCCCTACAAGAAGAAGGTCTGGTTGTCAATTTAAATGCTAAGATATACAAAGAAGTAGATTGAAATGATGTGATTTACAGATAACACAACCAACAGAAATTACATTTAAGGTCAGGTTCCCCATTAATGGTGCATTAGTCCTGAGCAAAGCCCTTTGAAGCTCTTTAGAAGAGGGTAGAATAAATGTTGGCCCGAGCAGAGGGCTAGTCACATGTTTAAGGATAAATAGAAACCTACGAATTGGTGGGACCATTGTAAGAGTGAAACTGGGAGCACCTATGATAAATGATTGAATGCATTTTATCGAATAACAAGTGAATCGTGTGTCCCATCGAGCTCACCCGGGGCCATTATAAAGGGGATAAAAAGTCAGTTGGGACCATCTAAAAATGACATTTTTGTGATGTACATAACTTAAGTTATGATGAAACTTATGATTTTGGCATTTTCATAAATCTGAGGAATCGGAAAAATTGATAGAGTGATAGACAGTGAAATTAATGTTGAAGTATGTAGTGTCGGAGTTGTAAATACTAAAGCGCAGCCACAAAGATCAAAAAATGGTGTCTACAACTGGCCATAACATGTATAGATTCATGTAGTTATCTGAAAAAATTAGCATAGCTGCCATGTTGTTAGATTTTCCGAACCCAAAAAGGTCAAACCCACTTGTTGTTTTGAGATGACAAATCTTTCTCCTCCCTCAGCCTACATCATACATATCTCCCAACTTCTGGTCCTATCAGCAGCCAGTGGGTATCTTGGTGGGAGTTGAAGGGAGAGTGCTAGCCAATCCTTACCGTGGGAATTATTATAATCTAGGCGTGTCATCCACCCTAAAGGAGGTCAATTTTGCATCAGAACAAGACTTTTTCACTCTATTCCTGAAGGAAGCCTGCTTTCAGACTCTTGTGAGGAACAGCTAGCAGAGAGGCCTCAATCCTTGCACTGGAGACGGTGACAGGGAAATCTAGAAGCTAGCTGGGACCAAATCAGAGGAGCCAGAGGGAGCTTGGGTGCAGGAAAAAATCCTTGGCTGAAGTCCTTGACCAGATCTGTGCTGTCCTCAGAGGAGCCCTGTTGTTTTTCCCGTCCAAGGCCTCTCATGTAAGTAGCCAAACCCAAAAGCCATCGACTGGGTGGGTATCTACCTCACTTTATCCCTATCCATTAGTGGGTAGTGGGGTGAAACTGGGTAGGCCCTTGGCACATTGTATTAAATTCAATCAAAATGAATTCCACTATAGAAAATCACCCTATCCATTTAAATTGAATTGTGTTGGGAACAGCCCACCTACATCCTTTCCATTAAATTGTGGGTAGGGGGAAGTCCTTAGCTCATTGACCTGAAGTTAATTCAATTAATTCCCATATAGAAAATAACGGGATGAGTGTTGTTAGAATTCGAAACTAACAAAGTTCATGCCCATTGTGTCACCTAACTCCTGTACTGAAGGGAGGTGTCCATAATCCCAAAATAAGTAACCCTAAAACGCTGCTACTCAAGTCAATGTAGAGGGTGCAAAACGAAACTCCCCATTTATTCCCTTGCATCCCAAACCAGAATTACCAAGCATTACATCTCAATTGTATGTGTGTTGCAAAACAACATTTCCCATTGATTCCCTTGCCTTTGTGTGTTGCAAAACGATTTTTCCATTATTTGTGAATGTTTTCTCTTGGTTAATTTGCAATTAATCTGATGTAATTTTTGACTGCATATTTCAAAATTCTACCTGTGTTGTTTCAATAACGGAAAGTAATTTGGAGTTGTGATATTGTGTAATGCCACAGCATTAGTGGTTGATGTTGGTTTCTAGTCTTCCTTGTGAAACCTTAAATAAATATATATTCTTACTGTACACCGGCCTGGTTCCTAGTTCATTGGGGCTAAAGAGGGTGTTTGTTGGGGTGGTGTGAGATGGGTTCTAGGCCTCACTAAAGTAGAATCTGTACAAGAGCTTTGGGTGCGCTCCACCTTGCTTGGGGGGGGACTCCCTGAGTTGAGTGTGACCGCCAAATAAATCGCGACACAGGTAAAAGTTCACATGTATCGAAATGTTTGATGCTAGGGACTCCTTGCACCAGGCCTTACATTATTTACTGAACTGTTTCTTCATGTGTACTACAGAAGTGAATTTTTTATACTGGTTTCTGGGCATACCTCACGATTGGATCAAAGAGGAGCCGTTTTCAATATATTTGTATGTATGCAGCATAGGGATTTTACTGTGTTTGGGTAACAGTACTGTATAGATTTTCTTCTGATTTCAGTTACATATTACGCAACACAAGTCATCATATTCATTTTAGTGTATTTTGTATTTGAATTTGATCATTTGTCTTTTTTGTTAGTAGTTACATTTCTCACATATTCTGTCATAACTTGTCAAATTCCCTACAAATCTCATTTTGACTTGGCAACATGTGTTGGGAGGTTGTGCTCTCCTCGGGTCAAGATTTCTTTTGACAATATCAGAATATTGCTTTCTGCTGTGTTGTCAGTAAAATCAGTATAAAAAACAAGAAGAGAAATATAATAAATAAACATAAATGTTGTGTTTTTCATAACAAAACAGAGGCAAAACACAATGAAAAAACAAATGAATGTTGGGTCACAACATTTTTTGTAGCTTTCCCCCAGGCTCATCTCCCTTCCTGGACTCATATATTCCCAGAGGTGCATATTTGATCTCAAGTGGTAGTCTGCTTTGGTACTAGTTAAATAGTATATCTTCTAGAATAAATCCAATTATTTATCTGTATTTGCTTTTTCATCATTTTAATTGAATCAGTGTTTGCGGTAGCTCTTTATATCAGCACCCGGGGCTGGGGAAGCAAACAATCAGGTTCCTTGGATAGCAGGCCTAATATACTGATCCAAGCCCGCGTTCCATAGAACCTGATGGCTGCTTCCCCCACCCTGCACTACCATCTTCTCACCACCCTTCCTTTCCTTTATGTTTTCCTGTCCCTCTGATCCCCAGCCCCACATACCTCATGTCTTCCATGCTGCCGCAATGCCGCTGCTGCTCCGTGTCCGCCATGGAAATGGAAGAGGGGATCTGTATGGAGCCCTGCCTTTCTGATCTGTGGTGGCCATCTTAATTTAAATGCCCTGGGGTTTCCCCCCCAGTGCCAAGGCCTTTTTTGGTGATTTCGGTATTTCACCATGCAAAGCCTTCTAACATTTTCTCCTTCATTAACCCCTTAAATGCCAAGCACGAGCTATCTCATCCTTGGCACTGGGGAGGTAATCCCAAGGACGAGATACCTCGTCCTTGGCACTTAAAGGGTTAAAGTATTTTGATTCAATGAATGGGACGCCGCAAGGTGTCCCATTCATTGAATCAAAATGCAATGCTCTTAGCACCCCGGGTTTCCACATTGGAAACCTGGGTTTCTAATAACAATAAACACCTGATCCAAGGGCTGGCATGGGTGGTAATGGCACTGGGGGTGGTAATGGCACTGGGGACCCTCGTTAAAGTCACACATTGCGCTCAGGCCTTTATCTCAGGCCCCTGACGATACCACTGGTTCCAGCCCTTGGAATGTGTGGTTATTGCTTAATTTATGCTACCGTGGAGTGAGAGTGATTGGATGTGCTGTATGTATGCATAACACATCTGTGGTTATGCATACCAATAATGTGTGTTGCTTGTAATCAACAATAAATCCCAGTTGTAACGCTATGGAAAGTATCTGTAAGGTACCTCACTGGCAACCAATTTCCTCACCTTTCGAACCATAGTATGATAGTCAACGTTCTTATTCCTCACTACAAAAATGATTCTCATTATTGCTAAAGTGCTCTCTTCAGAATGTGTGTAAGCAAGCAGTTTGCGCGTTCCTTGGTGCTGAACCGGTGCAAGACCTGCAGTGTGTATTTCCTCTATAACGCAAGTGGGCATGCAAGCCACTAGCTCATTGTGGCATGCACGCCCTGCTTTCAGTGTTTGCTTGGTGCTGCCATGTGTGAGCAGCTGGCATGAATCTCCAGCACCCTCACAGTGTCCTGTTCATCTATCTGCAGCATCCAGTGAGATCCCAGGACAACGCGGATTTGGGAGAGAAGGCAGACTCTTGGGGGGTCCCCCAGATCCCTCCTCCATAAGTTGCATCATATGGCAAGCAGCGTCCTCTGACCCCCAGAGTCTCCTTGCCCTCCCCAACTGGCTTCACACGTGACTTCATCACATACCCTATTTAAGTGATGATAACCACACAGCATTTAATATGCTACTTAACATACGACATAACACACTATAACGTAGCATAGACACCTGCTTTTAGCAGGTGTTAAAATCCATGGCGCTAAGGGACCTTGTTGTTAATTACGCCACCGTAATTTACGGTGGCGTAATTAACACCTTCCCCACTCCCATTATGCCCTATGGGGCAAAAATGGGAATGGGGAAGGGTAAATGGGTTAATGGGGACTTACCGCCCCGTCAACCTCGGAATGGGGCGGTAAGTCCGCCAACCACCATGGCGTAAACGTAGTTTACGCCATGGTGGTAAAGGTACGACCCAGGCGGTAACTTACCGCCTGGGTCGTAATGAGGCCCATAATGTGATATATCATCATAACATGCAATATGGCGCAACAACACACAATATAACATAGCATTATATAATGCACGGTAACAGAACATTACACAAAATAAAATTAAATATAGAACATAAAAATATATTTTCAATTTAAAACTTTGCTAAAGGGATATTATGGTTAAGTTACATAGTTTTGGAATTGTTTGTGCCACATGCTGCCGCCGTGCTCCAGAAGTCTTGCAGGTTTGTATTCTTTCCCTTTTGGTTCGGAGTCACCATAACATGTGTTTTGAATGAGTGAACTCATTAAAGTGAGTTACTATGGACTTTGCCTATTGAGGAAAGAACGCAGCAGCAACATTGCAGTTTTCTAAATATTTATAACTTATTGAAACAGATAATGGGAAAAAAGCTTTCCAGATAGTTTACAGATTGGGAGCAACAGAAATATATTGCTCATCATTACAAGTTTGCCGGTCTGGGAACTACGGTACCGGTAGGCTTGCCGGTACCGTAGTACCCGGACCGGCAAACTACGAGTTGAGCTCACAGTTGCCTTTCTGACCGCCAGGTCAGACCTGGTGGGCAGAGCGGCACCCGCGAGCACGGCATGTCGGATGCACCGGCACCATTCTGAATGGTGCCGGTGCATCCAACCTCCCCATTCCCATTCAGCCCTATGGGGCTCAAATGGGAATGGGGAGCATTCCATTCCGGCGCCCGCGAATGGGCAATTACCAGGTCCAGCAGGGCCGTAATGATCCGGTAATTGCCCATTTGCGGGCGCCAGAAAAAATTGCACGTTTGGCGGCAGCCTGATGGTATTACCGGCAAGGCTACCTTCAAACTTGTAATGAGGCCTATAGAGTGGAAAATCACACACATTGTCTAAAACAATGGATGAGCCTCAGAAATGGGGCTGAAATCCCTGACTCTTAGGCAAAACCATGGAAACGGCTGGGTATGCTTTCTGACTGTACAGTGCTAAGATTCTTGGTGTGTAGTAGTTTCTGTTACTTAACTTAGGTCACCATGCAACCATTATCACCTATAATGCTTATATATATATAATTTCTGTTGGCAAAAATAATACCGTCTCTATAAGACATCTTCAACAATTTAACAAAAGTCAAAAATAGTGTCATATGTCATGAAATGTTGAAGTTAAGCTGCCAATGAAACCTTAACACCTGCTCAAAAATGTTTTGTGCCAGAACCTTAATATATTTCTCTTTGTAGCTGAGAACTATGCAAATCTTGTGACTCCCTGAAAACATTGGTAATCCATTGGTAATTCAGGTTATGTTAATACCATCATTTAAGTGAGAACTAATGTTTGATTTGTAGTGGTATTGGTATGACGTGATGATATGATATTTTATTTATAGTGCACATATACACAAGTGTTTCAAGATGCAAAATAGCGTTGTGATTAATCAGAGATGATCATCCAAAAGTCCCTGGCCTGGGTCCCTTCTCATGTGGCTAGGTAAAGGCAGCCGCTATCTGATGCTGTCCCTGTGGGTGGTGTTCTGCGGGAGGATCACATGGGAGGGGAGTCAGGACAGGAGAAATGGGAGAACCCTCTAACCCACTTCCCTAATGATCCCACAATCTTAATGGCATATTGTGAAATTGAAGAGTTTGATGTTAAAATTATTAAGAACATTCGGGACTTCAAGTACCATGATGCTCGTAGTACTGAGACGAGGAATAGGGGCTCAGAGTTGTACAACAGTTATGTGCAATCTAGTGGTTATAATGACCCACACCTTAGCGGGACTTTTAAATATTTAAAGCCCCTTCAGGTGCAGGCCATTGGAAGTAGTAAGAAGCACTGGGAACAGCAGAAGCAGAAGGAAGAAGATGCCAGAGCCACCGCTGTGTTGTCAGCGAGATCACTTGCAGGAGTGGGGAATCCCAATTGCAGAGAATGCGCAGCGGCAAGCGGTGCTGAGCCTAGCGGTCCCATAGGAGAGAAAAGCCCTCCTGTTTCTGCATCCTACTCCGGTGGGTGGTGTTCACCGGAGTATGCAAATAGCGAAGAAGTCTCCCTTTTCAGGAGGCTCGAGCAACCAGAGTGTTACAGGAGCTGTCAGATGCCCAATGAGTCCAGACAGAAGAAGAAATTAAAGCAGCCGCGTGTCCAACAAAAGCGCAAGGATAGACCGGTGGGTTGGCCTTCGCTAGGTACCCCTAGGGCGCTCCGCAGAAGACGGCTGGCCCAAAGCAACCCCTTTGAAAACTGAACTGTTGAACAAAAGCATTTTTGGCGTGATTCTCAGGTTCAGAGAGACCACGTGGAAAAGTATCATAACCACCATTGCCAAATTAAGAGGGGACAATATATGAAACAAATGAATGTAATCTACAAAAGGGAGATTACCTGAAAAGAAAGATAAAAACCAGCATTGCCTAAGCAATTATAAATAAAAGGGGATAAAGCTTTCCTAATGAGGGATGCCTGCAAAAGAAATACTACCAACACTTAATTGGTAGTTTAGAAGGAATTAGAAGGTGGCAGGAGAAAAGGGGGAGGTAATTATAACCTGTATTGTATGTGGCAACCTAATCAATGGGAAAAACAGTGTCCATGTGTACTGTACCCTTGGGGAAGGCATTGTGAACCCCAGGGTTGTTGTTGAAAGTAAAATACTTTTTTAAGAAGCAGTTGTTTTTGGATGAACTTTCCACCTTGAGGATCTAAGTGTGGAAATTTGAAAGCAAACCTCACAACAGGATACTTGTAGTAGTGGAGGAGCTTTATCCTGGCAGGTGAGTATATCAGGAAAGGGACTATTAATGGTTAATCTTGGCAGGTTAGTGGACCAGAAAGAAGATGAATTAGTACTGTGTGGTATAAGGTTGTAGTGGAAAGAAAGTGGAAAGTCCATAAATATGTTTTTATGAACAGTGGAAAATACATCCTGAAAAAACTATATTATTTATGAAGCGGAAATGTGAAAGTGGTTGTTCTTCAAA
The DNA here is from genome assembly GCF_040938575.1 of Ambystoma mexicanum. Classification (NCBI taxonomy): domain Eukaryota; kingdom Metazoa; phylum Chordata; class Amphibia; order Caudata; family Ambystomatidae; genus Ambystoma; species Ambystoma mexicanum. Next base: position 127,691,924 of record NC_090936.1, on the reverse strand, counting down.
GAAGAGAAATTTTATTAAATACTGACTGAAAGTTTGAAAACATAGTATTTTTAGTTCATCAAGCAAGAGCTTGTGGAAACGTTGATAATCATTTTGAAGAGTGAGAAATTCTGTTTATGAATAAGATATTCCAAGTGCCAAGTGAAAGACTTACGGAATTAAAATAACTTTGTGGTGTATTCAGAGTGGACCTTGGATATTGAAAAGAACCTTCTTGATTTGAACTTTGGTTTAGAATATCCTTCAATAATCTTGGCGAAGGGGATCCAACTCGCATACAAGAATACATGTGTACAAAGTTTATGTTTGAATGTAACTGTTATTGAGTTTAAAAGGTCATTTGATACATGTATGATTTTGTTGTTGTGCATGTATGCCATGCCGCCTGAACTCAGGACGGACCCTTCCCTGTGGTCATTCAGAAACAAACTGAAAACCTGTCTTTTCAGCCAGGACTCTAGGAATCAGAGCAGTTCCTGCAAGCAACCTCCTGCAACAAATACTAAGCCCACTTCTTCCACAGACCCTATGTACCACACCTGTCCTCTAACCATGCCTACGCTAAGCTTTCCCCTATCAGCCCAGGCAACTGTACTGTCCATCACCAAGGGAACTAAGATATGTACGCAGAAATTAAGATATGTATATGTAACCGTATTCTGCACAAATTATTAAATGTATATGTAACCGTAGTCCTGCACAAATTAAGATATGTATATGTAACCGTATTCTGCACAAATTATTAAATGTATATGTAACCGTAGTACTGCACAAATTAAGAAATGTTATTGGAACCGTATTCTGTACAAATTATTAAATGTATATGTAACCGTAGTCCTGCACAAATTAAGAAATGTTTATGTAACCGTATTCTTAAGTCAAGCACACAGATACTTGAGGGCTAGGTGTGCTATATAAATGTAAAAAAATAAATAAATAAAAGTATAAGTGTGAGGGACAGTTACCTTTTGATATTAGAGAGTTTTCCTTTAGACATAGTTTGACAGGTAGGGAAATCTTTGTTGGGTTAGGGAAAGTGTGGCGTTTATCTCACCTTATAATTTAATAAAATGTCTACTTGCGAGAAAACTGTATCTACTTGTGCATCTTGCATTTCTGACCCGTCACAGTTTATAGTTGTACTTTACATATTTTATGATGTCTCAGAATCAAAAAGGAAACAATACAAACCCACAAGACTTCTGGAGCACAGCGGCAGTATGTGGCACAAAACAATTGCAAAACAATGTTGTGATGTTATATTGTTCAGTTTATTTTTACAAGTTTTAGTTAATCTGAGAATAAGTTCTGATTCTTTTTTTACATATCTTTATAGCATATTATTTCAGTAACACAGGCTTGGTTGACATGTGTTTTTAAGGTTCTTGTGATACTTTATATAAAGCCACTCAATGCTTTTCAGGTTCTGAAATACCTCCTTTCGAATTTAGAAATGAGCATTGACCCACTCTCTTAAAAGTGACCTGCAAAATATTGCGGTTCATCAGTTAAAATGTTTGTGGACCCATACATTTTACATGTGTTACCTTTGGGTTGTCAACCAGCCCCTGGCCCCCACACTGGCCCCTTAATCTCGCTGGCCCACCCTCTGAACCATCAAACACTCAAGCAATGTTTTACATGCTCTTCCTATTTGCAGTACAAGGGCACCAGCTTGTATGTTCTATGACTTACTGTCATTAAAGCGATTTAGAAAGAGCTCAAAGTATTCTCATTCAATTTGCTTATAAAGGCTGCATAGGGATGGGAGAAAGTATGCTATGGTGATAATAGCATGTGCTACGCGCTGTCAGAAAAAAAAGTGTGCTCTTATGACAAAAAAGAAGAACTGAGATCAAGAGGTTTACAATGGAAATGACAAAGGAAACCTGCAGAGTCTGTTATCCTTTTCCATGGCATGAAAGGAAACCGGAGGAGTCCATTCTCCTTTTCCATGGCGTGGTCTGTAGCAAAGGATGAAAGGCGTTGACAGGAGGAGGCAACACCAATTAAGCGGGCAATGGTGATTTGGTGGCGTAGCGCAACTAAACTTGGTATTTCTTACTCATTCCACCTTGTGTATTACATGTAGAACATACAATTAACTTTGTTGCATGTGACATTATCAGAATGAACAGGAAGAGGAACAGCATAAATAACACAGAGATATGGTACATCCTGTCTTCTATCCAATGAGTGCACTGTATTTGCTGAAGGCGCATGCATTTGTAACTACACCAACTCTTCTTATTTGTAATGCAGGACACAAGATGAATTGTCTTTTAGCCCTTGTTAATTGGTGTAATCATTACGCGTGTGTGTGTGTGTGTGTGTGTGTGTGTGTGTGTGTGTGTGTGTGTGTGTGTGTGTGTGTGTGTGTCAGTCACCACAGCCTCTGCCCCCACCCTAATAGTTATATCGTTATGTATAACTGAGTTCAGTCTATCTAACCAATAGTCCTAATGTTGTTCTAGTTTCTACTGATATCTATAAATGTATCCATCCCTATTTTTAAGTACTTCCAAGATGTGTAGTCACAATTTTGTTACTTGGTGTCAATTTTCAGAGAATTGTCTGGCCACTGATGAGTTGTAATTATTGGATCTGATGTTTGAACGGTGCTTGTTCAATCAAGTCTTAGCTTTTCTAGACGCTTGTCCCACATAGTAAAAACCACATGGGCATCTATTGGAATAAATGGTAATCTTGGTGTCACAGGTAGCAATAGGTTTGATGAAATACCACAATCCCATTTGTTATTTTGTTGCAGTTGTCACAATGCAGGCAAGGGCAAGTACCAATCCATTTAGTGCCAAGTTCAAATTTCAGACTAATACATCTCTTGAATTGCTACTCTTTTTATATGCAAATAATGTTGGGATCACAAAGAAATTAGCTATTTTGTTATCACGTAAAAATATATTCCAATGTGTCAGAATACTTTTCTTAATTTTAGAGCTCTGTTTGTTGTAATTAGATACAAAGTCAATGGGGGTTGGTGCCTCAACTCTTTGACATACATTAGACACTCTTCATCTTGGTTTCAACTTTTTTTTGTGCTACACTAAACTCCTCTGTAGAGTAACCTCTTTCGACAAATTTCTTCATCATCTTTTCAAATTCATCAAGGCTTTGGCCATCGTTGCTAACAATGCATTTCACCCTTAACTGTTGACCATATGGGCGGCTGAGCTAATGTAGCAGGGAATTTCTATCTGTGGGCTTAAGGAAAATGTAAGAAATGAGATTAGGTGAATCTGGTATAATGTTAACAGCGAACAAATTACTCTTGTATCCCTATTCAAGAGGTGAACTACATGCCTTCATCTATCACATTGAGATATCCAAGTAAAGCAGTCAAAGTATCCGGTGGGCCATGCCAAATGGTGAACACATCATTGATTTAATGTCCCAAGTATTCTATGTATTTGTACCATACAGGATGATTCATGGTTTGGTCAATTTCAAGTTTAAACCTGAAGCTGATTGAATATGCAGGGACCATAGTGTTCCCCATTGAGGTTCATGGTGGTTACAGGAAGGACTGCCCCTTACATTTAAAGTATGAATTGTGTGTGATAAACACAAGCAAAAGAATAATTAATTCTATAGCAGCACCGATCTGATTCTGTTGCAGTAAAATTCATTTCACTGTTTATTTGCCCACATAGAGTGGTTTGCATGTATACTGATGCCATCAACTGTTACAAGACATCGTCTTCTTCAATTTTGATGGAGTCCAAAATCTTCAGAAAATGTGCAGTGTATTTTATGTGAGTGTTTTTTTTTCTTTTTGATTGGTTGAAAAAAGTAAACAATACTTACTCCCATGGGTTGTAGAATACCATTTGCTGCAGTTACACTAGGTCTGCCTGGTGGTTTTATGAGGTGCTTGTATATTTCAGTAAGAGATTGAAAATTGGGGTTTTAGGATACACAAACCAAGGTTTTTTTTGTTTTCTCATTGATCCAACCCATTTCTTCAGCTTAGTTAAAGAAGCGTGGTCAAAATGGTTTGGACATCCTTTATAGGACCTGCATCAAGTACAGCATATGTTTCCTTAGCATTACTCTGGTGATGTCATTCTTCATTGTGATCAGAGGTATTTATGATAACAAGTGCTCCACCCTCGACTGCAGGGCGGACCCCTATTCCATCATCTTCATACAGTGATCTTACGATTCCCATCCCTCCTTGTTAACATTACTAAATGTAGGCTTCTTAGAAGATAATTTCCTGAAGTCTTTCATAATAGAATCATGAAACATATCTATAGAGGAATTTGTAGTTAGTGTCATGAAAGTGCTCTTAGGATTGAATTCCATGTATTCCTCTTCTGTACTATCATCAGTGGGTTCTAGATTTGCATAAAAGGCTTTAGGTTTTTATTTATGAATGAACGTGAATATATCTATCTTGGTTTCAAAAAGGTTAGTACTGTACATGGGTGTGAAATGTAATCCTTTTTGCAACACCCTATGTTATCATGTGCTCAAAGTTCTTGCAGAAAAAATAATGACTAGGTTTTTTCATCTGAAAACATGTCTGCACTCTGATTTCGAATATGTTCACCACCCCTCCTGTGTTCTTTTCCTCTTTTTTATTTCTCTAAATAGCTCTCAGTTGTTGTGGCTGATATTGTAGCCATGTTGTCTACAAGTGTTTGAGATGGTTCACTAGGAATATTACTTTCAAAAGGTGTTGCCTTCTGTAATTTATTTCTGGGCGGATCCTGCTGTAGTGTTAACAGAGTCTGAACTTGGTAAGACTGAAGAGTTACCTCGTTTTGTGGCATTAATATGAGTTTTATATTTATCCATCCCAGTGTATACTTCCATATTTAAGTAATAGGGCCTCATTATGACCCTGGCATTAGGGGTTTAACGGCGCCGTAAAAGGTGTCGGCGCCGTTAAACCCTTAACGCCTCATTACGAGTTCCCTTTGCGGGACCCGACCTTAACGCCTGCTTTTAGCAGGCGTTAAAGTAGGGTGCCGCAAAGGGACCTTGGTGCTAAGTACGGTGCCGCAATATGCGGCACCGTACTTAGCGCCTTCCCCATTCCCATTGAGCCCTATGGGGCAAAAATGGGAATGGGTAAGGGCCCATGGTGAATGGGGAATTACCGCCCCGCCAACCTTGGAATGGGGCGGTAATTCCGCCATTCACCATGGTGGACCCCGGCATGGACCATGGTGCTAATAGCACCATGGTTTAGCGCCGGGGTCGTAATGAGGCCCATTGTATGTATCTCGTTTACATTTCAAAATGTCTATTGTTCTAGCTCTTTAAAATATACTTCAAGTCTAGCGTTAATATCCTCCAATATTTTGTCTAAAAGTCTGTCTTACCCAATAGTGCTGTGAGTTCTGTCTGAATATCAATACTGTATTTTCTGAGCAAATTAAGCATCAGCTCCAAGGAACACTTTTTAAGAATGGATTCCATTTTCTTAAAAATTCCCAGATTCACTACCACACAATTTTACAAATTCATAATAGAGTTTTGCAAAAGTTTGTTTCGTAACCAAGGAAATTTTTCCAGACAAAGGCATCTTGAAATCAGGAAAAATACATTCCTCAAAAATAAGGATACGATTTGCAAATCTTATGGCAGAAAAAAAGTGTTTTAATTCAGAAACATACACAAACACTACCTAAATTGAAACAAATAAAAATTCACATTAAACGCATAAAACAATCCTGATATGGCCCATGAGCATCTTTTAAAAACAGCTTTAACAAAATCGCATACATTAAAAATAAAACTTACATCACTATAATTCCTGAAAAGCTGCATAACACCCATACAAGAGCTTATATTATGTATAATAAATGAGATCTGGGCCATTCCTATTTTAAAAACGATAACATTATGACATATCAGTACAAAATGTAAAAGAGCCTCATCAAAGCCCAAACCGCATGGACTTTCTTTGTTTCCACCCAACCATTTCCTTCACGCCTGGAGTGTAAAACATTTAGATGGATTATTATTAGAAACTTCTGCACTCGGGAGCTTTAATATGACTTTCATGGCCTGGCGGGGTAGAGGCAGCGGACATGGCTGGTAACAGGCCTACCGTGGATCGGGCTGTAGGCTGTTACAGACCATGTCAAATTTTTTGAGTTTTGGGAATTCATGAGCTTTTGGGCAATTTCTTGAGTTTTGGCAATTTATGAGTTTTTGTAAACAATTAATATCATTTCTGTTTTTCACTATATGTAGCGTACAGCGCGTATTTTGTGGAACTGCTTTGTCTCTTCTCTTTGAATGTTACTGGCGGGGGAGCCATTAAGTTCGACTGTAATCGCAGCTGACTCTTTTTCATCTCTTCATTCTCGTGGTTTAAACATCACAACATTTGTCGAGTCTCAGCGCTCTCCTAATCTAGTTACCCTGACACACACATCTATCTAAAACTTTGATCAGCCCCATAACAACGGTCCCACCAGACAGCAGACCCAGCTCATATAAGATGCAAGCTGAAGGGATAGTCATCATATGGCTATTAGTTTGTGACCTGTTAGCGTCCGTTGAATGATGAAATACTTGTAACATGTGACTTCTGTAGATGTAGCATGACACCTGCTGCTTACACAGTCTGCTCTGGTGGCCCATAACATGCTTTTGATCTCTGTACCATCTGGCATGGGATAATAAATAAAGTTAAAATAAAATGTTAATGCCCAATTATCCAGGGCCATTAACAATGTCTAATAGAATGGTGTAACTCCTAATGATTTTCTTACCGCAGCAAAATACATTCTGTGTGATTTCTTTGAATTTATTTCTTTTTTCTGTAAGGACATTTTACTGCAAATATATGTTTGGGGAGAGCCCTGCAACCTCCCCAATCCCCCCAGCCTTCATTATTCCCCAACCTCCCACCCCCAACATTCATTTGCAATAAAATGCAGCAAAAATAATTCAACCAATTCTCCCTTGACGAAATCTACTACGGCTAAACCTTCCGCTACCCCAGGAATGAGGATGCTTCCACTCCGAAATAGAATCCAGACGTGCATGATATATGAGGCCATTCGAAGGATATATTGCAAGATAACTACCATTGGCCGCAAGATGAGAATATTGTGCCCGACTAAGACCAAGGGCATCAACCTTCATGTAAAGATGCTAGTTATAACTGATGTAAGGAAAATCAAAAAGCAGGAAGGCTACATGCCCATTTCTATCATTTGAGCAACATGCATGTCTTACTAATTACCAAGAGGACCTATGAAGGAGCTGCTCTACTCAAAAATTGTCTACAATGTTTCCTCTTCATAATGGAATTAACTGCATGCATATCTCAACTTGGCAAACCAAGTGATGTCCCAGTTATGAAACATAGACTGCAATGCGCAGATCCTTTGTGTAGGCTCAGGGGGTGGTTGTTTCAGCATAACACAGAAAAGCCTTTTATGATTTCAGCATCCACACCCTTGCAAGCTCTCCATGCTGTTATTCATTGTTTCTTGGACTTCTCCTGTACCCTTTCCATCGCTACTGGCATCACATCCCCAGTGAGAGGAAGGAAAGGAAAGAGAAAGAAAGAGCCATGTAGAAAGTCATGATTTTCATGTCAATTACTTGCCGCAGACTTTCCTCCAACTTAGAGGTAATTTACCAAGAACCACCTCAGGGCGAGGAACGTTTTGAAGGAGAGAATAGCGCAATACCTTCAGAGAGAATTGTTGCTCGGCACTTAAGGCAAGTGCTTTCTCTACTACTGAGAATCTAAAGGTTTACCTATTAGTCAGCAAAATTGCAATGGTCGCAAAGGAAGACCTCCCCTGTCTGAGCACCTGCGCTGGTTAACCTTGGGAAAATGACCAACGTGCAATGTCATTAAATGCCCTTACAGAGTTTGTCCACTTTAACAAAATACATTTACACTCGCAATATATTACCTCTTATGCGCATACAGCGTAGTAACACATCAATAATGGCCTCATGCTTTTACCTACGTATTGTTATTCTCATTTAAAGATCTGAGTATTAAAAATAATAATGTCAAACAATAAGTCATTCCAAAGATAATCAAAGGTATGCTGGAATTCAATCCTAACATTCTTTTCTTCTTCTATTGACTTCTAAAATACTAAAGCCTCAGCAAAAACCATAAAGGTGCTTATCCATCTGGAATAGGACACAGTAAAAACAAAACATGTACACATGTGTACTTTTTGGAAAGTCGAGCTAGTAGTCGTGTGCTACTAGTCTAGTTGCTGTTAACCTATCAAAAAGTGTGGCAGACACTCGTTGCTACTAAAAATTAACATGCAAGAAGAATTACAAAGGTATTGTGAGAAAGTGTACAGGTTACACCTAATTTCAATGCAATTCACCTTTCTCTCGCCTACTAGATGCACACGTGAGACTTCTCTACTGGCTATAAAATATACAGTGAATAGCAAAGGATTGAATAGGAACTCAGTCCATGGGCCTCATTACGAATCAGGCGTTAAGGGGTTAACGGCGCCGTAAACGGCGCCGACCCATAACGCCTGAATACAAGGTCCCTTAGCGCCATGGTGATATTAACGCCTGCTTTTTGCAGGCGTTAAAATCCATGGCGCTAAGGGACCATGGTGCTAATTACGCCACCGTAATTTACGGTAGCGTAATTAGCGCCTTCCCCACTCCCATTATGCCCTATGGGGCAAAAATGGGAATGGGGAAGGGTAAAATGGGAAATGGGGATTTACCGCCCCACTCACCTTGGAATGGGGCGGTAAATCCGCCATCCACCATGATGTAAACGTAGTTTACACCATGGTGGTAAGGGTACGACCCAGGCGGTAACTTACGGCCTGGGTCGTAATGAGGCCCCATGTGTGTGCCCTAAGTTGGATCATATGTGTCGAATCAAAAGGCTAGCCTGTCAAAAACATAGTCGCCCTAAAACCCTATCCAAGACCATGGAAAAATATAGAAATGTAGAAATATGCTTTGAAAGTTTGAATGCAGAAAGTCTGGCTCCAAAACTATTAGAGGAAGAATTTAAAAAAATCAAAACTAAGCAAAGTCCAGAAATATAAAGCCAGAATTGCACCGGTTTAGCTCATAAGTCCAGCTGGTCATTTGGTCAGCAGCTGGTCATCTGGTCCTTTCTCCCCTCTGCCCAGGGGTAAGTCTTGCTCTTTCAATGTCACAGACCATCTCCTAACTCATCTCCAAAGTCTATCTAAGGTAGAGGTTGTGAGCAGCCCCCGTGGCATCACGTCACTTCTCAACCATGGTAAGAAGGAACCTCGAAGGAGAGATGCAAAGGACCAACCAAGGATTGTATATTATAACACAAACAGCCTTCCACATCCATACTGTCACACTTATTCTATTTTGTAGAACACCTTATATAGGTGTGAAAGAAACCACTTAAATGAGTGTGCTTTACTCCTTTCAGTATTATTACATTAATAATATTAAGTCACACCTTACTGCAGGACCTGTATGCTAAATGACAAAACAAAGACCATAAAAATACATTAACATAGAATATTAACACAGAAAATCAAAATCACGATTCACAAAAACAAATTTCTGAAATATGCACTGTACACTAAACGTATTCCTATATGCCACTTGAAGAACTCCACACATCTATGTGATTTGGAGAATTTGCCGAATTGCACGACTGTGTTGAAGATCACTTTCTATAATATGAAGATATAAAAACATCTGTTGTCCCGGGAAGGATAGCTCAGCAGCAACGTGCTCACCTTGGAAGCAAGACGACACGAAGCAACACAGGTTCGATCCCCGGGTCCGCGCTTAGAAACCTATGGGTATTTAAGCGCGTTATAAATACACAACTAAGACAAAAAAAACAATTACGAACCTAAAAAAAATTGTTATTTCGTAACAGCGCTTCGATGCACGCGGGCTGTGTGAGCGCATTAAAAATGCAAAATTTAATAAAAATAAATAAATCTAACAATGGGGGTTCATATCTAACTTCTCCACAAAGGTTTTCTGAAGAAATCACCTGTCATAGAATGCCCACGGTTTATATGGATGGATCTTCTTACCATATCACTGAAATTGATGAGAACTAATTAGTAGCTCACGTCAGAAATTCTTGGATGGATGCTAAGCTTGATTTCTCAGCCAGTCAGCCTGGTCCCTGAGTAATGAGGTGGCAGAGCCAATGGGAACATATCGAGACAACCTCACTACTCTAAACCATCAACTCTAGGAATGACTGATTCCGATTATGCCCAAAATGTACTTTTGGAGCATATTGTGTGGTTCGACCCGGCTATGTCCTTCGTTACTGCCTCCTCCATCGCGTCTGGCTGAACTTGTATTTTCTTTCTTGGTTCTGGACCCGGCTTTGGATTCTGGATTTCTTTAGTGGATTTCTATGGCGAAAAATGTGCTATTCAGATATTTGACTTGGTTGGAACTGTGTGTTGATGGGCTATTTGAACATTTGTACTTCTTCAGCCTTGTTTCCTTCCCTTTGTCTGTTCCTTGTTACTTCAGTCCTCCCAGCTGCATGGATATGATGTTCCCCGCTGGATGACAAACTACCACAGGTTATCTCAGTCCAGACAGTAAGGAGAAGCGTCCCTACACAGTGGTAGTTGGCCTCAAGAGTACTCAAGAGTACTGAAGTGCAGTTTTCTTTCCCCTACAGCTGAGAGAGAGCCAGGTAGTCTCCTCTTACTTCTCCAACCACCCTTTGGTGTCGAGATTGCTGCCATTCCAGCACTGATAGGTTTGGAGGAAAGTCTAAAGTTCACCCCCTTCATGTCCTTCCAGCTTGGTGACACCCTGCAACCATGTGATTGCTGGGAGCACATTTCACAGTGACTTGGCCCTTAAATGGCCGATTGCTGTGAATATGAACCAAAAAAAAGAAGCATTTCTGTTTCTGTTTCAGGTATATAAATGCAGGTGGCACAGCAGCGGTTGCTACTGACGCTGGTCTCCTTAGGAGAACAAGCATGGCAGGGTCAGGAATGACCCTGTCATCCGCTGCACACCCCCCTGTGCCGGTTCGAATCAGGCGCAAGGCATGCCTTTGTTGTGTGCACATTTTAAAGTTCACCCATTTATGGATATGGGATGCAATTTAAAGTTGAAGGGCACAGAAAGGTCCCTTTACTTGAACGGTGCAAAACAGGGCATTTCTATATGCGCACCACTGATGCCCACATTCAAATGCACTTTGTGCATAGGGCACAACTTTTTTGACTCATGTGTTGAAATGTGCTTGCACCAATTCATGGCTTGAGAATCCGCCCCATAAATTGAACATCGGGACAGACTCTCAACAAGTGCAAATAAATAAGTGCTGAGGATGCTCCTTTTTGTATTTGCATTTGTTTGCGATCAGGCATTTCAGTGGGGTCAGACAGCAGCGCAAAAGGTGCACTGTTCGGCCCGCTTGCATAAACGAATGTCCAGAGCACACCCCCATCACTAATGAATGACAGGCTCCCAGAAACCACATGTTTGCTGGGAGAGAATTTCACGGTGATGGGTCATTAAACGTCATTTCACCCTGAAATGGAGGCAAATAAATGAAGCAATTCTATCCCTGTTTGAGGGATAGAAATGCAAGTATAAAAAGCAGCAGTTCATAACACTGCTATTTGACTTACAAAAAAGGCATCTCAAGGTCAGAAATAGCCTCCAAGTGAGCACATCCCCCCGTGCCTGGCCGAATAAGGTGCAGGGGGATGCCTTTGTTTTGTGTGCATTTTAAAATGCATCTCGTTTGTGGGTGCGGGATACACTTCAACAAGGATGGAAACTCCCCGAGGCTTGGACAAATGTGCAAAGGGGGCAAAAGAAGTTATTTGAATGTGGACATTCATAATGCTGGCATGCAAATGCCCGTCATCAAAAGGGCACAACTTTTTATCTTATAACATTGAAAAGTTGATTAAATTCAGCTTAAAAAAGAGGGCATAACTTTAATTGGCTCGTGTTGAATTACAGCAATAAAAGGAGGAGGATGAAGACCTATGAGTAGGATGATAGGGCCACTATGATGGAATGGGGTAAATAATGAGGCACCAGGACTGCATGAGGGTCTAGGCTGAGTGACTGAAGGTTAGGAGTAGGATGAGAGGCTATGATGAGAGACTAGGATGAAATACTAGGAAAATAGTGAATTCCTGAGATGAGGGGCTCAGCCCAGGGACTGGGATGAGGCATTAGAATGAGAGAGTAGGCCTAGGACAAGAGGGTAGAGTGTGATACAAGATGGAAAATGAGTAAGCAAGAAACTAGGACTAGGGTAAGCAACTTGAGTAGGAATTGGATGAGTGACTGGAGTAGGAATCAGATGAGATACGAGAAGAACTGGGATGAGCAACTAGGAGTAGAATGATAGACTAGAGCTAGGATCGGAAACTACGGTTTCCTTCTTTTTTGCCTGGGTTGATGTATCCTGGCAGAAAAAAAAAACATGATGCCAGAAAGGATTTTAAAAATAACAATCAGTGATGCAGTCACTACATGCCAATAGCATTGCCAGTTGCCATGCCCACCAACAAATATTCATCTTGTGTACACCCTTTCCTTCTCTCCTGTGTTCAGCATTGTTTTGCCCACAGGTAGCACCAGAACATCACCGTGTGCCAAAACTAAAAATGTCAATTGAGAAGAAATGGCTGCCAGACTGAGAGTTAAGGTTTTGGAGGCCTCTTACTCGCAAATGATATATAGAAAATCCTCGGGTGGCTGAGGAGGCACACAGAGCTGAATGATAGTATCTTGGATCACAAGAGGAGCCTTTTGGGCAATTTAAAAAAAACCTTTGTATGCTAATGGATTTGAGTACTAATGTATGACTTATTTACCTGGTAAACAATTGCGCATGCAGCCCCATGCAAAATCACACTGAATATTAGGGGAGCAGAACACCTCATTGAAGAAGAACTTAGAGCAAAATTAAAAGTACAGTGGTGATATGATCTGATAGGTTATTTATAACGCGCGTAATACCCAGAGGTTTCTAAGCATGGACCCGGGGATCGAACCTGTGGTGCTCTGTGTAGTATTGCTTCCAAGGCGAGTGGCAGTATTGCACTGGCAACTAAGTTACCACTGCATTACTGCTGCTTTATCGCACTGCCATACTACACCTTTTGTGGTAAGGTGGAGGAAAAACCTCCAGCTAAATACTGGAGGTAATTCTGCCACCTTAAAGTCAATAAAAGGCAAAATCAGTGGAATTACCGCCAGTGGTAAATCTGTCAAAATCCCCATGGAGTCCTATGAACTCCATAAATGGGTACTAACACTGCAATGCCATCACTTGTAATTTGGTGGTCATTCCAACGGACCAGGTGGTGCTAACAGTAATTCCATTTGGATTTACCACCAGAATACCACTAAACTTAATACTTTGTTTATTAATAATAATAATAATAATAATAATAATAATTCGTTTTTATATAGTGCTTTAATGTAAAGCGCTTTTCAAAGGACATATTTAAATACATGACTAATATCAATGGAAATCAATGCAAAATGACGTGGGACTTTCTTAAAGGAAACTTCAATTTTCACTCAAACTAATTTCCAACTGGTACGGCATGGCATCCCTCTGTGTGACTGATAACATGTTTCAATAAAATAAGAGTTGAAAAAAATAGAGTAGGTGTAGAATCCCAGTGGATCATGTGTTTTGTCTCCTTGCCGCTGAAGATCAAGGGATGAGGTTTCCTATCAACTAAAGTATGCTTCTTGATGCCTGTTCTAGAAAGATCTATAACACTGCTGCAAAAGGTTACACACACTCAGTCTCGTTAGTTGCTTCTTCACGCTTTACCATCAGAGGGCCAAGGCACAAACGTCGGTTTTATTTTACAGACAGATGGCACACTTCAAGTTAAACAACTAATAGTACATTGGAAAGACTTTTGAAGCATATTTACAAGTAAAAACACAGGCTTCAATATGAGGCCGTTGCCCTTCCGCCAACAGTGACCTGTGCAGAAACGAAACTTGGCTTAATGACCCATTTTAGGAATGTCCTTGTGTTTAACCTGCTTTCAAAGAAATGTGCAGTGCCTGTATTATGTGCTTGCCAAACTATGTTGTACAATGCAACATTGGAACTCAGAATTGGTTAAAAATATACACGTGTAAACGTTATGAACTAGTTTGCTTGTATGTACAGATTTACATGTGTCTACTGAGCCCCATACGTGTACGCATTTCTTAGGTTATATTAAATTAAAAATAAACTATTGTAATTTGTAGTTTATTCAGTGTAGGGTGTCATTTCAAACATACATGCTAAGCATTGAAAGCAGTAAAAAGGCAGATGCAATCCCTGAGTGGGGTATATTTACTGTAGGATCAAGATGTTTGTGTGTGAGTAATCATTTGGAGAGGGGTTGGGGTGGTGGGACATACACGAGGGACTTTGACAAGGGATTGGTGGCTGGTACTAAACATACTTACATCTGGCAGTGGAGTATAGAGGGGTGGGTGGACCAGGGACAGTTATAGGAAAGGGGGATGGGGGGTCCCTTCCTTTGCTAATCTGTTTTTGAACTGTGCAGCGAAGGTAGTGCTCTGATGTTGGAGGGTGGGCATTCCCGTGGAGGAGATTGAGTGGGCAGAAGGAGTGAAAGTGGGAGGAGAAAGGGGGGCGGGGCGGGCAACCGAGAGGTTGAGTACAGAGGAGAAATGCGTAGTATGAGCGGGAGAGTGCAGGGTTATCAAGGTGGGGACAAGGCCCTGGTTGGCTTTATATACAAGATGTGGACATTTAAAGAGAGTGAATTTGCATCGAGAGCCATCCAGCCTGGTGACGGTATGAAGATGTGAGAGAGGATCGCAGTAGGATTGCGAGGGTGTAAATAATGAAGTTCAGGGCTTTCAGGGGAGATAAACAGAAGAGTTGACGATCAAGGATAAGCTTTAGCAGTTGTCGTTTGCTGACCTCATGAGCAACGATTAGCATTTTAGCCATGTAGTGAGGGAGGTAGTGGCAGATTTTATTAATATTGGGGTTAGCTCGAGCAGGTATGGCAGTAGTTGTTATACAATGTTGGAATTTGAGTTTGGTATACAAAATTACACCAAGTTTATAAGTCTTGGCTGAGGGTGAAAGGATGTCCAACAGATAACATAAGAAATCGGAGAGTGCCATTTGCATTGGAGGCAGGTAGGAAAATGGCTTCCACTTTGGAGGAGAGGAGCATCAGACAGCCTAGAGCCATCCAGTGCTGTATGGCTGTGGGGCAGTTGGTGATACAATATTGAGTGAGAGAGGAAAGGAGAAAAAGATCTAGGTGACATGGGCAAGTAGGGTTCGATTTGATAATGTCACCGTAAAAAAAGTCTCAAGGTAGGCGACTTGTTTCCCTCACCCCTAAAATTCTTCCCCCAAATATTCTAGGAGGGATATAATTATATATTATAACCTCTAATCCTAGATTTTTTGGTGCAAGTGTTGGATTGTCTTGAGGGTGCATTTTTAGGGAAATGTCACCACCTGGCGGTCATTTTCACAGCAACATTATAAATGGAGACAGGGAAGTAGGTGATAGTGGAATTTAAAGGAGGAAACAGATATACCTAGCAAGGTGATGTAGAGTATGAAGAGGAGTCGGCTAAGTCAGATCCTCGAAGACAACCAAGCGCAGGGGTGTGGGGAGGAGGTGCTAGAGTTCTATGAGATTGAGAAGGAGTGGCTAGATAGATAAGAGGCCACTCCATTAAGTGTGATATGGTTCAAGACAAGGGAGGGGAGGTTCTGAAAGTGCGAGGGATAATCTATGGCATCAGAGGCTGCAAATAGATTGAGTAGGATTAGGAAGGATAGGTGAAAATGGTGAGCAGTGGTTAGGGAGTTTAAGACATGGGTAAGCACAAATCCAGTTGAGTCTTTTCGCTGATTTGAGGTGCTTGCATAGTGAGTCACCCTCAAGGCAACTAATAATGTGGTTAGAGACAACACACTAGAGGATTATAGAGTGATGCTGCAGGAGTGATATGGGTCTATAGATGGAGAGACTATTAGGGTTGTCAGTGAGTTTCTTAGTTATCGGGATGATTGCAGACATTTTGTAACAGACAGGGAGGTTCCTATGGACAAGGAGAGGCTGAAAAGGGAGGGTAGAGGTGCAAAGATTTCAATAGTCTGGGCTGCAAAAGGCTTCATTACAGCACAGGATGGATTGGCAAAGAGGAGGATGGGTAAGAGATGTGTGTGGGAGGTTAATATTATTATTATTATTATGAGGGTATTTATTGAGTGTGGGTCTAGCTTTCGAAAGCAACCGAGTGCTTTACAATAATAGGGGGAAGAACATAATGAGTGAAGCAGACAAAAAAGGAGTGGGGAGCTAACAGAGGAGGGTGGGCAATGCGGAGCATGGGAGGCGGTGGAGAAGTGGGAAAATGAGGAGGGAGAATGAGACTAATGGGAGGTGGAGAGAAATAGGGAAGTGATGCAAAGATAGGTGCGTTCTCAACATGTTTAAATGGAAAACTGCCCTGAATACTGCTTTCAACCTATGGAAGTAAGTTACTATGTTGGAAAGTAAGTGAGTAAATCCAGGGAAATGCTAGTATTCTTGCTCCACAGATCTGGGAATGGTACAAATATAGGACTGGTGCTGGAATGCATATAGCCACATGCAAAGTGCATGTATTGCACCCCCTTACAATGGAGCAAGATGCTTTTGTTTCTCGGGTGGACATGTTTGCTGGAGATGCCCCAGGCTGCTGCTTATAATTGCTTTACTGTATCACTGGCCCTGTTTAAAGTGTTCTGTAGTGTGAGACCCTGATGCTACTGTGGATTTAGTCTTGCTTCCTCTACTATTTCTAAAGAGTAGCAGCCCAGCCTCAAATCCAAGACCTGGTTGAAGCAGCTCTTTAGCCAGACTCAAAGCCATCCCCACATTTGGATTCAAGCCTCCAGCAATGGCAGAGATGTAATCTGCTTGACAAATCACTTCCACCAAGTGATTTATTGGTACAGCTAGGAGGTTCCTTGAATGAAGAGCTGCCGCTCGAGCAGGCGGAGCAGTCCACTGTCTCCTAGCCTCACCCCAGGCATCTGCCAAATTGATTCAAATTACTCAGGCACACCTTAGGTGTGGGGTGATGGGAATACCTTGGGAGGAGATCATCTACCAATAGCCATAAACTATCACCACTAACCACCTCGCTCCGCCATTCGCTAAAGCAAGATTTGATATCTGCTGCTCAGTGTGACAGTGGGGAATAAACTTTGAATCTTCCAGCAAAGCTGGCAACATCTACCCCCAAACTGAGTGTTGCTGGCATTTTGTGTGTGGATTTGGCAGGAGGAGACAGAAGCATCCTTTCTGCCATCCTCTAAATTAAGGTCTAAAATCATTTTCCAAAGTGACCATTGGACGTCCTTGAAACATGTTTGCTTGACATTGTACACCGTGAGAGGTGTACAATGTCAACCTCCATCTTGAAACATCAACAAGAATCAAGCACACGACACTTGAACATTGTTGAGACCACAATTGATGATGCATTTAATTTGCATGGCCACGCAATGCTAAGTGAGCTGCAGGGCAATGAAGTTGAGTTTAGACATGAGTGAACTCTCATTCCAAGAGGCCGTAAGCAGTGTGATTAACAAAGCACCGGAAAAAATCTCTCAATCAATCTTCATCAAATGTTGCTGTCAACTTCTACATAATTGTCATTGTGTTTTCTCACCCACACAGTTACATCTAGCAATGATCTAAGGCCTTGTGAATTCACAGCAGGGAGAGTTTCAATATGTGTTTTTGTTTTAGCACTGTTTGTTTTCTTGTTCTTGCATCTACCCGCTGGGGTTCTCCATTACTGAGAATGCACTTCTCCTCTTTTCTCTGCATTGCTCTTATACTGAGTTCAATGTCCCAAGAACGGAGATATATAATATTGCTGCACCCCCCATGTGTCTTGATGGCCTCTATCCCCCTTCCCTCCTGGGTACTATGAAGCAAAGTCATTTTGCAGCTGGCCTCATGCACATCTACAATAACTACATTGTGTGTATACCCTGAGAAAAGAGAGGATAGGATTGTGTTCAGGGAGTGCCATAGCAATGCCCAGCTGGTAAAGAGTGAAAAGGTGCTGTTTCTGTGGTATGTAATGAAACCATACTCAGATCCGGATGTCACTGGTATGGCCTCAGCCATGCTCTGGTGACATGGGGGGAGGAGAAATTAATCAGTCCATGCCCCATGTGCAGACCTGCAGGGCATGGCTGCAGGGTAAGCTCTATGAAAACTGTTGGTCTCAGCATTATACCTCCTCGGGCAGGGTCACAGGGCATGCACCCAGGACAATACACAAAGTGCAACGGAAACGGCTTCTTGGACTTGCCACATGCAATACCTCAGGTACCATGCAAAAAAGGGATATAATCATACCAGTCACTAAGGCCATGACCAAGTTAAGGTACTCATAGGCCACATCCTGTGATTACTGTGAGCATATGTATGTTCTCATAGAGTGCATGGAAACATCATGCGTTGCAGGTTATATTGACGAGGCTAATCTGCTTAGAATATTGCCATAATCAACATCTACTAAACAATGCCTGCCACTGTTCATCTTTCAGACTCTAAACCGCTTCTCTTGCTAAACCCCTCTCTTCAGCTTCTCCAAGAATTGTTCTCTTGATGACGCACATACATTCTTACCTTCCTTTACTGCTCTGCCATCCTTCCATTCATGTAACCAGCTTGCTGGCATTTGTCAGTGCAAGGCAATTCACTGCCTAATGCTCAACTCTTCTAAGACTGGAGACATTTAGCTACCACCTCCCAGAGCCACACCCTTCCTCTGCACTCCATTATCGTATTCCCATAACCTCAACAACCTATCCACACGGCTCATAACCTCAGAATCCTTAATGATACTGAATTAAAATCTCAACAAATCATTACCTTTATTGCCACAGCTGCTTGCATAAACCTACGGACCGTAGTCCAGATTTGCCCAAATCTCACCTACTACTGTAATAGGACCTTGATTTCCACTCTTGTCCTCATTCGACATGACTACTGCTCTAGCCTCCTCATGTTCCTTCCGCAAATACTCTTTTTTGCCCCTCAACAGAGTACTCATTTTTACTACTTGCCCTTGCTACAACCTCCCGAGCTCTTCTCCCACCTCTGTCGCCCACCTTCATTCTCCATGCACCACCGTCCACTCTTAAAATTCCTCCTACTTGTTTTTAAATCCATCCATGTGTTGCCACGCACTAACTGGACATCCACTTTACCAAAGTACATAATAAATTAGTCCACAACACGTTCAATCATCTAAGAGGATCATGAAAGATTGTGTGCTTTAACAAGTTTACTGGTATATTACACTCAGCTCATCCACATCCATCCCCACTCCGGTGTCCATGGCAATACACACCTGTGACCATGTGGTCGCTGGGTGTGAACAAACAAGGTGCCAAATGCTATGTACACCTCAAAGGTTTCTTTCGCATAAGGACCATTTTCCACATTTCCACCCCAGCCCTGCTGTCTCCAGGCTCCCCTTTGAAGATTCTGTTCCAGCAATCAACATATACCCGTATCCTTTGACTGGGTTCCTGGCCTTTTGCGCGCCCCTCATCCACATTCATCCCCCCTCCCTTATCAATGGCAGTTCGCACTCGTGCTTGCAAGGGTGCTAGCTAGGTGGTCACAAACAAGGTGCTGAATACAATGTTCACCTCAAAGGGTTCTTTCGCATGGGGACCACTGACCCCATGGCCACCCCAGACCTGCTGTCCTTAGGCTCCTGTTTGAAGACCCCGTTCCTGCAATCAACACATGCATGTGCCCCTTGAACATTGTTCCGGCCTATTGTGCTCACCTCATCCACAGCCATCCCCCCTCCGGAATTAACAGCAGTCCGCACCTGGGACCTTGCGCGAGCGAGAAAGCTGTGTGGATGGGAACGCTTAAGGTGCCGAATTGCATGTACACCTCAAAGGGTTCTTTCTCACAGGGATCATTGGCCACATGGCCACCCCAGACCCGGTGTCTCCACACTCCCCTTTGAAGACCCTGTCACTGCAATCAACTATGTATGTGTCCCTTGAACATTGTTCTGGGCCTCTTGCGCTCACCTCATCCACATCCATCCCCCTTCCAGTATCAATGGCAGTTTGCACCTGTGACCATGCGCTCGTGAGGGGGCCGAGCTGGCGGGAACAAGGACTTCAAACATTCAAATAGAGGCTGGGTGGGTGGTAACATACATGTCAGACATTCACATATACACCCACTTTTCTAAGCCTTAATAAACACCTTGAAATGTACCAAGCAAACATCTCTGCAATCTACAACTAATATCGTCATTGATCAATATATCAACTTCAATGCTGAATCGGCTCATCTGTTCTTCCAAGTAATGGTTAGTCAACTATTGGTTTCTGGAGTCTCATAGTTTTTAGCTCAGCAACCTCCTATTGCTTTATACCCCAAGTTCACTGTATTCTCAGTTTAATTGATCTCAAAGACTTCACAATTTTCAACCTTTCTATGTATTTTTATCTCTGGAATCAGCACATAATATTACAGTGTATTATTGCCAAAAGTAATGTTTTGCAATCCATATTTTCAATGCATGTTTTGTTTAGGTGGTTCATAGTTTGTTCATTGTACGAGCAATATGTTTTTACTTGTGGAAGACCTATGATTTTTGAGTAACTTGATCATCGTGATGGTTAGACCTTGTCACAGGGCATTTTTGTTTACCTAAAAGAAAGTGTACTTTCAAAGCTATATGATGGTTGATATATTCACTGTGATACTTTATTAATTGTAATATTTATTTTTATTTATCGTTTTTGGTTGCCCGAATAGCAGCCTTGTCAAAACTCATAGTACTATGATGCATGTATTTCCAAACGATTTCAATTTTTTTTTTAAAAGGTAGCTGTTGAACTGCGGATTTACAGTGTCTGAGATTGAAAGCAGAGCCAAGGATGTTTTGGATGACGCAAGGGGCAATCTATTCCGGGTGTGCAGTATACACTTCCTAGAAGATATGTATGAACTATCAAAGTACACTAAAAAGCGTTGCTCCAGACTCCTTCGCAAATTACTTCCCAATGCAGTTCCAACTGAACTTTAGCACACATTGACTGTGGACGTAGACATATTAATGTATGTTCCTATGCAATTGGTCTGTATACATATGTCTTAGAAAAGATCAAACAATCAATTGAAAAAGTGTGTCAAAAGGTAACATGATGAAAGGTTTTGATACTTTTGTGAATATTTCCAGCAATATTGTATTGCCCAAGTTTCATTTGCGACACAATGTACATCAGTTTATACATTGTTCACATTAGACTTCTTTGTGTATCGTGACTTTAGGTAGTTGCAATAAATTGAGTGCAATGGCAGACTTTCTAAAAACATATATAGTGTACTCTGAAAATAGGTTATTTTGGTAAATACATTAATTACCATGTATCTCTTTACATAGACCACACTGATGAAAGTACAGACCATTGCCAGAGGAAAATCACATACTCGTCAAATATCCAAATGGTGAGGCCATGCAACATGCACGTAAAAGTATTTTTGTGTGTTTAATGTGATATAAATTATAACACTAATGTGCATTTTATATTGAACACTATTTGGAATATATACAATCGAATAAAGGACCGAGATTCTACATCAACCACTATTCAGTAGTCGACATCATCCTCAATCACCTTTCAAGTAATATTTTATAATAATCCTTCAAATGCGATTAGATATTATATTTATATGTTCAACTTTAAAAATGGTGATCATTTTAATTTACTATAT
The DNA here is from genome assembly GCF_040938575.1 of Ambystoma mexicanum. Lineage (NCBI taxonomy): Eukaryota > Metazoa > Chordata > Amphibia > Caudata > Ambystomatidae > Ambystoma > Ambystoma mexicanum. Next base: position 127,670,136 of record NC_090936.1, on the reverse strand, counting down.
TAGCTATTGATACAAAGTGGCATGCATGATTGTATGTCGAAATCAATTATCTTTTGGATTTAATTTTTTTTTTTTTAAATGTGTTATACATCCTTATTAAAACAATTACTTTGATATAGGGGGAGACCGGAACTTCTATCAGATGCTATTCATCTAAAACTAATGGTATGGAGGACGAGTTATGAGAATTGAGAATGTCTATTAATAGTTGTTGATTAACAATATTTTCTTTACAATTAAGATAAATGGTACATTTATGACAATTTACAATACTGTTGGCAAATTGCTAAGCATTAGAACAATAACCCTGCTGTATTTATCATCCAAACATATGCAACAACGAAAGTAAACTATTACAAAAACGTACTATTTAGCTGAATAACATGGAACCTTTCACTATATGAATGGTTTATGTTTTTGTTCATACACCTTAGCTGCCCACCCAAAGCTGAATAGGTTAAAAAAAAAGACATCACAAAACAACATTGTTTAGGCAGCAACAATTAACTCACTGGGCCTCATTACGACCCTGGCGGTAAGTACCGAACATTACCGCCATGGCGTAATTAACGTTTACGCCATGGCCGGATGCCGTAAAATGCGGCTCATTCCGACCCATCGCGCACGAGCATTACGCCATGGCGGTAATGTCAAGAACGCAATGGCGTAAAAGACCCCAAAACGGCCCCTACCGGCATCATAGGCTGCGCAAGGTGCACTACCGCCACCCATTTTAGTGGTCACCGCAATTAGCGGTGACCGCAAATAGCGGTCCCCGGAAATAAGCGGAAGCGGAAGTAGCGTCATCGCAGCGGAACGGGAAAGAGCACGCCGGCCATCTTTAAAAACACAATCCATTGCCATCCTCCCCAACCATATCACATCTGACCCTGAGACCCATCCAAACCCATCACACACCCAAATACCAACCTAAAAATGCCCAAAGTCGTGAAGAAGGCATGCGATCGGCAGCGCCAGGAACGCTTCTCCCGTGAGGAACTAAGCATGCTGGCGGAGACACTCCAGGACAATGCAGCGTTGGTGTTCTCCACCGAAATGACCAGGGCGGTGATTTAAAAAAAAAAGCCATATGGGCCATGGTGGCACAGCGCGTCAGCGCAGTGGCACCGTACCCCGCAACCCACAGCAGTGCAGGAAGCGGTGGGATGACTTGAGGCTCCACGTCCGAAGCATCATCTCTGCCAATCGCAACCTGGCCCAGGCTACCGGGGGAGGAGCTGACTCCCCAATAAAACTCCAACCGTGGGAGGAAATATGTGCCAGCACAATAGGCATGGAAAGCCTCGAAGGTGTAGGAGGGATGGAAAGAGGAGCGCCGACATCAGGCGATGAAGGTAGGTGCCCCAAATCAAGACATGCTATAGTCACTGACGTCCATTAATGTTTAGCACAATGTTGCCCTAGAGTGTAAATGCAACACATCAGCTGGACACTGCCCACAGCCACATGCGACCCCCACCCTGTACACATGTAGCATGCACACCCTAACTGCAGACACCCACATACCTCCATCCATCATCCACACAGAAAGGAGACAACCTGCATGCCCCTGCCTCAAATGTGCTTCATCTAGTAACCAAAATCTGGTGATTCATTGCCATTCCAATGTCCGCAGACCCATCAATAACGCTATCCCTCCTTTGCCCCACCACAGGCTCTGAATCCAACCACGAGGATGAGGACACCCCTGCCTCAAAAGCAGCCAAGAGGGCCAGGACCACCATGCATAGACCCTCCACCTCAGCTGCAGTGAGGAAGACATCGCAGCAGGCAGAATCATCTGCCAGCACACAGGACGGCCCCCCGACAGGCACCCCAGCAGGCAGCATGCCAGCACCTGCAGCACCACACGTCCCCACAATCATGGCCACTGAAGGCACCGTTTCTGCAGGGAGCAGCAGCATAGGGGAAACTGCTGCCATAGCAGCATGCTCAGACACTGACACCGATGAGCCTGATGTAGGACGCCCCACTGAGCAGCTTCATTCCCCCTGTCTGTACCGGGACAGCCCCCAGGAGGAGCCCACACAGGGGCATCCAGGAGAAGGGGACTGGCCTCCCACCCCATGCCCTGCAGAAAGTCTGCAGGAGGTGAGCAGCCCCTTCGCCACACCATCTGGAATGGGCATGGCCCAGCAGAGTGAACTTTCCCTTGAGGAGATTGTTGTACGTCAGCAACAACTGTCCACGCTCCTCAATGACCATGCTGCGGAATGTGGGGGGCTAGGGCAGCCATAGAACAATCTACAGAGACCCTAAGGGCCGAAATAGAGCACAGTACGGAGACCCTGAGGGCTGCAATGGAGTCCACCTCAAGGGACATTTGCGGGGAACTTGCCGCCATGCGCTGTGTGCTCACAGAGCTGTCCCACACCCTTCAGGACATGTGTGCCCGTGAGCAGCCAGGGACATCCTCCACTTCAAGTTCTGCCCAGAGCAGCCCTGTCCGACGATCAGGACGGAACCTGCGCTCCACAGGCAGGGGTGCCCCGGGGGCCGGGAGAGGGGGCATGTAATAGCTTGTGCCCAATGACACAGGCATCTTTAGCCACTAACAGGGTGTGTGTTGGGGTGTTCAGGGGGGAGGGGGTGTGTTGGGGTGTTCAGGGGGGAGGGGGTGTGTTGGGGTGTTCAGGGGAGAGGGGGGTGGGGGGAGGGGGTGTGTTGGGGTGTTCAGGGGGGAGGGGGGAGGGGGTGTTGCACGTCAATTTACAATTGAAATACACATTTTCCTTTTTCCCAAATCACATGTGTGGTCATTTTCATTGCGTATGTGTGCTTTATTGGTGTACAGTCCACAGTGTGCATGTCCCAGAGACACACAGTGCCCCGAGTGCCGTCTCCATGTGATACACACGAGCCGTGTGTGCTAGAAGCATTGGTTGATGATATCTTGATGCATTTCACGCCCCTCCTGTGCATCGCCTCCTCCATGAGGTGCGGCCCCAGCTGCACCCTCCTCATCCTCATCGTCAGGTGGTTGCATTTCTGCGTCAGGGGGCAGGGGCACATTTCGTCTGACGCACACATTGTGTAGCATGACACATGCCATGACCATCTTTGCCACCTTCTCATGGCGGTACAGGAGTGCACCACCAGACCTGCTGAGGCAGCGAAGCCGTGCCTTCAATAGGCCGAATGCCTGCTCAATGACCACACGGGTACGTGTATGTGCACGGTTGAAGTCCTCCTCATGCTGGTTCTGTGGGTTCCGGACTGGTGTAAGGAGCCACCTCTTCAGGGGATAGCCTGCATCACCTGTATGTGGGCGAGAATGCATGTGTCAGTCATGACGTCTAATTCAGAACATGATGTGCCACAATGGCTTGCATCCAAATATTATTTAGAACCACTTCTAAATGCACTAATTGATTCACACTATGCGACCCGTATATGCTCATGGCTCTCATGGCCTGTTTTGCATGGCATCAACCAATGTATGCAGAGGGCTCGAGTGCCTTGTGAGTGCCCATCCACTGTGTTCGTTTATGGCGTTTGTTTTGGGGGCCTGGCACGTGTCCTGTGATGTCAATGCTCACATCATTGCAACATTGCTGTCGGCCTCATCATGACCCCAGTGAGCAATACTGATGTTGATAGGGACATTTTGGGTGCCCTGCTGTCTGTGTAATGGTGTGTTGATGTTTCTGTCCGTCATGTGCCTCCTTCGTGCGCAGTTATGGGGGACAGGCCTTTCTGCTGATGGTGTTTGTTGATGTGCATGTAGGTGCATTTCGTAGAAGTCAATGTGGTCTGAATTGGTACAATGCACTTGCAGATGGTTGTGTCATGGTTGGGACACAACCTCATTCACATGGAAGGGCTGCATACATCAGGTATTGGGTTTACTGGTGTTGGGTGTAGTTTGTGTTGCTTTAGGGTATGATCTGGCTCCGTTGTCTCTGCTAATCACAGGCAGGTGGAGTATGCATCATTCCCCCCCCCCCTTTCAGCCAGGTGGAGTATGCATCATTCGCCCCCCTTTCAGCCAGGTGGAGTATGCATTGGTACGTCGTTCACCTACACACTTCACATTCCCATGGTCATGACATTAGACTCACAGAGTAGCCAGGATCGTGGGCCTGCATGTTGCTCCATGTAGCGTGGTATTGTGGAGTTCCTCAGGACCATTGAATCATGGGTTGATCCGGGGAATCGGGCACAACAATGTGTGATGATCTTGTTGGAGTCACAGACCATTTGCACGTTGATTGAGTGGAATTGTTTCCGGTTGTGGTACGGTACCTCCATGGCAAGTGGAACCACCAATTCAACATGGGTGCAGTCGATGGCACCAATGCAACCAGGTATGCCGGCTAGTGCATGGAAACCCACTTTGGTGTTTGCAATCTCCTGGGCAGTCCGTGGTAATGAGATGTGGTCGTCTGTGTGCTTGAGGAGGGCATCGAGCACTTGGATAAGCGTACGTGAGAATAATGGTTGTGAAATGCCATGCAAGTGCCCCACTGTGTGCTGGTAGGTGCCTGTGGCCAGGAAGTGGAGTACAGACACTACCTTCAGTAGGGGTGGGATGGCGGTTGGTGTTTCTATCATGCTGACAATGTCGTTGTGTGTCATGTCTACTAGGGCGGTGATGGTGTCCCGGTCCAAACGGTACAGGGTGTGGATCTGCTCAGCAGTGAGGTTGAATGGACTGGCTCTGATGCGTGGGATTGGGGGCTGCCTGCGTGGTGGCACTGGCTGTGCTTGTGGGGCTTGCTGGCCCTGCCTTGCCCTCCTTCTCCTCCTGCGTCTCCTCTGTGCTGCCTGTTGTTGTTGTTGTTGTTGTTGTTGCTGTTGTTGTTGTTGTTGTTGTTGTTGTTGTAGTAGCACTTGCATTGCTATCAGGTCCTCCAGCCCCAACATTACTAGGCCTATTGGTATCATTGTGGAGTGTGACTGGGTCTGGGAAGGGGTGGGGTGTGCTCTTTTTGTACTTCCTGAGTCTGTATTGCCTCCACCTGTGCTGTTCCTGTGCACCTGTGGCAGCTGGATTCACTTTCCATGGCCATTTACGGTTGGTTCGCGATGGCGGAATTAGCACCATGGCGGTAAGGAACTTAACGGGCTGGGTGATGGCGTTAGGTGCATGTCCGCTTGGGTCGGCATTCGCGTGCCTTTCCGCCATGCCGGTAATTACGGTGTGGGAGGTCGCGTACGCGCGTCCTTGGAGCAGTTAGCGGCAGCGTTAACTACGATGCCGCTAATGGCATCGTAGTTAACGGTCACGGGTCAGGATCGGACCTGACGGAAAACGATGGCGGTAATCATTTACCGCCATCGTTTTTCACTTACCGCCAGGGTCGTAATGAGGCCCACTATGTTTTGGAAGATGATCTCTAACTCCCTGTGACATTTCAGAAGGTTATCAGGTACAATTTCAAATACGTCTTTTTAAAATATTACATGTATACAGTGTCCAACTTTATCTTAATAAGAATGGAAAAATTGTATTGCAATGATTTACCGTAGCCTTTCTCACTGTTTAACTGATATGTCAACCATCATTAAATCAACTTTTCCAATATGTAGTTGATGAGATCAAAGATTTTGACATTAAATTGTTTAACAATTGACTTTTTTTGGTGGAATTTGTTATGTATAAGGAATGCACTACTGAAGCGGTAGAAATTTAAGAGACACATGGACCAGAGGTATACATAAAATATTGTAATATATCAGTTATCAACCAAATTTTCCTTTCATGTAATTTGTTAATGTGTTTTAATGGTTTCCATATGTGAATGTGGTTCTATTTTATTATATGTATGTATGATTCTTGAAGTGGAAGAGAAAATTGCTTGTTTTGCACATTTTCAAATTTGTTATGTTTCAGCTTGGTCTTGTGGTCGGTAAACCAAAATCAACTGTTTAAAGAAAAATTACGTAACAAAGGATAAACAATAAAAAAGGTTTTATTTCAAAGAAGTTGTTCTGAGGTTATTGCATTGATATTACACGTTGAGGTTGTAATTCATATATTCTGTATGCGTGCTATAAAATAAGCATGTTTATTTTAAAACAATTAGAGGCCTAGGATGAAGATGGGCAAACAGACTCAGACAACAACATACTTATGATGTTGCTTGCCAAACTGATGTCACTTTGGAGCAACTACATTTTGAGTTTCAACATTGTCCCATCAAAATTCAGAGTCATGATGCAGATGTCCAGTGGGCAGAATTTAAATAGGTGTCACCAGTGACCCATGGAAAGTAAACATGTATCATTATTATTGCACACAACATCATCCAGAAGAGACAGACAAAGCAGATGTTTCTGATTTGCTTGGAGACCCACTCACACAATCTACACCCTCTAAAAAATGTAAATCGGAGAAAGTGACAATGTTCCCTGTTTCCCCAATACATGTGGAAAATCCAGAAATATCACACACAGAAATAACTAAAGAATCTTCGCAATTGACAGACGATTGTGCTCATGATCTGGACTTTCACTCTTCCCAGTGTGCATGACTTGTCCACCACCATCAAATACCAAACCACTATACTGCAGGACGATTGGCTATTAATGGGGCCAACATACATTGTGCTGACTGCTGCGTTGACTGCTGCCTGATAGAGATTACGAAAATGATGAAATATGATCATAAATTATGTAAGGGGATTTGTAAGTAGCCATTGGTGAAGTTTACTTGTGTGGTGAAAGGCACCTACCTGAAGATCAAGGGTACTTTTGTCCACAATCATAACACATGTTCATGGTCTACTTAAACGATGCTTGGAAAAATGCCTACTTGAAATTTACTTTCATCTGTTTTGTTGTTTAGCAGATCAACGTTTAGTAAAGTTTCTGTACATTTTTATTTCCTTGCTAAAACCCAATACTACAAATATCAGAAAAATGTCTCGTTCCTGGCTATTAGCCGGGCCTGAAATCTAGGACTGATATCAATAGACAATTCTATAGCAGGTAAAAGGCTCAGGCTTGCTGGTGATGGACAGTGTGACAGTCCTGAGTTGTCTGCTCAATACTGCACTTACCACTTCCAAGACATGAAAAGCAAAGGATAGTGAGTTCAGTCATCATGCAGTGTCTGAATGTACATCTTCTGTTGCCATGGAGAAATATGGTTTCACAAAATCCATTGAGCATCTGCTATCCAGAGGAATGCAAATAAACCTGATAGCCACTGACAGGCATGTTGGAATAGCAAATGCCATGCAGGAGCAGTTCCCACACATACAGCATCAATATAATATATGGCAGGTTACAAAATGAACTTTAAAAAAAATTACAGATGCTGGTAAAGAAAAGGGTAGAGAAAACATTTTAAATTGGCCACAGTCTATCAGCAACCATCTTTGGTAGAGCTCAAAACTTGTGTTGGATCTGTAGATATTCTGCTTGAAAAATGTCGTTCAATGCTGCACCATTGTTAAAATGTACACTCTTAGGAACAAACATTTCCACAAATGTGAACATGGACCTTTGAATAAGGAGCAAGAGTGTAAGAAAAAGTGGTTGGTCACAGGCTCCCCTCCACACACAGCCCTCAGGAAGATTGTGTACGACAAAACGCTTTCAAAAGACATGAAGGAACTCACCGAATTCTGCCACACTGAAAATGTTGAGTTGTTCCACAATGTGTGCCTAAAGTGCAGGCCTTTTCAATACAATTGAAGTTGTACGGGTTACAGATACGACCCTGGCGGAAAGTGACTGACCGGACCGCAACAGCGTAAATAGCGTTTCCGCCATTGCACGAAGGAGCAAAGAGCGGTCCATTCCGACCCATCGGGCACGAGCACCACGCCATGGCGGAAGTGCAAAGTCCGCGATGGCGCAAATGGCCCCAAAACGGCCCACACCGCCGCCGTACGTCGCCCTAGGTGCAATACCGCCACCCATCACAGCGGACACCGCAGAGTGCGCCTACCGGAAAGTACGGTGACCGGAAATATACGGAAACGGAAGTAAAAACATGGGCCCGGAACGGGAAACAACCCGCCGTACACCTATAAAACCACTAAAACCACACTACCACTAAAAACACAACCCTGAGACACACCCCAACCCGTCATCCACCCTAGCGAAACCAAGTAAAATGGGAAAAGCAGCGAAGAAAGCGTGCGACCGCAAGCGGCAGGTCCACTTCTCCCGCGAGGAACTCACCGTGCTAACAGAGACCCTCCAGGAGAATGGTGCCGTCGTCTTCTCCACGCAAATGACCAGGACGGCACTTGCGAACAAGAAGGCCATATGGGCTCTGGTAGCACAGCGGGTAAGCGCGGTGGGGACCGCACCCCGCACACCACAACAATGCCGAAAGCGGTGGGACGACCTGCGGATACGCGTCCGCAGCATACTCTCTGCCAACCGCAACATTGCCACAGCCACCGGGGGAGGTCCTGAATCACCCATCAAGTTGACCCCCTGGGAAGAAATCTGTGCCTCCACCATCGGAATGGAGAGCATTGAGGGAGTCGGAGGGATGGAGAAAGGAGTGCAGACATCAGAAGAATCAGGTAGGTGGGCCAGATAAAATAATGCTAAAACCACAATGTCCAATCATGTGAAGTACCATGTGTCCACATAGTGCAACAGGAACACATGTCCAGGAGAACGTCCACACACATCGCCCTCATAGCGCACCTTAAAACCACAATAAATACATAAATAATTAAAAACCCCTAAAACACCCACCACACGTCCAGCAGGCACACCCTAACTGCAGGCTGCCAAACAACTGCACCCTCACCCCACACACAAATGAAAGCACCACTAAGGCCCCGACCCAAATCACCCTCATGTACCACCCCAATGCATGTGATACAATGCCATTCCAATACCCACAGACCCATTAATAACCCTCGCCCTCCTTTACTCCACCACAGGGTCCGATCCAAACGACGAGCATCAGGACACCCCTACCAGCACACCTGCAAAGAGGGCCAAGACCAACGGCCAAAGACCCTCCACCTCAGCTGCACGCATCAAGACACGGCAGCAGCACAAATCAGGTGGCAGCACAGAGGAGGGAACATCAACAGGCACCCCAGCAGCCAGCATGCCCACTACACCACCACCACAGGTCCCCCCAACGGATGCCACAGAAGGCACTGGCTCTGGTGGCAGCAGCACCATAGGTGACACCCCAATGATGGCAGCATGCTCCGACACAGAAGACGGAGATGTCGAAGTCAGATCCATCCATGACCTGTCCCAATCCCCCTGTCTGTCCCATCCCGTACAACATGAGAATACCACGCAGGGGCACCCACAAGACGACGACTGGCCATCCCCCCCAAGCCCTGTGGCAAGGCAACATGAGGTCAACAGCCCCTCTGTGACCCCCCCGCAAATGGCCATGGCCCAGCAGAGGCAACAGTCCCTCGACAAGTTAATCGGGCAACAGCAGCAACTGGCCACGCTCCTCAAGGACCATGCCGATGAATGTGGGGGCACTAAGGCAGACATAGAAACATCAACTGAGACACTTAGGGCAGAAATGGAGAGAAGTACAGAGACACTAAGGGCACAAATGGAGAGTAGCACCGAGAGCCTGAGAGTACAAATGGAGAGTGGCACCGAGAGCCTGAGAGTCCAAATGGAGAGAAGCACCGAGAGCATGAGGGGGGAACTGCATGCGACGTCCAAAGACGTATGTGCCGAACTTGCCGCAGTGCGCCGTGTGCTCACTGAGCTCTCACAAACCCTTAGGGACATGCATGGACGTGAGCAGGCAGAGACATCATCTGTTGCAAGTTCCGTCCAGGGCAGCCCCCAACGTAGATCTGGGAGGAACCTGCGCTCCACAGGCAGGGGTGCCCCTGATACCCGCAGAGGGGGCTTGCAATAGCGACAGCCCACTGACAATGAGCATCTTTGGACACTGGTGTTCGGGGGGGAGGTAGGAGGGTGGAGGGGGTGTGTTGGGCTCACTTGGGTGGCGGGTCGATAGGGTGTTCACCATGATATCACATATGCCATAAACAAGTGCACGATCAACCAATGAGATGTGTCGACAATGATCATTATGTACTAGGCCATCCTAGGCGTATAGTCCATATTGTGCATGTACCAGACACACACAGTGCCACGAGTCCCGTGTCCATGTATCAGCCACCAGGCGTGAGTGCTAGAAGCATGCATCAATGACATGCTGACGAATGTCACGGCCCTCCGGTGCCTCGCAGACTCCTTGAGGTGCTGCCACATCCCCACCCTCATCATGACCATCATCAGGTGCTTGCAGTTCTGCGTCTGGGGGCATGGGCACATTTCTACGTACGCACATGTTGTGGAGCATGACACATGCCATCACCATCTTTGCAACCTTCTCATGGCGGTACAGGAGTGCCCCGCCAGACCTGCTGAGGCAGCGGAAACGAGTCTTCAGTAGGCCGAATGCCTGTTCAATGACTACACGGGTACGTGAGTGGGCATGGTTGTAGTCCTCCTCATGCTGGTCCCGTGGGTTCCGGACTGGTGTGAGGAGCCATCTCTTCAGTGGATACCCAGCATCACCTGTATGTGGACGATAAACGTATGATGTGGAATGCCATTGCTACGTACGCACCCCCCCCCCCTTCCTGCCAGGTCATTGCCGCATCACATACCCCACATCATCATGCATGAAAAGAGACTCACCGAGTAGCCAGGATCTGTTCCCTGCGTGTCGCTCCATGTAGCGTGGTATAGTAGAGTTCCTCAAGACCATAGAATCATGGGTTGATCCAGGGAATCTGGCACAACAATGTGTAATGATCCTGTTGGAGTCACACACCATCTGTACATTCAGGGAATGATATTGTTTTCGGTTGCGGTACTGGGCCTCCATGGCATGTGGGACGACCAATTCCACATGGGTGCAGTCGATGGCACCAATGCAACCCGGTATGCCGGCAAGTGCATGGAATCCCACTTTAGTGTTGGTAATGTCCTGCTCCGAGCGTGGTAGAGAGATGTAGTCGTCTGCGTGCTTCAGGAGGGCATCGAGCACTTGCAATAGTGTCCGTGAGAACAGTGGCTGTGATATGCCATGCAACTGTCCGACTGTATGCTGGTAGGTGCCTGTGGCCAGGAAGTGGAGTACAGACACCACCTTCAGTAGGGGTGGGATGGCGGTTGGGCTGTCTATCATGCTGACAAGGTCAGCCTGTGTCATGTCCACTATTGCGGCTATGGTGTTCCGGTCCAAACGGTAGAGGGTGTGGATCTGCTCATCAGTGAGGTTGAACGGATGTGCTCGGAGGCGTGGGATTGCGGGCTGCCTGCGTGGTGGTAGTGGCTGTGCTGGCGGCCCTTGCGGGCCCTGCCTTGGCCTCCTCCTCCTCCTGCGTCTCCTCCGTGCGGCCGGTTGTAGTTGGTGTTCGTCTTCTTCTTGGAGTTGGAGTACTTGCAGTGCTATCAGGTCCCCCAGGGCCAACATCGCGAGTCCTGCCGGTAGCATTTCGGAGTGGGTGTGGTTGTGGGAGGAGACTGGGTGTGCACTTTATGTGTTTTCAGGCTGTATGGCCTCCACCTGTGGTGATTCATTTCACCTGTGCAAGCTGCTCTCCCCTTTGGGCGAGCACGTCCCGCACACAACGCTGCTAATCGAGGAACGGCATCTTGCTATTGCAATCATGTATTTGTACCCGATGGCCGTGTAACATTTGTTGATATGTACATTCGGCTATGGTCCCATTGTTTTACATACAATCTTTGCAGTCGCGAACAGACTTGTGATGGGTCAGTGGAACGTAGTACTCGAGTAACGGTGGGCCCTCATGCATCACTGTACAGGGTTGCAACGACGGGCGGGGCGTCCCATTAGTGGGTGATGGCAGTTGACATTTTCACACACAGCTGCACTAGCTGGATTAATTTGTGATTTCAAACGGCCACAGATGCCTTTTCGACGTGATGTTGCAAATGAGGAATTCGAAGGCCGGCGCTTTCGGTCTTCGGCTAGCTGAGAGGAGATGCCCACAGGTCTGACTGCAAGTATAATGTTCTATTGTTTGATGTCCTTGAGACAGAGGCCATGGCGAGGAAGCAATGATTGATATGAATAGTTTGGGATGCGCTATATTGACGTGGGCGATGAGGCCGGACGTTCCCAAAATCATGTAACTTCACGACACAGATATTACGGGCTGGGACACTGTGGATTTTGCAGGCTGCATAACGCACAGACTCAATGGAAATCCCGAATGTCTTGTGAGTAAATATTCCGGTGTATTTATAACAGGATGAGGGAATGATGAATGGATGCATGGCCAGCTGATTTGATACAGGGTTTGCCATGTACAGGGCTTGTTGGAATCTATCCGCCTCCCCTGCGCTATGTGATGCAGGGCTGCCATAGTGGCACCATCGTCTATCTGGCCTTGTTGAGCCCTCCCTGTCTCGACGCGCCTTCAGACACTTGTGTCCATGCACGTTGACATTCCCATCTGATGGAATCTGTTTTGACAGACGCATGCACAGGTACACTCGTTTGGGATGGTGTTTACACCTCGATATAGATAGTTATGAGTGGCAAGTGGTTTTGGGGTGGTGATGATCCTTTGGAGTGGGCTAGCATGCATATGGCTGTGGATTTAGTGTGGTCATTGGAGTGAGTTGTTCGAATGTACTTCTGATGGCCATTCTGTTCTTTTTCTTTTCTTTTTGTTGACAGGTATCTCCTGCCCTTTTGCCACTGCCATCTGTATGCCACTCCTGCAGATGGCGTTTACTCACGACACCTGCTGCTTCGTGTTAATCAGTGGAGCAGCATTACGATCTTATGGGACGATCGCCAATGGGCCACATGCCCTTACGCAGTACTAGTGGCTCGGAGCAACATTTCGGCCTTTCAGTTGGACTAGTGCCTCCCCATTGGGACGGGCCTGCGGTTCTGTGCGCTTCCATGTTGCCTTTTCGTACGTGTATGTGGCTCTGTGTACCATAATGGGACAGGGCGTCACACAAGTAGTAGCTGGTCATTCCTTGCGGATGCAGCCCACAATGGTGATATGTGTTTTGGAGTTCATGGACTGATGGCTGTATGGGCTTGGTGATTTAGTTGTGCATTAAATTTCTATTCTGATATGGCCCGTGTAGCGTTCTTCTTTGCGAGTGATGTGGCATATTCCTATTTGGGGAGCGATGTTTTGTGAGGAGATCTGCATTGGGTTCCGGTTTCGGAGTATAGTCGCGTGGTACTGTGCTGGCCGCGTTTGCCTACGGAGCCCAGTGAGGTCAGGGATGGGGGATGCCAATATGACTGTTTGGATGTTGTCATGCTCAGGGGCGGGGGATTGGGTTTTGTGTAACAGACGACGGTCAGCCAGGTGGACTGGTGGAATGTTGTGAGTTTCGTGATATTGCTGGTCACAGGTGCCTGTGTTTGCGTGCGTTTCGGGGGGGGAATGTGGTCATGTCCATTGGAATGGCTTCTGTATTCGTGCCATCTGTGCCCTGCAGCTCCCATTGGCCCCTCTTGTGGATCTTTTGTTCGTTGGCATGCATGGGTGACTTGTACATTTCACTGGTAGCATTGTGACTTCATTGCACCTACGAGGAGTTGTGCTTTGTGGGCAGGGAGCGGTGTACAGGCACTCAGTGGGGCCGTTTACAGTTGATTCGCGATGCCGTACTTCTCACCATGGCGGAATGGTGCTTTCCGCCATGCTTGATGGCGTTAGGTACATGTCCGCTAGGGTCGGAATTCGCGTACCCTTGCGCCATGGTGGTATTTACGGTTTGGCATGGCGCGCGCGCGCGTACTTGGTGCAGTTAGCGTTGGCGTTCACTACGGTGTCGCTAATGACTTCGTACTTTGCGGTGGCGGGTCATAGTCGCACCGAGCGCTATTCGATGGCGGTATTGCATCTCCGCCATCGTTTTCCGATTTCCGCCAGGGTCGTAATGAGGGCCTCTGTCTCCTTCCCAATTTACCTTAGCACATCACAAGCAGAATCAATTTTATCAATTGTAAATTATTTAGACCTTTCGCTTCAGTCCCTACATATAACTAAATGTCCCTATACAGAAACAACACTAGCCCTTTTGATGGTAAATTCTGGTATGGCGCTTGTGCTACGTCTATTGAGCTGTGGGGGGAGTGTAAAGTGCTCGCTCTAGCCTGGATCACTACTTTCCTACTTCTAAAAATTGTGCACTATTGGGCAGTCAACAAACATCTTTAATGGCGTTGCTGTCCTTCAGTGTTACTTATCTTAAAAAACACTGTAGGTTGTCCACCTGGTGGTGGAGCTGGTCCCACAGGATTATTAAAATGTGTATGCCCTCTATTCAAGCTCACTCTTTCAGTTTAGTGAGACAAGTGTATCAATCTCACTTCCTACATCTAGTGAGGTATGTCGACCGGTTTCAGCGGGGAAACTAATTTGCCGCTTTCTTCAGGACTGCACAACGTGCCTTCTGAGGGCACTGTACTTTGGCATAAAAAAGACAGTCATTTAATGTTGCTGACTTCCAATTTCTTTGACTGGCACGGGCGTCTTCTACATTGCTGGGACATCTCATCACTACATCCGCTCCCTAGAAGGGAAAATACACAGGGATCTGGGGTGTACATGACTGCTGTAATCTCTAATACAATGTCTACAGTGTTTCTTAAAGGAATGTATGACCTTTGGAGTGTAGGCTTGATTCCGGTCTCTTAGTCTCGGTTGGTAAGGGTTTTGAATACCTGTCGGTTCAATGACCATTGGTCAATGTTTGTCTGGATTATCATTCTAGCAGCCTGCTTATAAAGATTTCTTTTTTTAAAAGTTTCAATTGTAGACACTTACCCTGTTGTGATGTATCAATATGTAAAGGGAATATTGTAGCCTTCTGAGGTTAGCAATCCTACACGTGCTCTTTAGCGGACTGGACCTGAAATAATGAGGTAATGTAAGCCAGTTGTTATGTGCTTGGGATCATGGCCCAGTATAATGTAGCACTAGATGCTACAATAAAGGAATTCAAGGAATTCAATTTGAATCAAAAAGATCATCAAACTAAAAAAAGACATCGCAGCATTCACCCACGCAAAGAAGTGCCCTTACATTACAGAGGAATATTATGAGGATATTGACAAGAACAGCAACCAGAACCAGACTAATGGACAATCCAGGGGGCGCCATACCAACGCAACAACAGACCTTATCCCAATAACTGGAACTTCTCGAGCGGTAGCTCGGACAAGGATAGTACCAGACCATTAAGAACATTGAGATTTGAAGACAAAGAACAAAGTAGATGGGGGAAATCCTTAGGTGTTGATAAGAATGGAGCTACATGGCACCATTATGACTGAATACTTGAGGTCCCAAACAGTCCCAAACAGCACCTAATGGCCTGATAATACGAATAGAACCTCATATTTTCCTTGATCAGCTCCTTCATCAGATCCAATTTAGACACGACTGGAGCGTCATAGACAACAAATGCACCAGAGCCTGGTTAATCCTCATAATTAACACAGCGAAAGCTGTATCCGAAAAAAAAAATAAATGAAATTATAGCGAAACAAGACTCTTAAGCTGCCAAAACCATTGTTGGGAAATATTTAAAGAGCATGGAAGCACTAGATGCTATAATAAAGGAATTCAAGGAATTAAATTTGAATAAAAAAATCATCAAACTAAAAAAAGACATCGCAGCATTCACCCACGAAAAGAAGTACCCTTACATTACAGAGGAATATTATGAGGATATTGACAAGAACAGCAACCAGAACCAGACTAATGGACAATCAAGGGGGCGCACATACCAACGCAGCAACAGACCTTGTCCCAATAACTGGAACTTCTCGAGCGGTAGCTCGGACGAGGATAGTACCAGACTATTAAGTACATTGAGATAAGAAGACCAAGAACAAAGTAGACAATGAAATCCTCAGGGTTTTCAACAACCAAGAGGTCGAGGGAGATCCAGAGGCTGGCGGCTGGACCAGTCACCGCGAGTGACACACAACCGCGGACGGGGATGGTACGAGCAAAACGCCCCAAGAACATGAACTGGAAAGCACGAGACCACAATAGAAACATGGCACAGTCCTTGGTGGTCAACTTATCGAATATAACACTGATGCAGGAACAACTTAAAAGTACTACAAAAGGGACTATCTTTTATCCCCACAAAGAAACACGACCCCTTTGAAGTCCGGATCGAAGTCACACAACTAATGAGAAAGATCCGCCTGAAACAATTCTTTGTGAATTCAACCGTGCAGGAGAACCAAGGTGCCACCAATCTCCATAACAAATCCACCTACTATCCTCCCCTGCACGCTATCTCTCCTGAATCAATCACATTTGAGAAGGCTCTGCTCAAGAGTATTGAAAACATTGAATCAGAAGAGATTACACCTTTCTTCAATTTACAAAAATCCGAGAGCCAAGCACTCAGAGAATTAGAAAATAATAAACAGATTGTAATCAAACCGGCTGACAAAGGGGGCGCCATAGTGGTCATGGAGAAAAGGTGCTACAACAACATGGTAGAGACTTTGGTGAATGACAGAACCACATATAGAAGACTTGGCAGAGACCCCACTGAGGCTTTGAAACAACTTATTGAGCCAATCATCGAGGAAGCACTCGCAGAGGATACATCAGCCAAAAAGAGGCAGAATTCCTCTGCCCCAAACATCCCAGATGCTCAGCATTTTACGCCCTACCTAAAATACATAAAGGCACCACACCAACTCCTGGACGCCCAATTGTATCAGGCGTAGGCTCTATATTAGAACCTCTGTCCCAATTTGTGGACTATTTTTTGAAAGAAGAAGTGACAAACATGAGATCATACACGAATGACACGACTGCAGTCCTTACATATTTGGACAATGTAACACTGGACAATGACAATATATACATTGTCACCCTGGATAGAGAATCAATATATTCCAAGATACCCCAGGGAGAAACATTGAAAATTATAGAAAAAACACTACGGGCAAAGAATCCGGAGATAGGGATACCCATCTGCTTTATCATGCAACTAGCAGAATTAGCCCTGACCAAGAACTACTTTATAGTAGAGGAAAGATTCTTTGAACAAATCTCGGGAACGACGATGGGGGCAACATTTGCCCCCTCTATAGCAAATCTATATGTTGCCGACTTTGAGGAACGAGTTATTTACCATCCTTCTAACCCCTTCTCAAACAACATTCTGAGTTGGCGCCGTTACATTGACGACGTGCTGATGCTGTTTAATGGTGATTAACAAACATTCTAGAAATTTACAGAATGGCTGAACTTACAAAATCCGTTTCTCAAATTCACATTTGAAAGAAGCAAGGAAACCATGACCTTCCTAGATTTAAAACTCCAGAGAAAAGGGAGAAGAATAGAAACAACGGTATACCAAAAAAACAACTGACCGTAACTTGTTATTGGAGTATAACAGCTTTCACCAACGTTTGCTAAAAGAAAATCTACCCTTTGGGCAATTTCTCCGCTTTAGACGTAACTGCTCTACTCGTAGCGAATATGATCTACAAGCAGAGAGACTGGTGACAAAACTGCGGGAAAGAAAATACCCGGAAAAAATTATCAGACACGCTAGGAAAAGGGCCCATAACATCCCAAGAGAAGTGACCCTGGAGCAACATCCCAAGAGCAAGCCAGACGACAACCAGATTACAGCAGTATTCAGCCACTCACCCATAGTGCATAAAATCAAGAAAGAGGTGAAAAAACTCTGGCACATCCTAAATGTAGGAGAGAATACTCTGGATACCCCAAGGTTCGCCATTAAGAGAAGACGAAATATAGGAGACAGTCTGCTACAAACGTACAAACAGAAGAAGGAGACCAGACAGAACCAACCAACAGTGTGGAACCGGCCAAAGGCCACGGGCCACACACCATGTGGCTCATGTTCAGCCTGTCCTGTCACAAAACGGACCACAACAGTAGATATCGGGTGGAACATGCCATGGGAACAGAGGGTACTGACCAATTGTAACACCCCTAACGTAGTCTACTTGCTAAAATGCCCCTGTAATAAGATATATATAGGGATGACATCAAGACCCATAAAGGTACGGATCGGTGAGCACAGATCCAATATAAGGATGAAAAGGACAACTGCTCCACTGGTGGAACACTATTTACAAATGAAACGTACAGAGAATGATGTAAGTTGGACAATACTGGAAAAAGTAGTAAAACCCACAAGAGGAGGCAATTTGGGAGCAATGCTGCTCAAACGAGAACAGCCATGGATATTCAGGCTCAAGAGCCATCTGACTGGCCTAAAAAAAGGCATTTGTTGGCAAGCCTTAGCAGTCCTGTGAACACTGATTTTCTCAAGTAATACCATCACTACATGACAACGGTGACCAATGAACATCAGTAGTTGCATTCACTGGAACCACACAGTATGCCCTTCATGAATACAGAGAAAAAAGCAGTAGCACACATACACTATATATACAGGACACAGAGGTATCAGTAATTGGAACTCTCACTTCAGGTGTCTAACGTACACGGTCCCATATACAAGACCATACTGTCGAAACTTCCTGTGAAGCCTGCATATTGGATACCTAAAAGATTAGCATGGACATATATTCACTTATTAAAAATAAGAAAAGACACTGAATCCGCCATAAAATGATTGGCCGGAATTGTGGTACACATGAATAACAGCCCTGTAAACACGAAAACCTCTTAACACACAGCATGCCAATACGTACGTGCCGTTGCATATGTAGAAACTAAAAAAGGACTATAGCCCCCGAAGGAGGGTACATAAGGAACACCCTCCCAAAATGGCACCTGAAAACTTCACTGGCGAGAATAGGAGCAGGGCGCAGCGAGACGCGAGGCCAATACCAGGTAAATTACGAGCAAAATGAGCCTCCCCTAACCTCTAGGATGACATGCCTAGCCTACACAACTGTGTATTTGATCGCGGCAGTCACGCGACCCGCAGCACAGCACACGCGCAGCGTTTTCTTTTCTTTTCCTAGCGCAGGCATGTAAACACCTGGGAGGGAACTGGCAACCCAACCGTATGCATGGTCCAGGCCGGAAGGCTGGGGAGCCCCTATAGTGGATCTCCTGCACATGGTATCAAGGGCATTAACAGCGCCCAGGTCCACAGGCACTTGATAGGCAAAAAGTTCACCAAGTAAGAACAATGATTTATGGGGTAACAGTCGGAATTGGGGCCCCTTCGTAATCAAGAGAGGGTGTAACCACCAACATACCCGCAAATGGTACAGGGCACCCTTCTCTTTAAGAGCCTACTCATATTAAAGACAATAGCGCACGCGCTATATATGCAAAAGTGATCCTGACACTACACCTAGTTCTGGCCAAGAAGCACAGCCTGGGACTTTAAGAATGAAAAATGTGAAAATGATTAGCTAAGCACTGTCACCTCTGAATATTATATTACATTATACTGGGCCATGATCCCAAGCACACAACAACTGGCTTACATGACCTCATTATTTCAGGTCTAGTCCACTAAAGAGCACGAGTAGGATTGCTAACCTCAGAAGGCTACAATATTCCCTCTACATATTGATACATCACAACAGGGTAAGTGGTTACAATTGAAACTTTTAAAAAAATAAATCTTTATAAGCAGGTTGCTAGAATGTTAATCCAGACAAACACTGACCAATGGTCATTGAACCGACATGTATTCAAGACCCTTACCAACGGAGACTAAGAGACCGGAATCAAGCCTACACTCCAAAGGCCATACATTCCGGTAAGAAACACTGTAGACATCGAATTATAGAATACAGCAGTCAGGTACACCCCAGATCCCTGATTGTGTATTTTCCCTTCTATGGAGCAGACGTAGTGATGAGATGTCCCAGAAAAGTACAAGACGCCCGTCTCAGTCAAAGAAATTGGAAGACAGCAACATTAAATGACTGTCTTTTTTATGCCCAAGTACAGTGCCCTTAGAAGGCACAGTGTAAAGTCCTGAAGAAAGCGGCAAATTAGTTTCCCCGCTGAAACCGGTCGACATACCTCACTAGACGTAGGAAGTGAGATTGATACACTTGTCTCACTAAACTGAATAAGTGAGCTTGAATAGAGGACATACACATTTTAATATTCCTGTGGGACCAGCTCCACCACCAGGTGGGCAACCTACGGTGTTTTTTAAGATAAGTCACACTGAAGGATAGCAACGCCATTAACGATGTTTGTTGACTGCCCAAAAGTGCACAATTTTTAGAAGTAGGAAAGTAGTGAGCCAGACTATGGCGAGCTCTTTACACTGTACCCACAGCTGGATAGATGTAGCACAAGCGCCATGCCAGAATTTACCATCAAAAGGGCTAGTGTTGTTTCTGTATAGGGACATTTAGTTATATGTAGGGACTGAATCGAACGGTCTTAATAATTAAAAATTGATAAAATTGATTCTGCTCGTAAAGTGCAGGCCTAAAAGGTTGTATTTCGCTATAGACGGTATGGAGGCCAGAACAAGGCTCACGAGAACGTTGGTGGGGAACAAGCATAAACTGCAGGAACTTTTGGGATGCATGGTTACAACATGACGTTTACAAAAAGAAGCAAACAGTTGGTGGCAAAGCTTATATTCCAGCAGATGGATTTTGAA
This sequence comes from Ambystoma mexicanum, assembly GCF_040938575.1. Lineage (NCBI taxonomy): Eukaryota > Metazoa > Chordata > Amphibia > Caudata > Ambystomatidae > Ambystoma > Ambystoma mexicanum. The sequence continues at coordinate 127,649,565 of NC_090936.1, read as the reverse complement.
TTTGTTCAGATCTGAAATTGACTGTGTTGGCCATGCATGGAATGGCTCCAGATATTGTTCTAATGCCCAGTATATGCCAAAGAACATTGCAAAACAGATTTGTCCTCTAAAACCTGAACTTGTTGGAAGGCTAACTTCAAGATTCAAATGATGTGTTGCTGTCTTCATAATATTTTCCAAAACAGGTTTCAAGCTTTTGCGCAATGCTTGGAAACTGTTTTGATTGTACATAGAATGTAATAGTATATAAGTTGCAATGTTATTGTTGAATAATTTGTTTTAATGTATTTATTTTGTGTGATATAATATTGCTAGATATGCATTAATTGTTCTATTTTTCTTGGCCTTATTTAAATATTTATTTCCCTCAATATATTTGATTATATTACAAATATAAGCACATTATAAACACATGTCAATGGGCCTCATTACAAGTACTCCGGTCCGGAATTAACACTGCCGGTAAAACCATACCGGCACCGTTTCCATGTCCGCGCAATCATGACCCGCGGCCCCGGTAATAGCACCACCCTAAACCGCCACCGCGGAAATAGGGTTCCCGTTAAGTCCGTCTGCACGGAAACCCCTCCGTTACCGTCAACACGAAACACCGTGAGCATCACAACTAGCGCGGACACGGAAATACCGGCAAAAAAATGGCGTAAATACCGTGATCACGGTGGCGGAACCGCCGCCACCGCGAACATGGCGTTATACGCTGCCTGCTGAACTGAATCAGGGCACAGGTGCACCAAATCAGCCCAGCTGGACCTAGCAGGCCACTGGGAGCCTACGAAAGGGCCACACCCAGCCCAACACAACACAGAACCATGCAGGCAGCAGGTCTAGTAGCACTGGGACTGGGCCTACTCAACCAACAGGCAGCACTGCACATGGTGGCAGTAATGGCGCAGAGGAGGAGGCGTAGGCGGAGGAGGCGCAGGCGGCAACCAGCCAACCCTGCAGCTATGGCAAACCCCATTGCCCAGCCAGCCCGACCCCGCCGCCAGCCACCAATACCACGCATCAGGGCCTCACCCTGGAACCTCACCCCAGGACAGATCCACACCCTATACCGGCTGGACCGCGCAACAATCCTGCACATCACCGCCATGATTGTGGACAACATCAGCAGCCTAATTGACACCCCCACCGCCATCCCCCCCCTCTTGAAGGTTGTCTCAGTTCTGCATTTCCTTGGCACTGGCACCTATCAACACACGGTTGGTGAGCTGCACGGCATATCACAACCGTGTTTCTCAAAAATCCTGGTACAGGTACTGGATGCCCTGTTGCGCCATGTGTCGGAACACATAGCCCTACCCCGCACCCTCCCCGAGGTCATTGCCAACAAGTTGGCCTTCCATGCCATAGCAGGCATGCCAAATTGCATAGGCGCAGTTGACTGCACCCACGTCGAGCTGACAGTACCACATGCAATTGAGGCGGTGTTCCGCAATAGGAAACAGTATCACTCTTTAAATGTCCAGATGGTTTGTGATGCCATGCAACTGATTACACACTGCTGCGCACGTTTCCCAGGCTCATCACATGACTCAATGGTACTGCGGAATTCCACGTTGCCACGGTACATGGAACGCTATGCCGGACAAAGCACATGGCTATTGGGTGAGTACAGCTGACGATGCTACAACCCTGTCGGAGTGGTGTGTGTGTGTCCAGGCCAATGAGCATTGTGAGTGTGCCGCTGTGACCGCACATGCATCACCCCCCTTCCATCTACCAAATACACAGCGGATGCCAAACATCATGAAGGAAGACATGACAGGGCACCACAATGTGCCCGTGCACACGCTGCCACAGCCAATCCCGTCACTGTCCCATGAACCCTGTGCCACTGCAGACACCCACCATCAATTGAAACACTGCCCCAAAAAGCATGAGAGGCGTGTAAATGAGACGACGTGTATTTACTACTTCCGTACAGTGGAGTCACTCTGCCATGTGTGGACAGCACTGCACCATGACATGCACACAATCAAATGTCACCCGCAGGGCACAGTAAACATGCAAGTTAATGTGTAGGCCCATATGCAGTCAGCGACATACCTCGTGATGCCCAAGACATACCTCCATACACTGCATGGTACATATGCATAAATGAATGATGATACACGAATGCACAGCAGCAGATGAGGACATGATGCCACAAACACTGACATGTTCCCCCATCTACATCCCATGTAGGTGATGCGGGATATGCACTCACGCCATGGATGATGACACCTGTACGGAGACCAAGGAACAGGCATGAAGAGGCATACAATAGGGCACATATCCGCACACGTGGAATGATTGAGAGGACATTTGGACTGCTGAAGGCCCGTTTCCGCTGTCTGAGCAGATCTGGTGGATCACTGCTGTACAGCCCAGTGAAGACGGGCAAAATCACGCTCGTATGTGCCATGCTGCACAATATATGCCTGCGCAGGAACATCCCAATGCCACCAGACGCAGATGAGGAAGATGGGGATGGGGATGGAGATGGGGATGGGGATGGGGATGGGGATGGAGATGGGGATGGGATGGCACCGCCTCCCCCTGGGGGTCCACATGATGGCCAGAGAGCACGGGATGCCCTGATTCGCATTTACTTTTGAGTCACAGCACATTCACAGAAATGCACAAACATGGTGACGACAATGAATTAATAGTTGCACTGCAAAATAAATGATCAATGTCCACACATGTATGTCTTGATTTGAAATGGTGATGTATTGATGTGATAACAACAGGGAAGAAGGTGCATTGGTTAGGGAAGCTGTACACCCGGGGCCACCCACCACCCAAACGTGCCCACCCCCACCCAGAGCCCATTGTCCAAACCCCCAAAACTACCTACCCCACCACCCAAACGTGCCCACCCCCACCCAGAGCCCATTGTCCAAACCCCCAAAACTACCTACCCCACCACCCAAACGTGCCCACCCCTCTCACACCCTTGTAGTCCACATGTGTCCTGCACTGCCCCACACACATGCCATCACTTCCGTGTGCGCTTCTGTGCCTGTGCAACCTTGCCCGAAGGACCCGTTAGCCTACTCAAGCGCCTCCTTGGACTGGCAGTAGTGGAGCTGGATGGGGTGGTAGTGTTTGATGGGCCAGAATCTGGGATTGAGGGCATCCGTGCCAGATTTGCCTGTTGGCCAACCAACATGGCCTCTACAAGCCTGGAGGTGTGGTCGTTGCCCTCCCGCACATGGCGTGCAAGGGTCACTATGGTGCTCGCAAAGCGTCCAATGGACCTCGACAGGCGACGCACTGAGGCGCTGTAGCTCTCCCTCTGCAGCCTGGATTCCTCTAGCTGCCTCTCCACCAGCTGGGTGAGGGTAGCCTGCTGGTCCTCCATCCGCTGCATGCGGGCATTCAGTTCGGCCATGGATGGGGTGGGCGACCTCATGGGACTCCCCAGTGAAGTGGGGCTGAACCCCAGCTCATGGAAGGTGCCCAGGTCTTCCAATGTGGGCATCTCCCCCTGTGGCCCCGTTTCCGAGTGCTCTTGCGGGACACTGTTATCACTGCAGGTCGCCCCCTCTGCAGTGCTGCTGCCTTCGGTGTTGTGTTGGGTGTCCATGATAGGTTCCCGTGGCACCTGTCTAGACTCAGCCAGTGTGGAGACGGTGGGGATGTCGGTGGTGGTGGTGTGCCGCACATCTGTAGTGGCTGGTAATGTGGCCAGAGGTGCAGAACTGCCGGCAGCATCCTCCTGTGTGGTGGCGGTGGCTAGTGTACTTGCCGATGCAGATTGGCTGGCCTGTTGTGCAGTATCACTGCCACTTGAAACGGCTGTGGGGACACAAAGGCCATGCAATTAGTGTTGTTGTGGTGGCAGATGGGTGCATCACATGCGTCATTAAGATTGTACATTGAATAGTGTTTGTCACATGCATCTGATTGCTGGTGTCTGCATTCAGTGATATTGGTTGCCATACGGATCATGATGGGTCCTTTGGCCCACACATGCACTGCCTGGGGGGGGGGGTTGTTAATGGGTCCTTTGGCCCACACATGCACTGCCTGGGGGGGGGGGGTTGTTAATGGGTCCTTTGGCCCACACATGCACTGCCTGGTGGGGGGGGGGTTGTTAATGGGTCCTTTGGCCCACACATGCACTGCCTGGGGGGGGTTGTTAATGGGTCCTTTGGCCCACACACGCACTGCCTGGGGGTGGGGTTGTTAATGGGCCCTTTGGCCCACACACGCACTGCCTGGGGGGGGGGGGGTTGTTAATGGGTCCTTTGGCCCACACACGCACTGCCTGGGGGGGGGTTGTTAATGGGTCCTTTGGCCCAGTACTCACAACTGCATATTTACATGTGGCATTCATGTTTGGGCACTTACCGGCATCTGCAGGTGGGCTCACTCCTGCCTCAGCCTGCCCGATCCCATGGATTCCCTCTAGGTGGAGGACGCTGCTGCAACGCTCCTCCCATGCTTGCAGCCTCAGTGGGGAAGGGGGTCCTCCGCCTGTCCCACTGCTGCGTTGGCGGTGTGTGGAAATGAGGTTGCGTACCCCCAGCCTCAGGTCGTCCCAACGCTTGTGGCAGTCCTTCACGCTCCTCACTGCCACGCCCACAGCGGTGCACTTGCGTGCAGCTTCGGCCCACACCTCCTTCCTCCGCTGCTGTGTGGCACGCCGTTGGTCGGCGCTGAACAGCGTCTCAGCATTGTCCACAATGTGCTCCACCAAGACGGTTAGCTCCGCCTCGCTGAAGCGCTGTTTGCGCTGCCTCTGAGCAGGAATCCTGGCAGACATGCTGGTGGTCCCTTTTGGCTTCTCAGAGTTAGGATTGTGCTTGTGCTGGCTCTGGATGGCAATGGATTGTGCTTTTATATGATGGCCGCCTCTCTGTTTCCTGTTTTGGCGATCATGGTATTTCCGGTTCCGTGTCCGTGGTGGCGGAGGCGGAAACGGGTTTTGCGCCACTTGTGGCTTCGTTATTTCCATTTCCGTGGGGTTTCCGTGACGGCGGTAACAACGTTTCCGAGTCCGTGTGGTGCGCTCGACCGACAGCGTGTAATCGGACGGTTTTTCCGCAACCTTGCGGACACGGAAACGTTTTTACCGCCGTCACGGATTTTGCACGGTCCCGGACTGGCAGGTTGTAATGAGGCCCATTGTGTTTATTTAAAGTGAGTGCCTTTATTTCCAAATCATGAAAAAGTACTTTTTGATTACATTTCTACATACATATGCTTTTTTATTCCCAAACAATGTGTAAAAAGTCTCTGCAAAATGTTCATTACGAGAAATAGAACATCGACTGAAGGTAATGGAATCATATATTCGAATATTTAAAATACAACAGATGCAAGATGTACTATTAAAATTGGTAGAATTTATCTTGCACACAGGACATGGATTGACTGAACAATAACTATTAATTGTGTGACTGATAGTAATCAAGCATTATGACCAGGCTGAAGTCGAAGGGATACATTGTTTGGACAGAGTAGCCCCACTTTTTGATTAGTCCACCAACCTTTTTCAGAGTGCACCTTCCTATGCTAATTACAGTCGAAACCACGCTCAATTGATAGTCGATCCCTTTTTTTTTAGACTTCAACACTGGATTAAGGTCTCACTCTGTACAAGGCTGCACAAGTAGGCTGACGATGTATGGATTTTAGCATACAACAAAGATGCATTTCATTTTACCTAGCATGCCACCCCGTTCATTCACCCATATTGCCCATTGAATAATTGCTTGTAAATCACCCCTTCCATTGCCCTGGTTCACATGCACAGGTCATATCACATGTATTTGCCATTTGTGTTATGCAAGACACGAGAAGTAGTTGTGGTAGGGCACTTGATGGTAATTGTAGCTATGGGGACTGCCCGTGGACAACACAGTGAAAGATGCTGAGTGGACTTGACATTTATTGTGCAGACATATTGCACTTTCTTGTACTGTTTGCTGCATGTTTCAATTCATGGAAGCAGAGGTGTCATCCAGGGATATGCCGATGGAGAGAAAGTCTGAGCAATAATATTAATTTGTGTTGTGCATTTTCAGAAATGGCTATCTATAGCGATTAAATGGATGGCATCTCAGGAGCGCACATTCTCGTGTCCTTTAACAGGAAAATCTTTAGGTGGAAAATATTGTCTATTATGTGCATCAAATATGACAAGTAATGGTATTATTAGAATAATATGTGATACCTGACTGTTACATCCTTCTGTGCGTGTTATTGAACTGTGCACAAAAGTGAGAACAGCAATCTACCATAATGTTATTTATTCATGGTTATTACAGGAAGTGCTATCAAACTCTTTTTTGTAAGAGTTCAAGAATGTCATCAGAAAAGTAGAGCAGCAGTCATACAGAATGAAAGCTAGGAAAAACTATTTCACGATATGGAGTCTAACTCTGTTGGCAAGTAGGAATCCTGCTAAGTGCCTGTGGATTGTAAAATACCAAAGGTTTATGGGCCATAGTGTTAGCCAACATTGAAATAATGGGCTAAAGAATTTGTCATTTAAATGCATACTTTGCAGATGTGCACTATGAACATGCGCATGAGGCCTTTGCTCATTTTCTTCTTATTGGGGAGAACACCCAGGCACACCTGCAACATTGCATAAATCAAGATTATTGCTGGACTAGAGTTGCACAGAAGCCAGTAAGCATCTCAAAACTCTGCTCATTCTAGGCATGCTTGGATTTTAGTGAGTTAATAAATAATAAAACAAAGTTTGCACTTTGTACATCTGGCTCTGGAAGCAACAGTCCATCCTGCCCCTTTGCCCCCTTCCCGGTCCACCTGTGATGATTCTATAGATTAACCCAAATGCTTTTCATCTATCTGTATCAATACATCTGTATTTCGCATTGTAACAATCTCTATATGTCCAATATGATTTCAACAATGAGTTTGTGCTTGTTTAATATTCACTGTATCTGGGTGGTGAATAGCTAGTTAGCTAACAGCAATACATACCTGTGAGATGTTCAGAACTAGGTGCATTGAGTAATGTTGCAATAGGTGGCAGAGTCCCAACAGTGAAATTATTTAACCAATTGATAGAATTTCAGAAGTTGTTGTATTGGAGTCAAGGTGGAAAAGCCTGTTTTCATGGTGTACATTTGAATTTTTTTTGAGAAGTGAGGAGATGGCTTGGACTAGTACAAGCTCAATACAATTTGGTTTTATTGTGATGCTGTTGATTGACTTCACATTAAAGAAAGACTGGCACTTGTTTGTAAAAACTCTTTTGACTGTAATGAAATCACCACCTTGCCCGAGCTGAACCATTTGGGCAGACAGATCTGCACCCCAACCACACTGCTGCAGCAGGATGGCCTCCATTCTGTGCATCCATATCAAACAATACATACATGCCCAGTGCAGTAATGCTTGTCTGTGAACACTAGCCAACAGCAATGTGTGGTGTATGTGTTCTGCACCCCAGGACGAACTGGGGTATAAAATTGAGTCGGTCAACATGAAAAATGTACCCACATTTGGTAATGGCAATTCATTTTATTTTGTAACAGACTGTTTGAATAGTACTCAAAGGGGATTGTTTAAATACAAATTGATAAATGTAAAGAATATTTATTCTGCAACAATGGCCAAAATTACTAGCCAAATCATCGTGTAACTCATGTAAGTGGATCACATTGCCTGAGAAAGTGGCACACTTTGATTAAAAAAAAACTGTCCCACACTAGCATTTTGCGTTTTTGTTTCTGGCATTGCCCTATTGCCCTATAGAAAAGTCCAAGCCTGTCTGAAACTTGCCTAGGCACATCTGTGAAAGAATCCATAAATGTTGTGGGACCAGGCGCGTTGATACTGTTAAAATGGAAGTCAATATTTTGCTATGTGGAATATACTTTCAATATTTCATTGTGTTTCACTGCACCACTTGCCATTCAAAGCCGATAATAATATTGTGCATTTATGTGGCAAGTATATAAAATGAAAGCAACCAGTGGCTGACACTGAACATAGAACAAAGGATCTCATTGTTATTTGTCCTTGAATCAACCGTATTAACAATTTCAAGGACACAATGTGTCAAATATGCACGCTAATCCAGCCCAATACAAGACACACTCTGAGGTTATGGATAAGGTAATCCAAGCCGCCTCCCAAATGGTCAAATTGAACCATAAATTCTGTAAATTTTCGATCCTCCCATTGGTTCAATACTACTCAGCAAAAGTTGTACCAGTGATACTCTATGGACTGGAAGCTAAACCGGGTCTTTGGGTAACAAACTGGGAAACCTTTGAGGGTCGACTTTGGAAAAGAGCTTTGGGCCTTCCAAATTGTACATCTATAAAATGTTTGAGGTTTGAATTGGGCTTAAAGTCATTTGGGGTCATTATAACCCTGGCGTTAAGGGTTTAACGGCGCCGTAAAAGGTGTCTGCGCCGTTAAACCCTTAACGCCTGATTACGAGGTCCCTTTGCGGGACCCAACCTTAACGGCTGGTTTTACCAGCCGTTAAAGTAGGGTGCCGCAAAGGGACCTCGGTGCTAATTACGGTACCGCAATTTGCGGTACCGTACTTAGCGCCTTCCCTAGTCCCATTGAGCCCTATGGGGCGAAAATGGGAATGGGGAAGGGCCATGATGAAATGGGGAAATACGGCCCCGCCAACCTTGGAATGGGGCGGTATTTCCCCATTTCACCATGGCGGACTCGTTACAACACCGGCACCAACCATGGTGCTAATAGCGCCATGGTTTAGCGCCGGGGTTGTAATGAGGGCCATTGAAGTGTATGGCAGATTGGAAACTGATTTCCCTGTTTCGAGAAATAATTATGGGTAAAAAAACTTCCCTGTATGGAGATCTCAGGGCTCAAAATTCACAGGGTAAATCGCCCCTTTTGAATTTACTCGGGGGGGAAAAAGTAATGAAAACATTGACAAAAATAGATCTTGATGTAGAAACCTTGATCCAAAATCCACTCCATATATAAAAAAAACTGGAACTATTGGACTGGATTGAAACAATAGAAACTGTTAGATCGGACCCAGTCCAAAGTTCCTTTTTGAGGGGGAGAAGAAACTTGGGTGTTTATCAGGTTATTTAATGGAATCCCCAGACAGAAAATCGCGTTCAAATTTCCTTAGAATGAGATTAAACTTAATCCACTGTGGGGCAATCCTAGAGAAACGAAATCAAGGGGTAAAAGCTAAAAAACTGTGCTCTATCTGCATAAAGCCTGCCAAACACACACTAAAACATCTGCTCATGGACTGTGAAGGCTCATGGACCTATCGCTTACACTTATTTAGGAACTTTGTGCATAGAGAAGAAGATATCATATCAGATTTTTTGTGGGAAAGACTCATTTCCGGCACAAATGTTGCATTATCATGGGCTGCAATACAGGTGTTAATCAATTGTGAAATAGTCATCTAAAACGGTTATTCTGGGAAAATGGACCAACACAATATAGATTACTGAGATCACATCTGAAAGTGGCAGGGTTTTGCAAAGAAAATAATCATTTTGTTGTGAAAGAAACCTGTACATCCTGTAGCGCAAGCTTGTCAGCTGTTGTCGAATTGTTTTTATTTACTTTTGTAAAGGCTTATTCAGCCAAAACAAATAAAAAAAAAATTAAAAAAAATTGCACACAGAATTGATAAGATTCACTATATTGAAAGCATACATAGGAAAATAAAAATTTCTATTATTGAGATCTCACCATCACATAGAGAGAATGAAAACTCGAGACATAATGTAAGCACAGCTTTACATAATATTTAGGCGAGTAATGATGGCATATGTGTTGTATGCTTGATAATTAATGTTGTGATGGATGAATGTTCACTTAGATGCAAAGAACAGATATTGTACATGTTAATTTGAATATAAATTGATAGTTAACATATTTATGTACTGGGTACGGAAACATAATTTTGCATTCTCAAATCTACATAGCTATGTTCTTCCGATGTGTGCTTGCCATGGTTTCAATCTTCCTATTCAAGGCTTCTTGAACCGTAATTGGACAATAATCGTCAACACCGCATCTGTGATAATCATTATCAGGGATGACCGCCAGACACCGATGTGCCATTTTGAGGTTGCAGTAATAAGGAGCAACATGGCAACCCATTGACTCTAAAAACGTGTGGATGTGAAAGTGTTGCATTTGAAAGTGAAACTACTCCATTCTTCACACTAACAGAACGCAATGTGCATCGATCAAACATCAGTGATGGAACATTCAAACTTTAACTCAAGAATGCAAATACTGGGATTAATCGATCAATGAACGGAATCAACATTATAAGATCACCGTTCACAGTTATACAAAAATGCAAAGAATGCAATGTTTGCTAGCTCTAACCTCTATTGGCAGAAGTTATCGAGGATTTTGTAGACATAATCATCTCTTTTGAGAATTATGCCAAAAAAAATGTACTTGTCATGTTCCTGATTATAGCCTTTTTCTTCAACATATACATTTTTTTTTCCTTTTTGTGAAAAGAAACAATGCTTTTGTATTTTGTCATTTTGTGTGGATGGATGTGTTTATGTTCCTGGTTCTGCATTAGGTTACGTTATGACATAGGTGATGACAGGGTACATTTGGCTATGCTGCCGCAGAATGTCATTAAAATAGTTGGAGCATATCGTTTTGACCAGTGATGTCAGCTTTAGGGGCGGGTGATCTGAATTACTGCTGTGAGGGCACGTGAACTTAGGCCGATGGATCAACGGATAAGATTAGCACAAGATGGCGGTACCCGACCCATCATTTCCACATTTGTAAATGTGAGAAAAAGTAAGGTAAGATGCATTGGATTTCTTTTACGATTGATCGATGTATGCTCAAAAATACATGCCCAATCGATTGGGCGAATACAATTTCTGAGTGAACTTCCCCTTTAAGAAAATTGACAATATGCAAGGGGGCTATGGATACCTACCATGGCATCCTCCCTGCCCCTCCCTAACATCCAACCTCAACTCCATTAAGGAGGAATGTAAATGATTGCAAATGCATTATATAAGGTATTGTCATTTTGTGATGTCCCAATCTTTGTTCCTACTTGTGCCTTCACCATCAACACTTGGATCTTTATCTCTTTAGTAAAATAAATGAGGGGAAAGCATCTGATTGCTGTTCTGTGCTTAGCTTCCTTGTAATAAAAGCAAATAAGTCATAAAGCGTTTGGATAGAGAAGAGTATTGAAAATGTATGTTGCAGTTTGGATTTTTACAATTAGAAATATCAAACTTCAACAAAAGAAAATAAAACTAGGCAGGAATTGATGAATAAAACGAGAAGAGATTCTTCGGTACATGTGTCCATGTTTGTGTTTGGTGAACTAGTTTGGGGAAAACTTGAACCATCCAGATTTTCAGTGTTTCAAGGTCCCTCGACCTTTTGAATATGTAATTCCGACGATAGCATCTGAGTTACACAGTTGATAACATCTGAGTTTCGCCTAACAATGTGCCCTTAATAGAGTAGCAGGATGACATCCCTCTAAAGGCCCTAGAACACTCATATGAGCCGCAACAGCGGTCTGTTTTTTTGGAAAGTTGAGACTTGATATATTTTAATGCTATTGGGAAATTTGTTGTGCAAAGAGCATTACAAATTTGAACACTAAAAAAGCATGTAGCCATGTCAGATCCATGATGTCTGAAAAGTGCCAGCATTATTCATAATTTTTTCGTTAACACCATTACATGTCAATATCTGAATATTAGCCCGGAGGAGTAGTCATCAGTAGCCCAATAACAGCCAACAATCAGATGTCTTGTTACCTGCTTGAATAGTTTCAAAGCAGCCCTATTGGTTTGCGGATGGACCCTCTGAATCAAATGGCTAGCAATATGTCTGTTATATCAGGGTAATTAAAAGGTTTAGAAATGAAGGTTCACGCTTGCATTATCTTTGTTTTTTTTCATATACAACTAACCCCGAGGTACAACTAGTGGTGAGGCAATGATCACCTGAGGTCTTTGGAGGGAAAATAGCAACAATGCTCATTCCATCTGATCCTTGCTTTCCGGCAGTTGTATTACAGAAAGGTTGCACCTGTTCATGTGCTTTTTTTGCACAGCATTAGCACTAGGGCAGAAAATGCCCCCTGCAAAACACATAACATTCTTTCAATGCATTTTTGCTCCATGGCTATGTTAGCCCTCATGCTTACAAGGAACTATATTAGCAATAGGACAAATTTCGCCTAAATGCAAAAATAAATTGAAAGAATACGTTTTTGCACTAGGGCACATTTTACCACAGTGCTAAGACTAAGCGAAATTGCACCTACACCAGTGCAGCATTTCTCTAAAATGGCCCCTGGTTGTTTGTTCGAATTATTAAAGTCCACATGGGAATCTGTTTGCTCATACAACATTATTGCTGTAAGTTGTCAACAGGTTTGAGAATTTTACCTGTGTGTAGATGTGAATCTCTGTGATAATTGTTTTTGCAATGCTGGCAATTCACACAGATCAAGGAACCCACTGCACCTGTGTTGTTTAGAAGTTGACAATTGATCAGCTTTGATGTGTGAGTTTCACAAATGGTTACAGTTGGTCAGTTTGTAAATATTGTTTAATTGTATTGATCACTTGCATGATTTCCCCCACTTTTATGGAAATATGTATAAAAAAGATAGTTTGGGAAGTTGTTTCTTAAACTTAGATATCAATTGTACAGCTTGTGAAAAAGTATTCGATTTTGCTAACATTTTCTTTAGAAGTGGATCAGTGTCCCTTCAATTATTCTGTTGGATGATTGCAATCATTTCACATTAGTTGATCGACTCAATAATTGACTGCAATGTCAATGTTTCCATAATTGTGGCTGATGCAAGCTTTCAAAGACCAGCATATTGTTCAAATGTCACCTTTAATGCATTTTTAACAATCTCTTTATTCCCCATTTTAATGTTAATGTCTAGAAAATGAACAACTGCTTCTGAAATATTGAACATAAATGTGAGCTGATCATTGTGGTAAATCTGGCCCAGGAGACAGACAAGAGAACATGCTTGAGCAAGATGTTTTATTAAAGATATTAAACAATCTTCTCTTAACACTACCTTTGTGGGTTCCCTACTTTAAAAAGCAACAAACAGGTTTATGTCAGGATGCCTTACAAATAAACCCTGTCCTCTGTCCAACCAATGCTATCCTAACATATGCCCAACCACTATGAAAATAATGAAATATCATTTGAGCTTTAGTTTAGAATGGGAATACTCTCCCCATTAGGTAATCTGATGTGGCTGGTGTTCTGGCCCCACCAAAGAGTTCTTAAAGTCTTTTCCACCTCTTGAACGGTAGTTCCAACAAACAAAAAGTTTCTTAGCCTTCTTTTGGCAAAGCAATGGCCATATATGCTAGTCTGAACAGTTTCTAGTTTATCCCCTCTTTAGGGATGCAGTGACATAACTGGCACTTCTAATATGACTAGGTCGATTTTCTCAAAACAAAACTTTCTGTTTATCCCCGGGTCAGATTCTCTACTATCAGCCTTGATTAGACTCCATGCCTGCTTAGCCCAACTTTGCTTGTTGCTTCTCTCACCCGCTCCTGGGGTCTTCAAATTCTCAACCCATCATGGGGTAAGGGCCTGCTCAGCCCTGCTTTTCTTATGGATTCTCTGACCCCATTCTGGAGTTTTTGGATTATCGGCTGGGCGTGGGTTACGGGCCTGCTCAGCCCTAGTTTGCCTCTCGCTTCTCTCACCCGCTGCTGGGGTCATCGGATTATCAGCCTGTCAAGGGCTATGGCCATCCTCAGCCCTGGTTTGCTTCTCACATTCCCTCTTCCTGGGGTCTTTAGATATCAGCCAGGGGAATGGATGGGGGTCTACAGGTTTTTCTAACCCCATTGTTTGTCAGTTCTGGCACACCCTCATAGGATATTAGAATTTTCAACCACATGTGGGCAACCAGTTTCTATAACCCTTCTTTTCTTATTAGTTCTGGCAACCCCATTGGGGATTCCGATTTTCAGCCTCTCCACCTTTACCTGCTATTTGTGTGATACTGCATGCAACGCCATTTCACCAAAATATCAGGCATAGCAGAAGTGACATCACACGATCATTCACCTCTGATGACATCACAGGAAGTGATGTCATTTGACTCCACCCCGAAGTGATAACACGGGAAGTGATGGAACATGACCTTTCACTCCTTGACAAAACAGGACGTGTATCACATAGCATTGTTCCTAAGTACACTATAAAAAATATGGTTACAATATCACTGTAATGTGATATATATTTCATACAGGAATGGATCACTATATGCATCGTTAATATCAGTGTGTATGGGCCCATATTACCAAATTACTGTTAACACAAGCAGATGTCCAAGGCCAAATGATAATGATGTGTTATTATGTAGCACTTACGCTTAAGCATATTATATAGAACAAACATACATACAATATCACCCAACCTGTGTTGGTACTCATGTATCAACCTCAGAAGGATGAAAGACTGAGTTGGCCTTGCCGGGATTCGAACCTGCAACCTGCAGATCACACACACATCTCAGCAGCAAGTACTGAACCCACTGAGCTACCTTACCAGCTATAGCTATCGTACTAGCTATAGTAAAATGCGCAATTACATATCTGAATGTACGCAAAGTCAGTAAGCAAATAACACTCTTTAGTGGATGCCATTAAACTGGTAACTGAGATTTAACAGCAGGCCAGCTCATCTGCAGGTCTGGTGCAAAGTTGGCCACATGCCAAGCCTGAGGGCATCTGCTTTTCAGAGTTCAGAGGTTGGCAAGATACATACCATTGGGATGTGTCATAACTGTGCATTGAAGAATTTAGAGTAGCACAGGGAAAGCAGCGCACTCACAAGGCATCCCGTACTCTGGGCACTCGTTACCTCATCCATGCAAACATCCTGAACACTATGTCAGGGAGATAGGAAAGATAGACACATTGCAACAAAGCATTCATTGTGGTACAATGAAATCAAAGGCCACTTGTCATGGTCAAACATTTCTACACGGAACACAAGCTTTTAGGCACAAGGATTTTGTCAAGTGACCGAGGACACCGAGATGGAATGTCTTGCGATGATCATAACAGAGACAACAGGAGAAAAAACATGCTATAACTGAAACTTGTGAAAAGCAAAATACATAGTCCGAAATAGATGCTTATTCTACTCTAAATGCTTTTTGGACGTTTTTATCTGCATTGTGCATTTGAAGTGTTTAAGGACAGACTAAATCAATGACTCACCCCTGAAGTGTGCCTGAAACCTTTGATGAGCCTAGCAATTATTGCATAGAATTCTAGAAAGACAAATGATTTGTTATTCCTATTCTTTCTTATTTAGGGTCACTGCTCAAAGTGTTACACTTGTGGAACCCCTGTTTTTCTTAAGAGGCCCAAGCAGGAAAGCCAGCCACATGGCTAGAGCCCAGGAGCCTCATTTACAAAAATGTAAAGTAAAAGAAATATATATATATTTTTTACGGGTAACAAGGGAAATCCCAGTGGTAGCAAGGGAGACCTCTGAGGTCGCAGGTGCGACCCCTGGCAACCCCCAAATGACACCCCAGCCTTTTCTACAGTGGTGGTGCACAGAAGTGGAGGCATTGCCTTTGGCCAGCGTGCACCCACGTTCTCAACCTGACTGGACTCTGTGCAGTCGGCTTTCCCACATCGATTCTCCCTTTTTGGGACTTAAGCGTTGGCGAGGCAGGATGTTTGTGGGTCTTTTTCGGTTTGGCTCTGCTTCCTTTCTCAGCAGTCCCAGGCTTGTCATGAGTTGTGCCTTTGTTGAATCATCAGCGTTCCGCATTCTGCTTTGGGTCTCCACCCACTATGGCGACTGCACGGCTCGGTGGTTATGCACCCCTGGCGAGTGAGAGAATCCCTTCTCTACCCAGCTGCTCAAGTTGGTATTTCTTGCTCTCCGGGTAATTCTCTCTGAATCGGTTGTTGTCCAGGTGTATTTCGGTCCCTCCAGAGAATGGAACAAAAGACTTGATTGGTGCTTGTTTTCACAAAGAGGTGGCAACAAATGCAGGTCAGAAACCAAGCCATTCACTTTAAAGGGGCCCCGTACATGATTTCCCTGTTCAGTTACTATCTAATAAATATATAGGACTGTGCAGTGAAGAAAGGTGGAATGAAATCCTTACCTGGGTGTTCCTTGCCCCCTAGAGGTGGGTGTCACGCCAAGTGCGATGCAGCATTGCCCTGTCCCCCATGGAGGGTATTGCGTGGCAGGTTAATCTCCCTAGTCCCAAAGGAGGTGGCTGTCCCTTGGGAAGAAAGGATAAATACCCTGGATGTGTCACATACCCCTTCATTTGGTTTGGAGCTCTCCTCTAGGTGACCTATGTGGAATGAACTAAGAAAATCTACATTTTCTTGTTACATTCCATTCCGGTACTCCACAATGATGAAAAAGGGCTGTAAGTGTAGGAACCACCTAGTTACCCTGGCATTGGAGGCCTTTCTCAGACCCATCCATGTTGGGGTGGAATGGTCGATAATAAGATAAAATATGCTCCTTTGTCAAGTAGTGCCGCAAGACTGCCAACAGTTAATTTAAATGCTATGACCTCCAACTGTACAGTTGCATAGGCTTGTTCATGAGTGCACAGTTTTCGACTGGTGTACAGGACCAGATGTTCTTAGCCATCATGCAACTGTGAGTGTATGTCTCCCAGGCCTACTTTGGAGGCATATAACTGCAAGATGAACTTTCAAATGAAATCGGGCATCTTCAGGATAGGTTCAGCACAGAGTATTTGTTTTAATTCATTGAAACTCTCTTTGTCTTGGCGAATCCATTTAGGCTTATTTGGGTGGGTGTTTTTTAGCTTATCTGTTACACCAGCCGTGATGGACAGGAAGTTGGGTATCAACCTACGGTAATAGCCTGCTAGTCCTAGAAAGGCTCAGAGTTCCCGTTTGGTTTTAGGGAGAGGTATTAATGCTACTGCCTTTATTTTCTAAGACCGGGGCTGTATGAGGTCATTGCCTACAAAATAGTCAAGGTATCTGATGGCATTTTGGGCTATAAGGTATTTCTTTGGATTGGATTGGATTGGATTCATCCCTTCTCAAAGCCCTGGTGATCTCATAGACGTGGTATAGATGTTCCTCCCAATTACTGCTATGAACCACAATTTCATTGAGATAGGCTCCTGCAAATGAAGGATAGGATCCTAATACTGTATCCTTCAGTCTTTGAAATGTAGCCAGGGCACCATGATGGTCAAAGGGGAGGACAGTTAATTAAAACAGGCCAGGAGGAGTGGAGAATGCAGTCTTTTCTTTATCAGAGCAGTTCATGGGGACCTGCCTATAATCCTTTGTGAGAACAAGGGTGCTGAAGTATTTGGCATTTCCCAACCTCTCTATTAGTTGATCTATTCTTGGCATTGGATAGTCATCGAAGATCAAGATGGGATTCAGTCTTCGAAATGAATGCAAAACCAACAGAAACTGTCCTGTTTGGTGATGAGCACAACTGGGGAGGACCAGGGACTCTCAGAAGGTTCTAGCACTTCCAGCTTTAGCATGTGGGGGATCTCCTCCTCTATGACGTTCCTTCTCACCTTAGGGTTGCAATATGTTTTAAGGTTAATGATATGGCTATAATGTGTTCATATGTAATGGAATACATATTTGTCCTCCCTTACTATTCAGAGAAAACATCAGGGAATTGGTTCAACAGATCTTGGAGATCTGCTCTCTTTTGTCAGTGGGTGTGATTCTCTGGGATCAGACTAAAATCAGGTTCCTCTTTGACCAAGAGGGTTGCCATTGTGATAGTGCTTTGCTCATCTGGGTATCTTTAGGAGATTCACATAATAGATGTGTGTTTTCTGCCACCTGTTGGGTTGAGAAATTAGATAATTGGGTCCCTTACTGTTGAATATTTTGTAAGGGCCATACCATTTTTTTAAATGTATTTATTTATTTATTGATCATTTTTATGGTGCCTATACATCAAAAAGTGCTTCCAGGCACACATACCATCTTATTGTTAGAGGTAGGAAATCCCCCACCGAAAAAGATCTTGTCACTGTCTGGCGACCATAAATGGCTTGCTGATGTTCCTGTGATCTCGAGAGGTGTTCGCTCACAATATCCCTTAACGCTTTCATTTGGGATTTTAGTTCATGGGTGGCTTGGTATATGGGCTATGCCATCTTCACCCTCTTTTCTGCATCTCTGTTAGCATGTCAAGTGCATCTCTGGGTTCTTACTGATATAGGAGTTTGAAAGGAAAGTATTCCTGTGGAGGATTGGGGAGTCTTTCTGACTGCAAAAAGATCCCATGGTATCATCAAATCCCAGTTTTTGCCATTGTTTAGGGTGTGAACGAAACATCCAACTAGACTATTGGTCTGTGAGTGTTAAACAGATGTTCTCAGTGTTTTCATATTCAGTATTGCCTTCACTTCTTGCATCAGGCGGGACATACATGTTGTGTGCTGATCAATGAGGATTTCCATCGGGGATCCTACCTGGTAGAGGAAGGGAATAAGGTGTTTGAGAATTTGCTGCCTGGCTTTGTTGCTAAAGGGGAAGGCCTCCGAGCAACAGGTTGCACGATACAGGATGATCATTATATATTTGTTTCCCAATTTAGATGGTTTGAGGGCCCCCACTATGTCCAATTCGACTCTCAAGAAAGGTACCTAAATAACTGCCAATGGTTGTAAGGGAGCTCTCGGTATGGGGTTAGCAGAGGTCTTTTGATAGATGTTACAAATGTCTACATAGGACTTAACATTGGCGTATATGCCTGACCAATAGAACTTGCTAACAACTTCCTCTTGAGTACTGTATACCCCCTGGTGACTGGATGTTAAGTGTGAACGAGCAAATTCCATAATAACTCTTATATGGCTCCTGAGGTTCACCAGCTATGTCTTTCAGGTGCCATCCGCTCACTAGACAGGCGGAATAATAGACTCTTTTCTAGAAGAAAAAAAGACCTGTTCTGCTGCCAGCCCTAACCTTTCGAGGTAACTCTTTTGAAAAGCCTCTGCCAGTTCTGGTTATTCCTTTGTCTGAATGCTAAGTCAGGTACAGTGATAGTAACACCCCCTTCGATCTGGGCACGTTGGGCCAGGTTTCTATCAGTTTCCCCACAGCCTAGAGAACCCCAGGATGTCTGGGAAAGATTGTTCAATTGATATAGGGTTGGACTCAACATTTTTTCTAGCATCACCAGGGCAATGGGTTATCCTTATTTTACTGTGTAAGGCTGGGACTCTGAGTTATGTAGCACCACCTGAATTCCCCTCGATTTTCAGGGTTTACAAAGCCTGCTGTGACATCAAAGGAAAATTGACAGGCTAGACCGGATATTGCTGCCAACCTAAGATTGCTGCCTTGGGAAGGGGAGATGCTTACCCTGGTCAAAATTAGCCTCTTTTCCATACTAGGGATAGCCAGTTCCTTGGTACTGAAGAAGTTAAAATCAATAGACTGGGGAGTAGCCGCCTATTATTGTATGGGTCCCAACTGTGTATCAGGTTTTTCGAATCCCACTTTTGACGCCACTTATGATAAGTCAGAAATAGGAGACAGACGAGAAGACATGTTTGAACAAGATGTTTTATTTCAGATAAAAAGAAAACATTCTCTGAACCCTACCTCTATCATGGGTTCCATACTCTAAAAAACAACAAACATGTGCTTGTCAGGATATCTTACAAATAAACTCTATCCTCTGTAAAACCTACGCTATCCTAGCAGCTGTCCTACCAGTATGGAAAGAACAAAATAATGGCCTTATACAGCAGTCCGAACAGTTTCATGTTTATCCATCTTCAGGGATGTATTGACATAACAGGTTCTTCTAATGGGTAGGTATACATTCACAGAATACAACTTTTTTTTATCCCTCAGAATGATATCTCTACTTTCAGGCTCGGGAAGGCTACGGGCCTGCTTAGCCCAACTTTGGTTGTTGCTTCTCTCACCACCTCCTGGGGTCTTGCCCGGTGTGAGCTATGGGCCTGCTAAGCCCTGGTTTTCTTCTCACTTCTTACACCCCCCCTGGGGTCTTCGGATTATGAACCCGACAGGGACTATGGATTTTTCTTACCCAATGTTGCTTGTCAGTTTTGCACCCTCTCATGGGGTATTCGGATTTTCAGCCCTGTGAGGGCTACAGGTTTCAACAACCGTGTTTTTTTTTCCATTCCTGCGCCCCCTTGTGTTATTTTAAGATGTTCAGCCCCACATGGGCTATGGGTTTCTCTAGCCTTGTTTTTTATCAGTACTGGCACCCAATGTGGGGTATTCCAATTTTCAGCCCTGCACGGGCTTCATTGCAGCCTCACCTCCCTCTACCCGATACTCGTGTGATACCCAGTACATTTTCTCCAGTGGTGGTTCTCGGTAGTGCAGGCGGTCTCTCTGGCCAGTGCAGACCCACGTTCTCCACCTTGCTTGAGTCTGCATGGTCAGCTTTCCCGCATTGATTCTTCCATTTTGGGACTTCAGCGTCGGTGAGGGGGAGCGCAGTCCAGCTCTTTGGGTTTGGTCTTGCTTCCTTTCTCTGCATTCCCCGGCTCATCAGGAACTCCCCTTCTTCAAAGTGGCAGCATTCCACGTGCTGCCTTGGGGCTTAACCAAACTGTTGCTCTCCAATTCTGCTACTCCTGGATGGTGAGAAACCCTCCTCTGCAAGGCAGCACAATCCAGCATTTCTCGCTTTCTGGCTGATTCTTTCTCGCTTTGTTTTTGTCCAGGTATATTTAGGTCCCTCCCTAGAATTAAAGGGAAGATTCCATTGGTGCTGGTTTTCACAAAGAGACAGCAATAAATATAGACCAGAAACCAAGTCATCCACTTTAATGGGGCTTGCAAATGATTGCCATGTTCAGTTCTCTTATAACTAAGAACAGTTTGGACTGTGCAGTGAAGGGAGGTAGAATTATATCCTTATTAGTGTATTCCTTGTCCCCAGACATGGGGGTCAACACCAGTGGGATCTCTCTTGTCCTTTCTCCTAGGGAGGGTGTTGCGCACCCTCTTGGGGAGAAGGGAAGAATTATATAGATTTGTCACATAATACATAGAATTCAAGTTATTAAAGGGAGAAAAAAATCTCATATCTTTAAATAGTCATAAAACATTATCTGTGTAATGTTTTCAACAAATAAGCTGAACATTCCAAATATGACGTTTGAGGATGTATTTCTTTTCCATATGTACCCTGACCATTTTGAAAGGATTGGCACAGGAGCACCAGTAGCTGGAATGGGAGCAGCCTGACCAGATCTTCTCTGCTTATCACGGCGAGATCATTTTGACTTGTTTCACAAGAGTACTCAATAGATTATCATGGCGAGTCTCTGGATCTAGTAGCTACTATTACTTTGTTTGGATTTATCCTCTTTCTTTGGATCAAAGTAAAGGAAGCAATCTGAGAATACAATTATGTTGAATCAAAGTTTTGAGCGTACCAAACACTTTGTTTATCTGGGTGTGCTAACAACACCATAAGAAGAATGCCATTGTGTTGAATCAAAGTTTTGAGAGTGTCAACTACTTTGGATAATAATAGGTGTGATGACAACACCGCAAAAAACATAATTAATTTTGCTTAAAATAAAACAGGATTTTTAAGTAATTAAAAATAATTGGCTGAATTCGAGTTCTTTTTGACCGTGCTAACTGCATTAAACTATGTTTATCTGAAAATCAAAATTCTTCAATTTTTGACTCACCAATGAATACTACATACATTAGGTTGGCGCATTTGAGTATTTGTTCCCATTTCTTTATATTTGCATACTGTTTGTGAAGCAGCCACACAATTTTTTGGGAAACACTCATGCTGACAACCACACTTGCTCCAATGAGTATCCAATTCATTTGACTAATCTAGTCTTAAACTCAATCACAATTAAAATAAATAAGAGTTGGCGCCAAGGGAGAGATTTGTTGGCTGCAAACTATCCCTCTTTTTTCTGTCGGGCTCTTACTCTGGAAATGGTTTACTGATTTTAATGTGGAATTAAGACTGGCTATTCCCTACCTTGAATGGTCGTGCCTGACACACCCTGGTCCTGCTTACAATCTTTCTTTGGGGTAGGCGAAGTCAGTTTTGCAGACTTGATATAAAGAACCTTGGATTCATAGTTATCTGGCACTAGGTGGGATTTTTCGTGTTTGCTGGACCGCAACTTCAGGAACTGTATTTGCCCTCCTTAGTTGTTTAAGGACTGGCTGAACACCTCTTGGATTTCCTGCCATAGCATAACCTAAAAGGGTAGGAGTTGCAGAGGGAGTTGCGGGTGTTTTGGAAAGGAGCGAGCAGCAGTTTGGAGATGGTTGGAGGAGAGACATGGAGAAGGAAAGGAAAGGAACAGGGTGAGATTGGAGGAGAGGAGGAAGGGAGGACCATCTGAGATTGGAGGAGAGGGAAGGGGCATGTTGAGGGTAGTGGCGAAGAGAGAAGGAGGAAATCAGAGACTGGAGAGTAAAAAGAGAGGAGTGTGATGAAAAAGAGCATAGGACAATTGCATTAGAAGCTGGAAGGAGAAGTAAAAGGGTGATAAGAGAGAGAGCGGGGGATGAGAGTGGTGGAGACCAACTGTATTGGTTTACCAGGAAACCAGGACTCAAGAAGAGGAAGGTGGTGAGAAGCCCAGGAGAAAGCCACAGGAAATTCAGGCATGCCTTCTCTGCTAACTATACATGTGGGCATTTGTCAGGGACCTCCAACTCCACAATTTTGTGTAAACCCGACTGGGGCACCCCATATCAGACTGGAGAGACTGGGAGGAGAAACCCCACCAAACACAAGCTCTACTCAAACCATACAAATGTCGCCAGGAAAACAAGAATTTCAAGAAAGACCCTCCCTTGACCAAAGAATATAAATGGTGGTCTGCAGCACTGAGAAATTCCAAAGAGGGAGACACAGGTGAGACATTGCTAATTTGAATTAGTTGCTCTTTTCATGATTTCCAACCTTTGTCCAAACCTGTATGTTAACAAACAAACCTTGTTGAACCCTAATTCTTGTGCTGAGTCTTATGTCTGACCAACAACGGGCTTTGTGACACATCACATAATACCTGGCTACCAATACTAAATTGGCATTTAAACCTTCTGTCAAAGTCAAAGCCTTTGAGTAATAAACATTGTAGATTATTTAAATGAATGACAACATTTAATCTCGGATTCTGAGCCGTAACAAACACTCATAGAAAAAGATTTTTTTCTGCTTCATTTGGACAATTCCCCACAAACCAGTTTCTTCTGACACTGCATCTTTCATTCTGTTCTGTATGGTAAACCCACAATGATCAAGCAAAAAAAGCCAGATGTCCTACCATCACAGCTGGAGTTGGGCTTCTCCAACCACTATGAATGTACATTGATACTCTTATTAACAAAGACAGAGTCCCCTCCATGATCCAGAGGGCATCTAGTGAGGTGAACAAAAGAGCTGGGTGACTCGCTGAGCCAGAGGATAATGGGCCCAGGGTGCATACAGTGGGGTATTCCCTGTTTACCATTTATTAGCCTCCTTCCTAGGCAGGGAGCTGTCATAAGGGTAACCACAGAACAACCAACGGGCATACTTCTGAGACAGACCAAGACAAAGGCATAGACTGGAGAGCTCAGTATTGCAGTTGTGTAACGCAACACAGGCGTCCTATTTACCTTGCCTTTGCAAAATTCCTCATGCTGATATTACTGTTCCTTTAAGGAATTGATGAACCGCAGTCCTGGGGAGCAGGTAGCACCTTGATGCTGGACTCCCCCATGCAGCTGCAGAAACTGCTCCTAAGTCTGCCAGAACAAAGATTGGAGCTCGAGCTAGGCCATTAAATCTGAGAAGTAGTCCGTCAGTCCCTATACCAATGACCTAAAGAGAAAGAGGGAATTAGAAGCTCCTAGATGCCAGTCTCGGTTCTTGAAGCCGCATACCAGCAGACTCAAGGAACCCACCTATGTCCAGAGACCTAAGACTTCCAACTCCCCAAATCCAAGTCTGCACACCTGAATTCCTTTACCCAGTAAAAGGCTGGAAGGTAATGCGAAGGAGTAGCAGGCAGAAAGAGGACATCCCAAGGGGACGGATGATCCCATCAAATCCCCAGACCAAGGTTGTAAACCCTACCAGGAGCAGAGCCTGACTGCCAATCCCCCTCCCATCTATCTCACATGAGTTCCCTTAAACCAGGGGGAGGCTGGAAGGCCAGGCTAAGCTCTATAAAAACCAAAGGGCTCTGTCAGTCAGTGGGGGTGTTTGGAGGCAGTCATTCGAGTCTCGGAGCGAGAAGCAGGGAGAGAAGAGCATATTTGGAGCTGGCTGGTTTAACAAGCAGCATGCATCAGAGCTGGAACTGCCCCTTAACTGAGCTGCTGCAGAGACCCAAAACAGTGTAGAAGGATCAAGCCAAATTGATACCAGAGGCAATTGGGATGGGAGTGGAGGCCAAGAGGGTGAATATGGTAGTAACGTGTCAAATGATAGCAGGAGGAGGACACAGTGAGTTTTAAGGACTTGCGAGGGTGATAATCTGCAAGTCAACAGGATTTTGCAGGAGTTGGAGGGAGAACATCAGGAGGCGGAAGGTGCACATCAGACAGTGATAGGAGAATAGCAGGAGGAGGCTGCAGGTCGTCTTGAGGATTTGAAAGAGGGTGATCACATTGAGGTGGAATTTGCTTATCAGGAGTATGAACGTGAACATCAGGAGGCAGAAGCAGAATAGGGCATTAGGCTCCTGAGCTGTTGTACCTGCCCTTGAAAGAGGAAATAGCACAAGCCCATTAGCGAAGTCCACTGCGAGGGGCATGCTTATTGTTTGGTGTTTGCATGGGGGTGGGAGGATGGTGTTAGGACATTGAGATGTTGCACCTGCCCTTGAAAGAGGAACTAGCACACGCCTGTGGCCAAGGCAGTGTTTATTGTTTAGTGTTGTTTGGCGGGGAGCAGGGCAACTTTCATTGGTGCCTGTGTTATCGTTTACACTTTGAGGTGTGGGTATGAGCACAGGTACACTTCATCTATTGCATGAACTGCCGAAACAGTAGCTGTAGGGGCAAATTGGTGCAAATGTCACATTGTATTGAATGAACTGGAAATTTTGAAGTACTTAATCTTTTATTGAAGCCCATGGCATGACTACCAAAAGTGTCGAGCCATCTGTTTGTACTATTCATGACGTGGGAGCCGTTCCATCTAGGTGGACAGGGGCAGCTAAAACTGTAGATACTAGTCCAAAACAGCCGGTTTGGGCCTTTATCATGGGAGCTTAGGGAGGAAAGGGGCCTCAAGGCCCTAGTCATCTAGCTCAACCTCCCCATAGTGTACATTATTTGAAGCATTTAATTCAACCACTCATGTCGATTCTACCAGTATGTCAGGTGGGTCAAAAGTTGAGAATGAACAGTCCGGCCAACAATTCACACCTTGGAGCTGGTAGATTTCCTTATAGAAATTCTACTAACTGCGCCTTCATAGAACCCCTAGTTTTGTGCGTAATGTAAATGATTTGTCGCACGCGCACATGACTTGAGGTGGGCACGGTGCAAACTTTGGGCATGGTCCGCAGGGCCTGTAGCATTGAGGTATTTTTCTACATAAGGTGCCTAAATTGGCCCTGAATCAGATCGAAACTAGAGAGGGACTCGTAAATTGCGACTGTTTACTGGTTTTGTTTTGTGCATGGTGGCATGTCTGTCATCCGTGATGATATTTTAAGTTACTCTAGATTGCATCTATAGGAAGACAATGGGCTTCATTACGAGTCCGGTGGTAGCCGTGCCAGTAAAACCGCAGGCTGCCGCTGGACTTGTGCATTTTTCCAGTGCCTGGTTCCACGGAAACACTGGGGGATTATGACCCTGGTGCTCCTGGAATAACGGAGCTGGCGCTTCCCGGAATGTCTGCGGGCAGGACAGCAGCCGCCAACACAGACTCGAAGTGTGCCGGTCTCCACATTGTGGGTAAAAAAGAAATGAGGGGAAGACCCTGGTCTGGACTCACCACTTGGGTCGATACTAAATTAAATTGTGCAATTTCGTCTGTGGCCACTCGTTCTGATGATCTCCAGGAAATTAATTTTAGCAATAGTACTGCGTGGGGTGAGGCTCAGACCATCATTCTGTGTAACATCTAAAATCCGCCATCTTTTAAACCTGAGATTTGTACCATCAGCCTTTTCAAACACACAGTAGTGCTGACCAGAGCGAAACTTCACTGTGTACCTTGCATTATTCCAGTTGGGGATTTTAATCTGCAGATTGAGTCATTGCGTCCACTTGAGCATGCAATGGCCGATGAAGACGCATTGTGGGGTATTCCCGCTCTGAAGGCAGACTTTCCCCTACACACATTAGTTGGCACTTAGCACCAGCTGGGTGGTGATCCATTTGGAACTTAGGGCTACCAATGCCAGGATGACAAGTGATCAACCAGCTAAGTGTACTTTTCTCAGTGGAGTAACAATTTCCCGTATAGATTATGTATTCTTGAGCTTGAGAGATTGGGCAATTTTAGTGGACATGTGTGTTGATCCGTGTCTCGATACCGACCATAGACCGCTTTGTATGAGTCTTGCATTAAAGAAGCAGATTGCCTGCTCTATGGCTAGTGGCTTACCTACTCATAATATTACCGTGTCTGGCCATGCCAAGCAGTAGATTAAATGGCAACTGGTAATTGATAACAATCTTGAATCTGCCATTTCTGAAAGGGTGATATCAGAAACAGAGATAATATTTAACCCTAATGTCCCTTCTAATCGCATGAGATCGTTATTTGAGGGCATTATTATGTTATTTATTGTTATGGTATTTATTGAGCGCGGACCTAGCCTCGAGAAGCTTTGGAGTGCTTTACACTGGGCCTGATGGCGAAGATCGGGGCTGTGGTAATTAAACCTTGCAAATCGATTAAGCAAGGCTCATATTATCCGATCCTACATCAAGTATTATAGCGAGTGCCGTGGAGTTAATAGCAATATTGCTTTGTTGGTTAAAAATGGAGAGTCACGTGACTCTTCTGCTCTTCAAGTAAGTAGGGCCTATTACAAAACCCCTGGTTAAATCTAAGAAGAGAGAGCACCATACTGATACTTGGGAGGTCTCAGGAGCTAGACAGGATAGTGATGTACAGCTGGCCTGTTCCATCACAGAATTATTAATGGGTCCATCACTTTTATAATTTGTACTGCCCCTGTGAAGATATTAATACTTATAAAGAGACAGCATCTTGCTCTTGGGGTCCAGAGGATTCTCTACCCCTGAGCCCCTCCTTCTCTGAGATGAAGCAAGCACTGGAACTGCAGAAACCTAGCAAGGCTCCTGGCCCAGATATGGTTCCTGTTGATCTATTCATCAAGGCACCCGATATATGGGTACCTGCATCCTACTGCTTATTTAATTAATTTATTGAATCAGGCATGGTACCAGAATCTTGGACTAAGGCCATAATTGTACAAATGTATAAAAAGGGGGGGGTGGGATTGTCCCAGGAATAATAAGCCTATTTTCCTTCTGGATGCCTCTGGCAAAAATGTTGCCAGGGCATTGTTAGTAGACCTGGAGAACTGGGCAAGTGGACAGAATATTATTATTCACCTTCAGGCTGGATTTCAGCCTGGCCTAAGTACAATAGACCAGGCCTTCCGGCTCCAGATGCTAGTTTCAAAGTATGGCCACCCAAGGAAGATGCTGTTGTATGCTATATTTATCAATCTGAAATGTGCCTTTGATGCAGGGTAACATTATGGAAGGCCTTAAAAGATCTTAATATCCCCCCCACAGCTTTTACGAGGAATCCAGGTTCCATACAAGAACAAGACTGCTAAAGTTAGAAGGAACCCAGTAGGAGGTTTGACTGCACACATTTCTCTTGAGCAAGGGGTGTGACAAGGATGCGTCCTAGCGCCAACTCTATTCTACCTGTTTATTAACAAAATCATAACAAGACTTATAGATCTTCGAACTGATGCCCCCAAACTAGGGCTATGCTTTTACTATTTGTAGATGATGCCATATTTCTTTCAACAACACCTGATGACCTTCATCATCCCTACTTCTTATTTATGATGTCTGTAAATGCTGTGGACTCATTATTAATTATGGAAAAAACAAATCCATGGTCTTTCATAAACCGGGGCCTGCCAGTTTGAGGAAGGCCATATCATCAAGCCGTTGGGCTCTTTTGTGTACTTAGGTATCAGGTTTTATGGTAATGGAAGCTGGAAAAGTCGGGTGGACAGGGCTTTTCTGATACTGGAGAGATAAACCAGATAAACCAAGGCAATGTTTAATTTTAGTCAAGACCATGGTACTGGCATGTATCGCCCAATGCTAGAGCTCTATAACCATCCAACTAGAGCAGATGCATGCTTTGGCGCTGAAATCTGGGTCCATTCTCCCACGGCCAAATTGTTTACAATCGAGAATCAGTTTGTTAAGAAAGGGTTGTGTCTTCCAGTGTCAATCCTGAAGAGGGGAGGCCGAAATCTACTCCTGTCCCCCTTGCCCCAGACACATGAACAGGAAGAAGAGCAGAAGAAATAATGAGTGCACTCACCATTTTGCACCAGCCCCCAGTGCGCCCATTAGTGACAAATATGCTGAAAGACACCCACTTCACCAACCCTGAAACCTAAGAGCCACACAAACCTTGCTCAGAGTGAATGAAGAGCTTCTGGGTGCTAGCAAAGACACTTCAATTGACATTCTTTACTAAAAGCGCTAAGAAGATGTGCTCGGTGCCATTAGGGCCTAATGACATAACCATGTTAGACATGAAAAATATGTGCCATCCGCACTGCACCACTCAAACACGTGATTACATGAAGCACACAGATGCACATTGACTAATGTAAAGAAAATAAAATAAAAAATAATTTGAGAGACATAAATAAATAAATAAATAATACCCAGAATCCAGGATTCACAATCTAAAGCAATCCAATTAGCAAAAAGAAAATTGGCATAGAACATCAGAGATAACCCCATGCACAAAGAACACACAAGACATACAAACACAACATAAAACAAATATAACCTATCTAATTTGAACTGTGTCCTGAACTGGACCCAATGATAAAGATAAAAGCTTTACATTGCTGCTAAACTACAACCCCCAGAACCTATGCCCAATTATATACAATCAATATATTCTCCCCCAAAACATCAACAACAAAAACAAACCTTCACCTCTTTCCACAAGAAATAATAATACTCCTTTCGAATACAAAGAAATATCTTATTCGAAGAGTTAGTCAGCCAGATAAATACATATATATCTGAGCAATTCATTATGAGGCCTAAATAAATAAATACATATATAAATAAATTAACAAAAAAATAAAAGAATTAAATCAAATAACCCACCTAATCTCAGTACATTACATAATTTAAACTTCTATATCTACCCAATATAATAATTCATTTAATTTTTTTCAAATTCAAGGCTTAACAAAGTCTACATCAAGATACCTATCAATAAAACAGCAAGCACACAGCATCGAGCAGTGACATTTCAGTAACAGAATGGTCACAACCAGAAACCTCAGTTCATGCCCTAAGCAATTTCACAACAGTATTTCTAGCAAGCATCTCTCTGGTGCCTTACAATGGAATGACACACCAACGTGAGGCCAGTCCAACTCCAGAAATGGAACAATGGATCTCAAAGGTAGTACTGAACAAATGCCACCATTGAGTAAATTGGTAGAACTGAATCATTATAGAAGGGTGTCACCATGTAGACAGCCTCCAAATAATACAACAAGAGTGCTTCATGTCTCACAATTCATTAGAAATGCCTCCGATCTCAGTAGTCGCCAGTAAATAATATTCATCCCTATATGTTAAACATAACAAGTGTGTTACCAGCTCATCATACAATATTTCAGACATGAGCCAAAGATGAACAGACTAGCCAAACATTGCCATAGATTGTGCATCACAAAAAGTACCGTGCAAAGTGTATTTCTGCTATGCAAAGTCTGGGCAAAGTCATTTGTACTACAAAAATGACAATATTCTGACTTTGCCCGGACTTTGCACTGCAAAAATACACTTTGCGCAGTTCCATGAATCAGGGTTTGTGTCAGCAGTGCAAAGTCACTTTTCAGCAGAGCAAATTCACTTTGAACTGGGCAAATATTCAATGAATCGGCCCTTAGATGTTTAACAAAGGGCAAAGAAGGAGGAATAGACCCAAGAAGATGTGTTCACTGAGCAGGGAGATGCCAATAGGGATGAAACAGGAAGGGCCCAAAGAAGTGAAAAAGGAGATATTAACAAAAGAACATCAGGGATCAATCATATATTGATATTGATATTATATTTGTATCGCACTCGTACACAAGTGTTTCAGAGCGCGACGAGGCAAGGGAGGGGAACAAGGAACCACAAAATAACGATTGTACTAGGCCCAGTGACATTGACAAGGCGCAAGTGCATGGGAGAGGGAGAGGTGGAAAGTGTTGAGCAAGGGAATAAAATAAATAAATAAATAAATAAATAATCAAAAGCAACAAACAGTGGTAGTGCAGCCAGCAATTGGCAAGTGCTAGGTTTAAGGCAACAGACAGGGTGTGTCTGATAAGTGCAGAAAAAGGAGGCGGGGCGTAGGGTTACAGATACAGACCTCAGTGGAAGGGATTGCCAGAAGGCAGTGCGGGTGAGTGGCAGGGTGAGCAGGTACCTGGGCCCGAATGTCAGAGGGTAACCAGGTGCACAATGAAGAGACCGAACAGATCACCAGGGGAGAAGAGGAGCAAAGGCAGAAGCAAAGAGGAAGGTCTTGGTGTGCTTCCAGAGACAGAGATGGTTCTCCTCAAGTTTCCGAGTGGCAAGGAGGCTGTTCCAGAGGGAAGCACCAGCCAAAGACAGAGATCTACCCTAGCTCGTTTCTTTGAAAAACGACTGACCCCGAGGGCATTAGAGGTGGAGGAGCGAAAAGCTTGGCAGGGAAAGTATTTATGGAGGGGCAGCTGAAGATATTTTGGACACAGGGCCGAGGAAGCCTTGTGGACAATGCAAAGGGTCTTGAATGTAATCCTTGCAGCCACTTGGAGCCAGTGGAGCGGTTACAGGGCTGGAGAGATACAATGCCAGGGCTTGAGGCCAAGGACAAGTCTTGTAGTCCTGTTCTGGAAAAGGGTGGAGAGTAGAAGCAGGTAGATTTAAAAAGAGGCTGTTGCAATAATCCAACATAGAGAGAACCAGGGCTCAAGAGACAGTAAGCTTCTGGGGGAAGCAGAGGAAAGGCAGAATACCTCTGAAGAGGTGCACTAGGTGCACACAGAGATGTGAGCAAAGAAGGAAAGCGTGGAGTCAAAGATGACCCCGAGGTTCTTAGCCTGGCAGGTGGGGGTAAGAGAAGGGCCATGGGAGGCTGGCCAGAGAGTGACAGGAAAGGAGGGTGAAGGTGTGTTGATGAGGAAGATCTCCGTCTTGCTGGTGTTCAGGCAGAGATCGTTGGCAGCACACCAATCCTGAATGGCAGATAGGCAATCAGAGAAGAGAGAAGGAGAAGAGGTGGCAGAGGGAAGCCTGAAAATGAGTTGAGTGTCATCAGCATAGCACTGACAATTGGAGCAGAAAATGGCAATGCAGTGGGCGAGAGTTGCCAGGTATAGGTTGAAAAGCCAAGGTGAGAGGTTAGACCCCTGGGAAACACTGCAGGTAGAAAGGGAGATAGATGAAAGGAAGGACCCAAGTTGGACTTGGGAGGGTCGATCAGAGAGGAAAGAGGTCAGCCAGGACAGAGCCTGGTCGGTGATACCGAGGTTGTCACGGAGACGGTTGAGCAGGATGAGAAGGATGGTATGGTTGACCGTGTCGAAGGCAGAAGAGAGATCGAGAAGTATGAGAACAGAGGTAATGTTAGAGTCAAGGTTGGAGAGCAGATCTTCAGGGAAGTTCAGGAGAGCAATGTCCATGCTTCTGGCAGCTCTAAAGCCAGACTGATGGTCGTGGAGACAACCAACAGAATCACAGTGAAGGTTAAGCTGCGAGATGGCCAGCTTTTCCAGGAGTTTGCCCAGAAAAGGAGTGAGGAGATTGGGCTATAGTTAGACAGGCAAGAAGGGTCAGCTGTGGGTCAAGTAGGAGGTGCTAGAGGGATAAATCAGGAGAGGTGCATGGGTGAAGAAAGGGGTGGAGGGAAAATGCCAGGATCCATTGATGAAAGGTGAAGAAAGAAAGTGCAGGAGATCCAAATGCAAATGCATCGTGCCTGAAGATCGTCTGTCTGTTCTCCCTAAATTGCACTTGGTAAAACTGCATAATCGCCGTCAGGCCTATTTGCTTGCAAGAGACTGACCCCTCTGACTCATAAGAAAAAAAGACTCTACGTACTCAACCAAATCTCAACCAGAGAGCTCTCCCCCCCCATATAATACTGGGAAATAACAAAAGAGTGCATGGAAAATATAAACTCTAAAGGTAGCCTCAACTATCCCATTTTCAGGTTTCAACCAAATCCGTAATGACAACTCAGGGTGTTTCACTACTTGTTAAGATAATCTATCCCAACAATATCATGGCAAGGGACCTTGTGTACAGTTGAAGCAGGAATCAGTGAGAGGAACTGAGCTTTGTTAAACCGGCCTGACACCCTTAAACCAGATTTCAACTAGACAAACAACATCAAACTTGGACCACCATGTTTTTAAACTAAGTACTTTGGAGGTGCTAGAAAATAGCCACACACTCCAAAGGTCTGGCTTACAACTCTGAATCATTGAGCCTCCTTTGAGGTAGTGATTCCACCTGCGCCAATGACTTGGAGTCAGACCATCAAGCTCATCCATACTCTTGCAAACCTTAAAGGGAAATTGAAGATCACCATGCAGAATCCCTTCCAAAATCCAGTATGGATTTGCAGAAATGAGGCTGTGGCCAGCCCCTACATCAAACTCTTCCCATGCAGGAGTGTAGAGTGGAGAAAATGCCTATTGGCATGGGCCAAAGACGAGATTTCGGCTAAAGCTGAGCAAACAAAGATGATTCTACAGAGCGTATAGGTTTGTTCAACAACCTGAAATGGTTCAAATCATATTCTGACAGCATTGTTCCACTAACACTTGGTAGTCAAACCCTCACACTTTCACACCTGCACACCTTCACCCATTTCCACTGAACTCCAAAGAATGTCAGCGTTATTTATAATTATTCTTTTATAACGTGCTGGCTGGCAACGAGTGGGTTCTAAGCGCAGGGTCGGGATTCAAACCTGTGTTACGCTGCATTCTCTTGCTTCCAAGACAAACGTGTTGTCATTGAGCTATCCTTCCTCTCTAGTAGGGGAGTACTACCCAGAGAACCTTAAGCAGTGAGATACAGGGCAGAGAAGAATCTATATGCAATGGAATCCCTGAGCAACTTTCCAACCTGCTCCAGGGAGCCTATGATTAAGTTACTGAGGCAGTGGTCGGGTTGGGCCTGTTTAAAATGACAGATAAACAGGAACACATATGCCTAGGGATCAGTGAAAGAAGTGTCAATAATGCAACAACGTGTAGTAAAGATGAAGACATTTTCTATATGTCAGCAATGGAGAACCAGTCCCAGCAAGACCAATCAGCGAGGATTTTGTAAACCAGCCTACCGGCGAGTCCTGGAAATACAAAAACATATATAATTTGTCACCTCCTAACAACCCAAAGGAAACATACATACAGGAGCAACACAATCCATTGGATGCATCAGTAGAAGTTGAGAGGTTGCAGAGGAACTTACCATGTCAAGAACTAGATGAAGAGTTGTGTGCCAGGAACAGGGTCCCAGAATGTCTCCCATCTCTTTCCCAGGGCCCCTGTGAGATGATGACAGGAACTAAAAGGGAGAAGTTCTGGTCAGCAGATGGCCTCGTAGGAATATAATCCTCTAAGTGAAATAAATAACACTCCAGAGGGGAGCCATTTGAAAGGGGGAAAATGTAATGAAGTCCCCACCCCAATCTAGGGAACATGTAGGGGAGTTGCCAAGGGGGTCTTCCCGAGCCAGCAGATGATGGACAGATCTGGAGAGGATCACCTGGTCACCTTCACTGAATCCCCTCCCTTGGCACAGAGCAGTTACAAGGGTAACCACAGAACACCTAAGAAGAATGTTGGCCCTATAGGAGCTTCCAATAGAAACCCTTGGACTGGAGAGCTCAACATTGCAGATATATAAACCAATCCTTGAATATAATGACAGGAGTACCAGTCTTTGTCAAACCCCTCATACTGATAAGGCTTCTCTTTAATGGAATGAAGGAGAGGTGGCTGTGCAAGAGTGGTAATGTCTGCACACTAAGCTTCCCTTGCGTGGGTTCTTCACTCTTAAATCTATCAGGAGAAAGAGAAGGACTTGGCTCCCTAGAATGGTCCCCACATCACACGCTTCATGTGTGGTCCCTCAGCTGGCCGTGCAGAGGATTGTTTACTTTCCAGGGGTGTGCAGCTGCTCGGCCACTCTTGCGACCCTAGCTCTCCCTCCCATTCTCTTCTGCACATCAAGCTGTCATAGCGATGGTCCTCCATCTTGGATTCCCACTGTTTACCCCTGTCAGAATTTCCTACTGCATTGGAGTGGGATGCTCCATGACTATCCAACTATTCACCTTCATCTGAACTACTGAGAGTCTCTGCAGGTGGAAGTTCACGTCTGCAAGCACTCTTTTTGTCATGTTTAGTTCGACACTGTTGCTCCGAGGGGAGTTGCTAGGTCTGGAAAAGACCCGGGGCTAAACTGATGTCAGAACTGTTGGGACTGGGGGCTGGGTAGTCTTTTGGCTGTAGCTCCTGAGATTCTATCCGGGGCTACAACCAAAAGATCAGGGGCTATAGCCCCCTTAGCCCCCCCTAGCAACGCCCCAGGTTGCTCCCATTAAAAATATTTGGCAATATGATTTTGTATTTCTGGCTAAGTGTTTGGATTTCCCATGAGGGACACCAGTATTTCTGGAGAGGAACCACCCTTGGGTGTGAGCACGCTCTTTTAAAGGACAGTGCCTCATTATAACTCTGCTGGTAAGCCCACCATTATACCAGCAAAGGCTATTACAGTTTTTGCCCCCTTGGTTCAGCGGTATTGCCATAGGATTATGCGTGCCAGAGTGAGGTTGTAAATTCCCATTCATGGAGTCTCATAGGACTCCATAAGAGGATTTGCCGTCATTACCAGCACCGGCAATACCGGTGCTGATAATGACAGTGTTTTTTGCCGGGTGCCTGCCTTACCTCCAGCTTCTAGCCCCACCAGCAAACCCGTAGTAAGGTGCTGATATTCATGAATACCAGCACTTTAATACCAGACAGGTCAACACGGAATGAGGCCCAGTGTCTGGTGATACTTTAATAGGTCAAGACCCTTCCCTGCTTATGTGGCATGGAAGGTGTAGCCAGGGGATCTTACACATGTTGCCCCCACAGGCACAGCATCAAATGGCATGTGGAGGACCCTGGTCTCCTGGACACCTCACCACCCCCCATCACCATCCTCCATCAAGCTTAGGAAGGGTAGTTTGTCACAGTTGATTGATATTAAAGTTATGTCCTATTTTTTAGTACTAAAGTTGATTTATTTGTTGTGTTATTAGCAGGACATGAAACTCAGTTTTTATGTTTAACAAGTCAAAGAAATGTATATTAACTGACACTCATTTTTCAGCACAACATAGTTTTAGTGTCATTTTTCTGAATAGCTGCAATAAAACAAATGTTGTGTTGATAAAGAAGTGTTAAATGTTTGTATACAGGAAGTACCTACCTATCATACATTTCGTTAAAAATGTAAAAGACTGTAATCAGATAGGATTACAATTTGTATTTTGTCTGTAATGTCCTCGTCCGTGTACATGCTGGTATTACTGTTGTCATTTATTTAGGCAACTTATAGTTTATTAAATTAATAAGAACCTTGAGTTACAAGGATTCGCCTAACTAGGACACTTAGGGTTTTGAGAGAGTACCTCGGACTACGGAGGGCACTCCGTGTGGTTATATTCGACAAGTGTATTTATTCCAGTGAATGGTGATTGGAGTAAGGGTATGGTGGCGAATGAATGATGAGTGGTGTGTAAGTAAGCACTATTTGCACTTTGTATGTTTTATCGAATTGTCAATTGCAGGCAAATAGTAGTCTGCTTGTATGTTGTTTTATTGAAAATGATTTAATTCATTTTTAACATATATGGTCTTAATAAACAAAATGTTGTATTTGTTATACATAAGCGATTGGTGTTAATAGAGAGTCATTATTGACTAATGTCTGAGTGGGTTTGATCCCAGTGGTGTCCTTGGTTTGTCCTCTAAGGTTGAGTATAAGGGCCACGAGTTTGCCAAGTCAAGGAGCCTCCGCTGGTTGTTTAGGGGGGACGAAACTCGAGGCCGGTAAACAATTCCCCTCAATCTTTTGATTGTAAAAGATGCTGGATTTAGGCTTGAGTTTTGTGTTTCTGTGGTGAAACCTGTGTTTCATATTCTTTAAGTGTTGCATAAAAAAGGACCTGTCCTGGTAGTAGGTAGACACCTAACAGTTGAAAAACAATTGAAGGTTCAGTAAAAATGGATAAAGGCTAGTTCTGAATGAACCTTCCTGAAACAAACCTGAATCACATGAATTGTGGGTGGTTTGTGAAGGATGAAGCTCAGACACACTTTCTGAAAAGTTTGTCTGTACTTCGTCCACAAGGCTTAATGAAGGACATGTGGATAGAGTTCCCATTCAGTTTCAGGCAGCTTTCAGAGAGGTAGGAAGCAGTTGCTGAAGTCAGGCTTAGGATATTTATGGAAGTTTAGGAATATTAAGATGGGTAGAGAAAGGGAGTGAAGGGCTCGGTTCCAATCAGAGTGTGATATTGAGAATTGCTTTGGTGTCACCTTTAGTGATTTTGAGCGTTCAAGCACACGTTCCATCCCCAGAGATTTGAGACGATGGGTGACACACCAGTCAGTGGGCCTCATTATGGGTCCGGTCGGTAACCCTGCCAGTTCTACTGGCGGTTTGCCAACAGACTCGTAAAAAATTACTGGTGCCTGACTTCCCAGTGCCAACGGGCTAGCCAAAGTCCAGTGGCCAGGAAGTCAGGCGCCGGTCATTTTGTTAGTCCCGATTCCCATGGAGTCTAATAGGACTCCATGGGAATGGGGACACAGGAACACCGGTACCGTTAATAACGGTGCCGGTGGTGCCATGAAATCTCTGCAGTCTGGTGCCGTCCTGCCCCAGCAGGCGGTACGGCACCCGCCCACAGAGTTGTAGTATGCTGGTCTGGAAACAACAGTGCCAGAAGGCTTACTGGCATTGTTGTTTCTGGACCGGCACAATTGTAATGAGGTCCAGTGTCTGTCTCTTGAAGTGAGTATCCAAGGTTGTACCATCGAAGGACACGTGGAAGGATGAAAGGGCACAGCTGGGAAACCCTGAGGGCTGATTGCGGGTGAAGCATGCTTGCCTGATTTTGCTGAGGAGCTGCAGAGATTCAGGGTGACTGGTGACACACCAGTCAGTATCTGTCTATTGAAGTGAGTGGAAGAGATACCTGCCATTGGGTGAAACAATGCATGAGGAGCAGGTATGCCCTAAATAGCTTTAGGGTGGCAGATGCAAATCATAGAGGAAGAGTCTTTACTTTGATTGCCAAATTGTCTGGCTTGTGACGCCAGTGTTACCCGCTACATTCTTATATTGACTTGCAACTCCTGCAAATGTGGAAGAATCGTTACTTATAAAACAAAGACATTCTGAAATGCCTGCCTGAGGGTAAAAGAAAAGGAAAAATAGCCTTTTTGTAAAGACATATGTTTCTGGCACAGTTTCCTAAGTGTAATGAGAAATTGACTCACTGTCGACCATGACAGAATGTGTTGCTATCAAGTCTAGAAAAGAAAGATGAACTAATTGTTTCTTGCAGCAATTCTTTGTCAATCTACAATCTATATAGGAGTGATTCATATTTATCTTAGAGGAATACTGATGAACCTCATATTGGGGTGAAATAAACATACTCAATATGCTAGCATAAATTCTCAGTTCAATTTCGTCTCTGTCTTCTTTCTGTTGGTGGTTCTTCCCTTTATGAGAACAGTATATGACAAGCATCAATGCCAAATGAAATAGAAGAGAGCATGGCAAACATCTATACTGAAAGAAGAGCATGACAAGCGACAATCCCAGAATAAATAGGAGCAACAATGGATATCATCAATTCCAGATGAAATAAGTGAGAGTGTGGTCAGCATCAATCCCAAATGAAATAGAAGAGAGCATGGCAAATACCAATCCTGAAAGAAGAGCAAGGCAAGCATCAATCCCAGATTAAATACAAGCAACTATTGCAACCTTCAATTCCAGATGAAATGAATGTGAGTATGACCAGCATCAATCCCAAATGAAATAGAAGAGAGCATGGCAAACATCAATCCCAAAAGAAGAGCATGGCAAGCATCAATCCTAAAAGAAGAGCATGGCAAGCATCAATCCCAGAATAAATAGGAGCAACAATGGATATCATCAATTCCAGATGAAATAAGTGAGAGTGTGGTCAGCATCAATCCCAAATGAAATAGAAGAGAGCATGGCAAATACCAATCCTGAAAGAAGAGCAAGGCAAGCATCAATCCCAGATTAAATACAAGCAACTATGGCAACCTTCAATTCCAGATGAAATGAATGTGAGTATGACCAGCATCAATCCCAAATGAAATAGAAGAGAGCATGGCAAACATCAATCCCAAAAGAAGAGCATGGCAAGCATCAATCCTAAAAGAAGAGCATGGCAAGCATCAATCCCAGAATAAATAGGAGCAACTATGGCAATCATCAATCATCAATTCCAGATGAAATAAGTGAGAGTGTGGTCAGCATCAATCCCAAATGAAATAGAAGAGAGCATGGCAAATACCAATCCTGAAAGAAGAGTAAGACAAGCATCAATCCCATATTAAATGCAAGCAACTATGGCAACCTTCAATTCCAGATGAAATGAATGAGAGTATGACCAGCATCAATCCTAAATGCAATGGGAGAAAGCATGATAGGCATTCAAACTAAACAAAATAGGAAAGAGCATCACAGATATCAATCCCAAATGAAATAGTAGAGCATGACAAGCATCAATACCAAATGAAATAGGAAAAAGCATATCTGCCAGGAATCTTTTTGAAAGCTCATTCTCTCACAGTGAGTCAGATCCTTAGAGAATGTTTTCCGCATTGTCTGTTTGGAAGCAGTCTGTCCAATATGTTAAAATGTGGCATCAATTAGAATGTTTGTTGCTATTTCTGGATGATAATTCACACAAGAACGTTTATTTATCAGCATGTGTTTGTGCTAATTTGAGCATGTCCACGCTTTGCATATTCTAATAGGGAACTGTCAAAACAAATCCCCTGTGAGTTATATGAGAAAGCATTTCAAGCTGGTTATAAACCATCTGCCATCTGCCGACCCCAAATGTCTTTCTCCATGCATACTACATTTGGAATATCAGCAGTCTTTGAAGTATTCTTCAACACAAACCAAGCTAACGAAAGCAAATGCAAGTCAGAGAAACACATACGCGTTTCCTTAAAACAGACCTATTGGCAAAACTCATTACTTGTTTCTTAATGTCTTAAATTGGGCATTCTATAAAACACTGTTTTTGTGTTATAATCTTATTATATCTTAGAATGTCCAAAATCAACAAGATCCCACTAAGCCATATGATAGCATTCTCCGAGGCATTGAAGCAAAGTTGGTGAGGCATTGAGATTAATCGTGAACAAAAATACATTATTGATTTTTGATCTGGAGAAAGGGATAACTGGTTAGAAGGAGGAAGCATATTTGTGATGTATGGTTTGTGATTTCCTGTGTATAGAACATGAGGTTGTGGATTAAGGAAGATGTTGGATGAGTTAAATGTTGAAAGAGGGAGATACTGTTTGTTATGAAATTAGGAAGAGGAATTAGACAAATGAAGACAACCCTTAACTGCCAAGCTATTAAGCAAGTCTATGAAAAAAGGACGAGCATACTCCTTCTTGGCACATAAGGAGTTTAAAGAACAGTACTTCAATGGTAAACACAAATATATAAATATCAGTATGTCAGAACCCACACAAATATCAGGGCCATCATACTTGTGCTCCACAAAAACCACTGAGACAGTTCAGGTGCTACCCTTCTTCTGAAACACCAAACAAGCATGTAGAAGAAAAAGTAGCTCAGCATCATTGAGACAAGAGGCATTAAGACTGGAGTCCATGGTAAGTTCAATTGTTTGGAAACATTGCACATTCCTAAGCATACATGTCTATAAAAGTTCACATTCATGGCACTAAAACCTATGCCCTGCTACATGTCACATATGCGATACAAAGCAGAGGAAAAAACGATAAGCATGAGAAGGGCATGTGGTTGGGCACCATAAATGCCAAACAGGCATGACCATGTGAAGGTTTGGTCTCTCATAGTTCCCGCCCAAGCTGGAAGCGGTTCCACCTACCCTTTCTACAATTCCTATCGAAATACAGTCAAACTCATCTATCACTTCTGCCACTTGCAAACACGGTTAATCCACCTGATTACGAATGGCAGAATGGCAGTGTCCATCATATCTCTGATGGCACAAAAGTCTCTCTGAGCCTTTGAGACAGGTCAAGGGTTGTATATTTTAGTTGGGGGGCCTAGGGCCATTCCACATACTTTCGGCTGCCCATGACCCTCCTCCCTAACACAGGCATCCGTAACGCCTGGATAGTGCTAACAAATGGTAACCCCTACCATCTAAAATCTTATCTTCTCCTGTAATTAATTAAATTAATGAAGTAATCTTTTATAATGTGCAAGTACGGAGACCAGTCTCTAATTGCGGGGTGGGATTCTAACCTGTGTTGCTCTGAGTTGTCTTGCTTCCAAGATAAACACATTGCCTCTGAGCTACCATCCTGATCCTGTTGATGGCACCCTATGTGCAGGCCATCTAAACTTCCTCAGGGACTCCCTAACGTTCTCTACTCTATCAAAGATTAGGGTTCTAGTGGGAGTTTGGAAAGTGACTTGCACTTGCTCTGTTGTAATCAGGCTGGCTGTGTCACATCCTCTCATCTCTTCTCCTGTACTATCACTACTTCTCCCTCTGACTTACTTTTCTCACCAGTCCTTTGTCTCTAGGATGTTTCACTCCTTCTACTCCTCACTTCCACCCTTTGCTGTTACCACTCCTCTCAATCTACTCCACTACTCCCCTCTCTTCTGCATAACCTACTCCTCCTTTTACTATTGCTGCCGCTGCTGTCCTCCTTCCATGACCTCTCTCCTCTCCTTACGACACTCCTTCTCCTACTACTATACTCCTCCCTCCAACCTATGCAATCACCCTTCATTCAACCAGTATCATGCACTTCACATTGACTACTTAAAATAACTTCTTCTACTCGTATGCCACAAACACACACACTCAAACTGCAGCACCACTTTCACTCCTAAAACAATAACACACCTGCTAAAACCATTTCCTCCACACACCACTTCTTCCCTCCTCCTGCTGGTCTCTTGGTCATCCTCCACCTCTGACCACACCCTGAAAACCCACACTTCCTGCTTCCTATTCTCCTCTTAGGTATCCTTCCCGCATTTCGATTGGTTACTCTTACCTATTCAAACTGGAAGGCTCTCCAATTCCTGAAGAGTTTAGGTGCATGAGAAAGCTTTGAAAAGGC
The DNA here is from genome assembly GCF_040938575.1 of Ambystoma mexicanum. Taxonomy (NCBI): domain Eukaryota; kingdom Metazoa; phylum Chordata; class Amphibia; order Caudata; family Ambystomatidae; genus Ambystoma; species Ambystoma mexicanum. Next base: position 127,607,885 of record NC_090936.1, on the reverse strand, counting down.
TTCCAAGCCATGTCCACTGTCATCCCACGGGGCTCATCACATAAGGTCCATCTTGGTGTACCAGAGTTGATGGAGCAGTTTGTGCCCCTGGTTTTCTGAAATGAGGTACAATGTTCTTGTATCAAGAGGCTTTGTTCCTCTTTTACTCTGGTGGTCTAGGGATTCAATGGGAGCCAATGTGTGTGTGCGGGATACCTCCAATACTTTCTGGTGCAACTGCACCATCTTTTTGACTACTATGCTATGCAGACTTGTGCCATCCTCCGGTGACACCCTCTCTCCCGACTGCTTAATACTGGCTTTCCAAGTGACTGTAGTAGTCCGGAGGCATGCAGGGTTTCAGTTTCTCAAGGAGGGAGGGATTTGGTTTCCACCCTTGGTTGGATCTTTGCTGCCTGCTTTGCTTGGTTTCTTGAACAGCTTCTGGTCTGAAAAGATACAAGAGAAACACTGGCCAGCATTTTGGTAATGAGGCATGGCTGGAGAGACACATACTTGCACAATGGGAGGGGGATAGAAATGTAGGATCTCTATGCTGTTTGAGACAGACATGGTATCATGAGGAAAGCCCAGACACAATGATTCAAGTTTATAAAAACCTTTATTTTGTAAATAAAGGGGTTTTGAGACTGCCTAACTTGCCCTCCATCTATAATCGAGTAGTCTCGACCATCAACAAAAATATAACTCCAAAGTCAATCAGATTACAAAGTGGCTGTGATAAATCTGTGCTTGCCCTCACACTCTCTGATACAATAATATGCATGGGATTGGACTAAATAAAAAGGGTGCTTCAAAGTAAAGGTCGGGGTAGTATTGGAGCTGGTCCACAGCTCCCTTCCCCAAGTCTTGAGTCACTTGGGGTTCAGCATGCGTTCCTCGGCTTTCAAAGTTACTGCATGAAGTTCTTTTTGTAAAGTTCAAACCGTTCTGGTGGCACAAGTTCAAAGTTCCTTTAGGTAACAATTCCTCTTCGTCAACTCTCCTCAGGAAGTTTGCTAATTATCATTAGTTCACAAGACTTTCACAGTTCACAACAGGTTGGTGTATTGGTGTATCAGAGCCTTTCAAGATTTCCCAGTATTTCTCAGCCCACGCGGGACCACTCTGACACCTTGGCTCTCCTGACACAGTTATTCAGCAGTTTAATGTATCAAAGACCTTCGATGAACACATGGTACTCCCGGCCCTAGGCCTCTCTTTCAGTTTTCTCTTCTTTCATCATGCTCCCGGCACCTTTTTGTAGTTAAATCTTGGCTTACTTTTTTCATTGTGCCCCCTGCTCCTTTTTACAGTTGGACTTCAGCTTTTCTCAATATCTTGACCCCGGCCCCCTTTTACAATTCATAACCAAATTTTCACAGGGTCTCTGCGTGCCTTTTCCCTCAATCAAAGCCCCCCTTCACTTGCTTCCATTTTCGTTCTCTCCATGAACTTTACTCCTGTACACAATATGTCTGTTCACTTTTGCTCCTTTCACCATGTGTCAATGCACATACGAACGCTCGCTACTTTGATTCTCTCCTCCTTCAACTTTCGCATCTTTCAACGGAGAATCAAAGCTTTCTTCTTCAGTGCTCTTCTTATCCTACACACATCCTTGTAATCATCTTTTTTATTACAACATTTTATCCCTTGCCCTTTGCCAATATCATCAACAGGGTTCCCCTATGGCTTTGTACTCACTCGTTGTGATTTCTTTAACGTCATTGTTTGGTCTCATCGACTGAAGACCAAGGGCTCCTCGCCAGCCCATCCAACTTTCATGGGAGGCTTCTCTAGCCCAGGATAATGAACACCCTTCCATGGACTTAACTCTGGAGAAGAGCTTTGCACGTAACCCCCTTCTGGCTCCTTGGAGACACAGCTCCCTCGCCATGCTTTCGTTAGCCCATTTACACCATAGGCTCTCCTCGGCTCGGCCCTCCCTTCTTCCCCAGAAGGTCTCGGGTTCTCTAGGTGTCCCAGTTCACCTGTGCTCTCGTACTCCGACTCGTCGACCTCCTGTGGCTCCAGCTTGCTCATTCTGTTTCTCAGGCTCACTCCTTTTATACACCTGTGGTGTGTTCACAGTCCTCAGGTGTGTTTGTTCTATATTCAGTCCTTGTTAATGGGACATTGATAGAAATGAAAAAGTGTCTCTGTTGGATTTCGCAGTGTTTTAGCACAGCAGGGAGGTTTTGTCAAAGGGAAAAGGAGACAGTCTGCAGTCATGTAATAGGAGGGAATGTCGGGTAGGGGGTTATTGGAAAAAGGGGGTTACCTTGTCTCACCTTTGGGCAATCCCTCCCCTGTCTCAAAAGACCCTCCACCCAGGTGATCCTCCCTCGCTCATCCACCCCCAGGGTCGGGATCCAATAGCAATGGCTCTCACCTGGCCACCTGTGTAGAAGATCCCCCAGCAGTTAAGATGGAAAGACCCTCAGTTTTTCCACAGCTGCCATTGTCCACCTCAGGGGTGCGATTGGCTCTGGATGGCTCACCAGTAGGCCTGCCAACCCCAGCTGAGAAGGGGTTCCATTCCCTTTTTGACAAGGCCTATTACTGGCCTTGTCACAATCCCTATCACTGGAGTATTCATGGTTCAATGTACCCCCGTAGTGTATGTTCTTGCCTCAGCTCTTCGCTGCTTCCAAGTTTTGATGCAGCAGAGAGTGCCGAGTTAACACGTTTACTGACATTTCATCAGTCCATCTACTGAGCAAAGCATAGATGCCATGATGGCCAGAATGGAGGCCATGGAGAGAGAGAGAGACCATCAGACAATAAATGCAGAAAGGGAGAAGTGGTGTGGTTGTTTGCTTTATTGCCCGTGTCTTGTAGGGTAAAGGTCAGCCTGACAAGATAGCAACAAAGATAAGACAAAATGGGAGAGAGAAGGCCTACACAGAACACCAGCAAGCTCAGGAAGCATATGAACAGCAGACCTGAACAAGCCCAGTTTGGCCATCACTGTTGCAATGATCAGAAATGGGACCTCATCACAGACACACAGCTCAACAAATAACTATATGCAACAATTTCTAGGTCATTTCAGTTGTTATTTCCAATGGAAAAAACAACCAGTCAAATGCCTTATTGGCCAAACTACTAGTATAACAAGAACGCTCCTGGTCATAGATGTCCAATTACTCTGGCAATGAGAATGTCATTGCACCCAAGGCCTACTCTTCCCCATCTCTTTGCAACCCAACTGCAACATCAAAGGTTGCCCAGGAGGTGTTTCAACTGTTTTACAACCTCAATGTACCAATCCTCTTCCAACACTCCAGCAAGGAGGAGTTTTGAGTAAAGGTACAGTCATGTTGTGGTTAGGGAGTGTGCTAAGGTTAAGCCAGGGATTCCATTTTTGATTTAGTTTATCTAATGTCAGATGTGGCAAGTCAGAAGACGAACACAGACTCAGGTTTTCCATCTCAATATTTTAATTTAATAAAGGAAAGGAAAAAAACTCTTAACTTTCCCTAAGCTATAGTATTCCCCGCCTAATAAAAATAACTACGGTGCTCGATAGTTGTGGGTGATAGTCCAAATCAATATAGAGTCGACTGTCCAAAACTAAGCTATCCTTACCCTACCACGAGTAGAACCACTAAAGCACAGGAGAATGACTTCCTTCTCCTGTGTGACAGATTTTCCACCCAGTTCAGTTCAATAGCATATCCTTAGGTATTTCTTGGCAAGTGTAGCTATCAAATAATACAGTTCAGATGCTGGGTTCTTTAAGGTCTCTGCTGTCTCTTTCCTTCCACGAGATAGCTCTTTTCCTTTCACTTTATTTAAACAAAGGATTCTCTCTTTATACAATGTCCACTTCTTTCCTTGATTAGAATCAGCTTGATGACTCAAACACTAATTCTTTTGACGTTCATTCACTTTTAATAAAGTCATTTGATTGGGACTAATAAGACCCCTCCAGCAGTGGTTTCTAGTCTCCGCATATACCCTTGACAATTTGTGCCGACTAGATAAAGAGAGTGAGAATCATTTCTAGAATGCTCACACTAATCACACTCTTGACACTTCACCTCTACTGGGACGAGTATGAGTGTTCCAGGAATGATGCATACTCTCTTTGTGTACTTTTGACAGTTTGTCTTTACTGGGACGAGTATGAACGTTCCTGTAATGATTCTCACCCTCTTTGTATATTATTGACACTTTGTCTTAACTGGGACGAGTATGTGGGTTCCAGCAATGTTCATCACTATCATTGTATATTGTTGACACTTTGTCCTTACTAGGACAATCATGAGTGTTCCAGTAATGTTTCTTACTCTCTTTGTATAGTCTTGGCACTTTGTCTTTACTGGTACGAACATGAGTTTTCCCGTAATTATCTTCGGTCCCCCTCCTGGGTCTCCCATTCTCCCTGTTACCTGGTTTACTCAGAGATAATGTCACTAGGTGTCTGCGTTGTTCATGGACCTCTTGGTCCACCGCGATGCAGTCATGCCACCACTTTTCCATCCCATGAGTTCAGGACACCCTGCGACCCCTACAGTCTTCCGCATCCTCTCTCCCTTCCATTACCACACGTCGGCGGGGGCACTCTGGCATCCCTCACTGTCCGGACATCGAGGGTCCATATTTCTCTCAACATGTTTCTTCCAGCTGATTCGAACCTCACAGGCTCTTTCACTTCTTAGTTCTCCTCCTTCAAGATTCATGACGCTGTCGTAGGACTTCCCCAACGTGGTGTCAAAGTCCTTCTTTTGTGTTTGAGTTAGACTCTTAATTCCTCCAGTAGTCTTCTTTGTCTCAGTAGCCATACATTTTTTCTCTATAATTACAACCAGAGGACATGGCTGGCAATAACAGATTCTAGTCTGTTCTTCAAATGTTCTTCCATTAGATGTTTAAGAAGATGGATTGGTGACATGTTGTCTGTACTCATCAGAATGGGAGTCTGTGCTGCAAGAGGGGGAGACTTTCCCGGTGAGGTCCCAATTGCCTCTACCACTAAGTAGGGTATTGCGAAGCGGGCTCACCCCCCTAGTCTCACAGGGAAAGGCTCCGCCCTAGGGAGAAGTGACGGAATCCCACGATTCATCACACAGGCTAAAGAGTATGATGTGACTGGACTGGGTATTTAAGTTTTGGATTCTGCTTGGTGTTTGAGAGGCTAGTTTGGTTGTTAGTAACATTTTGAAAGGGTTGTGCCAGAGATAGGGTGAGGGTCAAGTACAAACCTGTTTCGGTTTATCGGATATAATATCTTTTAAGTACATTGTTCCGTTTAACTGTTATATCACCATCCCAACTCAGTCTGCAGTATGAATGGGACACATTATCTTCATCACCGTCCTCACAAATCCTCATGTGGCATGTGTGCGTTCTGCCTTATGACCATGCTCAGCATTATGCAAAGTAGGATCAGGACCCTATACACCTTGTTCAGCCTCACCCGGTCATGTATAGACATAATATTTGTTCAACTGTTCAAATATTATCTTCATTCTTGTTCCTGTCTTGAGTTGATTTGAGGCAACTTAATGATTCATTCCACTTTGGGATAAATTCAAAGGCCATCAATAGGTATCTACTTTTTTCGTGCAATGAGCAGGTTGCACAACTGTTATGCTTAAAAAGTTTGCGGGTTGTCACTTGTATGTAGCAGTGGATTTCCGCGGGTGCTTAAATGGCTCAAACTGCTCTACTTAGTTGGTGAGTCCAGGGTTAGAGTGGTGTGGAGGCTCACTTTTTTCTTTTCCATCACAATCAGCCCTACTGTGTGATATGTTTTATGGAGGGAACAACAGAACACTCAGATACAAAGTACACGAGGTATAGCCAGCTTTATTCTGCAACTAAACACCTGGAACAGGGCACAAGACAAGTAGCAGACAAAGAAATGACTATATTGAGGAACTGTTTATCTGTATAAACAAAAGAAAGTTATATTCCTGATAAGGCTTACACTGTAGCACGTAAGCTATAAGACACTCTGGATTAACCTCTAATGTCAGAAAGGATAGTCCACCCCCTATTCCTGTCTCTTGCTTGGATAACATTTGTACTTCTGACACTAACACCAAAACGTTGTTTTTCACCTGCACAAGATCTTAAGTCATGGAAGGGTGAGGGAAACCCTACTGGATCTAGGGGGAGAGCTACACAACAAAATAGTGAGGTTTCTATAGGAATATGGTATAGGATAGGAGGTTAACTTAAATCCAGTGATCCGGTCTGTTTTAATAGGACCTAATGTCCTGAGTCCAATATCAATTCCTTAATCTTCTTTAAATGATCCCGGCTGTCTGCACCTATGAAAGTGTCCTTCAAATCACTCACAGTTTCAGAGTAGCTTTAAGTGACCAAACACAATTCCTTGAATTTAGGCTTTTCGGATGATCCTGATATCAAGAGGTCTCCTTGGATGCTTTAGCCTTGATAAACTCAATTTTATGTATTACTCTTGTCATAGGGAGTCTCTGGGTTCTTCACTGGGGCATGTATCTTTACCACTACCTCACCCATTCATTTGAGATTCTGCAGTAAATATGATCCCATATCCAAAGGTTTCTCCATTAAGGCATTCTTCATTTACATGCCATTACATTGTGGCCCACTTGGCTTAGCAACTTTGCTTTTTGTACCTGTTTTACTATCTGGCCTTTTTTGTCATGGCCATTTAGTCCTGAACCTCATTACTAGTTGGGCGGTGTGGTAAAAAGTGCAGCAGTAATACTGTTGCCACCGCATTAGGGGAAAGTTGGAGGATTCACCTCCAGCTTTGAGCTGGAGGTAAATCCACCAACTTTCCACTCATTTTTGGCAGTATTACCATGACACTATTACCGCTGCAGCAATTCTGCTGAAAATGCCCCATTGAGCCCTATGTACTAAAGAAAAATTGGGATTTACACCGAAACTGCCACTTGTAATCCTGACGCTAATACCGCCAGACCAGGTGGCGGTAACTGTAATTGTGTTGAGTTGTATTCCAGCAGGGACATCATTTGGGGGTTGCCAGGATTGCAACTGCGACCCCTGGGGGACACAGGTGCAACCCCTGGGGATTCCTTGCACCCCAACTTTACAATAAAATGGGTGTTCCCGCGGCCCGGGTGCTCCACCACAACAGGTCTGGTGGGTCCCCGGTGGAGTTCTCGCCCATCAGGGTGAAGGCCTGGCCGGGGAGGCACTCAGTAGGGGTTGGAGCTGACTGTGACATGTGGCACTTGTCACATGCCATGTTCAGCTGCAATCCCTTCTCCCTCGGCTTCCTTGCAGCTCACATACAGGAACCAGGAAGCTCTTGCAGCTTCCTGGTTCCTGCTTGTCAGCAGCACCGAGGAGCCGAGGGGGCTTGGAAGGAGGTAACAAAGGTGTGAGAAAAAAGTTAGAAGGTTTTTTTTGTAATATGATGTGTGTTCTGCACATGTAAAGTGCATGCCTGATGTATGTATGTGAATGGTGGGTGAGTGAATTTATGTGTGTTTTTGAATGTTCTCGGTGGGTCGATGTGTGCCTGTGTAGAGAATGCAATGTGTGGATGTAAGAGAAGGTGTGAGTGACTGGTGGATGGGTGAATGAAAAGTAATGTTGTGTGATGTGTGTTTATAAATGATCCAGGTGGGTAGGTGTGTGCCTGTGTAGAGAAGGTGTGAGTGACTGGTGTGTGAATGAGAAGTGATGTGAGTTTTTAAATGTTCTGGGTGGGTGGGTGTGTGCCTGTACACAGCGAATGTAAGGAGTGGATGTAAGAGAAAGTGTGAATGACTGGTGTGTGAATGAGAAGTGATGTGATGGGATGTGTGTTTTTGTTATGCTAGGGTTATATAATATCAATTAAGGCACAGTAGATCACCTACCCGAACACCAACGGTGGACGCAGCAGCTGAAGCTATTAGTAATCCCCCTGTGAGTCTCTATGCGATCCGGTCCAAAGGACTTGCTCATAGAGAGATACCCAGGGAAACCCTCTTGGGGGAGAAAACCCTGGGAAGAGCTACTGGGGAGCGCTGATCAGATGTCGCTTCATACCGGAGATGGTATTGCAGCCGGTGTAAATCCGTCCAGCAGGTTACGGTTCGTAGTTGATATCCCTTCTAGGTAGTACTAGAAAAGTAGGAGGAGACTATTAGTTCAGGAATAGAGGCCTCCGGGAAATAGGAAGGAACCTCTCTATCCCAGCATGTCTTAGCACAATGAGAATGGAAGTAAGCCCTTCCTTAGAAGGCCGTTGTCAACGGTTGCTGAATTGTAGATAATACCGTTCCGCGTTGCTATAAAGAGGAAAGGAATATATATGAATAGGAATCAACTAACAAGAAGGTACTCAGGCTAAGAGGGGAGATCCAGAGCTGCCCTGTCAAGAAGAGTTTGTGCGATCCGATCTGAAGTGGAGGATATTGGGATAGGTAGTTCCAGAAGCCAGTTCCGGAGTCTATTGAAATGTAACAACAGAAATGAAGCGAAGGATAAATGGATAGAGAGCGGCTGTTATGCAAGAGTTCATGATTGTAGATCCTTACTCCTACCCGGGGGTAAAGTAGAGAAATGCGGATCACAACGAGAGCTGCAATGTTGTGTGGGCGTTCCGACACTGAATGCGGTGTGCCGGGGAGCAGGAAATCCGAGAGACGGTAAGTGGAGCGTGTGGCAACTCTTAGGAGAGTAGCTACGCAATGAGTATCTCCTCCTGAGGATGTATATACCAGCACTGAATAGCCTACGGGGCGTGCAATCCGGAAGTCATTCTGTTTCACAGTCTGAATGAACTAGACTGTCACTCTCGGCATGCAGGAACTCCATGTTGGTAGGAGATAACGCCTGTGAATTGTTTACAACAAGGGACACAGCTGGGGTGATCCTCACAGTTTTTGCGTGTTCTGGGTGGGTGGGTGTGTGCCTATTTATAGAATGCAATGAGTGGATGTAATAGAAGATGTGAGTGACTGGTGGGTGAATGAGAAGTGATGTGATGTGTGTTTTTGAGTGTTCTGGGTGGGTGGGTGGGTGGATGTGTGCCTGTGTAGAGAATGCAATGAGTGGATGTAAGAGAAGATGTGAGTGACTGGTGGGTGAATGAGAAGTGATCTGATGTGTGTTTTTGAATGTTGTGGGTGAATGGGTGTGTGCCTGTGTAGAGAATACAAAGAGTGGATGCAAGAGAGGTTGTGAGTGACTGGTGGGTGAATGAGAAGTGATGTAAGATATGTTTTTGAATGTTCTGGGTGGGTGGGTGGGTGCCTGTGAAGAGAGTGCAATGAGTGAATGGGTGTGTGCCTTTTTAGAGAATGTATGAGTGAGTGACTGGTGGGTGAATGAGTATGAATGTGGTGGAGTGTTTTAGAATGTTCTGGTTGGGTGGATGTGTACCTGTGTAGAGAATGCAATGAGTGCATGTAAGAGAAAGTGTGAGTGAGTGACTGGTGGGTGAATGAGCATTCATGTCATAGTATGTGTTTGAATGTTCTGGGTGGGTTTTGGTGTGTGCCTGTTTGGTGAATCCAGTGTGAGTGAATGCGAGCAGAGATGTATGGGTGAATGACTGGTGGCTGAAAGGGGATGCATGTGTGTGTAAGGCCCTGGGAGACTCAGGATTACTGGAGCATGTATGCCACATCCTTTGACTTTGCATGGTTTACTGGGATCTTTGGGCAAAGGCAAGTTTGGGTGTGTGCCATTCCCTGGCTAGACTGGCATTTTGGTGCAGTCAGTCTAGCCATTGCTTACTGTGGCATGACATTTATTACCCATCAAACTCTACCGGGTCCCCTATAGGGTTTTTCTTTAGTCTTTTTGTCAGGACGGGGCAAGCTTCAACCTGGTAATCAGCTCTCATTTTAGGGGAGGAAAACCCCTCCCTTGGGCCTTCCTCCATTCCAATCTCCTTGTGCAGATGACTTAACAGTATCTCCTTGGGATTACCCCCCTTTGGAGGTGCTGTAGAATGAAGTTCTGGCATTCCCTGCTTTCTGTCAGCAATGCCCGGCACAGGAGTTAACAATGCTGGCTGCAGCACTGATTTCTGATAGGTAATGTGGGCAGTAGCTGAAGCCGTCTCAGGCAGTAAGCCTCTAGGTTGCCAGCACTGTTTAACTGCCACCGACCCCTGGTTGTTTGGTTGTTTGACAATGAAGACCCCTGGAGTTTAGCAAATCTGTAAGATCTAGGACATGAAAAGGGCCCCTTTCCTCCCTTGAGTATTCATGAAAAAGAGGGGCAGGGCAAAGTACTGTTGTCAACAACTATGGCCCCGGCAGGATTGATTGACTTCTGGGGGGTAAATCCTTTGACCTCGGGTGCGCCGCTTCTCCAAGTTCCCCCGCAGCCAAAGGTTAAAGGGAGTTCAACATTTTCTCCTCTGAAGGAATCAGCAGAGTAAGATTTGCGGGAGGAGCCGGGACTGGAGTTAATGGTGCCGCTTTTCCCTGTTGGTTTATAGGGGGGGTGGGCAACCATACCAGATTCTTCCGTCGGAGTTAAGCCAGGTATCTCGAGAATGTTCACTGACGAGGTGGTTTTGGCCGTAATACAAACCTGTACCTCTAACGGGCATTCTTTATCGTTTGCAATTATCACAGCGGGCAAATCCTTAGCAGCGGTGAACCGCCCTGTGGGACTGCCAGCTGGATTAGGAGGCTGAGATGGACTTGTAGTACTCCCCGGCTGTGGCTTCGGTGATACTGGAATGTCATCAAAGATGGTGTCTATATCCCTCTGTATTATCATTGTGGTCCACCACAAGGCTCCACAAAGGGGCTGCGCAACCCAGAAGTATAAACCATGCTCAAGGACGGCCCAGATACCAACAACAATTCTTGTGGGCCTTGTAGACAAGCACCTCTTTAGCACCCTTTCTGCACGGCCCGAGGAGGCCCCCACGAATTGGAAGAATAGTCTCACACGAGGTTGTGGGAACTAAGGGTGCGAGGGGTGGAGAGAAAAGTACTTACAATTTCCAAAGTAAACAAGCAGCAGACAGCGACAAGTCCTGGCTGTGCAGCAGGTCGGTACTGCGGAATGCAGACTGACACTTGCTGGCACTTCGCAGCCGCTTCGCGGTCCATGAGATTTTGTTGAATTGTAGGGGGTGGAGCGCCTTGTTGCTCACACTGCATCCCCAGGCAGGCCTCTTCCAGGCCACTGCCTCTGCTTAAAGGTCTAGTCCTTGTAATTTCCACCTGAAGCAAACGTTGCAGGCCTCACGTTGCTAAATTCAATGCAGTCTGGCTGTTAAGTATTGAAACGCACAAACAGTGTCTCCAGTCAAACGCAGACTGACACTTGCCGACACTTCACGGTCCCATGCGTTTTTTTTTAATTGCAGGGGGTGGAGCACCTTGTTGCTCACACTGCATCTCCAGGCACGCCTCTGCCAGGCCAATGCCTCTGATTAAAGGTGTAGTCCTTGTAATTTCCACCGCTGAAGCAAACGTGGCAGGACTCACATTGCTAAATTCAATGCAGTCTGGCTATTAAGTATTGAACCGCACCAACATTGCCTCCAGTCAAACGCAGACTGACACTTGCCGGCACTTCGACCACAATACTACATCGCTCTTTAAGGTATAGTTACTGAGGCCTTTGAGTCCTGGTGCTCCAGAATTTGAGGAATTCCTGATAAATTGTTCAACAGTCTCAATTTCTATAGGTAAATGCCATTCTAGAGACGCCAGAATCAGGTAAAAAATGTGTATGGGTTTTTTGTAAAGTGGCTTGACATGAGTTTCCCAGACTCCTTCCAATACTGGATTGCGTTGGAGGTCATTCTGGCTAATAATCAGATCCCCAATTAGACACCAGCAATGGTGTGACTTATTTGTAATAACAGCGTGCAGAATACATTCAGCTTCTATTTGTAATTTCAGATGGCGATAGGTCTTAATCCAGTTCTTATATTTTTGCTTGGACTACCTAATAATTTTCTTCACATTTTCACCGAAAGGTCTAATTCTTCTTAGGAGCCTCAGCCTGGATCTCAAAGCTTTCTTTTTCCCTGGATTACGGAATCAAAGCATGGCCTCCTCGTTCCAATGATAAGCCTTTGTCCACTCCACTATACAAAAAAGATTTAACAGGGTAATTAGCTCAAACCTAGCATTTAATGTAGTTTCCACAAACAGTTTTCCAATACCTCTATTGAGACCAACATTGTTTTGCACACTTTTCGTGAGATGTAACCTAGTAATTTGTACAATTAAATCAGTATGTTACGATGTAATGATTTTCGAGGCCTCGCGATTAAAGGTAGCTGTTAACATATTATGGTTGGTACCCTCAGTCGTCAAGATTGTTAATGACTGCAATCAAGCATTCCCACTAAGTCAGTGCCTTGTCTGGGATTGCTCAAGGGAAGCCCTTATTTATATATTTTTATGACAAGTTATAATCTGGATGATGAACCCTTGTATAACGCCCCTCTCTTACAATCCCCCTGATCCCACTGAGCCAAGAAGTAGGTTTGTTTTGCAAATTAAAAAGGTTTATTTGAAAAATTAAACAATATATATATATATATCACACTTTTATAAATAAATTGATAATTGATAGCACACTTGTGAATATGAGCAGTAATCAGCAATAGGTAATCCTACAGTAGCACAGTTCTTGGTTACTTATGAATAAGAACAGAGGACTAAGGTAGCAGAGAATGCTTTATATGGTTCAAGGAAATGCAAGGTGGGACAGAATGCAACACAGAAATAATTTGATATGATTTCAACAAGAGATAATGTGATCACATTTTCTTTTGACAATTCACTCCCCCCCTTTATGCAATATAAGGAAATGGAAGGAGAGCACACAGTCTTCAAGAATACCAACAAAAATGCAATACAAAGTTCCAATTCCCTACAGCAAGCTGAGAGCACCAGGTTCTGGATTCGTTGGAAAGCCTAGAATCTTAGCTTTAAAATGAAAGTTAAATCTCGCTTCTAGCACAAACAGTTCCAGAGATACGGACGATTTTATGAAGGTGGTTTTTCAGAAATCAAATAAGGATTCAAAATGGCAAATGACACTTTTACAGGTTTAAAATCGGAGAAGGGACACACGATTCTATGATGCAGTTTTGGACAGGTTTGAATCAGATTATTTTAAGCTAAGAGATGGGTTCTGCACAGTTCTAGCTGGGTACTCACACTATAAATTTGAAAGGAATGGCCTTGTCACGGATCTGGTCAACAAGTTTAGCTGCGGTTCTCTCTGCTCGGCGGGTCAATCAGGCACCGGTTCTGCTCACAGCGGTCTGGGTCTGGGTCTCTGGTTCTGTTCTGGATACACAGGATTCTTAGCAAGCAGCAAACCACACAGCCCGGCGGTTGAATAATTTGTAATTGATTTTCAGGCCTGCTGAGAATACTTTTGCTTGCAGTAGGCCTTCTTGGTTCAAAGTTCTGTAGTCTATCTGGAGTCAGTCTGGATCTCTGGAGTTCTGGAGTCTGGATGTGAAGTCGTCCGTCAAAATGCTCCGCAGAAATGGAAAATGAATGTCCCTGTCTGGCTTCCAGTGGCTCTTTTTATGTCTTTAGAAAATGGGAGTGGATGATAACTTTCTATGCCCAACCCACTCACGATTTGATAGGTCAAGGATTTCTCTTTGACCTGATTTGAGAAGGGAGCAGTGAGTCAGAGTGAGTCAGAGTCTTACAGTCTATTGAAGAAACGCCCCTTTGCTTTTACCTTAGAAAATCATTTTCATAACTAAACATATTTCCCAAATACACAAGTGGTTGACATTACATGTACATATCATATATTACTTCGGGTAGGTCTCTGTTCCAACTCTGATGTTTCTAAGAGCCAGGGTTCAAAAATGGCAACTTATTTTCGTTTTTAGTTGGTTTACCAATATTGGATTTTTACCAAAAATTAAGCAGATGTACACCGCCTTTCTACACATATTCCAGTAAATTTTTATTTTTCTATTGTGAACCCTGTGTCTGCAATCTCCATAATTCATGAGGTTTTGCCTCAGAACATGGTACAGAGTCCTAACACCTCTTAAAATGTGCACAGAAAAATCACAAGAATAATGATATTAATTATATAATTTTGACAAGTCCGTACTATGAATTATCCATCTTTTTAAAATTATGCTCTGGCCCAGAGGGGTCTGGTTTCCCAAAGCACATGGTGGAATTTCTGGTTTGTCCACTTCCTCCAACTCAAGTTGCTCACAGAGGCACTTGAAATAAGAAATACATGGAAAAACCCATGAACAAGGAAATTGGGTGCCAACCACAATGACACTTTATGTATGGCTTTATGTAAATGTATGTAACCATGGTTGTATTTTTCCTGTGTATACACTTTGTTGTTCGTGTAATGCTGAATTTATGTCTGCTCTTGGTGTCCTGTTAGATATGTTTTGAGAACATGTGTAATATATATGTGAAAAAGATGTTTATGCATCTTAATTTAATAAAATGACAATTTAGTTTTGGGTATTTTGAGGTGTGGGTCGTATTTAATTTCATTACATCCTCTGTACTGTGGGCCCTGATCACGTATTCATTGTTAAGAAAGCTTTTGGACCCCCTTGAATTCCACATCAACAACTTCAGAGCTTTGGCAGCACCTTTAGGGTTCATTACCAGCCAATTCTGGAGGCAACCAAGACCAATCATTCAACAGATCAGGTGATGGACTGGTAGGTGATTGTAATATTTGAATAGAGCAATTGCCAGACATCCTCCTCGCGCACGGAATCCTTAGCCCCTCCCCTTGCCAATGGAAAGCTCTTGGATTTTCTATAGACTATCAGCAACTTATTGTCAATATAATTATTGAAACTTAGTATTAAGTCATAGCCCATTAAGGTTCGATCCTCAGCGACAAAGTAAACTTGTTTGATGCCTTTGGATGTCAACAAGCGCAAGCAGGGTATTTCTTGAAACAATCTCAATACATTTGCGTGATTTAAGATCTCTTTCTGTCCGAACGACGAACTCCAATAGTAGCTTGTGTAGTTATTCTGAGGCTTTAAGACATCATCCAGTACTCTTTCCTTATGAAAGTCCACTTGCGAATCCACTATGGAAACACGCTTTGTCGGGCCATTATTCAACCATTGAGAGTCCCTTAGAAAACAACTGCCACCGGCACTATTAGCAACAGGATAGAGTTCCTTCATCTGCTAACCAGATTTATGGCCCTCAGACACACTGGGTACTAAATGAACTACTCTTATTGTCCATTGAAACAGCAGCTCCCAGGATGGCAAATGCGTACTAGTTGACTTGTCGTCAGTTGTTTGTGTAATAGCATCCACCCTCACTCAAGTCACAGACAATTTGCCATTATCACTCAGTGTTTCCCCCCTTAAATCTGCAGTGGCCAGTACTTGTTTCCCCTCTCCAAGGTTTTCTGCTTAGTCGCTTCTTCATGCAGATTTAAAGATGATGATTTGGGGCTGAGGGTAAATTACTCCTGAGCAGGTGGAACTTTTGTCATTGCTTGTGTGCCCTTATTAGCGCTATAGCAACCAGCCCCTTAATTGGCCCTTGCCTTAGTTGCTGGTCTGTAAGGTGTATATTTCTAAGAGTTTTTCACATATTTTGGTTCTTAGATTTACACTTTCTGCCATTTTTCAATTTTTCCCTTGCCTTCTTCGGTGGAGGAACAACTTATACAACGGAAGGTACTGGTTCTTTAACTGACTGCTCCATAGCATGATCTCTATTAAGGGGGAGGAATTAAGCAGCTGTTTATCTTTTCCTCCTCAACTGCAAGTATACCTGTAGCCCTTAAGAGTTCCAGGCTTAATCTAATTTTACTTAGCTGATGTGTATGAGTGGATAGCTCTGTTTTGATGTTGTCATATAACAACACAAAAGAACTTAAAACTAAGTTCAAGGCTGAAATGACAGGGAATGTTAAGTTCACAGTGTTATCCATATCTCGCAGTGTGTGATGGAGGTTTGGGTGTGCGAGGATTGTTTTCCCGAAGACATTGCGTTTGCTTCCTGAGAGGTTTGGAATTCTGTCATAAAGGATACAAGTTCATCCAAATTCCTCACACTAACTTCGGAGTCACCCAAAGGCCCTGATATGAAATAGTCCATCTCCAGGACGCATCATGACAGGCAATCTCCTCCAGCAGGCTACCATCAGCAATGAAATTGCTCTCTTCCTGAGCTTGCGGCCTACTCCTTGCCTCCATCCGAAACATCTGTGCTGCAACCAGCAGTTAGAAAAAACGGAATTGATCTTTTTGGCACTCTGAGTGATTTGTGAGAACCTATGGTAATTACACTACTAGGACCAATACAAGTCACCTCTGAGAAAACGGACCAAGCGGCCCATAACATAAGCTCCACTAACAGAAGCAGACATGCACGTTACAATGTTACTGGAGATATCAGAAGGTATCGTGTTCACATCCGAATTCACATTTAGACACGCTGCTTCCATATGCTTGGCACCAGGACTCCCTTCATCAATGTCC
The DNA here is from genome assembly GCF_040938575.1 of Ambystoma mexicanum. Classification (NCBI taxonomy): domain Eukaryota; kingdom Metazoa; phylum Chordata; class Amphibia; order Caudata; family Ambystomatidae; genus Ambystoma; species Ambystoma mexicanum. Next base: position 127,591,483 of record NC_090936.1, on the reverse strand, counting down.
TGCCCTGATCCTTCCACAAGAAAAACCTCATTATTTAAACATAGCGCCAGACTTTACCAAAATTGTGTTTCCCTCCCTATAATTTTGCAAAGAATTTGCAAATATGTACTCACATTGATTTTGTTGCAGTCTGTTCTACACAGCACTCTTGGAACATGTTGGTAGAGGAACATGCCTCTATATCGCTGTCCGCAAGCTACCAACTGCCAACTTCCCTTTGGGTCACTTCATGCCAACAGTAACTACTATTTAATTGAGTGTCCCGAATTGTTTGTCTCAAATTAGGACTTTTCTCAGGTGAACACACTTAAAGGGTCCACGTCTAAATACAAAGGACCCCGCAGTCGCTGCACAACATAATGTCTACCAAATATCAGAAGTCTTAGAAGGGACCTTGTCTGTCAAAGAGCACTGGTATATGATTAATCCAAGTAGTCCCCTTTACCTCTCTGCCCTGAAGGGCATCTAAGGTCTTAGCCCCCCGCCACCCTGCTCACTCGATTAGGGGCGATTCATCCTCTACTCCTTAAACAGTAAAGTCAATTCCCTTTGCGTATCCGTGTATAGCCTCAATCACCCTCAACTGATATGGCTCCAAAAGGACCTCAACTCACGTGACTACAAACCACGAGTACTTGTGAATCCCTCTCCAGCTCAACTCCCCTGGTCCCCTAGTTCCATGACTCCAGGGCACCAAGCACCGGGCTCCAGGCCTCAGAGGATGCCAAAATGCTGAGCTGTCTGCAAGGAGTGCACAGAGCGGGACTGGCCAACTCTAGAGAAAAGAACCTCTCAACGGCTTCCTGTTTCATAATAGATCATCAATCTGCACTGACACAAAGAACATTATGTGAACATGCAACATTGCCTATATCTGATACATTGTGAGGAATCTATCATATTTGTGCTGAAAGCATACTTTCTGCTTCAATTTGGCATAGTAGAAGTCACAGTGGATATCGCATGTGATGAAACATTCCATCCATTTTTAGAAAGCAATCAATCTGTACCCCTTTAGAGAGAGTCAATGTATGAAAACCATCTGATATTAAGATTTAACATTTTCTTATCTGCAATCTTGTAACTTACAAACCTATGTCTCTTTCCTGTTTATTTGAAGTTTGTTTGCTTTAAGAAGTTACAAAAGCACATTATACATCACAAAACCATAGTCCTTTCCTGTTTCCTGTTTGGATTCATTTAGAAATTCCAAGTTATAAAAATAAATCCATTTCATGTCCTGTGTTTAAGCCACTTTAGACAATTCTAAGTTGACAAATAACTCATGCTTCTAGTCTTCTCGGTCTTCTCAGTTGTTCCTCTCTGTTGACAAATCTACAGACATGTTCCACTCCTATTTTTAAAAATGTTTTAATTGAATTGTTGATTTATAAAGCACTTAATACCAGCCAGTGGTTTCTAAGCACAGGATCAGGATTGGAACCAGTGTTGCATTGCATTCTCTTGCTTCTAACACAAACTCTGCCCCTGAGCTATTCTTTCTCGAGTATTAATTAAATCTCCTCTTTCTCGACCGTTTGGTGTTTGGCTTGCCAATACACTGCCTGGGGTAGTTTTGAATCCTGTCCCCTTATCATACTTAAGTGCTCCCTAATACAGCTCCTCAATTCCCTATTGTCCTGCCCACATACATGTATCTACATGTACATTAGATAACATAGACAACATATTTAGTTCTGCCATTCAAATGTTCAACAATCTTCAGCTCAAAATTATGCATAACATATTTACACATTGTGCATGTATCACATCTGTAGATGCCTCTTACATATTCACCACTAAATAATTTTGCCTGTACAGTGACCTTCTTGCTTGGCAGGAAACTAGGACTTAGCCTAGAGCTTAAGTATATACTTTGTATGGTATTCATGTGATACAGTGTTCCAGTGTATCAACCATTGTCAAAATGCATCGATGCTTTTTCATGATGTTATATAAAATGTTGCAGAATTTGGTAAGAAATAAAGGGATTTCCTATTGGTGAATTTCACAGAAGGGATAATCCTACAGTTCAATAATCATAATGTAATTGATCTGTCAAAGCTAAAAAATATTGCTGCTCATGTCCTAGATGCCATGACCTGACCCCAGCATGTTTTAAAAATGTTTTAGCCACTAGTCTGATCTATATTACCTAGGTAGGGGAAAACTCAGTCATGTGGAATGGAAACCATCAAGAGACAAATAACAACATTGGTAGTGGAACCAAATCCTAGTTCATTGTCACTCGGGTTTGTCACATAACTTTTACACTAACTCTGAGCACTAGAAGAACTAAGGTACAATGTTTGGTAAATGTAGGAAGGAAATATTAAAAAAAGGCAATCACAAAAATAAACTTCTATGCTGATATGTAAAAGTAAACACGGTAAGAGCCCTCATCGCCATACCTATGCCCACAGAAATGCTTACTCAGTGCAGATGGGTACATCGCAATCCTGGAGCTAGGGGAAGTGGATATTTCTTACTATGTTATCTTTTGGCTGAAATATTTGAATTCTAAGTTGAGGTTCGTGTTGCTCATGTTCTTATGCTTGACAGGATTTAATCCTTAGCTACACCAGTCACATTATTAGCACATGTTTTATAAATATTCTCAGTACTCTTATTTTGTGAGCTACGTTATGCTTAAATACACAACCGGGGTGCCGAATTCCTGAAGGATAAAGTACGTCTACATCAGCCAACTAGAACGCTCAGATCAAGCAACGACATCCGCCTGGAACCAAAACCCTACAACAAAGGAAAACTTGGAGGATCCTCTTTCTCTCAACAGGCACCGAAAACATGGAATGACTTACCAAAGGATATACGGAACACAAGAAACCACCTACTATTCAGGAAACTGCTCGAATCTTGGCTCTTCAATGTGTAACCAGAAGACCACCCACAAGAACCCACAAGAACACACACACCGCTAAAACAACGATAAATGTAGAAACCGATCCCAGCTCCCAATAAGTAATCGAATACAAGCAAAGTCTAAGGAACACACTCCACGACATATCATATGACACAATGAGAGACGACCCACAAGAGGAGGACCGTGAAGACTGACCACACACTTGGTTACAAACACACCCGTTCAGAGTTGTGTAAATTGACAAGTGACACGATTGAAGCTGTGAATGTTGACAGGTGCCGGATTTGGATGTGGTTGTGGATGTTGGCCCGTGCCGCATCTCAATTGGATGGTGTATGTTTGGCAGGTGCGCGCTTGGCTGGAGTTGTGGGAGTTGGCAAGTGACACCCTTGTAGTTGTGAGTGGTGGCATGTGCAGCATTGGATGGAGTGGTGACTGTGATCGGATGCCACACTGGGATGGAGTTGTGGTTGCTGGACTGCACCGCATACCTACCTGGAGCCTGAACCTTTCTCCCACTGTGCAAGACTCTTGTATGCAGGGATAGCCTCCGTCTTTGCATGCTCTATGGTGAGATGTGGTTTATTGTGAAGTCCAGACTTGTCACGACTTTGCAGTGCACTCGAATCTAGGCATGGTATACACACCTGTCAATTATATAATGAAACAGAGCTTACTGTGGGACTAGGGCCTCTCCCCTCCATGAAGGATTCCCGTAATCGGGGCATTTAGGCATACTGTGAAGATTAGTTGCAAATTATATAACGAAAAAGCTCAAACCTTCTGCATACTTAACTCCCTCAAGAGCTCACACAACCACCTCTTGCACCACAAACCACATGCACTTCACCACACTGCAACAACACATAAGTCGCACCAACAGCACACGAGGACTGACATCGATCCGATAACCGCACCAAAGCTCAGCACACGGTATATACGGAGCTGAAGCTGCCAACAGAACACCACCCCTATCACTATCCTTCTCCCTCTTCACCTTGCTAACCCATCCTCCCTACTCGTTTGCAGATCCGCCAGAGCACCCGGATAACAACTCCGTTGGTGACAGTGCACGGTACAAATACATTTAACACTTAACATTTAACATTTTAAAACTCAAGCCTTCCGAATACTTCAACTTTAGAAAAATACTCAATACTCATACTCAATTCTCTAGGACTTCTTATTGGTCTTGTCTGTTCTTACTTAAAGAAATACTTTTTCTTGAGACCAGCCATCGGTAGGTTTGCACCTTATATTTTCCTGAATATTTCATATTTCATTTGCCTTGCCATTTCTTTTCCATTATTCTTTGCACTGCACTGGTTTAGTCATTTATTGTCCAGCATAATCTTTTATGAAAAACAAAGTCCCATAGAAGTATTTTAAAAACACAATGTTAAAAAAGGTAAAATTATAGACAAGTATACATAAGTGTTAAATCACAAATCGTAACAACTACTTTAAATGCTTTGCTTTTAAAATGAAGAAAAGGGGAATACTCCTGAAGAGTAGTGTCCTTAAAACAAAGAGCAATAGGGTTATCTCACTTTCCCCATTCAGAAAATAAACCATGACATGTGCTGAAGGGGGAACAGTCAGAGCACAGCGAGATGGTCATGTACTGTCATTCTTGACCTGATCCTCCAAGCATATGGAAAATACCACTCAAGAGCCTGTGCTTTTCCCCAATAGCAGAGCTCCCCATAAAGATGTAATTCCAGATAGATTTATTCTGGGGAGATTTCAAGCAATGCCTTAGTGGCAGCATGTAAATGACAAGACCAGAAAAGTAAAAGTGGGTATTGACCTTTTGCTCCCACAGCTACAGAGGGTGTCCAATTGAAAAGGCTTCCCCCACACCACTCCTAGGGACCTCAGGGGGAACATATCCATCTGGATCTTCAGGGACAGGGAATGCAGCTCAAGTTTGCATCTTTGCTCTCCATAGGGCGCCATTGCCCAATCACTATTGTTCTCAAAATAGAGGTTGAAAATAGGATTAGTGACTGCTGAGGACAGGAAGTCCTCCATTACAGCACCCCCAATAACGATTACTGGCTGCAGAAATATTGGCCACAATTAGCTGCTCTGGACCATTCCAAGCATAGTCCAAAGTCAGCCTTAATAGGCAAGTGATAATATGGGTGACCCATGCACGATTCTTTATATCATCCAAATGTATTAACTGGTTGAGGTGTTCATGACACACTGATCCTTCTGACAAGAATTAAATATGTATACAAAGAAGGACCGGCCTGAGGGCAAGATGGGTGCCAATAGATGTATTTCCTGTCTCAACCTGTAATTTAACAGTGGACCCCCCTTAGGTTGATTCAATGAGGATTTGATAAATACATGTTCTGCTACACCCAATCAACTTAACCTGGGATGCCTCCAGAATGGCCTACCATTAAGGGTTTTCACAACTGACATACACTGGTAGGCCGTTCAGGGGGACTTTTGAGAAACGGCCATGAACCTCACATGTATGAATGGCCCCAAAGTTCTGCTTCACAAGAGCTTTACTCTTCCCTACTTTGAGGGACCAGTAGCAAATAGCCAGTTTGCACTATATTCACCTAAATACCACAATTGTTTTTGTAATGGACACACATTTGCCAAACCTTGATTATTGGATGTAGTCTGTATTTAAACATACTTCATTACATAATGGCCATTGCAACTCTCAGGGTATTTCTATACTTGTGCAGTATTTATTGTTATGCAAAACAGCCACTCCTTTTTCGCAAAGGGAGTCCTGGAGTCAGAGGTAATTCAGAGTAATTTCTAGGGTGCAGAACATAACCAAAATGACCTCTCCCGCTTAGTACTGAGTATCTTTTGCTCATAATGTATTTTGTCTATATGTTGGAAGCCGGAAGTTGCGACATACACAATGCCCATAATGGTACCTATCCCACGAGGAATTCTCGAAACAAGGTATCCATTGAGAAAGCCCTATATGATGTACCTGCAGAGAAATGACAGTCTCTTAAAGGAGGTCCCTGAAGAAGTGTGAAGTGACAAAGTCAAGAGAAAGGTGACATCGCTTGAAGCAGAGGTGACGCACCAAGAAGAAATGCCAAGGAAGAAAGTATATAAACCTTGTGGAATCTGATGATGAAGTAAAGAATTGAGTAATATTTCATGAGAGCAATGAAGATTGTACGTGCGAAGAAGCACTGCAGAAAATGCAAGCCGTTTTATAACTGTACAGGTGCTGAAACGCAAGTAGAATAAGTAACTATGAAGGCTGGTTATACATAGTGAATAGACTGCAGGCGGTGCCGCCAGTATATATATGTATAGAATCTTGATGTTCACATCGTATTTTAGCAAACGAGGACCTCAGTTGTAAAAGAGCTGGAAGAGTGGCGCAGTAGAGAAAGACAGCTGACTAAGATTGAAGATTCAAAAAGGTTGTCTGGCCCAGTGTCAAGGGTTGAGGCAGCCAATAAACTGGTTATCTATTCGAGAAGATACAATGAACATGAGAAGCGAGGCAAGCTCCTGTTGAGGTGCCATGGAAAAATACTATGAGTGCCAAGTTTTATTCATTCAATAGTATTAAATACGCAAAAGTAGCTAAAACATGGTCTCCTGTCAAATGGTGTAGATGAAAATTGACTTTAGGAAAGCTACATCGAGAATGAAGATAAGAACATGCTCACACTCCCTTCCATTCTCAGGCACAGTGATACTTTGAAGGCCAAGTTCAAAGACAATGTGAATGGCAGACAGCAGGAGTGATGATGGATGATGGGCTAATTAGGGTGCGAAGGCATGGTCAAGTCCGCCCACAAGCACCTGGAGTACAAGCTTGCGTGCTGTTAGCGAGTAGAATATTCCAGAAGGGTACATGCATACTCACCAATTGTAGAGGGCAACGTAGCAAAGAGCCCTATAGTTTGAAAGCCAATGGAACTTTGTGTATTTTATAACACTGAAGATGGCTTGCACTAGGGCTTGCACTAGGACTGACTCTAGAGACCCAATCGCAATCCTATTCCCCATAGAAAGTATAATTAGATGTTCCCCATAGACCAACCACAATCCAACTTAGGTTTTCTTACTTTGCCACGTAGCATGACATCAATGATGACGAGTGTTTACTATAAATGTGTGTTTTTACATGTAAAACATAGAGAGACTTTAGCGAACGTCTGTTGATGTCTGTTGTACTCCCTGTGTTAGACATTGCAAAAAACAGCTAAGGTTTGCCAACTTTCTGAGTCGGTATTATTATTGATGTAAGAGTAAATTCTGCATCCCCATCCATCCAATAAATTGTTACCTCGCTTAAAGGGCCTACGGGTTCAGTACTTTTATGGTTGACTAACCGAAATAAAGTTGATGATGATGATTATGGGAATTATAGACTATGAACTGCAGTTAATGGAATATAGTATTTTTCCCTGGACCTCAGGGGAAGCCAGCCCCTGTTATGCTCATAATTCTCAAGGAGTTTGAAGGGTGTGTTTTTAGGTAGGCCTGGTGAAGAAGGCAGTAGATACCCAATAGAATGTTTATTCATCTTGATATGTATACCAAGCTTTGATGCCCTCAGGGATTAAGGTCCACCATAGGAAAATGTCAAAACATACACAAACCATTTAAGGTCATTTTCAAAAACAAACATTGACAACATTGACAAAGGTAATTGTTTTGAGTGGTGTAAGGTGAAAACATGTTCTGACAAACTTAGGCAGATGGAGGATATGTCAAGGGGAAAACAGACTGAGTGGAGAGACAGTACAAGAGGGGTGGGTGAAGGAATACTTATGTGAGGATGTATGAATGGAAGAGCAAGAGTGGATATGGGAATGAATAATTATAGGGATAAAGGAAGAATGAGTATGGCAATGGAAGAATATGATGAAGATGAAGGACTGTGACAAAGGAGGACAATGAAAACTGAGAAGGACTGTGATGAAGGAGGGTCACATTTCCAATGGAAAGGCCTGTAAAGGAGGAAAATGGCTGTGATGAGGGAGTAGGACTATGTTGAAGGACGACTGAGACTGAAGAGAAGAACTGTGCGGCTGAAGAAGAATAACTGTTCGGACGAAGTAGGAAGACTGTGATGATGGAGAAGGTAAGTGACAATTGGAAATAAGGACCGTGAGGAAGGAGTACGACTGTGATGAAGAAGAGGCAGTGTCCCAAAGAGAAGGCCTGTAAAGAAGGATAATGATTGTGATGAAGAAGAAGGAATGTGACAAGGAGGATGTTTGTGGCAAATAACTCTGGTGATTACGTTGAAGGTCCTTGGTGATGAACCGTGATGAAGGAGAAAGACTGTGTTGAAGAACTACTATTATGAAGGGCCATGAAGAAAGACTGTGACAAAGGAGAAGGACTGAAAAAAAGGAGGACTGTGACAAAAGAGAAGGCTTGTGGTGAAGAGCTTGTTAAGGGAATGTCCTGAAAAAGGTGTCAAAGCAGGACTGTGATGAAAGAGAAGGAATGTGAGAAAAGAGGACTGCAAAGAATGATTATGATTAAGAAGGATTACGAAGGAGGAGGTCTGGGATGATGGACTGTGATGAAGAAGACATATTCTGATGAAGGAATGTGAGAAAGAAGGACTGTGATGAAGGGGAACTGTGAAGAGGAAGACTGTGATGAAGTGGAAAGAGGACTGTAATTAAAGACAATGATGATGAACTTTGATGAAGGAGGTAGACTGCATTGGAAGTGAAGGGCTATGATGAAAGTGGACTGTGTGGAAGTGTAGGACTCTAGCTAACATAAAGGTTTGCAGAGAACGGCTATGATGAAGAAGGGCTGTGATGAAGAAGGGCTGTGTTAAAGGAATATGTAGAAGAAGGACTGCCACAAAGTAGAAGAATTGTGATGAAGGAATGTAACATAGAAGGACTGAGCCAATGAAGGATTATGATGAAGAAACAATGAAAGATTGTGAATATGAAGAAGAACTGCCATTAAGTAGAAGGTCTGACATGAAATGGAAGGACTATTCTGAAGAAGGACTCTGATATAGAAGGACTGGTCAATAACTATGATGAAGGAGGATGTCTGTTATAAAAGACTATGATGAAGAAGGACAGTGAAAAGAGACGTTGGCAAAGTAGGACTGTGGTAAAGCTGTACTGTACTGAAGGATTTTCATGATGGAGGCAGACTTTGGCAAAGCAGGAGGATTGTGGCGAAGGACTATGGTGAAGGAAAATGACTGTCACGAGACTGAGGAGGCCTGTGGCGAAAAAGCAGAACAACAGTGATGAAGGACTTTGATGAAGTAGAAGAACTGTGATAAAGGAAGGCTGTGAAGAAAGACGGACTGGGATGAAGGACTGTGACAAAAGACTGTGATGAAAGTGAAGGACTGTCACACCAACATTTCAGGCAGGTCTTTTTTTGATTTGTACTATTTTCGTGCATCGATACGTGAAACTTTGTGCAGGTCTTTTTCAATCCGTGGTAGTTTCGTGCAGCGGCAAGAGAAACTTTGTGCAGGTTTTGTTGATCAATTGTAGTTTTGTGCATCAACACGAGAAACTTTGTGCAGGTCTTTTTTTGATCCATACTAGTTTCATGGATCGACATGAGAAAATTCGAGCAGGTATTTTTTCGATCGTGGTAGTTTCGTGCAGTGGCAAGAGAAACTTTGTGTGGGTCTTTTTAGATCTATGGTAGTTTTTTGCAGCGGCACAAGAAACTTCTCATGGTTTTCCCTGATCCATGTCAAATTCACGCAGAGACACGACAAACATCCCACAGGATTTTTTTTAATCTGTACTAGTTTCGAGTGTGCCACAAGAAACTTTGCACCGTTTTTTCAAACCGTGCTAGGTTCACACAGCTGCAAGGGAAACTTCCTGCAGCTTTTTGTTCGATTTACGGTAGGTTCGTGCAATGGCACGAGAAACTTTGTGCCGCTCGTTTCCAATTTGTAGTAGGTTCGTGCAGCTGCACGAGAGACTGCACAGCTTTTTGTTCGATTAGTGGTAGGTTCGCTAGGCGTCAAGAGAAACTTTGCGCGGTTTGTCAGCGTCATGAGAAACCTATTGCGGCTTGTTTAGATATGCAGGGGTGGCGGAACAGCGGGTTGGGGCAAAACAGATCGACATCATACCGATTTCACTTTGGCAGCTCTCTTGAACAGAAGTTAACAATTTCGCCCAGCCCTATTCAAGAGGTTTTGGAATAAAGGAACTGAACACAAAGAGATACATTCTATGGCTTTTAAAGAGTTTGGAGAGATAGTGCCAGCACACTTTAAAAAAAAGAGAACTGGAGTGACGTACATGTGCTCAAACTCAACTAACATGGGTCATGGCCAATTCTGGCTTTTACAGGGCAGTGAGTCTGTCTGTAGCAGTGGATAAATATATGGAATCGCTTCTCATTAGACATCATTAAAGCTCAGAAATAGATGGGGCCTCATTACGAGGCTTGCGCTGACGGAATGAAGGGGGCTGGTACGGGACCGGCCTCCTTCATTCCGTCAGTTCCGGTTACAAGCTTCCCATCGCGGGTCCCGGATCGGACGCCTGGTAAAACCAGGCGGCCTTTCCGGGTCCCGCGAGGGGAAGAGGGAGGTAATAACAGGACACTTATAATGTGCCCGTTGTTACCTCCATCCCCATTCCCATTGAGCCCTATGGGGACTCAAATGGGAATGGGGAATGGTTCCTGCAAGGAGGATTTACCGGGTCTTCCTATGTCGGAATGACCCGGTAAGTCCCCATTGCAGGAACCCGGAAAGGGAGCCCGGTTTGGAGGCAGCCATGGAGCTGATAGCTCCATGGCTGCCTCCAAACTCGTAATGAGGCCCATAGGTTCAACTTCGTGAGAGCAAACCCCTAACTGATGCTATTGGCCGGTCCCCCAAGCTATACCGCGAATGTGCACCCCTTTGTAAATCGTGTTGTATCATTGTGCAATGCCCCTGTGCTCCCTAGCTCGGTTTGCACTCTTCACAAAATCCAAATCAATCTCTCTCTCTGTCTCCCTCACTCTTTATATCTGGAAGCACTCTCTATTGCAGCATGCTTTCGGTAGACTTAATACGCCAATGAAATTGATAAGCGCATCGAGCAGTGTTGACCATATCTCAAAATATGCCCTGGCCATTGTCGGCAGTATTTAACATGCGGGGGCTACTTTTTTAGAATTTCTTTTCGCATTGCTCCTATACATCTGACATGCTCTACTGTAATATTTACTTGGTATGTATTCCTGTCTGCTGAAACCAATATCAAATACTGCACACAGAGGCCGCAAATTTCAACGATTCTTCTCAGGTGGAGCTGTTTCAACAGAAATAACACCGTTTTTGTTTTGAGAATACAAAAAAAAAAGTATCCAAATGTTATGATCCCTTATCTCAGTGGGCAAGCCGGATTGCTGTAATTATTCTTCGAACCAAAATATAGTATTGAACATACTGGTCCGGTAACAACGGTGCCGGCACACTCCGAGGCTGCGGGCGTCTGTAAGCACCGGCACCGTTATTAATAGTGCCGGTGCTTCCGTCATCCCCATTGAGTCCTATGGGGATTGACATTTTTCCGCCGCCTGACTTCCAGGAACACCAGGGTCGTAATCCCCCGGTGTTTCCATGGAGCCAGACGCTGGAAAAAATCACAACTCTGCCGTAGTTGTAATGAGGCTGATTGGGCCTCATTACGAGAATGGAGGTAAAGAAAAAGGAAGGTGGAATGGTAATAGTGGCATCGTTAACGGGTCCGGGGCATTCCGACCTGACAACCCGCCAATACGGCACCACCTGTACAGTGCCCCCTCATACCGGCATGTGCGCGTTATCGCGCCCCATCGGGGAGTTAATACCGGCATGCCGGTAATAGGAGGACATCACAACCCACGCGGACATGCAAATACCGGCATCCCGAAGGCGGTAATCAGGGGCTGCATGATGCCGGCCAAACGGGCATTGCGGACCACCCGCAAACAGCAATCAGCAATCAAGCCAACTGCCACAGGTGCACACAATCACCACAGATGGACTCAATGGAGTCTGGCCCAGTATAAAAGGAGCACACCCACACACAACACCCCTTCCTACACCAAAATGCTACCACTAGCTGTTGCAATCACGGCGCTGGAGGACATGCCTATACTGGTAGAACTACAGCAACAACAGCAACTACAACAACAACAACAGCAGCAGCAACAACAGGCAGCACAGAGGAGACGCAGGAGGAGAAGGAGGGTGAGACAGGCCCAGCAATTACCACCAGTGCAGCCAGTAGTCCCTCGTAGGCAGCCGCCAATCCCTCGCATCAGAACCAGTCCATTCAATCTAACCCCTGAGCAGATCCACACCCTGTACCGGTTGGACCGGGACACCATCACCACCATAGTGGACATGATAGGCAACAACATTGCCAGCCTCATAGAAATACGCACTGCCATCCCCCGCTACTAAAGGTGGTGTCTGTGCTCCACTTCCTGGCCACAGGCACCTACCAGCACACAGTGGGCCAGCTGCATGGCATTTCACAATCACTATTTTCACGCATGCTGACCCAAGTGCTGGATGCCCACCTGAAGCACGCTAGCACACACGTATCCCTACCATGGACTGCCCAGGAGATAGCTGACACCAAAGTAGGCTTCCATGCACTGGCAGGCATGCCCAATTGTGTTGCTGCCCTGGACTGCACCCATGTCGAATTGGTTGTCCCCATGCCGTAGAGGCGGTGTACCGCAGAACTCCAAGCTACCCCGTCACATGGAGCGACATGCTGGACCACGTACCTGGCTGCTTGGTGAGTTGCGTGAGTGGGCCATGGCAGTGCATTGGGGTAGGGATGTGTTGCGATGCATACCCCACCTGGGTGGGAATGGGGAGGATGCATACCCCACCTGGGTGGGAATGGACGGTGAGTGGAGAATGCATGCAGAACTAATGACACCTGACCTGAACCCCCCAACCCCAACAGGACACATCATTGGCACACATCTGACCATTAATGCATATCAATGACCACATGCAAGACGCACAACCTGACCACCATGTTTATGACAAGCAATGCATGACTAAACAGGACTGCAACTGTGCCAATGTGGCTACTGTGTCCATGCACAGTGTAGTATACAAAGCATAAATGGGAGGCTAAACATTGTTATACAACCACAGAACACCCCCCTCAGCATGCATCATTTCACCCTGCATCATCTATTGAATGCCATCCAGACTACCGCACCTCATAGCAGTATAGTATGCATCTAGATGACATTTGTGCATACGTAGAGGGACATGTGCATGTCCACACCAAACAGCTGCGGCCATGATTGTGATTCCTGAAGGTGGCAGCTCAGAGTGACACACACCTATTTGTATTTGCTTGCAGGTGATGGAGGATATCCCTTGAGGCCCTGGCTACTTACCCCTGTGCGGAACCCGCAGAACAGCCATGAAGAGGAGTACAATCGGGTACACACCCGTACCTGTGTTGTGATTGAGCAGACCTTTGGCCTGTTGAAGGCGCGGTTCCGCTGCCGAAGCAGGTCTGGTGGAGCACTCCTTTATAGGCCTGAGAAGGTGGCAAAGATCACCATGGCCTGTGTTATGCTGCACAACATGTGCGTCCATAGAAATGTATCACTGCCACCTGACATTGACATGCATGCACCGGGTGAGGATGATGAGGGTGGAGACGGAGGTGAAGCAGCACCCCTGCCAGTACGTGATGCACAGGATGGCCATGCAGTACGCCAATCACTGATTCACGAATACTTCTGAACCACAGGGACTTTGACAGACATGTGTCAGTGACACACGGGGTCCATGTGGACATGCACACAGGGAATGTTGGGATTTGGGCACTGAACACCGTCATACAATAAATGGATACACACCAAATCACCAATGTCCAGCCATTATGTTTTTTCTCACAACGGGTGTATTGGATCAAACTGCAAAAATGTGACAACCCCCCCAAACCTCCCAATGAACTCCCAAACCCCCCAGTGAACTCCCAAACCCCTCCAGTTAACTCCAAACCCCCCCAATAAACTCCACCAAATGCTCCCATTCACCCCCAACCATGTGTCCCACTCCCATTGTCCACCCACACTACTTGTGGGACTTTTTGCTGTCCGGGGGCTGCATTAAGTGTGCCTTGCACTCCTTCTGGTAAGACGCACAGGGCTGGTGGGGACTGAGGAAGCAGGTGTGGTGGCTGATGAGGAGTGGTGGCAGGTTCCACGCCTGCTGCAAGGCGTGGCTGCTGCATGTGGAGCAGGATGGATGTTAGTACCTGTGTTATTGCCCCCAGACAGTCCCTCTTCAGCACTGCTGACACATTCACTGCGGCTGTGTTGGCTGTAATAGCGGCAGTGGTCCCCGCTATGGCAGTGGCTATTTCCCGCCTGGTGTCCTCGCCATCTGCTATGTATTGCCGCAGGAGCTCAATCATGGACTCATGTTGGGCCTCCATCCTCGCTAGACGTGACTCGAGGGTGTTGGTGGGAGCAGGAGTGGTGGGTGGTGCACTCACGGGGCCTGCTTTTTCAGTGCTGTCCTCCAGGAAGGGGCTCAGGTCCGAATCATGGAGGCAGGGATCAGCACTGCTGTAGGTGGGTGAGGGCTGAGTTTGGGGTCGGGGGGTGGACACGGGGCTTGGGGTGGGTGGACATGTCACTTCCGTGACTCCCTCCTGGTCCACATTCTCCTCCAAGTCATCTTAAGTGGTGGCCAGTGCTTGTAGGGACTCCCCTTCCACTGGTGTGGGCAGCTGGGACTCGACTGTGTCAGGCACACTGGCTTTGGGCTGCGTGGCTGCCCCAGAGGTGGTCGTGCCGGTAGCCCTTTTCTTTGGGCGGGACGTGCTGTCTTGGCTGGCATCTTCTCCATTGGTGCATGGGGGGTAGAAGAGATGCAGGGCATCAGTGATGGTGTTACATGCCAGAAGCATACTATGGTGTGGTTCATTATTAATTTAATCATGCATTCATGTCTTACAGGTGTGTCACACAGGGTAGTCTGAGGGGGCATTTTGGCATTTGCTGCATGGCAGGTGGCATGCCGTTGAATTGGGGTTTGTGTGATGTATTACATGGGCACGGTCCATGTGTGTTGGCTGTTTGTTGGTTATGGGATTGGCACTCAGCATGCATTTCTGTCTGTCAGGGTTTGGCCCACCATCTGGACTTGGATATGTTCATGTGGGTGTTGGGACATGCATTGCCTTGCCTAGACTCTCTTCCACCTCACTTGTGCTACGTCACGGTTTCCCCTACAGGGATCTGCAGGGTCATTCACCTCCTTCTGGTTATGACGCCGCCCCCGTCTCCATCTTCCCAAATCCCTCGATGGACTCTGGATTTATGAAGGCGCGTGCGGTCTCCTCCCAGGTGGTCATTTGGCAGGAGAGTGGGGACCCCCGCCTGTGGCCATGGCCTCCCTCCTGTTGCTTGCAATGATGTTACGCACCTTCAGGCAGAGGTCGTCCCACCTCTTCCTTCAATCCTTGACACTATGTGGGGTGGTTCCCACAGCGGACTCCTTGCGGGCTACCTCCTGCCAGATGTCCTTCTTCTGCTGCTGCACCTCACGCTTCAGGTTCTGGGATTTGATGACATCAGCGTGTGCAGCAAGAGTGTCCGCTAGCATATTTAATTCAGCATCAGAAAAGCGCTGTTTCTGCAGCCGGGGGGGGTGGTCTTCCGGGTTGCCTTAGACATTCTCGAAGTATTGCCACAGAGCTCTCCTGGAAATAACTGGTGGTTTGGAAGGATTGAAATGGATTGTGTTTTTTAAGATGGCCACCGGCCCATTTCCCGTTCCAACGCGATGACGTTATTTCCGGGTCCGGTATTACGAGCCCGGTATTAGCATGTTGGTATTACCTGGTCGGTATTTAGGGGTTCCTCCTAGGTGGTGGCGGTATCAGCGGGTCCCGTGATGGCGCTATTGGGGGATTGGAGGGCCTTTAGCGGCAAGCCGGTATGGCCATTACCGGCATGGGTGTTCGCGCGTGCTCGCGCACTCATAATCACCAGCTATTAGCGGCATCATACGAGCACGGACCCGCTTGTTCCTCCATGCCGGTAATGACCCTGTTTTTACCGTGCTACTCGTAATGAGGCCCATTGTCTTTAAAGAACAGTTGTGCATTGCGGCCAGAAGTGTTAGGTGTATACCATTGCAAGGAACAGAGCAGAGAAAATCAGATTATTGCTTCACAGCCATGTGCCGGGAAGGACTGTGCTGTTGATAAACACTTCTGGCAAATTCTATATCAGCTCTGACGAAAACAGAGTGTCGTCTTTTCAAGATTAGCCAGAATAGATTTTTATTGAGACAACAGTTGAAGGACATATTAATAGGACTTCTTTTTAAAACCGCCACTTAATAACTTTTATCTCCACTTCAGCGTGATGGCAGCCTCTTAGAGGATTATTTCAGGACGCGACTCTGATTGCAAGCAGATGATAGCGGCTCAGCCTCAGCTTTGAAATGCTGCCTGCGAAGAGGACCACACACCAGCGGTCTAATGCGCCAAGGGTATTTATCCTGGCAGGCGACAAGAAACCTCAACTTCTGTATTGTAAGTAGCCCTCTTCCTAGCTATTCAGTCTGTCAGCCAGTCAATACTGCTTATTTTAGGTAATACGTTCCCTGCCATGCAAAAGCATGTTTCTGCATGATTAATTTAATTGAAATGTACATGCAGTTTAGATTTACTCGAAGACTGGAAGGTGCCCCAGGTCAGGCGTGAATAGCTAATCCAGTCCTGGTTTCCTTCTCTCCTTTGTGGGACAAGTTGTTATATTTTCAACTTTAAAAATGCATCACGGCAGACCCAGACTTAAGGACTGTGTGCCCTGTTGCTTGTATGGCTATGAGTAATGTTTTTTTGCCTAATCACATTCGATGGGTGCACTGTGCATTTACATCCAACCTGCAAACTGCACAGTGCTGTGTCTGTAGAGTACTGTAGAAGTGCGTTACTTCCTCTGCCCTACTCCGAGGTGTCATCTATGGCAGTCAGTCATGGACATATTGATTGCTTTTCCTCAGTATTTGGTTTGCTCTGACGTATGTATACAAATGTGCCAGTAGTCTTCCTGGCCGGAATTCATCCATACAAATATCAGACAGGTTGCAAACTTACACTGCCACATGTTTAGCAAGAAAGAGTTGCATGCTTATAATGTGTCGTCCAGGGCATGTCTCATGAGGTCACAAAGCCCTGTGTTTAAAAAAGAAATGACCAGTGCGGGAGGGATGCCAATGTGCAGTATGTGAAACATACACCGGAAACTAAAGAAACATGAGTTGCAAAGATACATATATATCGACACAACCTGGGTTCATTGTTACCAGTGGCTGGGCAAAACCTGAAATATATTAATATTTGGAATTCCTAAATTGTATAAATACACTTCTTATAATATATAAGAAATTACAGTCTGGGAATTACATTTGACACTTTCTTTAAACTTTCCTTAATCCCGCTCATCAGCAGCTTTTCAAAACTCAAACTTTCTTCAAAACATGTTCTTTTAAAAACCAAACACTCAAGGGACTACAAATCCCCATAAGTCACTTGTTCTCTGTAGTCTCTCGTCCACAAAGTCCACCAATCATGACTTGGCTCCTCCTATGACCCATTTCCTGCCTGGGTCCTTTCCTCATTCTTTTGACAACGAATGAAGGCCCACTTTGGAAAACAGTTTAAGAATTCTTCTGGTCATTCCCTATTGGGGCAAGAAGAAAATTGTACCATTAGGGTAGCGATATGCCAATAGTTTCTCAATATATGACACTGCGTCACATTAACCGATATCGCCCACCAACATATCAATGGTGGGATAATGCTCGCCTCTGTGTCTTTAATAGAATCAAGACTCTCTGTGCTGTAAAACTGTGCATTCTTCATTCTATGTCAAGACCGGAGGCGAGCATTATGCTTGTTCAAAGCTACCTATGACTGTTGCGGCAATCTCTGACACAGGCTTAAAATAAAAAGTTTTAAATGTGGTATCAGAAGACCATATAACAATCAAAAAGGTGGGTCAGTGGAATGGGATGACACTGGTTAGATTAAGTATAAATCACATATTTATTTGAAAAAACTCATCACATGATTAATCATTTTACTTTCATAAAATTTCATAAAAAATGACATCAACTCATGCCTTCATACATATCCGCATTCAAAAATACATTCAAACATACCATCAATAAAACACCCTAGTGTAATAGTAACACCAAATTGTATTATTCAAATTTTTTTTTTGCTTTCTACAAGTTTTTAATTAGCATTTCCTATAATGACCCAGTCCATGGTATCAGGTGTCATTATATAACTGGTGTCCAATATCACCAGATATCCCTCATAGTGATCACGTCAAACACCCTAGTGTAATAGTAACACCAAATTGTATTATTCAAAAAAAATGTTTGCTTTCTACAAGTTTTTAATTAGCATTTCCTATAATGACCCAGTCCATGGTATCAGGAGTCATTATATAACTGGTGTCCAATATCACCAGATATCCCTCATAGAGATCACGTCGACACGTGTTTCGGTCAGAGACCTTCTTCAGGCCGTCGGGCTTAGAGCACGTGCTCCACCCAGTTCTCCACGTATATGGGCCATTAACAAATCTAAAAAATGTAAAAAACCAGAATGTGAACCCTATTTCTTTGAACAGGTGACAGGCAATGTCACAATATGCTTTCCATATAAGCACATGAAGCCCTACTCACCCCCACTTTACGGAAAGCATATTGTGACATTGCCTGTCACCTGTTCAAAGAAATAGGGTTCACATTCTGGTTTTTTACATTTTTTAGATTTGTTAATGGCCCATATAGGTGGAGAACTGGGCATAGCAAGTGCTCTAAGCCCGACGGCCTGAAGAAGGTCTCTGACCGAAACACGTGTCGACGTGATCTCTATGAGGGATATCTGGTGATATTGGACACCAGTTATATAATGACACCTGATACCATGGACTGGGTCATTATAGGAAATGCTAATTAAAAACTTGTAGAAAGCAAACATTTTTTTTGAATAATACAATTTGGTGTTACTATTACACTAGGGTGTTTTATTGATGGTATGTTTGAATGTATTTTTGAATGCGGATATGTATGAAGGCATGAGTTGAGGTAATTTTTTATGAAATTTTATGAAAGTAAAATGATTAATCATGTGATGAGTTTTTTCAAATAAATATGTGATTTATACTTAATCTAACCAGTGTCAACCCATTCCACTGACCCACCTTTTTGATTGTTATATGTTCTACCTGAAGGATCAGGGACTGTGAGTGCAGGTGCACCCCTTTATTTACCTCGTATTAGAAGACCAGTCAGCTGATTTCATAATATCTTGCAAAGACACACCTGCGGTAAACGCTCTAGATGCCATAGCGGCTCCAGCTGAATGCTCATCAAACACACTCAAATCAATGCCTGCCAATTGCATAATTTCCCTGACCCACCTAACTATATTTGCTGAATCCACTGCATGGAAAGGCATCTGTCGCGCTATTAGCAACTGGGTCACTCCTGCTGGCCTGACATTAGCTACAGCTTTCTCATAGTCTTTAATGCATTGTGCTATGCAGAGCTTAGAGTTATTGAGAAAATAAGGATAGAAATTACTTTGGAAGAAGTTTTTGTATGTTTGGCTATACTAAACGCTACCCCTTCCGGATACAATGGGCCTCATTACAAGTACTCCGGTCCGGAATTAACACTGCCGGTAAAACCATACCGGCACCGTTTCCATGTCCGCGCAATCATGACCCGCGGCCCCGGTAATAGCACCACCCTAAACCGCCACCGCGGAAATAGGGTTCCCGTTAAGTCCGTCTGCACGTAAACCCCTCCGTTACCGTCAACACGAAACACCGTGAGCATCACAACTAGCGCGGACACGGAAATACCGACAAAAAAATGGCGTAAATACCGTGATCACGGTGGCGGAACCGCCGCCACCGCGAACATGGCGTTATACACTGCCTGCTGAACTGAATCAGGGCACAGGTGCACCAAATCAGCCCAGCTGGACCTAGCAGGCCACTGGGAGCCTACAAAAGGGCCACACCCAGCCCAACACAACACAGAACCATGCAGGCAGCAGGTCTAGTAGCACTGGGACTGGGCCTACTCAACCAACAGGCAGCACTGCACATGGTGGCAGTAATGGCGCAGAGGAGGAGGCGTAGGCGGAGGAGGCGCAGGCGGCAACCAGCCAACCCTGCAGCTATGGCAAACCCCATTGCCCAGCCAGCCCGACCCCGCCACCAGCCACCAATACCACGCATCAGGGCCTCACCCTGGAACCTCACCCCAGGACAGATCCACACCCTATACCGGCTGGACCGCGCAACAATCCTGCACATCACCGCCATGATTGTGGACAACATCAGCAGCCTAATTGACACCCCCACCGCCATCCCCCCCTCTTGAAGGTTGTCGCATTCTGCATTTCCTTGGCACTGGCACCTATCAACACACGGTTGGTGAGCTGCACGGCATATCACAACCGTGTTTCTCGAAAATCCTGGTACAGGTACTGGATGCCCTGTTGCGCCATGTGTCGGAACACATAGCCCTACCCCGCACCCTCCCCGAGGTCATTGCCACCAAGTTGGCCTTCCATGCCATAGCAGGCATGCCAAATTGCATAGGCGCAGTTGACTGCACCCACGTCGAGCTGACAGTACCAAATGCAATTGAGGCGGTGTTCCGCAATAGGAAACAGTATCACTCTTTGAATGTCCAGATGGTTTGTGATGCCATGCAACTGATTACACACTGCTGCGCACGTTTCCCAGGCTCATCACATGACTCAATGGTACTGCGGAATTCCACGTTGCCACGGTACATGGAACGCTATGCCGGACAAAGCACATGGCTATTGGGTGAGTACAGCTGACGATGCTACAACCCTGTCGGAGTGGTGTGTGTGTGTCCAGGCCAATGAGCATTGTGAGTGTGCCGCTGTGACCGCACATGCATCACCCCCCTTCCATCTACCAAATACACAGCGGATGCCAAACATCATGAAGGAAGACATGACAGGGCACCACAATGTGCCCGTGCACACGCTGCCACAGCCAATCTCGTCACTGTCCCATGAACCCTGTGCCACTGCAGACACCCACCCTCAATTGAAACACTGCCCCAAAAAGCATGAGAGGCGTGTAAATGAGACGACGTGTATTTACTACTTCCGTACAGTGGAGTCACTCTGCCATCTGTGGACAGCACTGCACCGTGACATGCACACAATCAAATGTCACCCGCAGGGCACAGTAAACATGCAAGTTAATGTGTAGGCCCATATGCAGTCAGCGACATACCTCGTGATGCCCAAGACATACCTCCATACACTGCATGGTACATATGCATGAATGAATGATGATACACGAATGCACAGCAGCAGATGAGGACATGATGCCACAAACACTGACATGTTCCCCCATCTACATCCCATGTAGGTGATGCGGGATATGCACTCACGCCATGGATGATGACACCTGTACGGAGACCAAGGAACAGGCATGAAGAGGCATACAATAGGGCACATATCCGCACACGTGGAATGATTGAGAGGACATTTGGACTGCTGAAGGCCCGTTTCCGCTGTCTGAGCAGATCTGGCGGATCACTGCTGTACAGCCCAGTGAAGACGGGCAAAATCACGCTCGTATGTGCCATGCTGCACAATATATGCCTGCGCAGGAACATCCCAATGCCACCAGACGCAGATGAGGAAGATGGGGATGGGGATGGAGATGGGGATGGGGATGGGGATGGGGATGGAGATGGAGATGGGGATGGGATGGCACCGCCTCCCCCTGGGGGTCCACATGATGGCCAGAGAGCACGGGATGCCCTGATTTGCATTTACTTTTGAGTCACAGCACATTCACAGAAATGCACAAACATGGTGACGACAATGAATTAATAGTTGCACTGCAAAATAAATGATCAATGTCCACACATGTATGTCTTGATTTGAAATGGTGATGTATTGATGTGATAACAACAGGGAAGAAGGTGCATTGGTCAGGGAAGCTGTACACCCGGGGCCACCCACCACCCAAACGTGCCCACCCCCACCCAGAGCCCATTGTCCAAACCCCCAAAACTACCTACCCCACCACCCAAACGTGCCCACCCCCACCCAGAGCCCATTGTCCAAACCCCCAAAACTACCTACCCCACCACCCAAACGTGCCCACCCCCACCCAGAGCCCATTGTCCAAACCCCCAAAACTACCTACCCCACCACCCAAACGTGCCCACCCCTCTCACACCCCTGTAGTCCACATGTGTCCTGCACTGCCCCACACACATGCCATCACTTCCGTGTGCGCTTCTGTGCCTGTGCAACCTTGCCCGAAGGACCCGTTAGCCTACTCGAGCGCCTCCTTGGACTGGCAGTAGTGGAGCTGGATGGGGTGGTAGTGTTTGATGGGCCAGAATCTGGGATTGAGGGCATCCGTGCCAGATTTGCCTGTTGGCCAACCAACATGGCCTCTACAAGCCTGGAGGTGTGGTCGTTGCCCTCCCGCACATGGCGTGCAAGGGTCACTATGGTGCTCGCAAAGCGTCCAATGGACCTCGACAGGCCACGCACTGAGGCGCTGTAGCTCTCCCTCTGCAGCCTGGATTCCTCTAGCTGCCTCTCCACCAGCTGGGTGAGGGTAGCCTGCTGGTCCTCCATCCGCTGCATGCGGGCATTCAGTTCGGCCATGGATGGGGTGGGCGACCTCATGGGACTCCCCAGTGAAGTGGGGCTGAACCCCAGCTCATGGAAGGAGCCCAGGTCTTCCAATGTGGGCATCTCCCCCTGTGGCCCCGTTTCCGAGTGCTCTTGCGGGGCACTGTAATCACTGCAGGCCGCTCCCTGTGCAGTGCTGCTGCCTCCGGTGTTCTGTTGGGTGTCCATGATAGGTTCCCGTGGCACCTGTCTAGACTCAGCCAGTGTGGAGACGGTGGGCATGTCGGTGGTGGTGGTGTGCCGCACATCTGTAGTGGCTGGTAATGTGGCCAGAGGTGCAGAACTGCCGGCAGCATCCTCCTGTGTGGTGGCGGTGGCTAGTGTACTTGCCGAGGCAGATTGGCCGGCCTGTTGTGCAGTATCACTGTCACTTGAAACGGCTGTGGGGACACAAAGGGCATGCAATTAGTGTTGTTGTGGTGGCAGATGGGTGCATCACATGCGTCATTAAGATTGAACATTGAATAGTGTTTGTCACATGCATCTGATTGCTGGTGTCTGTATTCAGTGATATTGGTTGCCATACGGATCATGATGGGTCCTTTGGCCCACACATGCCCTGCCTGGGGTGGGAGGGGGTTGTTAATGGGTCCTTTGGCCCACACACGCAC
This sequence comes from Ambystoma mexicanum, assembly GCF_040938575.1. Lineage (NCBI taxonomy): Eukaryota > Metazoa > Chordata > Amphibia > Caudata > Ambystomatidae > Ambystoma > Ambystoma mexicanum. Next base: position 127,568,237 of record NC_090936.1, on the reverse strand, counting down.
TGCCTGGGGGGGGGGTTGTTAATGGGTCCTTTGGCCCACACACGCACTGCCTGGGGGGGGGGTTGTTAATGGGTCCTTTGGCCCACACACGCACTGCCTGGGGGGGGGATTGTTAATGGGTCCTTTGGCCCAGTACTCACAACTGCATATTTACATGTGGCATTCATGTTTGGGCACTTACCGGCATCTGCAGGTGGGCTCACTCCTGCCTCAGCCTGCCCGATCCCATGGATTCCCTCTAGGTGGAGGACGCTGCTGCAATGCTCCTCCCATGCTTGCAGCCTCAGTGGGGAAGGGGGTCCTCCGCCTGTCCCACTGCTGCGTTGGCGGTGCGTGGAAATGAGGTTGCGTACCCTCAGCCTCAGGTCGTCCCAACGCTTGTGGCGGTCCTTCACGCTCCTCACTGCCACGCCCACGGCGGTGCACTTGCGTGCAGCTTCGGCCCACACCTCCTTCCTCCGCTGCTGTGTGGCACGCCGTTGGTCGGCGCTGAACAGCATCTCAGCATTGTCCACAATGTGCTCCACCAAGACGGTTAGCTCCGCCTCGCTGAAGCGCTGTTTGCGCTGTCTCTGAGCAGGAATCCTGGCAGACATGCTGGTGGTCCCTTTTGGCTTCTCAGAGTTAGGATTGTGCTTGTGCTGGCTCTGGATGGCAATGGATTGTGCTTTTATATGATGGCCGCCTCTCTGTTTCCTGTTTTGGCGATCATGGTATTTCCGGTTCCGTGTCCGTGGCGGCGGAGGCGGAAATGGGTTTTGCGCCACTTGTGGCTTCGTTATTTCCATTTCCGTGGGGTTTTCCGTGACGGCGGTAACAACGTTTCCGAGTCCGTGTGGTGCGCGCGACCGACAGCGTGTAATCGGATGGTTTTTCCGCAACCTTGCGGACACGGAAACGTTTTTACCGCCGTCACGGATTTTGCACGGTCCCGGACTGGCAGGTTGTAATGAGGCTCAATGTCTTTCTATCTAGTTCTAACGCTTTCACATTAAACACTCTTTTACATGCCACAAAACAAAGCAACATAGCCAACTTCCCTGACAGTCTAGACACTGACAATCGACTATTGTCTGGGCCAGAGAGCCCTGAACGCGTGCCCCTCCTGAGATAGGCCTGCAAGGAAATTGAGAGCTTACACTACAGGTGCAGAAACGGGTTGAAAACCCTGTTGGCTGCGCCACTTCCCCCATTCGTCCCATGCTGCGCTGTAGCTCCTAAGCCTAGACAGGGCCCATGAGCTGCAAAATTCCTGGCAACTCCCATCTCTGCCTGAAATCCAGCATGCTAACAATTTCAGGCTCCCTGCAGGCTCCCTGAGTCCACTAAAGGGTGTGTCTGACTGGCTGGGTTGCTCAGTAGACCTGGCCTGTGCAGAATCATCCTCGGAAAATCAGAGGAAAGTTCCATCGCTACTGGAAACCACGCCTGGGACTTCCACAATGGCACTACTGCCACTAATTCTGCCTCTTCCCTTTGAACTTTCGCTAAGACTCTCGTCAGCATGATGAATGGGGTAAAGGTGTAGTAGACTGCACCGGAACAGCTGCAGAGAAAGACGTCCGCTCCTAGAGTTCCCGGATCCGGTCTCCAACTGAAAAATCTGGGAATTTGTGTGTTCAATCTGGACGTGAAGAAATCGATGGCGAATGGACCCAACTTCTCCTGCAGCTTCGAAAAAAGATTACTGCATGCAACGGCCAGTCGCTAAATCTACCAGGTAATGTGAGTTCCAGTCCGCTATCACGTTTTGTTCTCCTGATGTAATTACAACATTTAATTTTGTAATTACATGTTTTAATACATTACAAAATAGAGAAATATTGCTTCCTCTATTCTTAGGGGAACTGATCAGGGCGTGGGATGGAGTCATTCTTAAATTGACCTGCACATGTGTGTGATGCAGCTAATTCCATGGGACTTTGACTGTTCCTTGAGGGGTATAAAGGCTTCAAGACAGATGTGTAATACAACATTTGGGGGGCCGTGTAAGCCATCATCAACAAAGCAAGAGAAGCACCAGACTCCGGGCTGGACTGGAACACCATGCGTGCGCAATGCCCATGACGGTCATGACACTGTAGGAATATGCGCACACTGCACTAGCTGAAAGATGAAAGCATGTTTTGTAACCAAAGATTAACTATTTCACCTAGAATAGAAACAAGGGGGTGGTGCCTAGCCCCTGGCATCCAAATGTTCCAGTCACCAGTGGTGGTGGGTGAATTATTTTTTTTTTTATTGGACGGTATAAATATTCTTCTCAAGTATGCAAGAGCGACCATTGAATAATGGGTTAAAATGGGGCATCATACAGCACACATTCTGTGAACAATTTGATAATCAGTCAGACAGTTTGCAATCAGTTTTGTAGGGTAACTCATGAAAATATTCAATAGCTGCACGTCATCAACAGTGACCAGGAGTATTTCCCAAAGCATTTTCATGCCTTTCCCCACAATATATGCAATTATGAAACATTTTCATGCTGGCTGGTCCAATAAATGCCCATGCTGGCTGCAGCAATACATACCTATATTCATATATAAGAATATATTCATGTTTGCTTTGTGCAAAGCCCCAATAATACTTTAAGGCGACATAGCCAAGCTGGCTCTGCAATATATGCCAGTAGCCCCACGTAATAACATACTTCTGTTGGCTTTGCTATTAAAAACGACATGCCACAATAAGAAAACAAACTGGCTTTAATGTAGAAGAGTGTAACACTTATCATGCCTGATTTTTCATAGATGGCAAGTATTAAATGGCATGCCACAGTAAGAAATGCTTAGATAGGCTGCACCAAAATGTCAGTCTAGCCACATAATAACACAAAATGATGATTGATTTTTTATGAATGCCCATTAAAAAATGTCACAGTAAGCAATTACTCAATTACTAGACGGTCTGCATAAAAATGACAGTTGTTACACCATAATGACAGTCTATAGACATAACATAACACATATGATTGCTTCATAATGACTTCCCATTAGAAATGCTGTAGTTATGCACCCCCCATATTTGCCCCCCTCCTGACACTAAGCTACCCCATACTAATACCCAGTAAGCATGCACCAACATGCGTTTACTCCCTCTGTCCTCACAGGCCATCCCCACCCCCTCTAGTCCCCTTGTGATGTTCCCTTGTGCCCCCCTCCCTTCTCTCAGACAGGTGTTGCCTGTTTTGCTTGATTCTTCTACCCTGCCACCTCCCACCCCTCTCCAGCCTACTTCTGCAGGAATCTGTCCTGATACATTCTGGTTTCACTATCACCATCTTGTGGCCAATGCTGGATTTGACTTTTATGGACTTCATTGATTCACAGTGCATCACCCTTTCTCAACTCTCATGATGGATTTCCTATGCATCTTGTACTCGTGGAGGCCCTGAATCAGGCTGTTCCCTTCTTCGTCTTGTATCCTGGCTTGCAACATTATGTGTTACTACTGACTTCTGCAATTGTATTCTCTCTCCCCTCTTGATTCTCCACTCTTTTTGACTGCTTGCTCTCTGTTCTCTCCTTCTCTCCCTTTCTCCCTTTTCCTATCTCCTCCCCTTACTTTCTTTTATGCACTTACTCTATCAGAATTGTCCCTGGAACTAGTATAATAGCAACCATGTCTGTCTCCTCCCCCTCCCAGTACTTGTTCCCCCCTCCCCCCTCCAGCATTATCTGAAATGTCGTCAGGCCAAGTACGATAGTTCATTTCACATCCTTACTGTTCATGGCCTGTAATAATGTCATTGTATTTTCCCTTGTTTCCTCCCTTGCCTTGAAGCGCTTTGAAACACATTGTGTATAGGCGCTATATAAATAGATTATCGTATCATATCATATCACAAAAAAAGGAGCAAGAATTTAAATAATGTTGTCAAGTGCGACAAGTCACCTATGTAATCCCTCAGGTGAGCAAAAAGTATAGTTTAAAGATGACACTGATACACAACCACCTAATGTTCCTTTTTCACGACAACAGGGATGAGGCTGGGGACGTTGGCAGGACAACTTTCCAGAAGAACAACTTTCCATGCATTAGATAGAGTCGGGGCGGGGCAGTTTTGCACCACACACATTAGTGATAAAACTGTCTGACACTGTCCTATGAGCTTTCAAATTGAGTGTCTTTGCAAAAGGTCTTTCCCTCATGCCCACGGTTCCATATGACTCTTTCTAAACACAGATCGAGTTGACTCAGCTGTTCCGCTAAGTATGACTGAAACAATATTTCACATAACAGGGCATATATGCAAGCAATTATACTAGTGTGCTCCACAATCGATCTACGTTTTACCCTCCTCCACAAAGCATATTCGCTGAGTCAGTCACTTTTCTAAAAGCCATTTTTAAAAACTAGATGAATTGGAAAACAATGTTCTGAACATGTATAATAATTTCAGCAGAAACGAGACAACAGGCCTACTAACATTACAGAACAACATCATCATAACACCAGCTGTCAAAGGGGGTGCCATAGTCATCATCAACGCTGTTAACTACCGCAACATGGTATTTACAGTATTCAATGACCATACAAGCTACCAACAATTAGGCATAGATCCCACCAATGAAATTCAATTGCTGATTGCACCTGTTGCTGAGGAAGTCCTAACTAATGGATATATTAACAATAACGAAGCAAAATTCCTTACTTCCAAATTTCTATGGACACCCATCCTATGTGCATTGCCAAAGGTCCAGAAAGGACTGACACCACCTCCAGGTCGATCGATAGTTTCAGGCATTGGCTCTGTACTTGAACATTTGGCACGGGTAGTGTAGCTCAGTGGCAACGTGGGCGCAGGTAGTATAGCTCAATGTCAATGCGTTCATATTTGAAGCAAACGCAAGTTTGAACCCTGGGTCAGCTCTTAGAAACCGCTTCGGTATTAAGCGCATTATCAAAAACCTATACTACTTATACTAATATTCAGACTTTTTCTTAAAGTCCAAATACTGCAGATGTAATTGTATGTAAAAGATTCTACTGCAATGCTGAACATGTCAAAAACACCATCTTTCAACAGAGAACAACAGATTATGACTATGGACATAGAGTCGCTGTACATAAAGACTGCTCAACAAGCTACTCTTTTACTTAGTGAAAAAGCCCTACAAGACCGAGCAATCACCGCTGATGTACCAACAGTGTTTAACCTCCATCCGGCTGAGATAGCTCTCACAAAAATTTCTTTAAGTTTAAAGACTAATTTTATGCAAAAATCTCAGGCACTGTAATGGAGGGAACGTTTGCACCTAGCCTAGCCAACTTGTATGCTGCTGTCTTTGAAGAGACATACATCTATGCTGAGACAAACCCATTTAAAAACAAACTACAATTTTGGCAAAGATGCATTAATTATGTTTTTGTGATTTTTAATGGAGATGAATGCGAGGAGACTTCTGCTAATAGCTTAATGAACTAAACCCATTTCTAAATTCCACATGTAACTTGAGCAGGGAATGGATTCATTTCCTTGATTTGGTCATTGGGTCTCTTGATGAATGGCTAGTCATGTCCACATTTCACAAGGCAACAGATTGCAACAGTCTATTAATGTGTAATACATAACATCCTAGACCACTGCATGAAAATCTTCCTTTTAGACAATTCCTTAGGTACAAACAGAACTGTCTGAATCATATGTCTATAGAAGACAATCACAGCATCTCACAATCGGTGTGTCGGCTAAAGCCTATCTGATGAATCCGCTAAGACAGGTCTCAAAACAAGCTAAAAATATTCCATGCAATGCATTGTCGCCAACATACACAACCTGAAGTGTTTCCTAATAGAATCACTCCGATATTGAGCTACTCTCCTCTATTCAGTAAACTCAAGAGGGAAAACACACAGTTTAGGCCAATGTTGAATGTATGCGATAGCGATATAACATCCACCAAGATTTGCAGTCAGAGGGAGGAAAAACATCAAGTATTCCCTTGTCCATGCATATGAAAATACAGTGGCTAACAACAACTCAGAAGAAATGCAAAGAGAACTTTGGTCCAACACATGCCTTTCTTGATATACTGTTCATGGAGCATGCTCAGTATGTGCACAACCACATGCAGCAATCCACTAACATTAGGCTATGATCTCCCTGGCTTCAGAAAGATTTTACTAATTGAAATTCCGAAAACATTGTATATATGATCATCTGTCCCTATAATTTAAAGCATATTGGCATGACAAACAGACAAATGAAAAAAGGATTACAGAATATATATCCTGTATAAGAAAAAAAAAATGACAGCACTGTTTGTCAAACATTTAGTCCAAAAAAAGCACTGGTGGATGGTTCTATAACTGGTAAATATACGCACAAGTGGAGGTAATCTAGCTTCCAAGTGAGTACTGAGAGAACAAAATTGGATTTTCAGTTTAAACACCAACAGAACTGGACTTAATGAGGAAATATTGTGGCAAGTACTTGCCACAAGATAATTGCCTCAACAGGTAATATCCAACCTCTGTACTTTTGTGCTGTATTAGTATGTTTAAGAAATAACACCTGAAATGTATGTTTCATCTGTGCCCTTAAGAAGATATTTCAATGCAGTGGCGAAATCACCTTTCTCTGCACAAGAAATGACATTACCATGAGATAGAATAATTTTACTTGGAGGTAAATTATTTCTTTTTAGTTATCTAATCGCTCTTCCAATCATTTCTATGATATTAGGACTTATATAAAAAATGCTACAGCTGTGTCAAAAGTCACAAAAATGTTCTGGTGGTTCTTTACAAATTGTCTGAGATAACACAAAGATGCCATAATGTTAGTCCGATCTTTTTAATTTACATCACAATGGAGCTCATTACAAGTTTGGCAGTATTCTGGCTGTAAATCTGCCATAATACCGAAAAACTTTATTGCAGTTACCGCCACTTGGTCCAGTGGAATGTCCACCCGATTAAGAGTGATGGTAGATGGTGTAGATCCCGAGACTCCATGGGGGATTCTGACAGTATTACAGTCATTCCGCTACCTCACCCGCAAACTCGTAGTTGGCCGGTGCCGTAACGTGCCGCTATACGTTAATACTGGCATGTTACTACCGCACCGGTCAACTCGTAAAGAGCCCCAATGCCTTGTACAACTGACGGTTTGATTAATATCCTTCTATTTCAGAACCAAAAAAGAAAAAAAAGGGAAAAAAGAAAAAATATGGAATATCCTAATGGTTCCTTTGCCCACGAATCTTGAATTATTCACAATTTGGTCCTGATGAATGCAATATGATTGACTACATTGCAGAAACTGGTTGAACTCATTCTTGCATTCTTGAGATACCCTCTGTTTTTCTTCTTGCGCACCTATAGTGGTTTTTTAATCATTTTCATTGAGCTTATGCTGCATACTCAGGTGTGGGTTGAATAATTACATATAAATCATTCCCCTTCTGAATGCAGGATCACAAAAAGAAAATGTGTCTAAAAGGACACCCCAGTGTGGGTCACATTGGTGTAGGCTTGTTTCTTTTAAAAAAATGTGTTTTAGTTAGTGTGTTTTGGGTCTACAGCACAAATGTGACCGATAGCCAGCAGTTTATCTATCCCTTTTAGAGAGGCAGCACACTACTGCCATCTAGGGACAGGTGTCCCAATAAGGATAGCGTATTACTTCCTGAGAGGTTACATAGGTGACTTGTTGCACTTGACAACATTTTTTAAACACTTGCCCTTTTTTTGTGGTATAGATTAAGTTGTATTAGAGCGGATTTTCTATGAACTATACAAATGTCCCGTTAAAATGTGTTTTACTAATCTACCCCACCCACCTCCGACCCGCCAAAACCAGCTTCTCTGCCCAGCACAAACACTAGCACACACACATTCACACAAAATTCCCTTGCTCATTTACACACAGCACTATTTCGCTAATTCACACGCGCAACCCAGCCATCCATACATCATACACACTCACACATTCATTCACACACACACATAAATGCAACACCATTGGACGCACATACACACTTACATGTTTTCCTTCTTACCCGAATCTGTGCCCTGGCCCCCGAGGGACTGCTCTCCAGCAGACCTCCAGCTCTCGCCACCGCTCTCCAACCAGACAGGAAACAGGAAACTCTCAAGCAGGGAGAGCTTCCTGGTTCCTGACAGAGCAGTGGAGCCGAAGAGTTCTATCTCACAGCACATCAGAAAGAAATGGTTTCTTTTGCGACTCGTGATGGAGGCGCTCGGAAGGCCGGGGCAACTAGAAATATTTTTTTCCTGAAGTTCTTCTGAAATACATTTATTTCGTTAGCGGCACAAGATGGAGGTGTTCCAGAGCCCCCTGGGACTCATATGCCCCAAAGACATAGGATTTAGTTATAGGGTCCAAGCTGGTTTCTGCTGACAACCAAAGAAAATAAAAGGCTTAACATTAGATACGCTGTTGAAAGATATATGTGCATGACTATTCCTGTTTTAATTGTTCTCCTGCCTTTCTCAAATATCATTGGTTCACTGATAACCTGTATTGTATCACATCTGGGCATAGTTTCCATTCATCATGTGCCCCTGGTGCAGATTAATGTATCAGGGTGTCACAGCACAGGCCTAAGCCCCACTACCCTATGACATGAGCAGCTTCACAGGCCCAGAGTCAGCCCTGTATGCACAGGGTGAGTGGTTCAAGCTCATGTAACCCTGTTATCAGGATATGCCCAGGTTGAATTTCATGCGTCAGGGTTTAGCCATAGATTGCCAGCCTCACATAGCCATGTAACTCAATGTGCATTCCAGGAACAGCTTCGTGTGCCAAAGACAAAGACCACAGTGGTTTCCTGCCTCCAACCTACCCATCCTGAAGTTTCTACTCACTGCTCCTCAGTTGTTGAGTGGGTGATATATGCTTCTCCTCCACTTCCGGTGCTCAGTGGAAGCGGTGACTGGGGTGTCGGCAAACGCCTCACATGAGTCCATCAGGGGGGTGGGATGTTCAGTATCAGACTGTAAAGCGCAGGATCATAGCTGGGCCGGCATGGGCAGCCCAGTGTACATCAGTGAGTAACCGCTGTTGCCACCACCCAGTCTTAGTGACCTCTCTGTGACAGTACAATACGCATCTGCGCTATGAATCAAAATAATGTAACATAACACCATTTTTATAAATGAAAAAAATAATAGCATAACATCCATCTGCTTGGATCTCCCAATCTTGGCCCTAGGTCTTCTCCAAAAACGCCTGGAGTCTTCCACTGCCTCGGGCATGTCTCATGGGTTGAGCTTAGCCGTGGATTGTCGGGGCATGTTTTGCTGACCCTGCTGTGACACTGGAGGCTAAACATCCAACAGCCCTATACAACCTTACAAGGCCTCCCCCCTACCCCAAACGCAAGCCTGGTTCAGCTGTGCATGTGAAAAACGGGTGTCAAAGGACTGCACTGGAACATCAGTTTGCTAAAAAAACAAACGTTATGGTTGACATACTGACCTAGGCACCAACCCTTCGCTTCCAGGTCACTCCCTGACTGGCGCGCAGTGATCTATAAGTGAATGGTGAAGGAACAGCTACTTTTATCCTCCCTGGATTGCTGAGAGCACCGGGTGCTAGTGCTAACTAGGATGGGAGGTGTAAGCTCCCAGTATGATATGATATGCTATTTATAACGCGCTTAATACCCATGGGTTCCTAAGCGCGGACCCGGGGATTGAACCCGTGTTGCTCCGCGTCCCGAGACTTTTAATTTTAGTAGGTGATAAAGTCTTCCTCCGTTAATGATTAATTAGTTTGCCAACCCTTCTGATGTCTCAGGCCCCAGTAGCGGTCACAGTCAGCTGAGACAGTTGCTAGGTCTGGAAAAGACCCGGGGCTAAGCTGATGTCGGAACTGTTGGGACTGGGGGCTAGCTAGCCTTTTGGCTGTAGCTCCTGAGATTCTATCCGGGGCTACAACCAAAAGATCAGGGGCTATAGCCCCCTTAGCCCCTCCCTAGCAACGCCCCTGCCTTCATGTAGCACTACTCACTGACAGCACATATTCTCTTTGTTTACTAGCAGCTACCCAAGGCGTCCCTGTTTGCGTTTCTCCCCTCGTTCCCATCCTGAGGACGCAGCTAGAAGGAGCAAGGAACGTTTTCTGGGCACTGACATGACATTCTATCTTAATTCGGCCTTCCTTAATAATTAGATTCATCACTATAATTTTAAGACAATGTTGACAGCCAGCAAGGAATTATTGTACCCATCAATGCCCAAATGCCACAGAAGCAAAGGCAGCCAATTAATGTGGTAATGGGTAATGGTGCTGTTCACATCCATTACACAGAAACAGAGAGATTAGGGGGCCCGCCTTCCCCAAAGGTCCGCAAAAGTGCAATTCTATTTGTTTAAACAGGGAACACCATCAATATGATGGTGGGTTTACAAATGCATGTCCAGCCCCACTTCCTGAAATGTGAGAGAAGAATAGGTAATTTCAGTGAACAAACCACACATGCCACGGCACCACCCACTATCCCTTCCTGCATGTTTCTCTCTAGTTCAGGGCCACTGAGCAATAGTACATTGTGGTTCCGAGAATTAGATCCAAAGCATTCATATTGACCCACCAAATTGTCTTTCAGGGCAATGCTATTGTGTGCATAGCTTTAGAAACCCAAGGATGCAGAAACTGAAAGGATGCAGACAACCACACACGTCTGAAGGGTACTTGAGTAATTCCTGACAGACTAAAATAGAGATAACCCAGGTTATCATATAAATCTCTTACATGTGCATCACACTGGGGCAAACGTGTGCTAAACTAGATGTCTCACAGACATGGCTGCCATTTTAGAAGATACGCTGCTGGGCTGACATCATTGCAATCACAGATATACATGCAAATCTAGATTCAACAGTCCCCTTCACCATTCATGTCTTCCGCTGCACAATCGTTCTCCCTGGATATATCTTCGATCATATGGCAGCATAGCCAAACCTCTTCTGTCACCCGCATAATTGGCCATGTTGTGCTGATGTTACTCCTCCCCATCACAGAGCAAAAGCCATTGTGTGTGAATCTGTCAGGCTGCTATGCAATCGCCTGGATGCTGACAATCGCACAGACGATCGATAGCTCTGCAATTCTATTCGATGCCTATTTGTCTAACAAGGACTTCTCTTCAAAATACCAGTTCGAATTGAAAGGCATTATATTTATTTTATTTATTTATTGGGTATTTATAATGCACCTATACAGGAAAAGGTGTTTCCAGGCGCAACAGGACAAGGGGGAGGGGTGGACAGTGATGAAGAAAAACAAAAACGGTCCTACTAGGCCTTGTGTCATTCGAATCGTGCAAGTGCAGTGACAAGAAGTGTGGGGGAGAGGGGAGCCAAGACAGAATTCTTTGGTCTTCTGGATCCAACTCTCTGCAGGCCAAGCATTTCTCCAAGCAGAGAGTGGGAGGTAGATCCCTCTCCTCGGCTGACTCCTCCCTCTGGAACAGCCTCTCTCCACCCCTCAGACTTGAGCTGGATCTTCTTAAGCTCTGGAAACTTCTCAAGACCTCCCTTTTCTCCTCTTCCTTCCCTCTCCCCCACCCTTGCTAAATTCTCCACCGGCAACTGCGACTGAGGCCTGGTCTCTTTAGAGTCATACAGGGACCACACCACCCCCTAGCAGTGCCTCCCAACATCATTTGCCAGCACTTGCCCTTGGGCTACCTTTTCCAGACTATCCAAACCCAGTCCTGTCCACTGCACTCTTCCTCCCCTCCCCCCTTTCCCCTAGCACGTGCTGCCTTGGCCTGACCAGCACTTTCCCGCCCCCTCCGTGGGGGTACCCGACTCTTGCACTTCTCCCTCTACCCCGCACCTCCCTTGCACTTATCACCTTGTCATGCACTTGGACGGAAGGATTGTCACAAGGCCAATGCATCCGTTTCTTTGTTCCTGTTGTTGTTTTCTTATGATATCCCATGCCCCCAAACCCTCTGTCTTGTCTTGTGGTGCTTGGAAACACAAGTGTATAGGCGCCATACAAATGTCCAATGAATAAATAAAATAAATAAGTGCCGGTAAGGGCGGAAACAGCCCATGGGTTATGAGAGTGTCAGGATGAGGTTAAGTGGACAAGTGCAAAGGGAATGCAGAGAGTGCAGGGGAAAGAGGCCCACATGCTAAGTGTGAGTGGTGTGGCTGCAAGGGCTCAAGGGATGCAGGCCCAGCCGGGCTAGTTCAGGTGGAGGGAGCCCAGAAGGGCAAGTGCAGGTTGGGGGTGGCGTGTCAGCGGAGACAAGTGCAAAGGTAGACTGGTCGGGGAGAGCCTCGTGCCCTGTAAGAATATGAAGGAGCCAGGCAGCCAGTCAATAGAGGGAGAGGGAGACATTAGCAGGGGAGGGGAGAATGGAAGGAGGAAGAGAAAAGAAGGGTCTTGAGATGCTTACAGTATTTAATGAAATCCGGCTCAAGTCTGAGAGGGGCAGGGAGGCCATTTCAGAGTGAGGAACTTGCGGCGGAGAGATCTACCCCCAATTTCTACTTGGAAAAGCATCTGATCTGCAGAGAGTTGGAGCTAGAAGACCGAAGGGCTCCAGCAGGGAGATATTTATGGAGAGAGAGTTGGATGCAACGGGATCCCAGGCCACAGCAAGCCTAATGGATGATGCAGAGGGTCTTGAACTTGATCCTTGCAGCAACCGTGAGCCAGCGGAGTGATTTTAGGGCCAAGGATGAGGCTCACAACCCTATTCTGGTTTAGTTGAAGGGGGCGAAGGGAGGAGTTAGGTAGATTGAGAAAGAGGATGTTGCAGTAGTCCTGCCTAGAGAGGACCAGAGCTCTGGAGACATTGCTTTTCTGGGTGAAGGTGAGGAAAGGGAGAATTCCTCTGACAATATGCAGCTGAAAGTGGGCCTTCTTGGCAAGGTCTGTGATGTGAGGAGAGAAGGAGAGAGAGGAGGCGAAGAGAGCACCAAGGGTTGTTGCCTCACAAGGGGAGGGGGCCCATGGAGGGCTGCCAGGGTTTAGGAGGAAAGGAGGGAGCTGGGGTCCCAATGGGAAGGATATCGGTCTTAATGGCATTACGGCAGAGATCCGTAGCAGTGCACCATGACTGAATAGCAGACAGACAGTCAGGAATGAGAGAGGAAGAGGAGGAAGCAGTGGAGGGAAACTTGAAGGAAAGCTGTGAATCGTCCGCAAAACATTGGACGTTAGGAGAGAAGGCAGAGATCAAATGGGTTAGAGGGGCAATGTAGATGTTGAAAAACAATGGTGAGAGGACGGAGCCCTGAGGGACACCACAGGTGGAGAGTGAGATGGAGGAGAGAAAAGAGTCCAGTTGAACCTGGGAAAGTCGGTCAGAGAGGAAGGAGGTCAACCGATCTAGAGCCAGGTCAGTGATGCCAAAGGTGTCAAAGAGCTGATTTATAAGGGTGGCATGAATGACCATATCAAAGGCAGAGGAAAGGTCAAGAAGGATAAGAACGGAAGGAGAGTTGGTATCAAGATTAGAGAGCAAGTCTTCACGGCTGTTCAGGAGGTGCATTTACATGCATCTGGCTTCTATGAAGACAGACTGATGCTCGTGAAGACAGCAAAAACTTCAGTGTGGTGGATAAGCTGGGAGATGGCCAGCTTCTCCAAGACGTTGCCTAGGAAGAGGGTAATGGAGATATGCAATAGTTAGCTAGACAGGACAGGTCGGCCAAAGGCTTTTTTTGAAGAGAGAGTGCACAGGGGCGTGCTTTTGGAGTAGCAGAGTAAAGATCCAGAAGGGATGAGAACGGATGGAGAGTTGGCATTAAGATTTGAGAGCAAGATTTTAGAGAAAGTCTTCATGTGTGTTCAGGAGAGCAGTTTCCGTGCACCTGGCTGCTCTGAAGCCAGACTGGTGGTCGTGGAGACAACCAACAGATACAGTGTGTTGGATCAGTTGGGAGATGACCTGCTTCTCCAGGAGTTTGCTCAGGAAGGTGGTAATGGGGATAGTGCAGTAGTTAGCTGGGCAGGAGGGGTCGGGGGAGTGCTTTTTGAAGAGAGGATACACATGGGAATGCTTGAGGGGCAGTGGGAAGGAGCCAGTGGCAAAGGAATGATTGCAGAAATCCACCAAGTCTGGAGCAAGGGAAGCAATGTTGTCCTTGATAGTTCTGGAGGAGCAGGGGAGCACATGTTTGGAGGAGAATTTCATAGAGCAGACTTGTCTAGAGACCTTACCAGGTGATATGGGAGAGAAAGAGGAAAGAAGGAGGGAAGTGGAGAGGGGGCCAAGGGAGTGGGTGAGGGAAAAGGGAGGAGTGTAGAGGAGAGTGAGGACAGGGTGTCCTACGTTTTAGTAATGAAGTGAGAGGCCCAGACAGTGCAGAGTACCAGGGAAGGAAGGGGAGACATGGGGACTGCAGTAGGATTTGGTGTGTCCCTTGCAGACTTTGAAAAGTTTAGCCATGTTGTTAGTGGCCCCACAGTTGCAGGCTTGGATATAGTCCCTCTTCTTCGAATGAATGGATAGTCTGTATTGCCATTGGAGCAGGTAGCAGGCTAGTCTGTCAGAGGATGTGCTTGAAGCCTGCCACTTCCGCTCAGCAGCTCTGCACTTGCATTTCAGAGAGCTCAGGTCGGAGTTATATCAGGTATTCCGCTTGGAGGCAGGCTTCATGCGGATCCTCATGACAGGGGCAAGGATGTCCAGAGTGTTGGAGATGGAGAGTTGAAGGTTAGTAAAGACTGTGTCAGAGTGAGAGTCAGTAACAGGAGTGGGACGGGGAATGAAGGTGGCAGAAAAAGCAGCACCTGTCACTCACTTCATTGGTTGAATGACGGAGAAGGAGACTGGAAGTGCGGGCTGGGGTTTAGCCGGGGGATCTAGGAGAGCATGATCAGACCAGGAGAGAGGTGTAGTGAGAGGTTTGGAGATGGGGATGGGGATGTTGGCTGAGATGGGAGCATCCAAGGTGTGTCCGGCTGGGTGCGTCGGACCGAGGGAAGAATGGAGAGGGAAAGAGAGTCACAGAGGTTGTGGAAAAGTCCAGAGGTAGCATCAGGGGAGTCAGGTGAATATTGAAGTCTCAGAGGAGGTGAAGCTTGGAGATGGAGGCCAGGAGAGAAGAGGTGGACTATACATGTAAAAAAAAACTTTTTCGCCTGATATGCGTAAGCAACTCATGGTGGCAACAGTAAAGACAGACACGAATGATCACAGTTCAAGGGTGTTTATTAAACTGTATAGATAGGTTAGAAAATGCCTAATCTAAACAAAACTCTAAGAACGGAGCAAGCTACAACCATCAAATACGGCAGTCCTAGTGGCGTCTTGTGAAATAAAATGGCCTATACAAAAAAAAAAACTGTTGCTAATCCTTACAACTAAATACAAAAAGAGTGTGGGATAGGCTTCATAAGAAAGAAAGAAAGAAATGTTCACAAAATGATAAATCAGAACGTGGTAGCCGGGGTTCTGCCTTCCCCAAGTTTTTAGCATGTGACAAGGGGCGGGACTCCTGAGCACAGCACACGCTCGAGCTTTCCCAGCCCGAGACAACAGTTCCCTTCTCAGTTATCAGGTTCTTCGATGGTTAAATCTATTTAATACAAAAAGTCTCTTGCCTCTGAGGACCTCATGTGTTAAACAACCAAACAAAAAGTTGCTTTCCGTATGTCCGTTGGGTGATGCCTTTTCACCCCTGGATCCCCCTCTTTCGGTTTCAGACCCTTCTCGAATGTTAGCCTTCCTCTGTTGGATTCACTATGGTCTTTTCCTGCACAATATCACCTATTGCATTAACAAGTCTTAAAGCCCTTTTAGACAATTCACTGTGGGCATCCCTCTGTCGGGCTCACTCTAGTCAACACAATGTTCATTGGGCCATCATGCTTCAGCCCGTTCTGCAGATATGCCTCCATCGGGTTCACTTTTGCCAGCCTCACAGTTCCTTCTACTTTTATACCATGCCGGATTCGCTTCCCTTCGGTTTCCAATTACTCATCGGTTAAACACTTTCGACTGTACAGGGGGTGTTGCTAGACCCCTCCATGACCACTTTGACCTTTTCCTTTGGGCTCTCCAAAGGCCTTCCCGTATCAAGAGTAAGGAATCAACCAGAGTCTCTCGAGTGAGCATCCATGTGGTGCTGGACCCCCCTGCAGCTGTTTTCCTGTTAGATGTTTACAGTTCTTTGATTTCGCTTAATTTTACATTCACAACTGCGGTTTCTTATCAGATGTTCTTTCAATTCACTGGCTGTGATGAACTGCTTGGCTTTTCTTGCCTTTGAAGTCAAGGACTGTACCACAGTAGCAAGCGTCTCTCCCTGTCTCTTCCTGTCCTGGTTATCAGTGTAGGAGGGCTCCGTGTACTGTTGACATTTGCTGCAACACACGCTGGCTATTGTTTGCAGTCTTATGATTCCTTTCACGGAGGCTTCGTGGGGCTGGGTCAGAAAGGGCAAGGCCGATTCTCTCCTTGTCGCTCCTTCGGTTCTCGCCACCTTTCTCCTCCTCTTGAACTGCCATACTGGAATAGCCATCTCATTGTGCGGTCTGCCTTGCTCGTAGTGTGCTCTCGTGCTCCAACTTTTATCCCTCTGGGGAAGGGAAAGGACCATCAAGTGTGTGTGATTCTGGTCAACTGACAGACTTTGACTGACCCTTGTGTTGGGACAGGTCAGGTAAATGGCTGTGGTGTTAGTCTGTTGTCTTTTGTGTCATGAGAAAGTGTTCGTGTCAGGAAGGGGGTGGGGGTAGAGTTTCTGATTATCCTACATGATAGAATGGGGAAAAGGTGTTACAAGAAGGGGAATACCGCGTCTCACCCACTCCTCGAGGACCCCCCGTCCATGTGATCCTCCTGCACTGGTCCACCCTCAAAAATGGATCCAATAGCAATGGCCGTGTCCTGGCCACCTGGATGACAGATCCCTGGGGACTATTCAGGGAGACACCTTCAGGTTTCTCACATATGATATGACTTTAACTCCCTGTGCAAATATATTAACAGATGTGCCGCCTAGTGGTGGTGGTGAACTTCCATTTCACAGCATCATTACCCCTTCTAATATTCATTGACTGCCCACTGGGCACAACCTTATCAGCACATTTTGAGATTCTCCTCACCTCTTCACTGCATGTGTGCCCAGAGTAAGCCAACAAGAAAACTACGCCCATAGTGTCTCGAGATGCTCCTGGGGTGGGGCTGTCTGGTTGTTGCTGTCGTCTTTTAGATCGCCATACTCCACTCAAATGGGCATGCAAACTGTAGAAGTTGATGAATTGTTTCAATTGGGGGATGGAGGGTCAATATTTCCTGGTAAAAGGAGCATGAGCGACGACAGAGTGTAGCAAAGGAGCACAAGGCAAGCAAGTTAGTGTTCGGGTCCCTAATAATTTGTTTTTAATAATGGGTTAAATTGGTGCATTTTCATTACACATTCTGTGAACAATTGGATAAAAAGCCACACACATTACAGTTGCTTCTGTAGGGTAACCCATGGAGAAAAAAACATAGATGCCAAGTCATCAACAGTACACATAATCAACTTCCACAGCAATTTAAAGATACAGATTCCCACAATATATGCCAGCATTTCCAAAGTAAGAACACATTCATGTTGACTTTTCCCATTAATACCAGTACTATAGCTGTAAGAACACACCTGTGATTTTTTTTCCCAATAAAGAGTTGCTGCCATGCACTCTAAAAAGACATTTGTCTTGGCTTTGCTCAATAGTGCCATTACTGCAACTGTAAGAATTCACTTGTTTTGGCATAGTCTAATAAGGCCACTGCTGCTGCAAATGTAGGAACAATTATGACTTTACTTTGCCCAATTATTGCAGTACTGTAAGAGCATATGCATGATTGTTTTGCCCAATAAGGCCAATGTTGTCACTGTAAAGCCACAGTCAGTTGGCTGACCTGTGTGACTGTAGGAGCAACCATACTGGATGTGTACACTGTCCGATAATGACGTATTGAAATATAATCCCCAATATGACATACCATTTCTTAAACTGGGAAACATAAAACTATTTCAGAATGAATGACAAATGATTTCCAATTGTATAATTTGCGCAAATAAGTTCTCCATGCTACTTATAATTCTTCAAACAGAAGGGCGCACACATGCATGAATGGGGGCACGGTTGTACAATGCCTGGCCTTGAAGGCCGGACTCCTGACAGGTGTTCAGGATATCCCTCATTAATATTCACGAGATTAATTTGCATACAATGATTCTAAATATATGCAATTTTTCCTCATGAATATTAATGATGTATATCTTGAAAACTTGTCAGATTCTGGCCCTCAAGGCCTGGAGTTGGACAACCCTGGACTAACAGCTGTACAAATGGGCAAAAAGAGAAAATAAGCATTGACAATGTCATCAGTTTGGGCTTTTGTGTAGGCATGGGAAAGGCACAGCCATAGTGGTATACTGACCATTTATGGTAGCAGGTGCAAAATGGTGCGAGTACCTTGGCGTCTACTAGCAGTGCCTGGCAAATGCCTAATACTTACACACAAGACATAACTATCTGCTTTGCCAATGCTTGTCAGTTTGGGCTTTTAGGTGGCTCTAAAGCGTCACCTACAAGCCGCATCTATTGCATTAGCATACAGATATGGAAAAATGGCATATGGGGAGGAACACAAAGCTTACCAGGCGTCCTTTTGTGGAGCCCGTTAACCCGTTCCTCCAGGGTCGTAATGAGGCCCATTGTCTATGAGGTTTTAAAAAATAAGTGTTCTTAATAATGCTTGAACTCTTGACGGCTTTACAGAATGTCGCCATTTGAACATGGCTTGAAATTTAATGAAAAAATATGTGCTTGAAGAATATGTGTGCCATTACATTTTGCAGAAATCAACAATAAGCATAACACAAAAGAATTATTTGGAAACATTGATTTCATATTCAGGGTGTCGTACCCAATTGTAATTGGTCTCATTGATCAATGGACTAGTCCGCTGTCTTTTTTGGCTTGATATCCCTGACAAGGATGGACGATTTGAGACCTCCATTCAAGATTTGTTTTAGTTTTCATACGAACAGGAGTGCTTTTGTAACTCTGGTTTAGCTCTTTAAGTCTCCCATGAAGAAAATGGAAAAAAATCCACAACAAAGTTTCCATCCTGGCATGGAAAACTTTCATGGATGTATTCATATTTTTTTTAAAGCTGTTTTTTATCATGGTATGATATGCTTTTAACACAGGGTTTTCACATAATCTACATTTTTCTTTGCCAAATAGCTCAAAATTTGCCACTACAGTTTTCAAGATTTTTGGCATGCACTGTATCGCATCAGGAATTTGTATGCTGAAAATAACTCTGAAAATCGACTTTCACAATTTGGAGATGATAATGATTTAAACTGTATCGCTATAGAAAACAAGCACAGAATGAAAGTGCATCTTTTAATCTACCTGTGCACATTTGTAGAAGACTCATTTTAATTTCAGTTTTTCTGTGTATCTAAGACTTACAAGAGATGTACATTGCATATGTAAAACTCCTATAAGCCTTTAATAAGTCCTGCAAACTCACATCAAAGTTAGATCAAAGTTTAATGTGACCTTTTATAAGTACAGGAGGTATATAATACATGCGCATAATGAATCTGAATCTTATACACGAACTGTACACGTACGTGTAGATGTGCATTTTGTACATGTACACTAATATACACATGAAAACACACCTCAAAGTTAGGACAGATTTTTTAGGTCAGTTTTCAGAAGATGTAAACTGCATGTATGTACAAATTGTACAACTCTCGTATGCATCCCATACAAATAAAAGAAATTGCATTAAAGTCGAACCTCAATTTGAAGTGAGTTTTCACAGCCATAGGAGGCATATAGAACTTGTGCATTTCAACTTTATACCAAATACTCATATGCTACTTATATGCCATACACTCACATGCCAGACACAAACACCAAACACTTAAATGCCATCCACAACATACTCTTACGACACACTCTCTTATAACACATGCATTTTTGACACACACACTTATGGTGCACACCCACAGACTTATGACACACATGACACATGCTCTTACAGCACATGCCCTTTCACCACACTCTCCAGCACCAAACACTCTTATTACACTTGCTCTTATGATACACACTCTTACAACACATACATACAACCCACACTCTTATGAAACATGCTCTTATGTCACACACTCCTACTACACACACAGACGTACGAAGCACAGTCTTCAGATGCACATTCTTACCACACATGCTCTTTTAACATATGCTCTTTTGAACCATGCATTTACGACAAACACATTTACGACAGACATGCTTACAACACACACATTTGTGTCACATGCTCTTACACCACACGTTCTTATGCCATACATATTTACAGCACATGCTATTTCAGCACACACTCAACTGTAAATGTACCTCTTCTATATGAACTGTACACAAATGAATAAAAGATGCACACTTCTTACATGCACACCGATATATGAAACCACACATCAAATTCAGGACTGACTTTAAAGTCATTTTTCATAAGTATATGAAACGTATAGGAGGTGTAAAGTGTGCATGTGTGAACTGTAAGAAACATGTGCCTCTTAAAGGTATAAAAGAATACATTTGTGAGTTTTCAGATGTAAAGATGGTGTATAGAACATGTGCATTTGTATCGCTTCAAACACTCTCATGCTACTTAGAGGCCATACACACAGCAAATAGTCATACACCTCATATCATACACCCGTACGGCACAACCTCTTATGACACGCACACACACTTATAAGATACTGACCCCCACTGCAAGGTAAATGTCTCATGTACCCCATGTGCTGCTCCTATTCCCTGTACTAAACTTCCCTGTATCGATGCTGAACCCCACTGCAAGGTAAATGTTTCATGCACCCCATTTGTTGCTCCCAATGCCTGTACCAAACTACCTAACCAGCTCTGCATAGATGCTGATAATGATTGCAATGTAATTACTCCATGTTTGACATCTACAGTATCAAATGGTTGTAGCAAACTTCCTACTACCCCCTATGCAGACGTCTTAAAAAGAATGTTCGCATTATGATGCCCAACACCCCATTGCCCCGCCCCTTCACATCCCTCCAGATCACGAAGACCAGTACTGTCCCAACACCCTGCACTCCAATGCCATATTTGTGTTCTCACACCCCGCTAAAATCACTCCCAGTTACCCCACTACCCTCCGGATGCCGTTACCGTATGATCGGACAAACACCACCCCACCTCCCTCAACCCTCAGGCCCACTCTAAAATGGATTGCCATTCCAGAGCACCAGACAAGTCCACCCAATGGACTCAACCCTCTGCTAGGCATACCACACCCACCCACCAAGACTCACTCACCCAAACTAGCCACCATAATCAGCTTGCCCCTACTTCCCATTACTCTACTGCCATTCATTGCTAGTCATTTGACCCCCTGCTGGGGCGCCACACGCTTGCACAAACTCACTTCCAGACTGGCTAAACCTCTCAACCCCCAGACACTCATCACACCACCTACACACCCCCCACCCTCCTGCGGAACCCCACACTCACACCTGCATAGGCACCAACAGACCACTTTGCTGCTGATTCCAAACTCTGGGGCCCACAGCTCCCCACTATCCAAATCTACAAAACCCCACCATGTCTCCACTCCCTCTCCTCCTCACTACACACGCAGCTAAAATCACCTCATACAACCCAACACACACCCCAACTCCCCCCCGGTCCCAACCATTTTGCTTTCTCCCTGATCAACACACATTCAAAATGCGCACATGCACTCAACATTCATGAGCTCTTACAGGACCTCCACCTGCTTGTCATCACAGAAACCTGGCTGCCTGACACACCATTCCCTTAACCCTTGGCTATGCAATTGTTAGAACTGACAGAGAAGGTTTTTCAGGTGGCGGGTTTCCATTATATTGAAACTACCTTCCCCAACAGAGCCTCTCCTCCCCCACACCTACCAGGCTATGAACTCCTCCTAGCTAAAATAGAACCTCACCCTCAAACAACCATCAACCTCCTCCTCCTCTACCAACAACCATCTCAAGATGTTGCCATACCTTCGCTCATCACCCCTTTACTGAAACCCAAAACTAAATTCATGCTGCTCCTGGGTGACTTCAACCTAGGTTTCAATGACCCCACAGACCAGATGTCCACCGCCCTCACCACACCCTTTTGTGAGAGGAACTTTACCCAATCGGTCTCCGCCCGACCCACTCCTAAGGCAAAATTCTCGACTGCATTCTATCGATCAATATTTCCACACAAGTCTCCTCCTTTAACCCTTCAGACTGGACAGACCACTGTTTGATTCAAGTCTCCATCACTCACATGCGAACAACCTCCAAAAATACTGATGAACCATCACTCATCACCGCTAGGCACACCCATAAACTAACGAAGTAAATATTAGAACCTACCATTTTTGCTTCTCTAGAGCCAGGGCCAAACAGTACAACTCGGCTCTCCTCAATGCTCTGGACCAGCATGCCCCACTCAAAACCTCACCTTGCAAAAGAAATCTTCACCACAGGTGGTTCACTGAAGAACTCATCAGCTGAAATGCGCTAAAGAACGCCTCTGGAGGAAATACCCCATGCCCGACAAAAAGGAAGCCTTCTCCAACTTGGCCTCTACATACAAAAAAGCCATCATCATCACCAAAGCCAGCATTTCTAACACTTGAATCAGCTAAGCTAGTTCCAACATCAGTGAACTTTTCAAGATCCTCAAGGAGCTTGAAACCCCAGCCCCCCTATCAATCAGCTTCCCCAAAGACAAAGCCTGGTGCTCCCTTGTCCAATCAGCCCTTATAAATAAAACTCTTAATCTTCACAACAAAACCAACTCCAAAAAATCCCTGCTCCTCCCTACCAAGGACACCCCTCAACCCACCACCCCACACACTCCCAATACCCTCCCTTTAGAATTCTCCCCTGTCTCCCCTCCCGATATACTTATTACCATCCAACACCTCACAGCCTCCAACTGCACAGGTGACATCTGCCCAGCCAACCTCATTAAAATCTGTGCAGAAACTCTTGCCCCTATCATCGCAAAATGTATCAATGCCTCCTTCAACTCCTGCACAGTCCTTAACTCCATCAAAGAAGCATGGGTCACACCACTCCTGACAAAACCCACCCTTTCCACCAACTACTGTCCCATAACTACCATGCCCTAACTCCTGAAAACCCTCGACCGCACCACCTACTCCCAACTCCAAACCCATCTAGAAACAAACAACCTACTTGGCACCAGACAATCCGGTTTCAGGCCCAGACACAGCACAGAATCTGCCCTTGTTGACCTTAACTTTAAGCTTGATCACATGCGTGACACTGGAGACCTTGCCATCCTTCTCCTACTTAACCTCTCGACTGCCTTTGACCTCATTTATCATTGCATCCTCTGCCACCACCTCACAGAATTGTTTAACCTCTCCCTTGAAGCAGCAGACTGGATAAAGTCCTCCCCATGCGAACACACTTCCAGAGTCTTCACAGGGTCCGAATCTGCAGATCCCAACCCTGTTTCCTTTGGTTTCCCCCAAGGTTTCTGCCTCTCGCACACACTCTACAACACGTATACCAAGCCACTCTTTGACAAATTGGGCAAACTAAAAATCCCCTACACTAACTTTATGGATGACACACAGTTCTTCCTCAAACTCACTGGCATTTATGACTTGACTTTGATAATGTCAACCGGGTCTTCAGCATCATCCAGGTCTGGATGTCTAACCACCATCTCTGCCTAAATGATGATAAGACAGAACTACTCATCGTTGGCTCTACCTATCGCCTCAAACACCTGCCTTCACCTCATTTTGCATCGACAGCAACATTACCCCTGTTTCCGCCCATGTCAAAACACTGGGGGTCTACCTGGATGCCAAGCTAATATGAATAAACACGTCAAGGCTGTTGCCTCATCCGCTGCCTACTCAACGAAACTAAACGACCTATCCAGGAGGTTTCTCACTAGCTATAACTGCCTTACACTGGCCAGAGACATCATAGGTAGCAAACCTGACTTCTGTAATGCCATCCTTGCAGGAATTTCCTCAAAAAACTGCAGCTTATCCAAAACAACACCCTTGGAGCATTGCATTATGGGGGATGAAATGCTCTGACCATATCTCCAGTGTGAGACACGAAGCTTATTGGCTTCCAGTCCAGGCACGCATTGAGTTTAAAATCCTGTCCATTACTCATTGCTGCCTACACAACGCTGCCCCACCATACCTCTTCCACCGCATCTAAAACACTTGCACTCTGAAACACTTGTGTTCGCGCTCTGAAACACTTGTGTATGAGCGCGATAGAAATAAAATAGCAATACAATCTATAAAGAAAAATCTCACGTAACCTGCGCTAATCCTCCTCTACCTTACTAACTACCCAAAGATTCTCTAGAAAATCAGGAGGAACTAGTTTCACAGTCATTGCTCCCACCATTTGGAACATGCTTCCACCCAACATCAAAGAAGACCCCTCCTATTTGTCCTTCTGCAAACACATCAAAAATTTCTGTTCAACAAATATGGCTCTCTTCTGTACTATTATACATCTGCATGATAAATTCCTTACACTACCATTTTGGTACCATATGTCTTTAATGTACTGAATATTTTGTAATCTCTAGTGCTGTGACACCTCTGGGTCTTGGGCGCTACCAATAAATGCAATACCCAAATAAATAAATAAACAAACAACACCCATATGCCCTATGTATACAAAGGCTAAAAGGCACGCTAAATTAATGGACACATTGTACACAAACTGGACATGTATGTGATGTGTATTACATACATGTATACTACTAGGTGTATAAACACATACAATTCAGGACTACCTTTAATGGAATTTTCAAATGCCCATATGATGTTTATGAGGTGGAAATTGTGTACATGTATGAAATATAAACCCTAGGGATCATTCAGCATGTGCTCGTATTCTGATCCACTCATACGGCAAACACTCATACTACAGTAATGTATTTCATTTCATTTAATTCCTTTCAGTCAGTGAATTGGTTCAAAACAAATGAAAACCTTTCGCTCGTCTCAGCAGTATACATGGAATCTAACACGATTACAGTGTGTATGGACACAAAGAGAACGTTACCTAAGTACAATGACATATATACACAATCGCAATCAATTAGGTCAAATTCATAATTTGCTTCCGGAACTCTACAATTGTAATGATAAGCGATATGTTTCCCATGCATGAGTAATCATAGTTAGATCGCCAATCCCATTGAAAAAAAACATTTCCTAAAGTCCCTTTGACATACGTTTGGACATGTGTAAATGGAAGGATTATAGGTAATTTGACTCAGAAATCTTTCTCAAAGAGATAACCTGGTTGTTGCATCATTGCTTTTTGAGTTTAAAATATTGTGTTGCAGGATTTTATAAATAAAGTTAACGTGCAGCTAATTTTATTTTGTGATAAGTTCTCCCCCTCCCTAACATCATGCACACGTACAAAGTACAAAGACCAATCGGGCACCTCCAAATGGAAGCCTCTAAACTAAATGTATACAACATACAGTAATAATATGTAATACTCTTCGGTAAAAAAAAAAAAAAATCATTGCTATTAAATATAAAAAAAAACCTTCTTGTAAATCAAGAGTTAAGGATAATCTCACAAAAGTAAAGTGTCAAAAGGGCAGAAATATGAACGTTAAGGTATAAATACTCACTGTATACCACTACAAATCCAACGTTAACACTCACTTCAAGAATTGGGAATGTTTCATCAGTACCAAAGTTAGTGTGGGTTGCAGAGCAAAATCGAAACATCATAGACCAAACAAGAAGCAATGCGGCCATAACGTGAGCCCCCAGCATGCACTGCTCGTACCAACACCCACATGGGTGACTACAGATTGCTAATATTACATGGAATGTCATTGGTGCTGCCATTTATATTGTTAGTCGCAGGTTCTTTCTGAGGACTTCATTATTTTTGTCAAGGTTGGTTTATTCAATGACCCTTTTCAGGACAGTTGAAGACCTCTTTGATTACAACCATGGTTATTGTTTGTGTGTACCTTTACACTGCCTGCACATAATCACCACAGATGCCTGTGGTCTACAAATGGCGCAAAGGCTACAAGCCAGGTCACTGCAATTTAATCAGAAACGTATGAATAGTTTTCTGGTTCAATAAAATCCCAACTCACGCTTTTTTCGTTTTTCAACATTTATGTAATACAAGAGTACTCACAACAGCTTTTCCGGGGTCCATAATGCAACAATTGAGATTTGAAAACGTTCTGAATCAAGGTTGTGGATTTCAAGAAAACAGAGCATTGTGGCTGCGTTGGATACAAAACATAAAATGTGTCTAAAGGGATTTTTCCATTTAATGCACACAAACAAAAAATTAATGATTCTCAAAGAAAGCTAGGTGTCCTCCATTGAAAAAGGTTACTGGCAAATGGTGGACCTTTAATGAAAAGGCAATGAGCCACATTGGCCCGGAAGTGGATAGGCTTTAATGTTTTTGGGAAAAGGAAGTTTGGGATTCTCAGACTTTTGTTAAAAGGTAGTGGCGAGAGGCCTTTTTTGAAAAGACATTTCATACAATAAAAAGGGCCAAAAGTAGGCATGTTTCACAAAATACCTTACATGGACATGTGAGAATTTGCAAAAAGACACATTTATTTATTGTTAGTGAGCACATTTTGTCACCATTTTGTCACCATTAACACTGACAAAAAAACAGATTTGAATCAAAAAGCACTTGCAAGGAGATGTTATGGGTCTCATCCTAAGAAAAATTCAAACCAGCAACCACAAAATTGTGCGATATTAACAGAAATTAATATAATATTCCGAATGCACTTTTATGCGTTAGTTGACACGCGGACAGATGCAATGTGTATTGGGGTGACAGAACCAGGATAAAGAACATTTGTGCAAAATCTAGACAGTGCTCCAAACAGGAGGGTAGGTGCAAGGGCTCGGGGCACCCTAGGGTGAGTAGAAGTGAGGGGTGAATGTGGACCCTGTCATTAGAAATAATGGAAGATCAGGATTCTGTATGCTGGGACTGTGCAGGTCGATGATGCGGCACGGATCCATCAGAAGGTTTCCTGAAGAACCAATACTACAAAGGGAGCATGATAGTTTCAGTTCCCCAAGGGGACCAGAAAAGTGTTCTGAGTATCTAATACAACTGCACTGGAGTTGGGGGATTTGCTGGCACATCAAGTGCTGGAATGCATCATTTACATAGCTTTCATTTGGCTTGTATGATCAATTTGCTTTCAGAGCCTAACAACATTCCTTTTAAAGTTTACATTTCTGAAGATGTATTTATAACTGTATACAAGTCTCCCTACTTGCTTTCAAATAGTGCAAGGAGACCCCTCATTTTCCCTTTCTTCTCCCTAACCCTGAGCCCATATGTTTGCTTCCCACACTGTCCTTCTTTCCCCCCCTTTTTATTTTCCATGCTTTCCCCATTTCCTTCTAACCCTTAATTAGCGGGATATTAGATGGAACAGCACAACGGCCTCACGAAAGTCAGGGACTAGGTTTATGGTATCCTATACCTGACTAGCCTATGCCCTGATTTTGATGGGACCAGTGGGCTACTAGGGAACCACTGCCTCTTCCCACCAAAGTAGTGGATTTTCCCATATTTTGGTGAACTGTAAATGTAGCGAATGCAATAGGTTTTCGGGGGAATGACTGGTGTTGTAGTAGACCACAAGGTCTTATAGCACCAGCGTGTGACACATACAACAACCGCTTAAAATCAGCATGTAAACAATGGCTGCTCATATTTGCATGCTGACTTTGTCATCAAGAGACTTGTATTTGTGTTGCAAATCCATCCCTTTCACTTTCGTGGATGCCACCTCTTACTGCGATACTGTATGGATACTAACGCTTCCTCCCCTACCACTTGTACTGCTTGCTTGTCTACTGCTACGTATCCCTGACTGACTCACAGCTAAACTCTCCAACCACCTTATACAACACACACAACGCCCATCACATGGCCACTTCACGCCTAGCCCCTTACCACAGGAACATGAATTGAGCTACAACAAAGTTCTCCTCTGTAGCCCTATCACACTACCCCACATCGGCAGCTAACTGGACCCAAAGTACTGTAGTCGATCATACCTTGGGCTCTACCCCTAAGATAACATATTCCCAAATGCAACCACCAAACCCATAGAAGCAAAAAGGCACTCAGGTCTACTTGCACCCAACAACCCCCTTCTTCTTTTCTTACAGAGCCACACACGGTAATGCAAGAAACAGGGCAGAAGGGTGTTGTGTAAAACCACTGGCATTCCATTTTATTACATGTGTTGGGTGTCTTTGGGTCCCAAACATGACCCTTTATAGCATACATGCTGCTTTTTATATTCACATAGCAACACAAGCAGCACATATATGCCAACTTAAACAACACAATATACAGCAAATATATGCCATAGATGTCACATGTGTGCATACATGAATATATGCATATACTCCACGAATGTCATGGAAATTACACATATGTAATATTGACCACACATATTTCATGCATATATATTACAGGGCCTGTATTTATGTTTAAGTTGCTCAACCCATAGGAAGAGCACTTTTTGGGCAGCTTATAAATTTGCCCCACATGGACGAATCCTCATGAAACTGTGCAATTATATGGCCCTCTCAGATGGATTCTGCGAAGCCTGGTGAGGTTTTGTGCAGGGGGCAAAGTTATAGGAGGGTCCAAAAATGTGTGGTTTTTTACATAGATGCAATGGAAAACAAATTTTGCTCACGCCTACAGCCCAATCCGCTGGATGGATTTTCACCAAATTTGTGGCAGGAGCGGCTGCTTGGTCCCAAAAGCACGCTTTTGTAAATTTGGTGTAAATCCATCCACTCTTTTTTTTTTTTAAATGACCAAACCGTAGGTAAAGAAAAATTAGTGATATCTGGGTTCGGCCCACGGACTCACAACCCTGTTCAGTCTGCGGACAGGCCTCCTATTGGCCCAGAGGGTGGCGTGGTGTCTCCAGACATCGGACGTGGCCGCTGATTTGATGGTGAAAAGCGTGAGGTGCGTCATATTTTTGGAAATGCCCACCATGTTGGATTTGCGGACACTGGATGGTGTCTGCGGACAGCACAGTGCACACACATTAAAAATCACAATATTACACTGGTCAAACTAATCAAACAATCTCTGGGGAGGTGACAGGTGATGAGGATGGGACAGGATATGTCCTTAAAAAGGTCAAAAACAGGTGGTTTTCCTTCTCCAATGTCCCCGAACAGTCCGGATGTCCGGGGCAGTCCTGTGATGTTTGCGAACAATTGAGATGTTCGGGGACATCTATGCCTATTTCTGCATTACACAGTTGGTGAAAAGCAGTTTTTGGATGGCTTATAACTTTGGCACCACTCAATGAAACTGCATGACATTCTGGAATTGTATTCTATACCTGATTGTGAATGGTTTTGCAAATTGTGGTGCTGTTTTGTCAAGAGGGAACAAACTTAGCGGGGGGGGGGGGCAAAATATTATAAAGGCTCATAAATGTGGTGCCGTTTGACGAAACTGCACAAAAATTTGCAAAAAAGATTTTAGATCTAGATATAAATGTTTTGGCATGCTGTCAGGAGGGGGCACAATTAGAGAGTGGTCTAAACATTTTTAGATGGCTCATAACTTTGTTGCAGTTTGACGAATATGGAAAAAGGGTTTCACAAAGATTATAGACACAACCTTGAATGTTTGTGCAAAGTATGAATGGATTTTGTCAAGTGGGGGCTGTTATATGACTATTGTATGTTTCTACATTTTGAAACCTTGTGTCATAATGTAGGTACATAAAATAGTGATATACCTTTGGTGATGAGGAATAGCCTGTGGCCATGGGCAGTGCCCAGATTGTCCGGGTCATGGCATAAGGCCATTACCCAGACAATCTGGGTACTGGCCATGACAACAGGGACCAGCAATGGGGTTAAAGTGGGCATGGGTTTGAAAGGGAAAGAAAATGTGCTTGTGGGTACAGGTTGAAGTGCTGAATGGGATTGCAGCAAATATGAACGAGGAGGGTCAGCAAGAACTGGAAACCATGGTTTTGCAACTATGTCCCATGTTTTTTTTAAGTGTATAATGTAAGTACACAACACAGTGATCTAACATTGGTGCCTGGGCAATGGGCCTGGCTGTCAGCAAGGAGAAATGTGTACAGTAATTTGCTTATTGAGGCATGCAGCATGGCCGAAGCGGTAGGTTTGAATGAGAAAAGATATTCTGCTTGCGGTTACAGCCTGAAGTGGTGGACTAGATTACAACAAACATGCGTGATGAGCATTAGCAAGGACCTGAAAGCATCTTTTTGGAAATATGTCTTGTGTTTTATTTTTCGAAAGTGTAAGAATGTCAGTTGAAAAACTAGAGATATACATTTGGTGTATGGGCAGTGGGCCTGGTCCTCGGCAAACGTAAATGTGTGCTCTGATTTTCTTATTGGAGAATGTGGCATGGCCAAAGCCTATGCCCCATAGATTTGGAGAGTGGGCATGGCTGCAAGCAATGAGCACTGGCCATTGGTTACATTATTAGGGTATAGTGGAGACTGAGGTAGGATGCAGCGTAGGTGAAGTGAATAATAGGGGTGGTTTGGTTGGGCTGCGGTCATGGTGGAGCCTTATGCCGTAGGCAATTGAATGATGATTTCCATACCCATCATGTGCTGCTGATAATGACAGACATAAGTATGTGTTGCAAAAAATATGTTTTTAAGGAGGTTTATAGTTCTTTTATACATATGAAAAGAAGAATTATCAATAACTTAAATACAGTGATATAACACCATTGGGAGTCCTCTGCTCCAGTAGTTACCAAGTGGCGTCCCACCTTGGCATACCTAGGCACTTCCTTCCTGGGTTCTCATGAGCACTTGCCCATCTGTACTGCCCCTTCCGTTTATGCACTTCTCTCACTGCATAATGCATATGTGCATTTATAAGAGCAATGTGTACAATTCATTTGTATAAGTAAGGGAAATGCAGATGCAGAAGATTTGTAAAAGATTGTTAAGTGGCAATTGGTGTGTGGAAGCTTAATGTGGTCATAGGGTTCTAAGTACAGTTTTTGGAAGTGATTGGTGGATGGATGTGTGACTGTTTGAAAGCAGGCATTGACGGAGTGTTACAAATATACAATTAAAAAGGGTAAATGAGCTGCCCTGTGCGGTGGTGTGCATGTGCCATCCGGGTCTTTCAATGACCCATGGCATAGAAAGGGGACTGTGAACACTGTGGCTAGATCTAAAGGTCCATCGATTATGGTCCTTATTGTATGCTAACGAAAAGTATTGTCCTTTTATATTTTTCTCTAATATACAATTGTACATAATCACTCTGAGCAGGGGAGGCAGCCAATCAGGTGGCTAGGAACGCATGCTTGAACTGCAGGGACAAGCCTGCGTTCCAAGCCGCCTGACCCCCGACTCTCTCCGCCACTATTTTCCTCCTCCCTCTCTGTCCCATTTCATTTCACCCCCCTTACTTACCTTATTTGGGCGGCCACATTCGCTCTTTCTGTCCGCCTCCCACAGGCCGCAAAGGGAAGAGGGGCTGCATATGGAGTCCAGCCTTCTCTTTCCATGGTGCTCATCTTGGGAAAGGATTTTCCTTCCTACAGCGGGACGTCCCGCTGTAGGAAGGAAAATCCTTTTTTTTAGCTAGCACCCTAGGTTACCACTTTGGCAACCCGGGGTGCTAATGGCCTTCATCCCCAATTGCAGGGGTTGGAACAGGGGATAACAGTCCAGAGCGCTCGCTTGGGCCGATCAATTGTGCTGCCGAGCCACATTATTCCCATTAGCATAAACACAAAATACTAGATGGAGTCGATAAGATTATTTTTTAGTTCTATTTTTTAACTGTGAAAGGTGGTTCCTAAAGAAACCATTTTTGTACTGTTTCAATTTGTATTGTCATCTGTGATCGCCTGGGTGTTAGTCTTAGCAGTGCACAGTGGTGGGTGGCCCGAGTTATGGTTGCTTAGCTTACCATAACTGGCAAATTTCTGAGGTTTTTTGGTTTTACTTGTAACCCTAATGTCCCTTTAACAAAGTGTTTTCACTGAATTTCATAGGTTTTTATTAGTGCAACTTAACCATAGCATACCTTTAACAGCATTTAGTGTATATATATATATATATATATATATATATATATATATATATATATATATATATATATATATATATATATATATGTACATATATAGAAAAAACACATGCCCCTGTGCCGTTGTAACACTACAAAAAACCACCCAGTAGGCAAGTATAAAAGCACCCCAGCGCAGAAGACCTAGCTATTTAAAATATCATCTTTATTATTGCAAAGTACAGCACATCATTAAAACAGAGGTAAAGTCATTCTCCTGTGACAGACATAATGTGTACAAAAAGCACTCACCCCACGGGTGGAAAAAGTCACGCGTTCCGCCTGAATGCTCAGGCTTCCTCAGACTATTATTAACCAAATGCGCGATTTACATCATAGAATTTAAAAGGGAAGTGCAATTCCAGAGCGTCCCCACTCGTACCGCATCACGTGAAAAAGCAGTCATGTGACCGCATCTATCTTGATGATAGAAAGCCTCTCGTACATAATGACCTCCATATTGGAATGGTCATATGCCTATAGAAACATTATGCTCTATAGATAAATAGTCCCGTGTAGCGTATACACTTCCACTATACAATACTGGTGGCTACCGCCATGCTCGAACGATGTTGGAGACGCTTGAAAATAACACATTTAAAATTATTCCTTAAAATCAATTATTATATATCACAGACGCACCAATGTGCCTGCATGTCATAAACTGACTAAGAGCAGCTGAAATGGCCGCTAATAGCCATACGCCCCCTCTAAGGGCAAACACTTCTAAGCCTAATGCGACAAGCAGAAAACAGTAGCCATTTTCTAAATGGGCAAATGCCCAATTGCTACCAAACCTCTAATATGCATGTTATCTATCAGATGGCCAGTGCCAAGTTTACTCAGCAGTATTAATGTATAGATTACAATCATCTAGACTCTAACATGTAATATGTATAACAGTGACAGTCAGAACCAAAAGTGAACCAATTCATATTAATAGGCAGATCCTGTTGGCGTGCAAATAGCAATTTCTGTGTCAAAAATGCAATATCAGAAAGTGCAATATCAAAAAGTAGCAGCATAATTCATCAAAAGGTACTTAACTTAGTACGACACACTACAAAAAAATGTATAAGTTAATCCAAAAAGCGGTGCAATGCACAAAGTGCAAATAGCAATTCCTATGTCAAATATATAATGGCAAAAAGTAGCAGCATAATACAACCGTTTACTCATGTATGTAAAAATACATACATTTCAGCATCAATGTTTAAACCATTCGCTTTCAAGGTATCAAATTTGCATATGAGTGTGGCTTCCAGTTGCCTCAACCTCAATTCACGGTAGCCTAATCTTTTGATAGATGGTATATGGGCCAACCCTGTAAAGGATAGGAATCTAACATCGCCATTGTGTACCTCTTGGAAATGGCTAGTGAGCGGATAGGTTAAATCTCCATTTTTAATGGCTCTATAATGCTGGAGAATCCGCATCTTAAAAGGTCCTATCGTCGAGCCTATATAATGAAGGCCACAAGCACATGTGATGGCATATACTACATATTTTGTGATGCAGGAAATTCTATGTTTGTATTTCCAACACTGGCCATTCACACTCCGAAAAGGGACCTTAGACACATGATTACACAGTTTGCAGTGGGCACATTTGTAAAAGCCAACTCTATTCATATTCGTCATCCTCATATTCTCAGCAGGTTTAGTGACCACCATACTAGGGGACAACATAGTTTTGAGGGTCAGGGACTTATGATAAGTGATATTAGCAACATCATCCAAAACTACCTTGAGATGAGGATCAGTAAGCAGACCCTTCCAATGTTTATTCATAATCCTTTTGATTTGTTTGGCTTGATGGTTAAACCCTGTGATTAACCTGATTTTCTTGTCATTCACTTTCATTTTTTAGACAAAAGGGATTCTCTAGTAGGCATTTCTGCTTTCATGTAGCTTTTAGAGATAACATATTTCCCATAGCCACGTCTGATACATTTCTGACCAATATTTTTGGCCTCTCTCTCGTAATCACTGTTGTTGCTGCATGCTCTTTTAGCTCGCAAAAATTCTCCATAGGGAATGGAGTCTACTAGAGCTCTGGGATGATGACTCTTGGCGTGGAGAGTTGAATTGGAACTTGTTGGTTTCCTATATAATTTAGATGTAAGTGTTTCATTAACTACTTCAAATTGGACATCTAAAAACACCAAACTTTGCTTACTAATGACTGCTGTTAGTTCTAGATTGAGCACATTATCATTGAGTATATCAACATAAAAAGTGTCAATAGGTCCACATGTTGTATTTGGACAAAAAATAGAAGGAGGTCTAAATTTGGTGGGACAACTCATGTCTGTAGAAATCCCAAATTTGGCTTCTAGCATAGCATCGTCCATTATGGTATTGTCATCCATAGCAGCTTCTGTTGATTCTTCCATGTTCGCTAAACTTGTTTAGACCTCCAAATTTAGACCTCCTTCTATTTTTTGTCCAAATATAACATGTGGACCTATTGACACTTTTGAAGAGTTAGTTATGGGAGATCTTAAGAAACAATCTAGTAAAATCTTGCCTGCTCATCGCAACCTTAACTATACACAATTCCAGGCATTGGAAACGTTGAAAAATGACAATTCTATAGTCATACGTCCGTCTGACAAAGTCGGTGGTATTGTTGTCATGGACAGCGTAAAATATGAACTAGAAGCGAGAAGGCAATTGAATGACAGTGCTAACTACATTCCAATAGAGATGGAGATAATATTGGAAACTAAAACGCTATGTCATGGAAAGTTAAAGGAGTGGTGTGATGTGGAGCTTATAGATCGTGATGAATATTTCTTCCTTAAAAATGCTCATCCAGTGACTCCCTTAATCTATTTTAACCCCAAGGTCCATAAAAGTTTAATAGACCCACCAGGTCGTCCTATTGTGTATTCAATGGGTAGCTTACTTGAAAATACATCCAAATATTTGCACTATTTTCTCCAACCGTTTGTTTTGAGTTTGAGCTCGTATATACGAGACACTGCAGATCTACTTGCTAAGGTAGAGAATATTAATTGGGAACCTGAATATTTTCCTGTCTCATTAGATGTAGTATATTTTTATACTTCCATTCAACACACAGCAGATATTAAAGCATGTCATTCCTTTTTGGAAAGTAGATCAATCAGCTATCGACAGCATAATGTGATGCTGTTGAGTATGTTACAATTTTGCTTGGAGCATAACTATTTTCTCCATGAGGACCAACTATACAGGCAGATACAAGGGACAGCTATGAGGTCGTGTATGGCCCCTACATACGCCAAACTGTATATGGGATGGTGGGAGACACATCAGGCATGGACAGAAGAATTGGAAAAATGGACCCAACATGTGAAAATCTGGTATCGGTTCAAAGATGATCTGTTTATTATATGGGATGGGACTGAATCAGCGTTTATGGAATATGTTGATATACTCAATGATAATGTGCTCACTCTAGAACTAACAGCAGTCATTAGTAAGCAAAGTTTGGTGTTTTTAGATATCCAATTTGAGGTAGTTAATGAAACACTTACATCTAAATTATATAGGAAACCAACAAGTTCCAATTCAACTCTCAACGCCAAGAGTCATCATCCCAGAGCTCTAATAGACTCCATTCCCTATGGAAAATTTCTGAGAGCTAAAAGAGCATGCAGCAACAACAGTGATTACGAGAGGGAGCCTAAAAATATTGGTCAGAAATTTATCAGACGTGGCTATGGGAAATATGTTATCTCTAAAAGCTACATGAAAGCAGGAATGCCTACTAGAGAATCCCTTTTGTCTAGAAAATTGAAAGTGAATGACAAAAAAATCAGGTTAATCACAGGGTTTAACCATCAAGCCAAACAAATCAAAAGGATTATGAATAAACATTGGAAGGGTCTGCTTACTGATCCTCATCTCAAGGTAGCTTTGGATGATGTTGCTAATATCACTTATCATAAATCCCCGACCTTCAAAACTATGTTGTCCCCTAGTATGGTGGTCACTAAACCAGCTGAGAATATAAGGATGACGAATATGAATAGAGTTGGCTTTTACAAATGTGCCCACTGCAAACTGTGTAATCAAGTGTCTAAGGTCCCTTTTCGGAGTGTGAATGGCCAGTGTTGGAAATACAAACATAGAATTTCCTGCATCACAAAATATGTAGTATATGCCATTGCATGTGCTTGTGGCCTTCATTATATAGGTTCGACGATAGGACCTCTTAAGATGCGGATTCTCCAGCATTATGGAGCCATTAAAAATGGAGATTTAACCTTTCCTCTCACTAGCCATTTCCAAGAGGTACACAATGGCGATGTTAGATTCCTATCCTTTACAGGGTTGGCCCATATACCATCTATCAAAAGATTAGGCAACCGTGAATTGAGGTTGAGGCAACAGGAAGCCACACTCATATGCAAATTTGATACCTTGAAACCGAATGGTTTAAACATTGATGCTGAAATGTATGTATTTTTACAAACATGAGTTAATGGTTGTATTATGCTGCTACTTTTTGCCATTATATATTTGACATAGGAATTGCTATTTGCACTTTGTGCATAGCACCCCTTTTTGGATTAATTTATACATTTTTTGAACTGTGTCGTACTAAGTTAAGTACCTTTTGATGAATTATGCTGCTACTTTTTGATATTGCACTTTCTGATATTGCATTTTTGACATAGAAATTGCTATTTGCACACCAACAGGATCTGCCTATTAATATGAATTTGTTCACTTTTGGTTCTGACTGTGACTGTTATACATATTACATGTTAGAGTCTAGATGATTGTAATCTATACATTAATACTGCTGAGTAAACATGGCACTGGCCATCTGATAGATAACATGCATATTAGAGGTTTGGTAGCAATTGGGCATTTGCCCATTTAGAACATGGCTGCTGTTTTCTGCTCGTCGCATTAGGCTTAAAAGTGTTTGCCCTTAGAGGGGGCGTATGGCTATTAGCGGCCATTTCAGCTGCTCTTAGTCAGTTTATGACATGCAGGCACATTGGTGCGTCTGTGATATATAATAATTGATTTTAGGGAATAATTTGAAATGTGTTATTTTCAAGCGTCTCCAACATCGTTCGAGCATCGCGGTAGCCACCAGTATTGTATAGTGGAACTTTATACGCTACACGGGACTATTTATCTATAGAACATACCGTTTCTATAGGCATATGATCATTCCAATATGGAGGTCATTATGTACGAGAGGCTTTCTATCATCAAGATAGATGCGGTCACATGACCGCTTTTTCACGTGATGCGGTACGAGTGGGGACGCTCTGGAATTGCACTTCCCTTTTAAATTCTATGATGTAAATCGCGCATTTGGTTAATAATAGTCTGAGGAAGCCTGAGCATTCAGGCGGAACGCGTGACTTTTTCCACCCGTGGGGTGAGTGCTTTTTGTACACATTATGTCTGTCACAGGAGAATGACTTTACCTCTGTTTTAATGATGTGCTGTACTTTGCAATAATAAAGATGATATTTTAAATAGCTAGGTCTTCTGCGCTGGGGTGCTTTTATACTTGCCTACTGGGTGGTTTTTTGTAGTGTTACAACCACGCAGGGGCATGTGTTTTTTCTGTGTTTAACGAATTTGGCTAAGTTCGTTTCCCCAGCACCAGCCACTAAATGAGGGAGAGCGCCACTTTTTGGCCAAGTCAGTTTTACATATATATATATATATATATATATATATATATATATATACATATATATATATATATATATATATATATAAATATATATATATATATATATATATATATGCATGGCAAATTTGTGTGGTCTGAAAGGCAAAACAAGGCAAGAAAGCACAGTTCGAGAACACAGGGACACTGCACTGTTATTGCTTCTTCCCGTCTCTCTGCACTTCACACACGTCGGAAGCATTAAAATATGCCATTGAGAGAGCTTCTGAGCAGACACACTGTGGCACAATTGCCTCATCAAAACATGGGCCCTGGTGACCATTTCAGACTTCATCAGAACATTACCTTTAGAATTATTCACAACAGTAATTTTCCGATTGTTTCATTAGAAATGCGTGCAAAGCAGTTGAGAGATCTTCCCTGTGTGTGTTCTCTGAATGAGCAGAGTGACTCATCCGTTCGCCTGCACCTATATACATCAAGAAGGTAATCACAGCTTTGCTACCTCTCGGTGTAAGTAGAACACACCATGATTGATGGCTGCCTCCCCAGATTAGGCACTCTGTGGGGGTACATCTCCCATTCAGCTGCCTGTGCGAGAGACTGCATGGCGCACCTACAGCATGTATTTGTGACAGCGATGGATTCAACACATATCACTATACATCTGTGTGAATGTATCGCCCTGATCATGTAGCAGTGATGTGCAATTATATAGTCAATGGCACCTTGATATCTGTATTTCTTTTATGCATGCAGAGACATGAAACCTGAACACCATTAGTCGTTTGGGAAAGCATTAATCATCATTTAACTGCAACTCCGAACTCTGAAAATAGTTCACTGAAGCATGAAATAGAAATCATGCTGGCTGGAAACATAATACGCTGAACGGTATAGTATCATTCTTTAGGAGTGTTTAGCGCAAGGAAATATGTAAGCAGGATAGTGAATATTAGGTTGAGTCACATCTAGAGAGGATTGTGAATATGAGCCTGCATCAAATCTAGACAGGATCGTGAATATTAGCCTGCATCACATCTAGACAGGATTGTGAATATCAGCTTGCGTCACATCTAGACAGGATAGTGAATATTAGCTTGCGCCACATCTAGACAGGATTGTGAATATTAGCTTGCGTCACATCTAGATGGGATTGTGAATATTAGCTTGCGTCACATCTAGACAGGATTGTGAATATTAGCTTGCAACACATCTAGACAGGATTGTGAATATTAGCTTGCATCACTTACAGACAGAAATGTGGAGAAATTCATGCGCCACATACAGAAAGAATTTGGAAATTAGCGTGCACTTGATCGGGAAAGAATTGTGAAAATTAGTGTGCATTCCATCTATATAGCGATGCCACTAAACACCTCTCAAACTCTAACCAAACACAACCACACCTCTAAAGCACACCAAACCGCACGCACTTCAAGCGCCACAACAAATCAAATCACACATAGCCTCGTACAACAGAACACGGCGTCTACCAACGGAAAAGCACACCTAAGCTA
The DNA here is from genome assembly GCF_040938575.1 of Ambystoma mexicanum. NCBI lineage: Eukaryota > Metazoa > Chordata > Amphibia > Caudata > Ambystomatidae > Ambystoma > Ambystoma mexicanum. The sequence continues at coordinate 127,528,876 of NC_090936.1, read as the reverse complement.
AGCAAACAGTGTTAACTGAACTGAAGCTGCCAACAGCACATCACTGCTCTCTTGCATATTTCTTGCTCGGTCCTACTAACTCATCCCACCCCCTTTCCTTTTCAGATCCGCCATAGTCCCAGGGGACCACTCCGGTGCTGATAGTGTGTGGTAAAAATGTCCTTTAACATTTACATTAAACGTATAGTTACTGTGTTTCTGACATTTTAATACAACGAGGAGGTGTAAACCAAATGCGTATCCCATTGTTTCCACAAAGTAAATTGCTCAGAAGTATTTTACTTTGTGGAAATTACTTCGAAATGATATATAATATTTGTGGGGCAAGGGGTAAAAGGGGTATGGAGAGGGTTTTGGAGTGGGGTGGCAGTCAAGGGGATGTTCACTGCTGCGACCACGCCCTTATCTTCCTCCTCTGTACGCCAGTTGTCCTCCGGGGTGCCTTTCTGGCCCAGATACTACCAGGGACCCCAGTGCACCAGTCCCACCCACAATGCCCGTCTGGTGGTGACCACCTCCGTACCTGAGTTTGGAGTCCAAGGCACTTCAGCTGAGGTGGTCACTGTGCCTACCCAGGCACTGACATGGGCACCAGCAATCGAGGGACAGCAAGCACCCATGAACAGCGCAGGTGCCGTACGCCCCGGGTATCGTCAACAGATCAGAGGGTGTACCCACATAAAAGGCACCGGGCAATGAGGCAGCAGGTGGAAACCAGGAGGAGGCTATTTGTTTCAGGACAGACCACCGAAAGGAGGCAGGTGCGAAGTGTGAGGCAGGAGGCACACGTGGACCTGAGGTACAGGATGTCTTCCTTGCTCCGAGGATATGAAGAGCAGATCGGGGCAGAGAGGCAGCAGTTTCGGGAAGTGAGGGTAGTGATGGCCAGTGCTGAAATTGTGCTGCATCGGGAAAGGAGGCAGGCTGCCATCCTGGAGACCACTTGCAGCGATGCCCGAGGGATAGAGAAACAAATGCTGGAGCACCTGCAAGCCCTCCATTCAACAACAGAGGCCCGCTTGAGGGGTGAGGACGTGGCACTCGACCCAGCCCTGGTGGAAGGCAAAGTGCGATTAGAGAGGACTAGCCTGCTGCCTTTGTGAATAGATATTTAGGTGTAGGTTTCCTTTTTTTATATTTATTATTTTCCCAGAATTTCCTTCCCAGTTTCTATTGTATATAGTTGCTTAGGGTTGGGATATTTGTTTTAATTCATATTTCCACTCGACTACTTTGAGCTTGATTCCTCATTTATTTTTGTACATATTGAACCGTTAGGCCCTTTTAAATGAGGAAGTGTATCATTACATGGATGGGGGTGCAGAATAACTCTTACACAAATAACAAGACTGATTCAGGAAGTTGGCAAACGAAATCTGTTTTATAATCAATTGTCTAAAACAGGGAGTACAACAGACATCAACTGACATCTCACAGCATAATCTCACCACGTTTTATGAAAAACAGTACTTTTATAGTAATAACTCATCATTCGTGACATCATACTACGTGACAAACTTAGAAAATCTACTTGGGATTGTGATAGGTCTATGGGGGACATCTAAGTATACTTTCTGTAGGGGATTGGATTGTGTTTGGACTCTATAATCAGGTGGACAACTTATGCCACCCCTTGTGCAAGTCATCCTCAATATTTGTTAGATACATGACACACCATTGGCTCTCAAATTACAGGTCTCTTCAATATATGGCCCTCCACAATTGGTTGGCACACTTGTACCATTCTGGAACATTCGAGTCACCAACAGCATGCAAGCTGGTACACCAGGTGCTTGTGGGTGGACTTGACCATGCCCCCCGACCCAATTAGCCCACCATCCATCATCACTCATGCTTTCTGCCATTCAAATTGTCGTTGAACTTGCCCTTGCAAAAGTATCACTGCTCCTGAGAATAGAAGGGAGTCTGAGCACGTTCTTATCTTCAAGTCTTGATGCAGCTTGCCCATTTTCTATTTCCATCCATCCCATTTGACAGGAGACCATGTTTGAGCTCCTTTCTTCGTATTTAATGACATTAAATTAATAAAACTTGGCACTCATAGTGTTTTCGTCGCACCTTAACAGGAGCTCCCTTCACTTCTCACGCTCTTTTTATGTCCTTGAATAGATAACCAATTCTTGGCTGCTCCAACTCTTGACACTGGGCCAGAAAGCCTTTTCGATCTTTCCTTGATTTTCAGCTGTTTTTTTCTACTGCACGACACTTTCAGTCTTGCTCTTTCACGGGTCCAGGCTTACTAAAGTTGCGACATCGAGTATCCAGATTCTATACATGTATATATATATATTGGCGGCAGCGCCTGCAGTCTATTCACTACGTTTAGCCAGCCTTCATGATTACTTATTCTACTTGCTTTGCAGTATCTGTACAGTTATAAAAATGACTTATATTTTCTTCAGTGTTCTTCGCATGTGCAATCTTAATTTCGCACATGAAAGGCTACTCCATTCCTTATTTCGTCATCAGATTCCATAAGGTCTATACATTCTCTTCTCTGATCATCCTTCTCAGTGCGTCACTTTAATTTCTTGTGACATCACCAACCTATTTTGTTCACTGCTTCACACTTTTTCAGGGACCTCCCCTAAGAGACTGTCATCTCTCTGCGGGTACATCTTATAGGGCTTTCTCAATGGATACCTTGTTTCAAAGATCTTTCGCGGTATAGGTATCATTATCGGCGTTGTGCATGATGCAATTTCCGGCTTCCAACATATAGGCAGAATAGCGGCGGGACGTCTGGTAGAGGCATTTGGCTCCCCCGCTACACTATTTATGTGCAATACATTGTTCTGTTTGTTACATTTCATGCTTCATGCAGTTCATTTGTGTGTCTTCCTCTTTGATAGTTCTATTTTCAGTCAGTGCATCTCTCCATTGCAAGTCATGTGTCCTGTGGAGTGCATGCTTGTGTGTTGTTGTTGCTGGGATGGTTGCAGATGGTGGGATGCCTGACATGTGGGGGTGGGTCCATCAGACGACTGGATCTGCACTGTATGTTTTATTTGAATTTACCTGTGCAGCATCACTGTATGTTTGGCATCAGTGTGGTTGGGGTAAAGGGGGGTGCACTCACTGTGGAGGAGTTCCATGGTCAAGTTAATAGCTTTTTTGTTTGTCATTGCTGTGTAAAACCCATGTTGTGCAGACACACCCACGAGCATGAGCAGTCACACACTGCCTTCTCTCATGTGTCGCACAACCTCTACCATTGGAATGCAGTAGTGGTCCATGTTTAGTGGCTGCACAATTCTCCTATCTCTGCGACTCATACTCTCTCTGGCTGCCCTACCATCTCCCATGTATGGCCCTATCATGTGATTATTCCATGACAGGTATTTTGCCACCCATTCCACCCAGGCCACTGATGCTCAGGCTGTGACACGCCTGGCCATTGTCTGTGTATCTTGCAAAATCTTTTAGTATGTTTGCTTCTGTCGTAGGCACACATTCAGTTACTGTGCTTTGATGCCTTGGCAATGTGCCATGGACAACATGCACATGGATTTGCATACACTTGTCGCTTGTGTATGGGGGTGGCTGATTAAGGTCTGCAAGGGTGTGTGAGCAGATGGTACACTCATGGATGGACGTCCAGTGCTTCCAGTTGGTCATATTTACGAAGTACATGTTGGTGTTGCACTTCATGGTTGTGTCTGACCACAGAGGTTTAGGTGAGCTGCAGACATGCATTGCACTGGTATTGTGGGAAACGGTCAGGTGGCTTCCTGGGGGGGTGTCCAGTCTGGAGTGGGCTGCTTGTGGAGGATGTCCAGTCTGAACTTGGCTGACTGGGGGGGGTTCCAATCTGGAGTGGGCTGCCTGGGGGATGTCACAGGTGAGGGGGGTTGGGAGGCAGTGTCTAGTCTGCAGTTGGCTGCCTGTGTTGGGTGTCCAGTCTAGAGTGTGCAGCCTGTGGGGGGGTGCCCAGTCTGGAGGGGGCTTCCTGGGGCGGTGTCACAGGTGAGGGGCATGAGGGGTGGTGTCCAGTCTGGAGCGGTCTGCCTGTGGGGTGGTGTCCAGTCTGGAGCGGTCTGCCTGTGGGGTGGGGTGCAGTCTGGAGTGGGGTGCTTGTGGGAGTGTCCAGTCTGGAGTGGGCTGCCTGTGGGGCGTGACCAGTCTGGAATGGGCTGCCTGTGGGGGTGTCACAGGTGAGGGGGCACGGGGGCAGTGTCCAGTCTGGAGTGGGCTGCCTGTGGGGTGTGTCCAGTCAGGAGTTGGCTGCCTATGGGGGATGTTCAGTCTGGAGGGTTCAGCCTGTGCTTGCGAGGGAGGACCAGCGGTTTTGCTGGGGTGAAGCCTGGGCTTGCGAGGTGAGGTGTGGGATTTGACTGGGGTGTAGTCAGGGCTTGCGAGGGAGGGCATGCATTTTCGCTGGTGTGCAGTCTGGCTTTACAAGGGAGGGCATGTGTTTTTGCTGGGGTGCAGCCTGGGTTTGCGAGGTGAGGCGCGCAATTTTGTTGGGGTGCAATCTGGCTTTGCGGGGAGGGCTGGTGTTTTCACTGGGGTGCAGCCTGGGCTTGCGAAGTGAGGCACAAGATTTCGCTGGGGTACAGTCTGGCTTTGCGAGGGAGGCTACACGTTTTCGCTGGGGTGCAGTCTGGGCTTGCGAGGTGAGGCACACGATTTCACGGGGGTACAGTCTGGCTTTGCGAGGGAGGCCACATGTTTTCTCTGGGGTGCAGCCTGGGCTTGTGAGGTGAGGCACACGATTTCACGGGGGTGCAGACTGGCTTTGCGAGGGAGGGCACGCGTTTTCGCTGGGATGCAGCCTGGACTTGCGAAGTGAGACACGCAATTTCGCTGGGGTGCAGCCTGGGCTTGCGAGGTGAGGCACGTGATTTCGCTGGGCTGCAGTCTTGCTTTGCGAGGGAGGACATGCGTTCTCGCTGGGGTGCAGCCTGCGCTTTTGAGGTGAGGCACGTGATTTCGCTGGGCTGCAATCTTGCTTTGCGAGGGAGGACATGCGTTCTCGCTGGGGTGCAGCCTGCGCTTGTGAGGTGAGATGCGCAATTTAGCTGGTTGCAGTCTGGGCTTGCGAGGTGAGGCGTGCCTTCTCACAGGGGTACTGGATGGTGGACCAGGGGTGGCGTGATAGCATGCACCATGTAGTCCTTTTGCTTGCTTTTTGGTGTGCTTGAGGGCGTGTTGTGGGCTTTCCTCAAGCAGCTTGTTTGTACTTGCGCGACCGCTAGTAATGTGTCTTTAAATCCATTAATAAGTGTGGTGTGCAAAAAATGCTCTGCGCCACGGCTCGCACAGGGTCCTTCTCGGCATGCAGTCCTTGTGCCATTTCTGCCCCCGATTTTCTGAATCGGGCCCTATGTTTCCATCTCTCAATGTAAAAATTGGGCAACTCCCTTTTTGAAGTGGTCTTTCAAAAATGTAAACAAAGAATTTGAAAATGAGCTCGTATTAAATAGTGCTCACTGAATCACGCATGACACATTTTTGTAACAAAAGTATTTATATTTTTTCTGTGAATTCGAGGGGAGACCCTCAGAACTCCTCCAGCCCCACACCAACTCCCACTCCTGTGCACCATTCCTCCAACAAGTGATTCTCCCCCCTGCCACTTACCACCATCAGTAGTAGCCCCCCCATAACACTGGTTTTTGTCCCACTGTATTTCAAAAGCCCACTTTCTTTCTCTGTGAAATTTGGATGGGGCACCCCTGGACCCATTCCACCACCAAGCAACCCTTGCACCCCTGGCTCTTCACACGCACCTGGAAGAATAAATAAAAGAACAGCCCCTAATTCCCTCCCCTCCCCCCGATACGATGACTCTCTGCCTCCCCTCATTACCAACTGCAAAGTTTGTTCCTTCAGCTGTGTCACCATCCATTGGCAGCTTTGCCTTCAAGTTGTAATCCACTGTTACCCGTGCATGTGGATCCTGCACGTGCACTGCATGCACGACACTATGTGCCTTCTGGCAGCATTGCACAATCATCCGCTTTTCCAAACGAGTACCCCCATGCTCTCGTAGTCCTTTAATTTTGGCCAGGATTTCCTGCAATAATAACTTGGAATCCAGCATATCTAACTGTAAATATCACAACAGTAGAAGTTCAAAATAGGAAACAGGCTATTTGAGAATATGTGTCTGTATTGTAATGAATTATACACAGTGCTTTAAGTGGGAGGCGGAATCGAGGGGAGGCTCTACTTAGGGGTTATGGCCTACATATGGGTGGGTGTACTGAGGCCATACACTCTAACTAGAGCCCCTCTTCACCTAAGGGAGATGGGGGCCTGGTAATTGCTTGGCCTCCAGGTAGTGGGAGCCAAACAGGAGAGCTCGCGGGCACTGGTATCATACCTTTGGTGCACCCAGCCTCCCCTTTTCATTTCAAATCATGTGGTCCAAGCCCGGCTGGCAGGCTGCCTGTGGGGAGATGGAGCCTGTGATTAATGTAAAAAAGGAGAGGCCAGTGAAGGGGAATACAAAAATATGGGCGAATATCTGTTATGCTCACCTTGTCTCTGCGGGGGCGTGGGCACTGTCTGGTCTGTTCTGAGGCTGTTTATCTTCACACTGGTTCACTGGTCTGATGATGGTGGTGCGGGGACTGTTGGTTCCGCTCCTAAGGGAACAGGGAAAGGAGATTTGGTGAATGAAGAGTCCCTTAGATCTGCTCCCCCTTCTTGTCTCGGGTGATCGCTCCCTCACTGGGGAACATGTTGGTGGCTCACCTCTTGATTTGAGTTGGTGAGCTCTCCTTCCTGCTACTCACTGCAGGGGTGCGTTGTAGCTGAGGTCCTAGTTACTTCAATGGACCTTTATAGAGTTTAATGTCCCTTTCAGGTTTCAATATTCACTGTTGGGTGTGTCCGTTCCATGAAGTCTGTTTTGTGCTGTCTGTTCCGTGATATGTTTAAGTGTATCTAACGTCCCTCGACCGCTCCTTGATGAGCGTTGTCTGTTCTGTAATCTCCGACTTTATTGCACAGTCTGTTTCCTTCGGTGATTAATGTTCTTTTGTCTTTTTTTCTTAGGTGAAGTGGCGGCTGGAGTAGCAGTGAATGGTGCGGAGCAGCGGCGAGGTGTGCTGAAGACAGAAGCCGCGGTGAGCTGAGCTGTATACTGGAGCCGCGGTTGCAGGTGCGTGGATTTTGCACATGCACGCAAGAGTAGTTTGAGAGTGGCATGTGCCTTTGAAGCGCAGAGTTCTAACCATTCTCTTCTTCCTTTGCTTTCAGCTGCGTGATGAAGAGCCGAAGCAGATGGACGCCGTGGTCGCCAGGTGCTGGTAAGTTGCTGGTTTCTCATTCTCTCCCTTGCAGGATGCAGGCTGAGGTTGTGGTGAGCGTCATGTTGCTAGAAGCAAAGTAACACGAAGCACAGATCGATGCCAGGATGAGGCTTATATAGCCAGGTTTGTAGCCACGCCTCCATCAGGATGGCCATGCCTAGTCACACCTAGTACATGTGCTAATGGGCCCAGATGCTACTTTACAAGGCCAGCCACACCCAGCTACACCTAGTACACGTGCAGATGGATGTCAACTCACACCAACCTCCCATATTTAACCCTTTTTATGAGCCTGATGCGACAGGCGCCAGGACATGGCCCACAAGGCTTTTCTGAGCGTCCCATGAGAAAGAAGGGCGGTGGTTCTATGGGACCGCCCCCACGTCCCCACCACATGGAGATGACTGGGCATGTTGGCCCCTGAGCAGCCAACCGTGACAATATCTTCAGCGCCCTAAACGTGAATGTAAATACAAGCTGTAAAAGTCCCTATTAAAAAGATTGTAGCAAAGCAAAAGAGCAACCCTGGGTAATTAAAGATTTACAGCATTGGACCAAACAAGGCTGAGTAACCATGCTTGAGTTCAACTATAACACACACTTTATATAGGAACCTAAAGGATGCACCCTTAACCGGACTCGCAAGCAGCAGACACTAGTTAGAGACATATAATATTGTTTATAATGATAAATAAACAGATGCTGTTCTTATGCATTAGCTGAATACACAATACATGTATGCCGCAAGATGTAGTTATCTTTTCTTGAAGTATGAAAAACTCCCCATCACCCACAGCAGAGAACATCAGACCAACCCTTCTAAGAAGGCACACATTCCAAGTTGCAACAATTCACACAGTTAAAGGTTGAATGCCACGCTATGATTGGGTGTTGCAAAGAGGACGAAAGGTTTCCGGGCTTTAGTTTGCGGTAGTGAAGTCACACAAGAGCAACAAGAAAGATACTAGGCCCCAAGTTTAAGGACAAGACACTGTACACTGATTGGCCAGGACACCTCAGGTTTACTGAGTATTCACAGCCATGTTAAAGAGAACAGCCAAAATGCAACTTAATGGAGGTCATAAACTGGCAGGAGTCGAGCAGCAAGAAATGAAGAAGCATGGCCACAGAGCTAGAATACTTGTAGCACAACACTGCCCTTTGAAAGAAAACAATTAACTTGCAGAGTTCTCTGTGAACCAATTATACAAAGCACCACAATCCACAGAGTGGCCCTAATTAGAATTAGCAACTAGCACAGAGGCTTACGTCTAATTCACTTTGTGTGAATGCAGGGATTATAGGATCCCTTCATGCAGCTACAATTCACACAGACACCACTGCCCCTGCATTAGTAATCAGAATAATAGTGTGCACCTAATTCACCTCACTATATATATATATATATATATATATATATATATATATATATATATATATATATATATATATATATATATATATATATATTATTTGTTTGACTTTGTTAAAGGGACTTTATGGTTAAGTAGCACTACTAAAAATAACATCACTGATGAAATCACATGTGCATTTAGTTTTCATGCACAGCCTCCACAAGGGACTGTACCCTAAGGAAAGTAGTCTAAGGACATATGAGAAGGGTAAGGTCTTCAAATATAGTACTTTTTACTTTTTAAATTCCTGACTGACAATGAAGAAAGCCGCCTGGCCTAGATATGTCAGTGAACAAAAAAAGAGGGAGCCAGACATGTAATGTCATCAGTTATGGCATCAATGACATTTGTGATGTCATCTTTGATGTCCTGGGTGTTAGTCTTAGCAGTGCACGGTGGTGGCGCGAGTTATATTTGCTTAGCTTACCATAACTGGCGAATTTCAGAGGTGGTTCGGTTTTACTTGCAACCATAACGTCCCTTTACCGTTTTTTTTACTGAATTTCATAGGTTTTTAGTAGGGCAACTTAACCATAACATTCCTGTAACACAGTTTTTTCACTGAATATAGATATATAGATAATGCAAATTTGATCAATGTTTACTAGAATGCCCTTAGTTTATATACATATAACATAGACTATACTGAACCCCCTACCTGCGTTAGTGGGTCTGATATCCGCAGCAAACAATGCGCCTGTTCGCGGATGGACTCAGACAACATCAACACTATCCAAAAACTCAGGGGGTATCTTACTTTGTTATATCATCCACACAACAAAACACTAAACATGTTCAAAAAGCAGCACATGACTACATTACATTCAATAATAAATAAGAAGTGAAACTGTGTATGTAAGACACTTGCAGTCCAAATACATAGCATACGCAACATAGTGGAATATACCAAAACACAATAAATATGCCTCCAACAAGAATTACCTCACATAAATTGCACAGCAAAAATCAACAGGACACCGATGCAGCAGTAACAGCAAAACTTAGCATGAAAATAGTGAGTACACTACATTTATTGTATATATGTATAAACGTTCTGTATTAGGTACAGTTTATCTTTCCCCCTCTCTTTCATAATTTTTATACTTTTATACAATAATAATATATTAAGTGTGTTGTTAGTATATTCCTCTGTGTCTTATTTTTTTATTATAAAGGCAGTTATAGTGTCCGCGGACAGCATGGCTGTCCGGGGTGTCCACAATTATCCAAAATGGGGGTTTCCTAAGGACACTATACCTGTTCGAATTGCCCATAGTAAAAATGGGGGTGTCCACAGAACACTAAAGACGTCCGCATGTTCATAGCTATGCAAAAAAGTGTCCTAAGAACATTCCCCCTGTTCGTATTGTCCGTAACCAGAATGAATATGTCTGTAGAACACATAGCCCGTCCGCCTGTCCGCAAAGTTGTGACGCACATTTGTTTTGTTCGGGGACCTGAACACTGTCCGTAGAACACCTGTGTGCATGCGTAGCACACCCTTGCCCCTGCGAACATCGTGCCTGTCCGCAACTGTCTGCCGCACGTGTGTCGCACATTTAATTAGTTCGGGGACTGGAACACTGTCGGTAGAACACCCGCATGCATGAGTAGACCCGAACCCGCGCATTTGGTGTCCCACTGACAGCCGTCTCATTCGCCAACGTTTTCATCGACACCATCATGTGACTGCACCCGCGCTAAGCGTAACGAACACTTACCAGGCTCCTGAAAATCTAAAAAGTGTTTTTTCAGCAATCCAAGGTATTTTCCTGGGAATGTTCAGCCCTGCACATGTCCCACACTATGTCCCTGGCGATCTGCATACTTTTAGGAATTCTTTGAGCCCTCTCTTGGTGTTTGAAATGTTCGGGACAGCGCGGGTGTCCACGCACACATCTAAAAATCTGAGTGTGGGGAATTAAAATTTAAATAGTGGGCCCCATTTCACCTTTGAGGTTGGCTCTAAAAAGAGCCTTTTTTTGTTTTCTTTGCAGGTGTTTCACAAACACCTTTTATTTTGTATTTTCTTTTGTTTTTTTCCCTTATTTTCCTCCAAAAATCTTCACATTAGCTTCTCCAAAGCAACCCTTATGTTGCAAAACAACATGGCATTTCTCACAAAAGATAAAGACATACCCTCTTCTTTACCAGAGTCAATGTTTTCATTGTTGCAAAAGAACATGCCAGCTCTAAGCATAAAAGCAAACATGCCTCGGTTGATTAAACAACTGCCAATATTTTGCTGAGGACAAAAACAGAACTATTGTCCCATATTGCCCTAGGTACCAAACCAGAAAAAATTACCTTGGCATTTGGAAGTAGTTTAATTACTGCCTGTACCAAGTTTCTAGATCTTTTAACAAAGTAGGGACACTGACATAACCAAAACGCAAAGCACCAAAGTGCAGGACAACCACATTTGGACTGTTAACTTGGGAAACTTCTACCATTGCCTGCAAATTGAAACCAGGCACAGTGCTCCACACCACCTCCACTCCTTTTACATCAAAATTCTTTCCCACATTCCTACATTTTGCCTACTGCTCCAAACCATTCACAAACATATCTCCGGTGGGTGCCGCTGTTGAGCAGCCCAAGATGGCTGCCTAGTCTTTGAGCTACATGGGGCTCCAGCCGAAATCCGCCATCAACTGCGGTATTAAATATCCTCGCAACCCAATACTTCTTGGATTCACTTGGGCGACCTTTCTGCATGTGCCAGAGCAATCCCGGCCTGAAACGGTCCCGGTAACCAGACGAATCAGGCGCCTTTGCCGGCTGTCGGCCTCCTGACTGGGCCTCTGTGCGCGCCCGGCTCCCGCCTCCTCCTCCCTGCCGGATCTCGCGGAGGCCGGCGGTGAATGCTGGGTGCGGGACTCGCGGCCCCTGATCTCTGCCCGGGGCCCTCTGGCTCGCAGCCTACACCAGTCCCCCTTGGGGAGTGAACCTGACATCGCCTGCGGCCTCCCTCCTGGAGTACGCTGTAACACGGGCGGCCGCTGTGGGGGCCTGCGCTGGAGCGTGCCCCCACTCTTCATCGACACACCAGCTCCGCAGTGCCCGCCTTGCGCCCCCCCTGTGAGGGGGACTCTGCCATCGGCTCCGGCCGCCCCTCCCTGGGGCACACCACCGCACCGGCGATCACCGTGGGGGGCCTGTGCTGGTGCGTGCCCCCACCCCTCTTCCTCACAACGTGCTGCAGTGCTCGCTCCATACCCCCCCGGGATAACTCTGCTGCTCTCCCTCGTGGCGGTGCTGGGGCCCGGTCCTCACTGAGCTGCGGGGTGACTGGGCAGGAGCCTGGTTGCCCACCCGATATCTGCAGCTCCCGATCCGGACACCGACGCCCAGGTGAGGAGCGGGGGGGAAGCCGAGCCGAGTCACTTGTGGCCTACACCACCTAGTCTTGCCGCCTAAGAGGCCCGGAGCCCAGGCCTACGCTCTGGGAGGGGGCGCTTTGCCCGGATCACCTACGCCTGAGGGGCCTCTGTGGACCCTGGCTGCTGGACACACCAGCACCTCCTTGCTTGGAGCTCCTGACTGCACCTGGGTTTCCCCCTTTGACCAGCTGAGTGTTTGGCCTCCATTAACATTCCACTGCCACAGGCGCATGCCTCATCGGAAATTGTACCGGCTATGCCCAACAAATCCAGAGGGAATTCGAAAGGGGGAGCCCTGGACAAATTTAACAAATCTGATCCGAGGTCGGAATCCGCCCATACATCATCCTTACAGGAGGAACCAGATCCAGTCCCTCATCCCCTTGCAACTGCCCCCGATCTAACTACACTCATGGAAACCATGGCTAAAAACTTCACCTCGTTCCACGAGAAACTGGATGACATTAACGCCAATGTGGCCTCCCTGAAAACACGCGTGGACCAAGCGGAGAGCAGAATTTCGACAAACGAAGATGACATTTTAGCCTTGCAGAACCCGATCACCTCCCTATCCCGTGACATTAAAAGTGTGAAAGCTAAGTGCGACGACTTGGAATCGTGCTCTCGCAGAAATAAACTGCGAATCATCGGTGTTCCCGAAAACGCCCTGAAAGAGCGCATGGAAGACGCCATTGAAAAATTTCTCAAAGATCTCCTCGGCAATCCGGCCCTCTTGCCCTACTTTACGGTGGAGCGCGCCCATCGGGCCCTCTCACCGCGCCCCAAACCAGGAGACATTCCAAGGCCCATCATCGCCAGAATTTTAAACTACCGCGATGGAGACCTTATCCTGTGCCTGGCACGTGCGAAGGGTGAGCTACGCTTTGAGGTCAATACCATTAGGATTTTCCCTGACTTTTCAATAGCTGTACAGCGGGGGAGGTGCAAATTCCTCGGGGTCAAGAAGTTGCTCAGGGAGCGCAATGTCCCATATGCCATTTTGTTCCCCGCTCGTCTTAAAATCACATACAGTGGCAAATTATATTTCTTCACTGTGCCTGACGAGGCGATGAAATTTATTGAAGCACACATCCCTCTCCATGATCCAGAAGGTGGACACGCCGAAGGAGACTGACCCAACGCGCCGCGTCCTAATGGGACCTAATTAACCTATCTAGCAAAACCCCTTTTCCCTCGTCAGTGCACATGTGCAACTAGCAATAATCTACCACAAGCTCACCACGCTTGGCCTCTATATATGGCCCTCTGGCCCCTGGCTCACCGCTGATACTTTGGGCACTGATGTCGGTGCACCTTCAGTGCTTGGAACTGAACATGACTACTTAGTACTCCTCGGTTCCCATCCTACGTTTATTGGCCAGCTGACCCTGGGACCTGACACAAGATCCGCTTACCGCAGAACCTGCACCGGACGGCTGTTGCTGTCCTACATGATGCTTAAGCGGCTGTTCTCACAGCAACAGCACACCCCACTGCAATGGCAATGTTAATGTTTGATTGGGTGTTTTCGATGGCTGGCCCCAGTTGGGCCATGGTGGGGGCACATCCCTGTTGGATGTTGTCCTTCGTCATCTTCTGTTTCACAAGCTTTGGGGGGAAGGGGGACTGCACTGCAAGTTGGGGGTGGGCAGTGAGGGTGGGGGGGGATTTGTTGGGGAATGGACAAGTGTTATGGTAAAAGGTGGAGGTGGATTGGCAGACCGCTTCGCATTGGGGCATCCGCATCGGAGGGGACTTTGTCTCGCATCTGGTTTACGACAACAGTGGTTGGATGTACATTAGACTTCTGTGCTGCCTATAACTGCGATGTCTAGTGACCTGCAAGACTGAGCAACCTTGTTGGGGTTCCGGAGGTTGTGGCACACGTCGATAGGCATGGGCGCAAATGCTACCTATGCAAGAAACGCACCCTATGGGCTCTCCAGTTAAGTGTATCTTATTTAGATCATTAGAATGCCTGGAACTATAATGTCCTGGAATGTTCGGGGCCTAAGTAACTATACCAAGGGTCGCAAGATTATGGCATATGCCAGCAGGCACGGATGCAAAATTCTGCTCCTACAGGAGACACACTCCACGGGCCCACTGGCTAGGAGCATTGCGCCAACCTGGGGGCCTCACAGATATTTCACTTCATACTCCACTCGTGCCAGAGGAGTGTTGACATTGATCCATAAGTCACTCAAGTTTGTTCTCCACAAGAGCTACATAGACCCGTAGGGGAGATACATTGGCCCTCATTACGACCCTGGCGCTAAGGGGTTTGCGCCAGCGTTAGCTGCGCCGACCCCTTACCGCCAACTACGAGTTCCCATAGCGCCATGGTCATTTTTCCGCCCGCTTTTTGCGGGCGTAAAAATCCATGGCGCTATGGGACCTCGGTGTTAATTACGCCACCGTAGTGTACGGTGGCGTAATTAACACCTTCCCCACTCCCATTGAGCCCTATGGGGCCGAAATGGGAATGGGGAAGGGTAAATGGGTCAATGGGGACTTACCGCCCCGCCGACCTCGGAATGGGGCGGTAAGTCCGCCATCCGCCATGGCGTAAAGGGACTTTGCGCCATGGCGGAAAAGTCCGCCGATGGCGGTAAAAATCCGCCAGGGTCCTAATGAGGGCCATAGTGTTCTACTGCGCCATTGCCAACAGTGATTTTTTGCTGGTGAATACCTATGGCCCCAATGTTAACTCTCCCGAGTTTGTTGATCAGGTGGTATCCATATTACTAGGGTACGTGAGGGTGCAGATCATCTGGGGTGGGGATATGAACTTCATCCTTGATACCATGATGGACAGCACTAACACAGCCCCCAGGCTCATTGCGCGACACTCGATATTCATGATGTATGGAGGGCATTACATCCGCAAGCGCGGGAGTTCACCTACTACTCATCAGTACACGACAGTTCTCCCAGGATCAATCCGTTCCTACTTTCCGGCCCTTTGCTGGGCAGGGTGGCGGAAACATGCATATTTGCACGCACACTGTCTGACCACTCACCGATTGCGATATCCCTAGAACTTGGAATTCCGGCTCCCATCATCAATACATGGCGCTTCAAATCGGCCGCTCTGCAAGACATTGTGTTTAGGGCGGACATCCTTGCTGACGTTCATGCGTACTTTGAGCACAATCTGCCACAGTCCACCACCCTGGGACGCCTTCAAGGCCTTCATCAGGGGGGCGTCCATCTCTAGGGAATCGGGAGTCCTTAAAACCATAAGAGCTACCCTATCCCGCACTGAAACTAAACTAAGGGACCTGGAGTGAGCCCACCCGGCCTCCATTGACCCGGGAGTGCTCTCCCAGATCAGCGAGGAGCTCAAGATCTTCAACGAGCAGGCCAATAGGGAAGTCCAGTACTTCAGCCGCCCACAGGCGGCATGGAAATACGGCAAGGGTGACAGACCAGGCAAAACACTGGCCGCTCTGGCGAGGGGGTAGTGGGGTCAATCCCAAATTACTTGTGTTAAGGACAGTCATGGGGAGACACAGTGGTCTGATCAGCATATCCTGGAGGTCTTCACAGGCTTCTATGATTTATACTCTCAGCCCCCCGAACACGGTGACTCCCAGATGTGGGAGCTTCTGGAACAGATTCCCACCACCATCGTCTCCCCCGCTACAAGAGACCAGCTAGACTCCCTCGTTACACTGGATGAGATAGTGGAGGCTATCTCTAGTCTCCCAAAAGGAAAGGCGCCAGGCTCTGATGGCTGACGGCGGAGTTCTATCAGGAACATGTGGCTATACTAGCCCCCGAGTTGCTTGGGGTGTGGAACGAGTCTCTCCGGCTGGGACCCCTTCCCCCGACACTACGCGAGGCCGTTATTACGGTTCTGCTTAAGCCTGGCAAACCTGTTGATGACTGTGGATCATATTGGCCCCTTTCACTTATGAACCTGGATACAAAAATGTTTGCCAAGGTGATCGCCAATCGCTTCCTAGCTGTTATGCCACATATGGTGCACGACGACCAGTCGGGTTTTGTGCCCGGGAGATCCACATCACATAATATCGGGAGGCTTCTTAACATCCTGGCACGAATCAATCAGGACGTGAGTACAGTTGGCGGTCACCCTGGATGCCCAGAAGGCCTTTGATATGGTGTCTTGGAGGTACATATGGTTGGTCCTGGAGACCATGGGTATTGGGCCTAGGATGATTGCATATATCAAACTGCTGTACACCTCTCCGGTTGCCAGGGTCCGAGTCAACTCTCAAACGTCCGCCTTGTTCCCTCTCTTCAGAGGCACCCGCCAGGTATGCCCGTTCTCCCCGATCCTGTTCGCACTGGCCATTGAGCCTATGGCGGACTTTGTCAGGGAGCGCCACTCGCGCAAAGGGATACGGTTACAGGGTACCCCCGAAATTATTTCACTTTATGCAGACGACGTACTACTGTTCGTCAGAAACCCAGACCTCCACCTCGACCCCATTCTGTGCGACATCACTCGTATCGGTACATACTCTGGATTCACCATTAATTATGCCAAATCCTAACTCTTCCCCCTCACGGGCTCCACGACCCAACCTGCCACCTAGTACCCGCTACGTTGGTCTCCCGACGGGATTAAATATCTGGGAATCCAGGTGTCTTTGACCAAAGAAGCTCTCTTAACTAACAACTACCTGGCTGCGGCAGAACTGGCGGAGTCCAAGATAGCGTGCTGGCGCTCTCTCCCGTTGTCATTGGCGGGTAGATTATCACTGGTTAAAATGATTTTACTCCCCAAACTGCTGTACACATTCACGAATGTCCCCATATGGCCCGGCAAGAAGTACTTTGCTGATCTACACAAGCTGTGCGCTCAGTTCCTGTGGCATTCTGGTGCGGTGCGGAACAAATGGGCTGCCATGACTCTTCCCTACGAGAAAGGCGGGTTTACTGCTCCTGACTTGATGCGGTACTGGATCGCTGCGCAGGCGCAGTTTGCCACCTACTGGTACCCTGGGCCTCCCCCTCGCCCGCATGTCAAGCTAGAGGCCCTTGTAGCTTCTGGCACCAATATAATGACCTTGATCCTACATCAACAATATGAACCAGACTCGCCCACAGACCCAGTCCAGACCACCATATCGGTTGGAGGCGGATATTTGCTGCGGGCATGGAGGAACGCCCATACTACAAGTGGCTCCCCGCCTGGCAGTTCCCCGGATTAGAACCCACAAAGGACATGGCCTTGGCACGACATTGGTGGTCCCTGGGTTACCTGGCCCTAACCGACTTTTACCCGGATGGGCTATTCATTACACCACAGACCTGGAACCGGGTCACTCGGGATCACCAATGGAACTGCTGCAATATTACAGACTCCGCGCTGCATTCCGCGACACGTGGCCTGAGTTTTCCCACGAGCCCCCTGACTCCCCAGGGATTTTGTACATCGCCAACTCGGGTGGGGCCCGCGGGGTGGTATCATCACTATACAAACTCTTTCTCACAACTCCTACATCGCAACTCTCTAAGGTGCGGGATGACTAGGCCTCCGAACTGGAGGTAGAACTCACGGACCAGCTGTGGGGGAAAATGTGCTCTCACACTAATAGGGTCTCCCTGAATTTCCGATACCGCACCATACAGTATAAACTGTTGAACAGGCTCTACTACACCCCATGCAGGCTCTCCAAGTTCGCCCGCTCTGACCCACGGCTATGTCCTCGCTGTGGCGCGGAGGTTGCAGGCCACTTACACATGTTTTGGGACTGCCCACGGCTAACCCCATTCTGGGAGGAAATCTGGAAAACTTTGTCAGAAATCTGTGATGCTGTCATCGGGCCTGACCCGCTGGGTGTACTGTTTGGAGCTTGGGGGGATGAGGGAGCCAGAGGGGCTGCTAAATTCTTAAATGTGTGCTGTGTAATTGCCAAAAAATTTATCTTACAGGACTGGAAGCGCTCTGCCCCTCCTACCTTCCGGAAATGGCTGAACTTGTTGACCTGGTCTCGGAACTGCGAGGAGGACTACATTAGCACCCTCCCGGCACGGTCCCGGCCTAAAAACATTTGGACTGCCTTTAATAGTTATCTGAATGGCCTGGATGCCGGCTCTTCAATGGATAATTCACCGTAATTATTATTACTGCATTCCTTGTTACTTGATGCTCTATAGTGCTGCGATATCCATGGTATTACTTCTCACTATTCATATGTGCCACTAAACTCTGTTAAAATATCCAGATTGTCTCTGTATAGCTGCTCCGATGTGTGTGTGTGTCAACTGCCTCTGCCAACAAAAATAAAAGTTTAACAAACATATCTCCAAGCACCACCACCCTGACTTTCTCCACCTCCGCCATATCTTATATAAATGCATATAAACAGAGTAACTGCCACTTACACCGTGTAACCTGTAAAACAAGCTTACTGTCATTTCTCCCATCTGCTATGCTCAAGTGTCACTTGCAAAGTTGTCTGCTCTCCGCTTTTTTATTTACCCATATTATTAACTGCAATGTGCAAACTGTTATTTTCTTCATTCATTCTATCATTTCTGTATCCACTGCCACGCATTTAACCACATTTCAACCATGACAGCATTTAACGCATTATAGTGCATAAAATGTACATAGAATTTCCTTTGTATACATTTTGCATATATCACATACATTCTATCATTTCAACTTCCTTTACAAATGACTATATTAGTTATCAGACACAACAAACACAGCTGTCTAACAGAGTATCATTTCATGTGAAATAACAGTATAATCATGGAAAAAAGGCTTTCTAGTGTGTTATAAAATTACACGCAGCCAGGATGAGTACATGCATCTTTATGTATGCACACAGATAGCCAATATCATTTGAAAGGCTCCCAGCTGAAACAACACAACTGCCTATACAACTGTTCTTCCAATCTACACAGCTCTCTCATTCCAGCTGGTTGCCCATTCCGTTCTAGCATTCAACAGCATTCAACTATGCACAGGTGCAGTCATATCTATCACATCATCTACAACTATATACAGTGTTGTAAAGCAAGATATACATCTCCCCCTTCCCTTCAGTATGCCACACAAGCACCAGGTCCTTCCTTGCAACCCTTACTTTATTTCAGACTCTCCCATCTCCAAGTACAGAATCACCCAGTACTTTAGTAATCACCTACTGAGTAATAAGCTGCTGACCCCATCAAATCCTTCTGATTTATTTCCCACACCTTCACAAATACATACATTGCATACTTTTCCAAACAGTTCCTGCCATTTACCCTGTAAAAATAGCAAACAAAGCATACAATGATTTCTTCTATCTCCTAACATCCAATAACACCGCCTTACAAAGCCAAGTGAGCTCTGTGCGCTTACTATTCTACTCATTTCTAGAGCACATTCAACTAACAGATTCTACATAAAATATACAGAATGCACATAGGCAAAGAAAAGTGCATGTACATGCTATGCACAGTTATCAGAAAGCACTACTACTGAAAAAACAAAGAAATCCATGTCTACATTAACAACAGTGCTATTAACATACATATTTACCAACTTCATTCTTTCACAATTGCAGTGAAGACCACTCTCCTGAAAAGCAGCAGCGTCTGAAGTACGAATGAGAACTCAGAAGAAACCTCCTTTTTCCATCCAATACTGCCATCATTTTCTAACTGTTACTCAAACACCATTAGTCCTCATTACAAGTTTGGAGGCAGCCATGCCCTTCAGAAGGGCATGGCTGTCTCCAAACTCTGGTCCGGGTCCGTGGTCCCTGAATGGGGAAATACCGGGCCATTCTGACCTTGGAGGGCCCGGTATTTCCCCATTCAGTGAACCCGGGCCCGGACCATCCCCATTCCCATTTGAGCCCCCATAGGGCTCAATGGGAATGAGGAGCATGCTAACAACGGGCCCGTTAATGACGGGCCCATTGTTAGCATGCTGGCCCCCTCGCGGGTCCTGGGAGGGGACCTCATAATGATGTGGTACGGGGTTAAAGGCGCCGGTACCCTTACCTCTGCTGAAGTAGCAAACCATGTATGTGTGTGTTGCCGCAGGACTTTTTATAAAAATGGCATAAAAACTATAGACATAATGTACAAAATAGAAGACAATGAAGATTCCAAATGGTTCCATTTAGCTCTCTATGTTATAGCAGAAAACAAATACAAGATTACTGACCCCTTAATACTTTGCAGTTACTGCACTGCAAAACTTGACAACAACCAAACACCTTCACGTGCTATCAGAAATAACTTGGAATTATTCCCATTACCAAGTAGTTTATTTGCCATTAGATCTCAAAGAAAATGTACAGACTCTGGGAGTGCAACGTCCAATAGATCAATCTTTAATTATCTTAGTAAATGGCGTACCTACAAAAGACAAAAAAATCTGGCAACAACTCGTGGACTTACATAAAGGTAGACAAGCACTGCAATATCTAAAAGACAACAACAAATACAACAGAGAAATTAATATTGAAGAAAACCTGAGGGAAAACACTGAAATAATTCAAGAGTCATCAGAAATTGGTCAATTTCAACTTCTAGATCCTGCTACAGAATCCAATATTTTAGACCATTATGCAATTCACCCATTACACTCTAAAGACACCATAGATGATGCACTGGAAACGTACCAAATGCGACAAGCCAAAGGATCTCCAATCAGCATATGGGAAAAAAGTATAGAAACACGTGCCTTTCCTCTACTCTTTCCTATTGGAAAAGGAGGAAGGTACGATGATAGATCCACACAAATAACAGTATCAGAATACCGCTCTTTACGAATGTATTGTGAAGACCCCAGATTCCGACAAAACATGGAATACATATTCCACCTTCTCTTTGAAAGTGAACTAGCAACTCTATGCTACGGAGTGGCACACACATTGAAATTAGGTACCCATTTTCAAAATATGTCAGCTACGGAATTACTACAAAACGTGCAAGAATAAAATGACATTTTACAGTTAAGCATTACAAATCTTTTAGCAAACGTGCGTGGTACAAAAGACTACTGGTTCTGACGTCACGGAGATGTACGCTGTATGATAAGAACCTTTGGCCCACCCACTTGGTTTGTGACATTAAGTTGTGCAGAATATGCATGGGAAGATTTACACTATTTCCTACACATAGCAAACAAAAACAAAACAAACATAGATATAAAAACACCAGAAGAACTCTGCTCTCTAGATCCTGTGAATGTATCAAGATATTTCCATCATCGCTTCATTGCTATTCTACACTTCATTTGTAATAAAACTGTTCCTCCCCTCAGAGTAGTGCAACACTTCTTTTGGAGAAAAGTATACCAAGCCAGAGGAGCACCACACATCTACATGCTTTTGTGGAATAAAGATGCTCCTAAATTTGGTCAGGATAGTGATGCCACTGTTTTGCAGTTCATCTCAAAATATGTTACTTGTGAAATCCCTTCACAACAACACATAGTGACCTTCATGCAGAAATTTTACAATTTCAAAGACACAAATGTGGGAAATATTGTCACTGCAAATACAAAAACAAAGGGAAATACTACACCAAATGCCACTTTGGTTTTCCTAGACCAGTTTCAACAATGGGTCAAGTAAACAACTGCATGTCTTCAGTTAGACATAGTGTCAAATGTGAATCACCTAAGAACACATATTACATAAAAAGAACAGAAGAATCAAAATATATCAATGATTACAATGCAATAATGGCCCTCCTATGGAATGCAAACATAGATGTGCAGTACATTGCAGTACATTGCAGACAATTCCACTGCAGTTGCATGATATGTCACAGCCTACTTAACCAAAGCAGCGAAAACAGAGCTTCAGGACCTCTGGGATGACATATCATCTGACAAAACAATATCACAGAAATTGTACAGTTTAGGCATAAAAATGCTTTCTCACAGAGAATGTGGCTGCTTTGAGGCTGCTGACCATTTAACCGGTACTGCCTTAGTAGTGCGGAAAATATGACAATATAGTATGGCTAAGTCTTGGGAGGTCATTACGAGTTTGGCGGTAAGGGGTTAACGGCGCCGGAAAAGGTGCCGGAGCCGTCAAACCCTTACCCCCTTCTTACGAGGTCTGCTTGCGGCACCCGCTAAGGACGCCTGGTAAAACCAGGCGTCCTTAGTGGGTCCCGCAAGCATACCAGGGTGCTAACAACCTCCCCATTCCCATTGAGCCATATGGGGGCTCGAATGGGAATGGGGATGGGTCCCTTGAATGAGGAATTACCGGGCCCTCCATGGTCAGATTGGCCTGGTAATTCCTCATTCAAGGAACCCGGACTGTGTACCCGATAAGGGGGTAGCCATGCCGCTAATAGCAGCATGGTTACCTCCTACCTCGTAATGACCCCCATGGTCCTGCTAAATCTAGAGTTCTCAAATCATATGAGGACATAAAAACAATAGCCAAAACTGATCCCAACAGCCAAGACATTTTGAAAAACAATTTACTAGACACATACTACTCAAACAGGAGTACCATTTCTGAAACCATGTGTCTCTACCACATAGGCCAAAACTTCACATACAAAAATAATATTAAACAAGATGAAAAGAAAGGTAGATACAGAGTAGCAAATTGTGAAGGCAGCTTAGTGAAACTTACCAAACTCAGCTTAATTAATTATATCAAATTATCATTAAAAACTCCTCTACAAAAAGAACTGTATTACATGTCCCTGTTACAACTTTTTAAACCATGGAGAAAAGAATAAGAGTTACTGAATATGTATGACTCCTATGAAGACGCTCTCAAAGCAAATGAAAGCACTATAACAAATGTAAACTTTACACAGTACCAAATAATGTTGCACAATGAACAGCAACAGGAAGACTCCAGGCCCAACTAGATGTGGACACTCCTGACAGTAGTCAACCTTCTGTAAAAAGAAGCCAAGAACTACTTGGACAGCCACTAATAGCAAATGAGGCAGAATTAGCCATGATAGAAGTAGATAATACCATGGGCCTCATTACAAGGTGGGCGGTTAGGGGTTAACGGCGCTGGTAAAGGTGCCGGAGCTGTTAACCCCTTACTGCCCTATTATGAGGTCCGCTCATGGGACCCGCTCTGGACGCCTGGTTTTACCTATGGGGGCTCAAATGGGAATGGGAATGGGGATGGTCCGGGTCTGGGTTCCCTGAATGGGGAAATTCCGGGCCTTCCAAGGTCTGAATGGCCCGGTATTTCCCCATTCATGGAACCCAGACCCGAGTTTGGAGGCAGCCATGCCCTTGTTAAGGGCATGGTAACCTCCAAACTCGTAATGAGGCCCCATGTGTCAGTATGATCAATCTACAGAAGACTTTGCTCTACTGAAATCACAAGTAAACACTGAGCAGTGTAGCATTTTCCAAGAAATAACAAAACAAATTGAACATGTGTGCAACATGAAAATAAAAACTGTACCTGCCAAGATTACAAACCTATACTGCTATACATGAGTGGTCAAGCTGGTTCAGGCAAAACATTGTTAATCAAAATCATCAGCAAGTTCCTCCAACAAATGACAAACAAAAACTGTCAGCTGTTGTAACTGCCCCCACAGGGTTAGCTGCCTTCAAATGTGACTTTACACCGATTACTACTACTTCTAGTAGAACACCAAAACAAATTAGACTATTACAAACTTTTACAGAAGCTGCAATGGAACTACGCAGAGTTTTCAAACAAATGAAAATGCTGCTAATAGATGAGGTGAGCATGGTCTCCAACCTAATGTTGGCTTTAATTCACCTCAGACTACAAGATGTCCTTAAAACAGACTTCGAAGAGCTCTTTGGAGGAAAACACACTATTATTTTCAGAGATCTTCTTCAATTAACACCAGTGAACGCTGAACCTATTTTTAAAACATTAGGGTACAAACTGTGCCATAAAACTCTTGGCAGCATAGGAAATGTCAATCTTTGGCAACATTTCCAATACAGAGAATTAACAGAAAATATGCAGCAGCCTGCAGACCTGACATACGCCAACATTTTAAAAAGTATTAGAGTTGGTGTACTATCTCAAGAAGCAAATACTATATTAAAAACAAGGCACATCCATGCGCTCTATGGCCATAACTCATGTGCTACTGATGTCATGGAACAATTAGCACACAAAAATATCATTTGTATGTCCTTGTGGCAACTCTGTTCTGTCCAAGCTGTTCAAGATTTAATGAAACTATGTTAAAAAAAAGAAATGCAACCAATAGTTCAAATTGCCTCCACAGACAAACTGGACATACATGGTATGACACTAACCATGTGTCAACAAGCCACAACAAGGCTAAACACCTTGGAAAACTCTATCTCTAACACAGCTGGTTTGGAAAAAAATATTAAAATGATCTTTAAACTGTAGAGTAATGCTTAAATGTAACCTTGACGTGGACCAAGGACTAGTTAATGGAGCAATTGGTACAGTTGTTGGCTTTCAAACATACCCACGTGACAACAATATTCAATTTGTCAATATTCTCTTTGACAAACTAACTGAAGTTAAAAGGATAGAACGCTCAACTGCCCGCTTCCTTCTTTTCAAAGACATGTATGTACGCTGAGAACAATTTTCTCTAATGCTAGCATACGCAGTCACCATTCACAAATCACAAGGTCTAACCCTAGATAAAGCATTGATAGATATTGGTAGCACAGTCTTTAAAGAAGGCATGAGCTATGTAGCACTATCACGCTTAAGTACATTTGACGGACTATTTCTAATCAACTTTGACGCAAGTAAAGTAAATGCTGATATTTCTTGCATTCTAAAATACAATAGAGTGCGTTCACTCTACACCCCATATAAAAACCTATCCTGTTCTGCAAAAAGCAAAACGTTGTAAAAGAAAATTACTTCAGACTCTATCTATGCAGGATCTCACAGCAATTCCTCTAAAGAAAGTAAAATAAGGTAATACTTCATCAAGGACCACAACCAAAGAAGAATCTACTGCTCAAAGTAACTCAACTACCTCTTCAAAGAAGCAACGCACACTCCCA
Organism: Ambystoma mexicanum; assembly: GCF_040938575.1. Classification (NCBI taxonomy): domain Eukaryota; kingdom Metazoa; phylum Chordata; class Amphibia; order Caudata; family Ambystomatidae; genus Ambystoma; species Ambystoma mexicanum. Next base: position 127,503,825 of record NC_090936.1, on the reverse strand, counting down.
ACAAATGACTTGGACACAGAACTGTCAGGTCCATTCAAATTTTCAAATACAAGTGGTGTAAATTGCTACGCAAGTGTAGCAATAAATATTCTATTCCAAATGACACCAATTATTGACAACATTTACTTACACGGTACAGACCAATTGTGTTTGCAAATGTTAGTCCTTCAGAGAAATGCAACCAACAATTCTGACAACACTTACGGGGACTCGTTATGACCCTGGTGGTGGGGGTTAACTGTGGCGGTATAGCTGCCGGCGCCGTTAACCCACTACCACCTCATTACCAGGTGTCCTTAGAGGGTCCCGTGAGCAGACCAGGATGCTAACAACGGGCCCGTCATTAACGGGCTCATTGTTAGCATCCTCTGCATTCCCATTGAGCCCTATGGGGGCTCTAATCGGAATGAGGATGTACTGGGTCCGGGTTCCCTGAATGGGGAAATACCGGGCCCTCCAAGGTCGGAATGGCCGGTATTTCCCCATTCAGGGAACCCAGACTCGGACCCGCGTTTGGGGGTAGCCATGCCCTTACAAAGGGCATGGCTACCTCCAAACTCGTAATGAGTCCCACAGTGTTCATGAAATAAGACAGGAATTGGACTACTATGCTGGAATGGTCAAATTCACTATAAACTCACCAGAAGATCCACAAGAATTTCTATTGTACTTGCTGGAAGTACTAGAAAACAAAAACATACCTATAAATGAAATCTTCCTCTAGATTTCATACATGTGGAAACATACATGCACTCTTTGCAGGCATGTAGTACTTTGCAGGCATGTAGTACGCTTTGTGTATGTATCCATAACTAACTGTGAATGAATTCCATTTCAGCAACTTGTAGAAAATTCAAACCATGGCAGATTATGTACTGCCTGCAATTCTGATAATCGTTCCACTTTACAAATTCAGACACATAGTAAATACGTAATAGTAATGCTTTTACATTATAATGCAGGTGGTACCAAAAACAAACACAAGCTGACTGGATTCACATATGGTCAAGTATCACTTGGTAAGAAAACCATCACAACAATAGGTATAATCTACCACGCAGGAGCTACAACCAATGCATGTCACTACACTGCATATATAAAAAATAATTGTGTATTATTCGAATGTAATGATAGTACCATTACTCTAAAGCAGAGATTACCAGCAATTCTTGTAAAAGCATACTTAATATTCTTAAAACCAAAATGTAATAACTAATCTGTGTATGAACATAAACCAAACTTGAACTTCAAAACTATGACCAGTTACAATACGTCAACAGGTATCTAACTGCCCCAAGAATCTGCAACAAAGAAAAAGATAAATGAATACCACTAAACTTAAACAAGAAATAAACAGTTAGTATACGCCAACAAGAATCTAACTGACCCAAAAGTCTGAAACAAGCCAACAGAGAGATGAATACCGCTAAAATGGAAAAAGAAATAACCAAATCGAATAAACCAACTGCTATCTAATTGCAACAATACTACCACCACTTCCAACTGAAAATCCATACACCTATTCAATTCTTCCTATTGAAATCAATGAAAGAAATATATTGTACCACAAGGTAGAAAGTTTTTTTTTAATCCTGCATGGATTTTTTTCCCCACAGACCCAATGATTTAATCAACAAACACAAGAACTGAGCAAATCGCACAGTACACTGTTTTGAACTATAGTACTTCTAAAGTACTAACTATGAGGGTTGACAAAATACAGAAATGTCTACTATGCAATGCAATACTCATTATAGACTACCTACACATGTGATTTTTTCTTTTATCACAGTGATTGAAAAATAATGTGTGCTCCAACTACCCATGTCATGAAAAACTGCATACAACCACAAAATGTCAAACAGCAAGTATATACTGATTGGACTCACAAACACAACAGCATAACACACCCATTCAAGCAAACACCTGACCATAAACCACAATCCAAAATGTTTGCTTCCATGGGTATCTTATGCTGCAGCGCTTGTGGCCAAACACTACAACCTTTACTGCATGGCCTGGCCAAAACTCTTCAGACAGCCTCAACAAAGGAAACAGTAAGGATATAATAATTAAACTCACAAACACTGCAACATAACACAGCCATGCAAACGAACACCTCACCAATAAATACAACCCAAAATGCCTAGAGTCGTCAATACCAACAATCTGAACAAAATCCAACAAACAAACACACATCATCTCACTAACCTATAAACACTAATAAATAACTACCAATCAGTACTCATATTTTTGAAAAACACATCCCCTAAGCAGCCCACATACCACAATCAAAATGTTGAGTAGCATTGTAGAGTTATGCTGCGGTGGTTGTGGCCAGGGCCTAGAGTCTTGGGTGCATGGCCTATGGCCTTCGGCCAAGCACCCAAGACTCTAGGCCCTGTCCACAACACCGCAGCATAACACACCCATAGAAACAAACACCTACCAAATGACCACAACCCAAAAACATAATACATCCACCTCAAAACTGGGAATTAACATTTAAAAAAATAATTACAACCAACGTAAAAACTCTTCAATACTTACCCTCTTCACCCAATGCTCTTCTAATGACCCAAAACCAACATCATACTAAACTAAAATAGCCAGTAGTGCGCCCAGTGTTTAGTATGTCTGTGGACAACCGCGGTGACCACGGACACCGCAAACACATCACGGCCTTCTCCCACCTAAACAAATACAGCATTTTACCCATCGCTTACTCCCCCACCTTCTCCAAGCACTCATACACACCAACAGACTCCCCAAAATTGGATTTATGCTCACTTCCAGCGCATGTCCGCGCATCCAATATGGCGGGCGCATCAAAACAATTTGATGCACATCTCAGCCAATCAGAGAGCATGTACTGGTCCGCGGACATGACATAACCCGATTATCCAATCGTTGTCCTGTCCACGGAGCGAACAGGGAAGTGTGTCCGCAGAGCGGACCTTGATATCACACATTTTTTTAGAGTTACTTTTTGGTTGTTTTAAAAAAAATACTGGATGGATTTTCACCAAATTTACAAAAGCACGCTTTCGGGACCAAGCCGCCGCTCCTGCCGCAAATTTGGTGAAAATCCATCCAGCGGTTTGGGCTGTAGGCGTGACAGAAATTATTTCTCCATTCAGTCTATGGGAAAAAAAGACATTTTGGGAGCCCCACTATAATTTTGCCCCCCCCTGGACCAAACCTCACCAAACATTGCAGAAGAGACCAGAGTGGGCTATATACATCCATTGCAAAGTTTGGTGAGGATTCCTCCAGGGGGAGCAAAGTTATAAGCTGCCCAAAAAAGTGCTCTTCATATGGGTTTAGTAACTTAACCATAACTACACAGACGCTACCGCGGGCTGTGTGATATATAACTGAAAAAACATTGTTAAAGGTACATTATGGTTAAATTGCACTAATAAAAACCTATGACTTTCAATGAAAAAACTTTGTTAAAGGAATGTTAAGGTTACAAGTAAAACCGAAAATTCACCAGTTATGGTAAGCTAAGCAACCATAACTCGCACCACCACCGTGCACTGCTAAGTCTGACATCATCACGGACCTTCCGGACAGTGTCACGTGACAATGCGCTTGCGTGCGGCATGATGATGTGTCAGCAAACGTATCCATACTTAGCAATCGGGTCTGTGCTTCGAGGACAGTTCAGAACTGCATTTTCTACTGATCTAGGAACTTTCAAGCTCAAAATGTACCCTTGGACAGCTCCTATGCCTATTTTGACTCCTTATCCATTAGTAACCTAGTACAAAGCACATATTTATCAAAACTGCTATTTATCTTAAAAATGGCATCAGCTATTGCCATCCCTCCTCCCCAAGATCCACCACCAGCTGGAGGACCTACACAACAAAAAAAGCGCAGTACTTCTAAAGGCAATGTAGAGGACCAAGAATATGAGGTGGAGGAAGTGCCTACCTCTAGCACCCAGAGAGAATCATGGGTGTGGCAGTTCTTTACCACTGTTGGGAATGTACCAAAGGCTAAAGCTATCACAGTGAAATGCACTGAGTGCAACTTTGCAATTAGTCACAGACTACCTCGACAGTACTGCTACGGGACCACCTTCATGCTCCACCACACCAAATCCAATCTCTGCAATGCTCTCAGAAAGGTTGTTCCTTTCTTAGCAAGTAGTAGGCTGTCTTCCTCCACCTCATCCGCCTCAATCAATACTGTAACCACACAGCCTACTTCTGTGGGATACAAAATCCCACCAGCTACCTTGCAAGCAATAAAAGAGGTTGTTGATCCATATCTTTTGAAGACAACAGACCTGTGCATATACTGTGACACACCAAGTGCTTTTGAAGTTGAATCAAGGAGCATGAGAAACACTGCCCCCTACCTTAAAAGTTACACGCGCGCAACATCTTCCCCTGTCCACCTGCCCCTCCATATTAGTGATTGGTGCCTCTTTCCTCATTTCCCTCCCCACCTTACGTTCTAGCCTCACAAGGATACATCGAGAAACAACAAAAGAAAGGTGCGTTGAGGATACCACCTTTCACAGTTAAAAAATAGAACTAAAAAAACAAATCTTATAGACTCCATCTACGTTACATTTCTCAGTAAAGTACATAGACTCAATAAGATTTTACAACATTTCCATAAGCATTTTGTGTTATGCTAATGGCAAAAATGTGGCGTTCTTACGGGGGATTACATCTCGGCAGCTCAAGTTATCGGCCCAAGCTCGGGACCGTTATGCCCCATTCCATCCCCTGCAATCGGGGATGAAAGCCAATACACCCCGGGTTCCCAAGGTGGGAAACCGGAGTGTTAAAAAAAATACAGATTTTTCTAAATACACTGGGACAATCTGGCTACTGCCCATGGCCACAGGCTATATATCAGTCACCAAAGGTATATCATTATTTTTCGTACCTACATTATGACACTTGTCAAAAAATAAAACACGGGCACATTTGCAAAACCATGCTTGAAAGTCCTTGTCAATGCTGCTTACACAAGATTGCTGGAAATCAGAAAGTGTGAAAATGTATCTACATACAATAGACATTTAACTTAGCCCCCACTTGACAAAATCCATTCAGAGTTTACACAAACATTCAAGGTTGGGTCTATAATCTTTCTGAACACTTTTGTCCACATTCGTCAAACCGCAACAAATTTATAAGCCATCTAAAAATGTTGAGACCCCCTCCAATTTAGCCCCCTCTTGACAAAATCCCACCAAACTTTACAAATACATGTATATCTAGATCTAAAATCAATTTGCAAATGTTTGTATAGATTCAACAAATGGCACCACAGCTATGAGCCTTTACAATATTTTGGGACCGCCCCTATAATTTAGCCTCCTCTTGAAAAATACCCACCAAACTTTAGAAATACATGTATATGTAGGTCTAAAATATGTTTCCTAACTTTTGTGCAGATTCGTCAAATGGCACCACATTTATAAACCTTTACAATCTTTTGGGACCCCCCCCCTCTAATTTGGTTCCCTCTTGAAGAAACAGCTCCACACTTTGCATAACCATTCGGAATCAGATCTAGAATAATATTCCCTAATTATATGCAGTTTCATTGCGTGGTGCGAAAGTTATAAGCCGTCCAAAAACTGCTTTTCACCAACCCAGTAATGCAGAAATAGGCATAGATGTCCCTGATCATCTGAAGTGTTTGCGAACATCACAGGACTGTACCCGAACATCCAACTGTTCACGTACTTCATGGATTAAAAAAACACCTGTGTTTTGGCTTCTTACAGCCATATCCCATCCTCATCACCCCCCACCTCCCCAGGTATTGTTTGATGAGTTGGACAAGTGCAATGTTGTGTTTTTCAATATGTTTTTACTGTGATGTTTGTGGACGCTGGTGGAGGTCCGCTAATAAAGATATAAACAGCCCAATAACTGCTCTTCCTATGAGTTGAGCAGCTTACTCATAACTACAGGGCCGCTACCGCAGTCCCTGTAATATATATATATATATATGAGGCCCCTCCTTGCTTTCAGATAATAAGCCAATCTGAAGGGAATTATGGTCGGAAGCAAACTAGACACACATAGCACATATTGGAAGTGTACCTTGCAAAAACAAAAGATGCCTAACCTGCTCACATATCAATATTTCAGACACAATTAAGATACCCAACACATGGCAGGACTCCAAAATTATTCAATGGTTTACATGTGCATCCAGCAATGTTGTTTACTTGATTATGTGCATGAAATGTCCCGAACGGGGCAGCTATGTTGGGAAAACTAGTCAACCTCTACATAAATCCATGGTGAAAGTTTGAAGTGATGTACTAGCAACGAGAGTCTAGTGGGTGAGAATTTTTCAGAAGCTAATTATTTTTTCTAAAGCCATTCACAGACATCGGACTGGAACTGCACCAGCCCCAGCAGCCTCTCAAAGGCAATTAATTGCTGTCAAACTCCCTCCAACCCACAACCCAGCCCCATCAGCCAAAAGCTTCCCAGAAACTTGTCAGGGCCCTTGTCCCTAGCCAAACCCACCATTTCCTCTTTATTGGGATGTAACACAATCCTGATATGGTATTTGACACGAAGATACAACAATGGGCTCCACGGGTCACAGGCCTAACACATAAACTGGCTGTATATCCGCTCTTTCAGACCTCTAGAGGCACAAGCCTGATATGTTGATGATTGTGCTACCCCAGATCTTGTAAAGAGACTGGCCTGACATACCAAGCTTAAACTGGACTGCACATACAATGATGGGTACCTAACAAACCCATCTTGCCTTCCTGAGAGCACAATAAAAGGGTGGACTGTTTTTTCATTTATTTTCCCATCTCTCCACTTCACTGACCCTTGACCTACGTAACACAGTGTACCATTTAGAACTTGAAGATGGCAATGTGTGGGGGAGTTGAAAATCCACATGCCTTTCTGAGCAAAACTACAATCAGGTACAGACAGACAGAGATAACGGGGTATCTGCAAGAGGGGCAATGTAAGCTGTAATGATGTGATTTTTTCAAATGCTTCATTTCATCTCTGCCTGAGGAAGTGGAGACACTCCACGAAAGCACACAAATATGCAAAATAAAATTACTTTGTTTGCCTAATCAAGGTATCAACTTCTTCTGGATCAACATATATATCTATATATATATATATATATACAGATATATATTAAGTGAAAAAACTTTGTTAAACTGATGTTATGGTTAAGTTGTTCTAATAAAAACCTATCAAATTCAGTGAAAGAACTTTGTTAAAGGGACGTTATGTTTACAAGTACAACTGAAAAACCTCAGAAATTTGCCAGTTATGGGAAGCTAAGCAACCATAACTCGCACCAACACTGTGCACTGCTAAGACTAACACCCAGGACATCAAGGATACATTACAAATGTCATTGAGGAACTCGTAATTCGGCAGCATGGTATGAACGGTGCCAGGGCCTTACCGGCACCGTTCATGCCGTGGCCGACAACTTTACAATGAGGCCCAATGTAAGTTATTTAATCTTTAGTGGTGGCTCTGAAAATAACCTTTTTTTGGGGGGGGGGTGTAAACAAACAACTTTTTTTCTTTTTCTTTTGTTTCTTTCCTTATAGGAACCTCTTCAATGCATTCCTTACAATATAAAGGAAAATTGCATTTTCAGTATGTGTGAAGTGAATTCAATCCGGACAAAAAGAATTCACGCTCTGAGTATTGATATTATCATTCTCAAAAGATGGCATTCCAGAACCATGCAAAAAAGCAGATACACCTTCATTGACAATCTGGCTTGATTGTTCAATTTGAGGACTGAAACATTTGTTTGACATCTCCATGTGCGTCTCTGATTTATTTCCGAAAAAATTATCTGAGCAGCACGAAACCATCAGACGGCGCCGATGATGGCTTTCAAAAGGGGACAGAACCTGAAAGACAAACTTGTTAGAGCTGAAAGACCGGCCAAAGAAAAACAACTCTTGTTGCAAACAAGGAAAAAGGGAACCTTTCCATGCTTAAATTGCACACATTGCAATAATGTGATTAAGGGTGACACTATATCTCACCGTCACACAGGTAAAAAAATCAGGATCAGAGACTTTGCTACTTGCTTCTCTTCAGGCGTCATATATTCCATAAAATGTCCATGTGGAAAACTCTATATCGGCCAATCCACAAGACCTGTCAAAGACTAGTGGTCTGAGCATAAGTCCACCATTAGATGTACGAATCTCAGATCTTCTGTAGCAAGGCATTTCATGCAACACCAACACACTGTTGCCCAGATAAAGTTCCAAGTTATAGAAGTGGTCAAATGCCCACAAAGGGGCGGCAATTACCAATCACTACTGTCCCAAAGAGAGATATATTGGATTCACCTTCTCTACACTCTACGCCCTATGGGACTCAATGAGGAATTTTCCCTGAGCTGCTTCATATAGTGATGCAGGCAACCGTGGGGTTTCACACCAGTGACCATCATATCTAACCTCTGATCACCCATGTAGCGGATAAACCATACGACACACTGAGGTTGGCCTTTATACATTATGTAAAGTATTTTAGAGGAGCCTATCCCACTAGTTTAACCATAAGGGTGCATAAGGAACTCTGCGCACTGAAACACAATGGATCTAAACTGCCTTTTTATTGTTTGTCATTGTTTTTCTTTAAAAATGCTTTCTATGCTGCTGTACCCTGAGGAAACTGTTATGCACTTGTATTTAAAAACCATCAAACTATTTGTCCTCTTATGGACTTCTGTAAACTTGTATAATCAGGCATTAGCTCTGCTTGCAAAAAATGGAGTATATTTACCAGACTACATACTGAGGAGAGACATTGAATTTGATTGTCATATTGACTGGTGCACATTTAGGGTGTTTTAGGAAGATTGTACACATCTACCACCTAAATAGACAGCCCCACAGTGCACATCCGTGCATTCAGAAGACCAGTGATTAGTTTTGCTTAACACACCAAAAATGTGCATCTGTTCAGTGTCCTTAGACATCCATTCAAATTGAACTGACAGCACAATACTAGCCCGCAATGGTTTATACATAGCTCCCAACCTTTTTTGTCAGCATGGCGGGTGAAAACACCCGATTTTCTTTTTGGCGGGTGAGAGGCCCATAGAAGTGAATGGGCGTACGAAGGACTTGGCGGGTGATTCATCTGCTTTCAAGGCGGGTGACACCCGCCAAAAGCGGGTGAGTTGAGAGCTATGGTTTATAAGCATATGGCTCGGAGACACCATTTATTTCCCCCAACTCATTAGCTTAATTCGAGATGTACTGAGATTATTATACTGTCCACTGGAGCACACATTCTACTGTCTGCGCAATATAAGGATATAGAAACCTTATGTTTTATCTGCGGTGATCGGTGTGCACCCGGTTCTGCTACAAGATGGACGCTCTATTATCAAATCAGTGGCTTTGTCCGTTTTCGCTTACAGTGATGCGGAATCCTTTTTAAACTTACACAAGATGGTGCTGTACTCTCATGTACACCAGGGTTTCCTTGGTGATGGACGCCAAATAACCCTGCAATCTACACGGATTTGCATATAACATGCGTGCCAGGTAGATACTTTACAAAATTCTTTTCAGAATAGATTGTAACCCCATTCAAACATGCGCCCAACCATTGATCGGGTGTTTCATTCTCCCAGACTCTGCAGATTAAGCTCTGGCTTTACACTGAGTGTTGAACCCAGACGACACAAACTATCATTCCCTTGGTTACCGACGTTGGAGACTCCTGTCTAAGCATCTCACCGGCCCTCATTACGACCCTGGCGGAATTCGGAAAACGATGGCGGAAATGCAATACCGCCATCGAATAGCGCTCGGTGCGACTATGACCCGTCACCGCAAAGTACGATGCCATTAGCGACACCGTAGTGAACGCCAACGCTAACTGCACCAAGCACGCACGCGCGCGCCATGCCAAACCGTAAACACCACCATGGCGCAAGGGTACGCCAATTCCGACCCTAGCGGACATGTACCTAACGCCATCAAGCATGGCGGAATGCACCATTCCGCCATGGTGAGAAGTACGGCATCGCGAATCAACCGTAAACGGCCCCACTGAGTGCCCGTACACCGCTCCCTGCCCACAAAGTACAACTCCCCGTAGGTCCAATGAAGTCACAATGCAACCAGTGAAATGTACAAGTCACCCATGCATGCCAACGAACAAAAGAAACACAACAGGGGCCAATGGGAGCTGCAGGGCACAGATGGCACGAATACAGAAGCCATCCCAATGGACATGACCACAGTCCCCCACCAAGAAACGCACGCAAACACAGGCACCTGTGACCAGCAATATTCCGAAAATCACATCATTCCACCAGTCCACCTGGCTGACCGGCATCTGTTACACAAAACCCAATCCCCCGCCCCTGAGCATGACAACATTCAAACTGTCATATTGGCAGCCCCCATCCCTGACCTCACGGGCTTCGTAGGCAAACGCGCCCAGTACAGTACCACGCAACTAAACTCCGAAGCTGGAACCCAGTGCAGATCTCCTCACAATACATCGCCCCCCAAATAGGCATATGCCACATCACTTGCAAAGAAGAACGCTACACGGGCCAAATCAGAATAGAAATTTAATGCACATCAAAATCACCAAGCCCATACAGCCATCAGGCCATGAACTCCAAAACACATTTCACCATTGTGGGCTGCATCCGCAAGAAATGACCAGCCACTACTTGTGTGACGCCCTGTTCCCTCATGGTACACAGAGCCACATTCACGTACGAAAAGGCAACATGGAAGCGCACAGAACCGCAGGGCCGTCCCAATGGGGAGGCACTAGTCCAGCTGAAAGGCCGAAATGTTGCTCCGAGCCACCAGTACTGCGTAAGGGCATGTGGCCCATTGGCGATCGTCCCATAAGATCGTAATGCTGCCCCACTGATTAACACGAAGCAGCAGGTGTCGGGAGTAAAACCCATCTGCAGGAGTGGCATACAGATGGCAGTGGCAAAAGGGGAGGAGATACCTGTCAACCAAAAGAAAAGAAAAAGAACAGAATGGCCATCAGTACTACATTCCAACAACTCACTGCAATGATCACACTAAATCCACAGCCACATGCATGCTAGCCCACTCCAAAGGTCCATCACCACCCAAAAACCACTTGCGACTCATAACTATCTATATCGAGGTGTAAACACCATCACAAACGAGTGTACCTGTGCATGCGCCTGTGAAAACAGAATCCATCTGATGGGATTGGTAACGTGCATGGACACAAGTGTCTGAGGGCGCGTCGAGACAGGGAGGGCTCAACAAGGCCAGATAGACGATGGTCCCACTATGGCAGCCCTGCATCACATAGCGTAGGGGAGGCGGATAGATCCCAAGAAGCCCTGTACATGGCAAACTCTGTATCAAATCACCTGCCCATGCATCCATTCATCATTCCCTCATCCCGGGATTAAAACGCCTGAATATTTACTCACATAACATTAGAAATATCCATTGAGTCTGTGCGTTATGCAGCCTGCAAAATCCACAGTGCCCCAGCCCGTAATTCCAGTGTAGTGAAGTAACATGTATTTGGGAACGTCCGGCCTCATCGCCCACGTCGCTATTGCGCATCCCAAACCATTCATATCAATCATTGCATTCTCGCCATGGCCCCTGTCTCAAGGACATTGAACAATAGAACGTTATATTTGCAGTCAGACCTGTGGGCATTTCCTCGCCGCTAGCTGAAAACCGAAAGCGCCGCCCTTCGAATTCCTCATTTGCAACATCACGTCGAAGAGGCATCTGTGGCCGTTTGAAAACACTAATTAATCCATCGAGTGCGGCTGTGTGTGAAAATGGCAACTGCCTTCACCCACGAATGGGACGCCCCGCCCGTCGTTGCAACTCGGTACAGTGATGAATGAGGGCCCACCGTTACTCGAGTACTACGTTCCACTGACCCTTCACAACTCTGTTCGCGACTGCACAGATAGTATGTGAAACAATGGGACCACAGCTGAATGAACATATCAACCAATGTTACACGGCCATCGGGTACAAATACATGATTGCAATAGCAAGATGCCATTCCACGAATTGCAGCGTTGTGCGCGGGACGTGCTCGGCCAAAGGGGAGAGCAGTTTGCACAGGTGGAATGAATCACCACAGGTGGAGGCCATTCAGCCTGAAAACACATAAATTGCACAGCCAGTCTCCTCCCACAACCACACCGAAATGCTACCGGCAGGACTCGCGATGTTGGCCCTGGGGGACCTGATAGCACTGCAAGTACTCCAACTCCAAGAAGAAGACGAACACCAACTACAACCGGCCGCACGGAGGAGACGCAGGAGGAGGAGGAGGCCAAGGCAGGGCCAGCAAGGGCCGCCAGCACAGCCACTACCACCACGCAGGCAGCCCGCAATCCCACGCCTCCGAGCACATCCGTTCAACCTCACTGATGAGCAGATCCACACCCTCTACCGTCTGGACCGGGACACCATAGCCGCCATTGTGGACATGACACAGGCTGACCTTGTCAGCATGATAGATAGCCCAACCGCCATCCCACCCCTACTGAAGGTGGTGTCTGTACTCCACTTCCTGGCCACAGGCACCTACCAGCACACAGTCGGACAGTTGCATGGCATTTCTCAGCCACTGTTCTCACGGACACTATTGCAAGTGCTCGATGCCCTCCTGCAGCACGCAGACGACTACATCTCCCTACCACGCTCGGAGCAGGAAATTACCAACACAAAAGTGGGATTCCATGCACTTGCCGGCATACCGGGTTGCATTGGTGCCATCGACTGCACCCATGTGGAATTGGTCGTCCCACATGCCATGGAGGCCCAGTACCACAACCGAAAACAATTTCATTCTCTGAATGTACAAATGGTGTGTGACTCCAACAGGATCATTACACATTGTTGTGCCCGATTCCCTGGATCAACCCATGATTCTATGGTCTTGAGGAACTCTACAATACCACGCTACATGGAGCGACACGCAGGGAACAGATCCTGGCTACTCGGTGAGTCTCATTACATGCATGATAATGTGGGGTATGTGATTCGGCAATGACCTGGCAGGAAGGGGGGGGGGGGTGTGCGTACATAGCAATGGCATTCCACATCATACGTTTCTCGTCCACATACAGGTGATGCTGGATATCCACTGAAGAGATGGCTCCTCACACCAGTCCGGATCCCACCGGACCAGCATGAGGAGGACTACAACCATGCCCACTCACGTACCCGTGTAGTCATTGAACAGGCATTCGGCCTACTGAAGGGTCGTTTCCGCTGCCTCAGCAGGTCTGGCGGGGCACTCCTGTACCGCCATGAGAAGGTTGCAAAGATGGTGATGGCATGTGTCATGCTCCACAACATGTGCGTACGTAGAAATGTGCCCATGCCCCCTGACGCAGAACTGCAAGCACCTGATGATGGTCATGATGAGGGTGGGGATGTGGCAGCACCTCAAGGAGTCTGCGAGGCACCGGAGGGCCGTGACATTCGTCAGCATCTCATTGATGTATGCTTCTAGCACTCACGCCTGGTGGCTGATACATGGACACGGGTTTCGTGGCACTGTGTGTGTCTGGGACATGCACAATATGGACTGTACGCCTATGATGGCCTAGTACACAAAGATCAATGTCCACACATCTCATTGGTTGATCGTGCACTTTTTATGGCATATGTGATATCATGTTGTACACCCTATCGACCCGCCACCCAAGTGAGCCCAACACACCCCCTCCACCCTCCTACCTCCCCCCCGAACACCAGTGTCCAAAGATGCTCATTGTCAGTGGGCAGTCGCTATTGCAAGCCCCCTCTGCGGGTATCAGGGGCACCCCTGCCTGTGGAGCGCAGGTTCCTCCCAGATCTACGTTGGGGGCTGCCCTGGACGGAACTTGCAACGGATGATGTCTCTGCCTGCTCACGTCCATGCATGTCCCTAAGGGTTTGCGAGAGCTCAGTGAGCACACGGCGCACTGCGGCAAGTTCGGCACATACGTCCTTGGACGTCGCATGCAGTTCCCCCCTCAGGCTCTCGGTGCTTCTCTCCATTTGTGCCCTTAGTGTCTCTGTACCTCTCTCCATTTCTGCCCTAAGTGTCTCAGTTGATGTTTCTATGTCTGCCTTAGTGCCCCCACATTCATCGGCATGGTCCTTGAGGAGCGTGGCCAGTTGCTGCTGTTGCACGATTAACTGGTCGAGGGACTGTTGCCTCTGCTGGGCCATGGCCATTTGCGGGGGTGTCACAGAGGGGCTGTTGTCCTCATGTTGCCTTGCCACAGGGCTTGTGGGGGATGGCCAGTCGTCGTCTTGTGGGTGCCCCTGCGTGGTATCCTCATGTTGTACGGGATGGGACAGACAGGGGGATTGGGACAGGTCATGGATGGATCTGACTTCGACATCCCCGTCTTCTGTGTCGGAGCATGCTGCCATCAATGGGGTGTCACCTATGGTGCTGCTGCCACCGGAGGCAGTGCCTTCTGTGGCATCCGTTGGGGGGACCTGTGGTGGTGGTGTTGTGGGCATGCTGGCTGCTGGGGTGCCTGTTGATGTTCCCTCCTCTGTGCTGCCACCTGATTTGTGCTGCTGCCGTGTCTTGATGCGTGCAGCTGAGGTGGAGGGTCTTTGGCCGTTGGTCTTGGCCCTCTTTGCAGGTGTGCTGGTAGGGGTGTCCTGAAGCTCGTCGTTTGGATCGGACCCTGTGGTGGAGTAAAGGAGGGCGAGGGTTATTGATGGGTCTGTGGGAATTGGAATGGCATTGTATCACATGCATTGGGGTGGTACCTGAGGGTGATTTGGGTCGGGGCCTTGGAGGTGCTTTCATTTGTGTGTGGAGTGAGGGTGCAGTTGTTTGGCAGCCTGCAGTTAGGGTGTGCCTGCTGCACGTGTAGTGCGTGTTTTAGGGGTTTTTAATTATTTATGTATTTATTGTGGGTTTTAACGTGCGCTATCAGGCCGATGTGTGTGGACGTTCTCCTGGACATGTGTTTCTGTTGCACTATGTGGACGCATGGTACTTCACATGGATGGACTTTGTGGATTTGGCATTGTTTTATTTGGCCCACCTACCTGAATCTTCGGATGTCTGCACTCCTTTCTCCATCCCTCCGACTCCCTCTATGCTCTCCATTCCGATGGTGGAGGCACAGATTTCTTCCCAGGGGGTCAACTTGATGGGTGATTCAGGACCTCCCCCGGTGGCTGTGGCAATGTTGCGGTTGGCAGAGAGTATGCTGCGGACGCGTATCCGCAGGTCGTCCCATCGCTTACGGCATTGCTGTGGGGTGCGGGGTCCGGTCCCCACCGCACTTACCCGCTGTGCCACCAGAGCCCATATGGCCTTCTTGTTTGCAAGTGCCGTCCTGGTCATTTGCGTGCAGAAGACGACGGCAGCATTCTCCTGGAGGGTCTCTGTTAGCACGGTGAGTTCCTCACGGGAGAAGTGGACCTGCCGCTTGCGGTCGCACGCTTTCTTCGCTACTTTTCCCATTTTTCTTGGTTTCGCTAGGGTGGATGACGGGTTGGGGTGTGTCTCAGGGTAGTGATTTTAGTGGTTGTGTGGTTTTAGTGGTTTTATAGGTGTACGGCGGGATGTTTCCCGTTCCGGGCCCATGTTTTAACTTCCGTTTCCGTATATTTCCGGTCACCGTACTTTCCGGTAGGCGCACACTGCGGTGTCCGCTGTGATGGGTGGCGGTATTGCACCTAGGGCGCCGTACGGCGGCGGTGTGGGCCGTTTTGGGGTCATTTCCGCCATCGCGGACTTTGCACTTCCGCCATGCCGTGGTGCTCGTGCCCGATGGGTCGGAATGGGCCGCACTTTGCTCCTTCGTGCAATGGCGGAAACGCTATTTACGCTGTGGCGGTCCGGTCAGTCACTTTCCGCCAGGGTCGTAATGAGGGCCCGTCTCCAAAGGTACAAATGTCCATCTCCACTCTGAGTGGTTTTGTTTTATGAGCACTTTTTAAAACAAGCTTTAAGTAAATACTGAATACGTTCCCACATTCTCTGTTTACGTAGAAAACCAGCATTGATTGAAAGCCTTAAACATACCGCTCCCACTCGTTGGTTCATGACAGCATTCGATGCGATGAGCCGAAGAGGGTGAGTGTCAGTTACTCTGTTTACCCTTTTGGAAGTCATGTTAGACGATCATATTCATCTATAGAGAGATGTCTGAAATAAATGTTATCACTCATGACAGCTATATGAAGAGGTTTCCCGGAAGGGCAGACTCTGAATCATCAGATCACTGAAACTCTATGTAACAGATGGAACTAGAAACACAAACATAGATGGAAGTCCTGCACCAGTTGGTCAGCAGTGTATTCTCTATCATTTGGATAATACTGTGTGAAACCTTTACAACATACTTATAGGCTCCCCCATGAACCTGGCTATTCTTGTTTTAGTATTTAACAGTAAACAGTTTAGGAGATTTGAGATATTGATTATGATCATGGAACTGAATGTAATCGCCTTAGATATAATTAGGCATTCGATATGTTGTGGCCAGTCACAAGATACCCACTCCATGTCTCTCTTCACCTTTTCTCTGTAAATTTAGGCACATGAACTTGAGTTTTATTATTATTGTAATGCCTGGATCCAAATGTGAAGGTGATTAGTGACAGCAGTATATGTAGTCTGCTATGTGCTATTTCCGGTTCCATGTAATAATGTCCCCTCAAAAATGTCGCCATGCAAAAATATCGCTGAAAAATTGCTCTTTTTTGTGGGGACATTATTACACGGAACATGGGGGGACACCCCCGCAACCCCTGCTGCCCCTGTCCATATATATATGGTCACCTGTATAATGTCACCACAACCTTTTCCCGGCGACATTATATAAGTTGACCATATGTATAGGGATATCATTACCTGATACCCTATTTCCCTCAACATGATGTTATTTGCAGGATTGCTCCATATTGATCCGACTGATTTATGCTATTATGAATGTATATACTCAATATGTATGGGTTATAACACCTACCAATATGTCTTTTCTTTTATGTGTAACCTCAATCAACTGTCCTGTTAGGCTTTTTGAAGAAGAGGGATTGCCTCGAAACACATCAAGCCGTTGACATTGGACTTCTTAATGTGCTTTCCTTGCACATTTCCTTTTGATTAAATGATTTTGTTTTATGGAAACTAATCATATGTATCGATTGTTTAATTTTGATTGCTACAACAGTGGACTATTGCAAACTGTATTTCATTATTCTTATTGAATTACTAACCGTCATTGAGACATATGTAGATAGTGTGCAGGGGACAGGAGGATTCCTAATTTCGATCCTTTTCCTTTTATCTTATATATAGTATGGCTTTGTGCCAAGGCCTTAGTTCCTTCCCTGCACCTTTACATTTTTGACACCAGCTCTTCTGGTTTCTAAACCATTAACGGGGTAATTCATAGAATCCAGCGCACAAGTGGCGCACGCGGCTGGCGCACAGTGTGCGCGTGTGACAGTCTGCACCAGCCGAGTGCGCTAAAATCCATTTCCGCTCACAGCGTATTCATGGATTTCAACATCCAAAACCAGCCGTGGCGCAGAGTGGCGCAGCGACCCTGCAGCAGCACCAGTTACGCCCCCAACCCCTTCCCGTGCGCCATGCACAGCGCACAAATCCTGTACATGGCGCACAGGCCATTGGACCAGCATACAGCCCCCCAACCATGAAAATGCCTGTAAAACTCCCAGCGCACCCCTCTGAATATATGTTCACCCCGGCGCGGGGAGTTTCACACACAATTGGCCCTGTGCGAGTGGGGTACGTGTATCACTGGGGTTTGCGGGGAGTTTCACACGCGATTGGCCCTATGCGAGCGTGGTATGTGTATTTCGGGGGTGCGCGGGAAGTTTCACACGCGATTGGCCCTGTGCGAGGGGGCAACGTGTATTTTGGGGGTGCGTAGGAAGTTTCACATGCGATTGGCCCTGTGCGAGCGGGGTACATGTATTATTGGGGTGCGCGGGAAGTTTCACACGCGATTAGCCCTGTGCGAGCAGGGTACGTGTATTACTGGGGTTTGCGGGAAGTTTCACACGCGATTGGCCCTGTGCGAGGGCGGTACGTGTATTACTGGGGTGCGCGGGAAGTTTCACATGCGATTGGCCCTGTGCGAGCGGGGTACGTGTATCACTGGGGTTTGCGGGGAGTTTCACACGCGATTGGCTCTATGCGAGCGTGGTACGTGTATCACTGGGGTTTGTGGGGAGTTTCACACACGATTGGCCCTATGCGAGCATGGTATGTGTATTTCGAGGGTGCACGGGAAGTTTCACATGCGATAGGCCCTGTGCGAGCGGGATACGTGTATTTCGGGGGTGCGCAGGAAGTTTCACACGCAATTGGCCCTGTGCGAGTGGGGTACGTGTATTACTGGGGTGCGCGGGAAGTTTCACACGCGATTAGTCCTGTGCAAGTGGGGTACGTGTATTACTGGGGTTTGCTGGAAGTTTTACACGCGATTGGCCCTGTGCGAGGGCGGTACGTGTATTACTGGGGTGCGCGGGAAGTTTCACACGCGATTGGCCGTGTGCGAGCGGGGTATGTGTATTACTGGGGTTTGCGGGAAGTTTCACACGCGATTGGTACTGTGCGAGCGGGGTACATGTATTACTGGGGTGTGCGGGAAGTTTCACATGCGATTGGCCCTGTGCAAGCGGGGTACGTGTATTACTGGGGTGTGCGTGAAGTTTCACACGTGATTTTGCTGTCAGAGGGGGGTACGTGTATTTTGGGGGTGCGCATGAAGTTTTACACGCGATTTTGCTGTCAGAGCGGGGTATGTGTATTTCGGGGGTGCACGTAAAGTTTCACACGTGATTTCGCTGTCAGAGCGGGGTACGTGTATCCAGTGGGGTGCGCGGGGAGTCCCACAGGTGAATTGGCAGTGTGGGTCCTCCCAGGTGTCCCCTCTATCCCCTCCACGGCCCCTGCAGGCAGCCCACACCAAAGGGGACTACCCTGCACCCCTGGTCATGTCCCGTAGGCAGCCCATCCACCATGGGCATGCCCCCAAGCCAAGCTACATGTCACCTTGCAATATGATCACCAATTCATGTCCCCCAGCACTCCCACCCCCCAGCAGTGAGGGGCACCTGCCAGCAGGCCCCCACTCATGTCCCTCAGCACCCCCACCCCCCAGCAGTGAGGGGCACCTGCCAGAAGGCCCCCACTCATGTCCCACTCATGTCCCCCTGCACCCCCACCCCCCAGCATTGAGGGGCACCTGCAAGCATGCCCCCACTCATGTCCCACTCATGTCCCCCAGCACCCCCACCCCCAAGCAGTGAGGGGCACCTGCCAGCAGGACCCCACTCATGTCCCCCAGCACCCCCACCCCCCAGCAGTGAGGGGCACCTGCCAGAAGTCCCCAACTCATGTCCCACTCATGTCCCCCTGCACCCTCACCCCCCAGCATTGAGGGGCACCTGCCAGCAGGCCCCCACTCATGTCCCACTCATGTCCCCCAGCACCCCCACGCCCCAGCAGTGAGGGGCACCTGCCAGCAGGCCCCCACTCATGTCCCCCAGCACCCCCAGCCCCCAGCAGTGAGGGCACCTGCCAGCAGGCCCCCACTCATGTCCCACTCATGTCCCCTTGCACCCCCACCCCCAGCATTGAGGGGCACCTGCCAGCAGGCCCCCACTCATGTCCCACTCATGTCCCCCAGCACCCCCACCCCCCAGCAGTGAGGGGCACCTGCCAGCAGGCCCCCACTCATGTCCCACTCATGGCCCCCTGCACCCCCACCCCCCAGCAGTGAGGGGCACCTGCCAGCAGGCCCCCACTCATGTCCCCCAGCACCCCCACCCCCCAGCAGTGAGGGACACCTGCCAGCAGGCCCCACTCATGTCCCACTCATGTCCCCCTGCAACCCCACCCCCCAGCAGTGAGGGGCACCTGCCAGCAGGCCCCCACTCATGTCCCCCAACACCCCCACCCCCAGCAGTGAGGGGCACCTGCCAGCAGGCCCCCACTCATGTCCCACTCATGTCCCCCTGCACCCCCATGCCGCAGCAGTGCAGTGAGGGGCACCTGCCAGCAGGCCCCCACTCATGTCCCACTCATGTCCCCCAGCACCCCCACCCCCAGCAGTGAGGAGTACCTGCCAGCAGGCCCCCACTCATGTCCCACTCATGTCCCCCTGCACTCCCACCCCCCAGCAGTGAGGGGCACCTGCCAGCAGGCCCCCACTCATGTCCCACTCATGTCCCCCAGCACCCCTACCCCCCAGCAGTGAGGGGCACCTGCCAGCAGGCCCCCACTCATATCCCCCAGCACCCCCACCTCCCAGCAGTGAGGGGAACCTGCCAGCAGGCCCCCACTCATGTCCCACTCTTGTCCCTCTGCACCCCCACCCCCCAGCAGTGAGGGGCACCTGCCAGCAGGCCCCCACTCATGTCCCCCCAACACGTCAACATGACCCACAATCATGGCCCTCATGGCCACCCAAATCCCACGGCACGCCACCCCTGCCCAAATAACCAACCAAGCATAACATACACCCCACATTGAAATGCCCATTACATGAAACAACCCAAATGGCATGTATGTACATCAACACATGTCCGTCTCACACACACACAATGGGTGCCAGTGAATGTGAAAACCCACATCATGACATGCATGAAACCAATGAGAGAATACCACACATTGAAGTACGGGAAGAAATGTATTGAACAAAAAATGTGGTGAAAGAAATTCAAAGACCAAACAATGGACTTAAGGAATACAATGCAGAATGTCACATAATGATAAAAAAAGGAAATCAGAATCCAAAATATATGAAATCAAAAATGTCTCCAAAGTCTCCTTCCAACAAAGCAAATCCAAACAGAAATGAAAAAGTAAAATCCATTGCTCCATGGAAAAATCAAAAAAGAAAATGCCGACAAATCCACACTCCAACTATTTACAAGGATGAAATCCTGGGTCCATGAGGCCAACTGTCCAAATGAAACCTACAAAAATACACTAACTAATGAAGAACTATATACAAAAATATGGGGTATTGTCCAAGCACCCCCAAAAAAAAAATGAAAACAAAAATGAAACCTAACACTAACTAACTAACTATTTACAATGGCAGTGGGCTAGTCCGACGGCTCACTTTTTGATGTCCCGGGCCAGGGCATCATCGAACACCCGCACAATGTCCTGGAGGCAGTCCTCTTCCATGGCCCCGAGGGTTCGCAGGGACGATGACATGTTGACCTCCAACTCCCTGAGAATTGCCTCGGGGCACTCGGCCCGCCTCAGTGCCCTCCGCATGGAGTTCTCCGCCCTGACCATTGTGAGCCGTACCTCTTCCACCCGCTGCCGCTCCGCATCTATGGCGTGGCCCAACCGCTGCCACACGGAAGACACTTGCAATCCTGGGTCCTCCTGCCCTCTGGCCGATGCCTGCCCCTCCCATGTTCAATGCCCCGAGCCATCATTGCTCCCACCATGTTGCTGCTGCTGCTGTGCCTGTGCCTGCGCCTGGCTCTTGCTGCCTGCACGTCCTCCTCCGGCTAGGGTGCAATTGTCGTGGTGGCCACCCCTGCTGGACATCCAACTCCCGACTGTGGCAGGGATGTGTCCTCCACCAGCCTGGCCACTGGGTCAGAGGCAGCTCCACAGGGTACCTAGGTGATACATGGGTGGGAAGATGGCATGGAGTACGACTGGCACGTAGAGGGTTCAGGTGAGGAGGGGGTCACAAGAAGGTCCAGCACACGGAGGAATCCAGCACTGGTTGTGAAATCAGAAAATACAATATTAAGGCTTTTACACCATGCAAAGAGAAATACATCGACACGGGCTTGTAAAGAATCCTAGAATCTTTATTGCAATCCTGTACAGTACACAAAACAAAGTACACAAATAGCTATTTGGCCGTCAGTACATCACAGAGACCACCAGCGGGGTTCAGTGTGAGCAGTGAACAGGATTTGCTAGCTGGACATCAGCGTATTTATACAGTTTGTTATAACGATGTCCAGCCTCTTACAAGTTAATCATGTACTGGGCTAGGGTCGCGCCAGGTTTGTTTCCTAATTTACATATCTCGTGCATGCGGTTTACTTTTCAATACATTTGCTAACAAACACTATTATTCTCTAGGTTTAACTTTACACTCTTTACACATTGCTTTAATAAAGATCATACAGGTGTTTCACATATCGTGTTTAGATAGCATTATTGTTCTTGTATACTTGTAGGTTAACATCGCCGATTCAAGTAATCCCATGTTCCCGAGGTCAACAAAGGCCGAGGTCTACATGACCCTAACATGTAGCCTGAAGGCAGGTTGGACATTAACTCTCCTACAGAGGTTGAAGAGGTTAAAGCAAGAACAAGACAACACAAGACGGCCATTTTAGGCCACAGGGTGACTTTGTACAATAAACTAAAATGGCGGCTTTAACCTAAAATGGAGGCTTGAGTCACTTAAGGTCACGACCTTGCAATACAGATTTCCTCGCAAAGCGACTGGGCATAGGCCAACATATAGAATGAGGACGAAACAATATTATATCAGTTCTAAAAAACCCTCCTTTTGGCCTGTGCCAAGCGCTAAACTACCTTCAATCACTTTGCGACTAACTCCACATTTCAACTTCTATACACCCCAAATCATTGTCAGACATATCTATTGCCATTAAATCAGATACTAGAGTTTCTTTCAACACATACTCCTTGGAAACCTTATCTGGGGCGTATATTTTATGCCCTAATACACTTGTTGCTTGCACGCAACATCCCCCTAATACTGAGCATATACCAGGGAGACACTGTATACAACAAAGGAACAGAAATCTTCCCAAGATAATCAGCAGGGCCGAAAACAACTTCCATCCCCACGACCGTAGGATGTACCAAAACCATGCACTAAGTTCCCAGTTTCCCTCAGGAACATGTACTTCTGAACTAAGAACATGTAGATTTTGGATAGCCCTAAAGATCGTTGGAGAGGAGTCTGGTTCGAAAACGCAGCAAGCGGACCCCACTAATTTACATACTCCTCCACGCTCAGCCAGAATGACATCTAATGCCATCCGGTTCTGAAGAGCCACTAATCTTATCGCTTTCTGTTCTAACGTCATATTATAGAGTATGTCAGTGGTCCGGTTGATGGTTCTCTCCAATACTCTCGCTAGTCCCCTGATATCTTCTGAATTCGTAATTTGCCCAAAAAATGGCACAAAGGATTTCATGATGTCTCCTAGAGTTTGCGCTGGAGTATCCCCTTTCACGCTTCGTCGTGGGCGAGTCTTCGAAATTTCTGCAGTACTGGCAATAAATACCCCAGGTAATAGAATCCCTAAATAGCAGGTTCCTTGCCAATCCCTGGGCAACCATGGATATGCCACATTACCGCAAACAAAATAGACAGGTTTACCTACGTACAGAGGTCTCTTCTCACTAGTCAAATTTGCAACGTTGGCGCATTTACTAAAATTACCCATTGACCGTGTTCCATTCCTCTGTATGCAGAGGGATACTGAATCGGGGCTATGGTTAACAGAATAAGATGGAGGCGTGGCATCCTTATTGCCTATAGGAGCCATTTTGAAAGAGATCAAAGACTGAAAAGGATGGGACAATCTATCGGAGGGCCTAACAGAAGCAACGTTTGGCTTACTCCTATTTGCAAAAAGCGAGCATCCCAGGGGCATCAAAACATGCTTTTTAAAACTATTCAAATTTGTACCATCAAAGTTCCCTGAGATGCTGTCATTCCATCGGCCAAAGAATAGTGCTCTAAGAGAAGCATAACAAGCAGTTGTCAAAGGTAAAGGATGAATATACCAACCTGGCCCCTTATCCCCATGTTGCGGTAGATGTGAACAGATCCAGCAATTGGTCCTATTTAAAATTGCATGAGTGGCATTAATAAGTAACAAAAGGGTATTATTCTGATAGTTCTCTCTATGCAAAGAATCTCTAGGTGATAAGGTATGCAATTGCATGGAAGGAGTGGGGAAAACAGATACATTCTCAGCAGGTAAAAAGTCCTCTAACGGATATGCTTCCTCCAGATACCATAACCCAAAACCAATAGTTACTAAAAACCTGGTTATTATTACAAAAAGGCAACAATACACTTTGGGAGTCCCATTACATGCTTGATCATTGTCTCTGCGAGTCACATAAATCTTTCGTACAATCAGGCCAAAAGGCAAGCCCTCAAAATGATTTCCACAATCGCACAGCCAAACCGTGCTGTACGTCTATTTCCTTGGACATAAATTATATTTCACTATTTCTGGTGCCGAAGGATCAGAAAGCAAGGAGTCGTCACTTCCCACTGGAAGTGGCGAGTGAATGGAAATGGGATCAGAAAATGATTGATCCGGAAGTACCACTGTTGGAGAGTGCGGAGACAAGATGGCCTTTTTGGCTGGCCTTGCGAACTCTGGAACGGTCTCCGATACTCTCGTGTCGGTTGTTGCTGTTTCGGGCACGTTGGTTACAGCATTGGAAAGGGATTCTGTGTCTTCTATATCGTATGGCACGGGCTGCGGGATCCATTTGGTGTGCGTCGCATGGATCCAGTTCTTACGACCCGCTACCCGCACAGCAGTCTGGGTGACTAGCAGGACCTGGTAGGGACCCCTCCACCGAGGTGCAAGGCAAGACGACCTCTCGAAAACTTTCGTGAGGATCCAGTCCCCCGGTCGTAGACTGTGACCAGGACCCTCGTAACGTACAGGTAATGCCTCTCGCACCTGGTGATAAATTGAAAACAGATTTTTAGTCAACTGGTTACAGTAATCTGAAAGAAGCACATTCTCTATATCCCGCAACAAGCTACTTTTTGGCATACCCCAAATATTAGCAGGCCTCCCCATCACCACCTCAAAGGGAGAGAGCCCAGTATTAGTTTGAGGGGTTGTTCTCATCGATAGCAACATGATCGCTAAGGCGTCCGGCCTTTTTAACTTGGTGCCAGCACACGTTTTAGCGAGCTTGTTCTTTATAATGCCGTTATGCCTTTCCTCTAATCCGGCACTTTGGACATGTCTGGCCGAATGGAACCGTTTATCAATCTGTAATCCTTTGCATATTTGTTGGATTACAGCAGTGATAAAGTGTGGCCCATTATCCGACCAGATGACTCTTGGCAGCCCGAACCTAGGAAAAAACTCTTTCAACAGAGTTTTTGCCGTGGTTATGGCCATTGCATCTCTAACAGGGAAGGCCTCAACCCACTTACTAAAGGCACAAATGACAACCAACACATATTTAAGATTGTTGCAACATTCCATTTCAATAAAGTCAAAGTGAATAACCTCAAACGGAACAGAAGGTGGAGCGAAACTTCCTCTAGGAGTCGAGGTACCTTTTCCTACATTGTGCTGCAAGCAGACCATGCACCCTTGGACAAAGCGCTCTGCAATTTTGAAAATCTTATCATTGGCCCATACACTGTGTAGCATTTTAGTCAATTTACGCGCGCAGACATGTGTCGGTCCATATGCCATAATAACCATCATTGTAATGTAGGCGTCAGGAAGTAACCATTTTCCTTCAACATTGTCCACCCAACCCCATCATCATCCAATCTTCCTGCACACTCAACCCATTTCTTGGTTTCCTCTATAGTAGCATCTGCTTGAATGTCTTTTACAGAATCAATACGTTCACCAAAAGTGCAAATATTTACAATTTCTCTTACAGCATACATTTCTGAACTAAAATCAGTGGCAGTTTGTTTAGCTATCTGATCACCGAAAGAATTCCCTTTTCTTATATCATCTGTAACCTTTTGATGTGCTGCACATTTTATGATAGCTAACTGAACAGGGAGTGCGAGTGCTGAAAGAAATCGCACTATTAAAGTGCCATGCTGGATTTTCGTGCCATGTGAGGTCAAGAAACCTCGTTCTTTCCAAAGTCTACCGAAGTTGTGAACCACCCCAAAAGCATACTGACTGTCAGTATATATTTACTGTAAGCCCTTCAGAAATTTCATAAGCTCGAGTTAACGCTATAATTTCTGCGGCCTGTGTGGAATTATGCATAATTCTTTTGGTTTCTACAATCGTGCTTAAAGTAGTGACGGCATAAGCAGCCGTGGATGTACCATTTGGAAGTTTAAAACAAGAGCCATCACAAAATAGCGCTCCTTGTGGGCTATTCAAAGGCATGTCTTTCAGATCGATTCTACCTTTAGTCTCTTGTTCTGTCACTTAAAGGCAATCGTGTGACGTTTCGTCACCATCAACAGTATCTTGCGGGACAGGTAAAAGTTCAGCCGGATTTAATACACAACACCTTTGAATTTGAATGTGGGGAGCAAACAAGATCAATTCATATCTTGTCAATCGTGCGGAAGTGAGGTGTTGCGTTTGAGTCCTATTCAATAAAATATCTACAGAGTGAGGTACCATTAGGGTTAATGCATGACCCAGGACCATTCCCTCACTCTGTTTTACAGACGCAGCAGCGACAGCTCTCAAACATATTGGCAAAGCGCATGCAACAGGATCAAGGGCAGATGAGAAATAGCCGCGCTGCCTATTCTTCCCTCCATGTTCCTGCATTAACACAGCCAAAGCACATCCATCACGTTCATGCACATACAACACAAAGGCCTTATCATAATTTGGAGTTCCTAAAACCGGCGCCGAACACAGCGCAGTTTTGAGCAAGTGAAATGCTGTCTGGTGTTCCAAAGTCCATGGCAATGGCAAAGAAATGCCCTTCTTTGTCAAAGCCAGCATTGGTTTATTCGTTAACGAAAAGTTAGGGATCCACAATCTACAGTAAGAAGCCATACCTATCAGGGCTCTAACTTCCTTCTGCGTATTTGGGACAGACATGCCAGAAATAGTTGTTATTCTTTCAGGTGTCAACCGTCTTCCCTCCTTTGACAGGAGATAGCCTAAATAGGCGACCTCCTGACAACAATATTGACATTTTTTGAGTGAAGCTTTGTGGCCATGTTTTGCTAGATGACAAAGCAACAACATGGTGCCTTCTTTACAGGCACTCTCAGAATCAGCAGCCAAGAGGAGATCATCTACATACTGTTGTAACGTGCAAGTAGTAGGCAACTCAAGAGTATCGAGCTGCTCTTTTAATGCCCTACTATAAATACTCAGACTCTCAGTGTACCCTTGTGGTGCACGAGTGAATGTGAACGAGCGTCCACCTAGGGTAAATACAAACAAATACCTACTGTTCTTGTGTATTGGAATACTGAAAACACGTTTTTGAGGTCTACAACGCTAAAGTGAGTGGCAGAAGCCGGAATCATGGTTAGTATTGTTGTAACATCAGGTACAATAGGGAATTGAGGAGCCACAATTTTGTTAATAGCACGTAAATCAATTATAAACCGAAAGGGAATCGCATTATCACCTTTCTTGTATACTGGCAAAATCGGGCTATTACACAAGCTGCCCTTAATTTCCTCAATAACTCCACGATGTACAAAATCAGAGACTATGCATTTCAAAGCCTGTTCGCCTTCAACTGAGATCTTATATTGTGGGATGCGAGGCAATTTAACTCATGTTTCAAAATAATTCTAACGGGTTCAATTTGAAGAATGCCCACATCATTATCAACAATTGCCCTTAAGCATTATGGAATATTACTTAATTCTGGCGGTAAAGGTCTAGTCAAAAACTGAGTGATTGCTGAGGTGAAATTGTTAAGCGAACTCCGTCCGGAGAACAATGTATTACTGTATGCAATTCCTTCAACAAATTTAACCTCAGCAAATTCTCTCCACAGTTTGTGGTAAGTAGAAATGGACACTGCTCTGTGAAGGGACCCAGTGTTATCGGTACCGGCAAAGAAACCGGACAAACTACAGGTGTGCCTGAAAACCCTACGGAAACGTTAGACTGCCCTGACAGGGGAATATTTGGAACCCGCAAATGGTCAATGGAACATTTCTGTGCTCCCGTATCTACTAAAAATAGATGCTTCCTATTTCCCACCGCCATCTCAACGTAGGGGCCTTTCTGATGAACGGGAATAGGCGTTGGTTCCAAATCCTGCTTCGGGCAATCCAAGTGAAACAGAATATCGTCAAAAGGAAGCTCTTCAGAGAGGTACGCGGCAGAAGGGTGATCAAAAATGCTTCTATTATCCACATTCGAAACTTGCTTAACCTGTGAAGGAGGTTGCTGTGATTCTGGTGCAAACTGACCTCTGCCAGGGCCCCCTGCACCTGGGCGACCTCTGGATCGTCTACCCATGTTCTCAAATGACCTTTGCTGCAAGGTTGGATATTGTGCGCTCCAGTGGCCTTCCTGTCGACAATAGGCACACTGGTTAATGGTTACCGGAGCCAGGGGCGTACTTCCCTGTGGAACGTACTGACCTCTAAATTGATTACCCCCTCTAGGGTTTCTAACAATCTGTTGTAATAGGACTTTTGTTTTCAGGTCACCTTTTTTTTCTCAAGTTTTTCCTTTTCATTATTCACACGATTTTCATAGTACTGAGCCATGTGCAATACTTCTGATTGAGACCTCGCCTGCCAAGCGCTTTCAGAAGACATAATCTGTAGCTGGATGTCAGGCAGCAATCCACGTACAAATTTATCGACAAACAACCTTTTCCCTGACTCTGTGCTTAAGTCTTGTCCACTGAAATCTGAAAATACCTGCTCGAACCGATTGAAGAAATCGGTAGCACCCTCAGACTTTCCTTGGACACAGGGCGTAAGCTTGTCCCAAATGATTCTTTTTTCAGGAACTATAGTTTTTAATTTTACAATAATCCTATCAGGCAAAGTTAATATCATTTGAGGCGGTCGCTCGCCAGCTGGTCTTTCTCTGTCGAGCCGAACCATGTTATCCCATGTATCTCCTAACCCAGGTACATCATCTACAGTCCTAATCTGTTTCCACAAAGCAACTGGCAGGAGTACGGGAAATGTTAAATCAATATCACTTAAGGTGAATACCGATGATTGTAAGACCGACTCTATTTCTTTATAGAACCCGGTCGGATTCTTTCTTACATCGGGAATAGATTGCTTTATGGTGTTCACTCCCTGTCGTGAAAACGGGACGTGAACAAACTGTGATACGTAATGTGCAGGAATGTCCACCCCGAGTATATTCCTCGTGCAGCATCGGCCGCAATCTCAACTTTTGGGACAAATGTCGGAGGGACCTCTCTCATAGGCAACTGAGAAGTAGGTAGCTCTGAACGCTTACTAAGCAACAGAGCCAAATCAAGCGCTAAGGCAGTCGAAGAAGTATCAATCGAAAAGGCTCTCTTATAAACACTCAACAATTCTGCGGGACCACAAATCTTTCTTTTTACACACTCATTCTGCAGGTATTCTACCATAACCTGTATCACTTTCTTTTGCATTTCTAACGTATACTGACTATATGTGTCCTATACTTCATCTGGAGTTATTGACATATCCGAAATCCATCTTATCGCATCCTTTGTACAAATTCGCGCTTCCTCACCTTTTAATTCAAGGCGAGGAGAAAACCGTTTCTGTAAGAACATAATACCCAAATTATCACCATCTGCTTCCTCATTCTGTAACCCTTCCAACTCCTTCCTATACACAAAAATCTTCTTGACATGCTTATATACTTTCTCTGCAGTATCTCTGGACAACGCTAAGGTGTTTAAATCCGGTAACCCTTGTGGGAGATCTACATCGTTTAATCTATTCCACATTATACTCAAATGAATCCCTAATCCTTCAATAAAGACATTTTTCTCAGGAATCACTTTTAAATTTTCGAGTGTGGAAAGAACATTAGCTTGTTCACCCTTCTCCATGCAATGTTTAGCCCAAGCAATCAATTCATTCTTTTTATCTGGGGACACAGTATTACGAGTCACAACCCTTGATTCCGCTCCCTGGTCTACTACAAGCGATGCAGAATCACTTGGAAGAGGAAGAGTAGGCACATTCTGAATATCAACAGGGGGAGGCAAGGGGGCAGGCAAAGGAGCGATGGCTGGAAGAACAACAGGAAAAACAACAGGGAGGACCGGAGGAACTTCACAAGGAGGAATGACAATGGGAAGGGGCAAAGCGCCAGGAGGAGGGACGTACGGGGGTGGCACGGAGGCATCGGGCCTTCGTTCATGCAAAAGTTTATTAATCAATTCATCTGACGTATGAAAATCTTTCGAAGGGTACATTTTTTGGATACCTAATTGAAAGGCTCTGTCCGTGTTCCTAACTGACTCCAATTGTTTATTCTGATCATATAACCGTGCCTTTTCGACACTTGTCATATGTATACGCGTATGTTTCTCTCTACTCATTTGTTGCTGCAAAGCTTCTGTTTTCCAAAAGTGTAATGCGTCAAATGCTGCAGGTCTAGCTTTTTTCTTTACCAATACAGCCTCTAGATATTGTATACGAGGGATTTCAAAGCTACCATTGGTTGGCCACCAAAGATTAGAGTTATCTCTGGTCTGTCTGTGCCAAATGTCATTAAATGCTATACTACCAAAGCCTTTCTTACAGTACATAGTATCATGCCGGCGACCCCTCCTGTGGTGCTGGACGGCTATCTTCCAAAGACTGTCTGTCGCTGCGGAATAATGCCCTAAGGCAGGCAGACAATTTTCCAGGCATATCAAAGTTCTGGTGTTACCTGGTCAAGTAATTGTGCTCACAAGTACAATGCGCCAAATTCAAATTGTCAGAGTTAAATTAAGAATCGGGTCACGATTCACCTGACCAAAGGAATGGGAGGCCCGATCGGGTTACTTAGGACAATGCTAAGGACCCACGTGACTGGTGATTTCGGCAAATTTACCCACCTCGATATATGGACCCTTATCAAGACGTCGTCTCGGGCTACAGCTCACCGTTCAGGGATCGGATCGTGCAGTTCTGTCGAGGAATTCACTTCTCGTCCAAAGTGGCCATTTCTGTTGGCACCGTCCGATCCCGGTCCGATAGCCGAGCCAACCTTCAACGAGACAAAGTCGATCTTGAGGGTCCCTATTCGGGCGCCATCTGTGAAATCAGAAAATACAATATTAAGGCTTTTACACCATGCAAAGAGAAATACACCGACACCGGCTTGCAAAGATTCCCAGAATCTTTATTGCAATTCTGTACAGTACACAAAACAAAGTACACAAATAGCTATTTGACCGTCAGTACATCACAGAGACCACCAGCGGGGTTCAGTGTGAGCAGTGAACAGGATTTGCTAGCTGGACATCAGCGTATTTATACAGTTTGTTATAACAATATCCAGCCTCTTACAAGTTAATCATGTACTGGGCTAGGGTCGCGCCAGGTTCGTTTCCTAATTTACATATCTCGTGCATGCGGTTTACTTTTCAATACATTTGCTAACAAACACTATTATTCTCTAGGTTTAACTTTACACTCTTTACACATTGGTTTAATATAGATCATACAGATGTTTGACATATTGTGTTTAGATAGCATTATTGTTCTTGTATACTTGTAGGTTAACATCGCCGATTCAAGTAATCCCCTGTTCCCGAGGTCAACAAAGGACGAGGTCTACATGACCCTAACATGTAGCCTGAAGGCAGGTTGGACATTAACTCTCCTACAGAGGTTGAAGAGGTTAAAGCAAGAACAAGACAACACAAGACGGCCATTTTAGGCCACAGGGTGACTTTGTACAATAAACTAAAATGGCGGCTTTAACCTAAAATGGTGGCTTCATTCACTTAAGGTCACGACCTTGCAATACGGATTTCCTCGCAAAGTGACTGGGCATAGGCCAACATATAGAATGAGGACGAAACAATATTATATCAGTTCTAACATGGTGACCCGTCCCAGTAGGTCAACGCGGTCCAAGAGGCATCCGAGATGACATGCAGTGTCTTTACGAAAACACCGCAGGTCACCTCGCATGCCCCGTTGACGCAATGCTATCCCAGCCAGGACAGGCTCAACCCGGTCCCAGATAGCCACGTCCGCAGGGAGAGGAAGGCCAGTTGTTGTGCACCCATCCCCTCCCTGAAAACGGGTCTGGACGTAGGCATCCCTGCTGGTGTTAGAGGATGATGCAGTCATAGGATCAGGGACAGGATTACACACAGGTACCTCCGCTGCGGCCTGTGCTGCCTCCTGTCCCTGCCCCTGCACTGCACCACTGGCACCTTTTGAATCCCCACCTCCAGACCCCGTGTGTGTCCCTTCCACGGCCTCCTCCTCCTCCAAACCCCCCACCAACCTGGATGAATCCATGCCATCTTCCTCCATCGGACCATGTGGGGTCTCAGCTGCCCCTTCTGCTGCTGAGGAGTCCATCTCCAACCTCCGCCTCTTGGACCTACCCTCGGCAGCTGCGGCCTGGGACACAGCACCAGACTCCTCACTCCCCGAAGAGATGACAATCTGGGAGGGGAGCCGGGCCTTGCGTCTCCGGCTGGTGGTGCGATCCCTGCCGCTTTGCTTCACAGCACCCTCTCCGCCCCCTTCATCAGTTGACGCTGCAGACAGGGAGAGATAGAACACAGGCATCAGGGCATTGTACAATGGACTGATACACACATG
Organism: Ambystoma mexicanum; assembly: GCF_040938575.1. Classification (NCBI taxonomy): domain Eukaryota; kingdom Metazoa; phylum Chordata; class Amphibia; order Caudata; family Ambystomatidae; genus Ambystoma; species Ambystoma mexicanum. Next base: position 127,471,311 of record NC_090936.1, on the reverse strand, counting down.
ACAGTTGTACATGAGTGGCAGTGTCAAACTTCAAACATGGCATCAGACTCCCTAACACACATGTCATTTCTACTCACACATGCCTAACACCCTCCCAGTATAATGGTGAATTGAAGAAGTCCACCAACCAGCATGCCATATTCAATCCTATTAGTATAACTAACAATATAACTGTGTAATGTAGAATCCAAAACGGTGACTAATAATATAATACCCCCTCTAAGCAAAGTGAATCTAGAGGCTGACTGAATATCTTCTCTCTGGACAGGCGAACTCAGAAGTGCTCCGAATAAACTCCCCTAACGAAAATGAATCTAGAATCTAGAGGCGGACTGAATATCCCCTCTGTGGACAGGCGAAAATAGAAGTGTCCCCAATAAACTAATATCATCCCTGTCTACAATTGTATCTAGAAAGCTCCAAATTGTCTACTATCATCTTTGAGCAGTTGAACCTGGAATTGTGCCTAAAAGCTTGTCACCTCCTATCTTAGAACTACAATCAGAAAGCCCTCCTAAATCAACCGAAAGCTCACACCAATCATGAGTGCACCCTCGTGGACCCTCGTGGACCCCCCCCACTCTCCGATCTGCTGTCCCTCCCGTCCCCTCCTCCCAAACCACCCCACCCTCCTTCGCACTCCCTGCCATGCCCTCTCCAAACACCAAGCAAGGGGGGCACGATGGCGAGCCACTCACCCAAAGACCACTCATCCCCTGAACCCCTCCCCCGACCCACCAGCATTACCCATACCCGCTCCCCCCACTATCATACCTGGCACTCCCCACCCTGCAATCACCCACCCCCTGCCTTGCCCCCATACCCCTGCCATCTTCCCCCCCGACCCCACCTTTTTCGCTCCCTAAAAACTACGCGCCTAGCCCTAGCAAGAACCGAAGCTGCTTCCCTCTCCCCCTCTGACCCTCCTACCCTCTCTCACACACCAGTCGCAGCAAAGAAACTAAAGAGGAAACGTTCCTGGTCCCCCTCAATCTCTCAGCACTCCTCGCCTTCCCTGTCTCGACCCTTCACCTCCCTCCCGCAATCTCCTCCTTCCCCCGTGGCTTCTCCCTTCCTGAAACCTCTCTCCCTTGATTTCTCACCAACTACAACCGAAACTCCTAACTGCCCACACCCCACCTTCAAACCCCCAACCCAAACCCGAACATCCTATCACACGCAGCCACCCAACCCCGCCCGAAGCCTGCCAAATTTCCTGCTCGCCCGCTATTCCCAACCAGCATCACCCACCCTACCCCTCTCCCTCCACCATCTCCGCCACCACCCCATCCCGCTACAGCACCGAGACCATCCATGGCTGCCGATTTGAACTGTATCCTATTTAACGCCCTATCTGTAGCAAAAAACAGACATTGCATCTTTGACCTCCTCGCCTCTGCCAAACCAGGCCTAGCTTTCATCACTGAAACCTGGTTCTCTGACGACTTCGGCCCAATCGCTAATGAAGCCTTCCCCCCTGACTACTCCCTCATCCCACTGAACCGTCCGTCCAGAGGAGGGGTGGTAGCATTCATCTTCAAATCTCTACTCCGCGCCTCAATCATCGACAACCAACCCACCATTCCATCCTGCGAATCTCTCCTCGTTAAACTATCCCTCTCCCCGTCGCTCTCACACAGTTTCCTAATAATCTACAGGCCCCCTGGCTACGATAGACATTTCGCAAACAACCTCTGCGATTCTATTGCCACCCTCCAACTAAACCATCCCAACCTCACCCTTCTTGGAGACTTCAACATATGGCTCGACATCCCCACCAACCCCATGACACACTCCCTGGTTGACGGTTTAGATGCAATTAATCTCCAACCCCACACAAACGGCCCGACTCACTATAAAGGACACACTCTCGATGCCATCTTTAGCTCCAACACCTTGATTCATCTAAAGCCCCCCACCCCTATCATCTGGTCCGATCACTTAATTCTCTTGTTTGCCATCCACGCACCCGACCTCCTTCCCGTACCCGTATCTGAACCTCCGAATCTACGCAAATGCTGGAAAAAACTAATAATCACCCCGCACCTAGCCGAGGCACTCCTCCAGTCTCCACTACCTACCTGCCGTCTGAACAACCAACTAACCCCTGAAGCCTTTGATACATGGCTCAACGCATCTCTAATACGGCTCACCCCATCGTGCAAACCATCAACCCGCCGTGGCCTTTTCCCCAGATGGTTCACTCCTGAGTTGAAGACCACTAAACGACAATACAAATTCCTAGAATGCAAGTGGCAAAAAGAGAAAACCCACGAAAGCAGGACCAACTTGGCCCGACACCGGTATCGGTACAAGGCCGAAATCCGGAAAGGAAAAAAAAGCCCACTACAACACCCGAATCCTAAATTGCATAAACCCGAGCAAAGAACTTCACAAAATCATCTCCGAATTCACCAATCTGGCTTGTAACACAACTGTCCCGACACCGTCACAATCATTGTGTGACTCACTCTCCCTCCATTTTTACACCACAGCTATCGAAAGGACAAAAAATCTAACCTCCAAACTGGCTCTCCTACAGCCACCCGGCAATACTCCACCCCTACCGGCCAGCCCATCAGCTGCGACCTCCACGCAACCAGCGTTTGAATCCTTTAGTCCAATATCACCAGAACAATTTCTCAAACTTCTATCTGCCCGCAAACCATCTGGATCACCTCTGGACCCTTGCTCAGCCACAACCCTTGAAGAAATGTTTACTTCCACAAACGCAGGTGAACACGCAAGATCTATCATAAATGCCTCCCTTTCCTCCGGTATCTTTCCAGACGCGTTCAAATGGTGCACGTCAAACCTCTTATTAAAAAACCCTCGCTCGACCCTCTCGAGCCCAAAAACTACCGCCCCATCTCTAACACCAGGTTCCTTGCCAAACTCATTGACCGAACCGCCTATTCTCAACTAAATGCCTTTGTCGAAGCCAACAATCTCCTAGACCCCGTCCAATCAGGTTTCAGAACTCGTCACGGAACTGAAACCACCCTAACCTCGATCTGGGATGACCTTAAAATGACAGCAGATTCCGCGGGATGCGCAGCACTAATCCTTCTCGACCTATCGGCCGCCTTTGACACGATCAATCACTCAGTCCTCCTTGACCGCCTCCACTCCCTAGGAATTCATGGAACCGCTCTTAAATGGATAGCTTCATTCCTCAAAGACAGGCAACAAATAACAACACTTTCCAGCTTTACCTCCCAAGCCTGACCAGTCGACACAGGAGTTCCACAAGGAGCATGTCTATCTGCCCTCCTGTTCAATCTCTACCTGATCACCCTCCCACCAATAATTCGTTCACACAACATACTGCGTTACAACTACGCCGACGACACTCAACTAATCCTAAAATTCCTGAACTCAAAATCCAACTCTGGACCTAACCTGGCATCCTGCCTCCTTAACATAGAACGCTGGATGACCCAAAGCCACCTCTTGTTAAACCCCTCCAAAACAGAAATCATGGTTTGCGGCAACTCCGATCTTCTTCCGCACCTGCTACCCTGGCCACCCGCCATGGGCATCTCACCAACACCCTCCGACACAGTGAAAAATCTTGGATGCACCCTGGACTCTGACCTAACACTCTCGCGCCAAGTCAACAATGTCATGTCACTACCACCTTAAAAATCTTAGGCGCATCTTTCCATATCTCTCATTTCCCAACAGACGCTCCGCGGTCCAATCAATCGTTATATCAAGACTTGACTACGCAAACCCCCTATAGCTCGGAATCCATGCCTGCCAACTGAATAAACTCCAAAGGGGCACAAAACGCGGCGGCCAAACTGCTACTTGCGCTATCCCCAGCCCTTAAGACACTGCACTGGCTTCCAGTAGCCCGTAGGGTGGCCTTCAAAACCTTATGCCTCTCCCATCGAGCACTGCATAAAACTGGACCTCAATATCTTCAAGACAAGCTAATACTTTATCATCCCACTCGCACCCTAAGATCAAGCTCAGCCGGCCTCCTAATAATTCCTAAGACAAACTCAGTCAGGTTAGGCGGTTCCTCATTCTCAGCCCTAGCCCCAACCCTATGGAACTCGCTCCCACCCCACATCCACTTAACTGAGGATTTAACGTCCTTCCGCAAACTACTGAAAACCTGGCTCTTCCCCTAAAACCAACCGGTTTCCAAACCAGCATGAGGATTAACGTCCTTCCGCAAACTACTGAAAACCTGGCTCCTCCCCTAAATCCAACGGGGTTCCGAACCAGCATCATCACAATAACACCGGCCCAACAAACTACCTGAAGCGGGAACCTGACAGCTAATAAACTCAAATGAAAACTAGAAAACAAACAGAACTAAACAAATTATGTAGATCAAAACAGTGAAGTGGATAATAGGAATAAATCATTGTGAAAGTAATGAGATCTAAACTGATGAAATGGACGTAATGAATGAGGAGGGATCGTAGTGAATAACATAGATGAAATAGAATGGATAAAGCGTATAGAACTGATGAATGGACTAAGTGTATGAATGCATGAATGAAAAGACAGATGACTTGATAGATCAAATGAGTATGGAGATCAGATAGAACAGATGAACATACTAAAGACAATGAGTGTGTAGAGTGATTGGGTGTGTAGAGTGGACGAGCGTGAAGAGTTGATGAGTACGCGTAGAGTCGATAAGTACGTAAACACAGAGAAGCGAATAGAACGCTAAAGGGCGTTAGTGTGTGTAGCGGACGACTGTGTGGAGCGGACGGGTGTGGGAGTGGACGAGTGTGTGGAGCGGACAAATGTATGTGGAGCGGACGACTGTATGTAGCGGATGAATGAATGTAGAGTGGATGAGTATATGTGGTGCGGAAAGGGGTGTAGAGCAGACAAGTGTGTGGAGCGGATGAGTGTGTGGAGCGGATGAGTGTGTGGAGCGGATGAGTATGTAGAGCGATTGAGTGTGTGGAGCAGATGAGTGTGTGGAGCGGATGAGTATGTGGACCGGATGAGTGTGTGGACCAGATGAGTGTGCGGACCGGATGAATATGTAGATCGGATGAGCATACAGTGCAGATGAGTGTGTAGATCGGATGAGCGGACAGAGCAGATGAGTATACAGAGCGGATGAGTGCGTAGGCAGAGATGAGTACATGCACGGGGTAGACTGGAGTGCATGTGTGAGGAGGTCAGGAGTGCATGCGTATGGAATACATGAGAGCATGCGTGGGGCACACTGGAGAATGAGGGATTATCTAGAACACGCAAGGTGAACTAGAATGCGTGAGTAGGTCGAGCAGGCAGGAGTGTATAGGACAATCTTGGACGCCTGAAAAGAATAAAATGCGTAGAACGGACCAGATCGCTTAAAATTGCGTGACGTACATAATATGCATTAGAATGCAGGGAACAGTTGAAAGAACGTATAACATACCACACCCCACGCCTACTCTCTTCTTTACACCACCACTCAAATAGAACACAGGGATACAATGACACCATTCGGTATAACTGTTCTCATATCAACATCTACCGCTCACTCCCCATCACTCTAAGTAAACACCGCTGGTTTAACACCCCCCAGCCAGGTGTTCTCCTCAGGCCTAACGCAGCCACACTCGATCTGGATAAATTCTGCCAGAGCGAACACATAATCCTGACCTCACAACCACCACACCTACCGCTAAGAAGCAGCTACCACATGAACACCACACCAGCTGCACATATACCTGGTGCGCACACGCACCTTTTGACTCTCTTCACTCTCTCTACTGACCAGAACTTCGGTTCCCAAGGGCGTTCAACCTACCAGCGCCTTCAGACCATACCAATGGTATATAAGGTGCTATATAAATGCAAGATAACAATAACAATAACAATAACAATAACAATAACACACATGAGCAATTCCACAGCAATATTGCACCAGGCAGCACCATCCATACACATATAACAGCATCAGCATCCGAAGGTGAGCTTGATGTCACATGAAACACGGAGAGTACACAACACATGGACACACACCAACACACTTACATGCATGTGTACATGTCCACCAACTGTCAGAGTGATGAGATCGCCATCCATGTCACATCTGGCATTCAGCCTTCTACATGTCAGTGCCAAATGCATCCATGTTGCATCACAGTTGCACACTTGTCAAATACACACACACGCACATGTACACAGTGCAGCTACATGCAGCTGGAACCAACATCCATGTGTGACACCACAACCATGCCAACATACATACACAGTAATTCAAACATGTGTGCTCCCACATCTGCATTTGCCCTGCATGCTTACCCACACATACACCATCCATGTGTCTGAAGACATGAGAGGACTCGCATGTGTCAGCCTCACGCCCCTGTACATACACATCCATACATGGCCCTACAGAAACACATGTGCAACCTGCACACTACTGGCACACCACGACACGCACAGCGTCCAATCAGTACGCATGTACACTTACCGCTCGACTCCAGACGGGTCTGCCTCTCAAGGACATGGACGTGGCGCGCTGGGCTTATGCGTTCCAGGACCCTCATTTGGTGGTTGGACAGGTGGCCCCGGCGCCCCTTGGCATCCGCTGCTTTCAAGAAGCGCCGGGCCTTGTCGAGGGTCCTGGACCTGAAGTCCACCCAGCGCTTCTTGACATGTTTGATGTCGCGGACTGCCTCCCCTCCTCGTTGATGGCAGTCACGATGTCCATCCAGATCCTGGTCCGTCCTTCATAGTCAGCGTGTGAACTTCCAAAGAGGGCATCATACTGCCCCAGGACTTGCTCCACCAGGGCACCAACTTCCCTGGCATTGAAGCTGGTGGCCCTCTGCCTCTCTGGGTGGGGGTTGCCAGTGGTGCCAGATGGTGTTGTGCTCGACATGGCAACCCCAGAGACAGGTGTGGGTGGGCAACTGGGTCCTGGGGCTGGGCTGTGGAGGGATGGTATCCCAGTCGGGAGTCTTCAGCTCCAGCAGGGGTGGTCACAGCAACTGCACGCCTGGCTGATGTGCAGGCAGCAAATAGCAGGGCACGTGGGCAGCAGGCAGGCAGGCAGGCAGCAGCAGATGGCAGGTGGGAGCGTGCTCGGGGCTCTAGGGGCAGTAATTCAGCCTTCTGGGCAGGAGCGTGGTCTTCCGTGTGTTGTCGCGTGGCCAGCTTGATACGGAGTGATTTGGCACGTGAAAAATGTGCACGTCAGCGTGTAATTCGAGGAAAGGCCCTTAGCGCGTAAGCGCGTCTGTGACGTTACGCACGCAGGTGTTTCCCTCGTGACGGGTGCATAGTGAATCAGCACGTGAAGACACCGCACGTACGCAAATTCATTGGACCAAAGGCCCTTTAGCGCGTAAGCGCGCCTGTGACGTGACGCGCAAGGGCGTTTCCCTCAACACAGGTTTTTGTTCATCGTACACGTGCAAAAACTGCACGTCTGAGTGTCAGCTCGTGTAATTGGAGGAAAGAGCCTTAGCGCGTACACGCGTAAGTGATGTTGTACGTGTGGGCCAGTTGAAAAGGTACGTGTAGCACGCCATTTTCTTGTACGTGCTTTTTTTTTTTGAAAATATGTTTTTATTAACATTTTGTAGGTTATCATTGCAGACATTGCACCAAGAAACAAAATTACATTTTTAGAAAGCGTACCCACCAATAACCCTTTTATCCCTCCCACCCCCCACCCCCCTAGCCGTTTAATCAAAAATAGACTCTTGATTACGCATTTTGGAACACACTGCACAGTCCCAGAACACAGGTGATTGGCACATTTTGGCCACTTGTCCTTGGGCTCAATCTATTAAGACCCCCTTATAGGGGGGAAAAAACATGTCCCAGTTAATGGGTACCTTTGGAGTCCCCAACTTTACAGTACAACAGTGTTCGAAGGACAGAACCAGGTCCCCCGTGAAGACAGGGCCCTTTATGCACTGCGCTCATATCTTTCAAAGAATGGGAGCCAGAGTTCTCCGATGCTGGTTTTAGACTCATCCAGAACGTGTGTAAGGAATTCCATGTCATAAATCGCTCGGACCTTGGTGACCCATTCCTTTTCCTGTGGCATGTTTGGGTTTTTCCATTTTTGGGCCAGGCAACACCTGGCCGCTACGAGCATAACCTGAAGCATGTGGCCCTGGGTATCCTCCTGATCGTCCCCAACCCCAATCCCAAAGAGAAGTAACCAGGGGCAAAGGGGTCTATCTATCCCATCAACTCCCCTGATCCAGGATAGGACCTCGCCCCAATACATCTGTACCCTAGGGCATGACCACCACATATGAATATAATCCCCGGTGGTATTTCGACATTTCCAGCAGTGTGGGTCATAGCCTGGGATCATTCTGGATATTCTCTGGGGGGGGTAATGCCATCTGTGTAGGACCTTTGATGCTTGATGTCTGTATTGGAGGGACGTGGTTGAGCGATGAGCTCGGATGTACATCTTGGTCCATCTCCTATCATCTATTGCCACGCCAAGGTCTCTTTCCCATTGCGTTCGTGCTGGGGGGGGGGTCCCTTGGTGTTGAGAACAAGAGGAGTCTGTACATCCGAGCTATCACCCCTCTGGAGCCCCGGGTGGAAATAATCATTTTCTCAAAATCTGTAAGGTCCCTCCTGAGAGTGTCCCCCCATGAGGGTTCTGAAAGGACTCCCTTAAGCTGAAGGTAACGAAATGGCGACAGCTTACCCAGACCCAGAGCCTCCTCGAGATCGGGGAGGGGCATGAAAGATCCACCCACCCATAGATGGCCGGTCCTAACCAGGCCCGCCTCGTACCAACTCTGGTATGCTGCTGGTTCTGCTATTTTGGCCAGGAATGGTGGCGCCCAAATGCAACTCAACGGGGAGGGCCAGGTCGTAAGCCACCTAAAGTAGCTCCCCTCCTTCCAGATCGACCAAAGAACCCCCAGCACTGGGTGTTCATGTACCCTTCTAGGAATGCGTGTTCTTGGGACCCATAACTGCTCGTCGATCGTGACTGGGGCAAGAAGTCTGTTGTCCAGAGCGACCCACTGCTTTTCCGTCCCAGGATTAAAATGGTCAACCAGGATCCTTAGCTGGGACGCCCTGTAATATGCATCAAAATCGGGAAACCCTACCCCTCCCTCCTCCTTCGGTCTTGTCAAGACATCGTAAGAGATTCTGTGTTTTTTCCCCGCCCAGAGGAATCGAAGCAATACCCGCTTCATTGAGTCGAAAAAGGGCCTCGGTACCTGGGTGGGGAGCATCTGGAAGAGGAATAAAAACTTAGGGAGTATTACCATCTTAATCAGGTTGAGCCGTGCCATCCATGAGAACCCCGCCGCCGCCCACCTCTCAATATCTCTCTTGACGGTGGTCCATAGTGGGGTAAAATTGCGCGCAAAGAGGTCACCCGGATTGGATGGAATTTGGATTCCCAGGTACCGGAACCCCTCCCTCTGCAGCTGGAAGGGGAGGCTATCTACATATTGCATCTCAGATTCTGGCAACTGACCCCCCATGAATGCCACCGACTTGTCTAAGTTGACCTTGTACCCGGAGAGGTTACCATAGCGCGTCAGGGTTGTAATAGATGAGGGATCGTCTGCGATGGTTTTGTAACGTACAGGAGAACGTCATCTGCGAACAGACTAATCTTGCAATTGGAGTCGCCCAACCGAACCCCTGTGATGGTTTCAGTGTTACGCACCGATACTGCCCAGGGTTCCATAACCAAGGCGTATATCAGGGGGGATAGTGGGCATCCCTGTCTTGTACCTCGCCCCAGGGGGAAGGGCTCTGACTTCGTCCCATTAACCACCACCCTAGCTGTTGGGGAGGAGTACAGTGCCGCCATCCAGCCCAGCCACCTCTGGCCCATCCCCACCGCAGACAAGACCTCTCCCATGAACTCCCAGCTCACCCTGTCGAAGGCCTTCTCCGCGTCTAGGGACAGGAGCAGAGCTCCCTCGTCCCGGATCTCCCTTGAGTACAGCACATGGAGAGTTTTACGCATGCTGTCCGAGGCTTGTCTGTTAAGTATGAAACCCGCCTGGTCAGGGTGAACCAATCGTGGGAGGCTCTTCTCTAGGCGAGACGCCAGGATTCTAGTGAATATCTTGGCGTCAAGATTTAAGAGGGAGATGGGTCTATAGGAGCCACAATCTCTCGGGTCCCTTCCCGGCTTCGGGATAACCGTAATGAGGGCCCGAAGAAAGGAGGGTGGGAGCGTCTCCCTGTTTTGGATCTGGTTAAAGAGCTTGGCTAGGGGCTCCACCAGCGAAGGTGAGAACTGTTTGTAAAAATCAGCTGTGTAGCCATCTTCCCCCGGTGCCTTGCCCACTCTCAGCCTCTTGATGGCTGCCTCCACCTCATCGACCGTTATGTCCGCCTCTAGTTCCTGTAGTTCTGCCTCCGTCAAGCGGGGCGGGGGGTTTTCCTCCAAGTAAGCCCGCATCTCCTCTGTTGATGTTCCTCCCTGTTTTGTGTATAGTACCTTATAATAATCTGCGAAGGAGCCCGCAACCTCTGCCTTAGTATTAAGCATGGAGCCCTCCCGGCCTCTGATGGGGCCAACCCTTCTCTCCAGTCGACATCCCCTGGCTCTGCGAGCTAGCAGCGTTCCCACCCTGTCTCCCCTCTCATAGTACCTCTGTCGTGTGTATCTCAACTTCTTAACCACCTCCCCTATGAGAACCGTGTGTAGGGCCTGACGTTTCTCGCTCATTTCCACTAGGATGGATTCCCTGTCCGTCCCCCCCTGGTTGAGCCTCCCCCGCAAGCTTCCAAGGTCCGCCCGTATCCTGGCTTCGATGAGCCCCCTTTCCCGTTTACGTCTGGCTCCCTCCGCTATGAGGAGGCCGCGAAAGGTAGCCTTTGCTGCCTCCCACACCGTTAGCAAATCTGTTTCCCCATTATCATTTGTTTCAAAGTATGCCCCCATTTCGCCTCTCAGGAAGTCCCTAAAGACTGGGTCTCTGAGAAGCACATCATTGCACCTCCAGTGGGTTGATCGGGGGGAGATGGGGAGAAACCAGCTCGCCACTAGGAGCTCGTGGTCGGACCAGGTTATCGCCTCGACTCGTGGATCCGTGGCCACCCCGCCTCCTTCCTTAGAGGTCAGGAGCAGGTCAATTCTGGTGTATGTGTAGTGTGGAGGGGAGAAAAACGTGTAACCTCCCGGTTCTGGGTGTGCCGCCCGCCAAACGTCTTCCCAATAGTGTTCCTTCAGGAGAGCCTGGAATGAGATATTATCCTTGGATGTCACCTTGGGATCAACCCCTCTGGCCGTCCACCAGTCTAGTTTGGGGTCCGCTACCAGATTGAAATCGCCCCCAAGGATCATGGCCCCCTCCGCCCACTCATCAATTACCCCCATAACTTGGGTTAGGAACCTGATCTGGCCAGAATTGGGTGCATAGAGGGTGGCCAGAGTGATACGTTCGCCCTCATGAGTGCCCTTGATTGCCAGGAACCGTCCCCCAAAGCCCCTCTTGGTTACAATATTGGAGAGATGGAATGTTTTATTCAGGAGGATCCCTACCCCCTCCTTCTTGGAGCTTCTGTGGGATGCCCAATAGTTGGATCCAATGTCCCTTCCCCTTATGGGTGATTCTTTGCCCTGTCTATAGTGAGTTTCTTGGAGGAAGAGTACCATTAGTTGTTGTTTGCGGAACATGTTACTCGTCAGGGATCTGAGGTCCTGGGTGCCGCCCACTCTACCTCCAGAGGGAGCAGGGATGTCGCCAAGTAGGTCATCTGTGGCCCTCTGGATGTCTTCCTCCGAGATCAGATGGTACTTCTCTCCCTGCCATTCAAACGATAAGCTAAAGGGGTGGCCCCAGCGGTATCTGACCCCCTTCCCCTGTAGCCATCTTGTGAGGGTGCCACATTTCTTCCTCATTAGTAGGGTGAGGGCTGAAAGGTCTTGAAATATGGACACCCTAGAGTCCCCGTATTGGATGTTGCCTAAATTCTTCGCTTTCTCTAGGATCTTGGCTTTGTCCTTGTAATGATGTAATCTAGCCAGCACCGAGCGCGGGCCCCTGCCCCCTCCGCCCGCCCGATGAACCCTATCAAATTTGATCTCGCCTCCAGCTTCCTCACCCAGGGCAATCCTTATAATGTCCAACACTTTGCCCTCCAGACCTTGTGTAGTCTCGCCCTCAGATTCCGCCAGCCCAAAAATGCGTAGGTTGTTCCTCCTTTCTCTATTTTCCATATCGTCTACTTTAAACCGAAGTTCTTCCTCCCGCCGTTGCATATCCAGGAATCTGACCTCCATTTGGGTCTCAAGAAGCGCAGTGGAGAGCTGATTGTTTTCGACCCCCTCCATCCGATCCTCGAGGGTGGTGACTTTGGTGGTAAGATCCGCCAATTTGGCCCCCATGTCTGTTCTCATCCCGCGAATCTCCTCTAGAATTATCTGGATATTGTTCTGTATGGCCCCAAGGTCGGGGGGAGGGGTAGAGGCGCACCCCGCCGCCATCTCGCCCTCAGAAGGCACAAATTGGTATTTAGCGAGGTTCTCCCTCCAGCTCATGGGAAGAGCATTCCGGTGGGCTGTGGTTGGTGTGACCTATCCAGCCCACAGTTTTGGTCATGGGAGGATGCAATATGTAGTTGGCCACCCCGGAGGCGGGACGGGCAGGTGCCTGGTGGGCAAATGTTCCCCCGACGACAATCCCGGGCGGCGGGGGTAGCCACGCCGAAGTTTTCGTGTGTGGAATGTGGCCTAGTAGAGAAAATGGGGGTCCGGTGTCGGTGGGGTCCTTTGGTGTGCCTCCGGTGCCCTCTCTTCCCACAATGTGCTTACTGCGTTCTGGTGGGGTGGGTCTGATTAACCTCCCCCCAATAGTCCGTGGTTCCTGATACTTCTCCGTGTATCTGCCTCTTTTTCGGAGGTCTCACCTCCCCGGGTTCCACCTTGACAGTCAATCTGGGTTCACCTCCCTTTTCTGCACTCTCTCTATCATCAGAGGGGGGGGGGGAGAGCCAAAGCCGGGGCGAGAGAGAGGGCGGTGGGGGGGGGGGGCGCTCTAGCGTCGGCCCCCTGGTCCGTTGATGTATTGGGGGCCGCTGCGGTGCCACCTCAAGCCCCGCTTGTCCCAAGACTGGGGGGGGCGCGCTCCTGCGTCGGCCCCCTGGGATTCACTGATGCAGTGGGGGCTAGGGCCGCCACGGACCCGCTTCGGGCCCCGTTCGTCCTCCGAGAGGCGGTGTCCCGCGTGGCACCAGAGCGGTGCCTGCCTCTCTCACGGCCTCCCGTGTACGTAGGGGCGTTTGGGGTCGCTGTCCCACGCCGAGCCCCGTGCGTCCTCAGGCACGGAGGCTGGAGCCCCTCTGGACCCGCGGGTGCACCGAGGGCGGCCTCACCTCTCGCGCCGGGCCGACGCGCCACACTGCCGGTCCGGGCTTCAGGATGTATCCTCGCTTTGGCCGCAGGTCCCACCTCGGGTTTCCGCTTCGGCCTCCGCACTCTCCGCGTCGGGTCCCTCCTCCTCCGGGTTTGGTGCGGCCTGCGCTGCCCACAGTCAAGCTCCGCTCCAGGGTGTGGGGGGAGGGGCCGGCCGATCTCTCGGGCGGCGTAACTCGGCGATGCCTTGACGGACGAGGGTCGGAGTTGGACCCAGTTGGTGGCCGAGGGTTCCCACAGTCTCGTGGGGGGGTCTCGAGGAAGGTGGGGCCCCCACTCTTCTTCGCTGCCAACGATTACCCGGGGCTGGGTACGGAGCTCTTAGCTCAGGCGGCCATGTTGCCTGCGCCCCCTGGTGGCCTCCTTGTACGTGCTTTTTGTGGAGAGCGAGTGGGTGAATTTTGTACTTCTTGTCGGTTCACACGCGATTACTTCACAACGGTTCAAGTTCGTACTCCATGTTACCTCTGACAGCGTTCAATTCTTATTTTGGCCTGTTTCCTCAAACAGTGTTCACTTCTTCTTTTGTCCTGTTTCCTCAGACAGCGTACAATTCTTCTTTTGGTGGGGGTGTTGCCAACGCGCACACGCGCGTCTTTTTCACATTCTTTTCCAGGCATACGGTGAGTCGCGCACGTATTTACCAACTGTGCTTTCCCCGTGTGTCGCGTACCCCTTCAGAGGTCAGTGTAGGCTGCGTGTATTACGCGTACTCTTATTTTTGTGTTTCTGGGTGCCACAGCGTAGTGCGGGTTCATTTTTCCATGCACGTGGTCTACGAGGGGTTGCGTGCACGTTCATTTTTGTTTTTGGGGTGCCTGTGCATTGCGTGATCCGTCATCTTCCCCCAGGGGTCACAGACAGCCTTGCTAGAGCACTAGGGTACGAATTCCATCTAGTACCCTATCCCTTTCACCCCAATTGCCATGGACAATTGTTTACTGCTACTCCCATACACACAACAACATCAGTGCCATGGTTGGGAGGCGACCAAGCGGTAAGGGAGGCAAAGGCGGCCAACCTCCAAAAGGTGGGCATGGTGGGCACGGTAGGGGACTTGGCCAGGATTTGCAGGGTGCCCCTAGACCCCCATGTGTGGAAGACCAATCAGGGACACCCATGCCCCCCCCCCCCATGGTTGTGGGAAACATAGCTGACACCACCCCAGCTCAGCCCTTGTTGGACCAGCCCATTTTGGCACCAGAAGAAGCACAGGATGACTCCCAGGCTGACTTCCAGGTCAGCAAGTCTAAGCCACGTGTCTGCAGCTCTATCCACCCCAGCTCTGAGTCTCCCAGCCGGGACAGTGTCGGTCCAGGTCCATCAAACCAACGTTGGCCCTGCCAACATCACCCTGCAGCCAATGCCTGCACCAAGACCTATGGTCATTGTGCATTTGCACACTCCTAGTACCCAGTCCGCCGGCGCTTCTGCCCCTACTGCACCACCTTTGAAAAAGAAGAAGAAGGGTGCTCTGGCAGTACAGGTTGAGACCCCAGACACGGCTACACACTCAGGCATGTCAAGGAAGCCTAGCTTTAATGACGCCGAACTTGATGCACTTGGGGCCTATGTGTCAGCACATAGCCGCAAAATGGTGGTGACTGCAGGATGCAAGACCACACCTGGTCAACGTAAGGCACACTGGCAGACCATCACTGACATCATTAGTGCCCTTGGATTTGTGAGGCGCACAGCTGATGATTGCTACAAGCGGTGGAGTGACCTGAAACGCAGAGCAAAGAACAAGCTGGCCTCAAATCATGCCTCTACTCTGGTGACTGGTGGTGGGTCTCCACCAGAGGACAACCAACTTACTGAACATGAGTCTGTTGCTGGAACCTTCGTCACAGAGGAACAGATCCAAGGCGTCGGAGACCTACCAGATTACGACACATTGTCCGATGAGTGCCCATGCATGTGTGTGTAATCCATGTGTATGTTGTTTGGGTGACGGGTTCTGATTGAGTTCCTGGTGAGGGTGTGTACTCCTGAGTGGTATGGGTCACCCATGTGCTTCCTACAAAACATTCACCGACCGTGAATTTGGGTATGACAGTATCCCTTCTGCCCCCAGTAGCCAATTAGCGCAACATTACTGCAGTTGCCCTTGAACTGTCATCTTGCAACAATATTGTTCAGATTTTTTCAGGGTTCATTCAGGCTGATTGTTTCAATTCTCCAATTTTTGCAACACATTTATCAGCCCTAATGCCACATATGTGACATGCTTCTGTCATTGATTACACCCCTCATTGGGCCACATTTGTTACCTTGTCATGTGAATGATTAGACCATTCAGGCTGATTGAGTATTGGCCTGCTCACATTGATTTTTGGTGCCTGTTTGAATTTGGTACATAATAGTTGTTTCCTGTCATGTTGAAGTGACCAACCATTGATGTGTACATCTGCCTGCCATCACTGTATTATTGTACACTGGATGTGTTGCAGTGTGTGGCACATGCGTATTTTGTCACACTATTTTGCATTTTTCATCTCATCATGTCCATCTCATATGGATGGGTGACAGTACTCATTCACTGACATATGGCTGTACTTGTCAAATGTACCATGGCTATGCTACATGCCATCTGTGGGCTGGCATGTGTCATGTATGTTTATTGGACATGCCACTCACAGGCTAATGTGTGGTGCCAGTGCTACCCAACATGCAGCAAATGTGTTGCTTTTCCATCTTGGTGTCATCAGCGTCTGCTTTTTTGCCTCCCCTTCCAACTCATTGACAGTGCATGCATGCCAGGGTTATAGTCATGTGGGAAATGTTAAATCATGTACTGGAACTCTGGCTTGTCAGGCCTATGTGTGTGCTATGGTGCTAATGCCTGTTTCCATTTTTTGTCTTTCATGTTTTTGCAGGTGATGACGCACTTGATGCTGTTGAGGTTGAGGAGATGGTGCAGACCCAGGAGGAATCTCAGCCACGACCGGGCACCAGTGGGGGATGTGGTGTGGTGGTGGGTGAAAACCCAATCTTACTGCAGACCATACTGTCCAGGGGTGTCTCTTGGTGCACCTCCCCAGACCTCTATTCAGGTGCTGAATCGGATGATGAGACTTATGTGCCGTCGCAGGTGAGTGTTTCTGG
This sequence comes from Ambystoma mexicanum, assembly GCF_040938575.1. NCBI lineage: Eukaryota > Metazoa > Chordata > Amphibia > Caudata > Ambystomatidae > Ambystoma > Ambystoma mexicanum. Next base: position 127,454,855 of record NC_090936.1, on the reverse strand, counting down.
CAGGGATTCTGTTCTGTCCAACCCACCTGCACCGGGGGAAGAACCCTCTATGGAGATGTCAGTGTTGGTAAGTCCGCCTTTGGTGGTTACGGATGCAGGGTCACACTCCACAGCCTCTGATCCTGTTCCTGGGCCAGCAGATCGGATGGGGAATGAAGTCCTGCAGCCTCAGGCAGTGCCAGCACAGCAAGGTGCAGATTGCCTTGCCCCGAACAGGTGTGGTGCCTACCGACGCGGTGGCCGTACGCCACCAGGCAATACTGTATGGGAAAACTCCATGTACAGTATAGAAGCCCAACAGGGAGCATCGGCTGAAATGATGGCTCAGGCAATGGAGAGGGTGGCCACTTCCATTCTCCCCCCTGAAAGGCAGATGGAGCAACAACAGCAGGCAACAGACTCCATTTGCCAATCACACAGGGAAGACATGTTGGCGTTCAACAGGGACCGACGGGCGGCACTGGAGACTCTGCGCGAAGCCATATCTATAGAGTCACAGGGCCATAGGGAAGCCCTGAGGGTAGTACTCCATAACCTCAGGGTGAACTTGAGGCTTCCCAAAATTTAAGGTCAGAACAGCAGCTGGAGCAGCTCACACGTTCGCTCTCAGCTGAGCTGCAAGCAACTCGGGAGGAGATCCAGGCATCACGGGAGGCCATGCGTGCAGAAATGTAGGCAACCCATCAGGTGCTCCATGGGGATCTCCGTACTATCATCCTCCAGAACGAGACCTTCCACACTTGCATGCTTGCTGCCATAGAGGACCATACCAGGGCTTTGCGTGGGCTGCCTCCCATAGCACCACCACCTCCTGATGCAGCAGCAGAGAGTGATGAGAGCGACAGCAGCACTCCTCCCACACTAGCGTAGCCGTGCAGGCCATGAGCACATGGAGGTATTTTTTTTTCTCGCAACATCCATACAGGTGGCTGTTGGTGTGCACCCTGTCCTCGAACCTCCTGGGTGGCCTCCCCCCCCCCCCCCCCACAATGGCCATTTTTTTTTTTTTTTTTTTTTTTACCAGTGTGTTGCCTTGTGTGGCTCCAGTGGGCATCCACTGTGTATTCCAGCTGGGCACATGCAGGCTTGTCCTGTGTTTGGGTTAGATGCTTCGGTTCCTGACACACACACCCCTCCTGCTTCCCTTTCCATGGGTTTGCAAAGGGTGTGACCAAGTGACAGTGACTTACACAGTGACATTGGGCTCCCATGAACTGTGTGGGCAGCCTGTAGTCAAAACTGTGTGTACATCCCTAGTGGGGATTGTTGTATTGAACACTGCATGGTGTATTGATATGTGCTTGTGCATCCATGTCTTCCTCCATATTCACAGGTACCTTCTTCATGTCTCCACAAGGCCGTCTCCTTTGAAGATGCAGTTCATGTTGTATGCAGTACACTGACACATTTGCCTGACGTCAACACTCTGCAGTTGGAAGGGGTGGTTGTGCTGGCTTATTCAGGTTGTAAAACTTGCACTACTTTAGTTTGGTACTGTCATATTTTGGCAATGCTTCATCCTGTGTTGCTGTATTGTGTTGCTGGTAAGTATTTGGTCATGTGTGCTGTTTGTTATTGATTACTGGGAGAATATTGTCTATGGCCTGTTTCCATTTGGGACAGTGCACTTTGTGACACTTGTGTCATGTGGTGTGCATTACTTTGTTTGCTTTCACATTGCATGATATGCCATGCTGTGTTGGGTAGTGGAGATGGGGAGGGGTTGGGTGACATGGCGCTGTTTTCATGTTGTATTTTGCAAGGGGGTAGTCATTCATGCAGCATGAATGTGTGTCTTTTTGTGACACAGCATTGGTTGTCTTTCGGTAGGTAGGGATGCACACAATGTAACACTTCCAGGTGACCAATCTCAGACTGGTATGGTTGTGACAGTTGACTGTCCCTTATGTCATCATCATTGATTATCAGCTGGTATGTACCAGGGCTGTGTGCACTCCAAAGGGGTGTGACTTTAGTTGAAGTAATTGGCCACTCGCTGCGTACGGGCTGCCTCACCACGTGCCCTTTCCCCTACCATGCGCAGCGGCCGTGCATGTGGGTGGGGATGTGGGGCACCACCATGTCCACCGGCAGGCCCCAGCGGGTTGCAACATTGTGCAGGACACATGCTGCCACTATGATCCTGCACACTACTGGGGGCGCGTATAGCAGCTGGCCACCAGACCGGTCAAGGGAGCGAAAGCGTGACTTGAGCACTCCGAATGTGTGCTCCACTATGACCCAGGTTGCAATATGGGCTGTGTTGTATCTTACCTCGGGTGGTGTGGTGGGGTTCCGAATTAGCGTCATATGTGGGTGCTCAGAGGGTAGGCACTGTCCCCTGGGGAGGTGATGATGGGTATCATTAGTGGGGTTGTGACATTACTCAGTATCTGACATGCATGCATGTGCAGTGGCATTTATACTCACCAAGCAGCCATGTATCGCCATGCCGCCCAGCTTCTAGGTCCCGGTTTAGGGTTGACATTCTGTAAATGAAACTGTCATGGGTGGACCCTGGATAGTTGGCATATACTGAGGTGATGATTCCCTTGGCATCACATACTACCTGCACGTTGATGGAATGCCAGTGCTTGCAGTTTCTATAGATGTGCTCAGTTGCCCTGGGAGGATGTAGGGCCACATGGGTGCAATCAATTGCACCTAGCACTTTGGGGAAGTGTGCCACCCCATAAAAAATCCTGGACGGCAGCCTGCCTTTCTGCAGGTGTTCTGGGCAGGTATATGTGCCTGCGGACTGATGGGTGTGCAGTCATGATGGCCAACACCTGGTGTAGGCAGCGTGACTGCGTGGCCTGTGACACCCCCCCCCACTATGGCACTTGTCCGCTGAAATGAACCAGTGGCCAAGAGGTGCAGTACATTGAGCACCTTTTCCAAGGGGCTCAGTGCTTGGGAGCACAGGGTGGGTGATGTGAGGTCATCCTCCCACTCACTCACCAGGTCGAGTTTTATGTGAGGTGGAAACCTGTACCTCCCATACACCTGGTCATCAGGCATCCCAAAAAGGCTGGTCCTGGGTGTAAAAATTCTGGGCCTGACTATCCTCCTCCTCCTGCGGTGTCCCAAGACCAGTGCTGCGAGGAACGGTATATTCATTGTAGCGTCTGAGATTGTTTGTTGTTTGCGCGCACTTTTATGCTGCTGGCGTACGTGTTTCCGTATTAGCGCGTCTTTTTGGGCGCACGCATTTGCCCTGTTCGATTCCATGAATACGTGTTGTAGGCGCGCGTGCGGGCGTTCCGCGCATTTGCCTCCTGTACTTCCCCCGTAACGTCCACATTTTCACACGTTGTTCCCCATGCCGCCCTTTGTTACGCCTACTTTTGTTGTATGCGCTGTGCTAAGTGCGCTTTCGCTGTTCGCGTAACGCACGCCGTTTGATGACGTGTGTGCCCGCGTGCGCCACGCAGAATATTAGCGCACATCCCAGATTTTACACGCGCACAGACTTCCATGAATCGATGTGCGCGGATTTCGCACGCTTGCACTGCTATTTTCGCACTTGCGCTGCGATTTGCACGCTTTCGCACGCTTGCGCAGAGATTTTCGGCACACATTTATTCCATGAATCGGCCTGAAAGTTTGTTTGCCTTAAATATTGGTGTGCACCTGTTACCCCATTTCCTTGTCAGCAGGAAACATTTGCATTAGGTTTTATAAAAAAAGCTTCAGCGCAACTTGCAAAGACACTGGAGTCACAATCACAATATCTGGACTTTTAAAATGAGCCATACTCTCACAGAACGAAAGCAAGCTTGCCCAGTTTGAGCCACAAACTGCATGCCAGGAAACATCCACTTCTGCCAATCCAATATTTCCAATGATGCTATGATTCTCAGCATATACCTTCAATGACTGAGTTGAAGAGTCCCCCATAATCCACACAGTCTGCCTTCTCAAACACATAGCCATAGCTATTATCACTGCTCTCATAACTCCTGCAAACAAAACTCCTACTACCCTCTCTTCCTGTACACAACACCCAGCAAACCTGATTGACTAATCCCCACATCCCCTTTCCATGGCAGGCATTCACGCAGCACCAGGATGTGGCACATGCCATCCGTGGACCACCGCAGTGGCTGCGGACCCGTGTAACACAGGGGCAGCCTTTCTACCCATTCCACTTTCATGTTCTCAACACTCCCTCATTGGCTGCTTTCAAAGAATCACACATCCATTCACCAATCACATCCAAAACCTGCACACTTTACCCTGTCATCTCACTTCAACACTTCAGATGTACACTTGAACTCTCAGGGTACATATCTCCTATTAATGAAAGGCATCTGCATCAAAATCTACTTTGCAACTGTCCAAGATGTCTATTCCAGATTCAATAAGATCTGCATCTAACAAGATATAGTACAGGTTTGCCTACACGTGATTTTTTTCAACACCTTCATAAATATATATACAGGGCTGCTTCTACTTACCCTGTAATAAGCTTCTCAACTAACATATTTTCTTTTGCAACTACTCTACCAAATGACATTTATTGCATCATTCAGCACACTTACTTACAATGCTTTACATGTAAAAATCTTTTTCCATGAAACTCACAAAACACATATGTGCATTTATAGCAGAACTGTGTGCTACTTTTTTCTAAGATAAAAGAAAAGCAGCTTGAAAAGATGTCTACAACATTTTACAATGTCACTTGCTAAGTGACAGTTTAATATGTTGGCAGTACATTCATACCAATCAACATAACCCATTCCAATCTATAGGTGGTTATGAAATCATGTATTTTTTCTCTGCATTCAGTAACCTGTAAAACGTCTAGATGCCACTGGGCTATTTGCGCTATACAAATGATAAATAAATAGAAATAATTAAATAAACAAATGACACTTCTGCCATTACACATCTTGGAATACAACTCCCAGAATGTCAACAAACAAAAAAAAACACAGGACTACACTAGACGGTTCAAAAGTATGACATTACTATGGAATGGAAAATGCTGTGAGTTTAAATAATATTCCTTTTATGACCATTGCAATTAAAATTGAAAAATGCATATATGCATTTCAAATAGCACTGTGTATAGCTTCTCTAGAACAGAAACAAAAAGCAGATGCAAAAGATCTCCGCAACATTTTTAAGTGCCACTTAGTGTGTGCATGTTTAATATCTTGACAGAACATGAATACTTGCTAACATGACCCGTTCCAATCTATAAGTTCTTACCCAGTCCTATTCTTTTCTCTACATTCTGGCACTTATAGTCCAACTTTTCTATTGAAAATACTGCAACTGCAACTCCCAGAATGCAAAGCAAAAGAACAAGACTTGATAACTAGATATTGCACCAGATCATGTTTGCAAGGATGCATCCACTGCCCACATATTAAACCTCAACACACCAAGTACCCCTTAAACATGTTCTACAAATCTTTAACCTCCACTTTTATTTTATTTTACAAAACAGTTACACACCGTGCTGATATAAATGCTCATATGCATTTTTTATCTTTCATAAAAATGTTCCTAAAACAAACCTTTTTACACAGTCATCATTTTCCATTTCTCAGTCCATATTAATGTCACACTTTCCAACCTCACTCATTACAACCCTTGCACTGCCACCATTCTCAACCTACTTACACATATGTATGTACTGCCACAACACTTCACCTTACTCTTCTTTTCCAACCTCTACTATAAGCCACCAAACACTGCTGCAACAACAATCCACCATTACATTACAACTAGGCCAAGTTTCCCTATTTGTTAATTATACTGCAACACATTACAAATACATTGCACCACAAACACAGCACTTATTTCATTAAACTCAGCCACATTAAAGTAACCTACACATGCACCTTTTCCTTACACTCATTGCTCCCCTTTTCTTCTAATTTCCCAAACAGCAATACTCATACTACAATTGTTCTAACAACATAGTTAACATACTTCACTAAACTATCCAAAACACAACTTTATTTACTTTGTTTCCCAACACCTCCTCCTACATTCATAAATTACAAGCTCTCCCACTAAAAGTACTTCACCATTACCATATATACCCACTAACTTTCTTTTATAATTACAGGGAAAAAGAAAATTACTGAACACACCAACCAGAAGAAGACTACTCTTTACATCCCACAAAGTGAGTACATTACCATACTTTTAATCTCTTTATTATGCTACCAATGCACTTTTCCTATATATTAGCCTACATTATTCCTTTCAAATCATCAACATTTGTATGACTCTGACTCATTACATTTCAGTATACATACTCTTTCCATTCCCATCTCAACATCAGCATTATAACACCCACTACTCTCCTCCACACATCATAACGTATTCATTCATGCCACCACTCTCTTACTCACTATTCCAAGCCCTTCACACCTCTACACACACAGTTATTCTTACAACCTTCCCACCCACAACTATCCTCCCATTACACAATCAGACAGCCCTGTATTCATATCTACCATCAAATTCACACACCCATTCAAAATACATACACATATATTCCACAACTTTTAAACCCACGCTTCCTTTTTTCCAACAGACAGAAGAGAATGCCTACTAAAAAGATACTCCATAGAAAACAAAGAGGAAATAGAGCAGATAAGAATAAAAGCAAGCCATATAGTCATCCACCTCTAAAACAATTTATGGAAAATATTCAAACAAAACTGCTAATAGCATCACTCAACAAAACAAATGCAGCAACCACTAAAAATGTAACACCCCTTTTCCAAAACCTAAAAAGAAATGTATAAAGAAATGTATAAACAAAAGCACACCTACGAATAAACCTAGCCCTATATCTAACAATGGTAACGTAGCCCCAGTAAAGCATTCCAAACAATTAATGTTACAAAACATTTCCACCGTGCTTCACAATCTTATGAAAATAGCTGAAAAGTCATGCTCCACCCTCACAAATTACTGCAGAAGACTAATCCTCAAAGCTCTAATTGACAGCGCATTTCTGCTAAAAGGAAAGTTGTTTATATTAATTTTAAACAACATGAAATCACTAACTAAATTAATCAGTAAATTACAAAAAGTACTTCTAAACATGCACACGGTCAGTATAGATACCTTTTCAAACTTATGTGCAGGTGAATGGATTCACACAAGCAGCACAGAACCATATTTCAATGAAGAGGTTATAAACAAGAACAAAAAAAAAACAATTGCCATACACTGTAATGGCCGAGGGTATGAAATGTTCAGAGACACCATTATGATGCAAGAAAACCTTATAGAAAAAAACATCCCCAACAAACTGTCAACCAACTGTTTGTTTCGCCCAAACAATCGATCTAGTGTACAAATGGGCATGCAGCTCAAAGTGTAACATATGCCAACAATCATTCAAATCTTTACGACAATTCCTCAATAAGTATCTAAAACTAAAAGACAAAAGTAGAATAAAAACGTTATAAACCATGGACTCCTGTCCAGTTTGCAACTACTGTACTGCGAGGACATTCATTAGCATGCATTTCGGGAACTGCTTGCAAAAGCACCTTCCACCACATCAAAATGTTAGCAACACACCATTCCGCTATACAGAATCTTGTGCAGAGACTGTACTATGCTAATAGTCCTGCTTTACACCTGCAACATTTAAATAACATACTCCTATATGGAACAGCCAAAGAACTCCTTCAGCAAATATAGTGCATCCAAAGTAAATATTTTGGAACTGAATATCAATTTCGAAAATTCAGTAACTTTAGAAAACATGAGTGATAACCTTACAAATACCAACCTCCTAACACACACACATACAAAAAGAAAATGGCAAAGTTTCAAAACACATCTGCTGAATGTATGTGTATGTTGTTGCAGAAAATGTTATAAAAAGAGCACAAAAATAGTAGATATGGCCAACAAAATAGAGGACAATGAGGAATCCCAATGGTTCCAATTAGCATTATATTTAACAACAGAAAATAAATACAAAATATATGACCCCTCAATAGTTTGCACATACTGCAGTACAAAGCTTGACAATAACCAAATGCCATGACATGCTGTCACTAATAACTTAGAAATATTCCCACTTTAAAAGGCTCTCCAACAACTTAACTTGTATGAGAGCATTATAATCCAAACAGTACACCCATTTCAAGCTATAATACGTCTTCAACTCAAAACAGCTAAGTTGCTTCTTTATGAGTTATTAAAAGGCATTTGTGGCAAATTAGTATATTTGAAAATGTACAAACTCTGGGAATGCAATGGCCAATAGATCAATCTTTGATTATCCTAGTTAATGATGTATCAACAAAAGACAAAAAATATGGCAACAACTAGTCAACTTAAACAAGGTAGACAAGCCCTACAATATCTCACAGAAAACAATGAATACTACAAAGATATAAACATAGAGGAGAACTTAACAGAAACCACCCAATTAATTGAGGATTCACCACCAACTGGCTAATTTGAATGTGTATATGCTATTACTGCAGCCACCATTTTGGACCAGTAGACAATTCATCCACTGCATTCCAAAGACACAATAGATGATGCATTAGAAACATATAAAATGTGTCAAGCCAAAGGATCTACAATGAGCATATAGGAGAAAAATGTCGAAACACGTTCTTTTTCTCTACAATTTCCTACAGGAAAAGGAGGAAGATATAATGAAAGAGCCACACAAATTAGTGCATTAGAATATCGCTCTTTACAAATGTATTCTGAGGACCCCAGATTCAGAAAAAACTTAGAAAACATTTTCCACCTGCTGTTTGAAAGTGAACTAGCAACTCCATGCTATGGAGCTGAACACACATTAAAAACATGCTCCCATTTTTTAAACATTTCCGCTACCCAAATGCTTCAAAAGATAAAAGACAAAGATGAAGTTTTGCTGTCAAGTATCACAAATCTGTTGGCAAACATGCGTGGTACAAAATAATTATGCTTCCAAAGTCATGCTGATGTACGTTGTATGCTAAGGAACCTAAGCCCAGCCCCATGGTTTGTTACATTAACTTGTGCAGAAGGGTATAATGTCCTTTCATTGCGGGATGTTTTTTCGCAGTTTTTTTTACCACAAATTATTTTTCTGAAAAAAATCATCAAGTATTTTTAGGGGGGTAAGTAAATTATATATATGGGGTGTGGGTGTTTGGGAATAAATACAAATGAAAGAAAATGGGGGGGTTGGTGGGGATACCCCCAAAAATAATGTTAAAGAAATTTGATGGGTTTTTTCATTAAAAAAATCAAGATAAAAAACACCACAAAAAACATCCCACGATGAAATGACATGGAACCTTGCAGAATATGCATGGGATGACTTGCATGACTTGTTATGCATAGAAAACCAACATAAAGAAGGAATAGTTATTAAAACACCAGGAGAACTCTGTTCTCTTGACCCTGTCAGTGTGAAGGTACTTTCGGCAGCGCTTAATTGCCATGCTGCACTTCATCTGCAATAAAAAATACCCCTCTGCTCAGAGAAGTAAAACACTACTTTTGGAGAAAAGAATATCAATCTAGAGGAGCACCACATATCCACATGCTCTTGTGGATAAAAGATGCTCCGAAGATTGGCCATGACAGTGATGCCACTGTTTTACAGTTTGTAGAAAAATACATAACCTGTAACATCCATTCGGAAACCACACATAATGACTTATGTACACAAATCTTATGCTTCCAGAAACATAAGTGTGGCAAATACTGCTGACGGAGATATAAATACAAAGGGAAATACTATACAAAATGTCGCTTTGGCTTCCCTAGACCAGTTTGCGCAAAAGGACAGGTAAATAGCTTCATGTCCTCTGTTAGACACAGTGTAAAAGGCAAATCGCCTAAAAACCCATACAACATCAAAAGGGATAAAGCATCCAAGTACATCAATGATTACAATGCAATCATTGCCCTCTTTTGGAATGCAAACATAGATATACAATATATTGATGACAATTCAAGTTCTGTTGCAAGATATGTCACAGCCTATCCCACCAAAGCTGAGAAAACAGAGATAAAAGACCTCTGGGATGACAAATCTGATAAAACACTGTCACAAGAATTGTACAACTTCAGTATACAAATGCTCTCCCATAGAGAATGCGGGTGCTAAGAGGTTGCAGACCGTTTAACATTCACATCCTTACATTGCAAATATGAACAAATTGTCTAGCTAAACCTTGGTCCAGCTTCATCCAGAAAAAGAGTGCTCAAATCCTACCAAGAGATAGAAACAATAGCCACAAATTATCCCAACAGCCAGGACATTTTAAAAAAACAATTTGCTTGACACATACTATCCAAACAGAAGTACTTCTTCGGAAAACATGTGCCTGTACCACATAGCCCAAAACTACTCCTACAAAAAATAATGTCAAACCAGATGAGAGAACTGGCAAATAGAAGGTCTCAACTTGTGAAGGAAGCCTCGTCAAAATTACCAAACCCAGCCCAAGTAATCACATAAAATTATCATTTAAAACTCCCCAACGTAGGGAACTTTATTACATGGCCCTAATACAGCGTTTTAAACCATGGAGAAAAGAAGAATTATTAAGTAACCATGACTCATTTGAAACTGCATTCAATGCAAATGAAAGCAGTATAACAAATGTCGATGGCAAACAATACAAAGAAATGTTGGACAATGAACGCCAACAAGAGGAAGACATTGAAGCTCATATAGATAAAGACACTCCTGAAGGCAGACAACCTTCCCTTACAGGAAGCCAAGAACCACTTGGAGTACCACTCATTCTAAATGAAGCAGGAATAGCCATGATTGAAGTAGAAAATACCATGTATCAATATAAACAATCAGAAGAAGACTTGGCAGTGCTGAAATCACAGCTAAATGATGAGCAACTCATCACATGAAACTAAAACTTGTAGCTGTAAAATTTATAAACTTCTGCTCCTCTATGTAACTGGTGAAGCTGGTTCTGTAAAAAACATTCTTAATGAAAATTAACAGCAAATGTCTACAAAACTTAACAAACAACAACCTTACGGCTGTTGGCACAGCCCCCACAAGTTTAGCTGTGTTAAATCGGATTTCTGAACTGTGACCTGGTGGGCAGAGGTTCAGAAGGCCAGCCTATTTTCTTGGAACAGGGTAACCTTCTGGACAAGCCAGACCAATCAAGGTACCTTGGGGGCGGCCAAGACTAGGTCTCAGGAGGGGTGAGGGTGACTGAAAGACCTCAATGAGCACACAGAGTAAAGGACGCTTTCAAATCACTCCCATCCAGGTGTATATATATAAAAAATACAAATACATTTATTTCAAGGCCTTTGAGTTTCAACATACAATTCAAATCACAATAATACTTTTAAGCCAACACAATCCTATATAAATACATATATATAAGACTAATGGAGTCTAAACAGTTAATGCACGAAATGGGTCTACAAGTTAAAAGGGGAAGGAAACAGGCAGTGCAAATAGTCTTTAGTCCCTTCTACATCCAACACACTCCTAACTAAGAGGCAGTCCAATCTCTAAGAAGAGTGGAGCCTATTGCTCAAATGTTCTTGCAATGCTGGCGCATGCAGTAATGCAGATGGGCAAAACGGGGTCTCTTCAAGGGTCTGTAGCAGCTCAGGAAGGTGGGTGAGGTGATGAAGAATAGGTTCTGACTATTCGATGAGGGCCCCCACTTGAGGGCAGAGTCAATTCCAAGAGTTGGGAATAGTTCACTAGGCGCACTGGCAGTGGAAAGGAGAGGGGCCTTCAGGGGCCATTCGTGCATAAAAATGGATGGAAGTGCTAGGGGCATCCGGTTAGGGTTGCGATTACTCACTGACCCCTGGCGCACTCTGGACCAAACTTCGCAGTTGAGCCCACTTCAGTTGCAGGTTGAAGTTTGGCAATTTGGTGACTCTGCGGCTTTCAGCGACAAAGAAACAGTGTTGATTCCCAAATGGGACAGTGGTGATTTCTCTGCTCTGGTGCATGGATCAGGCCAGTTTCACTGCAGCAGGTCCAGGGGCAAGAAAGGCACAAATGCACCACACCTGCAAAGTTGGTCACCATGGCTGGGCGACACAGTAACCGCGTATGCACTGGTTCGGGTGTACTCCTTTTTCTCCAGACCTGGGAATGCCACGTGTATGAAATTTGGTGTGAAAGTGCAGTGAACACAGAGCTAGGGACATACCAAATGTGGAGTGTCTCCTCAAAATGGCGGCAGTATCAGGCCAACGAGTTTGCGTAAGCTGGTCAGCCCACTGGTTGGCCCATGGACACTTCCGAGAAGGTTCACTTGCAGGGTTTGATGAAGGTGCTGAGAATACTTGGTCCCACTATTCCAATGGGTTGAAGCATCTTCGCAGACCTTCTGGGATGACAGATGCAGAGGCGTCCCACGGGATGACAGTGGGCTCAGGGTGCCAAACCTTCCAGCGGGTCACCACCAGTTCCTCCACTCGGCTCTCGACTTGTTTCTTAGTTTCAGGATACTTGGATCCTATCCTCCATTCAGTGACAACTCCAGAGATCGACATTGTATGGTTGTTTGGGGCCTTCTCTTATCCAAAATCTGCTTCCCGCCAAAACAAAGAGCAACCAATGGGAGATCTGCTCACATACAGGCATACCATATGTGGAATAATCACAGACTACTGTAGTCCCAGGCATTCACAGCACCTAAGAGTCTTTGGCACCCAGGATTTGTATTGGAACCAGGCGTTCCAGCCCACATCCTGGAGGCACACACACAAGGGATGTAGAAGCCCACAAAAGCTTGACTTTTCGTGGGAGAATGCATGTCCAAATAAAGACTGACCCAGGTCGGCTCAATCTGGGGAAGGTGAAGGGGCAAGATGGCCAAAGGACAGGACAATTAACCTCGTGGCATGGCCATTTTGGAGCCAGGCCACCTATTTGTGCCAAACGCGCTAATCACATTTTACCTGTCAGGAAAGTGTTAAAAATACACAAAATGATGCCACCAGCCCACATCTGCACTTCTCCTAAAAAATCCTTCGAGAGTATCTAGGGCCTTTGGAAATGACTATTAGACCCAAGTGCACTGTACTGTAAGGTACATTGTACACTGTTTACATGTTGCAGAAAAAGTTGCAACATGGGCAAGGACTAAGGGAAACAAAGTCTCTCAGTACTGACTGTCTTTAAGGGCATGTCAGTTTCCCCGTAATAAAGTGAGCACAAAACCCAGAGGAGCACAGCAGAAGGCTCAGCTTCTCTGGTAAAGTCAGACTATGGTGTTTGAACAAAGCAAAAAGTTGGGGGTTCACAACTGGAGGGAAAGTTACACTTAAATGGAAATCTTTCCTAACAAGCTGCCTACAACATAGGAGGTGTAACTTTACACTGATTACTGCTCCTTCCAGTAGAACACCAAAACAGAATACAATACTACAAATTATCAGCAGAAGCTGCTACTGAAGTATTCAGAATTCTTAAACAAATGGAAGTGCTCCTAATATATGAGGTAAGCATGGTTTCCAACCTCATGTTGGCTTTAATTCACCTCAGAATGGACAGCGAAGAACTGTTTGGAGGAAAACATGTTATTGTTTCGGAGACCTCCTATGGTTAACACCAGTAAAAGGTGAACCTATTTTCAAAACATTAGGACACAAACAATGCCACAACACACTCAGCAGCATAGGAAATGTAAATTTCTGGCAACTTTTTCAGTACAGAGAACTAACTCAAAACATGTGTCAGTCTGCAGACCTCACCTATGCTAATATCTTAAAAAGCATTAGAACTGGTCTACTTACTGAAGATGCAAAATCCATCCTAAATAGTAAACTAATCAATGAGCTATATGGTCATAACACATCTGCTCCTGATGCCATGGAACAATTAACTCAACAAAATATAAAATGCATATCCTTAATGCCAACCCTAGCAAGCTCTAGTCAATTCAATGAGACAATGTTAAAAAAAGGAATGCAACCCATACTGCATATTACCTCTACAGACAAACTGTAAGTGCATGGCATGACTCTCCCTATGTGTCAACAAGCAACAGCACCACTAAATAGCTTAGAAAAATCTATTTCCAACACAGCTGGATTGGAGAAAATGTTAATATTGTGTCTAAACTGCAGAGTAATCCTTAAACATAACCTTGACGTAGAACAAGGTTTAGTCAATGGAGCAATTGGTACAGTTGTTGGCTTCCCGACATATCCACATGACAACAGCATTCAGTTTGTCAACATCCACATTGATAAACTTGAAGAATAGAGTGCTCAACAGCATGATTCCTTCTTTTCTAAGACATGTATTTATGCAGAGAACAATTTTCTCTGTCTCTTGCATATGCTGTCACTATTCACAAATTGCAAGGTCTAACCCTAGATCAGGCATTGATAGACAATGGCAGCACAGTCTTTAAAGAAGGTATGAGTTATGTAGCACTTTCACAGCTATGTACACTTGGAGGACTATTCCTAGTCAATTTCGATGCAGACAAATTCAAGGCTGACATTGCTAGCATCCTAGAGTACAACAGACTACGTACACTCTACAAACCCTATCTAGATATGCACCATGTTCCTCAAAAAGCTAAAGTTTTAAAACAAAATTAATGCAAGTGGAACTTGTAAAAGATCACTCAACAATACTACCAAAGAAACAAAAACAACTGCTACTCCATCAAGCAGTTCAGCCACAAAACTGTCTAGTGCAAACAGAACTGCACAACCATCAGAAGATAGAAAGAGAAATATTTCTTCTAAAAAAACAATTGGAGTTCCAGCAATTGACACAGAGACAGAACTCTCTGATCCATTGAAATTTTCCAACACAACTGGTCTGAATTGCTACGCGTAATGTAGCAATCAATCTTCTCTTCCAATTGCCACCAATTGTTCAAAAATGTTTTACTTGATTGGCTCAGACCAGTTGTGTTTGCAAACGCTCGTCCTTCATGGAAATGCCACAAATAATCCTGACAACAATTACAGTGTCTCAGGAATAAGGTAAGGATTTGACTATTGTACAGGAACAATAGAATTCACCAAAACACAAAGGAAGTTCCACAGGAATGTCTAATGTACTTACTGCAAGTACTTGAAACCAAAAACATACCTATAAATCATGCACGTGGTAACATACATGCACTCTCTGCAACCATGTTTCACAAGAGCCCATCCCTAATGAACGATTTGTGTAGGTATCGATACCAAATTGTGAATCCTTTCTATTTCATCAGCTTTTGCAAAATGCAAATCATGCCATATTATGCACTTTTTGCATTTCAAACAATCGTTCCACCATGCACATAAACTCACATAGCCAATATCTGATACTAATGCTTTTAAGGTACAGGGCAGATGGTACCAACAACAATTGCATGCTTACCGGCTTCACACACAGGCAAGTATCTCAAGAAAACCCTCACAGCAGTAGGCATAATCTACCACACTGGTGCCACAAAACTGCAGGTCCCTATACTGTATACATTAAAAAAAGAAGTGTTTGGTTTGAAAGCAACAACACTTCTGTTACTCTAAAACAGAGATTACCAGCAAATCTAACAAATGCCTAGTTAATAAACCTAAATTTAGTCACTGACCTGTAAAACTATCAGCAGTTAGAATACGCCAACTGGCATTTAACTACATCAAAAATACCCTTACTTAATATTCCTTAAACCTAAATGTAGTCACTGACCTGTGAAACCATCAACAGTTTGAATACGCCAATTGGTATCCAACTACATCCATAATACTACAATGCTACTTTTGAAAAGCAAAATAGTTAGAGTACGACCACAGGTTTTTTAACTACTTCAAAAATACTCTTCAGAACGATAAACTATCAACAGTTAGAATACGCCAACTGATATCTAACTACACCTACTGTACTGCAATGCTGCTTTTAAAATGCGAAACAGTTTCTATACGCTAATAGGTATCTAAGTACTTCAAAAATTACTTAAAAAATATAGTACAATGGTACTTTTGAAAAGCAAAATAGTTAGAATACGCCAACAAGTATCTAACTACTTTAAAAATACCCTTCATTACACTTCAATTCAAATACACCATCACAATTCTTCTTACTCCAACACTGCTTGTAACAACAAACACAAAAACATAAACTCACATAAATATAGTAGTTTAAAAAAATATTGTATGGATTTGTTTCCCAATGACAGAAACAGAAACAGCAACTGTGCCGAATACACAGTAATGTTGTTCCAAACATAGTACTTAGAATGTACTGATTATGAGGGTCTAAAAAGTACATTAATATGTGAGATTGTATCAATGAAACATTTTAAACTATCCTGCCTAACATATAATGCTGTTTTTTTCACAGAGAAAGAAGCAAAGATTTCTCCTTCATTACCATGTACAACAAACTCAACCTATGCCCTCAATTGTACAACAATCATAATTACTACCACACTTCCATTGTATTATGTCATCATGTTACAAATACTGTATACTGCCGCTACACTACCTAGAATTACTATATTCATATTATTATAATGGTTGTAGCCAGTGCCTAGATTCAATTACTATACATATATTATTATATATAATGGCTGTAGCCAGTGCCCAGATTTAAAGGGATGGTTCGGCCAAAATTTTTTATTTAAAAAATAGATAGGCAATATTAAAAAAAATCGATTGGCAATTTTTTTTCTTCCAAGTCCCTATGTAAAATTTTGAGCAAATCAAGCTCAAAGAAAGCACATGGGGGCATCCATTTTGTGAAATGGATGCCCGCCGCTGTGCTCGCTTTGTCTTTTGCGGCACTAAGGAAGGAAAAGCCAGCCAGCTGTAGTAAACAAAAGCTTTCACCGGGTGGCTTTTCCTTCATTGGTGCTGTACGCGGAGGACGGGGACCAGAGACTACAGACAGAAAAGCTGCAGCTGCATCTCGGTAAGTGCTATATTTTAAATAAAAATAAACACTAGCTGCATTTTTTTTCTACGTTTTCCGGGCTGGAGGAGCCCGGAAAACTTAGAAATAAAACCGCAGCTTTGAAAACGTTGTATTTATGTTTGCAGTAGCTTTTGAAGCGACCGTAAACATAAATACAACGTTATTGTGTTTGAAAACGCTGCAGTTTTTCTTTCTAAGTTTCTCAGGCTCCTCCGGCTCGGAGGAGCCCAAGAAACTCAGAAAGAAAAAACGCAGTGTTTTCAAACACAACCGCGTTGTGTTTCTGCCAGCCGTGACTATCACTTTGGGTCTCCGGTGCTCCCCCAGGAGAGCACCGGAGACCCAAAGTGAAAGCCAAGGCTGGCAGAAACACAACACGGTTTTGTTTACATGCCGCAGTGTTTCTGCCTACAGCTGATTTCCCATTTGGGGCTCTCGGGCTCGCCACGGAGGGCCAGAGAGCCCCAAATGGGAAATGCTAAATGCTGCAGTGTTTCTGCCTAAATCTGCTTGCCATTTGGGGCTCTAGGGCTCCCCACGGGGAGCCCGAGAGCCCCAAATGGGAAAGCAGATTTAGGAAGAAACACTACGCGGTTGTTTTCTGCCATGCTAAATGCTGCAGTGTTTCTGCCTAAATCTGCTTTCCCATTTGGGGCTCTCGGGCTCCCCGTGGGGAGCCCGAGAGCCCCAAATGGGAAAGCAGATTTAGGCAGAAATACAACGCGGTTGTGTTTGAAAATGCTGCGTTTTTTCTTTCTAAGTTTCTCAGGCTCCTCCGGCTCGGAGGAGCCTGAGAAACTCAGAAGGAGCCTGAGAAACTTAGAAAGAAAAACCGCAGCGTTTTCAAACACAACCGCGTTGTGTTTCTGCCTGCCATGGCTATGACTTTGGGTCTCCGGTGCTCCCCCAGGAGAGCACCGGAGACCCAAAGTGAAAGCCAAGGCAGGCAGAAACACAACACGGTTGTGTTTACATGCCGCAGTGTTTCTGCCTACAGCTGATTTCCCATTTGGGGCTCTCGGGCTCCCCACGGGAATGGTGCGAGACCCAGGAGGGGCCATGTGCAGATGCTAAACAGATGCTAAACAGCAGAGAGTATCACGACTATTGAAAGATTCATCATACTCATCCCAGTACCTGTAACAGTAGTAAAGAGCATAACGAATACAGAGAGACTCCTCAGACTCGTCTAAATAAGTGTGAAAACAGTAAAGAGTATAACAAATGCCAAGGGACTCATCATACTTGTTCCAGTAACTGTGAATGCCACAGAACATATAACAAACCCCAACAGAATCTTAATACAAGAGTGAAAGCAGTAGAGTATATATTGTATCCAGAGGGACCCATCACATTCATCCCAGTGATTATAAAAGCAGTCAAGATAGGAAAGAAAGTCAAAATACTGGTAATACTTGTCTCGGTGGTTGGGAAGACCAAGACAATAGCAAAGAGGAACAGAAGAACCCACATGGTGGTTCCCAGAAAGGGAAGTATTTACAAGACAACACAGTGCTAAATGAAAATGGGGACACTAGTGTCTGGGGAGGGAGAGACTGTGAAACAAGTACAAGAGAGAGAGAGAGATATTGATGTAAAAGAAATCCAGAGGAATAAAGGTCAAGAGCCTCGAGTGTTGTATTGTAGTAGTCATTTATATAGCGCCTTTTCTCATTACTATGGTCTCAATGTGCTTGTGGTGAGAACATCCTCTGGGACCGCATTCCAGAGTATGAGAAATTCTCATAAAAGCTTAGAATATGTGTGTGCATTTTGGCCAAGATAGGGAATTAGCTGGGCTGACCAGGCTCCAGTAAGCAACCCAAGAGATCAGGCATGTGGACGGGCACAGAAGGAGTTCAGGAGAGTGTGTGAGTGCAAGAGACTCTTTATGTGTCCAACTGGACTGAATTTTGTCATAGGTTGTTGCTGTATTCTGATGGCCAAGGTGTTGAAACTTAATCTGGTGTAAGGAGGAGAAAACGTTATGTGCCCAGCTAGACCGAATTTGTCGTAGGTCGCCACTGCATTCTGGTGTGTGTGTGTGTGTGTTGGTGGCCATACCTGTGGCAGATGTCCACCAAAGTAGTTTGTTATATATCCCTTGAGGCTTGGATGGAGCTTTGTTATTGGCACCACTGTTTGATCGGGTTGTCCACGTGAGAGAGTCCTCTAGGTCCACTAGCCAGGTCACCATACTAGGTCTTCTAAGCTTCATGAACAAGCTATCATAATGCACTTTCTAAGCCTGATATACCGGTAGTCTTCTAGATGTGATTGTCTTCACTGGCAATACTCATACATATAAGTGCAGCAGACGGGCTAAATAAAGGGTCTTCTAGGTGTAATGCCAGATGTAGGTGTGGAGGACAAGGTATCCTAATATCTGGTTCAAGGAAAGGGAAGGATGTCTAAAGGCTTAGAATGCGAATGAGCTTAGGCTGAGATAAGCAGTTAGGCGGGCTGGCTATGCTACAATAAACCTCCTAAGAGGTTGCGCATGTGGAAGGTGCTGAGTAGGCCAGGAGTGTGTGCAATGGCAGTGGGTTCATTTATATGTCCATTTTACTTGTGGACATAACGGTAGTTTATAGACTGTAGATGGTTGATGTGCACTGTATATTAAGAGGGATGCGGGTGTCCCTACACAGGGCCACCGCGAATACAGCTGGCTTCCACCTAGTGGAATGTGACCATGTTCCTGATTGGGCCATTGCATTAGGTCTAACAAGGTCCAAATGGCTCGTAGACATGTCCATAGGTGGTGGATGACTGATGTGAGTTGTGTGAATAGTGGTCTAAGGTTGCCAGTTTTCCTGGGTGGGCCACCGCCATTACAGCCGGAGCTGCCTGGAGGTGTCAGGTCATGTATCTGGGTGGAGTTTAGCATAAGCATTGCTAGGGGGATGGAGATGACCAGGATGATTCATGTTATTCTGTGCCTTGCAGAGTGGCAGGTTTGGATATGAACGCAGCTATGACTGGTTGAGTGATGTTGTCATAATGGAGATGAGGGAGGGACTCCCTTCCATTAAGCATTTCAGGGAAACAAGGAACTGTAAATAAGTCATGGTAGGGGATACCTGCGAGAAGGTGGAAGAGTCTCCTTGAGGAATTAAAGGAACCGATTAACTATGTCACAAGGAACTATCTCGATATAGACTATTAAGGCTGGGAAATCTTGTCCAAGAGAAGGGGTCATTTTCCTAGAACCACTTTTTGGTTTTCTTAGTTGATAATTAGTGGTAGGGTCAGAGTAGGGTAGTTTTTGGACAGAGGATAGACTATTCTGATTTGGAAGACCTCACTGACGATGAGCACCCTAATTAGATTCTGTTAGGTAGGGAAAACCCTTGCTTGGTAGGGATAGATAGCCTTTTGTTTATTTCTTTAATACAATTTCAGGTAGGAATGCCACCTCTTTGTCCACCTCATTCTTCTGACCTACTACAGCTACCTGTAGGTGTCATCTCTTCTGATTAGAAAAAAGTAGAGGCATCGGCTTATGCCTCACCATATTTCTAATCAGAAGCTCTGACACCTGCAGGCCGTCCTTTGACCATGCAGTGATTTGGCAAAATTGGCTGCCTGAGGTGTCAGCATATCTGGGGCTAGTTGGCGGCCAGCCTTGGCAGGCCCTTGGTTCTGGAGCCCTTTTTGGAGACTGCCGTGTTTCTGTCCACTTAAAGCCCTGATTATAAACAAAAGAGTATGTATGCAATAGGAAATAAATAATAAAATAGGAAAATAAACTATTTAAATTTACCAGCAGCCTTGAGCAGCAATTCAGCATCTTCATACATTCACCTTTAAGAACTCTAACCACTTTTCCATACCACTTTAATCCCAAGGCAACATACAATTCAACCATGTTCTATTTAATTTCCAGTTACACAGTTCTGCAGGTATTTTTCAGCTATAATCATGTATTACTCAATTTGCAAGGCTTGCAACAGTGGTAAAGGGCACATCAGTATTCACTCGTAGAAATCATGCTTAAGAGAGACCTATCATTAACACGCCAAGTCAAAAAGATTGCCGCCACATCGGAGGTGACAAACAAGCCACTCTTCGCACTAGTGTCTATCAAATGCTGTCTGCCAGATCCAGACAGACAGCATTGAGTAGGCTGGTCACATGACCTTGCCCTGCCACTCAGCTGCTCCACCCACCACCAGTTTCTGTGCCTTTCAGCCACCTACTTAACGTCTTGAGGCCAGCTGCAGGCACACAGCATTAAGTAGTCTACTAGCCATGTGATCAGGCCCTGCAACTCAGTTGCTCCGCCTACCAGAGGTTTTGGCACCTTCCAGGCATCTACTTAAGGACTCTAGGCCAGCTCCAGGCAGACACCATGGAGAAGGCTGCTGATCACGTGACCATGCCCTGCCACTCTGCTGCTCCCCCCAACACCAGTTTTCACACCTTCCAGGCATCTACTTAAGGACTCTAGGCCAGCTCCAGGTAGACAGCATTGAGTAGGCTGCTAGTCATGTGACTAGGCCCTGCCTCTCATCTGCTCCGACCACCACACCTTTTCATGCTTTCCAGGCATCTAATTAAGGACTCTACCACAGCTCCAGTTGGACAGCAATGAGTAGGCTACTAGTCACGGGACCAGGCCCTAACACTCATCTGTTCTGGCCACCACAATGTTTTGCGCATTCCAGGCTTCTACTGAAGGACTCTATGCGAGATCCAGGTAGACAGCATTGAGTGAAGTGCTGGTCATGTGACCAGGACCTGCCACTCTGTTGCTCCACCCAACACCAGTTTTCGTGCCTTCCAGGCATCTACTTAATGTCTCTAAGCCAACTCCATGGAGAAAGCATTGAGTAGGCTGCTAGTCATGTGACCAGGCCATGCAACTAACCTGCTCCACCCACCACCAGTATTCGTTCCTTCCAGGCATCTTCTTAAGGAATATAGTCCAGCTCCAGACAGGCAGCATTGAGTAGTCTAGTCACATGGCCAGGCCTTAAAATTCAGTTGCTATGCCCACCACTCATTTTTGTGCCTTCCAGGCATCTACTTAAGGTGTCTAGGCAGCTCCAGGCAGACAGCATTGAGTAGGCTTTCGGTCACGAGACCAAGCTCTGCAACTCAGCTGCTTCACCCACCACTGTTGTTTACACCATCCAGGCATCTATCTAAGGATTCTATCTCAGCTTTAGGCAGACAGCATTGAGGGGGCTGCTGGTCACGTGACCAGGCTCTGCCACTCTGCTGCTCTCTTCCAACACCATTTTGGGCATCTTCCAATCATCTACTTAAGGACTATAGGCCAGATCCAGGCAGACAACATTGAGCATGCTGCTCATCACATGACCTGGCCCTGCCACTCAGCTGCACTGCCCACCACCTATTTCACCAGTCCTCCTTAGGCATACTCATCGCTAGCGTCCTCAGCAAAGGAAGGACGAAGACAAGGACAAGAGCCTGTTTGGGCCTGATAGGACCAGGGTCAGATCTGCTATCCTGTATTTAACCTACAAAGTAGTCGCTACTACTGCTACTCGCTAAACCATATCACCATGTTTCTCCTCGTCGCACAGCCCATCCCCACCCTTACTAGGGTTTGAATGGTCAAGCGCCCTGGGCAGTGCCAGCAAGCTACCCCAGTAGATCTCATTAATATCACCATTGCCCCCATCCAACACCAATGGACCACATGCACACGCCCTCTCATGCTGATGAATGCTTGCTCAACATTCGCTCACGATGCAGAGATCTCTGACCTCATCTTGTACAGCAATCTTGATGCCCGGTTCATCACAGAAACATGATTTACCCCCATGTTTTCGACTTCCTCCTACCTGAAGGCTACTGCATCCAATATGCCGACCGGCCAGGAACGGCAGGAGGCGGAGTGACAATCATCCACAGGATCACAGGAGTGATTGGCCATGCTCCATCACCCCCTCTCCCAGGACAAACTTGTTTGAATGCCTCACCTGCCAGATCACTTTATCTCACTTTATGCATTACCTTGTAACTCATCTACTAACCTCACAGAAGTGATTCTTTCATTACTGACATCTCAAACATCCTCTCCTCTGCAAAAAAAATTAGCACACTCTATTATTGTCTTTCTCTGCGGTTTTAACGTCCCCGAGTCTCAAGCAGACAACCACACTGGAAGCATGCTTTCTGCACTGACCAGATCCATGGACCTTAAGCAAATTGTGCTCTCCCCCTCATACAACAAAAGCAACACCCTAGAGTTATGAAAAACAAATTGGTTGGGTTGTCAATTTGTATTACTGTGCCCTTGTATATGAGTTCAATTTTAAAATATACATGGATAAATGTCTATATTGTTATAGAGCTGCTATAAAGGTAAGACTATAGCATACAACTCCATGCTATATCAAAGTATAAGAACACTATTAGGCCTTAGTGTAGCATCCCAATTCTCTGCATTATGAAATAGTATTGTTCCAACCATGTAGCTAGCAGAATGTTTAATTAGAAACAGTGGTACTCGTTAATTTACAAGTGTCCATCAATTCATGAACTTACAAAATATTGGTAAATGTTAATATGCAATGTATCTAGTTTACCAAGTATGGGTCGTTGCTAATGTCAAATGTATCTAGTTAGCTAACATCATGGCTAAAAGTTTCTCCCATTGGACTTTTTCAAGGCTAGTACATTGAATCACTGTTCTATATATTGTTAAATGCATACATTCAATTCTTGCTACATGTTCTGGTACTAATTCCTTTTGTATGGACGTACTTAAAGGCTGATAGTTGTGTATTTCAAATATATATATTTGTGTGCGAATACTCTTAAGCCAATTCTTGGTCTTCAGATAATGTACTTGAAATGCAATATTAATTGGATTTAGACTTCATCCCACCAAAATCGGCATACTTCACTTTGATAGTGTTTGTTTAAGTTTCCATATTCTTCAATGTGGTAGATGACAGTGTGACATCATGGCCATGAGTTTCGCCCACTGGGCTTTTACAGGGCTAGTACATTGAATCGCTGTTCTATACATTTGTAAATGGAACATTTAGTACTTGCTGCATGTTCTGTTATTGATTCCCGTATGATGGACAATTATATTGAAAAGATGGCATATTGGCATAATCATAACAAAATTACAAATTCAAAATGAACATTTATGTTATATGGAGTGAAAGAGGGGAGGAGAGGAATAAAGGGGAAAAGAAAAAGCAAGTAAGTTGGTGGAGTGTGCTGATAGCAATGATTCAAATCATTGATTGACATCACAATTGCAAGAAGCAGGTAAATGTTCCCCTTGGTATGAACGTACTAGATTTAATATTTACATCATCGCCCAATATCACCTGTGCAGACCCTATCCCAATCAATTGACCTGACCACGCCACTATCCCATTGGTCACTCACTCAACTGCGGCTCACAAAGGTCAGGTTAAACACCCCCTCACCCAGCGCCACTCATTCAAAACCTTCCCGGTCAATGAGCTAGAGGGAATCCTTGCAGACTTCCCCACCATAGTGAATAACATGGCCCTCCTAGAATTATTCAACAAATCTGCTTTGAAACTGGTGGACACTCATGCCCCCCCTCCAAAAACCAACCAGGCTAAGATCAAACCATCTGCACCATGGTACACACCCAGAGATTGCCTCCACTTAACACTAAATCTGAGCCGTAGTGAAATGATGGTGCAAAAACCGTAACACTGGCGACCTCACCAACTTCAGATCTCTCTGCGCCAACCATAGAATTCGGATAACGAGGGCCAAGGCTGCTTATTAATCCACTACCATCGCAAAAGCCTCTAACAGGAGCAAAGCCCTCTTTGAAGCCATAAAGCATTTGACCAAACTCTCACCTGACCCCGAGGTGCCAGCCAATCGGGAAAAGGAGACGGAATGAACAACCTTTTCATTGAAAAAATTCGAGAGATCAACGAATCAACCTCCTACAGCATTAGCACCCCATGCACCCCAGCACACACACACTGCCCTTCTGAGCTGAATTCTCTCCTCTCTCTCCCCCTGACCACCTAAAAATGATTGCCTCCCTCAAACCTACTTTATACTCTGAGGATATCATCCTGGCCTCTGTGATTAAACAACTGAAGGGCCCGGTGCCCAACGCACACCTCAGCTCTTTAAGGCCTCTCTCAAAGAAGGGTAATTCCCAGACACCCTCAGAACTTGTCTCATATGACCTCTTTTGAAAAACCCAACCCTGACGCAGATAACCTGGCGAACTAATGCCCCATTACGAACCTACCGTTATTTGGGAAAATCTTGGAAAAAGTAGTAGCTGCAAAGCTACTCACCAGAATTTAACAATTTAACAACTTCACCTCCTAAATGACTATCAGTCAGGGTTCAGACCCAAGTGCAGCATCGAGACAACCACCATCCAGGTTGTGGATCATCCTCTCCAAATCATGGATAAGAATGACCCATGCTTCATCATTTTCATTGACCTCTCGCCTGCATATGACACTGTCGACCACTGCATCTTCCTCTCCCTCCTTGCCAACAGGATGGGATTCTCTGGCACTGTCCTAAATTGCTTTACCGTCTGTCTACCTGTTGGGCAGACGCTAAACCGTCCAGATGAACTGCAGGGTCCCCCAAGGCTCCGTCTTCGGAACCAATCCTTTTCAATCTTTACATGTAGCCCCTGGTCACTCTCCTCAAAGATCCCAATATAGCCATCCACCAATATGCAGATGATACAGAGTTGTGCATGAGAATAAAAAGCCCACAGGACAGCAGTCAGGAGGGCATTTGCCACATCGATGTGCAAAACCACAAGGGCCTGCACTACAGTCCGGAGGTCGTGCAGCGGGATGAAGGGTTTGACTTTGCGAACGGTAGAATTTTGGAGCCAGGCCGTTTCGGCTTTGTTAGCTATGTGTTTCTAGTAGGACAGGCTGTTGTCAATGGTGAAACATAAGGACTTTGCTTAATCAGAGACTTTTGGGTCAAATCTTTCTAGGAGCACATCACTGAGCCATTGTTGGACAAGCTGTTTGGCGGGGCGAACAATCAGGATTAATTTGTTCTTGCATGGATTCGGTTTTAGGTAAGCAGTTGACATTCAGGACCGGATGATGCTAGGGAACCTCGATAGACGTGGTAATTACCACAATGAAAACAAGAGCAGGTCTTAAAAATGCTGTGAGAGGAAGCTACATCAGTGTGAATTGTGTGCCACTCACTTCCTAATTCTTTCCACTCTATCTCCTCAGGCTCAGCAAGGACCCATCCATTTCATCGTGCAGAGTCCTCTCAGACTCCCTTCTCCATGCTGCTCTGCTAATGTCACACATTATTGGCATGCGCCACGCAACGAGAATGGGAAATATGTGATGTCACACAACACACATGTAATTATGGGGAAGTGTGGCTTTTTTCTGCAGAGCCTTGCCCTAGCCCAGGAATTCATATTTCTATTTGCTGGTCGTATTTTTCTTGTGCGCTACCAACACGGCTTACATTTCTAAAGCTAGCCTAATCCATGGCATGCAGAAAATGCTGACAAATATGTGTTCTGCTTGTGGTGTTTTTACCACTGGTGGTAATTGCTAGCGTCAGGATTTGCCACGTTGTGGAGGTATTTCATACTGTCAGCCCTGCACAGGAATGCCACACATTCGTATGTGCAGCAGTGTGACATGGGCAGGGGAGCAAGATCCACTGCCAGTGTATATTTGTAGAATGAGATCCGAAATCTCTTTCAGCCCCCCCAAAAACGGCACCACCCGACTCCTCCGCTGATACTTGGCGGTCACCGGTCTCCCCCTTCGGAGCAACCCACTGGGGGACATTCCTTCAGGGTCAGAGAAACTGCGCTTCAGGAAGAAGAGCGAAACGTGGCTGCCCTGTAAGAATTTGCATGGGAGGGGCATTGATTATGTTCCTGCCTCTAGTTGTCATAGCCCTTCATCTTCACTCGCCCCCGTGTACCCTAATCCCCCACCCCTTCCAGTTGTTGATTTTATCTGTCTGTACCCATCAGCGCTCAGATGAAATGGTCTATACATAAATAAATAAATAAATAAATAAATAAGCATTATTTTAGGCCCAATGTAGTAAATGAATCGGTTTCTGTGCCTCAGGACCCCCTAATTCTGATACTTCTATGAAAACGCATGTGCCAGTTTTGTAGCCATTATCACAGTGAATCCATTGTTTTTAGGCAAAAAGAGACGAGTCAGCAAGCAATCCCAACGTAGACAGGAACTTGCTTATTTTGGCCAACTCTTGGATTACGATATATTTTAATTAAAACATGAAAGCCTACCTTAAAACAAAGGAAAACAAAGCACTCCGATAAAACGCACGTTCAGCGAGCTGCCTCATTAGCTTCACAGTTACTTTATGTGGCAAGATGCTCATTTGCAAGCAAGTGCAGAATTAATTATTTGCTCCGTTTTTTGTATCTCCTGGCGAGTGGCAATCATCAGAATAATGCATTCCTCTTTGTCAGGAGGGAGGAAGTCCAAAAGGTTGCCCCTGCACAGAGGACCCGTGCGGATGACACGAAGGAGCTTCATTTATAGGGCGATTGCAACTGGAGTGAATGACCCTGTGGGGTACCCTTATCCAGTGCTGGGTCGCCATCGGCCCCTTAAACCTTCAAGTTGACAGATGGGCCTTCACCCGAGAGAGTTGACCCCCCTGCTCTAAACTTGCACATAAAAGGAGATGCTCACACCGGATTTGCATTTATTATTTGCATTCGTCTTGATTTGGGATTTATATTCGCTCATTTAATTTCATTCAGAAGCCTGGAAGAGCTCAACCAGACCCCAAAGGTTATTATTGCAGGGATACGAAACAATTGTATTAAAGTTTGCCGAAAGAATGAGAGCCGTCCATCTCAGCACGGCCCTATTCATAGAAAAACTTAACCCAGACAAGTCGTTTACATGATATAAATGGTGTGTCACTGAAAATAGCCTGCAAACGATAGAATGCACAAATGACAGACCAGACCTAACACTAGATTTAGCAATGCCTCAAAAATGTGATCAGCCAAATCCCAAAATTAAACAAGAATTTGCAAAGTTAATAGTTTTTGCTTTGTATCATGAAAAAAAGTTGTCCGTGCCAGGTATTCTACACCTCGACATGCCCAAGTACTTGAACCCTTCACCTGCTATTGGTATTTTATGTGAAGTACTTGCACCGTTTGCCTGGTATTGGCCTTTTATGTCAAGTACTTGCACCGTTCGCCAGCTATTTGCCAGGTATTGCCACAACATGCCAAGGCTCTCTCATTATGTGACAACTATTGCCATCTTGTACCGTTTGCCACGCAATGCCATCAAATGGCCAGGTTACATCACCCTATGCCAGATATTGCTAGAACATGCCAGCTACAGGCTCAGCCAATTTTATATTAGGCAGGTATTAACATCATTTAGAAGTTAACACAATGTATGCCAGGTTTTGTTATCAACAGCCAATGGACTAACTTCCATTACCAGGTACAGGCATCATACATTCAATGTACATAATCCCAAAAAAAACTGCCTGGACTGCTAGTATATATTAAATATGAAATTTCAATTTCACTCAGTTCTTTCACAATATGTTGATCACATTAAATGTGTTTAATATTTATTGCTTAAGAAATTTGAAGCGGTCTACAAAGCATACCCCTGCCATATGGCTCTTCTCACCGTAGTTCTGCCATAGGTCTATCTTCAATGTTCCTAAAGTTCAGCAGTTCATTGTCCCTAAACTTTCCACACTGTCAGCATTATAGCTGACATTTGCGGCACTCACTTTTATAGTAATGCAGGGGACAGGAAACGGTGCATGTCTCTTCACAAGTGTCTGCAATAACGCCGTCCGTTAGATCATGGCTAATCTCTCATGATAATTACAGAAACTTAATTTCCCACGGAAACTGATGAATGCATGCCACCTCAACAGTACGAAGCTGACATGCTTTAGTCATACGCGTATGCGTAAGTCACTTCAAGCTTACACGCGTCAGCCCTAGGAACGCACCGGTACACCTGCTAGTAAATACACATTTTATGAACACATTTACCAATCACTGATTAGCAGTTTCTAAAAACAGTAAATATTTAATCCATGGGGTAGCTATCACCTGTGCAGTTCTCAGATTAATTACTTTTTCTGCAAATGACTGATATCTTTTTAGTTTCAGTGTTGCCAACAGGACGATCCAGCGCTGTGAAATAAAACTACATGTTCTCCAAATGCAGGTCTGGTTTTATTCTTATGGTGACTATAATTGCCAAGACACACATTTCCATCACATAGCTGTGAAAAGAAACAAGGATGTGGATATTTCAGAAGCAGAGTTTTCCTGCACTGCCAATAAACTAACAGGACTGGAGATAAAAAGTAAAGCAATGGTCGGTGTTCAATTTCTATAATAAGACAAAGAGTTATTTCAACTCTAATATGGAAGCATGCTATAACAAGCATAGAAAAAGAATCGATTTTGCTAATAATGTATGAGAATTTGATATGCATTCGTGTAATATTACCAGACACTCTGTCAGAGGTCAGTAAGCGAATGGTGCAAAGGATTGGGGGGTGCTTTCATTAGTGAAGAAGGCTGTAGTATTGGGAGTTGGAATAAGGAAGGAATTATGTTACTTAGGTATTACTTAATTGACAGTATGCATACAGCAGAAGGTTTCCCAAACCAAGATGGAGAACAGGATTGAAAGCGGTCAGAGTTAGAAACTTGGAGTGTGTAATCGCAATGCCTGGACGTTCTAAACTGCCTTTCATCAAGTTTGTTGTATGAGCAGGACGTGTTTTAAAGGGCTCTTCACATTAGGCCCAATAGTACGGAGTAGAAGAAAGAACAATACAAAGAAGCGAGGAGAAATGTAGGACAATAGTCATTTGACAACCGGTGGGTGTGCAGAGTGCTAGGTTGCATATAGACTACAGGAACCCTGGTGACTGATGTAAAGTGATACATTGATTTACTGTGACCATTCACTGGTGCCACTCTTGAGAGTTTGGAAGCAAGGAAGCGTTGGCACCTTTAGCCATGGTGCATCGTAGCGTGGGAGTGGCCGGAGTGAGAGACATTGCGTTAATAAGCTAACGTTTCCATCGAGAACAGTGTTTGTTCTGGGGCGCGGCATGTGCACTTGGAGGCTCGAACACACACCTGACTTCTATGTGGCGTGCCGAGTCAGGGTAATGCATTTTGTGCGACATTACGGGCGTGCGTGGTGCACGCGATTCGGAACGAGCCCACAAATGAGAAGTAGATGTTTCGGAAGGCGTGGGGAGTAGCACTCATTGCTCGAAGCACGGTCGGTGCTAATAGGGGCTACTCCGTTCACAAGCACAGTAAACAGAACGCAAGGAGAAAAACTAGCTAAGAAGGAGCAGGAGTCCGTTAAAGCATGAACAAAAGATATGCACAGTTAAAATATTTACAGTAGTGTTCATTTGCGTAGCAACCACACAATCCTGCGTGAGGTTTATTCTCCAGTGGTCTAGACAGATTTTTACAGTGAAATATCTTTTTTTAAAACCTCACGAAGATCCTCTTGGCATAAGCTGAGGGGTCGCACGTATTACTGGTAAAAAAAAGTGTTGAGGGTGAGAAGAATAGATTCTAGACCTTGTAATTAAATGAGAAACGAATCTATTTGCACTTGTTTTCAAATGGGTCTTCAAGTCTGAAGAGGAAGGAGAACCTGTGTCTTTCATTTTTTACATTATCAACTTCCCCTTTCCCTTCGTCGTGTCCAGCATCCAGTGGTTTAAATATAGCTGCAGGCTGGGCTTTACGAAAGGAACAGTGGGGTTCAGCAGCTCCCACGGAGATGAAGATTCGTACCTGAGTCACTCACACCATTCACCATTTCTTACCCTCACATCCCTAGCAGGCAGCATAACTTGACAGCTACTGGCAGTATGTGCTCTGATGCTCACATCAAATGCCTGGTTTTATCATCATATAGCAGGTTACAAATACCCAGTATTAACACCACTTCAAGGTTTTAATACCACAAGCCAAGGTAGGTACTCAGGTACCTGAGCTAATGCCATGCAATGCCCAGGTGCTGACACCATTGAAAACGTATGCATAGTTAGCACTATTGTGCCAGGTTCTACTTTGGTCCTACTATGCCCAGTTAGCAAATCAGTGCCACATTCCATTAAGCCCATTTAGCAAATCAGTACCAGATTCCAAAAGACAGTGCAGAAAGGGTCAGAGGAACAAACACGTACTATGATCAGTTATGCCTGGTTAGCAAAGAAAGGTAGAAATATACTTTCCCTGTCTTTCAAGAAGGACATGTCCCCAGTATGGACAACTAAACATTCCACAAACACACACAAAGATTGGAGTCCATAAACGTCATGTCATCAGAGAATGGGGGACGAAGGTCTTGGAGGAACAGGAATTATAACAGAATGAGTTAACCAACTTGGCTGCCCAAACAAAATAGTGAGCAGGGAGGGAAGGAACACAACTATAGTGTCAGGAACAATTGCTAATGTCTTCGGATTGTACCTGGCCTGCTCTCACCTGCATTAAATTGCATGGCCTATGTCTTAATGTCACCACTCAGGCTTGGCCTTTGGGGTGGTACGGCTTATAAAATCTCCTACCGGGACTGTGGACTATAATGGAGCACAAGAAAAATACGATTTTGTCTAATGGTGTCAGGATATAGGCAGAACAAAAGAATTAAGGTATGATCTATGAGGACCTAATGTTCAAGGTTCAGATCCCTATTCTACTCAAACAGAGTTCTAGAGATAGAGCCTGCTGCTGGCTATCTTCATGGCACACTGTCACAGGGGTGTTCAAGTGCACCTGCATGCTTTCATGGGTGCTTTGCTGAGTGCTTATTTACTTCAGAGGTGTCTCCTGGGATGCACACTTAGCACACGCCTACGAGTCAAGAACTTGTGACGCCCCCTTTCAGTTCTTTTCCTTCTCATTCTGGGGTATAGTTCACGGTAGGCTTATACCCAGAAATCGTCCCCTTTCGGCATGCAGGGCATTTTCAAGATCTGGGAACCAGTCCCCAGCAGGGTCTTTGTAATTGTGTTCCCTTCCTGTCCTATTTTCTACTTCCCATCCTAGCCTGGGCAGGCATGTAGCTGCACTAATCAACAAACAGTTGCTCTTCTTTTCCCCGGCTCATGTGGTTTCTCTTCCACCTCTCCAGATTTCCTTCCTAACTTCTACACTGACAAACTCCATTTACAACTTTTTATATTGTTCGTCTGCCTCGAAATACCCTAATAAGCCCGGAAATTGGTTGGGCCCTCCACCGATTAGCCCATGTTAACTGATCCCCTGGCTTTACCATCCTCCAAGGTGTATTCTCTTTCATGCTAAGTTTCAACATGTGGTAGGGCTTCACCTCATTATTATGATCATTTATTGCTTGATTGGGCTTGGATCCACTGACCAAGGGCTCAGAGACCACTGCTGATGTGTTGAGGTCAGTGGTGGGTTGTCCTAGTGCTGACCTGAGTCTGTGATCTGTCTCCCGGCATTGAGGTTGACTAGCACTCCTGCAGTGACACCACCATTTATGGGTTTCCAGCTGCTTCAACCCTGTGGAAGCTCTTGAGTTGGTGGCATGTGGTTGTCTTGCCCCATGCTGGTGACATTGGCAGAAAAGTTGAAGACCAATCTGAAGTGAGAGTGGTAGTGATTCAATGTGTTCCATCCGATGACCCCATTCATGGCGGCAATGGTGGAGAAAGAGAACTTAGTGAGGCTAACGTCTTGCCGTAGTAAAGTGTCATCGGCAAGATAAGACTGTCAGTGATTCTCTAGAGGACATGTTAATACATGTATATAAAATAGCCTTTCCTTGGTTGCATTTGAAGGAAAGTTCCTTAGCTTTCTTTCAAGGGGTTTTCGAGGTAAGTGTGACGAATCTCCGGATGCAGTCCCTTCTCCCTAGGGGGAGACCTTTCTCATGGGGCCAGGGTGGTGCATCCTCAGTACAATAGTCCCCTTAGGGTTGGTGCAAAGTGGGTGGATCACATGGGGGAGGGAGCCCCTTATGGGATGAGGGAAGGCTATCCCCAGAGAAAGCGGTATACCGCATATGGGCCAACCACTCCTGGTCTCACAGAATCAGACCACTCAGATACATTGCCAAACACTACCAGTATGTGTTTCTGTGAAGTCAATTCAGCTAACACAACATACAGGAGAAAGCCACATGAAAAACAGACTCTCCGTGCCTATACCTTTAACACAGGTAGTGGGAAGAAGAAGATAAGGAGTATGAAGATCGCTCTGCTAAACCATGGTGAGCAGTCTAGTCCTCCGCGATATCACATTGGAGCAATGAGACACAAAATAGACGAGGGAAACCAAAGGGGAGAGAGAGATCCTCTGGAAAAGTGCTGTCGGGGAAGCCAGCCCAGCAACCGTGAAGTGGGGAGCAGCCACACCATCTGTTGTGCAGGGATAAAGAGCAAGTGCAGCCCAAGTCCAGAGAACTACGCGACTCGCTTCCCCAGCAGACTACGGCCCAACCCATGGTGCCCGCAGCAATGCCAAGCGGAGAGAAACCGCAAGAAGGATGCAGAACGCCACTGAGTAGCACCTGCCACGAAAACGAATGCTACCGGAGCCTCGAGAAAGTCCCATTGCCCAGAAGACACGGACTGAAGGCAAAGGTATACGGGATGGGACAGGTGGTCAGATAAGCCAGGAGAAGCACTGAAAGAACCGAATGGGAGGGTTGGGAAGCCTGGAGAACAATGAGTGCTGCGGGCTAAGACCCTGAGAGAAATGTGGACAGACAGGGGGTCAGATACCCTAAATATCAGGGAATTAAGAGTGAACGAGAGCTTAGCTTGGCAGGAGAGTCAACCAAGCTATCTAAAAGGAGAACTGTGAGTCAGGGATTTGCACCCATTGCTTGAAACAGAGAATAAGAGGGTCAGCAACTCTGAAAGAAACAGAAAAAAATTCAGAAGAACGACAGTCTTGGCAGGAGAGTGAACCAAGCTGCCGAAGAACTGTATTGCAAGTCTGGGACTTGTACCCATATTTAAGCCAAAGGATAAGAGAGTTAGGGACCCTAAAAGAAGGAGAAGGATATACTGAAGAAATACAGGCTTGGCAAGAGAGTGAACCAAGCTGTAAATGTACTGTATTACGATAATGGGACTTGTTAGGGTAATTTCTGGAGGTCGGCAGGGCCGTAACCGGAGTCAGCGGACCTCCAGCTGTGGGAAGGCCCTAACTCCTTCTCTGTCCCAAAGAAGTAGGAGGCCCATACAAGAGAAATAGGTTAATGCTGTTTATTACACAAAAACAGACAGGGACCGGTTCATGGAGCGTAGGTTCCCAAAAACTTCCCATTGTAATGGGGCTCACAGACCCCTTTTGTTTCTTAGTGACATAACAACGTGCGTAACCTACGAGAGCTCACCCCCAAACCTACTGCTACTCTGGATTGGTTCCCTGAGTGGTAGGGTCAGTATAGGACGTTATAGAGAAAAGTTTATTGGTAGAGTAGAGGTCAGGTGGTACGCTTGGGTTGTTGCTAAAAGTTGCTACATGAAAATTGTTATATGGAGAGAGTTAGTGATTGGTTCGGTTGTGATGCCGTCAGTGGTTATCCCCCCATGCCCTGATTGGTCCATATGCAAGCCCCCAAGCCTGGGACCACCGTTGTTCCCAGCTCGCAATGTACCTGGTCCTGGCAACAATGTGTGACTATGTGTCAGTGGAGGACAATAGACAGATCCTGCTACTTGCCGTTAGAGCACTCCTTTCCCATCGCTGCCGGTGTCTAATTCGTTACTTCTTTGTCACAAGCGGGGTCCTAGACGGGGCACCCCAGCACCTCTTCAGTCCTTGGAGCTTGGTATCGTACCAATTTCAGCCTGAACACATGTTGAGGGACCGTGGCTGAGGCAGAATTACGGGGATTTGATTTGTATGTCTGCTCCGGGGAGTCGTAGCCGTGGCAGGTGTAACTTTGGCTTGGAGAGCGCGGCATGTTGATTGCATAGTCACGACCTTGGCTGTGGGGCTCTAGTCAGGGTTGGTCTGCATGATCAGCACCTTGTAGCTCTGTATGAACTGCTCCGGGTCTGTGGACTTTGACTTGGTTATATGTGGCAGTATAAGGTCCATAAGGTGAGGGGTGTGAGGGTGCGGTGTGGATCCTTGTACATCGGTCCATCTGTAGGGTCTTATCTTTGGGGGTTAGTAGCATGAAGCATCTGAAAGCATATACACAAACTCGTCTGACGTCTTGTATTTCTGCGATGCGGTTGCTGATCTATGTGGAAAATAATAACGATGCATGTCTGTGAGTGTGCGCGGTCCTCTAGGTTGTAGCACTGAGTGTGTTCTTTGTGTGGGTTGGTGTGTGTCTGATCCAGGTGCATGGCAGCACATGTGTTTCTGTTCGTCGTGGCTATGTCGTCATGTCATCTCTAACAATGGCAGCATAGGTTTGTGACGTTTAGTCGAGCTGGTCCATGTGGTCAGTCTCAGCTCCATCTTGTTTCCCACCTTGTGCTCTGGGTGGGATGCGGCCAGCTTGTGGAGGTGGGGCGTGGCCACAGTGGATATTGACATCTGAGGCAGCGGACAGAGGTGTGAACTCATCCCGCTGGGGGTACTTGGGTCTTGACATCATCGGCCATAGTTTGTATGTGGGTCGGGGGAAGGGAACGTCCCATTTTCCCTCTTCAGTCCCCCCTCTGGTCGACTTGTCGACCACAAAATTATCCACTCTTTCATCTCCTCGTACTCGCCATACTTTCGTTATTCCTGCCAAATGTCCACAGCGGTTTATGTGATCTTCAAATGACCCGTACATGTATACACATCCACCACCGGGCTTATAATAAACCCATTTCCCAACATAGTTCTTCGGATTGCGTTGGTTTTCATCCTTTATTGACGGTGGGTACAAGTCTGCTTCTATTATCTGTTTGCATAGCCGTTCATGTTCCTTGAGGATGACGTCTGTGTGTAGTTCATCTTCTGCGGGCATTAGGATGTGCATGCCGATCATTTCCTCTGCTGTACGCTTTGACCTTGCATCCATAATTTTATTCCCATCAGTGATACCATTCCCAGTATCATGCAGCCTGCCAAAACCTTGAGACCATCCGCTAGCCATGATAGCATCCAAGACCAGATGTATGGAAACCAGCTACCATCCTTTTTCACCCCCTTCGCTTCTTCTTCCATCTTCACATGCATTTTGGCCAATTGCGATACTGCTTCAGATAGAGTCCCGTTATCCTCGTCATTCGCAGGAATGAACGTGCAGCAGGAACTTCCAATTTTTGCGCAAACTCCTCATTCCATCGCAGTTAGGAGGTCCATTAGGTATCTGTTCTGCAAGGCCACCATTCTTATTGTCCTTAGTTCTTTTATTGCGTTGAACCCGTTGACCGTGGAATTGATCATCATCATCAGCTCCCATCTGGTTATCTGTTGCCATTTCACATTCACATATGCTTGTACTCCTGGATGTATCACGGAGGAAAAGAACATGGCTGCTCTACTGAACAATCTGTGAGCTGGTGGGATGTTCCTTAGTGCTGTTTCTGATTTACCCCAGAGGTAATTTCCTGTGAGTGGTTCTCCTTGTCTTTTTATTCTCGTCACTGTCTTTTCTAGTGGAGTGGCATCCTGGGATGTGTTGCCAATTGGTTCCAGAGACCTTCTTCTTCTTCTGTTTCCTTCGTCCATCTTGGGAAAGTTATCCATCTTGATGTGTTTCTGCGGTACTACCGGAGAGGGTACATTGATGTGTACCAGAGTACATACTCCACTCCATGATTGCGGTAGATTGTGATGTGCTTTGGCTCCACAGGGCCAGTAGTGGTCCATCAGTACTGCTGTCCCCGCACCCCCCTCAGGAATCTTTACTGTTCTTTTAAACCCTTCATTTCCTCCATCAACTTCTCCATTGTGCTGGTAACATAGCGTGGGGGATGCAACAGGAATTATTGTGATTGGCTCCTCCTCTTTGTCCAACCATGTATGTAGTGTCGTACTCTTTGCCCACTCCTTGTAGCATTTGTCGTTTTCTTCTTGTACCGTCATTACTGGGGACTTTGCCAACGTCAATATCTTGCTTCCTACTACTCCGTCTACCCATCCGTTCTTTGTGTACACCTTGCCATAGATCAATATCAGTGGTCTTTCCCGACATCCCGGTTCACCTCCTATCTCTCTTGCGCTCCAGTTGCATGGCAGATAGTTCAGTGTCACTTCTTTTGTTTCTCCTTTGTCTGGTCCACCTGTTACGTACTGTAAACCTTCAGTTAGCTGCCAATAGTTGTCGAACATCGGTAGTGTTTTGATGAAGTTATCTTCGTATGGGTATGTTGGCCTTGATTTCCACTGTAGGGTTGCCGTTTTACCTTGCAATCCTCCTCGTGTTTGAAACAGCGCTAGATATAGGAGGCACTCTGTGGTGGACGCTGGCACTTCAGTTACCACAAATGTTCGGGAGGCCCTCATGGCGTACGGTATTAACGAGCATACGTAACAGTTGTCCTTTGTCGTGTCCTTACCAATTTTAAACATATGTTTATACCACATGCTGTTAGAGACGTGTGCAGACTCTGTAAGATATGTGTTGACCTCTTGTATTGTAAAAACAAAGAGAAAATATCGAGACTGAGTACCATAAAAGGAAATACACTGAACACAGGTTACAAAGGAACATACAAAGATCTTTATTTTATACTGAACAGTTTCAAAGGACAAAGCAACAGATAACTATTGGCCCTCAGTACAACACAGCGAACTCCAGCATGGTTCGGTGTGCTCAGTGAGTGGGGCTGTACATTAGAATTAGTCGCACTTTTATACCCTTTGAGAACATGATGTCCATCCCTACTGTGGGTTAATATTCCACTAATACATTACTGATCTAGGGTTCATGCCGAGTTCACACATCTATATGCTTAGGGTTTGCCTTTAATACATTCACCAACAAGCCTACACGACAAAAGTGTATTTTAGGTTTTTTTATAGAGTCTTCTCAAACATTAATACAATGTAGTTAAACAAGTGTTCTTAGTTCAGTATTTGGATACATTGTTCTTAACATATGCTCGCGGATTAGCTTCATTGGCATGAGTAATCCATTACACACAGATCAACGAAGGACAAGGTCTCAGTTCATGACCCTAACAAGTGGCCTGCAGGCAAGTTACATATTAGTTCTACACAGAGGTCAAGACGGCCATGTTGTATTTCGGAATGACCCCGTCCACCATTTTAACTCACAGGGTGACTTTGCAGAGAGAACCTAAAATGGCGGATTGACCTAAAATGGCGATTTACATTGATTCTAAGGTCAGGACCTTGCAACATGGATTTCTTCGCAAGCGACTTACGAGCAGCTTGGCGTAGGCCAATATTCATGTATTCATCACAATAGGAGGCACAATATTTAATTTCTCATTTGACAAACCCTCCCTTTGGCCTATGCCAAGTGCTAAACTACTTCTGATCTCCTTGCAAACAACTCCATGCATCATCATCCATGCACCCTGAATCGCTGTCAGAAATATCTATTGCCATTAGATCATTTGCTAAAATTTCTTTTAACACATATTCCTTGGAGGTTTTATCTGGGGCATATGCCTTATGTCCTATTGTACCTATCGCCTGTGCGCAACATCCCCCTTGCATCGAACATATAGTAGGTAAACACTGGATACAACAGCAAAGGAATAACAGAATTCCAAAAATGATCAGTAAGACCGAAAGCACCTTCCAACCCCAAGATCGCAAGAAGTCCCAGAACCAAGCGCTAAGATCCCAGTTTCCCTCGGGAACATGCACTTCTGAACTAAGGACTTGAAGATAGTTGGGGAGGAATCTGGCATGAAAACACAGCAAGCGGACCCCACTAATTTGCACACTCCACCACGTTCAGCCAAAATGACATCTAATGCCATCCGGTTCTGGAGTACTACTAATCTTATTGCTTTCTGTTCTAATGTCTTATTATAGAGTATGTCCGTGGTCCGGTTGATGGTTCTCTCCAGTACTCTCGCTAGTCTTCTGATGTCTTCGGAATTCGCTATCTGTCCCCAGAATGGCACAAATGATTTTGCCACATCTCCCAAAACCTGTGCTGGAGTGTCACCATTCTCGTCCCACCGTGGACAAGCCTTTGAAACCTCTACAGTACTAGCTATGAACGCCACAGGTAACAGGATCCCTAAATAACAGGTTCCCTGCCAATCCCTGGGCAACCATGGAAATGCTACTTTACTGCAAACAAAATAGACAGGTTCGCCTACATACAAAGGTCTGTCTTCCCCAGTCAAATTTGCAACGTTGGCACAACCCTAAAAATCTCCCATTGACTGGGTACCATTCCTCTGTATGCAGAAAGAAACTGAATCAGGGCTATGGTTAACAGTGTAAGAAGGAGGTATGGCATCCTTATTGCCTATCTGAGCAATCTTAAAGGAAATCAAAGATTGAAAGGGACGAGACAGTCTATCAGAAGCCCTAATAGAAGCAACGTTAGGCTTACTCCTATTTGCGAAAAGCGAGCATCCCAGGGGAGTCAAAACACGTTTCTCAAAACTATTCAAATTAGTGCCATCAAAGTTCCCCGAGATGCTATCGTTCCAACGGCCAAAGAACAGTGCTCTAAGAGAAGCATAACAAGCAGTTGTCAAAGGTAAAGGGTGAATATACCAACCTAGCCCCTTATCCCTGTGTTGCAGTAAATGCTAGCAGACCCAACAGTTAGACCTATTAAAGAGGGCATGCGTAGCATTCATGATAAGTAACAGTGTGTTATTGTGGTATCTTTGTCTATGCTGGGAGTCCCTGGGGGACAGAGTATGCAAATGCACAAAGGGAGTAGAAACAGTGGGTACATTTTCAGTCGGTAACAAAGACTCTAATGGATGAGTTTCCTCGAGGTACCATAGGCCTAAAACAGTGACTATAAAAAAAACCAAATATTATTATAAAAACACAGCAATACGTTTTCGGGGCCCAAGAGATTTGTCCATTATCCCGGCTGGTCACACGATCATTTATCAGTCTAATACGAGCAGTAGCGGTGGCAGGCATTGCAGTCTTCAAACGAAAACCCCCAATGTTTGTTGCTGGCGACCTCCTGGCCGAGCGACTTCTTAGTCCTTCCACAACCCTAGCCAACAGAATCCCCTTTTCTCCAAACAATTATTTGGGCAAAAAGCAAGCCCTTGATGATTCCTTTTCTTCTCCAAATGCACAGCAGAACCGTGTCGTAAGTCTATCGGATGCACAGCAAAACCGTGCCGTAAGTCTATCAATGCACAGCAAAACCGTGCCGTAAGTCTATCGAATGCACAACAAAACCGTGTCGTAAGTCTATTTCCTTGGACGCAGATTGTACCTTGCTGTTCCTGGTACTGATTGATCCAGAAACAATGTGTCGTCACTTCCCGTTGGAAGCAACGTATCAAGAGCAAGTGAAGATGCAGAATCCGAAATGACAGTTGCCGGAAGCGAAACTTTTGGAGAGTGTGGAGACAATATGACGGGTTCCCCAAGCCTCACGAGCTCAGAGAGGTTCTCCGAAGCACTCTCAGCGCTATTTACTGCTTTGGGATCATTGGTTGCAGCGTTAGCGACGGGTACTGTTTCTTCTGTATCGTGTGGCACTGGGTGAGGAAGTTTCTTGAGGTGCGTCCAGCAGGACCTGGAATGGGCCCCGCCAACGAGGTGCAAGGCAGGAAGAGCGCTCAAATGCCTTGGTGAGCACCCAATCCCCAGGCGAATACTGTGGCCCGGGCCCTCGTATCGCACAGGTAAAGCCTCTCGCACCTGGTGATAAATCAAATACAGGTTTTTAGTCAACTGGCTGCAATAATCTGAAAGAAGTATATTTTCAACATTTTTCAAGGATCTACATTTAGGAAGGTTCCAGATATTGGCAGGTCTCCCCATTACCACCTCAAATGAGAAGAGCCCAGTCTTAGTTTGAGGGGTTGTATGCAAGGCTAATAACACGATTGGTAAGGCGTCCGGCCATTTTAGTTTGGGGCCGGCACACGTCTTAGCGAGCTTGTTCTTGATGATACCATTGTGTCTTTCTACTAGTCCGGCGCTCTGAAGGTGTCTGGCCGAATGGAACTGTTTGTCGATCTGTAATGCCGCACATATCTGCAGAATTACAGCAGCGACAAAATGTGGACCATTGTCCGACCAGATGACTCTTGGTAGCCCGAACCGAGGAAAATACTCCTTTAACATGGTTTTCGCAGTAGTCATGGCTGTAGCATCTTTGACAGGGAAAGCCTCGACCCATTTACTAAAAGCACAGATGACGACTAACACAAATTTCATATTATTACAGCGTTCCATTTCAATAAAATCAAAGTGGATGACTTCGAAGGGGACAGAAGGTGGCCCAAAACTTCCCCTTGGAGTTGATGTCCCCTTTCCCACATTGTGTTGTAAGCAAATCATGCAACCCTGAACATAGCTCTGGGCAATTTTCGAAATGTTGTCATTTGCCCAAACATTCTCTAACATTTTCGTCACCTTCTGGGAAAATATATGTGTAGTGCTATGTGCCATAACCACCATCATCATCACATAAGCGTCAGGAAGTAGCCATTTCCCTTCAACTATGTCCACCCAACACCCATCATCATCGAGTTTCCCCAAGCCTTCAGCCCACCTCTTGGATTCCTCTAATGTGGCATTGGCTTGGATATCCCGTACAGACCCAACACCTGCGTCCATTGCATAGACATTTACAGTCTCCCTTGAAACATACATCTCCGTAAAGAGATCGGTGGCAGTCTGTCTAGCTATCTGATCAGCGAAAGCATTTCCTTTTCCTATATCATCTATAATCTTTCGATGTGCTGCACATTTAACGACAGCTAACTTAGTAGGGAGCGCAAGCGCTGAGAGCAGTTTTACTATTAGGGAGCCATGTTGGATCTTTGTACCATATGAAGTTAAGAACCCTCTCTCTGACCAAAGTCTCCCAAAGTTGTGAACCACCCCAAAGGCATACTGACTATCGGTATATATGTTTACTGTAAGTATTTCGGAAAGTTCACAAGCTCGG
Source organism: Ambystoma mexicanum (assembly GCF_040938575.1). Taxonomy (NCBI): domain Eukaryota; kingdom Metazoa; phylum Chordata; class Amphibia; order Caudata; family Ambystomatidae; genus Ambystoma; species Ambystoma mexicanum. The sequence continues at coordinate 127,412,924 of NC_090936.1, read as the reverse complement.
GTCAATGCTATAATCTCTGCGGCCTGCATGGAGTTATGCATGATTCTCTTGGTTTCCATGACCGTGCTCAATGTGGTGATTGCATAAGCAGCTGTGGAAGTACCATCCGGGAGTTTGAAGCAGGAGCCATCACAAAACAGCTCCCCTTGTGGATTGTTCAAAGGAGTGTCTTTTAGGTCAATTCTACCCTTTGTGTCTTGTTCGGTAGTATACAGACAGTCATGTGACTCTTCATCACTGCAAGCAGTACCTTGCGGGAAAGGTAAGGGTTCAGCTGGATTAAGAACCCAACACCTCTTAATTTGTATGTGAGGAGCAAACAAGATCAATTCATATCTCGTCAACCGTGCAGAGGTGAGGTGTTGCGTTTGGGTTCTGTTCAGTAGAACATCTACAGAGTGAGGCACCATCAGGGTTAGATCATGGCCTAGGACCATTCCCTCACTCTGCTTTACAGACGCAGCAGCGACAGCTCGCAAACATCTTGGAAAAGCGCATGCTACAGGATCAAGGGCAGAAGAAAAGTAACCGCATGGCCTATTCTTCCCTCCATGTTCCTGCGTTAATACAGCCAAAGCACATCCATCACATTCATGCACAAACAACACAAAGGCCTTTTCATAGTTTGGTGTGCCCAAAACCGGTGCCGAGCACAATGCAGTCTTGAGCAAATCAAATGATTGCTGGTGTTCCGCGTTCCACGGCTATGGCGAAGAAATGCCCTTCTTCGTCAAAGCCAACATCGGTTTAATCACTAGTGAGAAGTTTGGGATCCACAACCTACAGTAAGAAGCCATACCTATCAAGGCTCTAACTTCCTTCTGTGTATTTGGGACAGACATGCCAGATATTAGTTTTATCCTTTCAGGTGTCAATCTTCTTCCCTCCTTTGACAGGAGATAGCCTAAATAGGCGACCTCCTGACAACAGTATTGAAACTTTTTAAGCGAAGCTTTGTGACCATGTTTAGCCAGATGAATAAGCAATAGCACCGTGCCCTCCTTACAAGCGCTCTCAGAGTCAGCAGCTAAAAGCAGGTCATCAACATACTGAAGCAGTGTACAAGTAGAGGGCAATTCAAGAGTATCAAGCTGTTCTTTCAAAGCCCTACTATAAATGCTAGGACTCTCAGTGTAACCTTGCGGTGCACGGGTGAATGTGAACGAGCGTCCCCCTAAGGTGAACGTGAACAAGTATCTACTATCCTTGTGTATAGGAATACTAAAGAAAGCATTCTTCAGATCCACAACACTAAAATAAGTAGCTGTAGCTGGAATCATAGTTAATATTGTCGTCACATCAGGCACAATTGGAAATTGCGGAGGGACGACCTTATTAAGGGCACGCAATTCAATTATGAAATGGAATGGAATTGCATTATCGCCTTTTTTGTACATGGGTAAAATCTGACTATTGCACAAACTACCTGCAATTTCCTCAATCACCCCGCGATGCACAAAATCGGAAACAATGCATTTCAAAGCTTGCTCGCCTTCAACTGGAATCTTATACTGTGGAATGCGCGGCAGCTTTATCCCATGCTTCAAGACTATTTTAACAGGCTCGATCTGTAAAACACCGACATCATTGTCGTCAACTGCCCATAAACACTCTGGTACATCACTGAATTCTGGCGGCAAAGGTCTGGTTAGGAATTGAGAGACAGAAAGTTGCTGTGGTGAAATCGTCAAACGCACTCGATCAGAAGAACAATGAATTACCGCATTTAATTCTTTCAACAGATTCAACCCCAGCAAATTCTCTCCATAATTCGAAGTCAACAGGAATGGACAGTGGTCCGTAAAGGGACCCAAAGAGATAGGTACTGGTGAAGAAACTGGACAGACAACTGGTGTACCAGAGAACCCTACAGAAACATTGGTTTGTCCTGACAGTGGAATGTTTGGAACCCGAGAATGATCAATGGAACACTTCTGTGCTCCAGTGTCTATCAAGAACAGATGTTTCCTATTTCCCACTACCATTTCAACGTAGGGACCTTTCTGATTAACGGGAATAGGTGTAGGTTCCAAACCCTGCTTCGGGCAATCCTAACGAAACAGAATGTCATCAAGAGGGAGTTCTTCAGAGAGGTAAGCGGCAGAAGGGTGATCAAATATGTTTCTAGTATCCACACTCGGTACCTGATTATCCAGCAAAAAAGGTTTCTGAGGATCCTCTGCAAACTGACCTCTACCAGGGCCCCCTACACCCAGGTGACCTCTGGATCGTCTACCCATATTACCAAATGTGTTATTCGACCTTTGTCGAAGGACGAGGCTTTGTGCACGCCAATGACCCTCTTGTCGACAATAGGCACACTGGTTAATGTTCACAGGACCCAAGGGCACATTCCCTTGTGGAACATACTAACCTCTATTCTGTGAACTATCCCCTCTGGGGCCTCTAACAATTTGCTGTAATAATACTTTAGTCTTTAAATCACCTTTTCTCTTCTCGACTCTATCTTTTTGATTATTGACACGATTCTCGTAGTACTGGTACTGAGCCATGTGCAGTACTTCTGATTGGGACTTCGCCTGCCAAGCGCTCTCAGCGGACATCATTTGTGACTGGATGTCAGGCAGCAATCCACGCACAAATTTGTCCACAAATAATCTTTTCCCAGACTCTGCGTCCAAGTCTTGTCCGCTGAAATTCGAGAATACCTGTTCGAACCGATTAAAGAACTTGGTAGCACCCTCAGACTTTCCTTGGACACAAGCTGTAAGCTTGTCCCAGATAATTCTCTTTTCGGGAACTATGGTTTTCAATTTTGCAATGATTCTATCAGGCAAAGTTAGTATCACCTGAGGCAGTCTCTCACCAGCTGGCCTTTCTCCATCGAGTCTGATTATGTTAGCCCATGTATCTCCCAATCCTGGGACGTCATCTATAGTCCTAACCTGTTTCCATAAATCAACGGGCAGGAGTACAGAAAATAGCAGATCAATATCACCCAGGGTGAATACTGAGGACTGCAGGACAGACTCTATTTCTTTATAGAATCCTGTCAGATTTTTCCTAATATCAGGATTAGATTGTCTGATAGTGTTCACTTCCTGTCTCGAGAACGGGACGTGAACAAACTGTGATACATAATGTGCAGGAATATCCACAGAAGGTGCACCCGTTGCAACATTAGCCGGAATCACAACTTTTGGGACAAATGTCGGAGGAACCTCTCTCATAGGTAACTGAGAAGTAGGCAACTCCGAACGCTTACTAAGCAACAGAGCCAAGTCGAGCGCTAAAGCAGCTGAAGAAGTGTCAAATGAAAAAGCTCTCTCAGAAATATCCGATAACTCTGTGGGACAACAAATCTTTGTTTTTACGCACTCATCCTGCAGGTACTCTATTATTACCTGTATCACTTTCCTCAGCATTTCTGGTGTACACTGACTGTATGTGTCATATACCTCAACTGGAGTTATCGACATATCTGAGATCCATCTAAGCGCGTCTTTCGTACAAATTCGTACTTCCTCAGATGTCGATTTTTGACAAGGAAGGAACCGTTTCTGTACATACATACTTTCCCCATCGTCATCCTCGTTCTGTAACCTTTCCAACTCCTTTCTATACTTGAATACCCTCTCAACATGCTCTTGTACTTTCTCCACAGTGTCTCTAGAAAATGCTAAGGTGTTCACATCCCTCAATCCTTGTGGAAGATCTGTATTATTTAATCTGTTCCACATTACACATAAATGAATTCCTAATGCTTCAAAAAAAAAAAATGTTCTCAGGAAAATTGTCCATATTAGAAAGTGTGGCAAAAACATTAGCTCAATCATCCCTCTCCATACAATGCTTAGTCCATGCGATCAAGTCACGTTTCTTCTCTGGGGGTACAGTGTTACGACTGACAACCCTTGACCCCGCACCCTGATCAACTACAAGCGGTACAGGACTATTTGGGAGAAGGGGAGCAGGTGGAGGAAGAACAACTGGAGGAAGAGGAACAACAGGAGGAACAGGAACAACAGGTGGAGCAGGAATAGCAGGAATAACAGCAGAAAGGGGCAAAACAGCAGGAAGAGGAACGTATGGAGGTGGCGCAGTGGCACCAGGCCTTCGCTCGTTTAACAATTTGTCAATAAATTCATCGGAAACATGAAGGTCTTTAGAAGGATAGATTTTCTGAATACCAAGTGAGAAAGCCCTATCCATATTCCTAGCCGACTCAGAGTGTTTGTTCTGGTCATATAACAATGCTTTTTCGGCATTCGTTTTATGATGATGCGCATGTTTTTCTCTACTCTTAAGTTGCTGCAACGGTTCTTTTTTCCAATTCTGCAAAACATCGAATGCTGCAGGTCTAGCCTTTTTCTTTAACAAGATTGACTCTAAATACTCAATACGAGGGATTTCAAAACTACCATTGATTGGCCACTGAAGTTCGGAAGCATGTCTGGTTTGTCTGTGCCAAATTTCATTAAACACTATACTACCAATGCCCTGCTTACAGTACATAGTACATGCCGGCGATCCCTCCTGTGGTGCCGGACGGCTAAATTCCAAAGATTGTCTATCGCTGCGGAATAATGCCCTGAAGCAGGTAGACAATTTCCCAGGCATATCAAAATATTGGGTTTACCTGGTCAATAATTGTGTCTGCAGATACAATACGCCAAAATCAAATTATCAGGATACTTAAGAATCGGGTCACGACTCACCTGATCAACCAAAGGAGGTCCGATCAGATTTCAAATTTTTTTCCTAACAAATACTACCTTGTGTTTGGTGATTTCGGCAAAACTGCCCGCCTCGATAAGTGGACCCTCGTCAAGATGCCGTCTCGGACCACAAGCTAATCGTCCAGGGATCGGGTCGTGCTGCGCTGCTGAGGTGTCGGGTCTCTTCCTGAAGGGGCCCCTTTTACACCGTCTGATCCCGGTCCGATAGTGTGTGTCAACCTTCGACAATCCGGCATCAATCTTGAGGGTCCCTATTCGGGTGCTAACTGTGAAAACAAAGAGAAAATATCGAGGCTGAGTACCCCAAAAGGAAATACACCGAACACAGGTTACAAAGGAACATACAAAGATCTTTATTTTATACTGAACAGTTTCAAAGGACAAAGCAACAGATAGCTATCAGCCCTCAGTACAACACAGCAAACTCCAGCATGGTTCAGTGTGCTCAGTGAGTGGGGCTGTACATTTGAATTAGTCGCACTTTTATACCCTTTGAGAACATGATGTCCAAGCCTACTGTGGGTTAATATTCCACTAATACATTACTGATCTAGGGTTCATGCCGAGTTCACACATCTATATGCTTAGGGTTTGCCTTTAATACATTTGCCAACAAGCCTGCACAGCAACAGTGTATTTTAGGATTTCTTATAGAGTCTTCTCAAACATGAATACAATGTAGTTAAACAAGTGTTCTTAGTTCAGTATTTGGATACATTGTTCTTAACATATCCTTTACACACATGTCAACGAAGGACAAAGTCTCAGTTCATGACACTAACAAGTGGCCTGCAGGCAAGTTACATATTAGTTGTACACAGAAGTCAAGACGGCCATGTTGTATTTCGGAATGACACCGTCCACCATTTTAGCACACAGGGTGACTTTGCAGAGAGAACCTAAAATGGCGGATTGACCTAAAATGGCGGTTTACATTGATTCTAAGGTCAGGACCTTGAAACACAGATTTCTTCGCAAGTGGCTTACGAGCAGCTTGGCGTAGGCCAATATTCATGTATTCATCACAATAGGAGGCACGATATAATTTCCCGTTTGACTGTATGTCAATGGCAACACTACCTTTACCTCTTCTTACGTTTTGTCCCGTGCTACTCGTACCACCTGACACAGTGCTCTGTGCAGCTGACAGTGGCAGTTATCAGACCAGTGGTCAGAAATAACCCCAACATTTTAATTACAATTTTTGCGACCACTGGCATGTTGTCCTTACCTTTGCTGTCGTCCTGCAGCTACCGTACTTGAGAAGATATAGTGCCCGCCTGAAAATGTCTAAAATTCTGCGTTATTACAGTTAGTATTTGTTACTTAAGCCCTGCGTATCAAATAGTCATTCAATGCCCATGTGAAAAGCTCCTCCCACATCTGCCTGACTGCCTTGTCTCTCAGAGCAGGTAGGGCCATGTGGAGGTGTGGATCTGAGTGCACTATAAACTTTACGAATGCGTTATAATACAAGCACGGCCACCTGGGCCTTAAGTAATCTGGCCTGCTAATTCTGTGTATAAATTGGTGTGATAGTGCTTCTGGGTGGTCGTTGAGAGGTAACATTTAAGCCTGGGCAGTGATGGATAGACGGATGTGTTCTTATCATATATTTTCATACAATAATTACAATGTGCGATACCTGCATGTGCGAGACAAAAAGAGAAGAGAACATGCACGTGTTTACACAGTGTTGTGTGTTTGTTTGTTTGTTTGTTTGTTTGTTTGTTTTATTACTTGTATTGCGCACCAGACCCAAAAGTATTAGGGCACATTGCAAAGATTACTCAAAGCTTGGTTGTACATAAAGATACATATACGTAAAATAACACATTTACAGGTAAATTTACAGGTTGAAATATGATTATACAAACACAATAAACATATTTACAATTAGACAAAAGCAAGTAAAAACAAAAAGCTTTTTGTCGTATAATTACAGGAAGGGGTCAAGACAGTGGACCCAAATTGGGTCAAGTGGCAGAGAGGTAAACAGGTGAGATGACAGCAGGCCATCCTACAGGTCCGAAGATTTGAGCAGGTTAATGTATTTGTGTCTGAAGGTCAGATATGGTTGGTCTTCTCTCAGAGGGAGAGGGAGGGAGTTCCATAGTTTGGCCGCTTTCACATGAAAGCTGTTGCCAACTTCTCTAAATAGCCTATATCTGGGGATGGTGAGGCAATTAGTGTTGCTAAGCCTTGTCAGTCTAGTAGAGGATCTTCTCTGGAATCTGTTTGAGATGTAGCTAGGAGCTGCGTTGTTTAGGGCTTTGTGTGTAAGGGATGCCGTTTTTAGAATATCTTTGTCTGTGTTTCTTCTGTATTGTTGTTAGATCCTTTTAATTTACATTCTATTGCCTTATTCCGGTATCACCATCATAGTCAAATTTTTATTAACAGTGCAGTGGGGATATTTTGTGTCTGAGTTCTCGTTAGCATGGGGTGTGCTGTGGGCTGTGGCACATTTATGTCCTTGGGTTTATCTGACGCCTGTGATGTGTCCTTTCCATCGTCTCTTGTTGCTGTTGCCGAAGTGTTGGCCCTGTCGCTCTAGTGGTGAGGTGCGGGCTGTGCTTTGTAGGGCTTGATGTCGTGGATATGTGTCCAAACGTCCCTATCTATCAATTTTACCACCCTGGGTGCCACTTTCTCGATTGTATGTGGCCCCATAAATCTAGGGGCGTTCCACTTTCTTCGGTAGTTTCTGAAGAGAACTGTGTCTCCTTCTTTCACCTCCCCCTGTCCAGTTTGTTCCTCATTGTTGGCTGTTTCCTGTTGGTTGTTCTCTGACCTGCCCTGTGTCTGTTGAATCTGTTGAGCGATAAAGGAGGCACTAGTAACCAGAGAAGTGAAATAGTCATACATTTCTTGACCAAATACACTATCCGTTCCTTCACAGTCATACATTGCTCTTGTGGGCGGGGTTAGTGGGAGGTGTATTTGGCATCCAGTCACCACCTCGTGGGATGTGAGGTGGTGGTCCGAACCCGGTTTGTTTCTTAACTCAAACAAAGCCAGATGAAGGCAATAAAGCCAACTCTTCTTGGTCGCCTGCTGAGTTTTAGCTAGGGATTCTTTTAAGAGGCCGTTGAGGCCTTCACATACACCATTGGCTTGTGGGTGGTATGCACAGGCAAACTTATGTTTAATCCCGAGCATGGCGGTGATGTGCTGAAACAATTAATTCGCAAAGTGGGGCCCCTTGTCTGACCTTACTATCTCGCAGACCCCCCATCTTGGGAACACCTCACGTACCAGAAACTTTGCTGCCCTGAGTGCGTCTGCATAGGAGCAAGGGCCAGCCTCAATCCACCTTGAAAAGGGGCACACTACCACAATCATGTATCGGTAGCCTTGACATAAGTTGATCATGTCAACATAGTGAATGTGCAGGTGCAGGAAGGGTCCTGCAGGTCGCGGTGTTGTACCCTTGATCACTTGCAGGGTGTGACCGGCCGTAAATTGCTGGCATGTAAGGCAATTGCTGATACATTTTGCAACATTTGAGTTTAGTTTAGGACAGAACCATGATTCTTTTATCCATGCTGCAATTACTTCCTTTCCTGTATGGGTGGGATGCTGTAGTTGGGCCAGCACTGTTTTTAGTAGGGCCAGGGGCATTACAACTTTTCTTGTGTTATTCTGTCTCCATAGTGCATCTGTTGAGGACATAGTGCATCCTTTTTTTACCCACAGTTCTTTTTCCGCCATTGGGGCTGCCTCCTGTAGTTCCATAATCTGTGTCTCTGGGATGTGCATGTACCCATCTTTCATTATCATCTGTCTTGACCTCCCCCTTTCCTTTTGTTTTTCTTGGAGGGCCCACATCTCGCCAAAATATGGTGCATATGTTACATGTGCATCTGCTGTTTCATTACCCCTAGATATTGGGTCTCCACCATTCGTGTGTGCCTGACACTTCACCAGCGCTAACTTGTGCGGGTATGTTATCACTTCTATTAGTTCACCCAGGAGGAGAGCATGTTGCACTGGGGTACCGTCTGCTCTCCTAAATCCCCTTCTGAGCCATCTTATTAATCCAGAGTATACCACAGAAGTGACATAGGCACCGTCAGAATATATTGTTACTCTTTGGCCGTTCTTCTAAGGCCAATACGAGGGCCACCAATTCTGCTGCTTGCGCTGAATATTGTTGGGGTAATTTGACACATTTTACTGGTACATTTGTCCAATCCTCCCTTAATCGCATAATCGCACTACAGCTGCTCCTGTCCTTCTTATACTATCACTTTGATCAATTGTTGAGGACCCATCAATGTACAAAATCTCTCCCCCCTCTAGGGCATTTTCTTCTACCTTTCGGGTGAACGAGTAGTATTCAATGTCATATGTACAATTGTGTACATATTCACCTTCTGCTACTTCTTCTGCTATGAACTATGCTTGGTTAACATTGTTGCATCTCACTATTTTCAACTCAGGGTGTGTTCAACATACAGTGGGGTGGAGCAACCCATAGTGATGGAGGATGATTTTTCTACTGCGAATGCTGCAGCAGCCAGGTGTTGTTTGCATGGGAAGTGTCCCATCATTACTGGGTCTAAGTGCCTGCTGTAAAATGCTAGGGGTTTGTGTCCCATACTTGTTTTTTGTGTTAGTACTGCACCATCAAAATGCGAGAAAATATAAAACTCTTTTTCATAGTTGGGACGAACTGGTGCTGTTGAAATGGCCTCTTTCAGTTCATTGAATGCATCAGTCATCTCTCTTGTCCACCCCAACTTTTTCACCCCCTTTGTGCTTCCCTGAGAGCCTCCAGTAGGGGCCCTATGTATGTCCTGTAGTCAAAAACCCATGCTCCGCAGTAATTGCACACACCAAGACATTGTTGAAATTCCATGATCGTTTGTGGCTGAGGTGTATTCTTTATTGCTTGTGCCCTTTGTGTTGCGATGTTCCTCCCTTTCTGTGATATAATCTGTCCTATGTATAGGACCTGCTCCTGGCAGTATTGCAGTTTTTCCTTGTCAACCTTGTACCCCTTCTAGGCTAGCACTGTGAGCATTTTCACAGAATCCTTCCTGCATTCTTCCTCGGTGGTGCTGTAGATGAGAATATCATCTACATACTGCAATACTGTGCAGTCAAGTTCAACATTCCCCAGGTCCATCTGTATAACCCTGTTAAAGATGGATGGTGACTCGCAGTATCTCTGAGGTAGCCTAGTGTGTTTCCATTTTGTATTGCGGTATGTGAAGCTTGTCAGATCTTGTGAGTCAGGGTGCAGTGGTATTGATAAGAACGCATTCTTGAGGTCGATCGCGGTGAACCGTGATGCCTCTGCTGGTATTCCACACACTATTGTGGCAGGGTTAGCTGCTATGGGGTATTCCACCTCTACAATGTTGTTAAGTTGTCTCAAATCTTGTATGAAACGCCAGGACCCTCCCTTAGCCTTGCGGACGGGGTATACCGCAGTGTTGAATGGTGATTCTGATGGTACCAATATACCTCTTTCCACTAGGGCGCTTATTGTTTCATAAATCCCTTCATCAGCTTCTTTTGACAATGGATATTGTTTCACTCTGGGCAGTATTGCTCCTCTTTTTATTTTTATTTTTACCCCTCCAATGCTTTTTATGCACCCCACATCATAGGGACTAGTAGTCCATAGTGAGGCGGGTACAGTGGACAAGTCTTCCTTGCAGAAATCAGAGTGTGTGGGGAGGGGCGCTTCCAGTGCTATTGCCATTTTCTGGGCAACCTCCTTGTATGTCACTTTCAACCACACGTAGACGCTCATCTGGAACACCATCTCTCCATCTCCTTGTTCATCTGAGAACAGTTCCTTGTCTGACACCTGTGTTAACCTGCATCCTTCTGCCAATGCTATTACCGCCCTCCATGCCTTTCCTTCCCCCATCCTGGGCGTGAACCGCGATCCAGTCTTTGTTTGCTACAATACTTTCTATGTCCACTGATATTATTGCCCCTTCTTCCTCACTCGTAGGTGTTTCTGGCCTGAAAAGGTATGCAGCGGGCCTCCTCCAGACCTTACCCTCAATCCCCAATAACCAGGTTATTGCCATGTCTGTCCCGTATTGAAAGATCTCAGCGTCCACAGGTTCTGCCCTCGCCACTGTCTGGCCACAGTAAGCCTGAAGTATGTGTCTTGCCGTGAGCATGTGTATGCCTGGTGTTTAGCATATTATTCCTTTGTCAGTGAAGGAGACGGTCATGTCCAACCTACTCATGATGTCCCATCCTAGAATATTTACTGGTGATTGTTTTGAGTATAACAAGGGCAAAGATAAGTCGTGATTTCCAACAGATAAGGAGATGTTATCAGTAAAAGGAACCACCCCTCGAGCCCCAGAAAATCCTTGTGTGTGCATGGCATTGCCTGACAATTTGAACTTCCCTTCCCTGATACATGATCTAGTGGCCCCTGTGTCAACTAGAAAGGAAAATGTTTTGTCACCTATCGCCACCTTTATGCGTGGTTTCTCCGCAGGGTTAGGTGTTACTGATAGGATGGGACACAACAAGGAAGTCTGTGGGCTGTCCTATTGGGGGTAGAATGAACGTCCACTGCCTGTGTAGGGGTTATGTCCCAGTATTGTTACTACCCCCATTTGTGTCTTTTGTACTGCCGTGTCCATGGGTTGTTGTATGTTGTCCTGTGCTTGTGTCAGTTGCTGCACTGTGTGGACGTGTTGTTGTTGTGTCGATGCCATTTGTTGTTGCGCTTGTTGCTGAGCGGGTTGGTGTTGCATCTGCTGTGTAGTAGTAGCATGTCTGGTTGCTGTTGTAGCTGTGGGTGTGTCATGCCACCTTGCTGTCCCATCTGTACCTGACCCACTTGTAATGTTTCTTGTGGGTGGTAGTTATTAGGTCCCCCTTGGTATCCCTGTTGTCCTTGCTCCCCATCCCGCTTGTGTTGGTCTTGCCCTGCATGTGCGTGATACGTGTCCTACTAGCCCGCAGGTCCAGCACGTGGGCAGCTCCCGGGCTTGCCATGTGTATCCCCCTGTGCTGTCCAAATAACCATGCTGTCCATATTGGGAATACCCTCAGAACTCCCCTCCTTGCTGGTGTGCTGATGGGCCAAACCCCCTCTCTCTGTCGAACCCTACCCTACCTCTGTAGTTGTTCATGTAGCTGTTACCCGTTTGCGTGTAACCACCCCCCATGGGTTGTGAATATTGTTGTTGTGCCGCGTATGGGTGCGGGAGGGTAATTGTTGTGTCATAATGGGTACTTGTTGTTGCTGTATCATTGGTTGTTGTGTGAGAGTTGGTACCGGTCGGGCGGGACCCGTTATGAGTGCTCCCTCCAAGGCATATTTTGACAGCTTCTTTGGAACCAGGTTTGCCTCATCTGCCTTTCTATCTTCCTCTTTCTGTTTCATCTTTTCTTGCCATAGCCTACAATGGTGTACTATTGTTAATTGTATCTCTGGCCACGCTTTTGCTTCCATCCCCACCAATTTCTTAATTGCCTCTGCACTGGTTCTGGGAGTCCCTGTATCAGTATGTGATAAAATATAGCTAGTGTTTTGTCCCACGGCTCCCGCGTTTCCAGGCACCATTTCTCCTGAATTTCTTGGATGTAATTAACAGGGTCCTCGTCCTCGCGCATTTTGCGTGATGTGATCGCCGCTATATCTGATGTGTTGGGGTACTGTACCCCGAAGGCTTGCCACAGCGCGTGTCTGCAGTTCGCAAATGGAGACCCGTCGTATAACGTGTCCTTGATGGTCACCCCCAGGAATCCCGCCCTCTTCCAAATGTCATCTGCAGCATCACCCAAAATTGATATTAAGAGCCCCTTGACGTCCCTATACGCTAGCCTATGTCCCACAGTTAATTTTTCCATTTCGTATATCCACTTCCCCGCCCTTCTGCTTAGGGAGGGTAGTCTACACTTTATGTTTTCTTTGTCTGCATGTTTCCAAGATACATATTGTGGCCTCGTCCCGCCTCTCTCCAAGAGCGGCATCTGTGTGTATTCTGTCATTTCATCTGGTGTTCGTCTATGTTGTGTGATGTGTATGTTTTGAGTCTCCTCCTATATATCGGATAAATCATCAAAAAAGTCATGTGACGTGCATGCTGTGAGTTCCCTGTGCTCCTATGCTCCCCGCGTTGGCCTGTCTGGCCCTTGTTATGTGCTATTGCTGATCCTTCCTTTCTGCGCCCAGGGAGGTCTCTGAGTCTAGTGACATATGGTGTGTGCTTGGTGGATGGTTTTACTGTTTGTGGTATCCCTTCCCTCTGTGTACTTGCGCCCAATCGTCCAGCTGTGTCTTCCTCGTGTGCTCTGCATTCCCATGACGACCCTTTGCCTGTGTGTGTGATGTACGGTTTGCTAAGCCCTTCTCCGCTCCCATCGCTCTGACCTCCGCATGATTCTTCCTCTTCCTCGTCACTACAGAACCCCCAACGAGAATGATAATGTTGTGTGTGGGCGCGGGTATCGCACTGTTACTGTTTCTAAATCTATGTCCGTGCACCTACCTGTACCCCCTATATCTGCCCCTATTTGAGGTGTTGTGGTTGCTTCGCAACTGCGTATGTTCAGCTTACTTCTTGTTGTTCTGTTACTTTCTCTTGACTCTTGGTCACCTGGCCGTTCGCCCTTCCCTTCTTAATTCCGCTCTAGCTTTGCGTATTTCATGATGACATCAATTACCTGGCCTAACACCCTTCCATCTCTATCCTTGGTACTCGTTTCTCCGCTCTCCCTTGCTAGTATGCTCTCTATTATCCTCCCTTTCTTGTACTTAAGTGTGCCTTCTGACAGAATCGTTTTCTTCCAGAGAGTCATTTCCCGGTCACTCTCTTCCCTCTCTTCTTCTTTTCTCCTGATCTCCCGTTGTTCCATACGTGCTGCTCTTTCTGCAATACTCTGTATGCGAGCCTCCTGCCTCTTCCTCTCTTCCTCCCCATGCTGCTCTAGTTCCATTCTCACACCCTTTTCTCTCTCCTGCTCTACCTGTCTCTCCAGTTCCTTTAGCTCAAGTTGTTTAGTGAGTATGTTTTGCGTCTTCCTTAGTTTGGCTAGTTTTGTCTCCAGCACTGCCTCTTCTTCCGTTGTGTTCCCTTCTTCCTGGTTACTTACCTCATTCTCCCTCGGCGTTCATCCTATCTCTGCTCTGTCTATTGCCTGCATCATCTCATCCTCCTTTCCTGTCACCGTCCCACGCAGTTTTAATAGCACCTGCGCTGCTATACATTCGTCTGGCCCTATACCCGCTAACTCTATCTGTGCTTTCTTCATGCCATCAACGTTCAGCTGTGTCTCTTTCGTACCTATCATGACCCCTGCGCACACTCTTTCTGGTAGTGGTTCTCTGGTGCGTACGGTGGTGGGTTGCCTGTAGGGTTTGAGTATCCCTCAGCGGCTGTTAGTTCTCGGGCCGTGTTGCTTCTCTCAACTCTCTTGTTGGGTATAACCCTTCTGTCTCTTTCTTGACCACTTTTATTGGGTATGACCCCTCTGCCTCTTCCTCACTCTCCTCAGCTTTCTTCGCTACATCGCTGGGGGGAGCCTGGGGCCTACTGCACCCTTCCCCTTCGCTCACCTCTTCTTTCTTAACTCCTGCATGCTCATCATCCCAGGGCTATACCCCTGAAACATCCTCCAGAGGTTGAAAACCTCTAAATGGCTTGCTAATTTCTTCCCCTTGTATGTGTTGTGTAAATATACTAGCAGTGAATGTTGGGCTTCCATTCTAAAGCTACCGTTGGGCGGCCACGGTATCCTTATCTTTCTGTCTGTCCCTTTAGTCCACTCAATACTGTATTTTACTATTTTGTGCGATGATAGTGTTGAACAAATGTGTTGGAGTGGTGTTGTTAATGTGTCGAACCCATTGTCTGCTACTAGCCCATAATACGATGACATTTTTCAAATATATACCACCGTTGCCTGGCCCCTTCGTTGGGGACTACCGACTCTCCGCTGTCAATAGGAGGGAACATTTTTTGTTTTACAATACTCTTGAACTGTTCACTACCAACTTCTCTGTCGTCCTTCACCTGGTTTCCGCCCTTCAACACACCTCCCTGTGTAGCTAGGGTCCCCTTCGACCCGTGGTGTGAGAGGTCCCCTGAACCTCATGCCCAGCGCAGTGTGCTCCGGGGCCACCCTGCTTTCTCAGGTGGCCGCTGCTTGGCACGCCTGCGTTAGTGTCCTAACCCCTCCTCCTCTGTACTCTCTCACAGCCTGCGCTGCGTATGTCTGTGCCTTCACACTCTCATGGGTTACACCGCTGCCCGGCACAACCCCTTTGATCGATGACGTGCCTACTTTCTCAGTGCGCGGCCGTCTGCTCACCTTTATCCTGCCCTAGCCGCTGGCTGCTGCTTTGATTTCGCCAAAAGGAAAACGCGATGTCCTATGCAAGCCCTATGGGTGACGTCATCAACTAATACAACCTATTAAATATACACACAGTTTGAATAGGTAATGCGCGCCAAGTTCAACAATAGCCATCCCCACAATCCCCACAGCTGTCTTCCCACCACAGCTTGAGTGGAGTATTCATTAATCACCTTTATCATTATAATTGGGCTGCACACGCTGCGTCGCCTCGCGTGTGATACTCTCCCTCACTAGGGGAACTTAACAAGCCAACTATCTTCCGCAACCTGAGAGAAAGTCTCTAACTACCGCCTGTGGGAATAGGCCATCTAGTCACTGAGCTAAAACACTCAATTTATAGGGATCCTCATCTATTCACCGAACTACAATGCCGACTTATAGGAATACTGCACCCACATACATGTGTTCGCTATCCAAACCAATTAGCATGACACTCCGTTCAACACGTGGGGACTTGTTGCCCCACCCAATATGCTCAATAACACAAGAAGGGACAACCTCTGCTCCGTTCCCTACTACGACTCACTTGTAGATCACCACTGATAGACCAAATTTTGCGACAATGTAAAACCACCCGCCACCCTATTTACAATGCCTCGCCCCACCCACACAACATGATATTGCTGTTTGTTTGGACCATACTCACATCGGGCTCACGTCTGCCGGTGCTGCTTAGCTGCGGAAACCCCTCCCAATCAGCTCGCCACTTCCCCTCATCTGGACCGCATCTGGACACCCGCCAACCGCGGGCGGGACATTTATGAGGTCGGCTCCCGACGGCCAATCTCCAGATTGCACAGTCCAGTCGTCTCACAGTTCCGCAATGGTCCTGCAGTCCTCCAAGGGGGGCAACGGCGGAGGGGTCCATGTTGCCAGGCCACCTTGTCGCAAATGGTCTCACTGTGATCCATCTCAGGATCTCAGCAGTGCCTCCAAAATGTTAGGGTAATTTCTGGAGGTCGGCAGAGCTGTACCCGGAGTCCGCGGACCCCCAGATGTGGGAAGGCCCTAACTTCTTCCATGTCCCAAAGAAGTAGGAGGCCCACACAAGAGAAAACAGACAGGTTACAGATTCATGGAGCGTAGGTTCCCAAAAACTTCTCATTGTAATCGGACTTGCAAGCCCCTTTTGTTTCTTAGTGACATAACAACGTGCGTAACCTGTGAGAGCTCGCCCCCAAACCTACTGCCATTCCGGATTGGTTCCCTGAGTGGTAGGGTCAGTATAGGATGGTATAGAGAAAAGTTTAATTGGTAGAGTAGAGGCCAGGTGGTACGCTTGGGCTGTCCCTAAAAGTTGCGACATGAAAATTGTTACATGGGGAGAGTTAGTGATTGGTTCGGTTGTGATGCCATCAGTGGTTAGCCCCCCGTGCCCTGATTGGTTCATCCGTGAGCCCCCAAGCCTGGGACCACCGTTGTTCCCAGCTCACGATGTACCTGGTGCTGGCAACAATGTGTGACTATATGTAAGTGGAGGACAATGGAAAGATCCTGCTACTTGCCATTAGAACGCTCCTTTCCCATTGCTGCCGTTGTCTAATTCGTTACTTCTTTGTCACAAGATGGGTCCTAGACGGGGGACCCCAGCGCCTCTTCAGTCCTTGGAGCTTGGCATCATGCCAGTTCGGCCTGATCATGTGTTGAGGGACCGTGGCTAAGGCAGAATTACGGGGATTTGATTTGTATGTCTGCTCCAGGGAGTTGTAGCAGTGCCAGGTGTAACCTTGGCTTGGAGAGTGCGCCATGTTGATTGCAACATCGTAGCCTTGGCTGTGAGGCTCCAGTCAGGGTTGGTCTGCATGATCAGCACCTTGTAGCTCTGTACGAACTGCTCTGGGTCTGTGGACTGTTGTTTGCGGCCTACTTTGGCTTGGTTATATGTGGCGGTATAAGGTCCATAAGGCGAGGGGTGTGAGGGTGCGGTTTGAATCCTTGTACATCGGTCCATCTGTAGGGTCTTATCTTTGGGGGTTAGTAGCTGCAAGCATATACACAAACTCTTCTGGCATCTTGTGTTTCTGCGATGCGGTTGCTGACCTATGTGGAAAATAATAACGATGCACGTCTGTGAGTGTGCACGGTCCTCTAGGTCGTAGCACTGAGCGTGTTCTTCATGTGGGTTGGTGTGTGTCTGATCCAGGTGCATGGCAGCACATGTGTTTCTGTTCGTCGTGGCTATGTCGTCATTTCAACTCTAACAATGGCAGCATAGGTTTGTGACGTTTAGTCGAGCTTGTCCATGTGGTCAGTCTCAGCTCCATCTTTTTTCTCACCTCAAGCTCTGGGTGGGATGCGGCCACCTTGTGGAGGTGGGGCGTGGCCACGGTGGATATTGACATCTGAGGCAGCAGACAGAAGTGTGAGCTCATCCCGCTGAGGGTACTTGGGTAGTGACGTCATCGACCATAGTTTGTATGTGGGTCGGGGGAAGGGACCGTCCCATTTTCCCTCTTCAGACACATGTCCATATTTAATCCAGAGACTCATAACCATATTTAATCCAAAGAGTAAGAGGGACGGGGGCCTTGCAAGAGAGAGAGTAGGAAGAAGTCGATACTTGGCATAAGAGTAAACCAAGTTGCATGCAAACAGCACAGCAAGTCTGGGATTTGCATCCATAACAGAAACCAAGAGTAAAGTGAACTTTTTTTATTGTTTCTCAGGAACCAACGTCTTAGCTTGTGAAGTGGAATAAGACAGGAGCTAGGGGAAAGGAGCAATGAATGGATATTGATTTGGTTCGTCCTTGAAACAGAACATTTCCTTTTATTAATACAACCATTGACATTTTTGAACTTTCCTTTTATGAAGGAATTTCATCACAACCTTTTGGAGAAGAGAACACCCTTACACTTTAGATTTATGTTGTTAGTGGTAGGGTCGGAATTAGGGTTTTTGGACACAATGGTGAATAACACTATATTTTTGACATCCTGACAGTTGCACTTGTTTCCTTTGAGGCAGAGAAACCCTCGGAGCATTTAGGGACATGAAGGGATTTTTCTAAACCTTCATTTTACTTGAAATAGAAGTTTATGACAGCAACCATCCCAGCACCATGTCAGACCCTTCTGTCTGCACCCTTACATAAGGCTGAGTGGGGTAAATGATTCAGAAACTGTTCTTAAACATAGAAGCTGTGGCGATGCCTATGCTGAGGGTTTAGGGGCAGTCGTATTATAGCAGTCGATATGAATAGGGAGGCAAAGGACAAACAGCTGTGTCACAGCAATTGGAAGGCAGGTAGTACTGGTATTACACAGAACATGGGGCATACGGAAGGCCTATAAATGCAATATCTGGTCTAATGCGGCATCTTGAGTGGGGTCTGATTGCCAGCAGTGAGGGCATGATAACAAGGTCTCTGAGCTCCAACAGATGGCAGGATGGCCGGACTAGACACAGAGCAGGAAATTCTAGGTTACAATGTTGCACAATGGAAAGGATACTGATGTGCTACATCAAGAGGTGAAAGCTCAGATCAAAATCTTAGATACAGAATACCCCGGATACAGGGTGCAAAGGTGTAGCCATGCATGGATATATATATAGGTAATCGAGGTGATTCAGTACAGAATATGAGGTTACAGGTGGGAGGTGCAGCATATTATGTTATGTTGTTGGGCATTTGTATAGTGCCTTTCACCATTTGTATGATCTCAAAGCGCTGTGGGTTGAAAACCCCTTGGTGACAGTAGTACAGGTCAGTGGAAAAAGTAGGGTAGTATGTTTTGTATGTGTGCAATCTGTATGTGTGCAGCTAGGCCAAATTGTTAGTGTGGGGTAGATGCATTCTAATACTAGAAGTAGTGTGAAGGTTGTGTGAGACCAGTAGTATGTGTGCAGCTAGGCCGTATTGTATTGGGGTAGCTGCATTCTAGCAGAGGCGGTGCTTGCATGTGAGACTAGTGGTACCACCCGGTGCTGCCCGAGCCTGTAGCTGAAATGCACGTGGGGGTCTGCTGTAGCTTTGTGTATATTTAATTGTGTCATAACTTCCTATTTCTGAAAAATTGCAAAATCTGCAATCCCCTGAAACATCTATACTGATAGCACTAGGCCGGACCCTGCATCACCCCTGTGCAGGGCGAATGGATGGGGATGGTCAAATTTCACTATCGCCAGTACACCCCAGACTGGCATGCTGACCTTGTGTCCTAACTTTCTATTTTTTCTCAAAAAGTAAAAAAATAATCAATCTACTGAAATCACCTATGCTTATAGCACAGGGCCAGACCATGCCGTGTGCATGGCGAACGGGTGGGATCGGTCAGATTTCACTATCGCCAGTACACCCCAGACTGGTATGCTGACCTCGGGCCAAAGTTTCAGCCCACAAACTGTTATCGGGCTGGAGTCAACAATCGTAAAATCGACAAACTCCTGTAATCGCCTATACAGATAGCACAGGGCCAGACCCCATGCTCTGCAGGGCGAATGAGTGGGGTTTGTCAAGTTTCACTATCACCAGTACACCCCAGACTGGTATGCTGACCTTGGCCCAAAATTTCAGCCCACCAACTGTTATGGGGCTGGTGTCAACCCGGAACATACAAACACACTTTCACAAATATATATATTCAGTAAAAAAAAGGTTGTTAAAGGGACGTTATGGTTAAGTTGCGCTACTAAAAACCTATGAAATTCAGTGAAAAAACGTTGTTAAAGGGACGTTATGGTTCAAAGTAAAACCGAAAAACCCCTGAAATTCGGCAGTTATGGTAAGATAAGCAACCATAACTCGCGCCGCCACCGTGCACTGCTAACACTAACACCCAGGACATCAAAGATGACATCACAAATGTCATTGATGACATCACTGATGACATCACATGTCTGGCTTCCTCTTTTTTCCTTTACTGATATATCTAGGCCAGTTACAATCAGGAACTAAAAAATCACTATACTATAATACAAAGTACTATGTTTGTAGACTTATACTACAAATATGTTCTTACAGTAATTCACTTAGGGTCCACTCAAAGCATATGAACCATATACAAGGGAGAAAACACAGACTTGGAAGACAACAATGCTTTCTATGTATGAAGATGATTAGTACGGTTATCAACACTGTGTTATAGTTCTGTTGTTTTTTCATTACTGTACTTTCCCTGAATATGCTCATATTTGTACACATTGCATGTACACTACTTTCATTAGGGTCTAGTCACAAAATGTGATAGTTATACATAGGGAAGTAGTAGCTTTGAAGCAGAGCAATCATTTCTGTACATGAAGATAATCAGTTACGTTATGAAAATTGTCGGGTAATACTGCTGTTTTTTGTTTACTTCAATTTCCCTGTATATGATCTATTTGTATGTGTTATTGTCTGTTTGTGTTTGGTGTGCAGTAATGCAATAATGTAGTAATTGGGTTTTATTAGCTATCTATTACATGTTTCACATTATGCAAAACTCTAATAAAAAAACAGTTATCATTTCAGTATTCAACATGGCAAGATTATGAATATTGCACCTTCATCATTTATGCTGCACACACTGCTTATGTTTCTGCATGAATAGCTTAGTATACTGGATAGAACTTCATAATAGAATGCTATTTATATCAACACATTCCTTAATGCACTAATTAGCTCATGATATTTATTCCAATAATCTTTGACACTTTTTTTATTAACATTACACTAAGAATCCCTTGTACAGACTTTTCATGAAAGGTAAATGCACATGTGATGTCATCAGTGATGTCCTCAATGACATTTGTGATGTCATCTTTGATGTCCTGGGTGTTAGTGTTAGCAGTGCACGGTGGCGGCGCGAGTTATGGTTGCTTATCTTACCATAACTGCCGAATTTCAGGGGTTTTTCGGTTTTACTTTGAACCATAACGTCCCTTTAACAACGTTCTTTCACTGAATTTCATAGGTTTTTAGTAGCGCAACTTAACCATAACGCCCCTTTAACAACTTTTTTTACTGAATTTCATAGGTTTTTAGTAGCGCAACTTAACCATAATGTCCCTTTAACAAAGTTTTTTTACTGAATTTCATAGTTTTTTTAGTAGCACAACTTAACAATAATAACTTTGACTTTATGTACATATAATATGGAACATACTGAACCCTTTCTACTGAATTTGACGGTCCGCAGACATGTTTGGACAACAGTACCACCACCTAAAAACTCTGGGGAGGTATGTGTAATAGTTATATCATAACATAGGAACATTTAACAAACTCACGAAGCAACACACATACAAAGTATATGTAGTAATACTTAAAAAATGTTACCCATATATGTAACACACTAACCATTCATGTAAATACAATATGTTTTAAAATGGAATATACCAAAAGAAGCTAAAGTGGCTTCCACCATAATTACCTCACAGACGCTCCACAACCAACAGCAAGACCACACGTATACACTACTGATTACATATCTCACCAGACATAGTAAGTGCACTTCTTTTTACTCATATATTTATAAACTTTCTATATTAGAAAAAAAATCATATTACTTTTTTGTTTTCTCACAGAAATGTGTAGTACTCTCGACTGGCTAGAGGAGCATTTCCCACGAGAGGAAATGTTAGAAAATAGTCCACCTAATGGTACACACTTTACTATATAAACCAATTAATAAATATTATTTTGTATACATTTAACATATACATTTTTTGTATTACAGACCATACAAAAATTCCAAGCATCTCACAACAACAATCATAGGATATCACTCTACAGCAGATTAATCAAAAAATGGACGACCTTATGCAAAATTTTATGGATTTGAAAAGCTTTGTGGAAAATTATGTGAAACCCCCAACAGCACACCATTGTCCAACCTGCACTTGTCCCCCCTATACCTATCCCACGCAGTTAACCCCAAATCCTGTCTATGGACCAAAGCGTTTCGATGAGCTTTCCTTCCCTTCTTCACCTGATCCCAGTTATCTAGAAATCCCTAATTCTCCTGTTTTTGTTTCCGTTTCTGCCCCACCTTCCCAGTCATAATTGTATATATATATGAAATAAAGTTACTTTTCTTATATTGTGTTGTATTTACTTTCAGTTCCTTGTGATAAAACCAATTTAGGTGTCCACGGACACCTCGGTTGTTCGGAAATGTTCGTAAAGAAACGAAAATGTGACTGTCCTGAGGACACTACATCTGTCCGTAATGTTCTCATGCAAGTTGAAAATGTTCTAAGAACACTCGTAGTGTCCTCAAATGTTCGTAAATAAACGAAAATGGTGGTGTCCTTAAGAACACTATCCCTATTCGTAATGTTCGATAGCAAGCAGAAACTGTTCTAAGAACACTCGTGGTGTCCTGAATTGTTCTTAAATAAACGAAAATGGAGGTGTGCTTCAAACGCTATGTCTGTCCGTATTGTTAGCAAATAAATTAAACTGTGCTAAGAACAAACGGCTGTCTGTAACTGTTCGTTTTACATGTGACGCACTTTTAATTAGTTCAGGACCAAAACACTGTCCGCAGAACATCAACACGCATGCGCAAAACAATGTCCGTACATTGGGTGTCCTGCAGACGACCGCTACCTTAGCGAACATGCTCACAAAACAATCATGTGACCACGCCCACGCTCATCTCGTGCTCTAAATGCAGACACTGTTCGTGTCCCCGACCAGTTTAAAAGTACATTTCCAAGTAATCCA
Source organism: Ambystoma mexicanum (assembly GCF_040938575.1). NCBI lineage: Eukaryota > Metazoa > Chordata > Amphibia > Caudata > Ambystomatidae > Ambystoma > Ambystoma mexicanum. The sequence goes on along the minus strand of NC_090936.1, from coordinate 127,390,220 downwards.
CAATATTTCTCATAAAAAAATCACCATACCACAAATCCCACATACTAATCCTAACTTTCCACATAGTTTTTGTGACTTTTTGAACCTTTTTTGATGTTCGATCTGTCTTGCGGACGGCACGCATGTCCGCGACCCGCGCACAAGCACCCCGATATAAGACCACACCCTAGAGCGCATTCTCATTGTGTTTCTGACTATTCCACAGAGCACACTGCATTTTGCTGCATACTTTGCAGATTTTGAGATTTCCATCTCCAAGCCTATGACATCCATGGCTCGACTATTACCACATGGTGCTACATCTGCCTTCGCACCTCCCCCACCCCCTCCACCACCACCATTTCCCCAAGGGCCTGAAGAGGGGAACAGGAGTGAGGATACAGAGGAGGAAGAAGAGGATGACGAGAATGAGGTAGAGGAAATCCCTACTACCTGGCGTCGGCGTGAATCTTGGGTGTGGCGGTTGTTTACCGTTCATGGAAACGGTCCTAAGTCTCATGTGAACCGTGTCACCTGTAATGAGTGCAAAATGGTACTCAGTCGCGGGAAGCATGGTTCGTATAGCTTTGGGACCACTACCATGAAGCGACACCTGCGCTCATTCCACACTGGGGCCATTCGCAAGGTTGTACCTTGCGAGAAGTGTAGTAGGTTGATTGCCTCTACTTCATCCTCCGTTCCTGATCCTGTCACCACAAGGAACACCTCTGTGGGACAGCGTCTTCCTCAAGCTGCCTCACAGGCCATGCAGAATTCTGATGACCCTTACCTTTCGAGGGTCACAGTTGTATGTGTGTACTGTGACACAGTACTCTGCAGGGGGGAGCGACTTCGGAGTGCTTTTGAGACGATCGTCTCAGAGCACCAGAAGACCTGCTCACTACCCAAATAAAACCCACTCTACATCTTCCTCTCTCAGCTCGCCCTTTCTTATCACTTTGGTTGGTGTCCCCCTCCCTTTACCCTCCTTTCCCTCCTCTCCTAGTGTGTCGTGTATAAAAAAGAACAAAAAAAATACAAAATAACAAAAATCAAAAAAAAAAATAAGGCTTTTTTCAGAGCCGCCTTTCACAGTTAAAAAATAGAAGTGAAGATACAAAAAGCATAGCCATTTCCATTTCGTGAAAGTCCGCGGACGGTCCGCGAACAGAAAAACAATTGCATTGCTACCCTATTGAAACCAATGCATTTTTCTCTAACAGGAAGTGGTGGCTCTGAAAAGAGCCTTTGGGAGGTGTTTGAATGTAAAACATTTTAACTACGTAAGACGTACTTCAAAACGAATGCTGTATTTCTAAAAAAGGTCGCAATGCATTTTGTACATTTCTCAGAAAAATCTGATTGCCAGCATAAGTAAGGTGTACTCCATCTTTGCGAAAAATGTACGTACTATGAAACAAAATATTTTCATTGTTAAAAGAGGACATGCCAAAATCTCTTAGTAAGGCACAAACAGCCTTATTAACATTAGGCCTTGCTTTCTCTATTTGTGGACCACATGAGAAAGAACGAAGCCACACTTGTCTCTGCGCAATCCGTGAAAAAATTATTTTAGAGTTTGGAAACATGTCTATTATCTTCTGAAGTCCTTCTTTCATTGCAAATTGCAAAGAAATTCCAGACACATGTCCTAAACTGTTCCCTCCACAATGAATTACAATTATGTCTGGATGTTCCTCTATCTTCAAAGTTGCACAGACAGGTAGTAAGTCCAACCACTTCATTCCACGCACTCCATGCCAGTGCACCTCCACATGTGGGAATCCAAGATCTATAGATACTCCACAGCTTTCTGCATGCACCTTCAACCAATGAATCCACGAGTCTCCCAAAATCCATACAATCTGTGTTTTGAAACACTCAGCCATAGCTATCTGCTCTTCTCTCTGCAAAAACAATATCTGAGAAAACCTCTCCTAGCACAACACACTCACTAAACTTTACTGACCAATCCCTTGCTTCATCCAATCTCATTTCCATACCTCCCCTCCCCAAATTCCCCAGATGTAATACGCGGTGTTCTAGAACTACCGCCATGTCCGCGAACGTATCGTAACATGTACAGCCCTTCTACCATTTCGATTTCACACTCTGTGCCATTCCCTCATTGGATGTAGCTAAGCAATCACATGACCATCCACCAATCAAATCCAATAACTCTACATGTAACTGCATCATCATAGAGCAGCGCTACAAATGTACGGTGTATCTCTCGGAGTACAAGTCTCATACCATTGACAACCACGATCTACGAGAAATACTATACAAATCTCCAATATTTCTACTTGCAGCTTGGTCCATATCCATATACATGAACAGAAAGTACAGGTATGCATATTTTCTACACAGTACATGAACACATTTTCTAACAGACCTTTACCTTCTATAATCTGAAAAATGAATGGACGATCATTGTTTCATTGTCCTAAAATGACCTGTCACTTACAAACCTTTATATCGTTTAATTTCTTCATACACACACACACATGCAAATACTATTAAACTAACATTTGTGAAATAAAATATATACACGACATATAATCACACAAAATAACATACACACTCTATGATCAAATCTCAAACAATAATATTTGTACAAACACATAATTGGTTTTAATTTTTTTTGTTTATATGAGTACTTACATACATTTATATAGGACAGGCAGACTATGACATTCACTCACTGTTACGTGCAAAAGCAGGCTATGACACATAGCTCTCAACTGACACGCTTTTGGCGGGTGTCACCCGCCTTGTAAAGGACTGACTCACCCGCCAAGCTTCCTGCACGCCCATTCATTCCAATGGGCATCTCACCCGCCAAAAACAAAATCAGGTGATTTCACCCGCCTTTGCGACACACATGGTTGAGAGCTATGATGACAATGACTCACTATTACGTGTAAAAGCTCAGTTACAAGAATACTGGTATACGTTGGTAGATTATGAATTCCACAAACCATAGTAAAGATATTTTCTTTCCTACTCTTAGTCATAATATAGTTTTAATGGTTTTCAGGAAGGCGCTGAGCATTTCAATTTAAAAAAATCTATGTCTAAAATGAAAACAGTGCTATATAGCAACCAAATTACTAATTTCTTTCTTTTACAATTGCAGTGAAGCCCATTCTCCTGAATAGAAGCAGCCGGTTTTGATTTACAAAGAACAACTAAGAAGCAAACTACTAATTTTTGAAAAAAAAGTAAGTAGATTGTTACCATAATATTTGATTTCTGTGCCTAAAAATAGAGATTCTGCACCATTCTGACCAAAAATACCCCCCGTCTTAAACAGTGATCTCCTGTCAGAATGGCTCTCAAATTCCTATTTTTCGGCACACAAATTACCCAACTCAGCCGCTAGAATGTAGATGTTAAAGAACAAACAACTGTTTTAATTGTATAGCTTTACCTATATTATTTATTCTTCTCCACACCACCGGCTTACTTTTTTCTGTCATCTGAACCCCAGTTTAGTAACACATTAATTGAAGAATACCCATCCCTAGAAGTTCAACTTCCCAATTCACAATCACACACCATTACATACATCTTTATCATCTTACTCAAACAATCATGCACACAACACACATGCATTGCAGAAAACCCCAACCCATACCTTCTGTATTTTTTTCAACAGACGCTAAAGAATGCCCACCAAAAAGCAACTCCGTAGAAAGGGACACAGAAGTAGAGCAAATGAAAAGAAAAGTCTCCAACATAAACACCCATCTATAGCAGAATTTGTAAAAAAACGTTGAAATACAACAGCTAATACAGTCATGTTGTGAAACAGAAGAAGTTTCTAGTGCAAAAACTTTGCCTCCTCTATCACAAAGTAAAACGACCCAAAAAAATATTAACAGAAAATCAACTATCACTACAAATAAAACATCTTCTATAAATCTTGATATAGTACAAAGTAAGCATACCAAGAAAAGTATATTAGCCAAAATGTTCCGTCACAAAGTCCTTCAAAATCTGATAAAAAAGGAGAGAAACCAGGTTCAACACTTCAAACCTATCGTAGGAAAGTAATCTTAGAAGCGTTGATAGACAGTGCAATTCTTCTCAAAAGAAACTTATTTATTGTTGTGTTAAACAGAATTAAACCACTAACAAAACTAATAACTAAATTTCAAAAAAGACTTCTCAATAAACGAAATGTGAACAGAAATAACTTCTTAAAAATCTGTGGAGGTGAATGGAGTCACACTACAACCACAGAACCATACTTTAATGAAGAAGCGTACAAACAAAAGCAAACAAATACAATTGCCATACATGGCAATGGTCGAGGTTATGAAAAAGTTAAAAATACCATAATGGAACAAGAAGTACTCCTTACAAAAATATGCCCTGAAAACTTAGATTTACCCCTCCATTCAACTGAATCAGAACGTCTAGTGTACAAATGGCCATGCACGTCAATGTGTAACATTCCCAAAAACAATTTCAAATCTTTACGCCTATTCCTCAATCAATATGTGAAAAGCAAAGACAAAATCAAAATTAAAATACTGCAAAGTATGGATGCTTGTCCAATACGCAAGCACACAGGACTGCAAGGACATTCGTTGGCCTGCATATCAGGAGTTACTTGCAAAACAACCTTCCATGATATCAAAAGGATATCAACACATCATGCAAGTATAAGAAATCTAGTTTATAAAATGTATTATGCAAAAAGTCCTGCTTTAGCACTAGCCAATTTAAATAACATTCTTCTACATGGTACACCAAAAGACCTACTAGAAGAAATCGAGTATATACAGAAAACATATTTTGGAAATGAAACCCACTTACAAGATGAATTAGCTGTCAACCAACTTCGTAACAAATCTGCACATGGCAACCTTTCACTACACAGATACAAAAAAGAAATATTAAAATTTCATAGCACTTCAGCTGAAGTACCAAACCACGTGTGTGTATGTTGTAGCAGAACGTGTTATAAAAGTAACACAAAAACTATAGACCTTTCATACAAAATAGAAGACAATGAAGATTCTAAATGGTTTGAATTAGCTCTCTACCTTATAGCAGAAAACAAATACGAAATAACTGACCCCATAATACTTTGCAGTTACTGCACTACCAAACTTGACAACAACCAAACTCCTTCACGTGCTATCTCAAATAACTTGGAATTACATCCACTACCAAAACTCCTTCAACAACTTAATTTATATGAGAGCATCATAATTCAAACAGTTCATCCATTTCAAGCAATAATACGCCTTCAACCAAAAACTGCAAAATTACCTCCCTCTGAATTAGCGAAAGGTATTTGTGGAAAAGTAGTGTATTTACCATTAGATCTAAAAGAAAATGTGCACACTCTAGGAGTGCAACGTCCAATGCAACTATCTTTAATTATCTTGGTAAATGGAGTACCTACAAAAGACAAAAAAAATTGGGAAAAACTGGTAGATTTACATAAAGTTAGAGAAGCCCTGCAATATCTCAAAGAGAATAATGATTATTACAAAGAAATTAACATTGAAGAAAACTTGAAAGATACAACTGAAATAATTCAAGAGACACAAGAAACTGGTCAATTTGAGCTCCCAGATCCTGCTACAATAGCAAACACTTTAGACCATTATACAATTCACCCATTGCACTCTAATGACACCATAGAAGATGCACTGGAAACGTACCAAATGCGTCAAACAAAAGGATCACCAATCAGCATATGGGAAAAAAGTATAGAAGCACGTGCTTTTCCTCTACTCTTTCCTACTGGCAAAGGAGGAAGATACAATGATAGACCTGTTCAAATATCAGCATCAGAATATCGCTCATTACGAATGTATTCTGAAGATCCCAGATTTCGACAAAATGTGGAATACATATTCCACCTACTCTTTGAAAGTGAACTAGCAACTTTATGTTACAGAGTTGCACACATATTAAAATCAGGATCACACTTTCAAAATATGACAGCCACACAATTATTACAAAAAGTTAAACAAAAAGATGAGGTTTTACAGGCAAATCTTACATCTGTTAGCAAAAATGCGAGGTACTAAAGAGTACTGGTTTCGACGCCATGGAGATGTACGTTGTATGATCAGAAACCTTGGCCCACCCACTTGGTTTGTTACATTAAGTTGCGCAGTATATGCATGGGAAGATTTATATGCTTTCCTACGCATATCAAACGAAAACAAAACAAACATAGATATAGTAACACCTGGAGAACTTTATTCTCAGGATCCTGTTAATGTTTCTAGATATTTTCACCATCGCTTCATTGCTATGCTACATTTTATTTGTAATAAAAGAATACCAAGCCAGAGGAGCGCCACATGTCCACATGCTTTTAAGGGTTAAGGATGCTCCTAAATTTGGTCAAGACAGTGATGCCACTGTTTTACAGTTTATTGAAAAATATGTCACTTGTGAAATTCCGTCAGAATCCACAAATAGTGATCTTCATGCAAAAATCTTACAATTCCAAAGACACAAATGTGGCAAATATTGTCGTCGCATATACAAAAACAAAGGGAAATACTACACCAAATGCCAATTTGGTTTCCCTAGACCAGTTACAAATACAGGTCAAGTGAAGAACCTCATGTTTTCAGTTAGACATAGTGTTAAAGGCAAGTCACCTAAAAATACATGTTGCATAAAAAGAAAAGAAGAAGAAAAATATATCAATGATTACAATGCAATCATTGCCCACTTGTGGAATGCAAACATAGATGTGCAGTACATTGCAGACAATTCTAGTGCAGTTGCACGATATGTCACAAAATACTTAACCGAATCAGAAAAGACAGAGCTACAAGACCTCTGGAATGACCTGTCATCAGATAAAACAGTGTCTCAGAAATTATACAGCTTGGGCATAAAAATGCTGTCCCATAGAGAATGGGGAGCCTATGAAGCAGCTGATCGATTAACTGGTACTGCATTGTATGGTCAATCTGCAAATATAGTATTGCTAACTCTTGGTCCAGCTAAATCTAGAAAAAGAGTTCTAAAATCATACGAAGATATAGAAACAATAGCCAAACATGATTCCAACAGCCAAGACATTTTAAAAAAACAATTTATTGGACACACACTTCCCAAACAGGAGTACCACTTTGGAAACGCTGTGTCTATACCACATAGCCCAAAACTACACATACAAAAATAATATAAAACCTGATGAGCAAAACCAAAATACAAAGTGACAAACTGTGATGGCAGCTTAGTAAAACTCACCAAACCAAATTTAATTAATCATATCAAATTGTCATTAAAGACTCCTCAACATAAAGAAATATATTACATGTCCCTGCTACAACTCTTCAAACCATGGAGAAAAGAAGAAGAAATACTAGATACCTATGACTCATATGAAGACGCTTTCAAAGCCAATGAAAGCACTATAACTGATGTAAACTTTACACAATACAAAACAATGTTGCACAATGAACAGCAACACGAAGAGGAACTCCAGGCCCAACTAGATAAGGACACTCCTGACAGTAGTCAACCTTCTGTCACAGGAAGCCAAGAACCACTGGGAGAACCACTAATAACAAATGAGGCAGAATTAGCTATGATAGAAGTAGAAAACACCATGTGTCACTATGAAGATAAAGAAGACTTAACTACACTACAATCAAAACTAAACAAAGAGCAACATAGCATTTTTGAAGAAATAACAAAAGAAATTGCACATGGTGTGCAACATGAAAACAAAGAATACACCTGCCAAAATTACAAACCTATACTATTGTATGTCAGTGGTGAAGCTGGTTCTGGCAAAACATTCCTAATCAAAATCATCAGTAAGTTCCTTCAACAATTGACAAACAACAAACTGTCAGCTGTTGTCACTGCCCCCACAGGTTTAGCTGCCTACAACATAGGTGGTGTCACTTTACACTGAATACTACTCCTGCCAGTAGAACACCAAAACAAGTTAGATTATTACAAACTTTCTGCAAAAGCTGCAATGGAACAACGCAGAGTATTGAAACAAATGAAAATGCTACTAATAGATGAAGTGAGCATGGTGTCCAACCTAATGTTAGCTTTGATTCACCTCAGATTACAAGAAGTACTCAAAACAAACTATGAAGAGCTCTTTGCAGGAAAACACATCATTGTTTTCGGAGATCTTCAATTGACATATGTAAAAGGTGAGCCTATTTTTAAAACATTAGGACACAAACTCCGCCGTAAAACTGTTGGCAGCATTGGAAATGTCAACCTTTGGCAACATTTCCAATACAGAGAATTAACAGAAAACATGCACCAATCTGCAGATCTCACTTATGGCAACATCTTAAAAAGTATCAGAGTTGGTATACTTTCTAGAGAAGCAGAAGCAATATTGAAAACCCGGCACATTCATGCACTTTATGGTGATAATGCATGTGCTACACATGTTATGGAACAATTAGCCCACAAAAATGTCAATTGTATGGCCTTAATGCCAACTCTTGCAAGTTGTTTCAAATTCAATGAAATAATGTTAAGCAAAGAAATGCAACCAATTATGGAAATTAGCACCACAGACAAACTAGATGTACATGGAATGACATTACCCATGTGTGACCAAGCCACAACAAGACTAAATAGTTTAGAAAAATCAATCTAAAACACAGCAGGCTTGGAAAAGATATTAAAATTATCCTTAAATTGCAGAGTAATGCTTAAACGTAACCTTGACGTGGACCAAGGACTAGTTAATGGAGCACTGGGTACAGCTGTTGGCTTTTAAACATACCCACGTGACAACAAAATTCAGTTTGTCAATATTCTCTTTGACAAACTTTCAGAAGTAAAAAGAATAGGACGCTCAACAGCTCGATTCCTTCTCTTCAAAGACATGTACTCTTGCATACGCAGTCACCATTCATAAATCGCAAGGTCTTACTCTAGACAAAGCAATGATAGACATTGGTAACACAGTCTTTAAAGAAGGCATGAGCTACGTAGCACTGTCACGCCTAAGTACAATTGACGGTCTATTTCTAATAAACTTTGATGCAAGTAAAGTAAACGCTGATATTCCTTGCATTTTAGAATACAATAGACTTCGTTCACTATACACCCCCCATCTACAAACATATCCTGTTCCACAAAAAGGAAAATGTTCTAAAAGAAAACTAAATCAAACAGAAATGCAACAGGATGTCACTGCAAATCCTCCAAAGAGACTAAAAGAAACTAAAACTTCATCAAGTACCACAAGCAAAAAAGAATCAATTAGGGAAAGTAAACCAGGTGCTTCTTTAAAGAAGGGAGACAAATTCCCAAAAAAGCAGTTAGATACAGAACTACCTGGACCATTTAAATTCTCAAATATAGTTGGTGTAAGTTGCTACGCAAATGTAGCAATGAATATTCTATTTCAATTACCACCAATTGTTGACAACATTTACTTAAACAGTACAGACCCATTGTGTTTGCAAATGTTAGTACTTCACAGAAATGCAGCAAACAATCCTGACAACTGAAAGGAAGCGCCCCCAAGTTAGCACGATCCTCCCCGCAATAGGAGACAATAATGGACACTCCCGTAATGGGAATAAGGCCAAGACAGAGTGCGGGTGAGCGTAAGTGGGAGTTTATCCAAAGAATAGGGCATGCAAAGAACTCTGCAACCTCCGAGAGCGCTCTGTCTGACAATAGCAAAGACAGGCGTATTTCTAATACAAAAAACGTCATCAAAACCTACACACTATAGGGGGCACAAGTTAATTGGGATTGGGTGGCGTCGACTAACTATAGGTGTTGCTGCAGCTTGGTTGGTCCGGGTGGGAGGACGTCACTGGTCAGCCTCGTGGGTAGGGTTGGGCCTGGCAGGCCGGCTTGAGGTCATCCGGGCGGTGTTGGTATGCTGGGGCAGCCTGTGACAAAGATGAATACCTTTCCTGACTCGTTTGCCCTAGGCCATGCACACTGCAGTTATTCAAGAAACGACATTTAAGTTCATCAATGAATCGCTCAGCAGTTTATCTTATAAAATAAATGCAACACATGAGGAATGCACCTCGTGAGAGGTCTGGTGGTTGTCGGTTGGGGTGAGATTTACCTGTGTCCTATTGACCGGTATTTTAGGTCGAGGGGCTGGGCTCTGGGGCCTGGGCCGAATGATACATGTCTGTCTGCTGCGATAGAAGTTATTATATAAATGGGTCTCTGTGTCTTGTCCCAGCGTTGGGGGTCGTCTTTGCACGGGGTCATGATTCTTGGGGTGGTCTAGGGGGGTTGTGGGATTTACGAGAGGGTGCTGGTAGATCTGTGGATTCAAACGTGGGTTTATTACTGTGCTGTAAATAACACAGGTGGCGGGCTGTGGCCTTGGGTGCGGTACCGGGGCCTCTGACTCTCTGAAGCGGCTCCAGCTTGGTTGGGGGAGGTGAGGGAGCGCGGCACATGCCTTAGCTTCTTTATCTGGCAGGCTTCGTAGGGTGGGAGGGAGAATGGCCTTGCATATATTCACAAAGGTTTTTTCCTCGTGCGTTGCTGACTTTTGAATGCAGAACTTTTATAATGTTTTGCCTTATTTTGATCTTATTTAAACACACATCTATATTTCGACTTCGTTACACATTTCTTTAATACAGTCGGTCCGAGTACCTTTTCATTACATGGTATTATATGTACTACAGTGTTTAAGTATTTATATACATTCGACGGTACATGAGGTAGAACTATATTATGGACCACAGAGATTGACGGTTGCCACTATGGGTGACTTAAGGAGACATATAGGGGTTCATGTGTCTACATATGACTTAAAGACACTTTCTCTGTGATCTAGCAGCATTAGTACAATCACAATGTGAAGTCATATAAACATTTCACTTTTATGGCTAATTCATGGTTTGCAGATTCTGTTTAAGAAAAGTAGTTCACTAATACCACTACTTGAATTCATTTCTGCGTTGCCCTGGCCTCGCGGACCAGGTCACACGGGATGCAGTATTACATTGTGAACGACGAAATGTTACAGTGTTAGCATCTCGGGTTATCTCATACCCGGCTTTCTCATGGGAACGCGCTCGCAGCGGATCTACCATAGTGCTGCGGCGGCAGGGATGCTTGGAAAGCCCTCCAAAGGTGGGGGGCCGCGCTACAGTGTGCTAAACTCACGCCATCTTTGCTAGACAAGATGGCTTCTAGGCCTAACTGAATTTTTGTATATGCAGGGAACGGATACGTGTGGGCAATGTCGTCGGCGGGTGAACCCTCCTCCACCTGGGCCCGGGTGGCATGAGGGGACGCCCACCGAGTCATGGTCCTCACCTGGGGAGAAGGCTGCAGGTGAGGAGGGCCTCGCGGCCAGTCCTCCCCTACATTTCCCCCCTTTCGTTACTAAAGTAACGAATTCTTTAGCTCTTCCAATCTTCTACATTCTTGTTCCTCTATCACTGCGTCATCCCATGCAGGTGTTCCTTTTCTAGGCATCCATGCCCTACATACTCCCCTCAAGCTCTCACCTCTTCTAGCATACTCGTCTGGTGTACATGTTAAATATATACAGTCACCACTTTCTTCCAAGTCTACCCAGACCTCCTCATACCATTCCAGTTTCACATCTCGGGGTTCTTTGATAGTGGTGTGCCATAGTTTGTCTACTATGTACTTATCACGGTACATAGGCACTAACTGGTACCTGGGAGTGTTATCTGTTCCTGTCTGTACATGTACTTCTTGTGTCGCCTTAATTGTACCACCAGAGTTGCCCATTGTCACCATCATCATTGCGCCGTTAGGGACCGCATGTGCACAACATCGGAGGCCCACCTGGCACAGGCAGAACGCCACGAGGAGAAACACCACAGCTGGTACCAGAAATTTAATTGTCATTCCAAGCCAAGAGGGAACCCAGGAGAAGATATTGTCGAACCACGTGCTGGCTTCTGCTCCACCTTCCATCTTCATCTTCTCTCCCAGATTGTGTACTGCTTCGATCACGTGGGATAAGGAACCATTCTCCACGTCTTCAGAAGGTACGAAAGTGCAGCAGGCACTTCCTATTTTTCGGCAAACACCTCCGTCCATCGCAGTCAGCAGGTCCAGAACATACCTGTTCTGCATGGTCATCAGACGTAGAGCTCGCAGTTCTACTTTTATTATGTTGAACCCTTCTTCAGTGTCATTGGCTAACTGAATTAGTTCCCACCGTGTTATCTGGAGCCATTTTGCATTTGCCCTTGCTTGGACACTTGAGATCAGCGAGGCAAAGAATGTTTCTACAGAGCTGAACAGTCGGTACCTGTCTGGGATCTGTGCCAATAAATCGGATGAAGCTTGGGATATGTAATTTGATGCCCGTCTGTTCCGTGATAGCTCTTCTCCCTTCCCTCCGGAGGACAGGACATAGAGGTGTGATTTTGCAGTAGGAGGAACCGCACCCTGGTGCATGTTCCCTGGCGTCCTTTTATTTTCATCAACGTGGCTTTCTGGAATCACCATTAGGGCCGAGTGCAGTGTGGCCATCGAGCAGCTGCCGCTCCATGCCTGGGGAAGGTGCAAGTAGGCCTGGTTCCCACATACCCAGTATGTGTCCATTAATGCGGCTGTTCCTTTTCTCATGTCTGGGATGGTGAGAGTCTTGTTGCAGCTTTTATTCGTCCCTATTGCCACTTTTCCTTCTCCCTTAAAACATAGTTCGTTCTTGATCTCACTTTGTAGTTTGAAGGGTTTCTCCATTGCTGTTACCCATGTTAGTTTGGAAATGTGCTCCTTCCATACTGGTGTGCATGTTTCTTCTATCCATCGCATCCTGGCTGGTTGGACACCTCTCAGTGCTTCCGCTTTGCACAGTACTTCTTCATCTTTCCATTTGTTTTCAGAAAATAGTGTCCCTTGTATCGCAAAAAATGGTTCTTTGAGACATACCACTCCAGCTGCTTTTGGATAGCACGTTTTTTCCGTCTGTATAATCTTGAAAGTGACGTCGTGTGCCTGGAAGGTGTTTTTTATTCGGCATAGCGTGAGATGAAGGAGACACTGGGCATCTACAATGGGCAATTCTCTGGGCAGCAACACTTTAGGTGTGCCTGATGCATGGGGAATAAGCGAGCAGACATAACAGCTCTCATTTGTCGTTTGTTTGGCTGTGGCACTCATATCAGCATACCATTTATTTGCTTGGTGGGGGTGCCGGGGGTCTTCCATTTTGTCTAAGCCTAACCCATAGTACTCATCATACCCCCTCCTGCTTGTCTCTCTTTTCCGCCTACTATCCTTGCTTCTCCTACGTCTGCTTTTGGTAAATAAAAAAATGGGCCCCCCTTCCTCCTCCCCACCCCCCTTGTCAAACTTCTGATATGTTTCCTTAGGTTCTGTCATAGTTATAACATTCCCATCTTCCTCAATAAACAACAAATCACTTTCTTCTAATGGGGTGGGGAGGGTAGTGGGGCTGCTATACATTTCAGGTGTGGACATTGTGTTGTTTTCCATCTCTGTTTGTATACCTCTTGAGTTTGACAGGGCGACAGTTGGTGGTTCAGTGTAGTAACCCCATACAAAGTGTGATCCATCCCATAGTAAAAAATCACCTTCTTTTATATTTACACTTGTAGTTGTATTGC